>NC_040889.2:12513900-13868900 GCF_900634795.4 Betta splendens
AGCCCGGTTCCCAGCGGCTCCACGGGATTTCACAACTGCAGCACATCACGTCTTTAAATGTCAAGATGCCAGTGTAGGAACCATGTGGTCTGTAGTTATTAAGTATAATTACTCATGTATCACAACGGGGGTGAACAATTACATACAATCAATTCTACCTTAAAAGTAGTGGCAGACAGCGGAGATGCCTGAAGCCAGGACGCTACAGACTCACCGCACTTCCTTCATCTGCTCTAAACTCACGCACATCCTCAAACACACGCTCCCGCCGCGGCACCGAACGCGACCCACAGCTCTCACCTGTTCTCCGTCTGTCGGTTCGAGTCGCCGCGGCTCCGACCAGCACCGGCCAACACCGGCACAATGAGACGAGTCGGTGTCAGCCCGTCGGTGGGCGTTGGATAGCGAGCCGCGGGCCTCCCTGCCTCTCTCCAGGGGGGCGGGGTTTAGAGGAGCGTCTCCTGCTGGAGGCTTCCATCTGTCTCACATCACATCACATAGAAAAAAGAGGAGGAGGAAGCTCAGGTTCAGGCTGCGGCGACTTCCGCTTCACCTGAGCTCTGTTCCCGCGTGCACGCAGACACCTGAGAACCGAGCGTCCTTCTCTCGGGGGGGGGGGGGGGGGGGGGGGGGGCAGGGTTTAAACTGATCTGGAAGCTGTTGTTAACCTGTTCAGGTACTAATCACCCCTCGTTGAATGTTAAACGAACAAACACACCTTTCTGCTGCTGGATGCTGAACTTTTGATTGAGTTCAATGCTGGAATAAAGAGCAGCTGTGGCCACAGCGGGTTTGCAGTGAGGTGGCGCCACCTGCTGGCGGCGGTCGACAACTGCAACGCATGCCGAGACTGTATGGGCTGCTTCTGCCTGAGACGGTCCTCGCAGACGTGTCGTGGTCTTTGTAGGGGTCTAGGGGGACTATGTAAGAATGCAGCTACTCTGGAACAACTGGTTCTGAATTTTACTGGCTCTCCTCTAAACTTCCTGTGCCCTGTAGTCAATGCATGTATTCCTTCTGTGCTGTACATTCATGGGTTCACGCCTCACATGCCTGCGGCTGCAGAAAGAATCTGGTCTAACAGTGATGATTCCGAGAAGTGTCTGATTCTGAATGAGTGTTGAAATCTGAAATGATTTAACATTTATAATAACATTTACAGTATATAGTTTTATTTATTTGACTTTGTTCTTTGGTAATTATCGTTGTTTTTATTTGATACAATTCTTGAGTCGACTGGACTGGCCGTGAGCATGTTCCTGCATCCATGTGCTCCAGGCTGTGGTCCAAGTCCCTTAATGATCGTACATCGACTCCTGAAGGACTGTGTTTTACTGGTGACAGCTTTAAAACGTTTCTTTGGCTCTAGCGTTCGCAGCCGCTTTGTGTCTCACGCAGTTGTTTCAAACATGTTCAGAACCTAAAGTTTCTAACTGAAACATTGCAGAGGCAACATGACAGAAAACACCAAACCAAAGTAAAAGTAAGAACATGAATAACGACGCTGGGGTAATTGCGGCTGGATGATTGACAGCTCATTTAAACAGACACGGGCGAGGGGATGAGGCGAGGTGCAGAAACGAGAGGTTAATGAAGCGGGAGGAACGGAGGACAGGTACAACGTCGCTGGGACGCTCAGCGGTGCCAGAGTAATTCAGATCTCATTTAGCAGAACACAGAGGTGCTGATTCAACAGTTCTCTGTGAAACTGCAGAGAAAAGCTTCAATCCACCCTAAAGTGCAAATACCAGTGCCATGCTTTTTTAATTTAGGGGGTTGTGGCTGTTGTCATCATCACAAATACATGTTACATTCAACTTCTGTGAACCATGAATATCTACAAAGAGTAAAGTGAGGGAAGTGCAGCAAGTTTGTCTGCTCTTGCTAACGCAGTGTTGGAGACAGAACCAGGCAAAGCAGCACAGCAAGATGATTATGATGACAACCACAGTCAACGGCAGGACTTAAAATGAAACTGAGGTTAAAGCGTTTGACCACAAATACTGCAAAGCATTTGACCGGGTTTGTCTTGTTCTCTTGATTTCCTGGAAGCTAATTATCTATTTTAACTCCTACCGCTGCTTTGCCTCAGCAGCCTGGATCAGCTGAGATCACTATTTGAATGAGCTTCGTGTGACCAGCTCAGTCGCGTTCTGGTTCCGTTGGACGGAGCTGTGCCTGAAGCAGGTCCGCTCGTGTCTCCAGTCTGCGGCTGCGGCCGCGACGGCCTGGACTTCCTTCTTTTGACTGACCCTTGAGTCTCACTACTGGACCGGAGCGATGACCAGCGGTGCAGCGTTTCTGCCTCCGTCACTGGCTCCAGGACTGAAGAACGGGTGGAGTCTCTCCGTGAAGGCGCAGCCCTTAAAGGAGTAGAGCAGAGCGGCGGCGTCCACGTCGTAGAAGGACACCACACCTTCTTCATACGACACAAACACCTTGACCTGCTCAGGAGGAGCGTCCACACTAAGCGGGACCGGACGGGTCTCCAGGGCATACAGGGTTCTGTTCTGGAGTTGTAGGGTCCAGTAGCCGTTCTCTGGCTTCAGCGTGGTTCTGCCCGTCCTGCTGACCGAGTGCCGGGCCACGCCGAGGGTCCACGTCGTCTTCCCTTCCACCCGGACGTCGTAGTGAAACCTCCCACAGGAGAAGCTCTGCTTCGCCACCACGCTGAGCGCCAGCAGGAAGCGCTTGGCGTCGTCTGGGAGCTTGTGCCTCACGTCCCCACAGTGGACCCGCTTCCCGTCCTCAGACAGGACGAGGGCCGGGTGGGCCGCGTCCGGGTCCAGGGTCACGTCCACGGCGTAGCGCTCGGCGCGCTGCACCTCCGCCTCCTGTTGGCTCTTCATCTCCCTGGCAACCGTCTCCGTCAGCTGATTGACAGCGTTCACCAGAGCCGTCCTCATCACTCCTTCGTAGAACTCTGGGCAGACGCTGACGTCGGCCCAGTCTTTGGTCGAGGGTTCAGTGTTCAGAGACGGGAGGTCCTGGAAGAGAAGCAGGGGGTCTTTGGCGCGTGAGAGCTGCTCCACCTTCACGCGCCTCCTGCTCAGCACAGATATTTCCAGCAGCAGCTCTTCAATGAGTCCTCTGACTTGTTTTTCTTTTGCTTCCTGCTTGTGTTGGATGGTTCTGAGCAGCTCAGCCTGGGCCGCCTCCATGGCCCGTATCAGAGCCGAGAAGACCCCGGCCCCGCGCTCCTTCTCGCTGACGGCCGTTTCCCTGCTCAACTCCGCCGAGCGCTGCAGCTCCTCAACTTTCAGCTCCCTCTCCCGGATCCTCTGCTGAAGATCGGCCTCCGACTTCCCAAGCTCCGCCCTCGCTGCGTCGAATTCCTCTTCCAGAGCAACCACGTGATGGAACCTGTGCGTGGACTCGGCGCAGGCCCGGCACACGGGCGTCTGCTCGTTCCTGCAGTAGAGCTCCAGAGGCCTGTCGTGCCTGCTGCACACTCCGCCCGCCCGCCCGGCACCAAAGAGGCCGAGCAGCAGGTGACGGGTGTGGAACGCCCCGGCCAACAGAGCCAAACACACCAGGCCCAGCGCCAACAGGAAGCACGCGCGCTGGAGTTCGTTCTTTCTGGGCGGCGAGGGGACGTGGACGCAGTGTTTCTGTGGAGCGGCGTCCTGCTGCTCTGCGCCGCCGCCCCTGCGTCCGGCCGAGCGCCGGAACTGAACGGCCATCTCAGATATGAAGGTGTTGACCCCGAGCCTGTGCTTCCCGTCCACCTGCTCCTTGCACATGGGGCACCGGCGCTGGCTGTTAAAACTCAGGTGCTGCGTGATGCAGTGTTTGCAGAAGTTGTGTCCACACAGCAGCGTGACGGGGTCGGTGAACACGTCCAGGCAGATGCAGCACAGCAGCTGCTCCTCAGTCAGCAGGTAGTTGGTCGACGCCATGCTCACGGCCTGCACAGCAAGCACAAGAGACGCCAGCGTGAGCTCACACATTACGTTACTGTATGTACAGTATGTTTGTATGTAAGTATGTCACCCACCTGTTAGCTCCTCTCATTCTAAAGGAAAACACATTCTCACATCACTGACACACACCCATGGGAACATTGCATAAAGCTTTAAGGCAATCATCTATTCAGACCTCCATTGCAGCCTGATTGCATGAACCCATGTCCCACACAGCACAGAAGCAGTGGGCCTCCTTCCACACACACACACACACACACACACACACACACACACACACACACACACACACACACACACACACACACACACACACACACACACACACACACACACACACACTCACCTGTGGCTGTAGGCGTGCAGCTCGTCCTTCAGCAGACTGAGGCTCCGCTGTCACTGAGGGCAGCTCAGTCAAAACGTTCCACCTCAGTCTGAACGGGCGTGAGGCAGCGGGCGCTGCAGCCAACCACCGTGCAGAACACGCCCACAGCAGAGCTGCCAGCCTAATTTGAAATGACAGGTTACGGTACAACCTGTGTGAACCTCTGTTATTATTATTATTCTCATTAAGTCACATTCAAATTCCACGGCACCTGCCACTCTGTATAAACAGATTAACACTAAGGATCCTCTACACTGTAAAAAGTAATACCTAGATCTAACTTACAGTATAAAAAGTGAGGCAAGCGGCTGCATGGATGTTTTAAGTTGAGTCAACTTGCCTTTTTTAAGTGTAAGAAACACTGTAATAACACTTAATACAAACACAACAAAATCAAGTTCAAGTTCATCAAGAGTTAACTAATAGTACTAGTATTGCTCAGTTAGATGAGTGTTGGTACAGGTAACTTATTCATGGGTTTTATAACTTTATTTTCTTAGTAAAATTAAACTAATCATATGTGAATAAACATTTTAATGGAGTGCTGCCTATAACCTCAGAAAACAATCTAAATGGCTATATAGTCTACATACTACATTGATTAACTTTACATAAACAGACTTTGTCAATAACAATTACAAAAGGTGGGAATATAGATTGAAGAAAATAACCTTTATTCAATGTCAACCAGTGTCACTTTTAACAGGGAACAAAACAGCCAATAAATGTGGCCGCAAATGTACACAATACTGTAAGTGCATTAAGTGTGTTTTCAACCTGAACAGTAAAATGAAATATCCAAACTGCCCAATCTGCAATGTTTAGATAAAAGTGAATGTGAGCCATAACATCACATTGTACCACACTGTCGAAAATTATTACAGGACTTCTATATTTTGACCAACTATTATTTTTAAGAACTTTAAGAACCAAATTGTGCACACGACACTTTTGACTATTTGAGGTAATAATTGACACAGAACACAGGCCAAAGTCGACATTAATAAAGGCACTGAACAATGAACAAAAAAGAAAAATAACCATGTAAATTATATTACCTGAGCAACTTGTACCTGTCAAATGAGTCTTAAGGTCAAAAACAAACAAAAGAAATCTGTAAGACTACTTATTTCAAATCAAAATACTAGTAAAATTCAGAGACAAATATTTATAGTGTATCACCCTGAAGATGATCCAATTATCTGATTAAGTTATAGTACGTTTATGTTGGCATTTAGCAAACTCACCTACCAAAGTGATTGCATTTTTTCAAAAAAAACATTGCCAGATGCCACTAAGAAGACAACTTGTCAAGGACATTTGCATACTTTGATGGTTTAGGATGCATGGGGTCCAACCCCACAAAGAGCCTCTGATATGTCTCAAAAGTATGCACCGTTTTGGAGGGATATTTGAGGTCGAGGGCAGAGGTAAGTCCAAACAGGAGGCAGCATGCTTTCGACAGGTTTGGCAAACCTCTGAACACAGGCTGTCATTTATGATGATTCCAATGGTGTTGGGCTGAAGGCACATGTAAATTTTCAGTGGGCAAATGCCAAGCTCATTGTGCACCTCTGTTTCATCACGACTCTATTGGTGGCAAAAAAAAAGAATCAAGACTTTGGTCAGACAAACAGGTAATGACAATAATACATGTGCCTCACACTATAAATACATACAAACAGAAAAATAGATGGGTGGCTTTAAGCCCAATACATACGTGGTGGACACTGATGAGGCCTTCATGTCTCCCCCCCATGTGCTCAATCAGGCATCTCGGGACCACTTCTCTTCTTTTCTGTTAAGAAGTAAAATCTGATCAAAACTCACAGCCTGATTTCAGATTGCTGTTAAAGGTCCTGTATGTATGTACTATACATATACCAGTGTACTAAAGGTCTCACGCTATCAACAGCATCTAAAAAAACATATGTGCATGTTTTTTACTCAAAAAAGTCAGGGGGCCAGCTCACAAAATTGAGATTTAACTGTCGCAGTAGGCTGTGTTCATTCTCTCTCTGTTGGAAACCCTTGTGTCCTACACACCAGGCATGTAAAGGACAGGACAACCTCAGGTCTTTGTGTCTGGCTTTCCACATGGCATCGAGACAAATGTGAATGCAAACCACTCATTCCAAGTATATGCATGGTAATGAATGACTATGACTGAAGGTTCCATGAGGGAGTCTATAATGTTTCAAAATGTGACTTCTGGTAGGTAAGCGGTCACTGCATCTTTTGCGTTGCCAACTCATTTTTACCCGTGCCTACATACATTAGAGAGGAAATGAAAGGCAAATTAATGACATCTTAGGTAAACTTTGCAGTTACAATAGTGAAGGTACTTTACACCATTTGTTTACAAATGTTAATGATAAGAATGATACAAGAATGAAATTCTTGGCCCCCAGGCTCATGCAAAGACTAATAACCCACATTAATAATTGAAAGCAATTTGTAACTTTTTGTGTTAAAATGTCTACAAAAAAAGTAAGAAACTATTCCCACTGTTTTTACCCTGTCATTTTATTCAGTGTAATGGCCCATTATATTTTGGTCACCTGTCAATTAGAGCATCAAATTTAAATTTGTGCAACTTAAAAATATAACTCAGGACATTTAGGCAAATAATTATTATCTACGTATCTGCGTTTTCAAACACGTCCATTCTAAAATTTGTAACAGTGGCGATGATGATCATGAAGACACTTCCCACATCGGCAGCCGCTCTAATAAATTGTGTATGTCAACTCGCTTTTATAACAGTACACAAAATCCACATTCATATAAATAAGCCGAATAAATTACAATTGTTTTATTTACAATATATGGTTATATAAAAACTGATATATTTTAAGTAACAAGGACGTATATTAAGACTTTTTAGTAAAAAACTAATAAAATCAATTATATTACAAACAATTAAAATATAAGTAGTATATAAAACCTATTTTGTGGGTGTAGCATCTTTTACAGTGTAGCGTACGTGCAGAACAAAAAACTCACCTGTAAAGCAGGTTCCAAACCTGAAAGTGAAAGTGTGCACACATCAGTTAGTTGAGTCAGTTCACACTCAACAAAACATACCTGTGCCTCTGCACTGATCTGAGCAGGAGTCAGATACTTCTGTGGTAAACCTGTGAACGTGAACACGCTCATATGCTTCAATCCAGTCACAAAACTATTCAATGCAATGATAAGAGTCATCTAAAAACGATGAGGGAGAAGACACAACACAGACAGCGTCTCCAGACTTAACACAACAAGGCTGTGAGGTTATGAACTCGCCCACCGCTGCTGCTGCAGACACAGGCCTGCCCGTCGGGTTATGGGAATTCCTCTTATGGATCTGTTGATGGATGGTTTACTCACTCAAACTTTTCTGTAACATACTGAATGGTTAACTAACTAAACTGGATCCTACTGGTTTTAGACTATTCCTTCTTTGGAGTATGTTCACGTCCTGGACCTGAAACATGCCTTCATTTACCATTAGAACGACTCATATTCTACCGTACTCTACCTGGTTTGTGTTAAACACACCTGCTGCTGTGTGGAAGGTCAAAGGTCAGCGAGATCGTCACACTCGATTGAACACTTTATGGTGTTCAGCCTCTGGAGAAGAACAAATGCAGCATGATACAGATTTTGTTCATCACCGTTTCTTGGAACCAGAGTTCTTTCATGTCCCGACCCGGTTCCAAACAGCAAGGTTCACAGACACATACCTGCTGAGGAGGAGTCACACAAGGCTTTTGTCTCTTCTTACTAATGATGGTATTAACTTTCTAAATGTTTGGAAGACACCCATGACTCCGAGCCCAAGTTCAGCCTGCACAACAACACAAAGTAAACAATACAGTAAATGTTCACACAACTAGCCTGTTGCTGTATGAGTGTACAGTTTGATCCGTTGCCAGGAAACCGTGGTGTGGCGTGATCTAATCTGATCTGAAATGGTTTCAAGCACCTGCAACAAGTGTTTTCAACCATGTCCCGATGAGAATCAGGTAATAAAACACAGAAAACAAACACATATTGCATGGCTGTTTGCAGTAGCTTCCTGCTATGTGAGTTGTGAGTTGGACCCTTTAAAAGGATATGCACATTCTGAAGCAGCCAGTTCCGTGTTTGTCTCCGTCTGCAGCTGCACGGACGGTTTGAAGTGTTCAGCAGGCGTGAAGCAGACCCGGCCAGGTGGGAGCTGCAGACGGAACCACAGTCAGCTGGGCTCCGACCCAGATACAGGTTTCACTGGCTCTGCTTCTCTGAGGTTCTGGTAAGTTCTAGTTCTGTTCAGAATCATGAAATGATAGAAATTCCTGGTCCGCCGGCTGGTTCCCTTATTGAAGCTGTCCACCTCCGACCCTGTCACATGAACTGGATGTAGTGTCCCATCACTGTAAAGCGCCTCCGGCTTGTCTTCATTATTAGTAGCACATTGGGTCTTTTTGGGGTTCTGTGGATGGACGTATTGGACACACACACACACACACACACACACACACACACACACACACACACACACACACACACACACACACACACACACACACACACACACACACACACACAGTGCTCCACATCATTACACTGATGGAGTTAATGCACAATATCCTGATTCTCTCTGATGAGAATAAATGAGTCTCTCGCCCCAAATAAGAAGGTAATGAAACACTGAATAAATGATTTTTCCTCTTCACAGCCTCTAACCTGTGTGTGTGTGTGTGTGTGTGTGTGTGTGTGTGTGTGTGTGTGTGTGTGTGTGTGTGTGTGTGTGTGTGTGTGTGTGTGTGTGTGTGTGTGTGTCAGCCACTGGGGGGGGCTCCAGTTCTGTCTATTAACATCAACAGTCCAGAGAAGTATTTCCTTCATCTTGACCTAGCTCCTTGTCTCCTTTCCTACCTCACACAATCTCTCTTCATCTCCTTTTGTATCTCCTACTTTCCGTCTACTTTCTGTCCTCCCTCTCTCTCCTCAGTGTTAAAACCTTGTTATTTTGTTTCTTTCTTGTTTTGGTTCCTTGTTTCCTTGTTATTCTCTCCTTCCTACTGTGCTCCTCCCTTCCTCCTAGGACTCCTCGATGTTTGTTCTTCTCCTCCTCCTTTTGGTTCAGATTAAACGTCCGGCGCTAGAGCAGATGAATGGAGCGCTGTGAACAGATGGGTGGCCTCATTTCAGCCTCTCTCCTCCCTCTATCGATCGTTCTGTCCCTGTATCAGTAATCCATCGTTTATCCATCAGTCTCAGTAAAACACAACGAGCAGAACGAGGGGAAGGTCTCAGTCAACACTCAGTTCGTCTCCCGTGGGTTTTCTTGCTTGTTTGGTTCTGAAATATCAAATATTATGCAAAGCAGGAGTTGCCTTGACTCTTGGTGGATTGTTCAGTAGGAGAATCGTTGGTGAAGCATGAAGCTCGCTGCTTCGCCAGCTTCCTGATAAGGTGAACCTGCATTATTCAAACCCAGTAGACTGGACTCAAAGCTGATGAGATTCAGCCCTGGGTTTCTTCATCTCAGGGCCTGGATCGATTGTAAACTAGGAGGAGTCCACAGCGTTCCACTTCCACATTCTGCTCGTTTAGACTAATTGAAGACTGTCTGGCATTTAGAGTCTCCTTCCGCGCTGCTGTGTTTTATACAGGCTTTTATTTGCTGTAGCGACTGGAGCACCTGATGGGTAGCGTGGGCCGGCAGACGGAGCAGGTCCTCACTTAAGCAAAACATGAGCTGACTCGATCATTTCCACCTCTTTACAGGTGCAAAGAAAGGCGCTCACTATTTTCGTGCAGGGAACTAATTTAACGTCCACTGGACAAACTGCTGCCATTAGGTGTCACGCTGTGACAGCGGAGAGGCTCGTCCCAGGGGATTGTGGGTATTTTCATGTGTCAGTTCACATCAGGTTCAACACAGGCTAAAACCACACACGCTGTCCCGCACCCTCACCAACAGACTGGCCTGTGAAGCTGGGTCAGAACCACTCAGACTGAGCGAGCTGTCAATCATCTAGAGGACCACGTAGCACAGCCCCGCCTACAACAACACGACTCCATGCTGGTAGCGTCCTCAGCCCAAGTGATTAGAGGAGATCACACCCTCTCCTCACCACTGACACCTGTGACCTGTCAGTCATAGGCAGTAGTGGACAGGGCTCTGCAGCACCTCTGCAGGTTATTAGTGAGTCATGTCAGAGCCAGACTGCAGCCTCTGCTCCATGCTTTATATTTATACTTCCCTGTTTATGGGAACTTTTGACCTTTCACCTTTCACAGATGCTTTACTTACTGTAGTGTAGTAACAAGCGTGTCATTTAGATTCACACTCATCAGACCTTTATTTCAGCCACTTAGCTGCTGTGTCTGATGCTCGTTATTGATTTGAGGGATTGTTTTGTTTATATGATTATTAATCAGATGTCTCAACTACAGTGATTGCAGAGCTGCAAACGTAACATCAGTCACACTTCCTCACAGGACGTGACAGAGAAAAACTCAATAATCCTTTAATACATTTCAAATATCACAGGACTGCTCCAAATCCCCACAGCAACATTATAAACCATGACGGCCAAGAAAACCCATTAACACTGAGAGAAGTCCCTCAGCAGCGTTACAGCCACGAGAGTTGAAAAGACATTCAATTAAAGAAAAATGCTCCACAGAGCAGCAGATCCAGAGTCGGCCCCCAGAGACTCTTCTATTCATATCTAATGAATAGTGATGCAACAGTGTTAGAATGTGTTTACAGGGCACACGCAGAGAAAAAGCTCAAACCATCATCTCCTTCAGGAGGAATCAGATCCTTCATTTATGACCAGCTTCAACCAGGCAGCACCACTGTTGCTTCTTCTTCTATTAGTTCTGTAACAATGAATCAAAGCTTGATTTATTTCACTTTTGTGAGTTTAACTCTCCTCAGTCTTCATAGTTCTGCATGTTCAGATCCTGGTCAGTGCTTCCCTGACTGATGCTCTGAGTTTCAGCCTGTTCCCCCTCTGTCTCTGAGGAGCAGCCTGATAGCGCCGTCATGGCTGCCTGCAGCCCGCTTTCCTCCAGCCTCCCGTTCTCCGTCTGCCTCTCTGCAGGGGACTGGAGGTCAGTCAGCGCTAACCAGCAGCAGTTCCCCTGGATGACTCTTGTTTTGTTTGTGTTATCACTCTATAATGCAGCATCTTCAGGATGAGGGAGAGTGGAGGTGTCCAGGTGAGTTTAGAGCTGTTGTTTCACTGCTACGTTCACAGTGCGCTAAACGAAGGGCCGCTTCGTGACTAAACACTCCAGGAAGCAGCACAGGGGGGATAATATCAGATGTGAGATCTCTGATCACTACCATAATCAGAGCGTGAAGTGGCCGCTGGTCTCAGCAGGTAAACATTTAGTTTCAGAGGCACCACAACAAAATGGCTGACAAAAACACAACCTTCCACACTTCTACGACTGTGGTGCAAGCTGTTCCGTGGTGGAAGCCTCGGCTCCACAGAAGAAGGAACGTTTGCCCAGTGGAACCTGAACGGAACTACATCTGACCAAGAGCCAGAACTGCACCAGAACTGACCTAGGGCTTTGGAACTAAAATCTGGGACTAAACTCAATAAGACTTTCTAGAGACTTGAGGCAACAGGTGGTGAAGTCCTTCCTCCCACACTGTAAGGACCGGATTACCTGGAGTGGCTGAAAGATGTCTGTCCTAACCTGCTGAGGTGGTGGGATGGAGGGAGGGATGGGGGGATGGAGGGATGAAGAGATGGAGGGATGGAGGGATGGGGGGTGCATTGAATACAGAAGGTAGAAGGTGCAGAGTTGAGTTGACCAGAGTCCTGTGATGTTCATAAAAAAAAAAAAACAGAGAAAGGTTTAAAGGTTGAAGTTTCTTCGTCCGACCTCAGCGCTGAACCAGGAATAGCTGGCTGTTGCACCGATAGGTGGCGTTTAATCCATATCTAAGTGTCATCTGGCAGTTACATTCAAAGCATAATCAAGAATCCAAAGCCTCATATTTCTGCATCATTTCTCCCAACAACCAAACACGCTGCTTCTCCAGTCTTGCATAATTTACCATCGCTGTGAAAAGCTCCACTCTTCCCCTGGAAACTAATTTCATGACCCCTGAAGTTTTAAGGCTGCACAGGTGAATTTTTCATAAGCTGCTCTCCTCCTGCGGTGGCCGACCTTGGCTACGTTTCCTCCTGCGATTATCTGTGGATCAGCGTAATTACAGCTCATTCATCTTTTCTGCTGCAACTCAAGGACAGCACACGCACGTTTCTCCTTTTTACAGGAAGATAATTTGGGGAAATACTCCTTTAATTATGATTCATATGTGGCTCATTCAGCGACTTCAGGCACAGAGTGTGTGTATGCAGCACATTAGCATAAATGTTGATGGTTGTCTGGGCAACCGTTGGCGGTTGAAGTCATCCACTGGGATGAGGACTTTTTATTCAAGCCGATGTGTTTCTCATTTTATTCCCCATCTTTCTGAGGAAACTTTACTTAAACTGAAATGTTGGATGTTTCGCTGTATTCATATGTTTGAGGGTCCAAAGGTTTGAGCCCTGCAGCCAATGAAAGAAAGACAATCTGCCCAATGATGTGATTTGAAGGCCAACAGAGAGCTTCAGAAAACGAGTTGCAGACATGTTGTGCCAAACGAATCTGTTGATAAACCATCCATCAAATTACCTTGGCACCACTGCATCCATCACCAAATGTAGAGGTAGAACAGAGATAAAACAATGCAAGAGAGAAAACATGGGAGGAGAGGGAGAAAGGAAGGATGTGTATGAAATGAGGAGGGGCAGAAAAAGGAGGGAGGAAAGGTGAAGAGAAGAGAAATAAAGGTAGGACACCCGAAAAAGAATGAAAAGGGATGAGGTGAAGAAGAAATGTGAAAGATGCGAGGAATTAAACCGAGGTATAAGGAAGGAGGAGAAAAAGGATGGATGAAAGGAGACAGGCAGAGGCGAGAAGGACCGAGGTAAACAAAGAAAAATGAGAGGGCAGTTAGGAAAGAGGAGAGAGGAGAGAAAGAGAGATGAGGAGGAAGAACACAAGAGAACAGGAGTGTGGAGCCTCAGAGCAAAGAGAGCAGAATAATTCGCTTCTGTTTGAGTCAAGGTGAACTTCTAAATTGTGTCGGTCCCAAAACTATTACACAGACACACACTGAGCAGCTGACGGAGGAATGAAGGCGAATCCTCCGAGAGGAGAGAGGAAAAAGGGAGGAAGGTGGAGAGAGAGTGATTCTGAACATGAACGCGTGACTCCATGTCTGAGCTTGTTTAAGACAAACTTAATTCAGCTACGACAGTGGAAGTAGAGGAGAGGAGGGTAAAATGAAGGAACCCAGAAAGGAAGGAGGGAAGGAATGGGAGAGGGGTGTAGGGAGAGCCCAGAGCCTGAGCCTAAGCCTCAGCCTCAGCATCAGACTCAGCCTCAGCCTCAGCATCAGCCTCCACCTCAGCCTCAGCCTCAGCCTCCACCTCAGCCTCAGCCTCAGCATCCACCTCAGCCTCAGCCTCAGCCTCCACCTCAGCCTCAGCATCCACCTCAGCCTCAGCATCAGACTCAGCATCAACCTTAGCCTCAGCATCAGCCTCAACCTCAGCCTCAGACTCAGCCTCAGCATCCACCTCAGCCTCATCATCCACCTCAGCCTCAGCATCAGACTCAACCTCAGCCTCAGCCTCAGCATCCACCTCAGCCTCAGCATCAGCATCCACCTCAGCCTCAGCATCAGACTCAGCATCAACCTTAGCCTCAGCATCAGCCTCAACCTCAGCATCAGACTCAACCTCAGCCTCAGCCTCAGCATCCACCTCAGACTGAGCCTCAGACAAAGTCACAGACTTAGCATCCTACTCAGACTCAGCCTCAGCCTCACCGACAACCTCAGCCTCAGCCTCAGACAAAGCCTCAGCCTCAGCATCCTCCTGACATCCCAGTGTCCAGATGTTTTACTTAGCCATTGTCAGACAGTCACTGAGGTGTTCCCCCGTAATCTAATCCACTCATCCATCAAAAACAAACCAACCTCAAGTCTTTGGTCCTGCAGGGCCATGACATATTTGTCTGCTCCTCTGCTTTTATTAATGATTCAGGTCTGACGTTACAAGCCTGAAGTGACTGCTATCAACGCTCCCATCCTCAGTCTCATCAGGTTTGTGAAAAACACGACTGTAAACGTGTGAATTTTAATTTACTACGTGTTGTGTTCGGGGGCGAGGAATTAAAGTCGTCTGTGGGGGAGAAGAACTCCTACAAGATATTTTATTGACTTCATTTTAGCCACGAGGCTGATGCAAAATTTAATTTAGCTGCGACTGAATGATTTCCTGACGAGGGTGAGAGTATTAAAAGTAAGCCTGTTTACACAGGACTCTCTGGGTCCTGTAGAACCACACACGCCTATGGCTGTAGATAAACGGGAGCATATCTGACGCCGACGCAGCTCCTCACGTCACAGCTACGTGTCCATCTTCCAAACGCGTTTCATTAACACGCTTATCGATTCCCAAGCTTTGTTGAACTTCACACCTAATTAGCAAACTGATAACAGTAGCAGAGTCTAAGCTCGTCTGTCTTCATGCAGCACTCTGTGGATCAGTACCTCGCCACTGGAACGTGTGCTGCCGTTCATTTCCAACAACCGTCTGACATCAGGGTCTGTAAAAGAGGAATGAGGCGTTTACTGCACAGGCAGTTTATATTCTCTGCTTTGTTAGTATCAGAAACACTGCTAGCAGGGGGACTGATGTCACGGTACGTTCAGGGACAGAACAGAGCGTAGGTCATCTGTGCCCCTCCTGACCCGAGCTGTCTGACAGACGGCCTGATCGTTATTTGGTAAATTCACACCATTCCATCTAATGTGTCCGTTTTAATGCTTGTGAGCTTCCTTGTCATTCCAGAGCGAGGACTAGCGGTGGAGTCTGACACGTAGCAAGAACCGCAGCCGAAAACATTCACATTATCCTCAACCAAACAGCCTCATTTGTATTTGAACCTGAACTTGAACTAATCACGTTTTCATTTTCCGTCAGCGAACCAATCGGTTCTGCTGTCTGAGCCTCAGTCATGTGTATAATGAGATGTCAGCCAATCACACTAAGCCTGGGGGCAGACGCTGGCACGTCACCGGAAACGCAGCAGCGGAGGTTTGAGTATCGCTAAAGAGCAGCTGGACCTATTATTATTATCTGCACTTTTATCACACTCAACAATCAAAGACAGTGAGGTCACATCTGCTCACTGTCCAAGCACCACATACTAATAATGCTAAAGCTCCTGAGGCTGTTTATCCCAGTTCTACCTGCTCCTGAAATGGGATTTCCTGCCACAGAGGAAATAAATTCATGATGAATGAGACTGAAATGATCTGATGTCTTCACTGCGGAAATGAACCAGGGAGAGAATCTGTCAAACAGCCAAAAACTATGCAAATGTTTGTAGAACTGACTAATTCTGTTTGATCTGATTCATTTCTTTCGTTTTCTGTCATGTCTGCGTTTGGAAGCACCTGTTTGTTATAGATGACACCCAGCGTGTTCACAGATTTAAAGGACAACTGAAGTGATTTAGTGAAACTTTAGCATGAAGAGCTGCTTTCTCTGCGGGAACAGGTCTGGGTTTTACAGGCTGCTTGGCTGCGTTCTGACCCAGAGGTGACTCCTCCAGGGTCCAACTAGTCAGACCATCCGACAGAAACCAGAACATCTTCCTCATCCTCATCAATAAAGGCAGGTATCTAGACCAAAACCCAGAGAGGCTCAGCTCGTATTTCTGTAACCCACTGTTGCCGTTGTAACAACGTGCACGGCGACGGCGCGGTGGTGACGCCCTGCGGTGCCGCATGTGACCGTGGAGTTTATCCACCGGGCTTTGATGCCAGCGCGGCGCTGCCACAGCCTCAGGCCCACTCCAGCTGGAGCCAACCAGCGCTAGGTTCCACTGCAGCGTGTCTGAGGTAGAGCGAATCCTTCATGTGTCAGAGCAAACACTGCAGAAATTACAACGAATTAACATCTGGGCTCAAATAATCACACATCCATTGTCCTCATCCGGGCGTGTGTGGCTTTTTTGCTGCCGTATGCTGCAGCTGCTCCTCTGTCTTCAGGCCACTCAAACCTACCTCTCGCTCTCTGAATTTGTTTGTTTTTGCCTTTCTAGTTCAAATTTCCTCAGGTTTTATTCGCCGCTTCTCACACACACACACACACACACACACACACACACACACACACACACACACACACACACACACACACACACACACACACACACACACACCGATCAGTCTGCCAGGCTGTGATTAGAGAGAAGGATGCAGGGGATAAAAAGAGGAAGTGAAGCTTTGAGCTCCAGCTGATCGACTGCTGGGAGTGTGTGTGTTTAAATATTTCAGCTCCGTTGTTGTGCTGCTTTGTTTCTGGACGAACAGACTGACAGACGTGTGGGGTTGATTGATTTCTCGTGGCTGGAGGGAAACTCTCCTCTTCTTTCTTCCCCTCTCTACGTTTCTTTGCTACTTTTCAGTTTGTTTCCTGAAGGTGAAATCTCGTTTCTCTCTTGTTCAATTTCATTTTTCACCTTTCAAATGCAGGAACGTAGAGAATGATGTATGTAATGATGCACTGACTGGCTGAGGATTCAGACGCTCCTCATCTAATGAGCAGGACCAGTTTCTTCATATACGGAGCAAAGCTCAGTCAACATCAGAAGCAGGTTTACTTGTTTCTCAGGTGAAACACATGACGTTTGTGTGGCAGCTTTACTAAAGCACGTGTCACCTCTGGGCACCGATTCATGAACTCCAACTGAATGATGACTGCATCCCAGCCTGACACACACACACCAGCAGGACGGTCATCTCAGCACTTTAAGTTCAATAAGAGCGGAGCCAACAGCACATGAGCTAATCATCGTTCATGTTTTATTAGTGGCACTCATGCTAAGATGCAGCTTCTCGTGTCTGATGCTCTTTACATCTGATCTATGAGCAGAACTGGCTCATTTGACTCAACTACAGCTGAGCTGCCCAACATGTCTGTGACTCAAACTTTGTGGAGGACTTCAGCTTCCTTTACAGTCACAACAAATGCTTCTGTCATAAAAACTCAAAATTCACATCAAAAATTAAATGCAGAAATGGATTGTGGGAAACTGAAATTAAAAACCCAAGTGTTGGTCTTTCTCAGAAAACAAAAGCCTCTCTCTGCTCATGTCTCTGCTCTGGATAATTTATGGCTGCAGTGACTGCACTGTTTGCAGAAAAGTTCATTACAGTACGAGGAGCCATAAATCACCTGACGTTCCTCTGCTGCCTGTCTTTGCTTTCCTATTGTATTTGAGTCAGTGGTTGTTTGTCTAATGGTCAGAACCTGTTAGAGGAGGATTTATGGAACAGAAATGTTGTTATTTAGGTTTTATCAAGTTTACTGAGCTTATTTTTGAGAGTTTCAGGATGAAATTATCCTGATGATTAACTTCCAGTGATGCTATGGTGCTGAACCCAGGACATCAGTGTAGGCCGATTCATTACAAGCGGACAATTTAATAGTCTAACAAGGTGAGAGGACACACTCTAAATGAACGTGGAACCAATAATCCTGCAACTTATGTTGCTGTGAGTAATAAGGGCCCGTGTCTGAAACAACCACTCATCTGGATATTTACCTGGCGATGCAACAGCAAAGATAAAAGCTATTGTTGTTTTTACTAAGACAAATGGCTGCAACATTAAATCCTATTAAAATCAGGCTGCAGATGGTCTGTGCTCATTCTATTTGTTGACCCAGCGCAGACAACATCACACCACCGTGTCTTTGTGTTGCTATGAATGACAGATGCGCATTGCAAACGGGCAAATATCCAGCAATTCAAATGTCACGTTGTCACAGTGAGCAACGGGAGGGCAGGACAACTGACAGAGCAACAAGAGGACGAAGACACGATCACAGAGCTCAGCTCGTTTGTCTCTGCCCACTTTTACTTTGATTTGCAGATGTTTGTGCAGAAACGCGGATTCCAGCCTGATCTGAAACCGAGACTTCACTGCGGAGGAACGCTGCTCGATGAGCATGCGTCACACTCAGTGATGCATGGTTTACAGTGTGAGCGCTGGTTCCTGTGCTGCTGGAGCTGGGGCATCTCAGCTGACAGGCAGAGTCAGGGTACCGCTCTCTGACCCCTGGGTTGACAGGAACCAAAGCTGTGTGAACAGAAGCGCAGAGCTGTAACTACGCCGTGTGTAACCATCCTGCAGATTGGCTGCTTTGCTTTCACAACAGCAGCACATAATGGGCTTTAACATTAAGATGCTAATAGGCCGTTTAGATTAACAGAATGGTCCTGACTAAGAATTACACATGACATTTTTACTAGGTGGCGCTAAGAGTGTTTTGTCTCCATGGGACGTGTTTGCTGACGTTGCTAGCGTCCAGGTGTTAATGGGCTCATACCAACGGTTGCTGCACAACAGAGAAGTCACATTGACTCCATGCCCGACCTATTCCTCCACACCCTCGTCTTTCTTCCCTTTAAACTCCTGCTTTGTGGCTGAAGGCCTAGCGGGTGTGGCGCCACCTACTGGCGTGACACTAGACCTTCAGCGTGAACACAGCCGTGATTCACTGCTTCAGTGAGCACTTCAGCCCTGGACCTGACTTAAGTAAATAAATGCTCACGATGTCAGAACCGCTTTCTGACTGTAGCTGGAGCCAACACTGAATTTATCCAGGAAACCACTGATGCCTTTAGAATGTTTATTCAGTCATGGTAGCTGCCTTTTTTCTATGAATCACGTTTGTAGTGTCTCTGTAAGCGATGTGGCATTTTTAAATCCCTGCCAGAGTGGTTCTGCATGACTGGACGTTTTAATAGAAACACGCGCCTTTTGTTCTCTAACAACAAACACAGCAATGAAGATTAAGCTTTTTGTTTCACTACAAGCCTGTTTCCAGCTGCAGTGAGTCACAGCTTCAGGGACAGATGGACTCAACACAACAGGAAAATTAACACCTGGGTTGGAGGAGGGGAAGTAGGAAGCCAGCTCCAGTCTACAGAGTGTTATAGAAGCTGAGGTCTGAAGTCTATACAAACGAAGGTATAGAGTCCTATTAAAGCTGAGCTACATACTGTGTACTGGGCAACAATCTCCTTTAAATTGCGCAGACATGTATTCTGATTCAACGCTTGTTCGTCTGCGAATCAGGCTTTTGCGCGGCATTGTGCGTTATGTTCCATAATTAGGTTTTGTCTGTCCGGTTCGTGGGAAGAGACAGACAGCGGTGGAAGAGCAAATGAGAAACACTGATTGCCTCGGGTGGTTTCATTTGTCTGCTTGGATAACGTTGTGTTTACTTAATCTGTTTGTTAAATTGCTCTGTGAATATTGATCACATCAGTAGTTAAAAATGGTTTAATAATAAAAAACGCTATAAACTATTCAGCTGTTGATTGTTATCGTTCCAGCCAATCAATAATGTTACAGGCAATCAAACGCTCAGTGAATGAGCGTCTGCATGGACGTGTTGTTGTGTCTGAGTTTTCTACATAACAATAACAAATATGTTTAGTTCTGAATCACACTTTACCAACTTCCTGTAAATGAGAGGAAACTTAAAGTTATGAGAACAAGAAGGATGCTAGGACTAAAGTGCAATCTGCCAGCAATACACCTGTAATGAAAAGAGCTGTACTGCAGCGGTGAAGCGGTGATGAACAGCTCTCGTTGCACTTGAACTCATGCTGTAATCAAATGTAATGTAGGTGTGAAAGACGAAAACACTGGAAATCAGGGGATTGAGAGCCTGGATGCGAAGACTTCCCGCTGAGCTGCAGCAGCCCCACTGATGTGGCTCTCCAGCAGCAGAAGCACATTTACTCTGATTGTTTACTTCAGACCCAACCACAACAAGAAGCACAAAAATAACAACCAAACAACACAAACGAGACGGCGACAGCAACGAAATCCTCAAGATCAGACTGTACAAGAACTAATAAAAACAGCACCAAGTAGCTGCCTCCCCTTCCTTAGAATATACAGACGTTGTCTGCTCACTGGGGGGGAGAAGGGTGACCATTCCTTATGTGTCCTGTCTCATTTCTTCCCTGTGGTGGTTGAAATGTTCCCTTGAACTTGCATACGTTTCCATAACTGCAGCACAAAAAAGCATTTCTATAGGTCAGAAGAAGCCTAATTTTAGTGTGGATTTTTACCTGCAGCGTGTTTTGGGAAGCCCATGCTTCACAAATGCTTTGACTTGGCTAAAGGCAGCTTGTGACTGATGTGAGAAACAGTTTGTCCTAATGCAGCAACAGGGTTCTCATTCATCACATTCTGAGTCACATTATGCTCAACCACAAAAGGCCCGTATTGGATCTGGTGTCACCAGCAGGTTCTGAGCCTCACAGACAGAATCGAGGGACAAGAGGATGCGGGAGCCCTGAAACATCACATCCAGCCATGAAAGACAGACACACATACTGTACGCAGACGGATGGGTCCTTTCATGGCTTCAAAGTGTCCATCAGACCTTCTTGGGGTTGAGGGATGATGCAACCCGCAGAAATACCATCAAACACATACTGACACACACTTTCACATGTGTGGAAATACACTTAAATTAGAATTAGATGTGTGGTTTTCAGAGGCAGGCAGCAGGAAAGCGTGTGAATACAGAGGACCAGCTGTGTTTCAGCTAAGAGGCGCGTTAAAGAGCAAGGCAGGAAGGAGCAGCATCCCATTTGTCATTCTTCTCTGCAGTTTGTCACAGTTCCTGACGCATGGATGCGTCTGTCTACCTGTCAACGCTCTGAGGACTCGATCTGTCACAGGCTGCAGCACCTTCAATTTGACATTTTAGTTTTACTATTCGAACGATCTGAGTATGAAACTATTTCGTTTCTGTGGGAAAAAGCAGCAGCCTGTGCCTGTCGCATGTTGTACTGTTTTTTTTTAATCTAGTTAATGAAAAGAGGGGTTTAATGTCTGTGCTGCTACTCACTGCTCCCTGGAGTTCAGGTCCGTTCCGGTCCAGGTCCGGTCTGTGTCCAGGCTTCTGTAGTAGCTGTAGGTCCCAGAATCTAAAGCAGCTGTTAAAACCCACTAACTAATAAACATCTTACAGCTACAAAGGTCCATAATTGTTTCAGTAAAACGTCCAGACTGACATACTGTACAGGCGTGGCGTCGTGTGATCTGCTGCAGGCTTTCGCGTACCTAGCATGCTAGGCTAACTAGCCAAAGGCAGCTAGCGAAATATCTGGCTTTTTAGTCTGACAAAATATTTTCTTTTTTTTCACGTCCTTTCCGAATTTGCAACCAATAATATACACAAACAGCAGCATCAGTGCCACTAATATTATAATCTTTTATGACACTAAACACTGGGCTTTTACTGTGTTCCCGCCATCTTCTTCACATACATGTACTTCTTGCTTTCACCACTTGAAGAAATTTTATTCACTTCACAGTATGTTTGAAATTTTAAGTATTTGTTTGGAAATACTTATGTAAAATAATTCCATTAATTAAAGTAAAAAATATAACATAAAAGGTGATAACAGAATGATAGAAAGATGAATCAAAATAAAAAAATACACTAAAAGTCATTATTAGTGACTAATAACTAGTTAAATACTTTAATCAGCTGCATTTGTTGCTTGTCATTTATGCTAATATCATATTCTCATTATGCTGAAGTTGCATTTGAGCTAGAATTGAGTAAAATGGTAAAATGACAAAACTACTGCAGAAATACAGTGCATCTGACAGCGAACCTCTGCTAAACTCAGCTCCATCACAGAAAACATGTCCTGTCCATGCAAATGGAAAATGTTTCCCCCTTGTCAAAGATTATTTGCATAGAAATGATACATTTTCTAGCTTTGAAAGTGTTCAGTGTTATAGATGCTTTAAGCATAAAGATGGAAATTACCGTGTCTCATCTTGATGTAAAAGTGGCAGATAAGGAATATCCAGATGTTCAGTGCTTTGGGGGCTTGATGTACTGTAGAGCAGGCAGCCTTCAAATGAAGTAACAGCTAAATATCAGTTCTGACACAAACACAGTTTGTTTCACACATTGGTTGGTTTTCACTGCTGTTTTTAAATCACTGCATCAAAAAAAAGAAACAAAAGCTGAGCAAACAGTCAGTGTATAAATGACTTATTAGCTCAATAAGAATCCACACAACTACACACAAAGCGAGCGGCGTGAAGACATGTACAGCTGTGCACATGTGAACTCACTCGCTCACACACTCACTGGCAGTTTGAGGATGCAATGAATAATTTATATCATGTGGACGTTGTGGGTTGAAAGTGGTTAAATGTAAGAACAGCCTACAGGGAAAACACAGAGAAACATTTCCTGACTGTCTGTCAGACTCCCTCAGTCAAATTAAAATTCAAACAGACTTTATGTACAGGGACGAGTGCGAGACACTAACACAACCGAGGACAAATGGAGCAATAACATTCAATACAATAGGTAAATAGCTGCATGCATGCATACATACATACAGTAAAGAGGTACTTACATACATAAACATGAATATTATGCAAATACTTAAATTCTGGAGGATAGATTTTGCATAAATTTGTGTTATTTTTGTATTTTTATCCTTACCTTACACTGATGTCTGATGTAAGTTTCATCCAAATGTAAAGTGAATTTCCAGAAAACACCTAATGAAAGTATGACCTTTGACCCTGAGCCTCCATGCAGACAGTTGGAGCTGTTAATCCTCCAGTCGAGTGCCATTAAACTGTTGCAGTAGAGGACAGCATAATGAGACACTGTCACTGAAAAGAGCTCCCAACAAATCGCAAATAATGAAAAAAAAAATGCTGAAAGTATTAAACAAATGCATTCAATTTATGGAAGGTTTCAGGCTACGGTATTCGGCTGCTGTTTCCCGTCCTGTGACAAGTGATCAGGTGGCTGACGGTCTGTGGCTTTCTAAGCAAGCAAACAAGCAAGCAACTAACCAAATTATATTTTAACAATTAAATCATTAAACAATAATTGAAGGGTGGATGAGAAATAAAGATTTCCTACATTTAGAACAGTCTTTAAGTACCTCACTAGTTCTTCTGCGACCTTAGTGGGCGGGGAAGCTGTCAGTCTTATCAAAATGACTACCAAGCAATAGGGAGGCGGGACAACAACAGGACGTTAGTGGAGAGAGCGGGAAATACGGGGAGAAGGTGGTTCTTGAGTGGAGATAAGAATTCTGACTTAGTGTCATACTGTACCAGGTAAAAGATTTTATTTCAATGGAATTCCAATTCAATTTTATTTATATAGCGCCAAATCACAACAAGGTTATCTCAAGATGCTTTACAAGGCAAGATAAGATGATAATAATATTTGCATTGTTCCAGCTACATGTTTATTTTATTGGTTGTAAAATCTGAAAGCACAGGAAAACACTGAAAAGAAAGGTTTTGCCAGAAAACTGGATTTAACTGGATCTTAGCTAGCTGGCTTTGGCTAGTTAGCCTAGCATGCTAGCTACACTAGAGCCTGCTGAAAATCACACGACTGGATGTTTTACTGAAACAATTACGGACCTTTGTAGCTGTAAGATGTTTATTAGTGTTGGTGGGTTTTAACAGCTGCTTCTGCTACTGGGACCTACAGTACAGCTACTACAGAAGCCTGGACACAGACCTCAGGACGGGGCTGGACACAGGATGGCTAACAGGACCTGAACTCCAGGTAAAAGTGAGTAGTACCATAGTCGTGAACATAGTGTGCTCAACCTACTAATACTTTACAGTAGCTGTGGCAGTTATTGCTGGATGGTTGTCCTACCTAATAACAGGCAGGTTTCCTAATATGGAGAAAGGAAACCACCATAATCAAATATAAAAGAAAAAGGAAATAAATGTCCAAACTTGTAAATTATGAATATACAAATATATAAAACTTTGGAAAAATAAATGCATAAATGGTTATATTTCCAGTAAAACACTTATTAATGTTCACATTTATTTATTTTTCAATTTTTTTAAAGAAAGATTTACGCATTTAGCTTTTCCTTTTCTCAAGCCGTTTTTCTTTTTCGCAAAGTGTAGGCAAATGAGCCGGGCGTGTCTTAATTGTGTTACTGCACAGTCATTGGTCAATTTGTGAAGCGTTTCCTGATCGATTCCTCTGGTCTAGACCAGGGGTGAATGCTACAGCAATGCATTACGGTCTAGCTAGCATTAGCAATGGCAGATAGAAAACAACTTAAGGCATCTTGCGGAAAATTCAGAAAGTTTTACACCAGACTTCATGGTGTTTTAAATTGATTGATTCAGGAAAACTTGTTCAGTTTATCTTACAATACGGGCAGAGAAATACCCACGGTACCGGATATTCCCGCATGAGCTGAGAAACAGAGCGATGTTCTGCCATCTCGCAAACAAGCACGACTCTACATTGACAGCGTGAGTAGGTTAATCTTCTATTTGCTATAATGGCAGTTTGCAAATTTTCCAATTTGGGGGTCACTGCCCCCAGTGCTCCAATCACCACAGGCACCACTGTGGCCTTCACCTTCCAAGCCTTATCCAGTTCTTCTCTGAGCCCTTGGTATTTCTCTAGTTTCTCATGTTCCTTTTTCCTGATGTTGCCATCGCTTGGTATTGCCACATCCACCACTACGGCTTTCCTCTGTTCTTTGTCCACCACCACAATGTCTGGTTGGTTCGCCATTTCCATTCTGTCTGTCTGTATCTGGAAGTCCCACAGGATCTTGGCTCGCTCGTTCTCTACCACCTTGGGAGGTGTTTCCCACTTTGACCTTGGGGTTTCCAGTCCATACTCTGCGCAGATGTTCCTGTATACTATGCCAGCCACTTGCTTTCCCTGCCAGCATCTTACACCCTGCAGTTATGTGCTGGACCGTCTCAGGGGCCTCTTTGCACAGTCTACACCTTGGGTCTTGTCTGGTGTGGTAGATCTGGGCCTCTATGGCTCTGGTGCTCAGGGCCTGCTCCTGTGCAGCCAGGATGAGTGCCTCTGTGCTGTCCTTCAGCCCAGCCCTTTCAAGCCATTGGTAGGATTTGTTGAGATCAGCCACTTCAGTTATGTTCCGGTGGTACATCCCGTGTAAGGGCTTGTCCTGCCATGATGGTCCCTCTTCCAGCATCTCATCCTCTGTTCTCCACTGCCTGAGACATTCACTCATCACGTCATCTGTCGGGGCCTTATCCTTGATGTACTTATGGATCTTGGATGTTTCATCCTGGATAGTGGCTCTCACGCTCACTAGTCCTCGGCCTCCTTCCTTGCGGCTAGCGTACAGTCTCAGGGTGCTGGATTTGGGGTGGAACCCCTTCTTGCATGGTGAGGAGCTTTCGTGTCTTAACATCTGTGGTCTGTATCTCTTCCTTTGGCCACCTTATTATTCCCGCAGGGTATCTGATCACTGGCAGGGCGTAGCTGTTTATTGCCTGGGATTTGTTCTTGCCATTGAGCTGGCTTCTTAGGACTTGCCTTACTCGTTGGAGGTATTTGGCTGTTGCCGCATTCCTTGTTGCCTGTTCAAGGTTGCCGTTCGCCTGTGGTATTCCAAGGTACTTGTAATTGTCCTCAATGTCTGCTATTGTTCCTTCTGGGAGTGAGACCCCTTCTGTGTGGATTACCTTGCCTCTCTTTGTCACCATCCTCCCACATTTCTCGAGCCCGAATGACATCCCGATGTCCGAGCTGTAGATCCTGGTGGTGTGGATCAGCGAGTCGATGTCTCGCTCACTCTTGGCGTACAGCTTGATGTCATCCATGTAGAGGAGGTGACTTATGGTGGCCCCGTTCCGGAGTCGGTATCCATAGCCAGTCTTGTTTATTATTTGGCTGAGGGGGTTCAGACCTATGCAGAACAGCAGTGGAGACAGTGCATCTCCTTGGTATATGCCACATTTGATGGATACTTGGGCAAGTGGCTTCCCATTGGCTTCAAGGGTGGTTCTCCACAACCTCATCGAGTTTGCAATGAAGGCCCTTAGAGTTCTGTTGATGTTGTACAGCTCCAAGCATTCAGTGATCCATGTGTGTGGCATTGAGTCATAGGCTTTCTTATAGTCGATCCAGGCTGTGCACAGGTTGGTGTGTCGCACTCTGCAGTCTTGGGCGACTGTTCTGTCAACCAGGAGTTGGTGTTTGGCTCCAACGGTTTCGGTTCTCCATATCCTTAAGACTTATCTGTAATTTACTTTTCTACCAGTATCAGCATTTTTACATTTTCAATTTGTCCACTTCTGTGATTTATGACTAAATACCTGCAAACTGAATGAAATACAGCGCAAGCAGGAACTGAGCCTCATTTATTCAGACAGTCCTGGAGGAAAATGATGGACATTTTGCAGTTGTGTCGAAAATATTGAAGCATGTGATGTCAGGTGGAGTGCACAGCTCTAGACGTTGTGCATTTGTTAAGTGAGTTGTGATTATTGGCTGAAAGCATGCAGTAATATTCTAACAGCACACTCCAGCTGCTTTGATTGGTCAGCTGAAGAAAACACAGCGTGTTTGGCAGGTTTTCAGTGTGTGATGCTGGCTGCTCCTCACTGTCATCACGCTGCTGTGACTTTGACCTTATCTCCTCTCCAGTTCTCTGTCTGACATGTCGGTGATTTCAGGATCTGAAGCTTGGATGAATCCTGGGAAAAACAAAGAAAACTCAGGGAGAACAAAGTCAAAGTTTTTCCCCGCTACAGTTGTCACATTTGACTGGTTTCCAAGGAAACTGTGTGTGTCCTTGTAAATGTGTTCAGGCGTCATTTTTTCCTTTTGCTGTTGGCCATTCACCAAGAGTGAACACTGATGTGGTTTTACCCATTTGTTCAACTCGCATAGACAGACCAATGTGAAAAGAGACAGGAGCCCAATCTGAATGAGGTGTTTTAATGCATTGCTTTTGGTTTGCTCACAGCCTGAGGATTGAGGTTAAAGGACCTTCTTAATTTAGAACATGTTGTAAATCTTTTGTTTACACCTTCTAAATGGAGACATCATCATCCACTCTCTTCACAGATTGGCTGACAGTGTTGCTATTTCTCATCCTTTTCTTGATATCAGTAAAGTAGGTGCTGTAGTTGGATCATAAATGTGAGCTGCGAGACCCTACAATATGCACTAGTTGGCTCATTATGTGGTTGTCGTGGTTAGTACATGTATAAATACTGTGACAGTTTACTATAGTACACGGAATAGTACTCTAGTGTCTTGCTTCAGCTTCCTACACAGTACTTCATCACCCGTCTGTCCAGCTGTGTTGTCACGTCCTCCCTTCAGCTTTGTTACCTTTCATACTTGCTCTTTTTGTAATTACAGCTACTGTATCAATGATTTGATAACAATGTACAGTATCTATTCAGGACGCCCTGCTGTTGCTCCGGTATTTCTCAATGTTGCCAGTCTAAAAGTTGTAAAAAAAGACAAAATAGTGACAACACACAAAATGAAATAAACATGATGACAAATTACCATAAAGAGAAAAGGAAAGTAACTGACAAGCAACTGAATCATGATATATGAGCAAACTGTAATAAAAAAGTACCCGAAAACAAATCTCGAAAGTTTATGAAACAAGCAAAGTGTAATGAAAAATAGCCAAAAATAAAAATGTAGACAAAATAAGAATGACAAATGATTCAAATGCAAGAATGAATGCAAAAAAAAAAGACACAAAACAAGTTGAAATATCCGGCAAAAGCTATAGCATGGCCAACACATTAAACAGAATTTATGTGACTCAGAAAGGATGAAAACTGAATCTACACAGCACTGTGCTTCTCTCTAAGGACCTCACAGGATCTGAATACTCCTAGTAGCTTTGGGGGAGCAAAGTGTGTTTTTGTGCCTCGGCTGCATTTTCTCTGAGGTTTCACCGGCTCAGGGGGCTGACCGCAGCTGTCATGCTGTTGAGACTGTAATCACATGTAAATATGCATGTGAGTGAGTGTGTGCGCGTGTGCTCCAGTGGCTTTCTGAAGGTATAACTTAGTCTCCTATTTCCACCGACACTGAAACCTTTTTAAACTGTCAGCCCCAATTTCTGGTCTGTACAGCAGCTCCACTGCGTTTGTGTGTTTATTGATCGTACTCGCTGTGACAGTACAACAACACAGTAAATGGAGTTTAAATTTTAATGACCTTTGTGACCTCACATTCATTTGTGGCACATGAACACCTACGAGGACATTCTGTAGTCCCTTAACCAGACTTAACCATCACAACCAAACACACAATCCCAACTTTAGCCCTAAGCAGACTTGATTCCCTGAAATGTGTGAGGACCCATCAAAATATCCTCACAAGTTTTGATCTCATGCACACAAGCACAGATAAACACAATGCACGTCTCAGCACTGTGACAGCTGTGGTCATGACCTCAGATGCTCAGAGCTGCTTTCTCAACATTAAAAAACTGCTGCATAATCAGTGGAAAAGTAAAGTCTAAAACACATCAATCACTGATATACAAAAAATATGTTTGAGCAGTTGACTGGTCCTGAGTTTTTAACGTCTGCTTTTAATGTTTACCTCTGTGTAATGTTTAATCTCTAATGTTTCACTTTAAGATTGTTCCTAAAATTGTCCCGTCTTGTTTTATCTTTTGCAGTATATATTATTTATTGTTGTTGTGGTGTATTATGTGTGTTATGTGTATTATGTACAGTATTTTCAAATTTATTATATTTTATTCTTTGAATTCTTTTTAACCTTTATTTCCTCTTAAACTTTTGCGAGGGAGGGGTATCAGTGAAGCACTCTGTGGTGCATTTTCATGCAAATGCAAACGTCTGCACAATTTTTTGTGCTATATAAAGATTGATTGATTGATTGATTGATTGATTGATTGATTGATTGAAATCCCAGCTCCCATCAAAGTCACATTGAGTCTTGAGTACTTCTAACTTGTGTTATGCGGCGTTGCAGGCCATGTTGTGTGTTCCATTGGAGTATTACAGATTCAGGCTGAGTATACAGTATGTCCAGTGAAGCATCCCACCAAGAGGTCGACCTCAGAAGGAATCCTAACGCAAACACACAGCTCACTGATTCCTTTTTTACAGCTATGAAAATAAATAGTTGACTCTATGTGAATTACAGTAGCACTCAGGAGTCCTGAGAAGCATGCACAGTAGATGTTGGCCATGAAATATAGAAGAGTTTTACTGTATTGTATATGAGTCAGGGTTCAGAGGACTTGCCTGTTCTTATGTCTATATGAGACAAGTGGACGCTTGGCTGCACAGAAGTCCTGTAGTCGTTACTACGTATAAGGCAGTAACTAAACATGGTCTGTCCTTAATGTCTTGTTTCTGGCACATCTCTCTTGGTTTCTTGCTTTTAACAGCTACCTTCTAAGTTCCCGTACTGTAGCTGTATCTGCTTTCTCTGCGTCCCACTTGTGCTGTAAGTCACTTTGGATAATAACTTCTGCCAAATGACTCTGTGTAAATGGAGTTTGTGCCTGCTCTGCTTTACCAAGGCTCTAAAGTCGCAGAAGCAAGCGTCTGTTTTCCCTGATGATCTTTGATGATCTATTTCAAAAATCCTCAATGTTCAAACTCCACAGCATATTTTATCATCTGCACTCGTGTGTGTTGCACTTATCTGACAACAACAACCACATTTTTAGAGAAGCCTAGGTCAGCCTGATGTTCTGGTGGTGTGGCTGTAGGATGAGTGTAGTTACTGTACTGTAATAGTTATGGGATGGATCAGTTATTCATGGTTCCTCGGGGTTGAAACCCAATATCAGCCTAAACGCACTTGTCATCTCGTGAGCTCAGTGCACCCTCCACGCACTCCATTCACAGTCCATACAGCTATAAATATGGAGCTATAAATGCAGTTTTTAGAGACAGAGGTGTTTAATTTATTTATGGCTGACATTAGAAAGAGGCAGGCTGCATGACGCTGATTGTGCAGGGATTTACATTCATACTTGTATATTTTCCTGCTTCCTCATTTATTTTAATGGGCCTCCCTCCTGCCCTTCCCCTGTCCCCACTTCCCTCCGTGTATCTCTTTGTATTTCTTACGGCTGCTTCCTTCTCCCTATGAAGTTCTTGTAGAGATAAACTTGTGACGGCAGAAGTGAAGCAGTCAGAACTGTCAGCCCGGTCTCTGAGTGTGCGCGTGTGTGCAGCATAGCTCTGCTTCAAAGCCCATTTTGAGTCAATGGGTGTGTCATGACGGATTTTTGTCAAACCCCTGCGGTAATACGAGACTCTCAGTGTGCGTATCAGCAGTCGGGAGTGTTTTCTGCATGTGTGTGGGTGTGTGTGGTTGCTGACTCAGTTCCTTGGGGTGAATCCCTGAAGCTCAGCTGTCAAACTGTTTTTAATTCTGTCCCTTCTTTTTGGTACTGTACATCAGTTTCTTGGTTTCTTTCACTGCTTGTCCCTTTTTTTTATACTTTTTTTGCAGATGTGTATCACTTTAATTGCCATTGTTGTGTATATGAGAAGTGCCTGACTGACCACGTACCCATCTGATCTTCAGACGTTTATGCAAAAAATCTTCAAATGTACTGTAAAACTCCAATTAACAAAATGCACCCAATGAAAAGGCAGAGAAATGGTTAGGAGGTTAAAAAAAAGAATTAAGACAAAAGACCAGATGAATAAAGTACTGTAGTAACATGTTCTCTGTTGCTCCTTTCCATTCAACAGATCAACATGCAGAGAGTCCTGAACATACAGATACAACAGCGATCCTTTTAAAACCAGTAAGGCTAAACCAATTCAACCAGTAATATGACAAGGCTCTACAACCCCACATTTTACAGCTTTGAACATTTTTAAACAAGTGAACTGACTGTGGAAAAGCAGACAAGCTACAGGGAGACAGAGCAGAGTGGATAAGAGCTTTATCACATTTCTAAAATTATCCGTGTTCTGAGACTCCCTTCAAAGTTTTATTATTTTATGGATTCTAAACTTTTTCTAAAATATTCTACACTATGTACTGTCTGAATTTTAGGAAGGTTGGTTCGACCCCCTTCTTTTAGTAGCACATTAAATACTGTTTTAAGGCTCTTTAATACTTGGTAAAATCAAGCAACCAAGAGTAGTACTGTACAAAGAAAACCTCTAAACGAATAAACCAAATATATTATTTAGCATGAAATAAAGGCCTTTAAACCTATTAGTGTTGCAGCAAGCTGAAATATGGAGTAACCCATACAGGACAAGATTAGAGATCTAGACATTTCCCAAACCTACAAATGTTTATTGTAAAAAAACAAACTTCATGTGACAAATAAAAGTAGGGTATGAATCCAAACATTTTTACCTGAAAAAGTATTTGTCCAGCATCTAATGAGGTAAATGCTCATTACAGCAGTGTAATGACATGTTGTAATTTTCCAGTCCAGAGCCATGTAGGCAAAGATAATGAAAAGGTTACTGCTAATATGATACAAACAGCAAAATAAATAAAATGGAAATAAATGCACATTTTCTGTCATGCATGAACCTGAAATGGTGGAAAACAAATTGTGGTAAAATGTGACAATTCAGTTTGTTTCATCTTCACCTCAGCTACTAGAATTGCAAGTTAGTTTGTACTGCAATATGATTTACTTCGATCATGAATGTATGACGTTGGCTTTGCTGATATATTTAAGGAGAACCTACATTTTTATACGCTGCTCGCATAGCCAAGCCGTAGCCATCAGCTCAGTCTGCAATCATACAGGTGTCTTTGAAAGTGGCAGAAACCTTCATCAGTTGCAGAAGAAAAGTGCAAGTAGGATAAAAACAGGGTTTGTTATTAAAATTGAGCTGGATGGAGAGTGTGTGTTTGTGTGTGTGGTGTGTGTGAGTGCATGCATTAGCTGGACAATTTGGCATAAAATCTCATTAGGAAGTGAGGATCAGAGAGCTGGTCCACCGCCGGAGGACACACACACTTCATTTACTCATCCACCACAGCTAAAGACACGCTGGCGTTCAGAGGCCGCCGGGTCCGTTTGGAGTGGAACATCCCATGATGAGGGTGTGTCCGTTTCCATGGCAGCTACAGTAATAACCTGCAATTTGTGGGCAAAAAATGGATGTTGACGTTTCAGCAGCTCGGACAGCTACGCGGCCAGAGGTGGACCTGTTCCTGCTTCGATTTTATTTCATTTTCCTTCACCATCTTCCTCCATCAGGATCCGCTTCCCTGTGCCATCCTTCTCTCCCTGCAGTTTGTGTCCATGCTGGTCCTCCTCTCCATGTTTTATGTGTGCCTTGGAAACAATTAGTGAGTAATTATCCTTTGTGTCGTCCGTATAAAAATTAGCACTTAATTAACAGACATGACAGAGCGGTCTCACTGAATAAAAAAAAAAAAAAAAAAAACTGCCAGCAGCTGAGGCTGGATCATATGTTTGTATTTATTGTCTTGGTTTGACGCCAGGACTATTTGCTCCTACACATTTCCTGCCTTAATTAAAATCACATTTTCTGCCATGATGAAGACGTTGCGCCTGTCTGGACTCCAGCAGAAACATGAAAAAAGAAGCATTTTAGTATTTTAGAACAACCTAAGTAAATGTTAAGAGCATCTGGACACAGGTGATGACCTTTGTGCGACTAATAATCCCTCACAGAGGATCTTGAGACCTTTAATCTGGTGGACCTGACTGAAAAGATTTAGACTTGATGAAGACTCTTAACCTTTAAACCAGACAAAACCACCTGCGTGTGTTTGCATCGCATCAACCTGTCAATGTGCTAAAGAAATTAAACATGCAGATATGTGTTTGCTCAAAGGCCATTTGTCCAGCACCAGGCAGCAGCTCCTCTCTCCCTCTCTGAAAGCTGCATGAGCCATAAAGTATGAATTGAACTTTGACCTCTACGCGCCTGTAAGCAGAATGTGATCATAGTGAAAACACTTGTGAAAGTGGATATACAAAGAAAACACACAGAACCTGTCCTCTCACTTGTGGCATTACGCACTGAAATGTGAATAAGCCTTAGTGAAAAATGAGAAGGATGCTACAGAGAAGTGCTGAGAATCAATGAAAGGCCTTTACCAATACGTACGACTGCTTGTTATTAATAAATAGTGAATTTTCTGCTTCTGCCTGTGTGAGTTTTTTCCTCTTTAGATTTTTATTGCATTGCTTTATGAGCATCATCTTACTCCTCTGTTCTCATGACTAATAAGTTAAAGAGTGTAAGTGAAGTTCACATCATCTCATATACGGGTGTAATAGGAAAACATCCATCTGGGTTTCACAGGCCAAACTCTTATACTGTACATTTGTTTCTGTAGACCAGTGGAAATATTGAGTGAATATTCAGCTCAGAGCATTACAAGTGAATGTGAGGTTGTAGAGGAGACATGATGCTACTGATACGGAACATTAGTGACAAACCCCTGTCTGTTGCTCTAAACCATGATGTACATGTAGAATCCATCTGTATGCACTCAGTTAGTTTAATGAATACTGAACATTGACCTCTTCATGTCGACAGAATAGGTAGGAGGCCACCGAGGTTTTCCTGGACTGTGAAATAAATCAGGCCCAGATCTAAACGCTTGTTCTCATCTTCAACCTGCTGGCTTTAATGACGCTTTGATGGTTCTTCCCGACATGTAACAATCCATTTCATTCAGACTACGTGAGGAACACAGCTACTGAATTGCTCACCTTGCTGGCGCTGTCGATATTTTTTGTGATGTCTTTCAGCGTGGCACATGGATTGAATCAGAAAGAGACAAATAGGCTGTGTTATGTATGGATCAAAGATTAGGCCGTACCATAGAGATCCTGAAGGTGCTCTCTTTGATGATTTGGCTGGATCTTGTAAAACATCATCTATGAGGATCTTTGAAATGCATTTTGTTTCGAATCAAGTGGTTCCAAACTGTAGTGCCTAATATTATCCAACTACTTCTGCAGTATTTTGGCTACGAGGTGCGTCAACATGCCTCCAAAGGTACTGTACCTGCTTGCTGCTGTACTGAGTTGTTGTGTACTGAGTTGAAGTTTCTAAATCAGAATCTGACTTCCTGTGCTTGGTTCCTATACTGAAGGCTTTCTATAGATCTGCTAAGTTGACAGGGTCTGGTGTAATTTAATTCACCGGGGCACAACAACTCACTCTGCTCTGCTTTCGGCAGCCAGACATTCTACATCCAGTTTCCTGACTGCTGGACCTGCTAACCAGACTTCAGCCTGCTTCCTGTCTTCTGGTTCAAACATTGATTTTTAAGGCTGAATTTGATTCTCTGGATCTACTTTCTGGCTCAGATCTGTGCTGTTAGATTTGTAGATATAGATCTTTCTGGACCTTGGACCTGCTGTGGTGTTATTAATATGCTTTTGTGACTTTCCCTGCTCTGAGCTTAATACCCACGCTCTGGCCATCACCATTTTTACCTCCTAGATACTGGTAGCTCCCTACTGTGCAGGGGTCCTCACTCAGTAAGCCCCTTATGCTTACTGTACCTCCAATCACGGCTATGTGTCATTTCCAGAAAAGGGAGAAGTTTCAGACACAGACTGAGTTGCAGTTGGGTGGAAAAAGACTGCAGAGCTGTTCAAAGTGTAAACTTGTAGTTTCCTCCCGTCGTGGGGTCACAGTGATAGAAAGCTTTGATTGGCATGTTTCTCTGAGCCGTGTAGGAACCACCAGACATGGTTTGAGTCAGAGCACCGTGGGTGAGACTGACTGTGGACCTGAAATATGCTGCTAATGTAGGAAGGTGTTGGGTTCACCACCCCGCTGGTTGAATGTTAGAGATGAACCTTACAGTATATGAACAGCTAATGGAAGCAGCTTGACGTGTCCTTTTTGTTTGATCAATAATGGGATGTGCTGCTGCAATTTGGATCATGTGGTGCATGGTGGTTCCTGTCAGACAACATGAGAATAATGCTGAATAATGGAATTGGAAAGGATATTCTAAAGGGTGTGCGCTGATTTTCTTCTGGGTCTTATGATAATACCTAGTTTCCCGTAAAGTATGTAGAGTGTTGTTGATCGATGATGATGATTCTGATGGGTTTTGGTGTCTTGTCCCAGAAGAAGCAAGTAATCAAACCAACAACCAGACCCTCACTTGTGTCTGCAGTATTGGCTGGTAATAAAGGATATGCATAGACTACATAATAAAAATGGATAGAGCGAATCACCTTTACTTATCTCATAATGCAATGTCATCAGGTCTGTCACTCAACGAAGCCCAGAGAACAGACACACATGCCGATTTTGTTTCAGTGTTGGTGGTTTGATATCGATCGTCTCTCTCCTCTGTGTTTGATGAAGGGTTTATAGTGGAGCAGACAGGCAGGATTGAGCTATTTTAGATGAAGCTTTATTTAACAAGGTTAGTCCCTCAGGAGTGGAAGTCAGAGGGAGAGATGGAGAGCAGCTGTCTAAAGGTCAAAGGTCACGCTGAGCGCCGAGCCTCTCGACTGGAAAGCATCAGAACTGGGAAGCTGCGGACGAACCAACTTTGTTCAACTCAGATTAGTTCAATTAATGTCTTGCAAAATACATGCGCCCACTGTCTTGTGGAGCCACTTCTAAAAACAGCCACTTTATTTATTTACCTCCCAATGCGCGGACAGTGTAGCGCTAAACACAGTTATTTAAATCTAGTTCTGTCAGATTAATGTGCACTAGATAACTTGTCCATGCTTGTTTCATATGTCCGTCAGTATATTTTCACTTTCACTTTCATCAGAGGCAGCAAATGAACATTAAAGACAGATTACGGTTAGTTAAACCCTAGGTTCCATGAATTATGAATTCAGCCTGGCAGACTCATTTCTAACTGTAGAGAACTAAGTAACCATTTCATTTGCAGTTTACGTATTATAGTCATATCTTGCCTCTCTGATGGGAGTCATCTGTGTGTTCACTGCAGGTGTTATTAGTACAGCAGCTGTAAACATCTGCTCCGCTGTGGGTGGGATGCCCAGCTGCACAGCTAGCCTACGCACATCAGCAACTCCATTTCCCATCATCCCCTGCAACCAGTCCGTCCTTCATGCCTCTGCTCTGTGCCTCTCCAGGTCAGACCCTGTCTTTTTAAGTCCAAAGTGTCTACTCTCTGGATCCTGCCATACACGTTTTGTCTGGTGCTCAGAGTACTGTGTTGAGGCCAGATAGAACTCTGGTCTTGTGCCCTGTACGCCTCCATCTACTTGAAGCACCTCCTTTCTCCCTGCTCTGCGTTTGCAAGCGCCTGGCTCTGCTCATTTTAAACGTCATTATTGAATCATTACATTGCTATCAAGCATAATTGCGTTTGCTGTTTTGTTGCACAGAGACATCATTTTTGGGAGGCAGGGCCAGTGTTGGGTATTTCTACACTGAAATGATTAAGTCATCATTATTAGTTTCGTCATTATGTGCTCATTCATTATTCATCCAGTCTTCATCTTTTGTCAATGCCCATGCGTTTTTCTCCTCCACACTCTACACCTTCTGTCCTTGTCCTTGAGTCTGCTCTGCCAACCCCATCACCCCCTCATGTCAGACTCGCTCACTTGTCATTTCCATTCCACGACTCAGTTTCTTGACCTCCTATTTGCTTCTGTGGGTTTTTGCCTTTGACTGTGTTGCTGCCTTCATCATCGTCTGTTAGTAACAGCCAATAAAAAGTCAAATAGTTGAACCCTCTCCTGCTCCTGTCTGACAGTAACTTTCTTCACAGACGGTCCGGACCTTTAATATAATTTTTTTTCACAGCTCCAGCATTTACTGATTTTCTGTTAGGGTTCAAGAAGGAGCAACGCTGGAATAAATAATGTTTGCTTTCATATTCGTTTGGCGTCCTTGTGTGCGTGTGTGTGTGTGTGTGTGTGTGTGTGTGTGTGTGTGTGTGTGTGTGTGTGTGTGTGTGGGAGGGAGTGTGTCCCCAGGGAAGGAGCGTCACCTTTAGCACACGCTGACAAGTCATTAGCAGGACAAACACTCACACACACACCAACACATAAAGGTACACACATATGCATAAACACACTTTCACCGCCAGCGGGGTCAACAGGGGTCACGAGAAGTGACACCATAATAAGTCTAAGTCATTCTGATCAATGACTACACACACACACACACACACACACACACACACACACACACACACACACACACACACACACACAATGAAAACAAACACACCCATACTCTGTGAATACAAACAAATGCACATTGTGAATTCTAATTAGCCAGTAAGCTAAACGAGGCAGCGATCACTGCCCACAACACAAAGTGTTTAAGTCCCCCCCCCTTCATGTTAACAAGTCTGTTTTTTCATCTACTGACTCATTTATCAGAGCAAGAGAGCGCAAACATGAATTAATCAACTTCTGTTTGTTTCAGCACAATTAACGATCAGATCAATTTGTGCCTTCAAAGGATGGAGGGGGGCGGGAAGGAGGCGAAGAAACACATGAGAAAAGGAGTTGGTAAATGAAAGGATAGACGTCAGGTAGCAGGGGCAACAGAGGAAAAAAGGGAAGGAAAGAACAGAGGGGTGGAGTGATAGATGGTTAAATATAGGAGAAAGAGCGAGGAAATATTGTTAAACGATTCCATGAAGCAATGACACGGAAAATGTGAAGATGAAGGCGAGGTGGAGGCTTAAAGAAGGAAAGCAGCAGAAAAGAATGGTAGTGAAAGCAGGAGAGGCAGGAAGGAGGATCCAGACAGGAAGAAAGACAATCACTAGTAAAGCAGTGAAGTAAGGATAAGAGAAAAGGGAGGCAATAAGAAAGAATGGAGGGTTGTGAAGGCTAAAAGAAAAGAGAGGGAGGAGAAAACAGCAAAGGAAGGAAGCAGAAAATCTGCAGAGAATAGGAAGGATAGTAGGAAACGAAGAGCAGCAGATGGAGGGAGAAAAGGAAAGAGGGCAGGACTAGGGCTTAAAGGACCTAGGAAGGACCTGAGGAATGAGGACGGAAGGATGGAGAGGGCTGACAAGGTAATAAGGAAGGCGGCTGAAAGGAGGATTGATGAGTGCAGGTTCGGTTTGGACGTGTGATTAGCATTTAGCTGACTGAACTGAAGTCTGCGGCTTCATCACTATGCGCCGGTCGTGTTCAGAGAGAAGCAGCCGGTCCAGAGCCAGTGGGCAAACAGGACATCTGGCTCGGACGCGTCCGTGTTCGCACCTGTGTTCCCTGGTGTGAGAATGAGAGGCATGTGAAGTAGTATCAGCTTCTGCTGCATCCTTAGGTATCGTTGTTTAAATCAGTGATCAGTTTGAGGTCACACGTCTTTGGTTTATTAATCTGTTGTTTCTTCTGTGTTTTCTCACCTCTCATGTTTTTCCACTGTCGTCAGTGACTGACAGTAATGTGACATTGAGCCTATAAAACTTTAAAGGCTCACACACCCAGAGGCTCCTGTGTGCCAGACTGACTGCCAAACAAACAGAAAAAATAAATAAAATGTAAGTAGGTACATGAAACTATCATAACCATAGATGAAGCACACATAAATAATGCACAGCTAAGTACTAAATAAGCTTCTTTACATCACAGCCTCAGTGTTTACCACAGACATTATTTCCCTGTCGTCCATTAGGAACACTTGGATAATAATTTAATCCAGTGTTTATAGTCATAAAATTGAGTAAATCAGATTGTGTCAGACAACATGAGAATAATGCTGAATAATGGAGTTGGAAAGGATATTCTAAAGGGTGTGCGCGAAAAGTTCAGATTAAGAGCTTGAGATCCACCATCTTCAGCCTGAAAGGCTCTCCTCCCATTAAGGGTGGTGGGGCTGCTGGAGCCCATCTCAGCCTTTGTTGCTGTGTTTATACCATTCTGTGACTCCTTTATTTAATTCAGCCCGTTTTCAGTTCGTCCACTTCCCTTTTAAAAACTCTATTAATGGTGACGGATATTCACCAAAGCAGTTTGCATGTTGTTTATCATGTTTCATGTGGTGTGAGATAACCCAGCGCTCCCTAGAGGGCTCCAGCAGGGCTCCAGCCTCTGTAATCATGTATAACGCTGTTGCATTTCCTCTCTCAGCTGAGTGCTCTGCGCCCCTGTATTAAATCCCATTCTGAGTCTGCAGCTTTAACGCTTCTTGCCGCTCCGCTCAGCTGTGATCGCATCACGCTGCCCGAGTCCTTATGTGTTTTTATTGTTTTTATTGCGTTTTCATCATAAACTGTTTCTGCAAATCAAATCTTACTCATGGGGCAGTAAAGTTTGGAATCAAATCAGAGACTTTTATTCAGTAGAAGCTGCAGCAGAAACGCTCCATCAAACAATAACTTCTTATAGATGTATATATCTGTGGAAGCTGGTCTGGCTGCGTGGCTCTGTTGTACTGTAGCAGTGAGGATCTGTGAACCCCTGCTGAATATAAACGACTCAAAATCCAATAGTGAGCTGTCTCTCTCGGTCTCTCTCACACTCTGCAGTAGTGACCAGGCCTTCAGTAACTCCTGGCTCCTCCTCAGGCTGCTGGAGCCTTTCATTTTCAAACATTGACCTTCCGCCAGGGCTAAACTGATATTCTCTCAAGTTGGCAGCTCATGTAAACGTTTTCACTGCATTAAACAGATGTTACTGGTTTTTAGTTCTCTTCAGCATGAGAAAAGTGCATCAGCCAGCAGAAGTACAGGATCAGTATCTGTTTATATGAACTGAGTAAGACAATCAGTGGTTATTAGTTTATTGCTGTAACCAGGCCAAGAGCTGGGCTAGAATTCAAAATTAAACCTTTTACAGGCGGCATTGTTAAAGCTAACAGCTATTTAAAACCCCTAACATCCATCCCTCCTTTACCTACATGTCCATAAATCTGTCAACATATGTACAAGGAAAATGAAAGGTGATGATGTTAATGATTAAATTTCCCTGAATGCCAACAGCAAGTAAGCATCCGCACCAGAGCCCTGAAACTGTGCTGCCAGAGTTAGTGTTCCTACTGTAATCTGCCTGTGCACTGACAAGTCAAAATGTCTGATGTTAAAAATAGTTCTATTGTAAAGAGATTAAGTTTGCAATGAAAGAAAATCCCATTCTCGTCCCGCACAATGCGTGTTAGACATTGCAAAGATTCCCTCTGTTATGACTCAGGCATCTCAGAATGGAGCCTGCAGGGCTTCACTAACGAGATCAACTCCCAGAAGGTGTAGTTGGCGACTACATGCAGGACGTAAAACGCTCATACAAGACTTGATTTTACTCCTGACTCCCTGATGACAATCAGTGGAGGATCAGCGTAAATGGACCCATATATACCAGTAGTCACATGGTGAGCAACCTGTAAAACCCTTGGAGACCAATTTGGCTGTATAAATACAATAGAGTTGATTGGTGCCATAGTGACTGGCACAAACAACCAATCACCTAGTGGTACAGGCATATAAAAGAGGGAGTGGGAGGGATTTGTGGGAGGGAGGGTTCAGGATTCAGGATTCATCTAGCTGCATAGTTGTGTGTACAGTAGCTCCATGGACCTGCATTGTCATTTTCGTATACTCAGATACTTCTGATATTAATGTTAGTTCATCAAACATCATCGGGCTTCCATTTTAAATAAGGTTAAAATAGCTTTGAAACCCAGGAAAATGTCAGTTATTGTAGATGAAGGTCAGTTAATGAAAAACCTAATAATAAATCATATAATAAAATTCATTCATCTCATTTTGAGATTTAGAGATTTATATTGTACATATTCTACTCTGTCTATCTATCTATCTATCTATCTATCTATCTATCTATCTATCTATCTATCTATCTATCTATCTATCTATCTATCTATCTATCTATCTATCTATCTATCTATCTATCTATCTATCTATCTATCTATCTATCTATCTATCTATCTATCTATCCATCTATCTATCCATCCATCTATCCATCCATCCATCCATCCATCCATCCATCCATCCATCCATCCATCCATCCATCCATCCATTTCTGAGTCTGGCTACATGTCGTTTCTAAATGACCTGCAGAGATGGATTTTATATCCTCCATCCATCTTCTTTTCAGGGAGATGTAACCTGAAGAAACAGCCCACGCCTCTGTCAGTGCACTTAGAGTGAGGCGGTGTGTGTGTGAGTGTGCACACACAGGGATATAATAGAGGTTAAGCAAAAAAGCAGTGTGACATTGGCTGCCTGAAGGAAAGAGAAGTACATGCAAGTGTGTGTGTTTCATCTGAATTCCTGTGTTTCCACCCCTGTGTTAAAATGACCCTGAACGTTAATGCGTTCTCCCTCTCTCTCTCTCTCTCTCTCTCTCTCTCTCTCTCTCTTTCTCTCTCTCTCTCTCTCTCTTTGCTTCATAGAGACAAGGTTGCTCTGATATTTTTGATTGAACACGGTGGTCTCTGTCTCAGGCTAGTCAACATATGGTCTAAATTAATTCTGACCTGGTCCCAGTTCAGGTTATTGAGTTTGCGAACACCTGTTTACCTGGTTGATCTTCTGCTTACCTACTGATTTTCTGTTTGCTAAGTATTATTATATATTTTAAATATTTACCTTCTTGGTTGTTGGATGATTGTGGAGTTTGTTCTGGATTTCTGGATTGGTTGTTACGGTCACTGTGGAGAAAGCTCTCCTCAGCTATCTGCTTGTGCTTGATGAATTTCTGGGTGCTGCCATCTTGTTTCTGCCATATGCAGAGCCACCTCAGCGTCCTCCTACTTGGTTTCAAAGGCCGACACCCCCCCCCCCACTGCCTTAGCCGATACAAATTAACCAGAATAAATCCAGCACTTACTCCTCACCAATTGGACTGAAGCACTATTCTAGCAAGAGAGAAAAAAGTTAACTGGATACGGCGGAAAAGTTTACCCACAATCACCTTCACCAGTTGCCATGGAAACAGTGTCTGTGTGTGTGGGGGGGTCACTATAAAGCAGCTGCGTGTTACACTGAGGCATTGAGAGGTGTAAACACACACACACACACACACACACACACACACACACACACACACTCAGACATTACTGCCAGCTCCAGATGCATTGTGGGTACCAGGGGGGCAATTTAGTTCAAGTACTTCTGTCTGAGCATGACACCAACACACACACACACACTCAACATGATTCACTGTGCAGAGTTACAAACCAATTTGCAGAGGGAAAGTTTCACTGATGACCTGGCAACCCAGCACTGTCTTTATTTACTATCTGGCAACCCAACATCACATCTAGGTTCAGCTGAGCCAAAGAGACGCTGGACCACGGTTGTGTGTTGTTTGCTTTAAAGCAACCATCCTCTGACATAAACAGCTTGTAGGAATAAACACTTGAGTCGTTCCCACAGCGACAAGAAGCTAATTATCGCCAACGAGCCTGTTTACCCATCATGCTTTGCTTTGGATTCCTGTGAAACTAACTGGAGTCTTATTACAAGCGGTGCGTTGTCGTTAGATTCAATGGCTGCATTATCACAGCAGTGTGTTTTTATGTGTGTGTGTGTGTGTGTGTGTGTTCGTGCGTGCCTGCGTGCGTGTGTGCCTCTGCGCGTATATGCCAGATGGAGACGCATCAGCCATGCAGTCATTAGGAGAAAATTAGAATAATGAACAAATTGTCTGTTTGTCTCCTTTTCTTTCTATCAACTACTTTCCAAGCCTATAAATACAGATACACAGTATAGATGCAATAAAACCTGTTGCCTTGTAATGTCTCAGTAGAAACTTTTAATTGGCAGCATCCTCTAGCCACACTAATTGCAAAATATGGACAAAGGAGTGGTGATTAATGGGATGGGATGCATGAAGTGGTAATTAATGCTTCGCTGAAGGCTTGGAATTTGTTCAGTCTCAGTTTTCCCCAAATACTTGTTTTTCCCTGTGTCTTTGTCGTCATTGTCCAAGAAAGTGTCTGGTTCACCGCGGATGAAAGGAGCGACACATGTTTTGTATCTGTCTACCGTATGTTTAACATTAGGAGAGCAAAAAAAGTAGGCACAACATAAAGACTTTTTTTTCTTCCTAACCAACAGTTCAGACACAAGCGTTTTGACTTTACTACAACTAAACCAGTAGAACCAGCAGCAGACGCTGGTGCTTTACCAGTGTCTGGTGTAGAATTAACATGCAGAGCACTGGGAACTAGACAAATCCAGTTGTTCTAAATCATTTTTCATGTGGTTTGCTTTCTATTAGGTTAAGACTAATTATTTTCTTTATTTAAACCTTTTGCCATTTCAATTGCTAATGTGTCTGTGAATCTGATGTTGATAAATTCCTCAATAGGGTGAAGGAACGGAGAGTAGGGTGAGATTAACTTCATCCGCATCCTGTTTTGGGCTGCAAACCATTGCCTGATGATGTTGGAGTGATGAAGACTCACATTGCCCCAAACTATCAAATACATTGGCAGGTGATCTCCACTCTGACCCCTCTCTTCTTCAGGGATGAGATCTCTGTAGAGAGCACTGATGCTCGGTTGTATGGACCTATTATGGGAATATGAGTAAGCGCACCATGGCCGATGATATTTTGGCCACGCCTTCTGAATTTTGTTAGGTTGAAGCCAGCCTCATCCATGTACTGTAAATGAAGCTGTGCGGCCGTTCACTTGCTCCCAGTTCCATCATACGCTGTATACAGTCGTAGCACTTAAAAGTGTCAGCCTTTACCACGATCTGTTTTCATTTGCAGCGTGGTATCACCTTGTTTTTAACGCGGTGGAGCATGTGTCATGTCTTTGTGTTACGAAGACACAAAATGAGTTTTATGAATTACAAGAATTTTCATTTTGGCCAAGATAGAGTTACATCAAATGTATGAATCACATATTGCATTACTTTTCTACAGCCATATCAAATGTGTAAAGATTTGTGTAGTGTGTGAGGACACACTTACAGTACTGTAATGTATATTGCTGTATGATATACATACAGTATAGTGTTTACTGTGCAGTACAGTTGCTGCATGTCCATGCATATTTTACCTGTACACAATGGTAGTGTAGTTCCCTCACTCTTTCACCATTTCATTCAAATGGAACAGTGCACAGCTGCTTCATATTCATTGGTTCAATGGTTTAGATGCTGACTGTTTGGATATTTGCAAATATGTTGTTGTCCTATATAAAGACACTCTTTATCTCCCTTAGTCTTTTGGCATTGTTTTCTACAACCATGGTGCAAATAGCCTCCTCCTGTTGAGCAGTGAAAAGGGGCCCTCTGTCGCCCCTGTGAAGTTGTCTTGCAGACCTATGTGGAAAAGATATAGTACAGTAATGCAAAATACCCAATTCAGGAAGATAAAATGTCACTGTATAAAGTTTAGGCCTACTTACAGTACTCACTGAATGTTGCAAAAAGCTTTAAATATTGTAAAAATACTGTAATATTGTATGAAGCATTACAGAACAGTTTATATTTTAGATTACCTGTTCTCTCGACGAAAAGTCTGAATGATTGAGGACACAGTTGTTCTCCCAACATTTGGCTGCACCCTTCTACCAGCCTCATCCATTGTAAGCCCATGGTTGACAACATGCTCTACAAGTGTGGCTCTTATCTCATCAGGAACACGTACACGTCTTCGGCCTCTTCCTCCGTTTTGCCCACTAACTCCTCCACCACGCAGCCTCACTGCTCTTCCCCCGTCCAATTCCTTGTCCTTCCGTTGTCAGACATAGAACATTGTGTTGTGCTTCAGCCATATATATACTTGCCCATTGATTGTCAATGAGATGCACCTTTGTTAGAAGAAGTCAAGTCACCTGAGAGCAATTTACCAAATCCGGATGGATTTAGAAAAGAACATATAATGGAGATGTATGGAAATATGTTTGTCACATTGTGACAACTTGGTCAACCATTTTGCAGTTAATGACTTAAACCATGAACTAATGACTAGATGTTTTGAGGAGTAAGACTATTGCACAATGAACTATACTGGTGCTGGAGCCTAACCCAGCTGGCTATGGGCGAGAGGCAGGGTACACCCGGGACGGGTCGCCAGTCCATCGCAGATGAACTATACAGTAAAATACATTTTGATCAACATGACATAAAGAATTGATAATGTAGCAAAGAGCAGGGAATTGTACATACTCATTTAAATGGATGTACCAAAGCAATTCCAACTTGCTCAAAGTAGTGGGAAAATGCTTATATGATGTGACATTATGATGTGAAGATTGAACAAATACTTTTGAGAATTTCATTCTGATCTGAGAATTGTACTAAAGTGTCTGAGAAAAACTGTAACTCAACAATTGGCCAACTACAAATAGTGTAACGTGGACGTGCTTTTTAATATCTGTGAGAGGACATTACCTGTTTTTCCTGGAGCGCTACCACATGTTATGTGTCAGACAGCTGCTGGATATGAAGTCACATTTGTCAGCTGTGTGTGTGTGTAAATGTTCTGCCATCAGAGCACTGATATGAGAAGCAGACACGTCCAGTCTTTGTGTGATGGGGAGCGACCAGAACCGGCTTCATGATCGGGATCCACCACTCTGAGCCATACAGTAATAGAAGATAAATCATCGGAACTTTTGAAGCTGGTGTCTAAACATTTTGAGGCTAGCATTTGTCAGCTGGTACAAATATAACATGTGTTTACCTGGTCAAACTGGAAAGCACCCACCTTTTACCTTACAGCAGCCACTGGTTTGGAGAAGCGACACTTGGTAGGGCCCCATTTTGAAATGACAGAACTCCACTCTGGCCTTTACACACAAACAGGCTCATTCATCTTTTGCATCGCCTCATCTGCATAAATTTAAATATGCAGGAAAAAACAGTGAAGTGTTAGTCTGTTAGTGTGGCACTGAGCTCCTGGATGGGATCCTGTTACATGTAGTATGGAACAGAAAAGCTCAGTTACGGCCGTGTGTGTTTCTGTGTGTACTATGCTAATAATTCCATGGAGGGTAGAGGCAATCAAACACACCTCACATTTAATCAGCATCACACAGAGCGACAAAAACACACACACTAACTGTTGTTAAGCAGTTTGACAATTCCAGTATGGCAAGTGAAGATGACACAAACAAGAGGAAACGAGGGTGGAAGGCCGAATGTGCCACATTGGCACACTTACTGCATGTGTAGCACAGAGTCCCACACACAAACGCACACTGCCATGGAGATAAATGAGGAAATAAAAGACAGTACAGACAGATACGCCATACAGAGAGGAGAGCAGCAATCTATAATAAGCTGACACAAATGCTCACTTTGCAGCAGGCTGGTTGTCTCTGATGTGATCTGGGTCTGCTGCTTTCAGCTCATAACAACACGAGGCGTGCAGCGAGGGAGGAAAAGGGAAGGCGACGCAAAGAGACAACAAACTAGAGATAAAACAAGAAATATAGAAAACACGTAACAAAACAAAGATCCTGACTTCAGCAGCTGTTTGCTTCCCCAGAACCACTGCCTGCTGTTCAGCCAGTGTGTCCAGGAGCCAGTCTCCGTCGCTGTCCTGTTGAGAGGCTGAGTGGCACCAAGCAGAAGGTTAATCTAAGGAGATGTTCTCCCATCAGCATTGAGGAGGTAGGTTTCATTCAGATATATGGGTAAAGCAGAGCTCTGCTGCGTCTGTCACACTGTTTCTTACATCTGCCTCGCACAGTCAGCATCAGACTACAGGCCTGTCTGCTGGGACCTACAGTGTAGTATAAACAATTTATGCTTGGAGTTAGTTGCAGTCGCTGACATTCCTGCACATGATATGATTTACTGTGAGCTGTGGGCATGTTTCTGATTATGGTCCCACCACGTCGAGAGACTCATTTCAAAATGTCGATCCAGTCGATCGCACAGCATAGCTGCTGTCATTAAAGCATAACTACACCTTTAAAGTCTGCCGGAGTCTCCCAGCATTGTTAAAAACCAGCTTTGGCTCAGACCCAAAATGAATAAATCAGTGTTTTCTGCCAGATCAATGTGGATGGGGTTTACACGCGTATGTACTGACTCCAGGAACTGGTTCACTCGCTCTGTGAAGGAGCGCTCGTCTTGTCCTGTCTCTTTGCTGCCTGCGAATCGGTTTGAAGCGCATACAGTAAACGACTGTGAGTGATGGAGAGTGTTGTGCGACAAAACTTGCTTTAAGGCACCTACAGGCTGAGATTTCACAGCCACAGTGCAACGTGGATGTAATGTACTCGGGTACAACGTCACCTTTGATTTGCTGTGTTTGGACTGTATGATGCAAGTCAGTACCAGAATCAAATGCCTTTAGCCTGCGTGATCATGCTGTCAACACTGTCATTTCAAGCTGGGTGCTGGTTGCTTGGTTAGTCAGGATTTGTCTGAGGCACTGAGGCCTTGACCCAAACGGATGCTGATACCAACTCTCTCCTCTCACACCTGGTAACTAACTGCAGTAGAAGTGTTCTAGGAGCTTCAGGGACCACCAGGGTGTTTATGAACCAGTGATAGTTCACAGAGACCTTGATAACTTAGCTCCCTGAGGCATTCAGAGTTTAATGAATAGACCCTTTCCCCTCAGTAATGTTTACAGCAGTGTTCTGTGCAGATACAGTAGTTTGACACCTACCGAAGCCTGGACTGTGTATCAGATAAATCAAATATGTTGTTTACTGTACATGTGGCTCTTTCTCATCCTCTGGGATCCACGCTACAGCAGGACTTACTGGAAGCTGTCTGATGACTTAACTCCAGGCAGAAAACTCACATGTTTTATTGATGCGCTTCATAGTACAAGCTGTGTCGTACTGGATGAAAATAGAGGCTCAAACCTCCCGTCAGCAGAAGAGTGAGGCTGCATTGATTAGTGGTGGTGAGTTCTGGACACGCCAGACCCAGAAGAGCCTGACTGAGCACAGAGAGAGAGAAGCAGAACCGGCCAGAGCTCCTTCCAGGGCGTTTTTGGGGGGTGTCACATGCTGGATGGAGTCGATTCTGGAATACGTGCAGTGGCACCGTTTTAATGGAGGGACAGGTGCCTGGACCTGGTCAAGCCAGGGGATCCACAAAGTGCAGGACTGCCAACCTGCAGACAGGACTTTATATGAAGTGCAGTGCTAATGAAGTTATGAAATGACTCCTTGCACTTATGCACACTCATGTGAGTCTCAAGCTTCAGGGAGGAGACTGCTGAGAAACAATGAGTCCCAGCACGTGGGGGTGAAGGAGCCAGTGGAGATGCACACAATAAATAACATGGTGTCATCCTACTCTGCCAGTCTGGCCATGAAATATCACTCCGCCGAGCTCCTCTCCATCCCAGCCCGCCTTTACATCACACACTCCATCCGATTCACAGAAAGGCTGCGTGTGTGACCGTCGGGCTGTATCTGCATCTCTGCCTCTTATGTAGTGTGACTATGAATCATGGATGGATTTGTGCTTTCAAGGAATTTGAAATATTGATGTTTGGTTGGTTTGGATGTCTGTGTTCAGCTTTAGGTCTGCTCTCTCCGACTGACACGTCTGCTTGTGTTTCTGTCCTGCTGCTGCTGCTGCTGCTGCTGTCTGTCACACACACGATAGCAAACAGGTCTGACCCAGGAGCAAGAACCACCAGGAGAGATGTCAAGTTGGTTTTACCAAGTACAGAGTACAGAACGAAAAATCACAGCAGGACTGGAACTACCAGACTCTGAATGGAGGAAAACTAGAAAACATACAGCACGAAGCAGGAGTTATTTGATTACAAATAATCAAAAATCAGAATTAGTGAGAAAACGAGGTCACCTGAACAGAATAGAACCACAGTAAACCCACACCGTCGCCAAAGGGCCGGAGGGATGAACTGTAACACTGTTAGATTGGTGTCAAGTGCGCACGCGCACACACACACACACACACACACACACACACACACACACACACACACACACACACACACACACACACACACACACACACACACTGTGGTCTTCCTAACAAATACACATTCATTCATCACATTTGCTGCCCACTGTGTGCGTTCCCTGCGCTTGACACCAATCCCCCCTGCGGCAGAAGAGTGTGTCGCCCACTTAGACCACTCTCTGCTCGTTTCTCCCCTCTCTCCACTGTCTTCCACCTTGATCCACATGGCTGAAACACTGTAGGACTCTAATTGGCTGCGCAGCTTTGGTGAGGCTGGTGTTAACATTGTCCAGTGACCGTCTAACGTTCTGCTGGTTCCCTTTGGAAGCAGCACACATGTAATGTGTTGGATGGAAGTTAATGGAATGAAGGTGATTGTGTTATTTTTGCGTAAATGATCTCTTCCTCTGAACAAGCTAATCAGTGCAGATTCATGTGAGAATGAGTTGTCTCCCAGCTGTTCTGGGTCATGCCACGTTTCTGGGTCACACACCAGCCTTCTGTTGTTCTCCCATGGTGTTGTTGCTCTGACCCAAACCTCATAAACCTATGAAACAACTAGAGCTGCACCTCAAAAGTCCTTTAAAGGTCCTGACACGCTGTAAAAGCTTCAGTGTCCTTAAACTTCTGGCCATGCGCTGTAGGTCACTGCACCAAAATGTTGGGTGTGCAGACAAAGCGACTATCGTCTCCGTCCTATAGCCTCTAGCTGGACAAAAGCATTGACCGGTGAAGCGTCTGACACCAAGATGCATCAAAACTCACAGCTAGCTTCAGTGAACATGACACAAACCTGACGGAACACACGCTCGCTAGCTTTCACCCACTGCAGACCAGTCAGGTATGATGGTTTTAACAGAGGCCACGCTGCATGAACGCACCGGACTCAGCAGGCCATGTAAAACGAATGGCTCGTGTGAAAGCCAATCAGACGCTTGTGTCAACAGCCAGTCAAACAGCTGGCGGAGTGAATGTCGATGAGCTCCACGTGTGCTGGCGTCACCTTGGGACAAAGCGGGGGAACGCCTGAGCTCCACCACACCACCCAGGGTTTGGCCTCACGTTTCCCTGGCGTGCTCCCAGGATCCGTACTCTGCATCGCCTTGAATCCAGATGTTTTCAGCTTTGGTGAAAGGCAGCTGCTCGTATCCCGACCGGAGAACGCAAACAGGATGACGTCTAGCGCGTGTATTAGTTTCAGGACTTGTTTGAAGCCTCGTCAGCACTTTCCCACTGAGCTTCCTCTGACCAGATGGTTCTGCATGAGGCAGGGCCTTGGAGACAAGCGTGAACCTTTGTTCACTGCAGAGCTGCAGGACAGAGCCCGGGGCCATTCATAGAGACCAGGGCTCACGTTTGGGCCGTAGCAACAAGCAACAACAACACGGCCCAGGATCGCCTCCAGAACAACAGTATGTGACCCAGAAACATGGGCTCAACTAGAACAGCTGCTCCCATGATCCACTTAGTTCGTTAGACATCATGTAGAATACGAGGTATTGCAGCCTTAAAACATGTAAAAGAGCCAAAGCGAGTACTTCTACTACCAGCAGAGTGTTGCTCCACTCCTGTAGCATCTGGTGTTTAGCTGAAAGAGTCTGGGTAAGTTTGATGCCGTACAGGACACAGGGCTTCACAGTTCAGTGATAATAGAACTGGGTGATTGGCAGCATATTTGCAACACAATGAAGAGGCAGCGGCTTGGGGCCGGCGGGCTCTGTGTCGTGATGGGCATGAAGCCTGCAGCATAATACCAGAGCCGGTGGACGTAAAGACGCTGGTCTCACAAGACGCAGTCATGTGGAGCGAACAAGGGAAGACGGCGTCTCCAGCGCTCCGGCCACGGACACGCGGCAGAAAACGTCAGAACAGAGTAGGAGAGAGCAGAATGGACTTAGTTAATATAGAATACATATGATTGGAGCAGCATGGAACAGACTTGATGGGTGCAGCTTTGACTCTACTAGACAGCTCTCTCCCTCTCACTCACTCTCTCTCCCTCTCTCTCGCTCGCTCTCGCTCTCTCTCTCTCTCTCTCTCTCCCCCTCTCTCTCGCTCGCTCTCCCTCTCGCTCTCTCTCTCTCTCTCCCTCTCTCTCGCTCTCTCTCTCTCTCTCTCTCCCCCTCTCTCTCGCTCGCTCTCCCTCTCGCTCTCTCTCTCTCTCTCCCTCTCTCTCGCTCGCTCTCCCTGTCGATTGGAGCAGCGGCAGCTCACGCTCAAACTGAAACGCACACCGCGGTCGGGCTGACTGCTGAAAGGGCGCCACGACACTGACTCTTCCTCCTTCTCCTCGGGGGATGGAGGGACGCTGAAGGGGGAGCTTCATCACCTTCATCATCATCATCCTCATCACAGTGCATCAGCAGCAGCAGCAGCAGCGGCGGCGGCAGAGTGACAGGCGCAGCAGCTGCAGAAAAGTTGAGGAGGATCCGGTTCGTCACCGGAGCTGCGGACGGGCTTTGGGCCAGGCATTAACACGGGAGAAGCAGCCCTACTGGACTCGGATCCGGTGGTTCTGAAGGATTCGCTGCGCGTTCACCGGTCCCGGGTTGGAAACTGCTGTTGCATTGAGCGTGTGGCGTCGGTGTTTATCCCGGCCACTTCCCGGTGCTTCCACCGTGTGCGTGGCGGGTCGGATTTACATGACGGACTGTGTTTGAGCTGACTGGACGGTCCCGGACTGTGGATCTCACGGCTGCCGAGCGACGGGGACTGAAGCGGCGCAGGTGACGGACAAGAACCGGACCCGAGGCTCACGCGTTCCGTGCGGGAGCGAGGGCAGAGAAGTTGTCCGGGGAGAGAAGGCGCTGAGGCGAATCCCCACAGAGTCAGAGCGCGAGACTCACGGACCACCTCCACAATTCACACCACACTGATCTCTTCACGGGAATTGATTAATTGTCCACGTTTTAACGGATAAACGAGCCGCTTCTCCCAGTTCCTGCGCTGTTCTCTACCGAATCGATAGGCTTTAGAACCGGGCACCGATCATTTTAGCCGCCCTCCATCCATCAACCGTGAGCCGTGAAGCGCGGATCGTTTAGACCCCGTGGAGAAGCCGAACGAATTATCTCCTCCACGGCGAAACAATCCCACATGCTGCCTGTAAATGATCCACTTAACCCCCGAGAGGAACGGGAACGCGGGCCGGCGGCGCTGACTTACTGCCCCGGTTCAACGCTGTCAGCTGGAAGCGGCGGCACGAGTTCCATTCTGTCGGATTTGCCTCAGATTCACGCTTATCTTGACGTGAAAAAGTAAATTCATTTGCCAAAATATTGAATTTAGCCTAAAAACCTAATATAAAATAGAACTGTAGGAAAAAAAGTATAATACAAATCAAAAAGATATATGTAAACATGTGGACTTGAAGAGAAGAGTGAATCTACAGCTCCTGGCACTGACCTTAATGTTCTGCAAGATATTTTCATTACCCTCTGTATCATAATAATAATCCCATAATAGTCAGATAGGAGTTTATTCATGCTTTATTGCATGTGTGGATGAGCCTTAACTCAAAAGAAATTAACTTTATACCAGCCTAGGGACACAAAGCTGCCGCTGTAAATCTCCCACGCTGGCTTAAGCCAGGACAAGCCGGGACACATCCTGGATGGAGGTGGACCCAGCCCTGGTTAAAGAGGAGGGTTCCCATCAACCACACGCGGTTTTAGTGCTAAATCTGTCCAGCTAAATTAAGACTTGAGCTGGTTTGCAGGCTGACAGGATCCTATGAAGGCTGCATTCTCACCCTGACACCTGTCTGTGCAATTTTAGAGTTGAGCTTTCCTAGCTGATTTCCTGTGAAGGTCTATGGATGATACGCTCATTGTATAGCCACATCCTCAACAGCATTCCTCCTCCTCCTCCTCCTCTACACTTGAACTTGAGCCATGCTGCATTGATTTATTCTCTCCGTACCACAGAACAGAAGTGCACACGACCATCTCATCTCTTCTGCTTTGTCCGTCTTGTTGCCTGAAATGTAAGAAGCGCGGTGGTGCTGAGTTTCCGCCTCATGTCAGAGCTGAAGGACATGCATAGGAGCCCTGCGGCAGAGAGGTCAGAGGTCGGGTTTTCAGAAGTTTAAGCAGCACGGACTGGAGGCCTGACAGAACACGATTCTGTCTTTAAAGCTCGAGGTTTTTTGCTGACATAGTGACACCTCCAGCTACATGGGACTGAACGACAGCAGCCCAGGCGCCATGCGGAACGGCCGCGGGCTCTCCGACCAGTGGGCCGACTCCGTGGTGGTCCGGCCCCGGACCACCGAGCGCCACATCACGGTGCACAAGCGCCTGGTGCTGGGCTTCGCGCTCTCCATCCTCACGCTCATCATCGTGACGGTGGTGGCCGTGGTGCTCAGCGTCCGCTTCGAGGAGTGCGGCAGCGGACGGGGCCGCGACCGCGCGGCGGGGGAGCCGGGCGCCCGCGGCGCCGGAGGCTCGGCAAGGCTGAACGGCAGCAGAGGCGAGAGGACGGGGGACAGAGGGGACGACGAGGCGGCCCAGCCGTGGAGAAGCCCCCGGCTGCCGGGCTCGGTCCGGCCGCGGCACTATGACCTGCGGCTCGCCGTCTACATGGACAACTTCACCTTCTCAGGAGAGGTCAGCATCGAGCTGGAGTGCGTCAACGCCACCAGATTCATTGTGCTGCACACCGACCGCCTAGAGGTACGTGGGAAATGGGGTGTCACACACGGCAGAAGAGGTATTGGTTAGCAGCGATGCTAAAGATTTTACTACCCATAAATAATCATTTGAAACTTTAGTAAAAGTGGCCCAATGATTTGTTCAGGGATAGTTACAGATTCTTCCTCACCTCAGGCCACTGTCAAAATGTTGTTGTTGTCAGCATTTAGGAAAAGTATTCTGGGAATGAGGCTTCTCACCTGGTGGAGCGCTGCTGACATCACTTCATCCCTTAGTGCACAACGCTGCCTGTGGATGTGGACTTTCTGCTACTGTTAACTTTCCTGAAGATTCTTGGCAAACAAGCCTCATTTGCATTCGCAGGTCTTCTCTGTGTTGGAAAACAACTCGCTCTCTGACAAAGAATGTTTATTTCGAGATTTGGCCGCGGAGATTTCCTTAACGAGGCTAATTAACAGTCAAAGTTGCTGTTTCAGCCCAATTTCTGAGATGAGTGCATGATGAGAGAAAGCCTCAGAGAAACGCCTGAGCAACGTGATTTTTCAGGCCGGTCATCCTGCTAATGTGAGACAGGGATAAATCTGTCTAATCTGGGCAGAGGCCAATTAAGGCCTGCAGCTCCTTTTGTGGTCGTGTTTGTGCACACAGTGAATTAAGAGGTGTTGTTGGGTGCCGGGCAGGTCTCCTAAGGTATCCTCAGAGCTAATGCACTATGAAAAGAAAAATTGTCAAGATGTGAAAAGGCCAAAAAACAAAAATGAATAAATATAGAAGCAGCTGGTAGAAACAGGAGGAAAAGTACTCCTGCAAGGAGCGCTTTATTCTCAGAGTCAAAGCAGTGTCAGAGAACAGGCTGCATTCAAAAAGCACCATTTGGGGCTTTTACATGTGAATATTTTAATACACGAAGCAGAAATTCTTCAAACTCATGCTTTGGTTCCTTAAACAGATTCTTTTCCTTCCAGGCAGTTGTTGGTTTTCAGTTCGTGTCATTAAAATCAAACTTAGGTAAAGGTAAAAACTACCCTAAAAGCTGTGCCAAATGAACATTTGAAGGCATCGCGTTTGCTGAGTCACCAGAAAAGTAAGAAAAACATCCTTCTAATCCCCAGCGCGTCAGCAGGAGCTGTGTTGGTATTGATCAGCCTCATTATGAAAGCACACACACACACACACACACACACACACACACACACACACACACACACACACACACACAGGAATGCAGGAATATTAAACGCGGGACCTCGTCATCCCTGATTCGGCTTCTCTGGGTCTCTGGGCTGCTGTTGTTACCGGAGCCGCTGGTAGAACTCTACCTTAGTTGATTCAGCAACACTTGACAGGTGGACGAGCCGGACGTCAGACAGCAGCACCATGAAATGAAGTGGGTCCTTGTGAAACAGCTTGGATTTAAAGCTCCAGGACTTAAAGACTCAGTTTACACTCATCAAATTAAACGGTGCAGAGTAACTCCACTTCCTCTCATCCCCCAGTCATTAAGGCGACTGGTTAACAACACCAATGAGCATGTCAGACATCAAAGTTGATGTGCACATGAAGGCGCTGCGTGCACCAATCCAACTGAATGCCGTCCAAACGTCTGCTGTTATAAATACTAGTAGCACAGAGGGAAGCGATTGAATCCATCCCCCTCGGGACATGTGTAATACTGGCTTAGAGTGTGTACCAGCAAGTGCGAAATGTCTTTCCTTGGCTTCAGTAGAGCGCCCGGTCCCTGTCAGAAGCCTTGCCTCTAAAAGCAGTGCACTTGTGACATTTACTTTTTAATTTGCTACGCCCACACAGGTGTTTTCCACTTACTCTGGCTGATTAGACGCTTCCCAGAGCTGTGTGGGCTCCGCAGCCCCGGCTTGACTGGCATATCCCTCAATTTCCATTAGTTGTGTGGCACCTTTTGGTGAGAAACGCTTTTAAATGGATGATTTTACTTTGGCGCGGTGACATCAGTGACATTTCATTTAATTACCAGCATGCCCACCAGTCCCAAGCTAGACTCAGGTCTAATTAGCCAGGCTAAGTGAAAACACCTGTGAGGCTTTGCTGCAGCTTTAACAGGGAAAGGCTCATTCGGTGTTAAGCCACCTCCGTGTGAAGCTTCACCATCGTCTGCAGCCTCATAATGAACCACAGAAGTCGACGCCTGTTACCAACACCAGTTGTTAAAGGCCTCAGCCCGTCAGCGACACATTCAGCGTGTTTGTATTTGTGTCAGAGAGGTGCGAGGAGTCTCAGTGTGACAGAGGAAGATGGGAAGACTCAGACTGCATGAAGTTAAAGCCAGAAAACAAAATGCTGCATAACTAATGTGATGCTGATGCTACAGTATCTGTAGTGATGTGGAAAAAAGAGCCTGAATCAGGGATGAGAGAGAGAATGCTGCAGTCTGAGGTCTGGAGTTTATCTCCAGGATCAATACCCTGTGAGTAGTTAAATGAGTATAAGCACTGCAGAGGCTGGGGAGTGATGTAGCGTCCCTCTACAGCTGTTTGTGTGTTGGTCCAGCGGATGCTTGTACTAAGGCCACTGTGGGTGTTCTCAAGGCTTGTGTTTATGTTTGTATCTGTCAGTCAAACATAGGGGTTTTATAGGCGTATATATTATGGGAGACACCGGGTGGAACCAGAACACGAAGAAGAGATCAGCTGTGGCCTGGGAAAGCCCCAGGGTCTCCCAGGGGGGTCCCATGACGTTATTCAGGTGTAGCAGCTGACAGCAGAGGGCTGGAGACGCTGCATCTGGTTCTACTGTTCATAGCTCACTGGTCCGTTTCCTCTTCCTGTCCCCAGGTGGACCAGGTGTCTGTCACAGCCGAGGGAGGCGCTGCTGGGCGCCCTGCCAGGCCTGCGGGTGGGGCCATGCGCATCCATCGCCACTTCCCTTTCCCAGCCAACCAGATGTATGTGGTGGTGCTGCACCGTGAGCTGAAGCCGATGAGAGTTTACCGGCTGAACATGAGCTTCGACGCTGCCATCGAGGACGAGCTGCTCGGCTTCTTCAGGAGCTCGTACACCCTGCAGAGAGAGAGACGGTACGCAGCAACCACACACACACAAACACACACACACACACACACACACACACTCGTTTTTCTCTCAGCAGCAGGTGGTTCAACTAGAAAAGGTCAAAGCTTCACATCATCGACATTGATGAACTCATGCACGCTTCTCATTGTGTTTGTGTGCACACTCACTCACTCACTCACTCACTCACTCACTCACTCACTCACGTATGAATTCCCCATAATCCTCAGCAGCAGAGTGGTCTCCACACCAGATTCCTCGCCCCATGGTGCTGATGGGAAACACACTGTGTGCTGATACATTTATTATTTGTGTGTGTGTGTGTGTGTGTGTGTGTGTGTGTGTGTGTGTGTGTGTGTGTGTGTGTGTGTGTGTGTGTGTGTTATCATGGGAACAAGAGCATTTTGAGTGTTTGTCTCAAAGCTAAATCACAGCAGACCTCTCTTCTCTGAGCTTTCATGTCTTTATTGTTGGTGATTAAATTGACCTGGACATGCTGTATATTTGAAGAAACTTCAATTATGAATCACGTGAAAGAAATCAGGGCCAGATGTTAAAGGTTAACAGTTAATTGTGTTTAGTGTTGTTGTATTAATATTTTTCTGAAGCAGGTTTAAGGTTTAGGTCATAGTTTCAGTTGCATTGGTGTAACTGTCAGGTCACTGCCTGGTCCACGCTGGAAGCAGTGACGTGATGCGTTCTGCAGAGCACAGCCTCCACCAAACTGTGGAATGAGACAGTGATGCCTGTGACAGATCGATGAACAGAGCCGGACGAGTGCTGCTGGTTGAGTTCACAGTGATGGAGGCCAATGGCGACCATGACGACGTCAGCAGCTTCCCAGTCATGTGACGTGGATGTTTGGACTCAACTGAGGATTGCCTCTGTTTGGTTTCTCTTGGAATGTTTGGGCCCAGTTTTCTAAGACTTGGGTCTGTCTTGCTAAGAAAGAGCAACGGCATACTTGACATTTAACAGCGGGTTTTTCCCAGAATGCCACATTCTGTGATGTGACTCTCTATACAGTAAACAGCTGGAATCCCACACATCCCTGGGTTTGTCCTACTCTATCTCTGTTTCCAGCACCGCTGCTCCCATATGTATCAATACTGGATCAATACAGCAGCTGATGGACCAGCAGAGCTCGATCATAACAAGTTGTTGGTTTTATGCTCCAGCTGGTAGGAATCTGATTATTGTCCACTTTAGGCTCTATCCTGATTTCTTAGATGATGTTTGAGAAAGTCAGGGAACGGTATTAAAATTTTAGGAAGCACATGTACCATTAAGTTTATTTTTACTGGTGAACATGTGCTTGGGATTTAATTTGAAAGTACTGCTGTGAGCAAAGACGAAGGCTGAAATGATCGGGATTAATTATGGAAATAAATAAATATTACGAGCAGTTTCCTTTGCTGAATAAAAGGCTGCAGACACGTAATAAAAATAAAATGTCTGTAAATGACTAAGGCTCTTTAAATGCCTGTCTACTGTAGGTTCATTAACATGCTAATCTGATGACTAACCTGAGACTCTGATCTTTTATTAATATTCAGTTGAACTGCTGCGTTCAGGGGCGTCTGCGGTTCAGGATGGATTAGCTGTGTGCAGCAGCATGGCCGATGCTAGCGCACATGTTCCACCGTGGGATTTGCTTACTGACTATGGACTTGGCTTCATTGGCAGACACACACAGCATCAACGCTGCTGCTCATGTGACGCAGGACGTCACACGGCCGCATCCGTCCTCAGATAAAGCACAGAGAACTAGTTCAGCCACGGTTCAGTGTCTCATTTCTATTTTTATCTCACATCCTTAAGGTGTCAACTGTGTGCACCGGCTTAAGGTTTCACAGGAATGTTTTGCATAATTATAGTACATAGGTTTCTAAGGACGGTAACCCCAGCTGTGATCCTTCTCATGTAAGTCCTTCAACTTCAGATGCATGGATGGAATCATGCTGGTAATGAATAGCTCTTATTTGGTCTTATTCAGATGTGGGTTAGAGTTATTAACCGAGGCCTGTCGTAGTAATTACTGCTTCAGTATGTGTGCATGTATGTAAGCTCAGTATGCGCCTGGTGCAAATATAACTTGGGTCATGGAGTCCTGGATATCTTTAGAGTAGAGATTGGTTACAGTAGGAGATGTGGTGGGGCTGCGTTTCAGCTCCACGCGCTCCACCCTGTTTGTGAACAGCCGCTACTTATCTGCCTCATAAAGAACACATCTTTAGGAAGAGGCTGACGGGTTAAATCTGTGTTTAGATGGTAAAATATTCCTGTGAGCTTCAGCCTTTGTTTGTTTCTTCTTCTTTTGAAGCGGAACCGTCCCCAAACCCAGACGCCTGGTACAAACCCAAATCAGCCAAACAGAGCTGTTATTTCCCTCTTCAGATCCTGTTAGGAACTTTTTGATTAGACTCAAAGAGTTGGTGCAGAGCTGCTTTTCTCTAACGAGGAGGGGAATTAGAGTTAACGAGGAGAGCAAGGCAGCTAACGAGGCAGGGTTTGATGAGGAGGGGAGATGCTGCGGCGTGTGAACGACAGGCACGTAACCGAGGCTAGGTGAGAGTCTACATTTTAATAGAGGCCGTCTCCTCTTCATCACCAGCTCGCCTGTGCCTGCTCTGCTGATGGAGTAATCCAGTGCTGGGATGAGATGCCTGAGATCGATACGCCCACTCACAGCGTGGGTGACGGAGGGTAACCCATCTAACATGGCAGTCAAGAGAAGCAACTTAACACACAAATGCACACTGTGTGATGGAGGTCAGAGCAAATCCAAGACGTTGGTGTTGACCTGATAGAAGGACCCGTGACTCTACAGAGCTCAGTTCTAGTTTCACATAAACTATATGAAGATGGTGTAAAGGGATCGACATGAAGGTTTCAGACATCATAGCCCCCACACTGTTTTAGGTTGAAGATAAAAGATGATCATTCTACTTCTAGAGCCCTTTTTAGTCCCTACCCCCACCCAGATGTCTCCTATGTCCTTACCTCCTCCTTCCTCTCAGTAAATAAAGGAGCATGGTTGAAATGTGATCACGCCCGCATCATCTCCCGTCACTTGCACATTCGACTGAGATGATGAATCAGCCTCCTTTGTAAAACTATAGCTGCAGCTACACACACCCACACACTCTGCCGTCGACGTGTGTGTGTCCTGCGTGTGTGGGATGGATGTCTGGTGTCCTACATGTCCTCCACTCATTGTTAGTAGATGCTGTGTCTTACTGGACAGTCTGCACGTCCTGGTTGTGTTTGCAGTCGTATCTGTTCCTCCACTGTGATTCAGGTACACCTGGTCTTTCAGGTCTTTCTCAGTCTTTCACTGAACTGATCTGTCCCCTAAACCAAACGTGAAGCCCAACTTTCAAACCTTCTTTGATTGTGAGGACCTCACCTCCTCAGTGACGTGTCATAGACTTCGGAATTGTCCACGCACACAGACGACATATCAGTGGGGAACTGCATTTCTAACCCCCGCCTGAACAGATCAGCGCCTGTGTGTGTGTGTGTGTGCGTGTCTGTGTATGTGTGAAATGATGTAATTTCCACCTCTGCGCTGATGTGTCACCTCATGAGTCCATGCATACTGTAAGCATGTCCTTATGTGCTTGTGTTGATGCAATGGTTGTCCACGACAACGCTGTCAGTCAGGATTACTGTGACAACAAACGTTACCTTGGCAGCGGTCACTGTTGGCAACCTGCAGGATGTCATGCTGAACATGTGTGGATGTTAAAATTGCGCTTTCTTTGGGCTTTGATGCGGGACCGTGTCTGTGTGTCGCAGCCTCGTCCTCTAATAGATTCTCTTTATCTCGTCCCTCTCAGGCGTTCTCCATTATTTTCTCCTCCTCGCTTCCCCTCTTTTTATTGTTCTGCTTCTTTGTCTCCCTCTCTCCTTCTCCCCTTCTGTCTATCACTCTCCTGGTTCCTCTGTGTCCCCCTCCCTCAGTCCATGTGCTGTCGCTCTCTCTCTCTCTCCCATTCCACCTCCGTTACTCGTCATCCCTCCTTGTTGCATCTTTCTATTCTCGCTCTTCTTTGGTTTTTCCTTGGTTCCTTACTTGTTTATCGTCTCTGTGCCTCTTTTGCTTCTGTCCTCCCATTCCTTTCTTCTGGTCCTTCACTGCTGTTCCTGCTCTTTACTGTATCTCTCCTTTTCTTTGCTGATGATATGAGGTGTTTATCTTCTCCTCTACCGTTTCTCTTTTCCTTCCTCTCATCCAGCGCTTTCTCCTCCAGCGTCTTTATCCCTTTTCTCCTCCTCCTCTTCCTCCACTTGTGCGCTCACTCTTCCCCACTCTCTGCTTTCATGTCTCACTCTCAGCTAAGTGCATGAATGCGATAACAAAGTTTTCCGAGGGATTATTTCCTGGAGCTTGAACTTCCTCCTGTTTGTGTCAGGTGACTGACAGACAAACGTACCAAAGCTCTGATATGAAAACATTTGACTCAGCTCAACGGAAAGTTTCTTCATGTTCTTCGTGTTTATATGGATTATTTCTGTGCAGGCTGTTTTTTGTAGTTAGAATGAACGCTGTCTTGGTAGCTGAGCGTCGACCTATCGGCCTCTACAGCAGGAGTTTTCTTGATTCCTCCTAAAATTTCACCTGCGATACATTTGGAACATTCAAAGGCTACAGCTGAATCCAGCTTTAGGCCACAGCTCCGTGTTCAGCACTTCGTATGGATTCATTCCAAATCTTAGGTTTGAGTCAGGGACCGAACGATACTGGGACAAACTTGAATAAGAATCTGAAGTGAATTATGGGTCACTTCACGGATAATTTAATGCAACAGCCCTTCTGCTCCGCTAACCCTCTTTAATAACATAATTTGAACCAAAGGTAGAACAAATTAAGATTGGACCATAATGCCATGTTAAGTGAAACAATGATTTGTCAGTGGGAAATGATTTTACTCTGCCGCTGACTATTCAGGACAGTGTTAGCCTGAATTTAAAAAAGAATTTTATATAATGACAACTGATATACAGACTAACAGGGATAAAATAACAGAACATTGGCTGGAATGGTGATTCACCTGAAGGACAAGCAGTCAGTGGTTTTAAATTTAGTCTATATGTATTTATTTGTTCATCAAATTTTCTTTCTTTCTTAATGATGCATCTGTGTCTTGAACAGACAGATGTCAAGTGAGGAGACAGCATATGGTAACAATTACAGTAACAGAAGGAGCAGCACAGAGGGAAAACAGAACCAGACAGAGGTTTGAACCCCAGGCTTGTTCATGGCCTCCAAATGTGAGGATGCCGGCTTTAAATGGAAAGATGTGAAGAGGCAGTAGCCTTCTGAGGACACCCTCTCTGTTGCTTTCAGCTCCCTGTCTGTGGTGGTGGTGGCTCAGTGTAGGCTCCTGATGATGGAGATGATTGTACCAGCTGGATGTAGGTGCTGTGTTGCTTTATGCTAGTGGCTTCTGATCTGACATATTGACTATATAACACTTTATACAATAGCAGTCTTCAGAGATAAAACCCAACGATCTGAAAAAGTCAGAGCCGTTAGCTGGGTAACAAGACGCTCATATTTGACCTTTGACCTGATGTAACCACACTATCCATCTCATAGTGTAGTCTCCAGTTGCCTTTATTTCTGTAAAGAAATAAAAGTCAGCAGCAGCTTAAGTGAAGGACGAAATAGAATGAGTGCAAGGATGAAAGGATTTACATAAAAGGAGGAGACCTTGGACCCCGCCTCAATCTAACTAGACCAAAAATAATTTGATGTGGCTGAGCGTCGAAATTGAACGAGCCCATGAAGACCTCTAATTTAAGTGTTAGCACACCGTTAACAACATTCCTGCTACAAATGAGCAGTGAATTCATAAGCAGCGAGGCAGAAGCGCCCTCGCTGCTCATTACCACGCACTCAGGGAATTCTGCAGCCCAAGCCTTCTTCTATTTACCGTCATTGTTTTACAGAAGTGACATGCTCACTTGTTTTTACCACCAACACAGCAGCCTGGTCGTTAAAGCGGCTTAAGGAGAACAGGATTGAATTTATAGGCGATGTACTGTAATGGTTATGAAGACGGCGATAGAGGCTTTATGAACAGGGTCTCTCCACTGCGTTCATTGTCATTACTTTTTTATTATCACGTCTAAGTGTTTTCTGCTCCTTAACCAGACTTTACTGATCCAAGTGTCTGTTCTCAGGTACCTGGCAGTGACTCAGTTCAGTCCCATCCACGCCCGGAAGGCCTTCCCCTGTTTCGATGAGCCCGTCTACAAGGCCACCTTCTCCCTCACCATCCGCCACGACGCCCAGTACACCTCGCTGTCCAACATGCCGGTGGAGAGCAGCTCGCTGTCAGACGAGGACGGCTGGCTGACCAACCGCTTCGCCCGCACGCCCCGCATGTCCACCTACTACCTGGCCTGGGCCGTGTGCAACTTCACCTACAGGGAGACGCAGACGGACAGCGGTGTGACGGTCAGTCCCAGCGCACGCCCCGCTGCCACACAGTCCCTTTGATGCACTTTAAGAGACTGCATCAAAGATATACTGCTTTTAACGCTAAAGGATGAAGAAGACAGCTCAATTTCAAAAATTTTAAGCCTGTCTGAACTATTCTGCCTTTTTCTGCACATGAGACGTGTGCACGGTTCCACTACTCTTATCTGGTTAGCAACAGATCACAGGAAACAGGACAGGAATGTGCAGCGTCTCAGTCAGAAACACTGATTACAAGGTGTTGTTTTAGTTCTAGGATCATTGTAACACTGTTGCTGTGATCTTGCCCTGATGATCTCATTCTCTTGGCTCTCAGCCTCCCTGTATTCCTTATTCCTGCTCCTCTCTCCGCTGTTTGTCTCCAGCCTGAGAGGAAACAGTTTATGATGCAACACCTACAGGCAGCTTGTGAAATATAGAAGATGTGTATCTCCTGAAAAAATGTCACATTTCTGCTCTGATCACCTCTAAACTGTTTCATCTCATTAAATCCTTATCTCTGGGGTTAAAACGCAGCGTATGAGCAGCAGCCGTTATCATCGCTCTGTAATTGACATAATGAAGCTGTGATTAGAAAATAACAGCTTTAGACTAAGATAATCAGAGAATGGAAGTCAGGGAAAACCCACCAATTTCACTCATCTAATTCAGCGTAATAATGATGTTGGTACTGTGCTGCTCTGCCTATGAAAGCACATTTTGTAATATCTTTTGTGACTCGAGGACCTTTCTGGAATCTCCAGCATTACTGAGCAGCCAGTAATTGTGAGAACACGAGAGGAAATGCTGAGCGGTCCAGTACCTGGTGTTTCTTTGATTGATCTACAGTCCTTGGTTGTGCTTCGTAGGTCTCTGTGTCTTTGAAACATCTTTGTGGCGTTAAGTCGTTGTTTGGCTTCACTAAACGCAGCAGCAGGTTTTCCAAGGAACTCTTGAGCTTCTGGGTTCATTCAGGTTTGTGCTCTCTGCGCCTTTTCACAATATTATGAATTATAGAGGGTTCAGGACTGAAGGTCCAATATTGAGAAATATTCTTTCGAACGTTCATTTCACCTGTTTTACAGTTAGAGTCCGATGTTTGCTGCATGGTGGCATCAAACTCTTGCTCCGTTGAGAAAACGGTTTACTGTTCCAGACGATTGGTTTGTACATGACATCAGCATTATTCTTGATGCTCTCACTCTCATTGGTGGAGTGTGAAGCCACGTCTGTCAGTACTCTTGAAGTTATTTTCCTACGTTACAGAGAAGGATTCAGTCAACTTTGCGTTCCCTTGAACACATTCTTAAACAGCCCAATAAAAGCTCCGTCTGCTGCCATGAGATAATGAGACGATAAGGTCACAGAGGCCTAGAGAACACGGAGCGTCAGCCCATAGAACGACACCTTCAGGTTGTTATCACAAGACATATTCTGCTTGATATCTCCAGACAATGCTCTAATTAAGTGGTTCTATGAGCACAGCTCCAATCTGAAAGTGTAAATCTAGAGATGATAGTTTAATGTCTGCTGATGATATTACCCATTATCTCACAATAACATGGTAATTAAGATGCGAACTTGATAACAGTTTGGTATCTTGAGATGAGGGATAATTAATTTGCTTCTGTACTGAGGTTGACATGGTTTCATCGCCTCCTTTTCTCCTCTGTGAGAGAGTTGTGTTTGGAGGCCAAATATGAACCGTGGGGACCATGTGTTGATACAAACAGCAGGTTTAGTCAAAGCCTGACGCGACTCCAAGTCCCAGCAGAGCGGCTTTTATGCAGGGTAAATATCTGTATGATGATTTTTGGAAGAGGACGTTATCAGTGGTACTGATGTCCTTCTGTCGGATTTGACTTCCGGCACTTTTAGGTCAGTTTCTGGAAGTTTGTGGGACATAAAAAAGGAAATGAACAGTTGCTATTGATTCTGTGATTGTTACAGTGGATGGTAATAGTTAATTATACTTCTGGCCACATTTGAAGCATTAAATTATGTGGGATTATCAGAAGTTCAGTCACTTGTAGTGTAGGCACTTGGCAGAATAAGTTTTAATACTCAACTTCTTTCAAGAAACAAAACTATAACAAAACTCCTGGAGAAGTGACAAGTCTGAATAATTAAACCATAGGCAGAACAGCTGATCCTACCTCACACACAGCAGACCCAGGAGCAGTGGCTGTTCTGTCCGTTTATGATGTCAGTTCTGATTGAAAGGCAGAGCCATCTGCTGCTGGTTCAGCTGATACATCCTTTCAACAACCATAACATTTAAAACAGAAATATGCACACACGCGCGTCCGTCTTCTTATACAAGGACACGCACAACCTTGTTCTCCTCCTTCGCCTCCCCTCCTCCTCCTCCTCCTCCCATCATCTCTCTATCAGTTTAATTACAGCTCATCCATCTCGTCTGCCAGAAACTCAAGGACGCCACTTTAAAACTAAAGCTCACAGGCCCAACCGATTTTCCCTGACCCCCCCCATCACACACGCACGCACGCACGCACGCACGCACGCACGCACGCACACACACACACTCTCATCATTACTGAAAGATAATTCTGGTGAACTGCTGCTTTAATAGCGAATGATATCAGAGGTTTTCATAATGAATAAATTAATCTTTATTTTTAGCCTTTCTATTTTTAATCAGCAGGTTAAACCCATCCTTATTTTACATTCATGGCACAGGTGAATATGACAGTCGGACTTGTTTCTATCACACAGAACCATGCTATTACATCTGCATCCATCTGTTCACTGTATATTTTAGAAATGGGCTTTTACCAAAAGTAGCTGCTGAGTGAAGCTGTCTAATAGTACTCACCATCTTCAACTATTTGCAAGGTGCCGTGACCTGGGTCATGGCTAGACCGCTTACTGTATATCATCAGTACGTCCTGGTTTTAGTCTCCACACAGCACAGACAAACTAATGAACATTGTATCAGCTGAAGCCACAGCATAGATGGAAACAGGCTGAGCGTTTCCAAGGAGGAAGGCTGAATAACACATCAGTCTCATTTAAACAAATGCACCCAGTCTGAGGCTCCGCTGCTACAGGGTTGTGTGGACTGTGACACTGTCTGCACAGTGTGTCACACGCATTTGTGTCAAGCAGGCGATACGCTTCTATATCCAGCTGTCGCCGCCGTTTGCATGTCACAGGCTTAAATGTGAACCAATGTATTTTTTATGCTCTAAGTCTGTTTTGTCAGGTCTAAGCTTGAAAGCACCAAACCAAAGGAAGTGTTGAGAAAATCAGCAAATAGAAAGAAAGATGTCAACAGTCTGGCTTTACATGATCCTACCATTCTAACTGAGGGAGGAGCCAGAACATTAGAGTCAACTTAGAAATAGATCAATTAGAAGCTACAGCAGTTTGATCTCACTTCCCATTTCCTACCAACTAAGACTGTACTTAAAACTGATGTTTCCAAGATAGAAGAGATAAGTGAATTACATGTTAATTTATTGGCTTGCAGCTCTAAAAGACATTACTTAGAGACATTATGCTGCTTCCAAATGCAGCCAAATGATTCTTATTCTGAGCATTAATATAAATTGCCAAAGTCTTTTACCATATGTTTTAGTGCAGAGCCCACAGATCTGCAACTGAAAGAACCATTAGAGTCAATGAATGAAACAAAACATCCGTCTGCTGTACGAAGTCTGGAAGAGGAGTCAGAGTTAGTGATGAATACGTAATGAGCCCGATGATGGACGTTGTCCTCCAGTAGCCTGATGCAGAACAACTCACTGCTCACCAGGATTACTTCATACTGCATGTGTTTTGATGAGGGTTCGCTGACTGGATCGAACATTCCCTGATGTTACAAACCCGGTGATTCATACGGACTCTGTTTCTCTGCAATGACAGGTTTGCGATTGAGCGGGAAGTTGTGCTGGTTGAACAACACTGAAGAGAGGACGTGATTCTATTTAGGGACAAAACAGCCTGAAAGAGAGCGGAGACGCAGCACATGCAGCTCCTTTCTCTTACATTACAAACAGCTCTCTGTGTCTCCGTTACAGCGGGGCTCTTGTATTAAATTCCTTGTTTCAGCCTGAAGGCAGTGCCGACGCTTGTCTGTTTGCAGAGCAGCTTCCTCTGACAGAAACATTAATCCTCACATGCCTCCATCCTCAAAGAAACAGCTTTACGTGGCTCCATCCGCTTCGTAACTGCTGAAGCTGCTTCATGTGACGCAAAAATTGATCTCTCCGTCCCCCTCGAAACAGCAGAAAAACAAGCCAAGAACTGTATTAGACAGGTGACATCCACCAACAGCTGCGTCCTGCTCAAACCCAGGGTCCACCTGGGCTTCACCCTCTACAGACATTCTGCTGGAGGTTAAAGCACTGACAATCTGCTTTGATGATGTGATATAATTTGAAACAGCTGGCCAGCTTCCACTGATGATAAACAATACAAAACCTCAATACGAGTAATGAGTCAGAAAATCACAGGCCAGCACTGAGATGGTGCTTAGCAAGTCATTTAGGGAGGATCTGGCAACTTAACCAGCTTTTATCATGATAAACGAAATGCTAATTCAATGTGAAACAACACACTCACTGTAAACAAAACATAAGGTTTGGGAGGAAAAGGGTCCTTTCCATCTTTCAGTTGATCTGAGCTGTTCAGACAGACCTTTCAGGCTTCACTGGCAGCTCTTAATTCTTCTTGTCTTTTTTATTTCTCCTCCTCCGTAAACAGCTCTTTGTTTTGCTGTTGTATTGTCTTTATAATGTGTGTCAGTATCTCTGTTCCCATAATGAGGCGCTTTCTCTTCAGGGAGGATTAAAGTGTGACAGAATACAAACAAACAGACTGCGTGATGACCCGCTGATCAGCCCCTGGTCTCATATAGCCGCCATCTTTTGCTTGTTATTCCTCATCTGGCGTCATTACACAGGCTCACGGCGTCATAAAGCAGAACGTCTAGGTGTTTATCTTGCGGCTTAATCACCATCTGAAACTGAAGCAGGTTAGTGTGAGCACTGCTGATGCAAATGAAAAACCTGAGACGGAGAACCTCAGTACATGAACACTCATACTAAAAGTTTTGAGAGAAAGATGAAGCTCATTAATATTTAACTGGAGTTTCGAACAACACAGTGTAACAATGCCAAGATTTGTTTCATTTTTAAAATACATACCAGTATATTAGCAAACACACCAAGGTATGTAAAAAGTAACACACTACTACTACACATTACTACTACAGTATTACATTACTACATTTTGGCAGTGCATGTGTGTGTGTGTGTGTGTCAATGATGTCAATAATAAAAAAAAATGGAAGTAAGCGAAGCCATTTAACATTTTTGTGGTGCAGTCTACCATTAAATGTCACATTAGCATAGCATAATGATAATAAAAGTCACATTAATGTCCTGTAATGGTGATATACGCTGGGTCAGAAAGGTCACTTCACCATTTGGTTTTTATGCAACAGCCATTATTATAACAAGACTGAGAGTCGGAAGGTGGAGCTGGGTCATGTGGATCAGACAAACCAGACAAACAAGCAGTTTGTAGGTGTTGAAGCTGATGATACTCAACTGAACCAGGTTACTTGGTTTCAAAGGGTGTTTCCAACATTTTCTTTTCATGGTTGCTTCCAATCGAAGACAAACATGCAGTATCCCTTCAATTTAACTCTCAAACAGGAAAAAAGGAAAAGGAAAAAGAATAGGAAAAAGGAAAATATTTTTTCCACAGAATTGATTTTCTCTCTAAGGTTAGCTTCAATTGTCTCTCCAAATATTGGCTAGTTTCACATCCTCGGGTCTTTAAATATTACCGACATTAAAAAAATATGAGAACAAGAAACTGAGGGCAACATAGAATCATTGAATTACCTACTGTACGCTGCCAGCTCTGCGTCATAGCAGCATGTCTGAAATATAGAAAACTGGACAGTGCTTTTAATGTTGCTGGTGAGTAGCATTAGCGCCTTGTGACAGGCTGGACTTAAACCTGAGGAATGATGAGCACATGTAACGTCTCTGTGGACATTAGCTTTATTCACCACAGGCTCTTTTCATGCTCCAGCCCTTCCTGCCATCTACGAGGCTGGCGTTGACGGGGCGTCTCTTATCCTCGCTCCAGCTCTCGGGTCGCGCCGCTTTATCACAGCCGCCGCGTCGGAGAAAGTGCTGATATGATTGGACAGACGCGCGGCGCCGCAGTCATGGGTCAGCGGCGTGTGTCATGAAGTTAGCGGTGAAGGTCTGAGGCCTGTTGATCTCAAAGTCAAGGACCCACGTCAGAAGATTGTGTTCCTGTGTGTGTGTGTGTGTGTGTGTGTGTGTGTGTGTGTGTGCGTTTGCTTGTATCAGTTGCTAAACCATCCATCAAATTACTGTGGCAACGGAGTGTCCATCAGCCCATCCATCATCCAAGGGCGACAGACAGAGCTACACAACACAGCGAGTGATGTCACGGACGAGTGGAGAGATAACAAGGGGAGAGGGGCGAAGAGGGATGATGGGGAGAGTTGAATACATTACATGGTGGAGGGTAATAAGAGTATTATTTGCAATTATGTCTGCTTTTATGGCTCCTGTGCTTTTTGAGCAAACTTTGATAGAGTTCATCTCTGTGTCGACAATAACTCCAGTTTTGTCTTTCTTACTCTAAGCGGATGGTCTGACTGACTGATCATAGCTTCTCTATTTGATTTAGACTGGATGCTGCGCTCTTGTGAATGTTCTGTTCGCATGTTGAGAGGTAGAACATCTGTGTCGTCGTTTTTAAGGTAGAGACCCAGTCGCAGCTTTGTCTGGTGCTTGGTCCCCCTACAAAGTGACAATGTTCATATAGAAGCACTTCCTCCTTCTGTTGTCTTTGTTTTACAGCCTTGCACAAATGACACAGACCTTCTCTGTTCGCTTTGCTTGTATTTTAGCATGAAACCTCCTTTTCACCTCCTCCAGCTTGTTGTGATGCTGCTGTAAATCTACTTCTTAAAAGCTTTACGGCGGTTCAGGGGTGATAACCCCACCATCCCCTGAAAGAGACTTTTACTGTGAAGTAGCTGAAGAAAGTGTTATTTCCATTAAAGGCAGTTTAATTCAACATGGCAGAGTACAAGAAAACAGCAGAAGTTAGAAGAGAAGGACACTGATTGGACATAATGTCAGATTCCACACACTAGACATGCGGGTAATTCCATTTCTAGCTCTGGGCTCTGGGGATGTGGCTCCGTCAGTCCATTACTTTGGCCACACAAGTTGGATTAATGAAATTTGACACAGACCTGGGCTTTTCCTGCAACTCTACCAGCCGGTCAACCTCATGTTTATTCAATGAAATAGATTCATGTGAAGAATTGGCACCAACGTTCATGGTTCCAAGATGATGACTCATTGTTTGTTCTGCTTGCACTATACAGTATAAATAGTGCACATTACTGCTAAAGATGAGTAAAATAAGACAACGACTTTAGTGAAAGTTTTACACAGCATATTAGCTCAAAGCGCTATTCACCTGTAGTAGTCAAAAGAAATACTTGACTTACAGCTTTGTTTTCCCTGATGATCGCTGAATGTTTCCATCAAGTCTCCATCACAATTAAAACTTCACTCAGCTTTTGTTTGTTTTTGTCCCAGTTTATTAATCTTATTAATGATGTGACATCTTACATTTAGTGAAAAATTTGTTATAGGCTGTGTTTCCTCCCAACCTGCAGTGAACTGTTTAACTGCTTATTGGGCCTAAACCTAATAGAGAAAATGGTCAAACTGTACATTATTGTAACTAAATAGATCTAGGTCACTTTCGTTTCTGTGAGGGTGAACACGCGGACAAATGTGTCAGAGCCAGGAAACGTGACAGGAAGCCTCCCTCGCAGTTGCACCTCGGGGCAATTTAAAGTTTCCACTTTAACGAACCTGCGTGTTTTTAGGCTGAGGGAGGAAACCTACGCGGCCGTGAAGGCAACCTACAAACGCAGCACGGGCTTAAACCCAGGACCGCCTTCCTGTGAGGCAGCAGAGCGAGCCTCCGAGCCAGCGTGATGATCGTGGTTCAGTTGAAGCAGCAGATTTCAGTCCTCGGAGACACGGCCAACGTGTGCACGCCGATACTTTGAAGTGAGAGTGTCACACAGACCGCCCCCCCGCCCCATTGAAAGGCGCGATGCGTCCTGGTTTCTCCTCACCTGGGAGAACATGACTGGAGGCGTTTCAGGAATCCTCAGGAGATGATACTCAATTCAACAGCTCGCTGCCAGTCCGCTGAAAAAAAGGCTGCGATTTCAATAAAGCCCCCACTTTCAGAGCAGATATTCACTGCTGGCTGCCGCCGCTGAGATGAGTTCTGGTGGAGGCAGCAAAATGTGGGGAATAAGAGGAGAGAAAGTAGAAAGTTTGAATTTTTATAGAAAAGTCTGACGTGCTGAGGGAACTGAGGAGGAGACGGACTGCAGTATTAGCTTATCTAGTGTTTACATGGTTATGTGTTAGTCGCTGGGCCTGAGGATCTGCCTTTTATTAATGCTGGTGTTGGACCGGAGATCGTGTGACGGAGCAGAAGCTTTTGTGAAGCGTGGAGGCAGCGGGGTGTCATTACTGGGCTTGTGCTGTTGGTTCGTGTGTGCAGCGTTATGACAGCGTTACATCACCCTGCGAGCGCGTGCATCCACTCGCTTGTGTCTGACGAATGATACGAGTCGAGTCCCTGTGTCTCTGTGTGTTTGATGACCAGCCGGCGCCGTCCTTCAGCTGGCAGCGAGTTTGTCTCTGTATACAAACACACACACACACACACACACACACACACACACACACACACACACACACACACACACACACACACACACACACACACACACACACAGCACTGGAGTCCAGGCACATGTTGATGATGCTTCATTTGCTGAGCTGATGTGTGTGAATTGATGTGATGTCACATCCTCACCTCCCAGCGTTTAATTAGTCTGATTAAATGCTCTGACCCTCACGTGAACACAGAGGAGAGCTGAGATTTCCTTCAGATTCAAAAGAGCCACTTTATTGTGAAAGAGGTGAGGGGGAGGACGTTAGAACGCGGGGCCTTGGTGACTTTGGGACCACGTCAGCTCTGAGCTCCGAGCCGCTCACCTTTGTTCTGGATGACAGCATGAACACTGCTGTTGAAAGTGTGACTCAACCGTAACTTCCTTTTTAATTCGCTTTTTGTCTCAGTGTAAAAGTCGATTGTGTTTCTGCTTCCAGCTGTGAATCAAACCAAACTCCCAAAACCTGACTTCATTGCTTTCTTGGTGGGTCTGAACGCGATCTCAGGCTGCTGGACTTCCTCTCTCTGTGGACCTGATCCGACTCACGCTGGCTCCATTTCACCGATCTGTGTCTCTGTGCACGTTTGGACCCTCAGACTAAAAGACTAATGTCATTTCTCTTGCATATCTGAACTAGAACCCGACGTGATTGTGTTCTTTCCTCTGCAGACATTAATATACACCGACTGGGCTCTTTGTCTCGGTGTGGATTTGATAGTAAACTCTACCAAATCTAATTTCCTTCTTTGTATAGATTTGAGAAGCCTGGCTTAATTCTATTTTCCACACACTAATTCCACTTCATCTCTGCATCTGTGTTCAGATCCGTGTCTCTTCAAATGGCTTTATTACATTTTCCTCTGTATATGCTGTGTTTAGATCCGACTCTACGCGCGGCCAGATGCCATTTCCAGCGGAGCCGGGGACTACGCTCTCCAAATCACCAAGAGGCTCCTGGGATTCTACCAGGCCTACTTCAAAGTGCAGTACTCGCTTCCCAAACTAGGTAAGGCTGCGGACGTGGTGCCTGACGCCGTGCTTCCACAGTCAGCCGAGTAGAAACAGTCTGATCTTTGATTTCCTGTCAAGTTTTAGTACATAAAAACTTTCTCTCTCGCTGCTGATCCAAATTAGGAGTAAAAAACAACTTTGCCTTCCAGCGCTGCTCGTTTTAGGGAAGTCAACCAGCTCTTTGTCCTTTTACTACTGTCTCAGGTTTTATCAACGTGTGCTGACGTTGCTGCTTGTTTTGTTGTGTGATTACACATTGGACTGGACCATCGGTGGATTCCTGCCCAGCTGCTTGTGTCCGTATGCTAAATTAGCTTCAGTAGTGAGAAAGGAGAGCTGTTTCCCCTTTGTGCTTTTAGATCCTGGTTGCCTGATAATTACTCATCTGCATGTTTTGTTTCTGCTGCTGCTTTAGTTTTCTTTATTAGGTCAAATCCGTTCCTGTTATCCGAAGCCAACCAAGTCAAACAAATCTGGATTAAGTTGAAGAGGAAAGTGTAGGACGTTGTAACATCGTGGTGTGTCTCCCACAAAGATCAGGTTGAACATATGCTATAGAGGATATTGTGCGTGGCAAAAATAGATTTTATTTTGGTCTTTTATTGGACACGTTAAACAAAGCACATGTGGAAGTTAAAGGGTTAATTACACAGTTTCTATATTTTTAACTTACTGAGTCTCTTGAGATGTGTTTTTATAGCATATGAAATGTATTTGTGACTTAAAGTTCACATCCAATCAGAGTGAGGTGGCTGCTCAAAGGCAGGTGTTGACAGCAGATGCTTAAAGAGAGGACCTGTTTCATGCTACGTGTCCGTATCAGCCTGTTAGTGTGTGGATAATGAAAGACCTGCGCTTGACAGAAACAATGGATGTTGTTAATGTGGCATTTTATTTGAGTCTGTAAAAACGAGCCATTTCTGCTACAGTAAAGGCAGAAAGTGAAGATAAAGAATCAGCTTAGTTTGGACCCAGTCAGGTCCCAGTCAGAACCCAGCCAGTCCCAGTCAGGTCCCAGTTGACCCGGTTTGTCTGCTCTTTATCTGTAGCTGATCAGTGGAAGGTGAGACCCTCTGCAGAAGTTCCCCTCCCCTCGTCTGTTTGGGCTGTTTGAACAGACGTTGTCTTCTTTCCTTCCATCCTTGGTAGTTTCCTCTATTCTTGTCCACAGGAAACTTTATGCAAGGACTGTATAGGTTATCAAACATGGTGCAAGTCTTGGTGAAGTCATTTCTATAGGTTTCCTTCATGCTGTGTAACCTTCAGCCTCACAGCAGCTTTAAAAATGACTGTGCAGCTCAGTGCAAGCACGTTTGCTGTTTACACTCCTTCTAACCTAATGAATCGTGTCAGAGCAGTCGAATTTCATCTCCTCCCCTTGATTCCTCCTCTTTTCCAGCTTTTTGTGTTTTACACTCTGGTCCTGCCAGAATCAATTAGCCGTACCACCGTGGTGCGGTTCTTTCTTCTCTCCACCCCCAAACAAGCTAATTGGATCACTGAGCCTCCATATGGTGGATGTCAGACACACTTCCTGTCCTCTTTCATCCATCACATTAGATATTGACGTATTCAGTCAGAACTTCCTGTTTGTGTGACATTTCCTTCCCCTCCTGACATTTACACTGATATTAGCTGCATTAACAGATCGTCCCATGCTGAGCTAAAGGTGAAGGTGCGTCCTGTGGTTCAGAACGGGCTGTGCCCTCATGATGAGTGTCAGCACTGAGACCTTTAGTGAGTGCCGCTAGGTTTTAGTTTGGGACGTACAGCTGTAGTGGGTTTACTGTGGATGACACATCACGTGTACCGTAGATTGTGTATGTCTGGCTTAAATGTGTTGAAAAGCATCACTAGCCAGGCTCCAGACCGGTGAAACAGAAACGTCTTTGCTGGGCCGTGTCCTTCAATAAACCCGGCGTGGGAGTGGTGCCAGAGCCGCGCTGGATGAATCGATCCAAGACGCTCGCCTGTTTCCAGGTGCCAGCGTTTGCCTAAAGCTTGGTCGTGTGCTGCTAACTGGCGCTCACTCCGCTTCACACAAACCCGTGCCCATACTTCTAAAACACAGCCAAAACTGGCAACAATGTGTGGGCCGGCGCCAGTGTTCGGTAGCCAGTATGGATCATTTACATACAGCTTCTGTTTTATTTGGGACGTCTCTGTGGATGCGACTTCGTACTTCAACCAGATTGTGACACATGAATATTCTCTGCAGCACTTCTATAATACTAAACACTAGTAATTAGAGTACTTTACTACTGTACACAAACCCAAGTTACAAAGGCTCCTACAAGGCTGTAAATAGATTTTACAATAGACTGAACACACCTTAATGATGCTTTAATGATCAAAGATAATGAAAACGATGCAGAGATGCTGCTCTGTTGAAGGAGAAACAGCTCCTGAGTGTTTTAGGTAGTGGAGGGTGTGATCAGCTGTCACGTCATTGGTCACTGGCAATAGATCTGCTGGAACGAGTTTCCAGGCTGAGCTTAGTGGTAGGGAACCACCAGGCGACTGCACATCCCCTCCTGCCTGGGTGTTTTCATTGCTGATTGCGCTGCCACTGTGGTCCTGAACTGGAGCCAGACTCTCCGATTGATAGATGAATGGATGTAGTGATTGAGCCAAACAGTCCCCAGATCCCCGACCGTCCCCGCAGCTCCCTGCTCAGAAACCCAGATTAGCTCAACGCTCAAGTGCTGAACTCTGGTCGCTCACTGTGGGCTCTTGTTTTGATTTGATTTTCTGTTTTAAATTCAGTCAGATATTTTCTGTTTCTCTTCCCACTGTGTGAGTGCAGTCCTCCATTATGAATGTGCTCTGTGTGCGTCCGCCCTGCTCATCTACATATATCCACACCACCACGGCCTCTCAGTGCGTCTGCGTGCTGATGTTGACATCAGTCTCCACCACAGCTTGTGTGTGTGTGTGTGTGTGTGTGTGTGTGTGTGTGTGTGTGTGTGTGTGTGTGTGTGTGTGTGTGTGTGTGTGTGTGTGTGTGTGTGTGGTCCCAGAGCCTCAGGGCCCCATCTGTTGTCATGCAGGGCATCGAGCTCCCCTGAGAACGAGAAGGAAATGATGAGCTGAGACATAAATTTAAAGGGACAGAGGGAGAAGAGCTCTGTGCGTACTTTGTATCACAAATTATACTCAGAGCCGTTTAGTTTTTGTCTCACAGATGAGCCCAAGTATCTATCGTCCCAGCATCGTACACGTAGAGCCACTGAATTCTGAGGCAGAGGTCTGGTCTAGCTGTAGTTGGCCACCCTCATGGGCCATGCGTTTACTATTCTCTAGCAGATTCAGCACATTCTAATCTTAAATGTGCTGACTCGCTGCATGAGAAGAGGTGCTGACCCCAGGACAACAAGACATGTTCTTGAAGACTGAATGTCTGTAGAGTGAAGTAATGGTGATGCAACGCTGGTTCTGTTGCTTCTAATGGTGTGAGGAGTTTGGTTCATTGGGTAACTTTTCTTCTCCCAGAGCTTATACTGACAAATAAAATGACATGGACTCTACATGTGGAGCGGCGGTCCAAGTTGCTGTGTTAGTGATATAAAACTAAATCATTATGAACCGACAGATCTGGCTTTGCTGAACCTGGGCAGCTTGTGTCAGTGTGGTGGGAAAAGCTGAGCTTACGCCGTACAAACGTCGACGGTGTTTTTAGAGATCAGTGATTCTGCAAACCTCAGATCTTCAGGCAAGAACGCTTAGAACCGAGGGGCCCGGAGTGCAAAGCTCAGCCTGGAGCCAGGACTTGGAGCTGACAGCTGAGACCAGCCTCAGGACAGAGTTCATCATGAGACGTGACCAGGTTTCCGTTTCAGCGTTTGGAGAAAATGTTACATAAAAACAACAGCTGCCAATTATCACACCAGCAAGCGATTAAAGAGCAAAAAGGAACTCTGATTAAAATATTCTCATTCAGCAATGCAGCGATAACGAGCAACATGATCCAGGACTAGTCTGCAGCTACACTAAAGACCAGCCCATTATCCTGTAGGAACGTTTCCATCGTCTGCTCTCAAGGAGAGCGAACAGCACACCTGAGCAGGAGGGAAAGTCATTCATTCGGCACCCTCCTCTAAAAGCGTTGTCTGTGGAGCTGGTGCTGTTTAAGTCTTTGTCGAGCCACGAGCTGGAGCTCAGGACACGAAGCCTTCTCCTCCTCTCGTCCTCTTTGTTCTAACTAAGCCAATGATACTCGACTGTCTTCTCTTCTCAGTCCCAGCTCGGGAGTTGGTCTTTCCACAAGATATCTGAAGGAGGGATAACGGGCCTCTCCGGGCCTCCGTAGGAATTCATTTGACTGTTCCAGTGGAGCAGAAATCTTGCAGCAGCAGAGCGAGCAGAGGCTCAGGTGATCCGAGCGTCAGGAGAATTACGCTGAATATCTGAGTGTGTCTGAACGTGTGTGTGAACACGCCAAGTGGACTAATGTGTTCTGTTGAGTTCTGGCTCCATCTGGGATCCACAGAGACACACAGACAGCCCCGCCTGAGGTCCAACACGCACACAAACACGAAACACACCTACACTCCTTTTACTAGTGTATCTTTTCATATTTTCTTTCCATCTTTTCTTTTTTCCTCATTGTCTCTTGCTCGTCCTCTCATGCCGTTGCCTCAGGGTGACACACAACAACAGATGGACCAAACTCAAACGCACACATTTGTGTTCTCACGCTCACACACGCGCACGGAGCTGCAGGCCAGTCAGCTGTCTGCCTGCTGCTGCCTCAGTGAAGCTCAGCGCTGAGGTCTCTTCCAGTCCAACAGCATCATTCTGAGCACTTTGAATGACTTTAGCCTTAATTCTCGATAAAGCAGAAGAGACAGCAGCTCCACTTTACCCAGCTGAACCTCACGTTGCTCCTAAGGTCTCTCAGAGCAGCTTTCCTTCGGAACCTAGCGGAGCTCATGAAATGTCCACAGATGTCAAGTACGTCTGAGTTATTTGTGCAGGAATGTTTATAAAGCAATGCCTTGGACATCTGGAACTTTTCCATCTGGTGAAATCCTAAAAACAAAGTGTATTTTTGCCAGTGTTCCATTGGAACTACAGTAGCTTAAGCTGACAACATGACAGAGCTGTTGCTGTGGCATTTAATAATGCATTGAAAACTCAGCCTTTATTCACTTGGTTGAAAGTTGCACTAATCAGTTTTTTATATTAATGAGATTCATTCCACACGTTCAGCTTTGAGCCTGGTCGTGTGGGGTCACTGCAGCTTTAGTGACTGGCTCATTTAGCAGCCCCTCCTTCATAGACGCGCGGTTTTAGTAGACATTTATTTTCTCGTACAGATTATTTGGATTGATTTTGGGTTTTGAGTTAAAGCTCATTGCCAGTAGCTTGACAGCGCTTGTGTATTTAGCTCGAAGCATTTCAGACTCATCATTTACTTGACATCATGGTGCTTATCTTTATTCGCTCTGACCGTCTTTTTTCATATCATCACGTTTGGAGCTTTGTCTCATTTTACAGAAGGCAATAATAGACAATCCTTGTAAAGACCAGATGATACGGATGCTTTTAAACCAACGTGTCTCCTATCAGATCCGGCTGCTTTTAGTGCCTTTCTGTCCTTTAAAGATGTCCTGAATGCGTCGCCTCTGATCTGCTGATGGCACAAAGTGGTCCGAAAATGAATGAAGATGTTATCAGTGTTATCGACTCCCAAAGTCTTTTAGCAACAATTTCTTTGTGTGACCTCTGCTCTGAAAGTAATTTGGAGGTTGGACTGAGGTTCAGAGGACAGGATGGATGAAGGCTGGGGCTCTTTAGGACACAGTTTCTGTTTCAAAGCACTTTGGGAAACAGCCAGAGGTTAGGAATTTATTTCCAGCAGTGAGCACAGCAGAGCCAAAACCATCCAGGACCTCAGAGAGCAGTTTAAAGGGATTATTTCCAAAGAGCTGGAGGACGACAGTCACAGATGAGCCTCGGCGTCTCAGATCCCGAGGAGATACCACGATGAATTGATTTCACAGAGGATGGAGGAAAGCCTCATCCGCTGAGAAGACGTTAGGTTCAGGGTTAACAAGCTCATCGCTGCTGTTGAACTAAAACAAAGCCCTGTGTGGAAGCGAGTGGATGCGGCTGCAGGGTGGGGATGTGGGCGCTGAGCGGCTCGTACAATATTGCAAAGAAGTATCTCCTGTGAGATGCAGATCATTGCTGTGCCTGGATGTAACTGTGTGATGAGCTGGTGCTTCATTAGAGGAGGGAAGTGATCAGGACTTCAGCCCTGGCTGTTAGTCAAACAGCGATGCCCATATTCAATCCACTGCTTCTCTGTGTCCTGCTCTGGACCCACAAACGTCTTCTGTCATCGACTTTCTTTGCTTTTAGGATCTTTCAAGCTTTGTGTTAATTCTGGTGGTTGTAGTACACTGTATAAATCATACTTGTGCAAATCAAAGCAAACAGTTTTAATTCATAAAAAAAGGTTTTCCGTTTTGTAGGTCATCTTGGAACGTGAGGGGCGTGCACCTGCAAGAGAACCTCTGAGAACAAATGAGTTCAGCAGACACAGACTCAGAGCTGCCTACAAGAGGTTCGTCTGATGAAGTAGGGAAAGAAGCACAGAAATCCATAACGTCTGGGAATCCTGAACCCGGTTTGGCTCGTTCCTTTGTGCTGGTTCTTTAATGCCATCACATCAACACGCGCTGTACTACAGGGCTGTGTGTAGCATGAGAGGCTAGTGAAGTAGTGAAGGAGAGCAGAGGTCAGGCACAGTTGGCTTTGGCTTACTTCAAACATGGCCTGTGTGGCAGCCCGCGCTGCCGTGTGGCCCACTCATGGGCTTTTTATTAGTTTTACAGCACAGACAGAATAAGATGAATCAGACTCTGATACAGATGGTGGGTGAACACAGTTTGTTGTCATTTAATGTGTGGGAAAGCAGCAGGTTTGAGGGCGAGTCTTAAGGTACATTAGAGTACAGTCTCCTCACTGATGAAAGGAATGTGTCTGTCAATATGACTACTGGGCTTCAGTACACAAAGCACAGAACCCCAGACTTGATATCAACGTGTGTGTGTGTGTGTGTGTGTGTGTGTGTGTGTGTGTGTGTGTGTGTATGTGTACTGTAGTTATTAGTGTCAGCTCGTAATGCACTAGGTTATAGTGCAACACTGAACCATTAACAGACATTTAGTCAGTGATCTGTCAGCGCAGCTCTGTGTCCAACGGGTCTGCAGTGCCTGAAACGTATGGATGAGCTTTGATCTGAATCTCATCAAACCACAGATGAGGATCTGCTATCAACGGAGCTGTTTCCCTGCAGAGGCATGAGGCTGGTGAAGTCAGATGTGTTGGCTGCTCTAAGTGCCTGTAGTTTTCCTCGGACCTGATTAAGATTTCTTCTTTATTTGTGGATTCAGAGTGAGACGCAGTATTAACTCATCATGAGGCCTCATTAGTTAATAGAGTGGATTAAAAAGCTCCCACAGTAAATTGAACACTTGAGACTTAACTAGGAATTAGACTTGAACTTTACTTTCTCTCGTACTTTACAGTGTTTCTGATGCTCTGATCTGGGGCTATTTGGGCAATTTAGAATGTTAATGTATTATCCTTTAATTCCCATTTAACTCTGGGGCTTCATTGATCCTGAAAAACCACCAAGTTTACGAAATACATATTTATAATCCGTCTTTGCTTAAAGTCTGTTTGTGGCGTTAGAGGCAGAATGTTGCAGCTAGTTCTAATGATTGGAAGCACCGACAGGCGTGATGAACCTGGGTTTACATGGCAAACACTAATGAAGCAGTGAGTCGGTGTAAAGCGGATCCAGAATCGGCTGCAGTTTAGGAGCTGCCAGGAGATTATACAACCGTAAACCCTGTCACTGAGCACAATCATGACAGCAATAGTAAAGTAAATACTCCAGATCCAAGATCTTAATAACACGGCAATGACTGAATGGCTCGGATCTGACTTCATGCATCACTAATCCTGAAAATTACCTCTGTGGAAGTGAAATGAAGTGTTGAGCTGAACTTTGGAGAGGATCTGAGGGTTACCCACACGATTTATCAGCTGAGAGGCAGCAGAGGACAAACACAGTCTCCTTCAGTAACAGAGGAGGAACCCGTGTGGACAGGCAGCGCAGTGATTAAACGCCTCTGAAGACACGGAGACGACAGCGTGAAGCTAAAGCAGCTATTTTAGTGTCACTTCAAGACGAGGAGAGAGCTCATTACGCAACACACATACTGGAGCATTTCCATCTATTCAGTGTGTGTGTTCCCCGTTGACGGTTCCGGAGAAACAATCGGGGAAAAGATCAGCGTTTTCCAAAAAATACACAGTAAATAACAGCGACTCCCCTCACCTGAGGAAACGCTGATCGATCGCAGTATCGATCGCTGGTCTGAGTGGATCCCTCCGTCTCTGCAGTAATGAGGCTTCATGGGGTTTAAAAGTTTTCTTTTAAAACACTTTAGTTAGGTAGCACTGAGCTGGGAGGGAAGCTCCAACACGTACGGAGGCCTAGAAGGTGGTGAACCGGGCCTTTCTCTGCACATGGAACAGTACGACTCCTCAGAAGTAGGAAAGACAGTCTGCAGTGGAAATGGGTCGTTAGAGGCTGCAGGGGCTAAAACATATTTCAGTAAATTGAAAGTTGTTGCATAATGTTGTCTCTAACCTGGAGAGCCTTGGTCTTCTGTCCTGGACGACCGGAGGCTCTTCAACACACTCTGGTGAAGAGCTAATCTGGCTTTGTCATGAAATCGATGCACGCCCCTGGACCTGTGGATTTGGGGTGATTATGTCACAGTGGGTGGATCTACGGTTCAGGTCCAACAGATGACTCATGTTCTGCAGGAGCTTGGATCAGGTCTCAGCCTCTTAGCGAACATGGAAACTGTGCATTTGGAATATTTTAAGCGTAGGATTGATCCAGATTCGGTCCTGTAGCGAGTCTTAGTCCTAGTGAGCAGCAGGATGGAGTCTGAGGCTTCAGAGTATAATAAACCACCGCGTGTGTTTTGGTGGCGATGAAAGAACAGGTCCCCCAGCAAGCCTCGTGTGACTTCAATAGTTGTAGGACGACCGTGGAGCTCTGTGGGATGGAGGCTTTGGTACACGCAGTACTTGTTACTAGGTTACAGGCGCTGTTGGTTTTGGTCTCGTAATAGAATTTGTTGAACGTAAGAAAACAGTTTGATAACATGGAAATGATACGGTGCTGACATCAGCGCTGAGAATGAGGCTCATTATCCTCAAACCCTGCGCCTGTCTTCCAGTGTAGCTAACGCAAGTCCAAATTAAAAGGCTCATTAATTATCTGAGCGTCGCCGTAACTGGGACCTGGTTTGTTTCTGCCTCCGTGTCCGACCGACCGGCACTGACCCACCTGCCCCTGTCTGTGTGTCGATAGAACAGCATACATGCACAGAATCCAGAGTAGAGTTCACTGGCCTCTCACCGCCTCAGTGACCCAGCATCTGTTGCCATGGCGACGTCTCTCCCACTCTCTGCATCTTTGCATCCATCTGCTCTCCCTCGCTGAGATTTAAATTTCCTTTATTGGCAGGCGGAGGAGAAGTTCAGTGTGTTTCTACACGCTCACTGTTTTCTGCAGCTTTTTTACACCTGACCTTATCACTGTTTTTGACTCCTGCACCTGTCAGACGCGTAAAGCAACACGGGCGGCGCGTAACGGGGGTTTGTGTCATCTTAGTTTTCAAATCCAGTGGATGGTTTCAAGCACTGCTCAGTTAATGAGTGAATAACTTGCCAGAACACTTCGTGCTGTCCTGTCCTGACTGAGTGCTCCTAAATGAAAGGCAGAGTGCACCCTCACACCCTAAAGAGCTTTTTAACTGCGTGAGGTGCTTTCAAAGATAATGAACACACTTGGCTTTAAAGTGTCATCCTCCACCAGTCTATACAAATGTATAAATGACATAGTGTGAACGTGATAAATGACAGTGGGAGCTTTCGGCTTGACGCCTCTTATGAGTCAGGCTGGGAAGACGTTTTAGAACATGAAGGTAGATTAAGCTGCTGTGAAGCAGATGCAAAACTAGAAGTCGCAGCCGATGTTCTGCTGTGGTTCATCTCGTGGTTCTGGCTCTCGTTCCAGCTTTCTGCTGGCATCCTAGTGATGCTGGACAGACATCCAACAGCTAATGGCAGCTGCACATCACAGAGAGAGATGAGAGCTGAGCGGTTCGCTCTGTTGGGCCGGGTCTTGTTTCGGTCTCGGTAGGGTTCTGACCTTCCTCTGGCCTTTAATGAATATGTAGATCCACTGTTTGCTCCAGATAAATGATGATAAATGGGAGGAATGACAGCGTCCATCTATCTAAGGCTTTATCTGTCAGGACGCTGTGTGCTGTTCCTGGTTACTGATGCACAGTCACCTGTCTCCTCCACAGCTAAATGGTCAAATCAGGACACGTGTCAATGACTGAATTAGGACGTGTCAGAGCCGCTGTATTCTCTGTGGCGGCGCCGCCTCGTTGTGTCCCAGGAACGTGTTCTGGTTGAGTAAGAAGATGAGACGGGGAGAATTAGTCTATCCGTTGAATGTTAATGGTTCTTGATCAGAACCCACAACCACAGAAGTGTGCGTACTGGTTGTACTGGCTCAGGATTGATCCGCCTGCAGTTCTAATGCAGCATATCAATACGTAGCATCAGCATCAGCCTTGTTCTGCCTGGAAAGTGTTGATCAGAAGGAGGCAGGTTTCATCCACAGGGATCAGGACCGTAGCTCCTGCACGTGCTGCCTTCATGCAGCAGTGAAAATGAAAAGCTTTGTTTTCTGACCGTGGATGGAACAAGAAGAGGTTTTGGTTCTGAAATCTGTGCTTCTCTCACGTCTACACCCTCTTTGTATAAACTCAGGGTTGTAATAACTCACGTTCTGTGGAGGTCGGAGTTTGATTCAGTCTTTTTTACTGCTGGATGTTCCGCCTGAATGTCTTGTCCTTCGCGTTCACACGTTAGTCACGAAGCACCTTTTACAGAGATGTTTTCAGCCCAGACCTCCTGCAGCCTGAGCCGCACGGTGCAGCTGCTCTGATCACACCTCACTGACACGGGGACTATTAACATTCGTTAATGGCCTTGGCGCCTTGAATACGACGCCTTCCTCCGTTCATTTGCTTCTGTTTTGGTTTGCTGATTTCAGACCTGAAGCTCTGCAAAGTGAAAAAGTTGCTTTTGTTCCTCTCGTATGTGGTTTCTGTGATTATGTTCATTATCCAGCCTCATGAACATCGAGTTCATTCAGCCGGACACAACCGAAGGCAAGAGATAAGTGGAGGGAAGAGCAACTTGAATGATTGATGATGAGATCGATGACTCGTGATATTTGCTTCGTTCGCTCAACTAAAAGGTCTCAGAATAACACGACGCAAGTGTTTCCTAACACAGTATCTGTCTTCAAGGACAAATGATGTGAAGTGTACAGTGTGTGGCATTGGCTGGGTCTCTGGGCCTTGGTAGTTAACCTCACTTAACATGTTGAGATTGTGTTATTAAAGACAGAACTGGTTCAGCCTGGAGCTGCGTGCTAGCACTGGACAGCGCTTCAGCCAAACGCCGACATCCTCATAATGAGCCCGATCGTTAGCCCCAAGGCTGGATTAGCTTCATAAGTGGATTAAAACCTAGTAAATCTTATAATTGAACAGCGGCGATGACATCTTATTATAGTCAACCTGCGTCTTTGCACCACTCGTTGGTCCAAATAGCAGATTGGTGATGGAATTTAGAAACGAAGAAATTGGATTCAGAATAATATATATTATATTATATATTAGCAACACAATGCTTTTAAATGAGGTCATTGTTATTTAGCGTTAAAAGATGAATTTCCAGTGGAATTGAATGAGACTTAATCACAATGAATCTTTTACGGTAATTGTGCTGCAGCGGTGACATTGTGTCAGAGCCTGGATGAGGCGTCTGTTAAACTCAGAGGTTCAAAAGGCAGAAAATAACGATTATTATTCTCACACTTGAACAAAAGGATTCATTCTTCTTTTCTATCACTGAATCCTAATTACGCTTTAATTGTGCAGCGGTGATGACATCTTCCTGGACGTGATCTCATTAATCAGTTCAACCTGCAGATTTTCAGGGGAGGTTATTAAATATGAAAATAATTAAGTTCTACATTTTAACTTTAATAGACATTATTAGAGATTAATCAGACTTTTATAGGTCATTCATTATGTTAATGCACTCAGGAGTAAACCAGCAGATATTTATCTACATGGTTAATTGTGGATGGTGATATGTTTTCATCATGTTCATGTGTGAACGCACAAAAACACTTAACACAATACAACAGCAAATCCAGCTAATTACGTCCTATTGCCACTGTCTAGTGCGACGGGGATGGATTTCAGACTTCAGAGGTTCATTATTATCCACTGGTATAAACTCTGCAGTTGTGGCTTTTCCCGTCATCTGCTTGGTTGATTGGGTCTAGAGTCAGACAGCCGCCGTGATGCCGGGTCGGCTGAACACGCGCAGTCGGTGAGGCGGAGAGTGTGATGGAGGAAACGGAGAAACAGATGGCCGAGTGAAGGAGTGAGTTGTGTGACAAAATGCAAAGAGAAATGAGCGGAGATGGCACGGAGCATGAGGAAGTTGAGTTGGTAACCGGCACAGATGGAGGAGTGAGAGTGGAAACACAAAGACCAGGCTTTATTAATTCCCCGTCTGCTGCTGGAAACCACTCACGTCTTCATGACCCGGTGCTCAGGTGGAGCAGTAGCCGCTGTAGAACAGCTGCTTTGTGTGTGTGTGTGTGTGTGCGTGCGTGTGCGTTCGCGTGCGTGTGCGTGCGTGTGCGTGCGTGTGCGTGTGTGTGTGAGCTACATCGCGCCGTGGCGTGAGCATGCTAGCTCCTGTGACAGCTGCCGAGCAGCATCAGCTCCTCAGTGGAGTCGTCTGCTTTGGTCCCACAGATGCTCTTTAAGATGTGTGTGTCCTGGCCTGACTTCCTTTAATAGTATCATCAAGCAGCTTTTATGACTTCATGAAGTTTGTGGCTTTAAATAGTGAAGACATTTGTCAAACACAGAGGATTAGGTTGAGGCATTTTAATTTCATAGAACTCAGTGTGACGTGAAAATGACTAGTCAGACGTGTGGCAGCGTTGCATTGATTCTTGTGTATTTTTACAGCGTCTGCATGTATGAAGCTGCTGTGGTGACCAAAGGAAGCGTTTGCGATGTAAACACAGGCAGCGCTGCCCGACAACCTCCAAGAGAACGGCTAAAAATACCTTCAACAGCCGCGCAGCTAATGAGACTAATCAGGTCATTTTAAACAGGCCCTTAAACAGTTCCAGGTGTGTTATGATACCCCAGTTTAAAGGTCGCCTGTGCTCGGCTGTAAAATATTTCTCACTTTTATGACTGCAGGGAAATCAGCGTCTCTGATTGGCCAGACTGGCAGCGGGCCAAGCCAATCAGGCGGCCCGGGGCGCCCTGATGGTCACTGTCCTCTGGTTCTCCTCTACACACACTCTCTCACTCTCACTGTATAGATTTTCCACTTGTTCAGAGCAACAGAGAGATTTTGAGTTTGCATGAGGAGTAAGAGTGACGGTCTTTAGGACCGGAGCCGTGCAGCAGCTCCACTGGTTAAAGGCTGCCAGACCTGGTTAAGACACTTTCACTGCGGCTGCGTTTCCTAATGCAGTAGTAGGTTCTCCTCACCAGCCAGTGGAAACCAGTTAGATCCTAAAGTTAATCTTGGGTGCAATTGTTGAAGACAGCCTCTCGTTTCAGACAGAGATCTGGTCCAGAAAGAAGTTGAAGAAGTACAACTAGGACCCATGATGACTGAAGCTTTGCTTCAGAAATAGTTAGAGGCGTCTGTCCTGTGTGACCGTTTAGGACCCTCTGAACTCACTCAGCTTGAACAGCTGAAATGTTGTGTTGGTAAAAACGAGGCAGACAGAGGAGAATGCCAGGATTCCCAGTTTGTCTTCTGATTCCCAGTTCTGACCTCAGCCCCATCTGACACCTCTGGGAGTGGACTGGGACATCAGCTGTGAGCCAGACCCTGTAACCCAACATCGGTGCTGGATCCCACAGGAGAGCAGCAGCAGCAGCACATGTAGAGCATTAATCAAGCAAATCTAGAAATAAGCTTCCTTTCATTTTCTCGTTGGCGCCACCGTCAGGACGAGCCTCTACGACCAGAAACCTCATCAGCCTGCTGTTCATTCCACACAACACACCCATTTTATGGTGTGTAATGAACATTTCAGCCTCCAGCAGCATTTGCTGGAGCTGTTTGCTATTTGTGTGCAGGATGTTCGCCTCTCTCTGCGTCGTCTGGTGGCTGTGAACCCGTTTTAACATTCAGACTCTCTCCTCGTGAATGTTGAATATGGAGCAGCTCTTATCTGGACGAGCTAAAGATAATTGGCGCTTCACCGGGGGGGCAGGAAGGCGGAGACAGCTGTGGGAGGAAAGAAGAGAGGAGCTTTACGTTCACAACCCGGCATCCTGCTCAGAATGAGCTGGACTGACACTGAGGAAATAAAGCGGGTCTTCACTCAATTAAAAATAATAATAAGTAAGGCAGAATCTGCTTCATGTGGAGGACTCTGCTCTGACCGGACTAGCACTTAGATGCGTAGTGGAGCCTCAAACTTAAAAAGACCACACACTCAAATTTGGAGCTCGCCTCTTAAAAGACACATTATCGCATATTATGTTGGGGTTTGAAATTATGAGGTGCAGACTCTGTAATTGACATATTCCCAGTGATGCTGGGCCGAACCAACGCTGCAGCAGAGGTGTAGAAGCTGTGCCAGCACATATAATCAAAGCAGCACATTCACTCCAAAAAAGCATTTTAGCGAGGGTTCAGGTTTTCAAATATTTCTCTCTAAAAGTCCATTCCACCAGTTGTTGTGTGGACACAGCTCGTGTCTTAGCTGCTGTAACAGCGCTCCAATTTAAAGTCTGTCCACGCAGATTCATTATCAGCTAATTTAGAGAGCCTGCCCGCTAAGTGCTGACACATCCAAACACACAAACCCACGTAAGCCGGCGCCGCAGCCAGCCATGGCCCCTGTGCATCTGTTACCCAATCTGATGCTGGAGCAATTACAGCCACCGTCCAGCAGCAGCGACAGCATCACGCTCCCCGAGATTCAGCCTCGATTCACGGACGCCTTGGAAAAATGTGACACACACATCCAGCTACAGCCGCTGCAGCCTGCATTCAGGTGCTGCCGGGCTGTTATGTCACCCTATGCAGCCAATTAGAGCTGAAATCGGTCGTAAACGGGTTCCTCACCGAACCCTGGAGTCAAAGAAGCTGCAATTTTGAAATCATTGCCTTCTATATGGTGTAGGAGCCTGAACTGGACCTCCTGCTCCTTATCTGTTGAAGCTGCAGCCAGTCCCAGCTGTCACATGCGAGTGTCCCCCAGAATAGTCAGCGAGTCTCTGACTGGAGGATTTTATGGATCTGGATCTTTTAAACGTCTTTAATTAGTGTCTGTCAAAGAAGCTGAAGGTGAGACTAGTCACAGGCCCTTGGGCAGGTTTCCTCCATCAGTAACTACCAGCATGTATGCGTCTTAAACCTTTGGATTCAGCTAATGACTCTGGGGCATTTTGCAGCCGGTCTCTGTTTTGCTTCATAGCTCAGACGAACAAATATGTGTAGTTATGCTCCACCTCTGACAAAAGGAGAAGCAGGAAATAAAAGTGAGGCTGCAGGCAGAGACAGGATCCAGGTGAAACACCAGAGCAGCAGCCACGCGAGAGAAGCGACAGAATGTGAGGTGAATTTAATGCCGGGTGTATTTCACAATAGAGTGTGTGTGTGTGTGTGTGTGTGTGAGTGTGTGTTGGCACACAAAACCTCCTGAAGGGCTCATTCTGCAGTAAAATGAAACGATTCATTTCATTTTAATTTAAATGTCTATTGAGTATAATGTATCATTTGCATATTCCACCTTAAACCAAACAGTCTCATTTGCATTTCCCCCTTAACTTAAAACCAATTGCATTTCCAGCTCCCCTTAGCTTGCCAATCAGTTCTGCTGTCTGAGCCCAAGTCGTGAGAATAATGAGCTGTCAGCCACTTACAACACAGCTGAGACTGGACGTCACCGTGTCCCATACTTTAGAATGTTAATATCATGCTTCTTAAATAAGAGCCTGCATGCCAGCACCAGCTGTGACGGGTCAACGCTCCAGAACCAGGCTCAGGGTGGGCGGCCATCCGCCTCCAGGCGAGCAGCGGGCCGCGAGCTGCATAGTTGGCCTGCACACAGATTTCTGTTTATCAGCTGCAGGTTTAATGCAAAGACAAAAAGAGCAGACGACAGTTTGTATTAGGTGAGACGTCTCACTGTGTTAAGGCAGCGAGCCTCGTTCCACTCCTGGGTTATTGGGAGCGTACACTGATGTTTGTAAATCAGCCACATCAGATCCACTCCAGTGAAATATAACTGGTGGCTATAGCTGTAATGAAGGACCTACAGTAATTGGTTTCAGCTCAGGCTCTGAAGGCTTGTGGCAGATAGAGAAGCTGGTGACTGGTTAGATGTTGGATCAGCTGTGTAAAGTCAGAGCAGCTTGACACTGACAACATAATGCAACGCGTCGGACTAATATTCTTAGGTTTTTGTGTTTAGCGCTGGGCTTTGGCGGAACTACAGGAAATACTGGAAATACAGGCCAGGTTTCATCTACCTGGATAAAGGAATTATTCACCTGGTTTGACGAGACGTCTTCAGGGCGATTACACGAAGTACATGATAGAACCCCGGCTGAGTAGTTCTGTACATCTAAAGCCAGTGTTCCCCCTGAGCCTGAGGCTGAAGCTAATCGCTCGCGATGCACAGCTTTGCCCAGCGAACAAATAAAGACAATATTTTCAATCTGTGACAAAAAGACAAAGTAGTTAATAGAGAGAGAGGCTGCAGGCAGAGACAGAGGCCAGAGGATCTAATTTAGGCCCTAATGTAGATCTAGTGTAGGCAAAGTACCATAAAACAGGTGATTGTGTACAGAAGCTTTGTGGAATAGATTTCAGTGGTTGTCATGGTGATGTGCTGAAACACTAGACAGAATGGAGCAGGGCTACGGAGGGACGTTAGTTATGGACGTGAGTCATTTTTCTCTCTTGTAAACAAATGCATTTTGCATCAGCCTCTAATCTATTTGTTAAGTGAGACGCTGTCATTCGGCCACATTCACTCCCATTCATCCAGCTGGGAGGCTCTGGTTCAGACTTCAGGAAGCTGAGCTCCATTCCTCTCAAACCCTGAACACGGCGCAGAGAAGCATGCTGGGTAAAACAGGCCGCACCGTGGGCCGAGGAGTGAGCCGTGCGTTACTGCCCGACTGCCTCAGGGGGTGAGCGACAGCTGCTGCAGAGCTAAACGTGTGCAGCTCAGCTCAGAAGCACATACAGAAACCCACAGCGATGAATGTGTGCGAACAAACAGAGCAGTTCCCAGCTTCAGCAGCTTCGTCCCAGCGTTCGCCTGCGTCCGTGTGTTTTACCTGCTGCGCTCAGTGTCAGCCTCCCACTGTGCAGCGGCTGCAACCATCACGTGCTCTAATAAAAATGCCACAAGTAATCAGGTTTGCTTTTTGTTTATCAGCCGCGAGCCAAGTCCAGAAAACAACATGAAAATAGCATTGGCCACAAAAAGCAAAGGTCAGACGCTCATTAAAGCCCAACTTTCCTCCTGTGAGGACAGCGTGGATCGCTGCTGCCTCTTAGCTCTTAGCTCACTGTACTTGTTTAGGCTCATTGTCCACTGGTGTGAATACACTAGTTCCCCCTCCTCCGTCTCCGTCTCTTCTTACTGCCTCCGTCTTCCCTGCTTCCTTCCTTCCCTCCAGTCTCATGCTCCGTCAGATACACGTGAGTCAGATCTTAAAAAGTCCATAGATCCATGTTGGGTGGATAAAAGGCTTCTTTGACAGGTTGTTAAAATGACTCATGAGTTTAATTTAAACACAGAATGGGATGTTCTGATGCCAGCAGTCATTCTGACAGAGCCACTGCTGCCTTTCATTGAAATGCTGGGGGTTCACTGGTTCAATGGGGGCTGTTAATGGAGGAGCTGTGTTAAAGCCATCACATGTTGTGTGCTCAGACCTGCTGGCGGTGCCCAAGCATCCCTACGCTGCCATGGAGAACTGGGGCCTCAGCGTCTTCGTGGAGCAGAAGATCCTGCTGGATGCCGAGGTGTCGTCGTCGTCCTACCAGATGGAGCTCACCATGGTGGTCGTCCATGAGATCTGCCACCAGGTAGGAAACAGTCGCAGCCACCTGACTCCAATATAAATGGGGCTCGAAACATTCCACTTACAGAGTCTCAAAGAGTGACAGCTGCTTGTCTTTTGATGCCACTAACGAACTATCCAGAAGCACTTTACTATTAAACCAGTGTTTGAGTGCCTCCCACAGCCCTAGTGTCAGTAAACAATGCGTGTTTACCTCTCCTGCTGCTTTCCAGGAGCTAATCTTTGATTCCCTGACATCTGGATAGCTTGTGAATATGACACTGCTTAGGATTCACCTCAGGTTTTGCACGTTGCGTTCCTGTCATGTGTGGGTTCGTCAAAACAACCAGCGTGGAGCTTTAAAGAATGTTTATGACAAACAGCATCCTTTCACAGGAAACGATGCACCTGCAGCTGCTGAATCTGTTGATGGTGCGTGTTTGGCAGAGGCTAAAACACACAGCGAGCTCCGAGCCTGAACCCGCTTCTAGGTAATGATCCTTCATAGGCTGCTACAACAGACGAGCACAGAATGCGCCTTTAACGCATGCAAACGACCTGCTTGTAAACAGACTGGAGCTGTTGTGTTTGTGTAGCTCCTCGGCAGCAGCGGATATATATTACACTGTGACGAGCAGACAGACGTGATGAAGGAGAGCAACATGTAAATGTTGGCGTCAGTGGGAACAAAAAGAGGAGGATTAAACGCTGAAGACAGACGTGACGGAACGACAGACAGACGGGAAGAGATGAGTGTCACAGAGACGAAGTCACAGAGAACGGAATGGGAGCAGCTCCTGCCTCTTCATTTGTTAAAGGCTCTGAAGGTTTAATGCATTTGGATTTATTGTAGAAGATTGTTTTCCTGGTCCTAGTCGTTGCTGGGAGTCAGGCTTGATCCCAAAGCGACAGTGTCTGATGCTCGTAACGTCTGTGGGTCAAATATCGACGTGTGTGTGTTTGTACAGTATTACTGCAGGCTAAATACCAGCAAACCATAAAACCCTGTGTGCTTTAACACCCTGTAGTCGACTTAGGACTCTGCACACTCACCTGCTTAAAGATCATTTTCCTAAATTTCTGCTTCCACTCAACGGGAGGAAAACGATTCTTTCTGTGGTTATTGGTCATTAATTTTTCAATTCTCTGAGCACATCAAACCTTCTGTGCTGGAGTAGCAGCAAAAATGACGCCTCACTTTCTCCAAACTGGGCCAGTAAAAGTAATTTATATGAGCAGCGCGACGCCACGGGAGACAAGAGGACGGGTTATGTTGTAATTTGGGCGAGCTGTCCCTTTAAGTGTCAGAGCAGCAGACGCGGTGGAGTGATCACGGCGCTGCACGGGATCATTTTCGCCATGGAAATGAAAAGCTGCAGTGTAAATATTGCAGAGCTGAAGAATGTGTCGTTTCATTTAATTTCCTTCAGGATGTGGCCTCAGACGAACACACTCCTCTGTGCTGAGTCTGGATGAATGTTAGCTACAGGCTACTGCTGAATAACAATGTTAAGCTCCAGAGTGGGACGCTCTGCTGCATATTAAGTCATAAATATTATTGAATATGTCATAAAAATGCAGCAGTGGTGTTTTTGTCCCGTGTTTGCTCACTTTAGTTTAGTCTTTTTATGCATCTTTGTCTGATTTGTAAGTTTAGAGGGGACAGTGAGAAGAAAGGAGGCTGATGCTGCAGCTTTCAGCTCCATGTCACCCTGAAGCCTTTCAGTGGTAAAGCCTCCAGTAATCACCCAGTTCACTTGTAGGAACGTAAGAACTGCCTTCAGTTGTTTGTGGGCTGGCGAGGCGGCGCTCGCTGTGGAGGCTAACGTGGCCACGCCTCTGCTTCCTGTTCAGCATACGCACATATACGTTCCTGTTGCTGTCGGGTTCAAGTTGTGAGCAGATGGATGGCGTGTGAGCAGACAAGCAAGGAAACGCAGATGGAGACACAGCAGAACATCAGGTGTGAAGTCAACAGAGCCACTGAACCAGCGTCATGCGCTCCTCCATTGGTTCCAGTGGAAGCTGTCGGCGTGTGTTAGAAAAGCTCAGGGATGACGGGGAGTGGCTGTTTCTGGCAGCTGATACAGACCCACAGGACGGAGGTCAAAGAGGCTGCTTTTCAGCTGGCTCTGTGTGCGTTCGTGCACAGCAGGACTCAAACGGCCGCGCTCAGTGCGGCTGCGCTGAAGCCACTAAGCGGTTAAAGTGGCTCCCATCAGCTGTCTGCTAATTAAAACAGACAAAGACAAACACTGGGCCCACATTCAGGAAAACAGATTTGCTCTCGCTCTCGCATTAACTCAAGCATATGCGGGAGGAATTTGCAGTGTGTTCTGGCGGCCTGACAGCTGAACCGCGGTGTGAGCACACCGACGTGAGTGTAGCTGCAGGATTCCCAAGAGGCCTGCATCCTAAGTCTACAGCTACAGATCTGAGATCAGCAGAGCAGCCTCACACTGGGACCACTCTGGAAACGTGAGCGGGACCTGCATCCGGCCAGGATCAGCTGACGCTGAATATTTGTGTGGCTGTGTGTGACTGGGCGTCTGTGTGGAGGCTGCTGCTAAGAAACGGCTTTCAGATGCACCTTATTTGCTCATTACTTCCACCGTGTTATTGGTGTTTTCTGTCTGTGGTGCTGAGCTTCAGGAAATTACCGTGGCTCTGGAAGCGCTTCTGAGCAATCTTTAAATAGATTCTTGAGACAGATCCAAGTCTTAAAAGAGGTCACAGCAGCTGGATGGGTTCCACCGCACCCAAGAAGCATTGTAAAGTTCTCCTTTGATGTTTCAGTCGGATACAGGCAAGAAATCAAACCTCTTGCTGAAGTCATCAGTTTGAATCCTAGGAAGTTAAATTAGGCAGAGTGTTAGTGGGGTGGATTATTTATTCCCATTTATTGATCCTAGAGGTCGGATGTGTGGTAGCTCTTGTTTCTTTGGTTCCGTTAAAGTGCAGTGACAGTCACAGAGACGCTGGAGCACAGTGAGTTGAACCATTGAGATGAGATGACTGGATCCAGCAGACGTGTCCGTCAGCCGACGTTGTGCTGAAGCTCAGAGTAAAGCTCGCCTCTGATTCACCTGCAGAGGTTCTGGGTTCTGCACATCCAGGCTCCAGCTGCCTTTTACCCACTGTAACGACCAGCGCTGATCCAAGCAGCCGGTGGTCCTGAGGCCAGTTCTCTCAGTGCGGAGGTCTCCGGAGCCAGGCTTTCATCGTTGTTGTCCGAGGCTTGTTTCTCAGCTTCCAACTGGTCCACATTCAAAAAGCTACTTTGAGTTCTGCTCTCGCTGCCAAGAAGGACTGTGTTGTGTGGTTTTGCTGAAGTCCAGCTCAGTCTACAGGGGAAGCTGAATTCGTTCAGAAGCTTCCAGCAGGAGCAGAAGCAGCTTCACGACTTCCTTCCTCGCGTCTTAGTGCTCTGTTCATTAGGCTGTCATCCAAAAGAACGTGGCAGAACTCAACCAGCTGCGTTTGGCTGTTAGCCACGCTTAAAATCCCCCAACCAACAGCAGCCACACAAAGATTAATTAAGCAGGAGGCTGGAGAGTTTGTTGCAGCTATTGTTAATTGCGTTAATTTAAACGCAGCCAGTCAGAGAAGAAGATGCTGTGAAGGATTTTTATAGTTTCACAGATGCGCAGATGTAAACAGCGTTTGTGCCAAACCACTGCTGGGACCCATTTTGTGCTGTCGCGGAGCTGTGAGGAGCTTCATCCAAACAGAAAGTGAAAATCAGATTCGGTCCCTATGCTGAAGAGAGCAATGAATATTTATCAGAGTGGGTCAGATGGAGGGAGGTGAGGAAGAGGAGGATGATCAAAGGCACAGATATGCTTTGTTCCAGGATTCAGAGAAAAGAGACTGAGAGGAAACAGCTGGATCGGATAAGTCGCTCTTTGTGTCTTGTACAGTTACTTTAACCGTAAGAGCAGCTCTAGAGTCATTTCTGAAAATAAGCCGCAGTTCAGTGTCACTGTAGCGTGGTTCGCTCCGAAGTGAGACCGGCTGCACCGCCGCTGCGAATATATTCATAAGATATTTATTTACAGTTCCTTGTGTTGTTCAGGCATGAGCTGCACTCGCTCTAACCTCTACACCAACAGGCTCGCGTTGGGTGAAACTGCTTCAACTGGACCGGTTGTGGATTCTTCCTTCTTCTCAACATAACAGGCCCTCAGGTTACTTGCAGGAACCCCCCCCCGTCATAGTGATAAACATGGCGCCAGGTGAACCAGAGCCTGAACAGCGTTCATTCCTCCTGGTCCCGTAGTCACCAGCTCCTGCCTTCATCTTCGTATTCACCCGTTGCCTCATCACTGTTTCCTGACTCATCGTCATTCGCCCCAATCACAGACATTTTCCCGTGGAAGCACTTTTTAGTTCACCTCTGCTCCATCAGCTTCCCCCTCTGCAGGTTATAAGCCCTCCCATGATGCGTGGGTGTAACCATGGCAACAGTCCAGCTATAGAAGCTCTTTGCAGCCTCCCCAGAGAAAGCGTCCGACTACTGGAGGTGTTTTATGAGGTAGAAACAGGATGAAAGACGACAGAAGTATTAATGAAGAAAACTGAGAAGTGTCTGGTAAAAAGTCGACATTTTTTAATTATTACAACTTTAGAGGATTAGTTTTGCTCGTGGAGTCGGTCGCGGCTGTGTAAAATTAATTATGTTTCCTATTTGTCGGGAGCCTTGAACAAACTGCGGAGTTCGACGGGAAACTCGCTGACCCACTTCAAACAACAACCAGTGAACTGGTTTCAAAGCAGGAGATGGAGCAGAAATCAAATGTAAACCGTCGTGTTGAACCAAAGAGCAGCTCTGCACGTGTTTGTCTGAGCTCACAAAGGATTCACTGCAGGGTGGAGGTCCACTCTTTGGTCGCTGATGAACATGTTCATGTCCACATAGAGACCCGTGCACAGGCCCCACAGATGTGGGAGTCATCTGCTCTCCATTGTCATGCCCCAGTCAAGGAGGTCATATCGGCTGGAACTACCAGCAATTCTTTCTCATCGCTTCTGCTTCACTTCACTGCAAAGTTCATGGGCCGAGGGCTGAGAGTCCACGCAGGTGGAGACAGATTTCTACTTTAATGCTCAGACTTATTTAGTAATTAAAGTCTTTGAGAAGCCAGAAGAAGAGATTCAACTAGAAAAGGTCATTTCTGATAGAAAGTAGATGGAAGCGCTGTTCTGTTCCCACTTAAGACTCCATTTAAGCTGTGTCGCTGTAGAGCGTCTCACCCGTAAGAGAAACGCTGACACGGCGCTTTAGTGATGACCTGTCACGTCTGCTGCCTTCAATCTCTGCTGGATCCACTCTGCTGCTGTAGCTCCACTGTCTGCCGCCGTACGGTGGCGACAGCGGCTTTGCAGCGGGCGGCTAAGGTGCTTCAACCACAGCCTCACCTGTGCTGGACTGAGCCCTGAAGGCCAGCGTGGGGGGGCTAGCGGCTCACGACACAACGCTGACAGACACACACACACACCGCTCAGCCCATTCCCATTTAAAGCGTGCTGCCAGGAAACGGCCGGGTCCAAATGGTTTTCACTATCAGCAGAGTTCCGTCTACGTTTATTAAGCGGCTGTGTAGGTTTGCTCTCACCCCCAGAGGAGAGCGAAGCATCTCAGCTTGTGTCTCCTTCGATATATGCTCGCTTTAGCCCAGGCCTTAATTTGACTTGATGTGGTAGAGAACGTGTTGGACCGGAACAATTAATATCTGACCTCACTGTGTGCCGTGTCTGCCCTGCAGTGGTTTGGTGATCTGGTGACGCCGGTGTGGTGGGAGGACGTCTGGCTGAAGGAAGGCTTTGCTCATTTCTTTGAGTACGTTGGCACCGACTTCCTCTTCCCGAAGTGGAACATGGTGAGTGAAGACCCGCTGTTCCTGTGGACAGACACAACGACTGTGTGTGTGTAAACCCACTGCAGGGCTGTTGGTAGCTCGTGAAAATGAATTTTTGGGGACAAAATGTTTTCACGACAGCAACAGAACGAAGTTTTACACAGGAGAGAAACTCTTCACCAGAAGCAGCAGCAGAAAGTTTGTTATTGCGACTAAATGAAACCCACATTTCTTCCAGCCCACCTCGTTCCTCTCTGCTGGGTAAAACTTTACATAACACAGTAGATTTGGATGCGCAGCGAGTTTGGAAGGCGCCGGTTAAAAGCGGCTGCTGAGGAGGAGGGAGCCCTGACCTGTGAGGACCTGCTGAACTCTTCCTCTCTCTTCCACTCGCACAGATCGATTTCTGATCCGTGCTTTTCTGAAGCATGTTGCCGCTCACACTGTCATATTCCGGCCGAGGCACCAGTTGGGTTTTGACTCGGCTCCAAACAAGAAGACGACGGTGTTCTCCTTCACATTCGGAGCCCGTGGACCTGGAATTACAGCGCACACTCGTTCCTGTGATTTCCTTCCAGAGGAGACTGCGTTTCACCACAACGCCTTATCTTCGGCACGCACACGGCTTTTAAATCCGTTACTGTGGTTCTGCATGGTTGAACACTTTAATAAAAACAAAGTGTTTCTCCAATAACAAGAGCAACATGATAAAGCAGTTTATTTATAATACAGGTTTTTATTTAAAAGCCTGTTTCCATCAGCTACAGAGGAAACAAAAGAAATCCAAGGTTTTACTGTCATTCAGTCAAGTTGCTTTATTCTCTAACAAAGCCCAACTGATGCTTTTAGTGCTTAAAGATAATGTGATGAAGCCGTGTTGATAAAGTCAGGATGAATGAGGATGAGCCTCATGCTCGCTGTGGTTTGAAATAGAGGCGTTTTGGTGGAAGTGAAGCAGATAAGAAGCCAGTTTATACCTTTAAGCCCCTGGAAGTGAAGCCGCGCTGCTCAAAGTGGCCGTGAACGGCGCTGAAGGCTTCCATCACAGCTCGTTAGGCAAAACAATCTGCATCAGAGCAGTCAGTGTCGGTCATTTACATTCTGAGGCGCCGCACATGCGTGGGCTGCTTCTCCTTTAAGGGAGGCTTTCTAAGTGGCAGCGAGTGGAGCCGAGGAGGACGGAGGGAGGAGACGAGCTCAAGCCTTAAAGTTCAGCAGCTGCCACTGATCATCTGTGTCTGTACGCTGACTGTTGGCCTCTCCTCCACTCCTCCACATGTGGCTCCATCTGCTCCGTATGGTCCATAAGGACCAGATGCAGGTGATTAAAGTCTCTGCTAATTAAAGCTGATGTCTCATTTACACTGATTTTGTTGTTGTTTGTTTGTTTCTCTCAGCAAAACACTGGTTTCATCCAAATGTGTCATTTAACTAATTAACTAATTGTCTCCTTTGTGGTGCAATCTCTTGTTTCTGTATGTGTGTGTTTGTGTGTATGGCAGCTGTAGTCAGTCCAGGCATTAGTCCCATTCACCTCCTCTTACGACAGCCCGTGGACATTAACCTCCTAATGTCAGTCTCACATCAGATAATAGACAGACACACACACAACATCCCTGAGCACATGCATAAAACATAGACACACAAAATGAAACTGCCTCAAAGCAACACGCTTTTGTTTTACTAGGTACAAATTCATTAAATGCATATGTACTTGATAAAACAAAAGCTAATCCATGGATTACACAGAGCTGCATGGGCCAAGACTTAGCCAGATCCCAGCAGATACTGATACTGTTAATTACATTAACATCTGAAATGTAATACGCCAACAATTCAACGGCTTAACAAGATGGAGTTTCATTAAAAAACAAATCTCCATCGTAAACACTCTAATCCATGAATTAGACACAGCCACATTTCTCCAGGTTTAGCCTGTGCTTCTTCCGTCCTACTTCTTGTATGACGGAAAACAAGGAAAGGAATGAATTAAGGATATAAGCAGATGAAACTAAAGACAAACACAAACAACAAACAGAGTTCAACCAGACAAATAACAGCACGTTGGCCAACATTTCCAATCCTAATGAGCGACTCTTGAAACAAAGCTAACAACAAACAAAAATAATCACACTGAGCAACATTTGCTTCGAGAGACTCACTGCTCTCACACGTGGCTGGTCCCAGTGTATTTAGATCCAACTTGAACCACTACACTGTGACGCACAGTCAGCGCAGCGACTGCACCTGACTGACTCTGTAGTTGTGTTTCACTGAAGCTCACTACATACGTGTGGCTTTCAGGAGAAGCAGCGTTTCCTGACGGACGTGCTCCATGAGGTGATGCTGCTGGACGGCCTGAGGTCGTCCCACCCCATCTCCCAGGAGGTGGAGCAAGCGACCGACATCAACCGAGTGTTCGACTGGATCGCCTACAAGAAGGTAGCGCGGACCCTCGTGGACCTTTGAGCCTCGTCGTGGTTTTCGTCCTAAACGCGTCGGCTTTGTCCTGTGTGTCTCTGTGTGGCCTGCAGGGGGCGGCACTGATCCGGATGCTGGCCAACGTCATGGGACAGACGCTGTTCCAGAAAGGACTCAATGTGAGTTCACTGTCCAGTTATTGTGATCACTGTTGAATGTGTTCAGATACACCTGAAGGATAAGTAGCATATATTCAGACACACCACACGGACTAATGTTCATGACTCAGCAGCATCAGAGCAGCAAAAACAGGTTCCAGACAGTACGAAAACAATCTAATTTGACATTGATATGACACAGGTGGAAAAACAGTCACGCACACACACACGCACACACACACACACGCACACACACACACACACACACACACACACACACACACACACACACACACACACACACACACACACACACACACACGCTGCCCTGGTTTTCCTGCAGACACGCAACCAGATTCTATATTAAATACTGCTGATACAGCGACATGGTGTGTGTGTTTGTGTGTGTGTGTGTGTGTGTATGTGTGTGTGTGTGTGTGTGTGTTCACAGGTCGCACACACTGTGCTGAACACTACACCAAACTACCTAATGAGGACTTTTAATTCCTCAGCTGCATTTTGAAATCTCACTTACTTCACGCGTTACACACATGATAAATGAAGCCCAGGCGCATTTGACACAGCCTCAGTGCAGATAATTCACCCAGCGCAGCGTCGCTTCTCTGTCCAAGTAAATGATTTGGAGAAATTCACCTAAAGGCACCATATCATAAAAAACATGGCACACAGAAAATGTCAGTGTGAGGAGAATGTCTCATGGTTACACACGGTGCCTGGAGGTGGATGTTCTGTGAACGCTGTCTTCATCCAAGACGATTCCCTGAAACTGAAGATGGATTATTGGATGACAACGGCGTCATTGACGGCCCGAGCTTTACTGAAACATCCATTTGGCTTAAGCTGTAAAGCTGTGAAGGACCGGTGTTAGCGGCCTCTGCCCATCTCTCTCTCTGACGGGTGGAGGCAGGTTTCTTTTAATGAAATGATGATCGCTCACACACATGGCTGCCCACTGTTTGCTCTGGCTGGAGTGGCTTTTCAGTGGGGGTGAGAGTCGCAGCTATCACAGACGCGTTATCATGTATGTCATCATGTTTCAGGGAAGAGAGAGCTGCTTCTAGTCTTATCATCAGCCTCAGATTACTGGCCATTCTCTGGGTGTTCTGTGCTTCTGTTCCTGCTTCTCTGCCTTTGCCTTGTTTTATTAGGAACCACAGTATCCAGCGTCCTCCCTAAGCTTTTACTTTATGTTCCCCAGTCTGCTGGAGTGGGTATGACTTCATGCTACTACCAGCAGACAGGGGTTTGAAAACAGAGCTTTAGTAACGTTTCATCTCGTCCATCACTTTAAAACAATCTAACCTGAACGTTGGAGTCATAGCGGCGATGGGTCCGTGTGAACATGCAGCACCACCGAAATGAACCAACTCAGTCCTGGTGGCGTCACTATGTCTGGAGCCTCCTGGGATTTTTACATCTTCACATACACAAACGGCTTCATAGCATCGACCATAAATAATTGTATTCACTGTAGTGAATGTCTTTGGGCTTTAAAGCTTCATCCAGAGTTATGTCACCTCATATTCTCAGGTGTGTGTCTTTCACAACGTCCAGTCGGTTCAGTTTGCTGCACTTCAGTCAGCTTTAGCACTCATCATAGGTGAAGAGGAGCAGCTTCATGTCATTTCCTGTGACTAACCCGTTTGTTGTTTTGCTTTCAGGATTATTTGCTGAGTCACATGTACAGCAACGCGGCCAGAGACGACCTGTGGAGCAAACTGTCTCAGGTAACTCTCACCTGTATCTCAGGAAAGTGTCTAAACTGAAGGCCAGACAGACGCTCCTTAAAACCAAGCTGATGACAGGATGCTTAAAGTCTCTGCGTTGCCACGGTAACGTGACTGACAGGTAGAGAGGAGGCTCATTTTCCTCCACCTTGTGGAAAATGATGACTTTAGATTCATCTTCGTTAGCGCTGTTCGTTACACTTTGCTGCTCTTTAATTAGCCACCAGCTTTAATCAGCTGAAGTCTCTACTTTACTGACTTTAAACTAATCAGGTGGCGATGTCTCATGACCTCATTAATCACGTGCATAATCACAGAATAATTAATGGCCATTAGTCATTGTTAGTCTGATGGTTGCTGTGTTGTGTGCTGGGTTCAGGCCATGCGCTCAGAGGGGCGGGACATTGACATTGGAGAGATGATGGACAGGTGGACTTTACAAATGGGCTATCCTGTCGTCACCATCAGCAAGGACCAATCAGAGCAGCTCACCACACATAACATCACTGTCAGCCAGGAGCACTTCCTGTACGGACAGGAAGTCCGCAGCAACAACAGGTGAGACCCAGAGGGGCTGTTTTCACGGGTCAATGCCAGTCGGTGGAGACAGAGGCTGTGTGTGGTTCTGAACGGGTTTCTGTCAGTGTCTGTACAGTAAATCACAACTACTGAGATGTGAAGTGATCAGACGTGAGGGTGATGATCCGGTGAGCACTACGTATGTGATCCCTGCATTTTCCCATGAAGAAGCACTTCTTCAACTATTCTTCACGTTCTTTGCTACTTCTACATCTTTTATATTTCATTCATATTTGATAAATATGATGTTTTATTCACATCCTTCACAACCTCAGGAGTTTATTCTGTTCGCTGTTTTATCGACCCACTTTTCCTTGCATCAATACTTCATCAGCTTCTTTCTTCTTCTTTTATTACCTGTTGTTCTCCCTTCTTCCCTTTCTACCGCTGTAGCTGATCTTTAGTTACGCTGCTAAAGACTTTTTATACTTTTCCCTTTTTGTGAAGTTCCGTCTTGGTTCCCTTCTTTCATCTTCAGTCGTTTGTGTTCACTCCAGCTCCTCTGCTCCGAGGTCCTGTCAGCTGATAAATCGGAGCTGTTTGTTGTAGGTGGAGCTGAAGTCTTTCTCTGTTCCTGTTGATTCTCGCGAGGCTGCGTTTCTCACTCGCTCTGTGCTGCCTGCGGTTTCACCCAAAACCTGTGTAAAGAACCCGTTTTTGTGCTTTCAGTCGCCTCTTCGTCGCAGTTAGACATAGATTGAACCAGAGGCTGTGGAGCAGTGGAACACGCTCCATCAGTGGGTCTAACGTTGACATCACGCATCGCATAGCACTGAACGACACAGTCACACTTTTTCTTTTTCTTTTTCTCAAGGGTGAACAATTAGCTGCTCTAGTTGTTGATCTGTCTGATGCCCAAAATAGCATTAACCACATTATTCTGAGCAAAAAACTTATTTCAAAGGGTTTGTTTATCCCTCTATCTGCTTTAACTGCTGCATATTCATGTGTTTTTAAGGGCAAGTCAAAGTCAAAATAACTGAATGTTAAACATAGTAAATGTAACTTTACTCATGAATGGGCATAAAATATGCAGAGGACTCCTTGGTCTCATCTGGATTATGACCTACTGTACCATCTCCAGCCTCAACACTGTTTTAGTAAATACTATTCACATTACACTGAGTTTATGTGAAGCTTTGCGTCTCCATTCTGCCAGACTTCAAACCACTCTAATGCTGACTTCACACGGGTCCCTTTGTGCCATCTGTGTCCCAGGTGTCACCAAAAGGTTTGTTCAGAAGCGCAGAACTTCCAACACATGGAAATCTAAAATGCTTTGATGTGTGAAATTGTTGTAGTTCTCCTTTTCATTTCAACCTTGTTCTAAACTTCAAAAAAACGACAAAATGTTTGCATTTCCCAGGAGCGCAGAGCTCTGCTCCTAATGGAAGTAGATAGTGAGAGGCGTAATTGGTTAGACGGCAGCTTCTTTGGCTGCAAAACATTCCATACGCTGAACGCCGGGAAAAATCCAACAGGGAAAAGGGAAATATGCAAATGTCCTGTGACAGGTAGCAGTAGCCAGGTGTGTCCCAACCCAAAAACACATTCACTTCACGCCCTCCGTTCTCCTCCTTCTCGGCTGTTTGAGGGAGATGTTGTACATTTGTGTCTTTTGTTTTCCTCCATCAAACACGACGACGGAAACAAATGCTTCTAAAGATTCGAGTTGGCAGAAAGAGAGACGAGCAGAACAGAGGACAGCGAGCGCTGACGTTAAGGTCGAGCTAATGATACTGAAAACAAATCAAACCTAGTCTGTATTTAAAGACATCACAGCTCGTGTTTGTGCACGCAGAGAAGGAAAAGCAGACCGACAGGTAAACAGGCAGCGTTTTGATTTAATGAGCTTTTATGCTAAATAGGACATCGAGGGATTATTTCTGTCCACAGTAGCCTGGAATAAATACAGCATGTGTGTGTTTTTATCTTCCATTGTCTTTGTCTCTGTATTCAGCTAAAATACAGAAGTCTGTGACCTAATGATCTGGTGCATGTAAGCAGCTTTAGGTGAGACCTGTCAGCACCTACCTGCTGAATCCTCCATGGCAGCTGTGATTCTTCTGTGAGCTGTGAGTCTTCACACCAGCCTAGTGAGCTGAAGACGCACAAAGGCCTTGCATCCTACAGGTTCGAGCTCCGTGGTGCCGCTACAAACAGCCCTCGCTGGGTTCATCTTCATCCAGGTCACTGCTCGTTCGTCGTGCTGGGCCCTGCATTAGCAGTGATCACGCGTGTTGCTATGAAGGTTGGAGTTCAGGTTATATGGATGTGAGAGTCTTGACATGAGTGTAAACGAGGTTAGGGTGAGGTGCTGGTGGAGGAGGAGGCGCTGAGCACATGTGTGTCTGACTCGGCTCATTCACAGTTGTTTTAACTGAACGGTGTCGCTTCAGTCGCAGGTTAATGAACCGTTGTGTGTTTGGAATTGAACTCCCCTCCTGTCCGTCACCTTAATGTAAATAGTTGCTAACTAGTCAGTATTGACCCACGGTTGCCTGCGGCGACAGATGGTCGTTATGGGATTGTTCATTTTTTTATGTGGCTGATTGTGCTGCAGTGACCCCGACTACACACACGTTGTTCTTAGCTGATTGAACTGATCGCAGTGTGTGAGGCAGTCTGTAATTAACAAAAACTTTAATTAAAATATGAATCAATTTGACCAAAATGAGTCCAATTAAAGCCGAGTCTCTGAGCTTTGTTTTTACTGGAGCTGAAGAGGAGGCCTGTTTTAATTGGTGTCATTAGTGATGGCACAAAGTGGATCAAAGCGGGCTGACGGAACCGTCTTCCTGTCACTCACAGTCCTGTTAATGGACCCGCCTCTGTCACACACACAGAGGTCACAGGTCACCACCAGCAGGAGCCCCAGTGTCCAGGACAATAAGATCAGCTATAATGGAGGTTCTGGAGGCGGTTCTGTCAGTCAGCTTCTCTGCAGGCGTGACTTTCCCTCGTCCCTCTGTCTGTCGTGGCGCTCTTTAAAAAGCGTTCAGCTGGAAATGCCAGCCTCTCAGGAGCCAAGACAAACAGCCTTGTTTAGCGCAGCGGTGATGGCATTTTCAGATAACTGGATTGGTTTTTAAAAGCCGCGCTCGGGTGGTTCACTCATGCAGGAAAGCACAATTTATGTCTTTTTTAAACAATCTGAAAATGTAAAAATCGCAGCACTGAGCCAAGTGTTGTGAGGACGCTGGTCGCCCTCGTCCACCTCTGACGCAGCTTTGCCCTCTGTCTCGCTCCCTCGGATGCTGGCTGATCTTCTGCCTGCCCATCTGATAACCGAGGCAATAAAACCCGATGCAATTCCACTGCCTCTTATCTCTCTCTCTCCTTAGTTTACAGTGGCAGGTCCCGTTGACAGTCGCTGTGGGAAATGCATCCACCGTTTGTTCAGAGAGCCTCATCTGGATCAACAACAAGACAGGTACGGAGCTGGTGCGAGAATGTGCTGCTTAACCCCAAGTAGCAGGAAAATGCTGCTGTGTCCTTCACTGAGCGGCTCTGTGCAGCTGCTCCCATGGGGGTTTAAAATTCTCTTCATGAAGCTGGACCTCACAGGAGGGTTACATTCTTCTGTCAGCGATGAATTCACTCTGGGGGAACAACACTTTCAGGTTGTTGGAGCATGAAGTGGACGTGGGTTCTGTTTCTGGAGGATCCAGTTCTGTGTGGGAGTGTTTTTGGATAACAGCTCCTATTACATCTATTCTAGGTTGATATAAATAACTCTTCGAGCCGGTTCTTTTTCTTTTCCTGGTTGTGTTTGGTAGAAATGTAATCTCAGAGTGGGTTCTGGTGCAGCTTCGTCTACTGGGGCAGTCCTTAAGTTCTCACTGCAGCGGAGGAAGTTTCAGAAGTGGGCCACGCTGGATGTGCAGCAGCTCTACATGTTCCCCTCACAAAAGTCAAGTTGCTCCAGTAAAGTTCACAGCCTACTTTTACCACCTCTGAGGTCTTCACCTGGCGCGAGGCTGTGATCCCACGATAATCAACACAGCCGTTCCATTCTGCAGGCTCTTCTATGTATAGACAGCGTTACCAGCTGTGTTTAGTTAGTCAGGAGGCACCTGCTGCTGACGGGGAGATCAGTGTGGGGTTAGGACAGGATCCCACGTTTGAGGACTTTGCTGCTCTGACGTTTGACGTGAAGGGCTGTGAAGGACCTTTACTCTGAGATACACAGATGAGAGAAAGAGAGAGAGAAAGTGATGCTCTGATTAACGGGCTCTTGTAATGTTTTGTCTCAGAGACCCACCGGATACATCAGATGCATGAAAACACGTGGCTGCTGGGAAACATCAACCAGACGGGCTACTTCCGTGTGAACTACGACCTCCAGAACTGGAAACTGCTGATTCAGCAGCTGCACAGCAGCCCTCAGGTATCGCTGTCGAATGCTCTGTGTGTTTCTGGTGGGTCTTTAGCGAGTTGTGTTCGATCTCTGTGTCTCTGCCTCTTTCAGATCATCTCTGTTGGGAACAGGGCGGGACTGATCGACGATGCCTTTAACCTTGCCAGGTAGGAGTCTCCAGCTGCAGGTCCATGTGCTGACCACAGCGTCCTGCTGCCATGGTGGCTGCTTGAAACAGAAAGCCTGTGACTGTTTCTTTAGTGGACGGAAAGAATTCACCATCGTCAACATTTGTTTATTTGTCTAGGTTTTGTAGCTTTGTGTACTTTTGATTATCATACTTAGATTTACATGCACAAACAAGATGTCAGGCTGGATTGTGCCAGCAGTGGATTCTTCCACCATCAACAAACAGTGATAATTACAAGAGCTCAAGAATCCAAACTACCAACTCACAGAAGGATTTTCTGAGTCTTCTTCATTTTTGAATGTTGCGAGTTTTACATTTTTCCCAGTTGCCACCAACAGAATATAAGCAGCATTGTGTTTAGCGTGACACTGTCTATGATCCAGTCACTCTTACTGATACGGAGGTAAACAGGCAGCGAATGTATGGGAATAAAGGTGAATCATCTCAGTGCTGCAGCTGTTTTCACAGTCTCACCATGTTACTGCAGATTGGTCATTTTAAAGACACTTCACCCTCAATGACAGAAGCAGACGTAGCTCAGAGAGGAAAACACCTACATAAAAAGCCAGAAAGCAATTTGAAAACAAGCAGAGCAGCGTCTGATGGAAGAGAGAGTGCGGGAAGCAGAGAGCAGTGTTTCACGGTGACGTTTTAGCCTGAAGCTTTTTGAGCACTGTAACCGAAATCTGCTCTGACACCAACCCCATAACTCAATCCACTCCCTCTCCTTCCTTTTCCTGCGTGTCTCTCTCTCAGCCATCTGTCCTCTGTCATGTTGAATGAGCAGCAGCCAGAGATAACGCTCCCGTCGTCTTCGGTTGGAGGGTGCATGCGCGCGTGTTGATGAGTGAGGAGCTCAGCAGGAGGTTTCCATCTGTAGAGAAGGGGAAACAGAACTACACATCTATTAATATTCACACTGACAGCAAAACAGGCTGCCACTTCAGCCCGCATCTGTCGCTATAGCAACACATGCAACTCCCAGCAGCGGTCCGAGGAGGGACATGTCACAAACTGCTGCATAATCCATGTACGAGGCGGTGAGAGGGCACCCCATCTGGTCTGCAGGCTTTGTGCCTGGTCCTGAACCTGACTGCATCATAGGATGCTCGTATCAGATCTACTGACACTGACTGATGTGCTCCTTCATCGGCGCCTGCGTCTCCATCCTGACAGCAGCGTGAACCAGCTTCAACCCACACCTTGTCGGTGTGACCACCGGATACTGTAAAAGGTTGTTTAAACGTATTTGATCACTTTGAACTGAAGCTTTTAGTTCTTCCCAGCTGTGTCACCACTAACATCACACTGATGTTTCAAATTAGACAGTTTAGTAGTAAAATACCTTTTGCAGCTACAAGGACGATAGAGCAGTAGATGTTCAGTGGTCAGAGGGTATTTCTGGTTCACCTTCATTTATTAATAGCCCTGCCTCGTGGTAAATGTGCCTCCTCAGCACTTTGGCAGATGGGTGATCATGTGTAGTGTGAACACGTCAGTGACAGCCTGGCAGATTTGCTCATACTGTGCTTTGACAGGCCTCAGAGGAATGCCGGTGCATTCCCCCGTCTTATTTTCCTCTTATCTTAACCTCCTATTTTCTTCTTTTCTTTCATGTCTGAAAAGTCTGAGGTCAGCTTCACTTCTGTGTTTGCTACAGAAATAGCTAGAAGTGTTTGGCCGAGCTCAGTACTCAGGCAGAGTGACAGAGTCACCGCCAGTTCCTATTTACAGGGACGTTGTCTCAGCATTTCTACCAATTCTTCTTATTGAATTCATTACAGTTGGGCAGGGTTAATTTCCATAGTGCTGATTCCTCCTCTGGTTACAGTTCGAGCGGAGCAGCACTAACTGCTGATTGGTGACAGCAGGTCTGTGTGTGAGAAGCTCGTTTAGTGCTAATAAATGGCTTTGTCTGCGAGTGTGTGTGCTTTGCTGTGATGGATGTCGCCGCTCCTTCTCCGTGTGCTTGTGACCACAGCAGTCCCTCGTTAGCTCTTCAGTGAGCCGATGGACGAACAATTAAGCAAGCCTTAAGAACGTTAACGAGTTAATGAGATCCTTACAATAGTGGAGGAGACTCACGGAGACTGTAACTGAAAGAGATCTGGTCTGAAATGTCTTTACTGGTTCTGTTAGTGAACAGAGATGTTACAGGTGATTATTAGAAACACATTAGTCTTCACAACTCAGAGCGTGTAATCTTATTAACAATAATTAGTCTGTGCAGGAAGCTCAGACTTTTACTTCTGTACCCCAGACTTACATTTTTCCTTCTATTGTTTTATTTCTGGATATTTCATCACATGTTGAACTTCTCAACATTTTTAGCTTTCCATTAATCAGTGCCTTAGCTGTCGGTACTAGCACTGGTCCTTAGTTCTGCGATAGGATGTCTGCTGCAAGATGGATGATCAGCCATGTAAAACATTCAGGGCCACCAATCGATGGCTGAATGCTGTTACCATGGTAACCACCACTTCTGCCTCTGCCTTCGTGTTTACTTCTGCAAGTGTTTCAGAGGACTGTAAACAGGAAGCGGCTGAATGGATCATATTAGTGTCCCAGAGGTGCATGATGGGAATGGAGATGAATGTGGGAGGTTAGTCAGGTTGGATAAAGGCGATTATGGAAATATGATGGAATTTAGAGTTCCTCCTCTTCCTCTTAAGGATTTAGATTAAGTGTAAGTGGAGACCTGTCTCTCTTTCAGCCTGCTTGTCTCAGAGCGTTGAAGCCTGTAAATCTGTCATCCTGTTCGATTGACAGCTGTTGTCTGTTACTGGTCATTACAAGGTAAACGGTAAAACTAGGATCGCCTCTTTGAGTAAACTTTATGTTCTCGTCCGCCTCGTCTCATCAATATTCATGTGCTGTGGGCGGGGCTGAAGGTCGATGCAGGAAACAGGTGAATGCCCCCCCCAAACATCATAAATGTTAATGAGTTCTCGAAGGCATACGTTAATATTCATGAGGCAGTGGATGTAACGGCTCTGCTGAATGGCTGCGTTGGCATTTAGAGGCCAAGTCACCGCTAACTTGTTCATATTATAGTTTACTCACACACCGCAGAGACTGATGCAGCTACAGCAAGATCTGGCTTTGAATTGCATTCCCAGAACGCACCTCTCTGCCTCGTGGCCTCTGCATCAAGTACAGAAAATGTAGTAATTACAGTGGGGATTTAAACACGTGCTTGTAAATGAGTTTGATTTAGTTCACTGGGCTTCATCGTTGTTTGAATTTCAGGAGAATCTGCCAAAGTGTAAAATAGATGATGAGAACACTTTGTTGTCTTCATTTATCTCTCGCACACACTCAAAGACGACGCTGCTGATTGTCCCAATCAAGGAAACATATTTGTTTCTGGAGCGCTGACACGCGTCTACCTTTAAAAACATTAACAGATGGGAAGGTTTGTTGTGCTGACGGCGATAATGAAAGCTTGTATAGTAGTTGATCTGTTCAGGTGAAGTACATCTGGCTCTGACCGTCCTCTCGTTCTCGCTGTCTGTCTCAGGGCGGGGTACCTCCCACAGGGCGTTCCCCTGCAGCTCATTGGCTACCTTCCAGAGGAGACGTCCTTCCTGCCGTGGCACGCCGCCAGCCAAGCGCTCTACCAGCTGGACAAGCTGCTGGACCGCACCGACGAATACAGCCTGTTCAGTGTAAAGCCCCGACCCGTCAGCCGGTGCAGGCAGTCAGTGCTGGCAGGCTGCTGATTAACACCGCGTGTCTGTGTGTCACAGGACTACGTGCTGAAGCAGGTCGCGTCACGGTACCATCAGATGGGCTGGCCCTCAAACGGTCCTGGGCACGAGGGAAACGTCCTGCAAGCGTCCTACCAGACAGAGTAGGTGATGCTGCGTCAGCAGCCTGAGCTTCTAGAAGCTGAAGCTTCCCTGCCGCCAGTGCTTGTGCAGGGGAACGCATCATGAACGTTGGTGAACGTCTGCTTGTCTCTGCAGGGAGCTTCAGAGGGAGCTCATAATGCTGGCCTGCAGCTTCGGAAACAAACAGTGCCATCGTCAGGCTGTGGCCTACATCTCTGACTGGATCTCCAGCAACAAGAACAGGTATGAGTCTGCAGACACAGTCCGCACACTGTACAGTGGGCCACATCACACACAGAGAGCTTAAATGATGCTCATTGCTACATCTGGTATCATATTCAAGGAGGAGACTGTGGGTGTAACATATAACTGCCTAGTGGTGGTGGAAGTGTGGCTGACGGCCTGACATCCATTTGTTTCTTTGTTCTATCGGTTCTTCCTCTCTTCTTTAGGAGCTGCTGCCTTGTTACTAATGAGACTGGATGAATTGAATAGATGTAGATGTTTACGCTGTGCATGGGGCAGCAGGAGGCTCAGGAATTAAAAGACACTAAAGACGCAGATGATTTTATGAATTTATAGAAGAAGCTCTGAGGGAAAGGGATGTTTACACTAATGTCATGCAGATGTGTCCATTCTCCACCAGGAAGCACGTCTGGAGTCCCAGCGCTTCATCATTCATGTCATTCTCTGGTTTCTGTACAGTGTCAGTAATGAGGGAACGCCTCACATGACGTCGTATGGCAGCGTTTGGAAAAAGTCTCTCTATATTTATGAAGCAATTTGGAAACACTCACAGCCAGTGGAGGAAGAGTCCTGGATAAATGTACATTCATGCAGCGTTCATCTCTCCGGGGGTGTTTTTTTTATTTAGCGGCTGCCGTCACTGATTTGAGGAGCCCACATGCATGTGATTTTTATTACAGCTTTTATCAGAACGCTACAAGTGTTGAAGCCTAGGCGTCTTGTCAGGATGTACTACTGTAGGCATCCGTGAAGGGATCATGAGCTGCGTCTCCTGCATTTAAAGCGTGTTACACACCAGCTGCTGTGACGTGGCTCTGCCTAAACCCACAGCTAACATTTTATCACCTACATCCCCTGGAACATTAAACATCTCCCACTGAGGTTCATTTTACGTCACCCATCTAAATGGATCATTTTCTCATCTGTCCCATTGTGGCTGCAGCTGGATTAACCCAGCAGGGGGTTTTGGGTCGTCGTTAACCTCAGTATTCAGGTCTGTGCAGCAGGTTAGTGTTTGATGGACAGTCTACAGGCTGACTTGTAAGAACTTTGGGGATTTGGAGCAGTTTGACTGATTCGTGTGATGAGCGACGTCCTGAAGACATAACTAATTATACCCAGAGGTCTTGCAATCAGTCTAGACGTTGTTGGCTCGTCCAACCAACTGTGTTTCACTTCCTGTGTGAGTGGTCAGTGCAGGGTTGGGTTAAGGCCGCATTCACTGTCTGACTGGTGGCGTCGCTCTGTTGGGTACGTTAAAAGTTTTACCAGTCTGGCAACGTGACTTTCATTTTTTGTATTCATGGCGACATTTAGTCTGCAGAGTCAGACAGACATATGGACGGACCAAACCAGCAGATGGCACAGAGCTGTGTTTACTGTCAGAGTGGGAGTGTGAAGCAGAGGAAGAATGGTGGGGTATTTCAGGGGAAGATAGAGCTTTAAGAAATGAAACATCCTCCACAGACTGCTAAAACAGCTCGTACACACAAACACAACCAGTGTGTTAATGGGATCAGAGCCATCTGGAGGATTCAGAAGCGCCGCTCCTCCAGTCTATACCCAGGAAGTATGACTTCTGAAGTAGTGAACAGGACTGGAGGTAGCCGCCACCGTACGCGCTGTGTTATCTGCTTAAACACACGCGCCAGCACAGATGCCGTTTGAGGAGAGCTTTAATGCTCTGTGAGTGTGTGTGTGTGTGTGTGTGTGTGTGTGTGTGTGTGTGTGTGTGTGTGTGTGTGTGTGTGTGTGTGTGTGTGTGTGTGGCCTGCTCTTAAGTGGAGCATCTCTAAAATGATTTCCCAGGTCGGTGGATGATGTAATTGTCCCTGCATCACTCACTCTGCACTCACTCACGCACACACACACACACACACACTTGTGAGGTGGTAGTAAGGAAAATATATCATTTCGTAGCAGCTGATTTCACAGTGTTATGACGAAAAATGTCAGGTTTTGAACAATTTAGGTAAAGTACACAGATTAGAGCACATTTCACCTGCTGGGTTAGGTGTGTATGTGTGAGTGTGACTGCACAAGGTAGAACATACAATTTACAAGTCAGCTGGTCTGAGTGTGCAGACGAGTCCTATTGGGGCTTTAGTTTTATTTCCATCTGTTGCTTTTATTGCACAGAAGTGAGATGAAAACATTTTCACGTGCCTGAAATGTGAGCCGTGGTCTGACGGCCCGTTGTGTCTCTGTAGGATTCCTCCCAACATCCGAGACATAGTTTACTGCACCGGTGTGAGTCTGATGGACGAGGACGTGTGGGAGTTCATCTGGATGAAGTTCCACTCATCCAACGCCGTTTCAGAGAAGAAGATTCTGCTGGAGGCTCTGACCTGCTCCGACAACACCTTCCTGCTCAACAGGTAGGAACAACACGAGCTCTGGGTTGCAGGGATGCAGGGATGCAGCCTGTTTCCACTGTACTGGCAGACAGCTTCTGAATGATGCAGCCACTCGGAGCTCTGTTTTGGTCTCCACCAACTCCTCCCTGGGTCGTCAGCTGCCTAATGGTCCACAGTGAGTTGGGGAACGTGTCTGTCTGTGTTTGCTGCCGAACAGGGAGCGTGCCGTGTGGCTTCTGGGCCGGCCGCTGCTGCTCGTAACAAGATTAATGGGAGCTGTGGGACTGAGCCGCAGACAGTAAAGTTGTGAGCCGTAAAAGCAAGTTGACTGGTACTAAAACCTGCGTTGGCCTGATGGGAGCGTTCAGCCGGCTCCGTCACTAACGCAGGGCCGTGTGCTAATATAAAAATGCTCAGTTTATCCGCAGATGTTTTGTTTGTCTGCATTGGGACAGTGGCTGCATTACCAAAATAAAATAAGAGCTGGACGCAGATGGTTTGTTTTTTTACTGCAGCACGTTTCAAGATGATTTTCATGCTGCACTGAACGACAAAACTGATTGCAAGCTGAAAAGTGCCCAAGGCCTTACGTGTAGATAAATCCAGCCCTGAGTGAGTGTGTGTGTAGCGGGAGTGTGTTTTATCAGCCGCTAACTGCTGCTATCTCTCACTGAGAATAGGGAGGACAGATATCGCACACACTCGCTGCTGTACATTGAGACGGAGATTGTGTGCGTGAGGTATTGATTTTCTAGCCACAGTAAACTGTTGTGCAATCAGAGAGGTAGTACTGCATGTTCAGATAGCAGCCGTCACACACACACACACACACACACACACACACACACACACACACACACACACACACACACACACAATCAAACGCCTCAGCACAGAAACCCACTGATTGGTCACACAGGAAACGCTTTCAGCACAGTGGGATTGTGGGAAAAGAGAGAACATTGATTTGGGGGTTTAATGGAAAGACGGCGGCTACAAACAAGCAACTAAGACGCGCGTGCACACACACACACACACACACAGGAAAACAAAGTGAAGGAAGATGAACCACATTGGATGACTGAACATCAGCAATTTGTTTCAACTTCCTTTTTTCTGTTTTCTCTCTTGTCCTCGCTCTTACATCTTAAAAAAGACTTTAGAAACTTGGATTAGTGTGTTTACACAAATTGTCAAGCTTTGCAGCCAAACTCTTTGTGTGATCACCAGGTTTGTGTAAATCCCCTAATTCCCTCCTCCCCGACAGGCTGCAGTAATTAGATTAGTGCTTTGGAGGAGTGATTCCAGGTGTGACAGACACGCTCTCATGTTCACTGCTTCCAGTCCACCTGATGCCTCTGCTTCGTGTCCCTGTCTCGCAGGTTGCTCAACTTGTCTCTGACCTCAGACCTGGTCCCAGAGCAGGACGTGATCGACGTCATCGTCCACGTAGGCAGAAACCCTCAGGGTCGAAGTCTTGCCTGGAAGTACTTCAGAGAAAAGTGGGAGGTCCTGAACGCACGGTGAGAATCAGCGCGTGCAGCGTCTGCACCTGTTCACATCACGTTCCAGCAAACTGACCCTGTCTCTGTCTGTCTCTGCTCAGCTACGGCGAAGCCTTGTTCATGAACTCCAAGCTCATCAGTGGAGTCACAGAGTTCCTGAACACCGAGAAAGAGCTCAGCGAGGTAAATACACTGAAGTGTGAGGCGTTTATGTAATATGTAGAACGTCAGGAGGTCGAGCTAATGATGGACGGTGATCTGGCAGAACAAAGCCTGATAATAACGCTCACCTCACAGTCTGTGTCTGAATAAAACATTATTCACCTGTTTGTTTTTAACTTCCTGTGAAAAACAGTTCTGGTTTGAAACGCGTAACAAAAGACGAGATAACAGCTCAGTGTCAGCGAGAACAACAACAAACAGCGTCTTCTCATTTGCGCTGGTGGTTTTAAAAGTGGTTTTAGGCTTTTAGAGGAAAGGTAAATTCTGCCTCCACCCACGACCAAGACGCATCCGGAACCAGCGAGTGACTCAGACGGTGGATGAGGGGAAAGATGAGAGTCTGTAGGGCAGATAAAGGAGCGCAGCGCTGTGGAGTTAACAATACCAGCTGTATTTAAGGAGTGGAACGCTTGGATTTTGTCCTGCGCTCCACTGAATCTGTCAAACTAAGTTTCCATTTCAGCCCTGTACCCTGAAAAAGGAAACTCAAAGTAAGTTTCTATACAGAAAGTTCTTTTTTACCTCACCACCCTCATATTTTAATTATGGACTCTTAAAAGCCTTTGATTCTTTAACTTCACCAGGAGTTATGAGCCTAATTATCAACCTCTGCTTCATAACTTGACTATTTCGGAGTTTTTTAACTGTAACTATCGCAAAACGAGTCTTTCTGTAAGAGCCTCGGGGATGAGGATTTAACTTGTAGCTCAGGGCTAGAAAGCGATATGTTCTATGACCAGAGGTAGACACAGAAGCTCACACGGCGTCTGCCCTGAAAACATGTGCAGTGGAGCATCGTCCCCCGTTCCTTTCTCTTGGTGGAGGGTTCCTAATTCTGCTCTCATGGCCTCTCTGTCACCTCTCCTTCCTTCCTTCCCTCCTTCCCTTCATCTCCCCAGTTGAAGGACTTCATCCTGTCCAGCGGCGTGGGGGCGGGGCCTGCTTTGCCGCGAGCGCTGGAGATCGTCGAGGGCAACGTGCGCTGGCACCGCCTCTATCGGCGGCAGTTCTACCAGTGGCTACGCAAACCTCCGAGCTCCGCTCTCGGCTGATGCTGCATCAGCTGAGCGACGGCGGCGCGACTGCAGAGGGACTGCTAGCGCTGTGCTAGCGCAGTCAGACCGAATGCACATAGACACGGACTCAGCTGGGCCCTCGGCTGGTTTCTCTGCTGGTTTAGTATTTGAAGATTTTTGCTTTCAGACTCATTTGTTATTTCCTGTGTGGCTGATGTGGTTTTGAACTGGTCTGTGTGCTGTAACAAGTAAAGACACATTTAGACTAACGCTGCTAGCACTCAAGCTGTCAGTTCAGTTAGCATTAGCAAGCAGCTAGCCTCGATCTGCCCAGTGATAAAACCTTCAGGAGCCACAGGAACCAACTGCCTCCAAGCAGAGAAGGTGTTTGTGTCGTCTGGACTTGCCTCTCTTTCAAACAGTCTGTACGTTGGTGTCCGAACGATGCTGCTGCAGTTTACGGCTTCACTCAGCTTCTCCACAGCAGCTGCTACAAGCACCCCTCCAACCCTGTCCTAAGATATCTCAACCTGGACGGCTTCATATCTTACAGTGTGTAAACCAAACTCACAGTCAGACGCCGCAGGTTTTCATTCTTCCCAGCTTTCAGCTCCAACCAAATCATTTTCTAAGCAGAGCTAAACCAGTCGCTGCTGTGTTTGCTACATTAAACCAACAGTCAAGGGCAGGTTTCCCAGCAGTTGGATGCGTTTGGATCAGTAAACAAAGCTGTAGTTAACACAACACTGAGTCTCAACTCACTCAACTCACATCCACACGGACTCAGCATCAAATTAAAGTACAGCCTTGTGTCTTTTTCATGATCAAAAACTTGAGCAGTTCGGAAACTATCAGCAAATTTGGGAAATTTGACACAGGCTTAAATTAGCGACTAATATAAAACCTCACAAAAACTTCAACATTTAAACCACGTGGGAAAAACAAGCCTAGCTGGAAATGCCCAGAGTGAAAAGGACTTAACAAGGTAAAAGGTGTCACATAAAAGTAAAGCCATAGAGACTGAATCTGTCTAAAAGCATAACGGTTGTTGGCCTGAACATTACAGCGGCAAACGCAGCAGTCATTAGAGCAGAGACAAGCTGTCAGCCGCTGCCTGTTGAGCACAGATCAGTTTAATGCTGCGTGGCCCACGTAATGTGTTCAAATGTGGACAGAACAGATTCAAGCCGATCATCAGTGGAGCTTATTTAATAGACTGGACTGTGTGACGGTTTAAACCCACGAGGCCTCTAGTCTGACGACAGTAAGCCTCCGTCTGCTGCTGGAGACTTCGTAGGCTTGTATCTGTGGCAGACGCTCCACTCATCAGCGTTGTCGGTGGTGGATTTCTGATGTGGTGGACGTCTCTGGGGTCCACACCAGTCTGGAGCCTGATTACATGGACGGGGCTTCAAACACAGTGGAGATGTGGACGAGGCTGTTCACCTTCAGATCTTTGAGTCTAATGAATTCCGACGACGACCTGCCCTGTGGTGAAAACAAAGCGTCGGACACGTAAGCTTTGGAAAAATACATGAGACTTTTCTGAAGAGCGGATTGATGTCGGAGACGTGAATCAAACCGTGGTCCTGCTCAACAGACTGTCTGCATCGCTCCTCTTCCATTAGATCCGGCTTTGATGTTATTTATTGAGCCATATGTGAATTAATGGGCCTGCCTGCTTCTACAAACTGTGTCCAGTGAAGTGTGTATGTGTGCGTGTGATGAAGATGATGATGAAGAGAACTGCAGCAGCTGTAACGTCGCTGTAACAGGCAGGAAAGTGTAAATTACGGTCATTAAAGATTTTATGGTGGTGATTACGACTAAGGACGATTGTTGATGGAACCCTAATAATGGCGTTGGTCTCTAACTGTTTGTGGAAAACGAGTTGATTTTATAGTTATGATGATGATTGGATTTTTTTACCTTTATTGTCCTGTCAGGGAAATAAAGCACACAACAAATCTGCCCGACTTATAATACACACTATCAAATATATGCATATGATATTTAAAATCAGAACGTGCTGTTGAGATGTAAAACTGATGAAATGCTGTTTGTGGTCATTCTGATCAAGGTGATGACTTGGGACCAAAATGTGACTGAAATAGGAAGATGAATATTTAGTCCTCCTTCCTGTTTACACTGCTGTGGTTTCCTGTGTTTTCTGATGGAGAGACATTAAAACCATTAACCGTGTGAGAGTCTGGTTACCTCTGTAACTGAGATGCTGAAGAGTCGTCTTGGCAACGGTCAATGAGAATGTAAGGCCCGGTCTCTTATGTGTTGGAGATCATTGGTTTAAGTATCAAGCACAGACTCAACACTTCATTAGTGGGTTTATATTAATGGCTGCTGGCTCCTGGTGTTTACCCCTCACTGTCACAGCTCTTTTCTCATCAAGGCTCAGTGAGCATCTTCTCCGTTCTCTTCATTTAATCCCAGATGTGAGCTGTGGTCTCTGCAGGGGCCTGATGTGAGATGCTTCCTGACGACTCTGGTTTAAAGCTTGTCACACTCTGCCACGGAGACTCGTGAGTTTGTTGACAAAAGTGCTACTAATTAGCGCTAGTGGTATGTCATCATCTTCAGTCTCCACCGGTTGCCAGGGAAACAGAGTGTCCTGCTTGTCTAAAGTATAGCCGTTACACGACACAGAATGGAGCGGGATTCAAACCAGCAACCTGCAGAGCTCTGTGACTGTATGGGAGACATCTCTCTACACTTTCTCCGCAGTGATTAATGCCTCCTCTTTTTTCCCAGGGCATCATGGGACATCACATCACGCTTACACCGCCAGTTGTGTGTGTGCACGTTCGCACTGAGATTAATGGCGCTCAGAAAGGATGTGACAGAGAGAAAAATGAGCTGAACACATGATAGAGAGAGGAAAGGAGAGCGATAGAGGAGTCCATCCATGTTTTATGAATGGAAGGAGGAGTTGGCCAGTTTACCATAACCCCAAACTGAAGCTGTCTGTTCCCAGGTTTATCTGGGGGCTGAGCTCAATAAAACGGGGCCGAGATAAAACGCAGGAGGCTGAAACGAAGCATGGAGCAGAGAAAACTTAGGAAGGAAGCTGGAGGAAAAGAATGTGAGTGAATAAACCAGTAGGAGGAGAAGTTAACGAGGGCTGAGGAGGAGGAGGAAGCCAGTAGCGGGACGAGGGCTGAGGAGGAGGAGGTGTCAGGGTGCGAGGTGGAGACGAGGAATCGGACCCGCTGCTTATTCTAAATGTCTTCTGTCTCTTCAGAGAATCTCATTTCAGATAACACGGTGAAAACTGTAATTCATTTTCTGATAACAACCATAATCCTTGGTTACCATGGTAATGGCTTCGCTGCACTTGACAGGAACAGAAAACGCTCCTACTTTACATTATTGGACTCCAAACACATTATTTCACGCTGGCTGTTCATCGTCGGACTCAGATCTCCTCGCTGGCGAGGCGAGGCAGACGTGCTGCGTGGAGACGGCTTGAATCTCTGCTGAGGAACCTGGTGCGCTGCGGTGCCGACTAACTGTTGACAGTGGATTAGTTGGTGACAGGGAGACAAAGATGGCGTCAGCTGACTCCTCCTCTGCTCCTCCAGCCGGCTCCTCTGTCCTTCCTGCTCCTCGGCAGCTCTCCCTCCGATCCTCCCTCCTCTTATCTTCTTCCTCCTAATCCTCCTTTCCTCTCTGGCTGCTTCATTTCAATATGAATGAAAGTTGAGCTGATTTTCCTCGAGGCGAAACACACTGCGCCTCCGTCTCCATCACACACACACTAAACAAAATAAATGCATTTTAGTCTCTGCAAACTGAATTAATTTAATTTATGTTCAGCTGCGTTTGCGCCGAGACAACGGGACCGGACTCGGGTTTATCTGCGTGTGTAAGAAGCTCAGGTTCAGGTTAAACCTTCATGCGTGGAATGAGTAAATCATTTAGTTCTGTGTGAGTCACACTCGCGGTCGGTCCTCTGATAATCACAGAGTCGCTGGGCATGTTTCCTGTTTCCGGTTCCCACGGCAACTGTAACTGTACCTACCTTGATGCACACGTGGATGGACTTTACTGTGTGTTTTACATTTTCTGCAGCCAACAGACTGCTGACAGATGAAAGGAAGCCCAGCATGAATAAGTAAGCGTGTGCCTCACAGTCTCATCACATTCCTCCATCGTCTACCATCACGTCGGCTCGCTAACGTCCAGTAACCACCAGTCTGCTCCGTCTCCACTTCTTCGTTAGTAGTAATAAATGGGGATTTCACACTCAGCCTCTGTCTCTTTATTGACCCAAAGGAAACAGTTAGATTAGACGAGAAGCCGATCTAAGACATCACACGTCCCTTTGATCTGTGATGAACCTTAACCCGTGACTGTGGTGGATGCAGATCTCACACAGAGCATTCAGCCTGTGATGTGACCGGCTGGAGCCTTCAGGTTCCTCCGTGATGTCCTCCAACCCTGTTCTCCACACTGTGCTCCGCTAAGCAGCGTCACATCAGACGGGCCCTTTGCTGGAAGCCCGAGGACCTGAGGCCGAGACAGGCTTGTTAATGTGGTCAGTCTGGTCTTAAATGAACACGTTGGTTCTCCACAGTTTTTTTTATTGTACATTCATAGCGTTTTATTGTTGTTGTCAAAGCTGGAGCCAAGTCAGGCACAGGAACTGTCTGATGCAGTTCCTGTGTGAGTGACTTTCTGGTGTTTGTGGAGACCAAAGCTCTCTCGAATTAAAGCTTCCCCACATTAAACAGAGCTGAAACCTCCCGCGTCATCGTGGCCGCATCAACATTCATATTCTGTGCCGCAGCCTTGACACGGGTCCCTGGAGTCTTTAGCTCCACGTCTCTGATCTGCTCATGTCACAGCGCACTCTGGGCTTGTTAACCTGTAGACGTGGTTTCCCTCCAGGGGATTAGTGGAAAGCACAGCTCTGCTGATCCGCTGCCTGGACCTTCAGGGTTTCTGCTCAATTAGGTACAAACTATTAATGTGAGGGACTTTGGGCTGGTTCCATGGAAGATCAGCGCCTGTGTGTTGGGAGCCATGATCCACCACCAGGACGAGTGTTCTTCAGTGGTTGTGAGCACCTGCAGCTTCCTGAACAGATGTTTGTGATGGTGAGCGCGTTCACAGCCAGTGAGGAGGAGGAGGAGGACGAGGCTGAAGTGGCTGCGTGTCGGCGTTACGCTGGCAGTGGAGGCTGATGGATGCTGGAGGCTCATGTATCTGCAGCCTGGTCCACGATGCTCCTCAATACTAACAACCTGACGTCACCCACTTGTCCATTTGGAGAAATGTCAGATTTCTACCTTTACAGATGTGGAGGTGATTGTGCGCTGATTATTGGTCGTTGTCTGGCCTATTGTTGCTCACCTTTACAGCGAATGCCCCTCGGCTCTTTTTCACGCCGAGCGCTTTCTGTCTGACGCCCACTCGCAGACTAAATCTGGGCTAATTGTGGCGCTGGGCACATCCATCCATCCGACACCCACAGTGGAACAAACACGAGTCACCGCGTTCTAAAGTCACAGCTTTCCTTCACTGCTGTTTGTTATTAGTGACCGTTGTGCCTTTCTCTTTCCAACACGAGGACCCACTGCTGAAACACATGGACGCTGCTTTAACTGGGCTTGAAGCGTGTCGGATAATAACACTAATTATAAACAGTCGCGCGTCGTCACCTACACTGTGTTTTACTTTTAATTGCACAAATTCACTTGAACGCACCAGCGCCTCTGTCCTCGCGCCGTCTCTAATGAGTGGTTTCAGTCGCTCCTTATAATAAAAGGCTTCTTAGAAAGCAAATGAAACCTTCCTTTCTCCTGCTGTCACCCAGCGAAAGGTCTGTGGGGGTGTTAGCAGCGCTGTGGGGACAAACTGGACGGCCGCTAAAGATGACGGACGTCAGTCGGCGGTTGGGGAAGGTTGTCAGGTACAGAGTCTTATTAAGATCCTGGAAATGAGAGAACGTCAGTGTTCTGTCCTCAGAGGCAGCGCAAGCAGCAGAGTGTGTGTGACAGATATTAGCATATCAATAGCTGCCTTCTCCTTCCTCCCACTTCTCCACTGTGTCTTTCTGTTGGGATGTAATTGTAGTCGATTATCAGACGAGCACTCTTATCAGCGCGCGCACACACACACTGGCAACAAAGAGCCTGATAAACAAACTGGCTCCCTCCTCCACATGGAAATGAATTCCAGAAGTTTACTCATTGCAACTGTAGGGAGAGATATTCGTAATACACAACACAGCCAAGAACGTGGGTTCAGCGGTGGGTCGAGCCGTTACCCGAGGACGGGGTCAGGTGTCAGAGCAGAGCCTAGAGCCCAGAGTTAGCAGAGTTAGCGTTAGCATCATCAAACTCGCCGAAGCTGGAGTTCTGCTGCTTCGTGACTCTGTGCTCGTTAATGTCTGAGATGTGTTTTCATGGTGCTGATGTTGGTGTATTAGCGGAGATGAGACGCTGGTGAGCAGGACTGTGACTGTCTGCCAGTAATTGGCTCCTGCAGGAGTTTACCATATCATCTGAATGCTTTCGCTAACTTAGCGTTAGTCCCAGAGTCTGGCCCCGTTAAAAGCCTGATGCGTCGTCACACGTTCCTGCTGCTCTTTAATGTCACTCATGGGCCTAAACACACCCACAAACTGTAGAACGGAGATTGAGACCAACATTCAGCTACTCAGCTCTGCACTAGCATCACTCACCGTGTTTGTGAAAGACAAGGGCTTTATCATAAATCAAACAGCTCCTCCAGAAATCTATACTTAAGAACAAATAAAACCGGAGGCTGGAGGAGTGCTGCCAAGCGCTTCATGTTGGAGCCAGAGTGTCTTCTCCTGTCTGAGGAGCTGGTAGGAGCTCTTTAATGGAACAAGATGGTGCATGATAGCGGCTGTGTGATGGGGGCGATGACGTGTCAGTCAGATACTCATCTTAAACACATTCCTGCTCTGATGCCCCTGTTTTCCTCACCTGGACCTCCCACAAACAGCGACTGGGTGGACGTCGGCTCAGTCAGCGTCTGTCGCTGCAGGTCTGTTAATTACAGCATGATGATCCGTCCTGAGACCCCTGTGGTGCTGAGGAGCTGCTCTGGTCTGATGAAGGTCAGGAGGAAGAGATTTGAGTGTTTGTTGTCACGATGAGGTTTTTGTGGCTTGATTCCATGCTGTTTGTAATAAGTGCTAATGGGGTTCTAGCCTCTTCCTGGTCTATGGGCCTCAGCTCGTCCTCGTCCTGTGTGCCCTTCTCTGGTTCGTTGCTTGGCACTTTGTTCCAGTAAAAGACTGGCCCTGTTTTCACTTGGTGGACATGTTGATTTGCTCTAATAAAGGCCACTCTACGGTTTCTTTAAGCAACATTTCTACACCTCCGCCTCCTCCTACGCTCCCTCTATCCATCAAAGAGAGAGGAGCAAGGATAATGGAGGTCACAGCAGACAGCAGCTCGTCTTTTCTACAGCACGCTCTTCCTCATCCTGCTGTTCTTCTTCTATTCTCAGCCTTTCTTGACCCTTCTCAACTCCATTTCTGTCTCCTCTCTGTCTGTTTCTGTGAATTTTCAGTAGTAAAGAATTCATTTTTATCAGCTCATCATCCTTCTCCTCCTCGCCGTCTTCCTCTGTTTGTTTGCCTTGTGTTTATTTCCCCTTCTCTTCCCCTCTCTTTGTCTATTTTCATGCCTCCTCCTCTCGTGGTTCAGTTTGGGGTTTAAATAGGACCAGAGCAGCTGAGTTTTACAGACGCTATACATTATACATACAGCAAGAGAGAAGATCAAACGCGTAACAGACCCACAGTGCAGTCAGTGAGGGAAGATAAAAGCCAGATAAAAGTCAGAGATAAAATAAAAAATGTTCCAGGAGCCAAAACTAGGCTGACATCTACAGATATCAACCTGATATTTAGACAAATCTCAAATGTTCAGTGAAGGTGATGCGCATCGTCATCTGAAGGGTGTTTTAAAGACAAAGTGCCAGTTACTGAGAAAATGTGTCAGAGACAGTGTCCCACTGCCGTCGGGCCTGACGCCAGACCGCTACAACTCCCATGACACGCAGCTGAATGGTCTCAATGACAGTAGCGTTTTAATGTACAGCAGCTCCTATGGAGTGTATACCCCAGCACCTATAGAGTATATACCCCAGCACCTGTAGACTATATACCCCAGCACTTATAGAGTATATACACCAACACCTGTAGATTATATACCCCAGCACCTGTAGGGTATATACCCCAGCACCTGTAGGGTATATACCCCAGCACATGTAGAGTATATACACCAACACCTGTAGAGTATATACCCCAGCACCTATAGAGTATATACACCAACACCTGTAGAGTATATACCCCAGCACCTATAGAGTATATACACCAACACCTGTAGAGTATATACCCCAGCACCTATAGAGTATATACACCAACACCTATAGAGTATATACCCCAGCACCTATGGAGTATATACACCAACACCTGTAGAGTATATACCCCAGCACCTATAGAGTATATACACCAACACCTATAGAGTATATACCCCAGCACCTGTAGGGTATATACCTCAGCACCTGTATAGTATATGCACCAACACCTGTAGACTATATACCCCAGCACCTATAGAGTATATACCCCAGCACATGTAGAGTATATACCCCAACACCTATGGAGTATATATCTTAGCTCCTATGAAGTATATACCTTTACCCTTTAACACCATCCATCATCAGTCTTATCACATAAACATGAAACTAGTTTCCTGTCTCCCACAGCAGACGGGTTGTAATGGATTATTTACGATTGCATGCACTGGACATGAGGGACGATGTGTTCTCACTGTGAAAACTAAATAAATAAAACTGAATTAAATCTTCAAAAATTTTAGTACAACAGGAGAAGAAAGGGATTCTGATTTATTTCAAGTAAACTGAGTAAATTGTATTGTATTTTAATGTGTGTGTGTGAGGTTCTGTTACCAGGCACATGGGTCACACAGATTTGATAACTACACTTCACAATCACAAACTGTAGAGGAAATAATTTAAACTGTTTTCTCTAGTTTTATCATTAGGTTATATACACATTAGTGCATTGCTGGGTTTGTAATGTTCCAAGGTATTTAGGCCCCAAACCATTGAGAGAACCATCATATAATAAATAATATATGCTATGTATATTTCATATTATAATATAGTGTGATGAAGTCATGAATATTTGCTTCAGAAGATGGAGTGGTCATTTCTTGACGACTTTGATGTGAGTGATGAAGGTCAGAGTCACTTATGACCCTTTTTAGTTAGTTTAGTTTAGTTAGTTTAGTTTTAGTCTTCATAGTTTGAGAGCGGAGCTGATCAGTTTCTTTGTCTCTAGTCAAACGTTACTGTACATAAATAAACCAGTCCAGCTGTAGATGAGCTGATAGAATCTACCAGGCTTTGCTTATTATTAGAGACTTCCAGCTGTGCATGGGACACAATTCCTTGTTTGTGTGTCTCTGAGCATTGTGCTGCCTCTGTGTCTACATTTGGCTTCTACAGTACTTCAAGCGCATGACGACACCTCGGCTGCTGCAGCGTCGTAATAAAGCCAAGCAATTCTGTCTGCAACAAGTTGTTTGGATGTGAGCGGCGTCAGGGAGCCTCACCTACACCCACACGCCAACAGTTCAGCGTGAGCTCCGATGAGGCGGAGGCCTGTCACCGTTAGCACAGAGACGAAGGAGACACAGGCCTGAAGAAGAGAAATCACTGGCTGCAAACACATAATATGTCATGTGAATGACAGACTGTCTCCATTTGTCTCATCTTCCTCCCCTCTGTTCTTTTCTTCCTCCTCCTCCTCCTCGTCTTCGTTCTGTCTTCATTATTATATTTGTGTGTAGGATGCCTGACAGATTGGTGTCAGTTGTTCTCTGTTGAGACACCGACTCTCTTCTTCTGCTCCGCTCCAAACTTATCCTCCGTCGCCGTGTCATGTAAATTTCCACAATATGAATTGTAAATCTTTAAGACTCCCTTCCTTTTCTTTTGCACTTAAAAACACACTGTGTGATTTTGTGTTTGTGCCCGACAGCGACCTAACAAATCCCCCAGATTTCCAGCTACTCACGCAGCTATTGTTTTTGAGACGCTGGCAGGAGATTGTGGCACTTTTTAGGTGCTGCAGCACGTCAGCAAGCGTTGAAGGCATGAAAGCGGCAGCCTCTGGTTCCTTTACAGACCTCAGGAGGAAAAACAGCATCATTTAGAGGTGGATTAATGCGCTGCTTTGTTTTTGATAGCTGCGTCTTAGGATGCTGATGTTTTAGAAAGTGTTCCACAGACAGAAGGAAGTGCCCGGACTCCCGGAGACGAGAGACGGATCAGTCGCCGCTTTCTGCTGCTGCGTTTCGTCTCCCCAAGCCCCAAAGCAGAGCGCAGCAGTCGCACGTTTGCATCTGACGCCGTGTTTCCTCACATACTGTAGAAAATGACACGACTGACAGACTTCAGCTCTTCGTTACGCAGTTTGGTTTCTCTCAGGTTCAGCCACTAAAGCATCAGCTGTGACAGTTTCAACTGGAGCTTGAGCTACATTAAAGCATCGCTGTAACTGTAACACACTGTAATAAGAGGTGATGATGCAAAGTGCAGGATGTTGTTTACAATCAATCAGCTGATCATGTGATCATCCAGCTCATGGCACACGGACATTAGTAGCTAAAGGTCGGAGCCTCCTCCTCTCCAGCCCTCTGTGATGCTGTGGCCTCTGCGCAGCTGAAATCCCAAAGCTCAGTTTGTGCATAAATGTATCGGAAGGTTTTCCAGAAGATTAATAATCCACCAACGGATAGAGCATCGACAGCAGCATCAACACACACCGCAGGCTGGTGATTCATGTGTTTCCCCGTGTGCTGGTGATTAATCTGTCACAGCCATCGATGACACATTCATCTCAGGAGTCGCTTTTAATTTGCAAGTCATTCTGAAAGCTGACAGACGTCTTTGAAGGTGTCACCTTAACAGGACCCATTCACAGCCTCACACCACGCTGCGAGCTGTGACCTCACCAGAGAGGGGCCGTCTCCAGTCCACCTGTTGCTGCTACGCCGCTCCTCGCTTCCTGCTTTTACAGCTGTTTCTGCTCGTTGGCTCGTAGTTTTGTGTCCTGCTGTGTGCGAGGCTCCTTTTTTCAGATTCAAAGCAGAGAGACGATTAAAACAAGTCGCAGAGAGGGGCCCCAGATGCCAAGCGCTGCCTCCTGAGGAGTCTTCCCCATCTTCTCCGTCTCTGCTCAGCTCCACCCGGCGCCGATGCCCTGCAGCGTGGAGCAGAAGGACAAACCTAACGCACCATCTGAGCCCGGAGCAGCCGGGGGCCTTCGTTAACGCCACCTTCGTCACAGAAAGCCCATGTCCCATTCTCTTCCAGGACAGTCGTCAGTCGAGTCTCAGGTACAGAACCAGGACCTCTGTGTCTTTTTTCTACTGGCTCTTGGGTTAATTTGTCTCTTGCATAGTTCACTAACGAGCCAGTGTCTGTACAGTCAATTGAATGTTGCACTGATTAGTTCGCTGATTGAATGAAAAGCAGGACACTGATGAGTCAATTAGCTGCGACTTAGCTCTCAGGCTGCACATGCTAATGACATCACTGCATTCACAGGCGGTGCCGTCCCATCTGGAGGAAGGTAACGGCCGCAGTGCCACTAGCTGCTGGCTCGAACCGTCACCAGCTACTTTCTATTTTCTATTTAACAGAATTGTTTGTTGGCTTGTGCACCCGTTGGTAAGTCTGAAAGGGGACGCGGTTAATTAGTTTTGCCCCAGTTTAAGCAGCCACTGAGGCCAACACATCCCAGGTTCAACAATCTGAACCGTCCTCTGCTCTTCATGGAAACACCAGCAGATTTCAAACAGCTGTAAACAGAGTTCATGCTGCTGAAGCATCAGCCGAGGGAGATGAGACACTGCAGTTGCATTATGGGAAGACCTTTGCCTCGTTCCTATTTTGTTTATGCAGATTTATTAATGCTCAATATTAAATCTTTATAGACTTAATGACTTCTGACATGAAACAAATATTATTTGCATTCGATGAGACTTTGCGGCTGTGGAGCCACTTGTCCTTTCTGACCACAGGCACCTGACGTCACCTGAAACTGTGATCCTCTGTCCATCAATGCATCAACCAGAATGTACTTCTAACAGCCCATAAAGGTGAGATGAAAGTGCTGCTGCTGCTCAGTGACAGTGAGGCCACAGACCCGCTGGACTACACCTTCCAAAGAGATGGATGAAGGACTGTGTCATCCGTCTAACAAACGGCTGTGCTCCACATATAGGTCAGTCATAAACATAACTAAAAATAATGGTAATTCATGAGACAGCAGCAACGCTCCATCAGCCAAGCTTCCATTTTATCGGCTGACGGACCAAATGTGAGTAAATTTATGTCCCATCAGGACTAATAAATGTGTCAGAGTGTGTGTGTCCATATCGCCGCCGCCTGGATCCAAACAGCAAATGGCCATAAAAAGTAATTAAGCGCAGTTGAAGGAGTTTGCTGCACTGCAGAGACAAATATCTGTCTGAGGGGGAAAACACTCTTCATCACTGTCAGAGAGGAGGAGGAGGAGGAGGGACATGAAGGAGTAATACTGGTTTATCACTGCTGGTGGAGGAGGAGGAGAAGGAAAGTTTACTCTGCACAGAAGGTGAAGCAGGAACTGAGAAGAAGGGATTAAACTGAGGCTTTATTAAAAAAAAGAAGATGGAGGAGAAATAGGAGTTTCATCAGTGCTCAGGAGGGATTAGGTGAAAAGGAGGCGATGGAGGAGAATAGCAGGTTTTTACTATCACATGGAGGAGACAGGAGAAGCTGATAAAGACATCGACAAGGAGAGAAGAGCACTTATGATGGGAACGACGGATGGAGAAGGTTGGAGGAGGAAGGGGAACGAGTCCAGGTCCTCTCATCCCGTGTTTCACCCTCTTGGTCATGAAGTAAAAAGACTTCAGCAGATTCCTCTGATCACAGCCTGCGTGTCCACTTCCTGAATTAGCTGCTCTTTGTTCGGCTGAAGAGGCCCTTCGTCCTGTTTTCCAATAAAAGCCCGGTGTGTGTATTGTGTGTATCTCCTATGTTTTGTGCGTCTTATGAAGAGCTCATGAATTATTGAGTTTTCATTTAGAGCCCTCATCACTGTCCCCATGGCAACCAGTCCCAGGGGGCCACACACGTCCAACCCAAGCCCCCTAAACCAGGACTGCATGTCCTCACACGCAGGCTGTTGCTCTCTGTGTTTACTGTCACACCAGTTCTCCCAGTGGCCCCCGTTTGTCCTCAGTCCAAGCTGGACATAATGCTAGACTCTTGTTTTATTCATGTGTGTGTGCTCCGGCAGCGCAGGGCCGATTGAGCTGGTGGAAGCCACCTGAGAGCATGCAGTCATCAGAGGAGGAGCAGGAGCAGGTCCAGCTCATGGGGGGGGGTGCGATGCTCCACCTGTGCTCACCTGGACCCTGGCCCTCACTGTCCAGCCCTCGTGTTCTTTCTGAGCCACTCGTTTGACTGATGACCTGCCTGGTCCTCGCCTCCTGGCACGGTGAGTTAGAGCGTGCTTCTCTGCTGCTCTGACACTTGTCTCTGCCTCTGGCCCGTCGTTATTTGACATGTTCCGTGTTCATCTGGATTTGGATTCTGTCGCTCTCCTTGGAATGTGTTGTGGACTGGATCATCACTGCTCTTACTGCTTGGCAGCAGCTCCGATGTTGACACCAACTCAATACTGAACCCAGTCGGAGCTGTGGTACCGGTCCACTAACGGCCTTTAGTAACATGTCACTAGTCTGTAGTGAAGCAGTGACTCGCACAGACACAGTGTAACATTAACACGAGATCCAGTGGGCGACTTTTATTACTCCTCCTAAAAGAGATTTACTGAGGAACAAGAGTTATTGCCTTTATTTCTCTGCTCCTCTGTGTGTGTGTGTGTGTGTGTGTGTGTGTGTGTGTGTGTGTGTGTGTGTGTGTGTGTGTGTGTGTGTGTGTGTGTGTGTGTGTGTGTGTACGTGTGTACTAAGAAATGAAACAACAGGAGCTGCAGCAGAAACATCACTTGTGCTAATGTTTATTCAGCCACTTGAATTATTGAGCTCCAGGATAAAGCTGCAACAGAAACGAGGTGAAAACGTGACAAAACCGAACTATTAATAAACAAAACAAAACAGCTTCTGTGAAACTGGAAATAACGTGTTGAGTCATGTTCCCATTTTTCCCGGTTTCAGCAGATCTCAGGCACATCCTGACAGGCGGCTCCTCGTTGAGCCGACCAGACTGAGGCCACACAGTGAAGCAGCGGCCGTCTCCTCCGGTCACGTTCCGTTTCCCTCAGTCTCTGGTCGATTCCTCCTTCAGTCCAACGCAATGCTGGTCGTGTCACAGTAGCTTCCGCCTTTCAGCACCAGAACCTCCCTGTTCCTTCCTCGTGCTCAAGCTGCATTTTCAGTGGACTCCAACCGTGTTGGTTCGTGTCTGAACCTGGTTCCAGGCCGCACCTTCACATCTCTGGCTTCTCTCTCCACGGCGCATCTGCTGATGGTATCGTACAAAGAGCAGGTGGAGCCGCCCGGGTCTTGTATATAAGACGCGTCCCGCGGAGCCACAGCTGGAGCTCAGCTGTTTGACACATGGATCAAGTGGAATTAAACACATCATTTCCCTGAATGCAGAGGAGTGGGTGCAGCAGCCTCCATCTGGAAAAACCACGTATTAGGATGAAGATTCTGGACGGAGCCAGCAGAAACCAGTCACTTCAGACGGAGAAGGTTGGTTCATTATGATAAACCAGGGGCTTAATCTCTTCATCACTATTTCTAGATTATTTCTCAGAAATACCCTCCAGGCAGAAGACTATTGACCTTAGACCAACACCAGCAGCCCATCTCAGATCATCTCAGAGTCCAGAACCTGGAAACTTCCTGGATTCAGCAGGTTTACCTGCAAAAACGATGCTGAAGCCCGGGCAGCGGTTCTGTTCTGCTTCACTCAGCCTCGACTTGGCATTGTTCTGTGGCGGTTTGAATTATGAGGCTGGGGAATGTGTAAGGACAGCGAGAGTCCTCGCAAGCGCAGGAAACCGAGGGGGTTTGCTTGTTAATTTATGATTATTGACTGACCTTTAATATGAGCAGCCTTCAAGAAACACACACACACACACACACACACACACACACACACACACACACACACACACACACACACACACACACACGTGACCCTGTTTGCTCAAATTAAAGTCATAAATTGTGTTTCTATTAGCGTCCTATTGACTGGTCTGAGTTTATTCCAGCAGAGACGGGTTCAGTCCTTCAGTCAACTCCCACCTGTGCATCACTGGAGGGATGAAGCAGGGTGAGGATGACGAAGGAGAGGGCTGTGACTCTTCATTCTCGAGGGTAATGACACAAATCTAATTTAGAGTGTGATAAAGCAGTAGACGAGCTGTTGACCCCGCGACCTTTGGCGACTTGAACAACTCTCTCTCTCAGTAACTTTCTTTCCTTGCTGACTAACGACGCTGTGTTAAATCCAACCCATCCTCACGTCTCCTCGGCGCAGATCCATCTCCATTAAAATGCTTCATTCTCTCGCCTCTGACTCATCTCGCCTGTTGCCAACTTGTTTCATTAGCTGTCTGCTCATTTAAATCTCCACTGTCGTGTGTTCCTGAGGTTTAACATGGCCTCTGGATGGCGAGTCAATAGAGGAGCACTTGTGTAAAAGCAGAGTCTGTTTGTCGTGTACCAGCGGAGCAAGATTTACACTAATCAAAACTTCCTCTTCTTGAGCTCCGGAGTTGAATTGACTGTCGGAATGAGAACAAGATGTTCGTCTTTATAACTCTGAGACGGAGCCTGAATGCAAACATCCCAACGGCGTCTTTGTTGTCAGCAGTTTCACTGATGCAGTGAAGGTGAAACTTTTTAAATGTGTCCCTAAGAATTTATGACGTTGTCTCATGGAAGGAGGGAGAGACAAGGTTCTTCAGACGTCTCTGCACCTGAACCTAATTAACAGCAGGCACGTTTATATTCATCAGGAAAGCGGATGGAAAAAGGAACCCAGTCAAAGGTTTAGAAAACTACAATCCTCGTTTTTTGAATCTTGAACCGTGTTGTTTACTCGTCTCTGTCTATTTTTCATCTATTTTACTGCAGACACACAGAAGTCTTGGTTTTGTTTCCTTTTCATTTTTTCTCTAGCTTGATGAAGGATTCAGGAACCAGTGACTGCGTTTCCACACTGACGGAAATGAAAACGGTACTAGCTGAACTCTTCATCTTCTCTTCCTTTTTCACCTCCTCTGTTTTTCACCTCTCTCCTTACTTTGCCTTCTCCTTCCTTCACCTACTTCCTCCTTCCTTCGCCTCCTCTCTCCTTCCTTCGCCTCCTCTCTATTTTCGTTGCCTCCTCTCTCCTTCGTCCTTCCTTTATCTCCTCTGTCCTTCCTTCACCTCCTTTCTCCTTTCTTTACCTCCTCTCTCCTTCCTTCGCCTCCTCTCTCCTTCCTTCGCCTCCTCTCTCCTTCTTTCACCTCCTATCTCCTTCCTTTGCCTCCTCTCTCCTTCCTTTGCCTCCTTTCTCCTTCCTTTGCCTCTTTTCATCCTGCCGCTGATCTGGGGCCTGAGCTCCGACAGGAAATGGATCGATCCTGATTTCAACTAATGGAAGTTATTAAAATGAAGATAAATATAACGTTAATACTTTTGCGATATATAATGAGTGATGTAGTATTTCATCCTGCAGCTCAGGGCCTGTTCCCCTGGTGCATTAATGATCATATACGTTCAGCGCTGAAACCGAACCAACAGCCAGGGGCCTCATTGATCTCTTAGCTACGAGCCAGCAGCTCTGAATTAACATATTCATTTCAGTTGGCATTTAGCTGGAGAGAGACAGATGGAGGGAGGAGGGTGGGCATGAGCGGAGAGGACGAGGAGGAAGATGAGAGCGGAGTTTAATCTCTCGCTGAGATTACATTGAACACTGCGGTAAAATAAAAAGTGGAGATGAACGACACATTAAAACATTTGCGTCCGTTTGTGTAAGTGTGAACTAGGACCAGCTCTGCTGTGGTGATGCTGGTGATGCTGTGGCACATTTGGCTCAGACGTTCTACTGTGACGTTGTTTCACACGTCATTTCATCCCCAGCACAGTCCACATCTCTAATCTTCACCTCTTCTCTCTCTCTGCTTAAATGGAGCCACATCCAGCCGCCGCCGCTGCACAGCCGGCTGTTAGTCTGAGCTGTTTCCTCTCACAGTTGGGAACTATGTCGATGGGTTCAAACCTAATCAATTCTACTGATCCTGATACTTGTTACAGAATCAGTGTTCTTGCTCTGCCTGTTTCACTCCGTGCAACCGTGTGACACTATTTCCCAGAATGCACTGGGATGTCTGTCTCTTACCTTTTAACAAAAAGTGTGATTGAGTCCCACAAAAACTCAAACAAACAGTAAGTGGAATCTCACACGAAGACAAATTAAACTCAGTAAATCATGACGGTGTTGTTTATTCTACCCAATATTGGTGTTTTCACAAGGTGCTATAAAGGCGGTGGATTGAAGGTATTAAAGCTCCCGGTCAGACAGCAGCTCCTCTGCAGAAGGTCTACACAAAGAACAAATCTGAACAAACATCTGGAAAAGAATAGAGGCTTTAAATAGACTGATTGGTCTTTGGACGACGCTGTTAATGAATCTGCATTGATAAGATCTGATGACTTCCTGATTGTTATCCCCAGAGATCAATAGAGGAGTTAGTGTTTGTTCTCTGGGGACAGTTAATCCAAAGGTGCTTTCGAACATCCAGCCACAGGCCAATTAATAACACACACTTTATAGCAGATGGTGCCTGTATGTGTTTAAGGTTCCCATTTATGTTTTATGAAACTATTCAGTAAAACCTTTGTGTTGAATGAATCTCCGTCCACTTCACGTCTCTTTGTGTGCCGTAAATGTATCAGAGCTGGGCCTGACTTTTTAATGTTCTTCTTTTCAAGTGCTCCTGATTGGACCCCCGTGTGACCGGACGTGTGAGGAGGAGTTGATGGACGCAGCGCGGGAGGACGACATCTGGCCGACAGAAGTCGCTGCTAATTTTACCTGCAACGGGGTAAACAGCGGCAAAGACATGTACGACAGGAGCAGCGCTGTGCTTAGATGCTGGAGTGGAGCCACTGGCAGAGTTACACGTATTCATTAAAGCGTCTGGAGACAGAAGCGAGGACGCTCACGCCCACCTGCAGCGATTAGTTTCACATCTGCTGCTGGAAGTTGGTGGAGAAAGGTGTGTGAGGAAATGAGGCAGTGTGGTGACGATGAGGAAGGACGCTTTAGTGATGCTATCAGTATTTTGTGTGTTTAGACCAAGCAGATTTAACCATTTCAGATATAATAATAACATATGTGATTATACAGTATTTGTATCTATGGTCTAATGTGGATGTGTTCATAGAGAGTTCTGCAAAGAGTTTAACTAGAAAAAAATCAATATAGAAACGAATAGAGACCCAATTAGACCTGACCTCTTGTCTCCCAGGGTTGCCACGGTAACAAGGGCATCAGGTCATGAAAACACGGTGCAACAAACACGTGTGCACACACACATCCACCCACACGCTCGTCTCTCACTCATGTGAACAAAAGCAGCAGAGATGAAGCTTTTATGATTCCTCAGGTTGAGGTGTGTGTGTGTGTGTGTGTGTGTGTGTGTGTGTGTGTGTGTGTGTGTGTGTGTGTGTGTGTGTGTGTGTGTGTGTGTGTGTGTGTGTCTGTGTAAACACACTGGATCCTGTGGGTTTTATTAGTGAAGTCCTTCTGAGGTAAACAGTGCATGTTTTCTTATTTCTTTTCATGTTTATTCACCTCTTTCAAACGACATCTCCTCCTGCCGGGACATCGTGGGTGATGTCTAATTTGTCCAAACATGAAAGGGTCAGTAAACAGCAGCTCCTCCACCAAACTTACTCACCGTCCAGCGAAGGTCGCCGGGCCACATGAGAACATCTGAGAGGAGATGCAGGCGTGTTTGCATGACTCTGACTCGGTCATTTACAGTAATATTGGACGTTTTGGCAGAGCAGCAGCGTAAACAGACTTTTATATTATGTGACATTTCACCTTCTGTAAAACGAATGAGGAATTGGCACTGACCCTGACATGTCAAACGTCTGGACTCTGGCAAACTGTCAAACAGAGCCTCGGTGTGATGAAGGAAGCAGCAGCTCGGTCCACATCTCACCTAATAACGGGTTGACCTGTTATTCTGTAGGTTCGGTTTGTAACCTGCTGGAGTCTTTAGGACATGAGTCATTTATATAAGCATCCTAGTGCATTGTGGGTATTATCCATTACCCCTCTGTCACCTGCTCATTAACAGCTTGTATGGAGAGCGCGTGGAGGGAGCTATAAGCCAAAGCCAGCATCCATGCCATCGCTATGGTTACCTGCAGCTTAATCAACACTGACCCAAGCCTCCTCCAGGTGTCTCTGCTCATGATTTTACCAGACAGTGATATTACACAGGGGATCCAGCAGCTCCAACCTCAGCCTGCTCGTGGCCTTCTGTCATGCACACAGCGGCTCCACACACATTATTAGCTTTGTCATGATGCTGGTGTTTCTACAACTGGCTGGAAATTGTTCTTTTCAGCTGACATCCTTTGTCTTTTGCTATTTTTCTCCAGACAGTAAACAAACCCGTCATCGGTTGATTGACAGTCCTCATTCATCTCTGTAATTGTGTTTTGCTGCTGCCATTTAAGAAGAATTACCTTTTCCTCAGCGTGTGGGTTTTGGCATCAGAAGGCAAACCTCGCCTTGGGGTATCAGCAGAGTCAGGCCTCATTACACACACACACACACACACACACACACACACGCACGCACGCACGCACACACACACACACACACACACACACACACACACACACTTTGCCTTCCTCTGCTTTCTTTCTCCTCCTGTTTCCTCTATTGTTCAGGCCTTTTTTCAGCCATCACATGCTTTCAATCTTTTTGTCTCTCTGCATGTACAGTACATGCTTGGGCTAAACGTTAGATTTAACGTCGTTCAGTGTGGCTGTGTTTAGGAATCACAGGCAAGTAAACCAGGTCCAGACAAGCAGGGTTAGGACCAAATCACACATTTCTATCATTTCCACAGAAAAACAGAAGTGATGGGAAACTCCGGGAGCAGCAGGCAGACTTCAGAGAACCCGGAGACAAACACTGCACCACCCACTCATCGGAGCCTCCTGCTGCTGTGGGCAACAATTCACCCACCAGTCAAAAACAAGGGCTTCAGCAGACACCCAAAGATTCATCCCACATGGAGGAATCAAACACAGCCGCCGATGCAGCGTAGTAGTAAATCGACTGAGGACACAGAACAGGTAGGACCCGCCTGACTCTGACGCCGAGGATGCAAAGGTTCTAGCTAATATTCTATCCATCAGCAGAATTACCCACTCATCGCTTTATGTTGGGACACTTATTCAGGTCAGAGGCGTCTGAGGCTGCCTTGCTTCTGCCCCATGCGCCTCCTTAGGGATCCAGAGACCTGGTGGGATATATAATCCTGTCATGGTGTACTGGGTCTGCCCTGGGGTCTCCCACCAGCTGGACGTGCCTGGAATGTGTCCACATGGGCCCAAACCGCTGCTGCAGTCCTGTTCTGGCCCAGCAGACCTGCTGCTTCTTCCTGTGACTGGTGAGTAGAATCCAAAGGACACAAAGTCTATGGACAGCTGCTTTATAGACATACACACACATACTTTGGATGTTTGTGTGACAGATGTTCATATTTTGGTTTGATGCTAATCAGTAACATCAGAGATGCAACATCCTGGCTGAATATTCCGATTTGACATTAAAAGTAAACTCATGTAGAGTCTGCGCCTGTCTGCACGAAGCATGTTATGAGTGTGATGCGTTCTGGGACCTTACAGAATGTAGGTCGTTCCTGTTCTCAGGGTCACACGCGACATAAATATGTGGAAAATGCTTCTGCTCCCAACCTGCAGGTTTAATACTTACACGTGAGATTCTTTACTCTGGGTCGCGCTCGGTTGTGACGCCTTCGTTTGCTGATGTCAGTCATAAATGTCAAACGTGTCGTTGAGGACGAAGCAGCTGCCTCCAGATCTAGATTGGATTATGGTTCTGCGTAGAGAACAGCAAGCAAAGCGGAACCGGCACAACATAAACATTGTTTTTTCCGGCTGTCATTAGCGCTGTGTGTCAGCTAGCGTAGCGCTTCACTAGCTTCTAGCATGTGGTACAATCTGACGGCGCACATCCATTTAAAAGCTATTACACACTCTCACATGCAGCACATTACAGAGGTCATTAAGGATGTATTAGAGGCGTCGATGCTGCTGCACATTCACAATTCAACGTATTAGAGAAGTCATTAGAAAATGTGGGTTGAGCTAAAGGTTATGAATGTCGTCCATGAATGAGGCTGATGGTCCAGAAGGACTACAGGGCGGCAGGTGTGTGATGGATGGACTCAGGTGTGTATGAAATCCTGCCCCAGTCAGACTGATGCCTTTCAGCTCACTTACTGCACAGCAGCCACAAACCAGCAGAACTTTATTAAAGCTGCTGAGTTGTGTTGAATCAGACTTTGTGGTCTTCCTGAATGTGCTTGTTGTCTTTACATGCTTAGCTTTAGCCACTTCCTGATGCAGATGAACACACTTTGTGATGGATGTGTGATGTGAAGGCTGCTTGTTCCTTCTGTGATGGATCCACACCCTGAATATTATGTTAATCTGGAATTATTATTTATTATATATTATTATATATTAATCTGTTAATCTGGATGTCAGGTTAACATGCTGGATTTCAACATTCAGTTTGAATCTGTGTTTTCCTAGAAAAGGAAAAGACTGAAGCAGACTTGGCAGAGTATGAAAAATACTAAAACGTGTCAAGGAAAAGGTCGAAGACTTGAATCTTTGTCACCTGCCTGTGTTTTTCTCCTGTGTTTTTCTGGCAGCTTTAAAGAGCAGGCTGCCAGAGCTGCTGTTGTCGTGCTCGTGTTTAATTAGCGTTAATAAAGCTGCAGTGATTGTGCGTCACCTGAATGTTGACACAGCAGTGGACCTGGAGAAGATAAGACGTCAGAGCTAAACACCATGGGTCCTGTGGTCAACGTAGACCCTACGTTGACCACAGGACCCATGGTGTTTTAATAGTTGTAAAGGGCCAGCAGCTTTAATGAAGGACTTCTGTCACCGCTTTATGGGGCACAGATGTAGAAATGGGAAGAGAGAGAAGATTTTGCCGAAAGATGGCGTTGGCTCCTTGAGTTTGACTGATCGTCCGGTGTGCAGCGCCATCTAGAGGCTCATGAATCCCAAGTGCACCAACAAAGTTCCTCTTTCCCACCTCTGATTTTGCAGACTTAGCAAAACCAAAATTTATGGATTTATCGACTTGTGGTCTGTTTCCTGAAGTTAAGCTCATGTATGTCTAGAGAATGACTGGGAGGTGTTTGTGTTAGAGGAAGATGGTTATCTGTATGTCCTAAATACTCGGAACGGGAGCAGATGTTTTCAGAGAACTTTGGTGTGCACCTTGTGTGAGCATCAACTTGTCCTCTCCACCCAGGTGCCTGTCTTTTACTTATTGATTGTTTGCATATGTAGAACTGAATTGATTTATTTATTGAGCCAGTCAGAGGTTTATTGTAAACCTTTATTACAAAATTATATGTAAGCAGATGAACAAAGAAAACAGTTTCTCATGTTATTCACGTCCTACATGTGAAACCTGGGCTTTTTTGATGGCAGCGTGTTCACTGCTGTTTAGACATTCAACAACCTAACCTGAGTTATTGGGTTTCTACATTTTAGTGGCCTCATCCTTAAAAAAGTAGCATTCCACATCACAAGCTTCTTTTTACATTAATACCTGTAATGATACAATAAGAGTTGTAACAGTAATGATACAACTTAGACATCCCTCTATTTTAATTTTTAATCTCACTGCTTCAGGTGTACTGTAGCTGGGATTACTCTTCCCCCAGTGATGCTTGCTTTATAGTAAACAAAAGAAATTTGAAAATGCCATAGTAGCACTCCCTTGATGGATCTGTTCTGCACTATCCACCTTCACTCTTCAAGTAGAGTATCCACTGCCCTGGAATGAACTGGCTGTGCCAGCGTAGGAGCCGCCATCATCATCTTTGGTTAATAGAGCTGTGCTCAGATACAGAAATGGGTTCAAACCTTTCTATACATTCCTTTACGTAAGACTATCACACTAGGGTGTTATTAAGTCAAATGATAACACGTAATAAAAAAAAATATTGTTAAGCTATTCAGAGATATTTTCTTAAGTAAAAAGTTTAAAAGAAAGTAGATAGAGACATTGACCCCCCCCTTTGACCTAAGACCCCCTGTTGGAGAGCTTGTCCACTTCAGTAGCCCCTCATGGCAATGGTCGTTGCTCCTATGTTGTCATAGCGTTTGACCTGATGGACCATCAGGAGGGAGATGAGCAGCCCCAGCAGCTAAATGCACAGACAGAGAGGTCATGCAGAAATCCTTCTACAGCTGCAGTATGAAGACAGGCTCTGTCCCATGATGGCCACCACATCTTTGCATTTATGACATGGATCTTTATTTGCTTAGTAAAATGAAACATTATTAGCCTTAGCCTTAGCTCTGTTCAATCATATACCTAAAGAAGCTTTCTCATTTCACGCTGCATTAACATACAACAGTTAAAGAGGAACAGAAGCCAAAGTGTTCAAATGGTTTGTGTCACTAAAGCTTTATATTGTTACAGTGAAACCGACATTGTCTTAATCAGCAGGATGCTCACAACACGGTAAACTGAACTTACCGCAGTCACTGCAAAGGTAAAGAAGATGCCCATTGAAATCTGAAAGGCGATGTTCACCCAGTGTATGATGATATCGCTGCAGGGCTGCAAACAACACCACAAACAGTTGTGAGATCTAAGCATCACCACTTGGGACAGTAGGTTTGATGGTGTTTTACTGGCTCGCTAATTGATTAAATACCTTTTTATAGATGCTGCTTGGACCTGAGGTTTCCTGTGAGAAAACATACCATCACATTTAACAGTGAGAAAAACAGAAAATGCAAAGCAGGATAACGTTCTGAACCCTTTGTGTATAAAAGCTGACCAGAGGACGAGCTGTGCATCCGCTATAACCCCGGCAGCTACAGGAATCGGGGATGTCGCTTCCCCAGTCTTCAGCATTCTCTAATCCACAGCACTGGTTCTGCAACCACAAGGTTTACCAGAAGCTCATAAAGTCTGTTTTTTAGATGATGAGCTGATAAAACATGTAATAACAGAGAGCATTACAGTTTGCTGTAGGTTTTGCAGCATCCCTCTGAAATCCTCATTCTGCATTAACTGCTTTGTCACATCCGAGGTCTTAAAGATGTCTTCCAACTGGAGGGAGAGAGAGCATCAAGGAACACGGACAACGCATTAGGCCTAGACAACATGATGAAACATGGCTTGGACCAGGACGTGGAGGTGAAGAAAAGGCCAGAAGAAGGTTACCTTGTTATTTGCCACAGCAAGAATGAAGCCAAAGATCAGCATGATGACCATGCCCACCCCCATGAAGCCTGCAAACTGAAACCCAAGGAATGTCAGACATGTTTTTGCTTCATTCACTGTTCTGCCTCTTTTTCTGCAGGGTGCCTTCGTACGTACTATTTTGAGGACGACCGGTTTCTCAGAGCAGGCTGCGTAGATGCCCAGACTGGAGACGCCGAGAACGCCGATGGCAAACACCCAGCTCCAACCCAGGTTGGGAGCCCCGAACGCAGACAGCTTTCAGGACAACAGGCAGTTAGTCCGGATCAACCTTCGCATAACTCACTGCTTTTCCTTTCAAATTAGCTGCCTCACATTTGGAAATGCGTGTGTGTTTACCTGTTGGCTTTGAACAGTGACCTTGAGCGTTCCATACATGAGCAGACATCCAAAGATCTGAGGAAAAGTCACGTGGGTTTGAGTCAGAGCTAACGTAGTTAAAATGTTGAACACATATGAATATTAACCCATCAGATTGTTTGTTGTTTTCAAGTGAACTATGTTTTTAATTATAAATTCAGGGGCGTGTCTACAGTTCAGTTTACTGCTCGGCTGCTCACGGTTCAGACGCTAGATGGAGGCAGAGCTCTAGGAAGTGAACCCTGTCAAACCTCAAAGCATGAGGCAACCGCTGCCATCACCCACAAAAACCTGCTGGGATCTTTACAGACGCGTGTGTACATGCCAAGTGTGAACATCTTTATCATGTTAATGTACGACTGTCTAAAAGGTTCAGATCTATATATTTAATGAAGGGTTTCAAATTAATTCAGTCAAACTTAAACTGTAACAAATAACACAAAATGCAAGTGATTAGAAGAATTGAAAAAAATACTGTCCTTTGTGATGTCGTCATGCAAAGGAAAAAACGAAGGAAGGAAAGAAGCTACTTCCTCTGAAAAAAAATTCAACAGAATTTTCACAGGTTGCTTTGCGTTACGTTTGTTTTTTCTTGAGGTAAAGTGAAAGTCCATGTTCAGTTCTTCAGGACAGAAGCAGCTTCTCTTTCTACGCTCTCTTTCCTGTCGGGCGTGAGACTTCAATCATGCCAAGAGGAAGCAAGCATGAGGGGCAGAAAGGGGTCGGCTGAAATACGAGCCTGCTCCTCCCTTTCCACTCACTCTTTTTTTTTGCCCACTTTTACTGGAAGCCGCTGTTTACTGGAGGTGGTCTGGAATTGTTTATACTTGATTGTCCAGAAAGCAAGTCATTAAAAAGCTGTGCTTCATATATGTTTCATTATTTCCTCATTATTAAAGCATCACGGTATTCATGCAAAGATATGTAACTACTTTAGTGGTAAAGTCATTTCCTGTAACTTGGGGTTCACTTTTAGTACATTTGTTTGTTTTTTTTTTTTTTTTTGTGTTTAAAGGCTGAAAATGTTATAAAATCATTTTTTCCCCATTGTGGAAACTATTACTTTTTTCGGAATTAAAATTCACCCAAAATCATTTTATCCTCAGCTAAATGTAATTACGTAACTTCTCTCTTATAGTTACTTCCGTTCTCACTAAACTAAATCTTGACAAACATGAATAAGAAGACAAGAAATGTTAAAAAGAGTTACTCACTGCAAACAGCACATTGAAGAAGATGAAGATACATTTGAGGCATGAATTAATTTTTGTCATCTTTGGTCTTGAGTGATTGTCTCTCAGGAGGTGAATCTGTGTGCGTGTGAAGTGGGAATGATGATGTGCAGATGCGTGTGCTGCGATCAGCTTTAAGTAGATTGAATCAGTGAGCCTGGACACAGAGCTACAGAACATAGACCTGATCTACAGCCAAACATTTAACCGACGCACATAAAGCAGGAAAAGGCGCTTTCAGACAAGTTGCAGCTTGAAGATGATGAACTACATTTTAAGGTGGTTTTCCAAGCCACTGGTGTAAATCTTGTAAATCTGTTTGGTCTCTTCTAGCTGCTGTAGATCTATGTAGTCATTCTGCGTCTGCTGGAGGAGACCACACCCCTCTGTACTGTACATGTGTAATACACTCGCCCTTCTGACCAAAAGAACAAAAAGAAGACTGACTATGTGAAAGCGGATGATATAAAGTCTGACATGTTTGTGAAAAAGCTTTGACCCAAGGTCAGCATCAAATCATTAGGGTCCGAGGCAATGCATGAAAAAACGAGGGGGTGTGAAAACTGTGGGTGGAGCCGAGACTTGGCCACTTCTCCGTACATTCATCGAGGAATGCAGATGTTTTCCACGGAAACCTATTCAGGAGGGAAAGTTGCATCAGACTCCAGGAAGCTCAAAGCTCCATCAGGCCACATCGAGGCCAAACCAAGAAAGTAATGATCCCTGAAGTACAAAGTACTGTACAAGCCTGTAGCTGAACTTAGGTCAGTGTGACAGACAAACATCTGCAGATCTGACAAAACATCTGACAACGAGCAGAAAGCATTAGAGGCATTAGTGTCTGCTTTAAGAGCTTGGGTTTCATGTTTCATCATTTGTGCGTGAAAGAAGCGGTTTAATATTTCCTATTTAACACAAGCTGTAGCTGCTGAAGCGTGCAGGCTGCATCCACATGTGCAGTGAATCACAGATGCTCACACAACATGGCGACACTCAGGTCTGTGCTGAAACTAACCATGAAGCTTCTGTCATCTTTTACTACAGATGGACGCTGCGGGGCATGAATAAGCACCTACAGCAGCACATCTGTGGAGGGAGGTTCGGCGTCTGTGGAGGCTCCGTCTGCTCAGACATCAGTGACGTTCAGTCCGAGGACGCAGGTCAGTAGTTTTCCTTCTTTCGCTGCGCTGTCCTTCTTCAGACTGGGAGTCGTCTTCTGTCCAGTTTAGCCACTTGTTCGCTGTGTTGGTTTCAGCCAGGCTTTGGAGTTTCTCCCAGTTCTGGTATGTTCTTATTCAGGAGAAGCTGCATTTCAATGTCCTTGATCCAGACATGTATAAACGTGAGGGTTGATAGAAGTTTACATGTTGAATGTCTTCCAGCCTTTAAATAAAAATCCAACCAAAAAGTTTCTTGTCATATTTTGAGTTTCTGTTCAGCTATTTTGGGTTTTTTTTTGTGGTCATTTCCGGTTTCTGTTCCTCTGTGCTCCATGTCACCTGTACTATGCATCACCTGACCAGCCGCCTGGTCCTCATCACATAATCAGTGTATTTAGCCACCAAAACTTTAATACTGACATAAAGGGTGTCGCCCGGCTGCAGAATCTGCCTTCTGATCAGGACATAGAGGACCTAGTGAGAGTGTGGTCTTTGCATGACGCGTCTGTGGTGTATGTTCTGAACTCCTCAACTGGCTTCTGATTTGCTTTTCCCATTATCTTTAATTTTTCTCTAATATTAAAATAGATTCTATCCACAGCCCCATAACTGGGACCAGACTAGTGAGGCGTTAACTAGACCTAAAACAGAATGTTAAAGGAAGTGAAGCAGTTCAAGGCTATGGTGTGTGGCTTGGCCTTATTCTAGGTGTCAGGTGGGGAAAAAACCTGCTCCAACCAAAGTGGCGAAAACTCACAACGTCACAGCAGCTTCTGGGAAATGGCCTCATTTATGAGAAATGTTTGTCCCTGATGCGTAGCAGCAGTTTGTTAGTGTTATCTCCAAGTACAGTGGTAACAGCAGCTGATGCTCTGCTGGCGTGTCCGAGGTCCTAGCGTCTGCACCGCTTTATGTAGCTTCAGAACGCAGCTGCGCTGTGAGGAGAGAAAGAGGAAGGCATGATATCACACCACAGTCTGTGCAGCTTGAGCATGTCCAGGTTCAGAGGGAGTTGTCCTTAAATTCAAAAGGATGAATATAACCAACAACCTAATGTGTATGTCATGTAATTAATAGGTTTTCTTTTTGAATGTGTAGAATATTCCAGCTGTTTGTTTCAGTGGGTGTAGAAGCAGGTGTTGGTGGAGGACTTTTCACTTGAATAGGGCACAGACTGTGTCCACAGACCCGGTTTAAGTGGAAAGTCTGTGTGTCGAGAGGAAACGTGTTGCAAGGTTGAGCTGGTTCAAAGCTTCTATATTTTCAGTGGTTTTCTGTTGTTTAGGTGATTGTACATTCAGCCAGCGTCGGATTGTGACCGGTTGTGGCACCTTTGCATGAGCGGCTCAAACTGCGACTTTTGTACGTTGTAAAGGTGGTTTTGCCTCTTGTTGTTTGAGGTAGAAAGCAGCGTCTTTATGGAAAGAAAGGGTTTAATGTGTGATTCCTTCTGTCTCTGCTGTTATAAACCGGTTTTAGCCTCTGAGTCTGTCTTTCAGTCCTATTGTGTAAGGAACTTACCAGATCCGTTAAAGCTGCCCTGGAGGTTAGGGCTCAGTCTTGGCAGCTCACCAGGCCACCAAAACAGCTTCAGATGACAAATCACCACTTTAGGTTTCATTCAGTAGCCAGTCACACGCTTTACTTTCATTTCAGGCAAAGTGAAAAACGCATCCTTGTTATTTCATGATAAACAACCATAGGAGTTCAGTGAACCACAAAAAGAGCTGATAGTTTTAATATAAGCTGTGACTGTATACTGTTTTACCTACAGTATACTGTATGCTGTAGATTACAGTGGTTTGTGTTATTATGATTAAATCCCAGACAATTTAAAACTGCTTCTCAAGAATCAGTGGTAAAATGAGAGGAGGTTGGGTAAAAGCTCTGGTTCTGTTCCAGTCACAGTGGACCGTTGTGGAACAATAAACAGATCCATCTGTCCAACTGTTACCTGATCCAGGTTTGTCAGTTTAAAGTGAAGCCGTTTCATTGGAGGGCAAACGAGGTAACCTGTTATAAAACGAGTTTATTACTATCTGTTTGGTGAAGAAATGAAACGGTAGAAGCTGTGACAAACAGGAACCTGGTGGCAGGGTTTTTATCGCTTTCTAATCTTTACACTTGAGAGACTCACATTTTATCTGAGCAGCTCTCTTTTATTTCACCATGAATGTTCTTAAAGTCCTGAACTTATTCTACAAAAAGCACTGTCGTGTATTTCTTGTTCCGACATTGTTAGAGAGTTCACACAGACTCAACTTTTATGCTCAAATTAACACATGAATTTATTACATAGAATGAAATAGTACAATCACAGAATAATCATGAGAGAGGTGGTGGCCGAATTCACCCGCTGGTTCTTCTGCAGAAAGTGTCAGGCTTGGGGCAGGCGGCGGACCCACATGCACAGCGCAGAGGCAAGGTGACGATTAACACAGGTTTTATTTTAGAAAACAGAGTCAGACGGTCCAGGTCATACACAACGCTTGGTAGGGAAGTACAAAAGGGAGCAGGCAGTCTCAAGTCCAGTAAACAGGCAAGGTACGTTACACAGGAGGTCTCGGTGAAGGTACAGGCAAGGGTTAAGCAAACTCACGGTCAGTTGTCCAGTCACGGTTCTTTCGCAGGCGACGGTACAGACAAGATTCAGGCAGGAAACAATGGTCAAGGCAATCAGGGTCAAAAACACAAGAGGCTATACATGAATCGCTGGAAGGAAGTTCGGGACTTAACAATCTGGCAGCTTGAGTCTGTGCGAGGTGGATGCTATATACTGGTAGGTGATTACTTGATTACAGACAGGTGTGGATACTGGGAACCGGTAAGTGAACAGCTGACTGAAACAGGAAGTTTAACAAAATAAAACAGGACGTGGCGTGACAACAAGACATGGCGTGAAACATGACAGTACCCCCCCCCCTATGGCGTCTTCCACCACGCCAACGAGCCCCCCCGCCCAGGGCGGGTGGAGGGAGTTCGCAGGAGGAGGGCCCGAATCCCCCCCCTCGGCCGGACGTCGAAGCAGGGTGGGCGGAGGGAGGACATCAGGAGGAGGGACAAAACAAAACCCCACAATGGTCCAAACTGTCCCTTCCAGGAGGCCAAGGGGGCGCGGCGGTCGGCCACGGCAGAAGCAACGCCATCGCCACCGCAGGAAACGGCGACCCCCGGGCAGGGAGTCACCCCCGGAACTAGACAGCCGAGGTGGCCGACGACGCAGGAGGCAGCGCCATCCTCGCCACAGGATGCGCCAAAGGCGAGGCCACCCATCAGGCCGACAAGGTACCAGCCGGCGGAATGCCGGCACCAAGGAGCAGAACAGGCGTGGAGACGTGGTCAGCGCCGGACCACCAGGAACCGAAGCGGTCAGCGCCGGACCACCAGGAACCGAAGCGGTCAGCGCCGGACCACCAGGAACCGACGCAAAAATACTTTTGTTTTTTACACATTTACAACAATGCACAAAATAAAAAATGCAACTAAAGGCTTCATCCTGGACCCGAAGCAGGTGCGGCCGGGGCCGAGCCGCCAGGAACCGATGCAGGTGCGGCCGGGGCCGAGCCGCCAGGAACCGATGCAGGTTCTGTAGGCGCCAGACCACCAGGAGCGGAGACGGGCGTGGCCGGGACCGGGCCACCAGGAACTGCACCTGCACACATTGGCCCAAAAAACACAGGGACCAGGACCACCCGACCACCTCCTCCGGGAGGGCGGCAGGAGACAGAGCTGGACCGACCTCCTCCGGGAGGGCGGCAGGAGACAGAGCTGGACCGACCCCCTCCGGGAGGCCGGCAGGAGACAGAGCTGGACCGACCCCCTCCGGGAGGCCGGCAGGGACTGCAGCAGGTGCTGCGGCAGGCGCTGCTGCAGGAGCGACCCCCTCCTGGAGGCCCGCAGGAGCTGCAGCGGGCGCGACCTCCTCCTGGAGGCCCGCAGGAGCTGCAGCGGGCGCGACCTCCTCCTGGAGGCCCGAAGGAGCTGCAGCGGGCGCAACCTCCTCCTGGAGGTCGGCGTGAACCGCGGCAGCAACTCCAGCCGGCGCGACCTCCTCCTGGAGGTCGGCGTGAACCGCGGCAGCAACTCCAGCTGGCGCGGCCTCCTCCTGGAGGTCGGCGGGAACTGCTACTCCGAGGCTGACAGGGATGGGGGCTAGGACGACCTCTACGGGGCCGACAGAGACGGGGGCTAGGACGACCTCTACGGGGCCGACAGGGACGGGGGCTAGGACGACCTCTACGGGGCCGACAGGAACGGGGGCTGGAACGGTCGCTACGGGGCCGACAGGAACGGCCGCAACATGGCCGACAGGGACTGGGACGACGTCCCCTCCGGAGCCGGCATGACTACTTGCAGCTGCCGAGCTCGACGGACTAGACGCCGGGCCTGATTGGGTGTGACTAACACTCGACTGGGCTGGGACCTGGACTGGGCTCGACTGGGCTGGAGACTAAACAGCGCGCGGCTGGGCTGGAGGCTGAACAGCGCGCGGCTGGACTGGAGGCTGAACAGCGCGCGGCTGGACTGGAGGCTGAACAGCGTAGGGACAATTTTTATTCTTTTATGGTTTGATTAATGTGTAATCAAAAGGGGGGAGTGTTATTGGAAAAATTGTCTCTTCCTTATTTCTATGTCTCTTCCTTATTTCTATGCAGTTATTATATGATTTATGACTTATGTTCTGCAATTAATATCTTATGTTTTGTCTTACACAATGTTTACACAGCTGCAGCAGTTTATTTGTTTTAGTGGCCAATCTGACACTACGGTCAACTTGACATTTGTTGCAATGGACAGAAATAACTCCATAGGAGGAACAGAATTTACCACAAACTTTTCCCCCTCAATGGACAGACAAATGTCCATTAAAACTAAGCCCAATTTACTTTTACCGCTTTAAACCAGTGATAAGCACTAGCAAGGTCCCAACCCATTTTAAGTTTCGTTTAACCTTAGCAATGTGGACACATAAATCAATTAAAATAGCCAAATTTATCCTACTGCTAATACAGGACTTTTCAGGGCAGCCAGCTTGATGACCTCCGAACGTTTCACAGGTGAATCCGGTACCTGCCTCTAAAAATAAACACAAAAACAAATTACTGACAAGTTTACAAACACACTTGGACCCTCATGGCAGGTCAATTAGATGCATTATATCAAACAACACAGGTATCATTACTCATACAATGATTAACCTGACTATCATAAACCATTTTTACTAAACATCAATCTTAGGGTTCTCCATTTCCCCCTCTGATACTTTAACACAGTATTTCAGATGATACCAGGTGGGAGAGCCTTTAACTTGAACTGCTCTCGAGGTCGTCTTGACCAACATGTTGGGACCTTCTTGTCGGGCATGGTCCCACGTATTCCTGAACCCCTTGATGTACACCGGATCCCCAGGTTTCAACTTCAGCTCCAGCTCGTCCTTTGCCTAGGACGTCTCCTTTTGCCTAGGCTCTTTTTTCAGCTCCAACAGGTGATCCTCATATGCAGCAACAGTCGGTCATGAAGGTCTGTGCTCCCACCTCGTTCCGCCTCCTATAGATGTGTTGGTCCGCGCAGCCCCACAATATTAGGTGGGTGAGAAGTCTTGGTCTAGCTGGAATTGGATTAATTGGACTCTCCGTTGGCTCCTTCGGCTCCAGTGGCTCTTCCATCATGGTTGTAGTGGAAGCTGTGGCACTGCACCCTCTGCGTTGTCCTAAGAAGCTCATCTGATGCCTAGCCTCTCTGCTAGCCGACCCAGTTGGTCCAGCTCACTTGTGGCCCTCACACCGAACACAGAGTCACTCGCTTCCAGACTGTCCAGGGCTCCAGCACTCCTCTGCTGCGTCGTCCTCTGTCCCCCTCAGACTGGTGCTCCAGCTGTGACCTGAGAGCTGATAGCTGAGAGGCAGAAAGCTCTGCACCATAATGCAGCATAAACCATTTTACAGAGCTAGGGTTAGACTGAATGGAACATATAGTTTACTTTTTATCCCAGGCCGTCATGTAGAAATCAGAAAATAAGAGAATATAAAATAACCAATTTGTAGCAGGTCAGAAGATAGAAGACCCTCTTCTGATACTGAAGTAACCTGTGGACAGAGGTTAGGGTTAGGAGAGAAATCGGTTCGGTTAGGCAAGAAAATCAGTTTAAGCGAGGTGTTTATGCTGACACAGTTTCTCCACTGCTGCTCCGCCTAAAGAGAAGGGTTGAAGTTGTTAATGTGAGCTTCCTGTGTACAACAACACACTGAGATGCAGAATGAAAATGGTTAAACCCTCATTATATAAAATCAACAACGAAAAAACATCATTGACACGTGTCATGGTCAGTCCGTAGAGCATATATCAGTCAGTCATGTCATTGTCATGAGCTCAGGGTTTTTATCGTGCACGTGAGCTAAGAGAGAAACCTCTTGCTCTATGAGAACTATAATTTAGAAAGGCTAGCCTGTGACCTTGTTCTGCTACAGTAAATGAGTCAGCAGTGTCACTCAGGGCCCATCAGTGATCCGGAGTTTGATCTTCTTTGACCTCTTCTTTCCTGCAATGGAACAGCACAGCACTCCTGCGTTTGTTAATTATCTGTTTTACATAAAAACGTAGGTCACTGGTTGATGCATTAAACACTATTCTGTCAAGCAAAGCTTCATGCAATGTTAGTTTTATGCGTTCTGCATATTTTTTACAAGATACACCCTGAAATGCAAGGTTCACAGCACTGTTTCATCTCTCTATTGTCCACATTCACACTTTCCCTTTCCTTCACTCCTTGACCTCCTTTCCTCCCTCACATACTGTACCATGCTACCATCTCTTTTTCTCTCACTCCACTAGGAATCCTGCTGAGATCATCCTCTTCGCAAGCTATTTACACTCCAATTCAACATATGAACCGACTCAAACACCAACTTTTGAACCAATAGGCCTCCTTCGAATAAGTTCGCCAACTTGGGATGAGACACAACAGAAACAGAATAGAAGAATAGTCCCACAGCAGACGCCACACATACAAGTCTCCTGTCATTCATTTTCATTTTCATACTCCCCATACACACATACTGCATCCAAGTGATTATACAAATTACTAATTTAGAAAGTGAGGACAATCGAATCGCTAACTTAAGATGGGCACATTAGTACAACCCCTAAAAATCATTTCTTACCCTTACTTATCTATCCTTACTGGGACTTAATAAACTAAGTGAAATTAAGAACCTTATACAGCATCTAAACTTCAAGGTTACACCCTCGATGTCAGCTGACAGCTAAACAAGAAGGATTAAGATTTAGTGACTAACCTGATGAAGAACACAGAATCACTGCGATAAAACTTATTTCATTCAGGAAGTGCTGTAAATGCATGCACTAAGTGACTCTATGACGAAATTAACATACAGACTAAATAAGCTGCATTCTCACAACCTATCAGAGATGACACATTAGACATAACACAACCTGTTGAACCTGTTGCACAAAGCAATAAACCTAGAAACACAAACAACCCCACAATCACTACTGCATCTAATTGTAATTTCCCCCGTGACTATCTGAGTCTCTAATGACAACATACTGTAACATCTGTGGATAAAAACTACAACTTAAATATTGTAACTTACTAAAGAAAGTTCATATAAACCCACATACAGCCAAACCTCTTGGAGGATAAAACACAGTCAACCACTGAGCATCAGGTGAAGCATTTGAACAGCAGAGTGAGTGAATTGGGAACTTTATTTTGAAATATTCTTTATACCTCTTCCTTTCCTTGTAAAATTGGAATATTTTATTTTATTTTATTCATTTATTTATTTTAAGCTTTTGGCAGTTTTAAGGACTGAGTTATTTTCACCAATTTGACTTATTTATTTTGTTTTTCAAAAATTTAGATATTTGTCTGAGTCTCAAAGTACTAAAGTGTGCAGCAAGGTGAGAACACAGATTCAGAGGCCTCTGGCTTTTTTGCTTTTGATAACGTCCATTGACACAGTTCATGTCTGACAGCCTGCACTGTCTCAGTGGCCCTGCTTCAGCCTCAGCCTTCCTTGGCCGTCCAGGTGGACTCTTGTTCCATCACTGGCTTTGCACATGTCCATACCTCCCACACTGGAAGCAGTTCACAGTTTTCCCACAGCAGCCTCGTCTTGCTCCTCAGCCTGCAGGAGTCCCTCCTCCCCTCATAGGAGGTCGTCTTGTCCACCCTCCTGGTAGAATGTACATCACCTGAGGTGTGGCCATGCCTGGTGGTGTAGGTGGGGTCTGAGGCACGCTGGTTGGTTGAGCTCTTTTCTCCCCCTCTTTTCGTGCTGCTGGCGTGTTGCTTCTTTCACTGCCTTCTTTGCCTGCTTTTGATGCAGCTCAACAGCATGAATCGCATGGTCAGTTATTTGTTCTACTGACATGTTGCACAGTCTCACAGTGTCATTCAGATCCTTCTGATATGGTCTTGAAGGCCAGGGCAGATTTTGTCGCTTTGCCCCTTTGACCAGCGGAGGACGTCCATGAGAAACCTCATTTACCCGTCCGTCACCCACACACACTAATTCCTCATCTGACCCAGCCCACAGTGATCTACCTGCTCTGTCACACAGATCACTTTCACTGCAGGAATTTCCAATTGAAATTTTCTGTTTTCAAATAAATGTCGGACAGTTCTAATAACTCATCCCTTTTCACTGCCCTGTCTGTCCTTTCTGGATCAGCTACAGGGTGAACTGGCTTCTTTGTCCTTCCAGGTTTTGTTTCTTCTGCATCCCTCTGGGACGCGTCTGAAAGAGACTTGATTATAGTGATCTGATTAAATTGATTATTACAACATTGAGCTGTCTTTTTGCCCATCATTTTTGCACAGCTAATAAAATGCAACACTGCATCACAGATTTGATCTCAACCCACTGCCTCAGATCAAATGTCCCCTCTGTTGGCCAGGGTGACGTAGCTTTATGCGTCCGCTTATTCTATTTCTTTGAATACTTCTGAATCTCCTGAGAAAAGAGTATATGACATACTTAAATGGACCGACCAGGAATGAATGTTAATGGACTTTTTATAGGTGTTTTATCCTACTTAGTTGACTTATTTGACTTCCTGCTCTGGGCAGTATTCACACACACACACACACACACACACACACACACACACACACACACACACACACACACACACACACACACACACACACACATTCACACGCACACACATGAGAAGTGAACACGCGAAGAGGAACAAAACTAACGTCTCCGGGCCCAATTTGGAGTCCCAATTCACTCCTCCCCCCTTTTTCTTTTTTAACCAAACCAGGAGGCCGCAATCTGCACACACTCTGTGACCTGCTTGACCAGTCCCAACCACAGTGTGGAAACATCGTTCTAAAATACGCAGATTATTTCAAACAATGATTACCCCAATGTCCACACAGGACACTAAAAAAATATTAGAATTATCAAAAATGATAGAATGATCAAAACGTTCGAAAGTGTAATCTACACAGCACTCACCCCACGGCTCTCTACAGACTGTTCAAAAACAAACAAACACACACAGACACTGAACAGCGAGGCTTTATCTCCCCGTTTCACACACTCTCTCTGCTCCAAAGGACAAAAAGGGAACGCACACTGTTAATTATTAACACACACTCAGGTTTTTTACCGACACAGACTCAAATGTTATTACCTCGACACCTGTTAATTATTATTAACACCGCAACAACTTAGCACTTATCACATTATCCTTAACTGCATTAACATATACTAAAACATACACTCACCCCAACTTAACTATACTTGCGCAATACTGACACATCGACACACTGCAGTTCAACACACAATAAACAAAAAGCGCTTTTACCGGTTATCCCTATGTTACCAGGCCTCACAAACCTTGGGAAGCTCTACACTTGGATTGATCCGTTCCAAGCTTAATGTAGATTCCCAATACATTACACAAGCCTACAGTGCCTAATAAATTTCGATTCTATCGAGCAGGTCGAATTTTCCAAATTTCACAACCCGTTGCACCGAGGCCGCACTGTCTACCGACGCCGGTACCGTACGTCTTCCCCTTTAATTTAACAGCCGCTCAACGAGGTATGGTTCAGTGACCCCGCTCAATACCTGGACCAAATTTTCCAGCGTCGACACAGAACTTACACAGTCTTGAATTTATTTTATCCGAATGCAGACTACAACGCCCATACTTTAGATTTCCCCAACGTCGCCTGCCTCAAGTTTACCTACGTAACTTCTAGAGGTCGATAGGCCATGTCATTTTTCCCCAAGCGCAAGGTAGCACATACACACAAAGCAGTTGGTTATGCAAAGCAGTTATTTACAGCAATATATATACCAACATTTGCTCACACTGTCTCGAACACAGAGAATCGTCACGTAAAAGCTTTAAGCGCTATTTACCTTCACTGATGACGACGGTCGTGCGTCCAGGCCAGTCCGGACAAATGTTGGTTCTGGAAACGGCTCCTCACGCCTGTGTTCGTGACGCCATTCTGTCGTGTATTTCTTGTTCCGACATTGTTAGAGAGTTCACACAGACTCAACTTTTATGCTCAAATTAACACATGAATTTATTACATAGAATGAAATAGTACAATCACAGAGGTGGTGGCCGAATTCACCCGCTGGTTCTTCTGCAGAAAGAACTGAGAGGTCGAAAAAGGTCAGCTGGGTGTCTGCAGCAGACCCTCTGCGAAGCACTCTAAGAAACGTCTCCCAATGCCCACTTTTTAAAGCTGTGTTGTTTATGCAACCAGTGAGTGCCTACTGTACGTGTCCATCGAAAGTCCATGTTTACACACCTGCAGCAGTTTATTTGTTTTAGTGGCCAATCTGACACCACGTCAACTTGACATTTGTTGCAATGGACAGAAATAACTCCATAGGAGGAACAGAATTTACCACACACATTTATCCACCTGTTGCTGGCATCTTTATGTCTGAACAGGTCACACACACGAGGGTCTGGAATCAGGGCAGCGTCTGTTGGTGACTCGTGAGCGGACCGCCTGCTGGGGACATCGTTCTGATCCACGTCTGCTGTTTCTGAAGAAACTAAAGTGTGCTGCAGTCACTGCCTGGGGCCACACGGGCGGCAGGCCGGAGACCTACAGTACCCTCCCCATCAGTGAGAACAAACCAGTGGTGTGGGTGTGAGAATGAGACAGTGCATGGGTTCACATATGATTGAGTAGCCGTTTGTGAGAGAGTTTGTGGTAGTGTGTGTGGGTGTAAGTGTGTGTCTGTGTCTGTGTGAGTACGTACAGTATGCATGTGGTGCAGTTGGTTTGTCAGGGGTCCGTACGGGCCGCTTCCACAAGTGGCAGTGTTTGTGCACCAACGTCTGCCTCACCCTTTGGGTGAACAATGCTAAGCTACAGCTTTACTAACCTTGTAGTGGGACACTCAACACCTGAGCTGATACACAGGCTTTCTAAACCTACCTGGAAGTATTACTGATATTTATCACTACCAATATCAATAATGTGTGAATATGGAAATTGTGGTGTTGTATGTCATGACTATTATTAAGTAGCATGAGATTACGTATGACAATGCATGTGTATGTACATGAGATATGTATATGTACACACCTTAACACTATTATTGGTATTAGTATTAATCTCCAAGGTAAACCACAGTACAGCAGTCGTTTAGTTATGAATGTGTTAACCTAAGGTACATCCCGGCTTATTTATTTTGCACTGATTGTTTACTTAACAGATTTGCTTGGTTTCAGCAGCTGGTTGCAGTCTGACTGGGCTACACAGACGTTCCACCATAGTCAGACAGAGGGGTTAAAAGGCAGAAGCAACTTGAGGATCGGGGGCTCTTTGCATCACACCTTCGTGGTGTGAGCACTGATCTCCCAGCTGGTTTTTGGTTTGTTGATGTGTGTGATCAACATCCATGTTTTTGATTGGCTTTTCACATTATTTTTATTTTCCTTTATTTTTTTAGTAAATCACACAAAAGACAACCCTCTCGTTAAAGCAAAGCTGTCCATCACAATATGGCATTCAGCGTAAGATATGCTGCTTGCTAAGCTGCTGACAGAACAAAAAAAAAAGACAACCCTCTCATCTGCCTGTTTATGGGAAATTTCCACCACAATGCTGCTTGTTGAACTGCTGAACAGAGCAGTCATTTTGTGTTTCTCTGATTCATTCTTAAACTAGATCCTTTGCTTCACTACCACTAGTTCCACTTATCAGTGGGCTCAGTTGTGAAATCATTAATGGGTGAGAATGTTGGCCAACTTGGGATTCTGGGAAGCACAGTGTCATCAGTTGCTGAGTGAGTAAACTGACCACAGGTAAAAGGGGAAGTTAAAACTGACTACTGAGAAGAACTGTGACAGCGACATCACTTTTTTCTGATGTGAATGTGAAATGAAAAAAAACTGAGCCAGGATGTAAGGATCTGTAACTACTTCATGTCCTTCTCTTCGTCCCCTGTCAGCACATTTATCTCCTCATTGTTCACTCCCCCTTCAGGGTCACTCCTACCCGTTCCTCTTCCTATCCACACCATGGTAGAACAGTCTGTATCCTCCTCCAATTCGACAGTACGTGCTTTGCGGCCCTTCCCCCTCGTCTCCTGCACACACAGTACATCCACCTTCCTTCTCTCCATCATCTGCCTTTCCCTGTCATTGTTTTAGGTCCCTATTCTCAGATCTCCTGTCTTCTCTCTTTCCACAAATCCTCCTCTCCTTCAACCAACAGTAGTCCAGCTTCCACCGGCACCCTGTGGGTTAACAGCATCAGTGGTGGGCGTTAACACGGGCCACGACTCATCCGGTATGAAATTTCTAATGGACGATTCGCATAACGATTCCATTTATACCGGATGCCCTTCCTGACGCATCCATCTCTATTTATCCAGGCTTGGCACCGGCACAGAAGTCCCTGACCTGCAACCCCCGTAGCTAGATTCTTTGAGGACCTGTAACTGTAGTCACATAATTATTAGCCAAGTGTATATGGTTCAGTTCAGTAAGTTGGTTGTCCTTCCCTCCCTCTGTAGCTGCTGTAGACCTGTTCTCCACCACCATTCATACAACCCCACCACACGTGTGTCACGTTTGCATTTCTGCAGAATAATTAACAACCTGATTTCTGTTTGTTTAAAAGAGGAACATTTATTTGTCTTAGATTTGTTTTGTGTCACTGGATTAGAGTTATGTGTTTGTGTTGTGTGGACCTCATTAAAGCTGCAGTCGAGTCTGTTTAACGTCTTCCGGTAATTAATGTGTATTTAGAAACCGCCTCTGCCAAGCAGCTATAAAAGAAAGGAAACGGGGTAAACTACATGATTCGATTCTGAGAAGTAGTGGAGGAAAGGCGATGACTCAAGGCATCAGCGCAGTGAATTAAGCAACAAGGTTAAAGACGCCGATGATTCATTTAAAAATGGCTTCTGATTCTTTGGATTCTGGTTGATTCATGTTTTTCATTAGTAGTTGAAAAAGTAAACCAAGATTCATCTGATGAAATAAGATAAATGCAAGGCTGGTGAAAAGTGGAAAGTCCTGTGTGTGATGAGCAGCTGTGACAATAGTGGAAGTAGAGATTTGGTCTCTATAAACATCCGGAACAGGAATTCCTGCTGAACCTTAGTGGGTTACAGCCACCGCGCGGCAGCAATGGGAGGCTACGGCTCAGCCGAGCCTCTGGGTGAGCAGGAGGAGCAGCAGCTGCTCCCCTTTGATGCATTTACACTGAAATATCACAACTGGACTGCGTTTTAAACACCTGATCTAAAGCACATGTACGTAACGCCTCCTCAGAGGAGTTGGGTCCCTGCAGCATCATTCAGCATCACGAAAACTAAGCCAGTAGATGTGGAGCTTGGGTGAAGACCACTGTGATTACACAACAACCAGATGTGAGTACTCGACATAATCATAAAATAAGTGATCGGGGTCAGGTGAGGCTGGGTTTAGGCTCATATTTCACTCTGTTGAAGTCGTCCACTGTGGTTTCAACTGGAGGCGTCTTCCAGTAGTTCTCCAGGCCCAGCGTCAGACACAGAGCGATGGCCGCCATCTAGGACACACGTAATGTGGGGTACAGTAATACTACAAACGCACATCCATCAACCCATTATTACTGCAGAGGAAGGTACCGTTATAGTAGCTACAGCTGAAATGATTCCTATCCTGAGTTTGATGGGGAAGCTCAGGTACGTCTTCAGGATGGGGCCGCAGGGCTGCGACACAGGCCAAGCGTCAGAACTCAGGTTAACAGTAAGCTGCTAAGCTGCTTGGTGTCTGTGAGGAGCTGATTGGTTACAGTACCTTGGAGTGAACCCGCGGTTCAGTAGTTTGGTTCGGGTGATTGGCACAAGGTGCTTCTGAGCTGGAGTTATCGGCTCCAGGACTGTGTGACACACAAAGAAGAGGGGAAAAGTTCCTGAAACGGAACCAGAGCCCAAAATATGTCCTCCATTCAAACAACATTATTAATCCCACTGGAGACTGGTCTAGTTGGAAGCGTTGGCTGCTGTCGCCTCAAAGGTCCAGAGTCTAAATGGACCAGAAAGTTCCAGACTGATGTATGGGAGCTCCGTCCCCCACATACAGTAGCTGCTCCATAGGAAACATGACATGGTTTAATGGCACGACACTGTTAATGTTGTTTTACCTCGGCTGCCGGTCAGAGGCAGAGACAGGAAGTGTGCAGAAACAGGAGACAGGAAGGAAATTTGCCCAGTCTTCAAATGTTCTCAAACCACAGCAAGCGTCCTGAAAAACAGGAAGTTTATGATGAACAAAACTATAGATGCCAAGTTCCTGCTTTTTAATGGTCTGTGGATGCTGCTCCTCCCTGATGTGATCTCCTCTGATGGTCTGAGCGGCTGCGTGCTTTGGGTTTGTTTAGCTTGTTCGTGTGTCTCACCGAGGCCTGGAGTTTGTTCAGCTCCCTCTGAATGTACGGCTCTGCTTTGTGGAGGGGGGTCACGTTGAGGAACACCTCCTCCACGGCGCTGTCGAGCTGCACGGCACGTTGAAAACTGGTTAGAGCCTTAGATTGAAATCCTAACATCTGCATGAGTGCTGTTTACCTGAGCTTGAACCTGAACCAGTGGAGACGCAACGACCATCAGAGCCACGAACTCCACAAAGATCAGGACGGAAAACTGGAAAAGACGTCAAAGGTTTGAGTCACACCAGGTTGTTATAGTCTGTCGCCCCCTGCTGGAGATATGGGAATTTACCACTGTATGAATCTGGAGTCGGGCATGTTATTCTTAATCCAGGGTAACGACCTGTTATTGAAGTAAAGCGTTGCTTGCCGGTTGTGTGCTGCCTGTTTTACCTTCCTGTCATGTGTGACGGTCGTAAAGCCGTGAAGCGTGACCTCTGGACGCCTTCAGTGTGTGCTCTGAGCTCTGAGCTCTGAGGCTGCGGCGTGAGCGCTACCTAAGCCTGTAGCACCTGTCTAGATCGGACATCGCACAGTGCTGCGCCGTAAAACGCAGTCGTAACAGACATAAACAAGACGATATGAAGCATGAAAGGGCGACAGGGTCTGTGCAAACACTGTCACAGCACACAAGCCAGTGTGAACAGACGGAGCCACAGCAGACGGGTCAAACCCGGGAGGAACCTGATCTGCAGGCGAGGTCTCAGCAGTTTTCTAATGAAGACAGGCTCGGTTTAGTTAGTTATGTAGTAATCAAGGATTTTTGTTGCACTGCTGAAAAAGTGCATGTTTGTGTGTTTCTCACCACCAGCAGCAGAGGTTTGAGATCCAGAGACGCAGCACAGACGCCCACAACCGACAGAATGACTGTGATGGGCCCAAACACCTGCAGCACCAGTAAACCATCGCTAATGGACAGCTGCTCGAACAGCTGGAGGAGGGAGACAGACACAGCTGGTGAAGATAAACCAATCCAAGGAGGAGGAGCCCTGGTTGTTTTGCTGATGACTCGTGGTTTCCCTGAGTGGGACCGTCATTGGTTTTGGACCTGTAGGTTCTGTAGGAGCTATTTGTCCCAGAAGAAGAGCCGGCCTCCGCAGTCAGTACATCTAAGACACGTCCCTTAAGATGATGGACAACTGTTGTTACGGAAACCAGGGCTCATTGGTGACTCTGTTATTTCATTAGTGTTTCATCCTTCCCTTGGCTCAGTTAAATACATTACCAGGCCTGTAAGTACATTCAGTTACTACCTTAGCAACTGGTATGTTGCCTTCGATGGAGGAGAATCCGACACCAATCATCACCACACCAGACACCTGCAGAGTGAGCGCACAGTGAGGATCAGACGCCAAACACTGAGCTCAGAGTCTCCTACACAGAATGAAGGCCCTCTGTAATAAGAGCAAAATTATCACATTCGTCTTGATTTAATATTTTTCATCTTTGATGAAAGTAGTTTGTGTTTTTGCGAAAGCGCTTTTCACCAAGTACCAATGATGAGGAGGACGAAAAACGGTCTGGAGGGAGAAACAAGAGTGAAAGCAGCAGCAACAGAATGAGAAGAGGAAGAGAAAGCTAAACAACGAGGAACTAATTAGACAGATAAACTCGTTATTTATGTAACGCTGTAAACGAGCAGAAGTGAGAAATGGGAACTAATTTATGTCAGGCAGATCTCCAGCATCTCGGTACTGATGTTTGCTTGGCACAAGAATCCTCCAGACGTTTAGGTAAAGACCGTTAGATTTCAAATAGATTAAAATGTTTTGTTTGATATAAAACCTAAGTGCAAATGTGGCTGAAAAGCAAATAACAACCCAATCAAAACTAATACATAAAAATGAGTAAGTAGGGTAACAACCAGTGGTTTTCCTCCTAACACAGGAGATGGTTACTTAAAGAATGTGGACTAAACATAATTATAATTAATAATTGGGCTATAATTAATTCATCATATTTTCTGTAGTGGAAGGACGGTTACTAAAAACTATATCGGAGCTATGTCCAAGCTTTACTGAGGCTCTTATCCTGCTGATCATCACATCAGCACCAACCAAACACAAACATGTTGTTAGCGGTTCGGGGTTAGCGGTTAGCTTACCAGCAGCAGCACAGTGACACAGACGGCGAGTCCTCGCAAGTAACTCCTGCAGCGAGCCATGACCAGAGGCTGAGAGAGCTGAGCTAAAATAGAAACAGAGTGAAGACCTGAGCAGACGGTGGGTGTGTGTGATGGATGCTGTTTAAAGCGCAAGAGTGTTTGGCTGCAGAACCAAGAACATGACCAAGTTTGGAAGATCAGCTGTGGAGGAAACGAGGAGAGCAGAAGAGAAGGAGAGAGAGGACACGAGAGGGAGGAAAGGAAACGAATGACAAGGAAACGAGGAGAGACAAGGCCAGGTAGTGGATTAGATTAAGACAGGAAGGAGATGTGAGGAGAAAACAGGAAGAGATGTGAGACGGATGAAAGTCACAGAGTAAAGAAGGCAAAGTGAGGATGATGGAGGAGGGTTGTGTTCTGATCCAGAACCAGCAGCAGCAGCCAGAGGCTCAACACAGGCGCTTTGTCCCGTCACCTCCCGCTTCCCTGGAAAACTCGGGTCACTTTCCCACAATGCACCTGGCGTGGCCGACGTCGCAGCGCCTCACCTGGTTCTGAGGTCGTGTGAGCGACGCGCTGCCAGCCTGAAGTCAGACTGTGGTCGTACTGTGGACGCAGCTTCAGCGCTCACTGCGTCCGGATCATCATGGCAGCAAATGAAGCCGTGGTCATTCCTCAGCGCATCGCTGGCAGAAGCTCAGGGCACAGACTGGAATCCACCAGCTATTAGAACAGGGCTGTGTTGACTCTAGTCTATAAATAGCTGAGGGGACGGACTGTCTGTCAGCCTGTGTGTTATGGTGATAAACAGTAGCTGCTCACTAACGTGATGGGAGCTGATGGAACGCATCCTGACTGCAGATCCACCTCATGATGGATCAGCTGGGACTCACCTGCATTGACCTCATCAGCTAGAACACTCGTTAGTGAGTTCCATGTGTTCAGAGACACGTTGGAGCCAAGCTGCACTTTAAATACCTTCAGCCCTGACAACTACATTTCCCACGATGCTTAGGGAAACGTAAAACCTGGTCTGGTCTCCTGTTTGGCTGCCGCAATGTTTTTACAATGATTTTTATGTTTATCTTTATTCAGATGATGGAGCTGGTTTTCCACCTCATGTCGATGACCTTTGACCTTTGACCACATGTCTGACACAGTGATAAGTTTGTTTAAGCGTAGAAATCATCTGCGTGGTATTGTGTTGTTTAGGTAAATGAACATGTTCATTTATCTTCATAATTTAGGAGATAAATTACCCAAATATTTCAGGATCACATTTACTTTAATGTTTCATAGTAAAGCAGTTGCTCTGTGATTTTGAGTCAACCAAAGGGTGGCTTGCAGACTCTTCAAGGCCCTGAGGAGGAGTAAAGAGGGTCCATACAAAACCTGTCCTAGAGGCAAGTGTTTCTTCTTATTTACTGTTACTGCTGTAAAAAAAAAACAGTATTGTTGTTTAATCCTTTTTTGCAGAAAGTCTGTTATTTTATTTGTTGTAGTTTTGCATTCATACGTTTACCTCAGAGGTCAGGCCATGTCCATTAATGACACGCATGCAGGTTGATTAAGTCCAATTTTATTTAAGTGGAAGACATTTAGTCAAAATTAATCATTTATTACACGTCAATAGAACAATGACCATGTCCTCGTGTTTCAGACCTGGACAGGGTTGAAGGGCGCGCTTCAAAGATCCTGGACGTAGCCCAACAGGCTTTGATCTAATCTGCTCACTGTACAAATGTTAAAGTATAATAATATGCTAAAAAGAAATTTACACTTTGTAAATAGCAACAAACTAAAGTAAAACCTGTTATTTTATGGAACATGTTCGAAAAGAAAAGGTGTCAGGCGTTTGCAGGTCTGGTGGCTCCTTCCTTCCGCCCAATCTGGCAGTACAGCACCATGGAGAAGGCCATCCCGAAGATCTGAGGAGGAGACACCAAGTTAGAAAATACTACAATACTGCTGAAACACAACTAAAAGTAGCTACTCACCAACAGCACAGCTATAGCGAAGGCGATCCCCAGCACAATGACCATGCTGTTCTTCATCAGGGTGATGACCTTCGTCGCACACGGCTGCAAACGCACACACACAGTCAGTCACACGTTGCTTCTCCGCTCCACTCACTGCCGCGTCTCTGCGATAACTCACCGTGGTGTAATAAACGTTGTTGCCACAGTTTGCTACTGTTGAATTGCAATTGCATGAACTGGGAATGCTGCTGCCCCAGTCCGACGGTCCGTTCAGGAGTCCACAACAATGGAGCTGCACAAAGAAGTCAACAACAACTATGTCAAAGAGCTTCATACACGTCTTGTAAATAATGTTATGTACAAACCCAGTTTGGTAGATTATTGGTTATTGACGGCATGGTCAAACTACCTGTATCTGTATCTTCTCCAGGTCTGACACCACCTCTGCTGGTTGCCCGGACAGTGGGTTCAGATTGTCCATTTGTTCCTTCACCCAGTTCTCCACCTGCAACACAAACGAGTCCGACGACCTGAACAGGCTGATGACACCGGCTGGTTTACGGATGGAGACGCGACAGTTACAGTACCTGCTTCTGACCAATAGCTCCCAGGATGCCGGCCGCCAGCAGGAGGATGAAGATGATCAAGAGGCTGATGAAAAACTGAGGGGACAAGAGTTTCATTACTCAATTTAACCACTGAAGACTAGAATTCACTGAAAAGTCTCTGAACTGGACACATGTTAGAAACCAAGTGATTCCCACCAGCAGCAGCAGGCAGCGGTTCTCCCTGATGGCTCCACAGCAGCCCAGGAATCCCAGCACCATGATGATCACACCGATGGCGATCATCAGGTCAGCGCCGGGTAAATACCCACTGGTGATCTGCAGGAAAGGATAGGACTTTATTAATCCCACAATGGGGAAATTTTGGGGTTTGTGAAATAGACAGCGTCATCATTCAAGAGGAAATGTAACAAGACAAGACACACAAGGTGACTTCAAGAGTGACAGCCTCACCTGGTTCGCATTATTGGTGACCTTCAGGTAAATGCCCACAGCCAGGATCAAACATCCGCTCAGCTGCAAAGAAACGTACAGTTTATTAGGAGCCACTATGTGAAGCTCTGGCGACACCTGGTGGACAAAACCTGACAGCACACACCACTTCCCACTGTTCAGGAAGTTTTAAAGCTGCAGACCCAATTATAGTAAATAATTAAAATAAGTGAATGCAGTAAATGTGGAGTCTGATGACTGCTCATACTAAACACCTGTAAACACCTTTAATTCCAAGAAGCACATGGATCTGTCTGCTGTGATGACCCACCTTCATTATTCAACACCTACACAGTTAGCCACAACTGGGAGTAGTTATCCCCCATCAATATTTCATCCTTAGAGCTGTTGACGTGCAGGAGTTGAGAAACACAAGACAGCGTTTCCATGGACACACCTGCTTTAGAGGATAGCATGGATGAAGCTATGTACTGTATTAACTGATGACAACCTACAGTACTGTACCACAACCTGGCAACCCAGAAGTCGGAAGTAACAGCTCATAACTGAGCATCAGGAAATACTTCATTACATTGGTATTAGGTCATTTCTCATGCAAAGACCAAGAGTAAAAAAAAAAAGTTTTTAAAACTTTTTTACAGGCAGCTGTGTATTAAATACAGACTTATTGAAGAAAGGATTCACTCCACCTGTGAATGGAAAGACACGGTGCCAAACCCTCAGTCACACCCCCACCCGTCCGACCAGTGAAACCTGTCAGGTGAGGACCAACAGCAAATTTGTATTTTACCAACTAAAAATGCCATTGACCACACTGGTAAGTGGTACATGACAAACGTTCCCAACCCCCTCCGGTTCTGTAGTCACGACAGCGTTTGTAAGGTTGTTTACAGGTGACTGAGACGGGCTGCGACCACAGCCCGACTGGGTGTGTCCACCTTCCACTCGACAGTTCCTATTAATATTCTAATCGCCCAAAGGCTCAAGTGATGTAATGAGTATTGTACTAATGCTTTGGCTTAGAAATCTCTACTCCTTCAGAACAAACCAAATGTCGGGTGTTGGCAGATAACAAGAGCAAACTCAAGCCGACCACAGTTCAACGGCAAACAGAAACCTGCAGGCGGCACAGGAGATAAAACCTCCATGACTCTGCTGAAACCGTAGCTCCAGCTGTTTACGTCTTTTAACTCATCTCTGAATCTGGGTGTGGAGACGTTTTCCTACATCACCGGATGATCTAATGGACTAATGACCAGATCCAATTATAGAAAAACCTGCAGCGTGACATAGCGTCAGACACACACACCCTCTGCTCCAACAGCGAACCAGAGGACGTCAGTAGAAACCAGCTTTAAATCATCACTAGAACCAAGATTATGGCGTTGAAGCTGGTTTGTGACCGTTAAGTAGCTTCACGTCTCAGGAAGTAGAGTCTGAGTCTACTGGGCCAGTTCTTCACTTCATGTGTCCCTAAGAAGCATCTATTATTCATGGAGCACACGCAGAGCTACAGTATCATCATCGGGAGAACTTACGATCAGGTTCACACCCACTTACAACCGTTTCTGGAAACAGGCTCAGGAGGCTGATGTTGACACAACAGAGGGGACATTTTGTAAATGCCAAAACACACGATGTGTGAAGCTTCAGGAGAAGCCAGAGGCGGAACAGTCAAATCCTCTGTCCAGCTACTCTGATGCTGGGATTCCCTGGTGAGTCAAGCCATCGCGGCCGCCTGAGCAAAACCTCCACCCTCGTGTGAAAAGCTTTTCTGTGGCTCTATCCAAACAAACCAGCCGCATCAGGCTAGCGTTGAGCAACAGCTTAATCCCCAGTGTCTGAGAGCAGCTATAGGTGGACCTATATGGAACGGCCGTCTGTAACGAGGAAGTAGAATGGAACGAGAACTCAAACCACCGTCAGCTGGAAACCACACGTTTAAAATGAGCACAAGTTGAAACAGCAGGACTTCAACTAGTGGAGGATCAATGAAATCAAGAGGAGAGAAAACACGATGCTGAAATGCAGCCACACCCTGAAACCAAACAGGTGTTTGTTTGTGGAGAGAAGGAGCAGGCGCCACCTTTCAACATCAGCAAGTAGAAAGAGCACATCTGGGTGAAATCAGAACATTCTCTCAGTGTTAAACGGAGCAGTTGGAGCTCGCAGGACACAGTTCAGCATCGCAACACGACAGTGGAGCAGGCCATCGGCACCAAACGGTAATAATTAGGGCCCGGCGTCCTGAACGCAACACAGCCAAAGTGTTACTTAAACGCTCATGAGCACTCACCCAGAACAGAAGGTTGAAGAAGAAGAGCAGGTACTTGATGCAGCGATTCACAGCCATGGCCGTCGTCCTTCCACTTGTTCGCTCTGGGCTCGACACCAGCTTCCTGCAGACTGAAGGCAGAGTGTGAGGGCAGTAGTCAGACCAGCTCTACCGGTCCCTCAGCGAGGGCGCATCCCCTTTATGCTCTCTAGTTTGCCTGGTGTTTCCCACAGGATCCTCTTTGCGCAACTCCGCATGTCTTCCCCGAGGCCCAACAGGGACAAGCATTTTAAAAAGGTGAACAACCAACTGCTGTTCTCTGTTCTCTCTGATGTTAGCAAATAAACACAACGAATCCACTGCAGCAACTCACCTGACCCTGGAGACCTGCCGCCACCGCTTCCTACAGCAGCTCCTCACTGCTCTGCTGGGTCACACGGCTCTGTGCTGCTCACCTGCAGCAGGTGTGTTCAGTCCGGGAGGGCGGGGGAGCGGGTGTCTTCCAGTTTTACACGGATTGAACACACCTGCTGCAGGAAACCAGCACAGGGGAGAAAATCAAGGCGTGAAGAGACCTTGTGAAAGGGGGTCAAGAGTCTATTACACTGAACTTTATAATATTCAAGACAAAAAAAATGAGTGGTGGGCTTGTTCATTAGCCGTAAAACATCAGTGAGGAATAAATGGTTGAAATGCATGAATGTAATATAAATACTACTGGTTTGAGATGCAGAGACCTCATGTTTTAAGTTGTTCACATTAAGCTACACAGAAATGTAGAACAATGGAAGCAGCGCTAAATATAAATAGCGACAAATAGAAATAAATGGTATTTGAATGATTGCAGAATGATTGCAATGAGAGAGTGACGCTGCTACTTTAAGGTGTACCTAGGTGTTCGTATGTTTAAAGTTGTTTCTCTTCTAAACTTCTTTACCACATTCTGCTCAAGGGAAGAACAGGCCTCTGTATGTTGCAGAGTCAGCGCATTTGAGTTTAGGTTTTTTAAGCCTCGGTTTTATGTCGCTATTCGTTTAGTCGAATTCTCTGATGCAGTAGTTGAAGTGTGGGCTGCTACATTTAAGCTCTCATGGACAGGTTTTTCGCAGTAGACCTAATATGTAAAATACTTTGCGTGTCCTTTGAGAGAGGAATTCAAGCCACCCCTAAAGGTTCAACTCACACCATGTAAAGCAGGGGTCCGTGTGTTGATTTTTGCTAGAGAAACAACTTTAAACTCAAGTGTGCGACTCTAAGACTCAGTAAATTGATGTAATGAAGGTTCAAACTGAAGCTTTATTAGTTCATCAGACAACAGGCATCTCTGGTAACGGGAGGTTGTGGGTTCAAATCTGAGCCCAGATGTTTTTAAGGGGTAGTTGTCAAAAATACCTAAATAACTGAGCAGCGCAGCGACTCAGAGAAATAGGGGGCTCTGGAGGATTTGTGGTTGTAGGATCAATTCCATCTAATGATGTTTAAGATCTTATTGTCAGGTAAACTCTAAATACAACCTCAGAAGAGGTAATGTTGAGATCTTCTTCCTGTCTTGTCATGCAAATAGTGAAAACAACCTTGAACGTGTCAAAACCTAACCAGAGCAGACACAAATATTGCCTCACAGACAAGAGGCTGCTGTGGGACTGTTAGGATGTCAGTTCAAATCTTGTATTATCCGTTTTTAGACACAGCTCTCAAAGCAGAAAACAGCTCCAAATGTGAAGGGTTCCAGTGGTGGACTGGGTCAGATGTGTGTGTACTGTCAGTCGCTAGGCGTGCAGACCTGGGCACTGCTGGTTCCTGGATCACACAGTCCTGAAGGGACTCCATGGGGGTCCGTGTCCCCCCTGCGTTTCCACAGAGGTGGAAGAGAGGGGTTATGAAACCGAAACGTATAAGCCAGCTACAGTTTTGAGCCAATATTAGTAAAAGTTGGAGGAAACAATAGCCGGCGGCGCGGTGGTGCCGGTGAGTAGCACCGTCGCCTCACAGCCACTGGGTTCGATTACCGGGTGCCTTTCTGTGTGGAGTTTGCACGTTCTCCCCGTGTTTGCGTGGGTTCTCTCCGGGTTCTCTGGGTTCCTCCCACGGTCCAAAAACATGCATTAGGTTGATTGGCTTCTCTCCATTGCCCGTAGGTGTGAGTGCGTGTGTGAATGGTTGTCTGTCTGTGTGTTGCCCTGCGATAGACTGTGCACTGTGACTTGTGCAGGCAGAATATCTTGATAAAGTTATTATAATAACATACAATAAAAACAACAAATTTAGCAAACAACATTTAATGTTGGACATAATACATTAGGAGAGAAGGCACTGAACTTCATGTACAGCAGCATATACAAGATACTATTATAAAGTCTGCTGAGCTTCTGGTTGTCTCTGTTGTTTGTTGTTAACTGAGAAAAGATGTTGTGAAGTTTTGACAACATAACATATTTTGGACAACATACAATACATTTTCAATAATGAAACACTTTTCATGATTATCATGAAGAATTTTTAACTGATTGACATTCACTTTGTGTTGATTCAGTCCACAATAATAATGTGTTTATTGAAGACACAACAATCATCAAGAACATGACTTTAGTTAAACAAATAAAGCAATGCAGGTGATGTAGGAAACAAACACTAGATGAACCATTAGCCCCACTGCTGCTGGATACAGCTACATCAGGTACACTTATCTACATTCTGGAATTTACAACTACATTAGAGTATATTTAGTCAAATCACAAAGGCACAGGATGGATCCTAAGTGGCTGATCCGAATATGAGACCTCACCTAAAGATCAACTCAAACAACTGTCATTCTTGTATCGTTCCAGGTTCTATGTCTCCATCTAGAGGCAGGTGTTGAATGTTACACAGTAAAGCCCAAAGCCAAACCTTTGAGTCAGGTTTTCCCTCTTCCACTCACTTTACCAACAGATCCATGACAGACATCACCAGACATCAGACCAAAAGCTGGTAAGTGATTTTTCACTCTCTGGCCAAAGCATTATTGACCAGGACTTGGGAAAGACTGTCTGAAATATTTAGTTACAGATTACAAACCATCTGCTGGTCGAAGTAAACCTCGACAAGTTTAAACCTACAGATGAAAAAGTCATCTGTTTTGCCTGTATACCAGGCATGAGCTGCTGCTGCACCCACAGGCACAGGTAAAGACCTGCAATAAAACCTGTTCAACACGTGTGGCTGGTATAAGGCTTTTTTGTTTAGTTCTCCCCCACCGGTGACATAAAGGCTGAAAAGGCCTCTATTTTTCCAGAGAGCCACAATGTACAACCTTAAAGAAGTGCTCTGGAACACGATGGAAAACCTGAAAGGGGAGGAGTTCAAGAACTTCAAGTGGTTCCTCAAGCAACGGGACATTGTAGGTTGTTCCTTAACCATCCCAGAGTCCCGGCTGGAAACGGCAGACCGGCAGGACACCGTGGATCTGATGGTGCAAAAATACGCCTGCCATGAGGTTCTGAAGATCACAAAGAAGATTTTACAGAAGATCAGCAGGAATGATCTGGTGGAAAGACTGAAAGGTAAGTCATTGAAACGTTCAATGATTACAACAAAAAGAGCTGACTCAAAGCGTGTTACTGGTCTGGCTCATTTTAGAACTCAACAACCGAGACACTGCTCTTCTCATCTGTGAATATGAGAACAAGAAGGCCACACTCACAAAGAGACAACTTCAGATCACAACGATGATCCAGAAAAGACGGATGAACATCTGTGAGATCAGAAGGTCAGCAGAGCTCAGCCAGAGGTTTGCAACCAGACAGACCCGAGACAGCGAGAAGGTCTTTACTGAGCTGCTTCAGTCGGTCAAGAGAAATCTGTCGGACCTCGTCCAAGCTATTGAAGAAAAGCAGAAAACAACCCAGAAACAGGCAGAAGCAGCCATTGAAGAGCTGGAGAAGGACATTTCAGAACTGACAAAAGCAAGTGTGGAGTTGGAGCAGCTCTCACACGTCCAAGACCAAGTAGAATTCCTACAAGGCTACTCGTCCTTAAACGCTGCTCCACTCACTGAGACAGAGCTCAGCATCGCGCCGCCGTCGTATGGCCGGGCGGTGGGAAAGGCTGTGCATCAGCTCAAGGAGGACTTTGCCAAGAAGACTCAGGTGTTGATCGCTAAAGCCCAGCTGAGCAGGGTCCAGCAGTTTGCAGTGAATGTGACTCTAGATCCTGATACAGCAAATCCTTATCTTGTCCTGACTGATGATGGAAAACAAGTTCACTGTGGTTATAACCCACTAAATCTCCCAGACAAACCACAAAGATTTAATTCTGCCATCAATGTCCTTGGAAAGCAAAGCATCTCTTCAGGCAGGTTTTACTACGAGGTCCATGTAGAGGGAAGTACGTCCTGGGATTTAGGCGTCGTTAGAGAGTCAGTCAACAGAAAGGGATCAGTCGAAGCAAAGCCTGACAACGGCTACTGGACCATGTGTCTAAGGAACGGAGACAACTACAAAGCTCCTGCTGTGAAGCTCAGAGTCCAAACTCCACCAAAAAAGGTGGGAGTGTTCGTGGATTATGACAAAGGTTCGGTGTCTTTTTACGACGTAGACTCTGCAGACGTTCTCCACTCCTTCAGCGGCTGTTCCTTCCAAGGGAAACTCCATCCATTCTTCAGTCCTGGTCTTCAGCGTGGGAAAAACCCAACAGCTCTCATCATTTCCTCTGTTAACGTTGATTAGATGAGACCAAGAGTTGGCTAAAGGCTAAAGGCTAAAGGAAATAAATGGAATGGACCGTGTTTATGTTGGACATTTAGCCTCCACGAAGCCATGATGAAACCTGGCTGCAGATGCATCAGTTTGATTTATCCATCTTTGCCTTGGAGTCATGTACAGCTTTACAGTCAGAGAGTGCCAGCCAGGCCTGATGAAGGGGAGGAAGGTCAGCTGATGGGGGGAGTAACAAGGGAGGTGCAGAACATGCTCTTACTTCTTTGGGTCTCTCAGAACTTCCTTTCAGAGTCCGTACGGCTGGATGTTGTTGATGTGATGGTAATTCAGGTGCACAGCTCCTCCGTCCACAGCTATCGGACACCCACAGCTCCCAGCTCACCCTCTGATTCCTGAAACAGACACACAGTAGCAAACATAGTTGTGTGTGATATTTAAATTCTACCAGGGGCCACGTTTGGCTTAGAAGCCAAACAGAGATGATGAGGTGGACGTTTGTAATATAGCAACATCTTTGTTAAGCTCTGTTTCTGCAGGTCTCCTCTTAGAATTAATTCTACATTTAACTTTCTTAAAACCTAAAGGCACCTGAGGACCCTCTCTGATGGGCAACCCAGGGTCCCTCAGCTTTCTGCTCCAGTTGACCACTTCCTGTCCAGTCACAGCTCTGAGGTACATCATCTTCCAGGAGCCTGCTGACTGATTGCCAACCACCTCTGGCACCTCCTCAGCGCATCTTCTCATCTTCGGTTTCCATGTGTGGCTGCCAAACTCTGATATGTACTGCATGTATGTGCTGATGCAGAACAGTGAGGATCAGATTCTCACACAGCAGCCTGGAGGAGAAGAACCAAACCATCACTGCCTCTATTTCATTTGACCTGTTAGCTGTCTGTTCAAAATAACAATGAAACGATGTTCAGACCACATCCTGTCCTTTTCATAAGAGTCAGTGGGTGGTGTCATTTTAGGCAGACTTTCTCAAATGTTTTGCTCAGTTGCTCAGTGAAATAACATTATGGTGTATTCTGTTGTTTTTTGGAAACAATACACTGAATTAGTGAGTGGATGCATTACAACAAAAGTTTAAATATACTGTATGTAAAAACTGATTTTAAATATGAAGCCAATAAAACATTTTTAAACATCAGGGCTGAAACTCGTTATCCCGTATAATAACATACTGGGATAAGAAAACTAGAGTTAAAATCAATGAAATCAATAAAATCATCAATTCATACTGGGTTAAAAGCCAGGGCAAAAAAGAAGGTTTTTAACTTGGTTTTAAACTCAATGAACTGGCCTGTCTAACCTGCACAGGCAGGGGCAAACGCCTTATCCCCCCGAGTTTCCACCGTGTCCTTGGCACATCCACATTCAGCTGGTCAGCTGATCTGAGTGAGCGGGAAGAAGAGTGCAGCTGTAGTAACTCAGAGAGTCTGCCTTTGGGGCCAAACCATTTAAAAACAAATCAAAGAGTTTTAAAATGAACTCTCAAATGGACAGGCAGCCAGTGGAGAGAAGTGTAAAATGGTCTCTCTTCTGCGTTCCACTTAACAGGCGTGCAGCAGCATTTTGCTGATACAGATGCAGTCGAGGTGGGTGCGTTCCTCTGATCGTTTATGAGACCACAGTGGACCTGTTTGCTTAGGTGATCACGTTTATTTTAACAATGCTTTTAAACAGCGTGATATGTAAGAAGATGAGATGCTCCTTATCGTTCATAAAAAACACGACACAAAACACAAGGTAAACGCTTTGCTGCGTCCATAGATTACTCTGTCGTGGAGAGCGCACGCTCTAACAGATAGGTAACGTAAACCAAGGCATTGATGAGGACAGTTAACAGGATGTTACCCAGGTAAAACAACTCAACGGAAGTCAGTCACCAGTTAATGTGCTCACACAACATTTGTACTGGACCAAATGAGCCATGTCAATGTGAACAACATGCAACCACCAGGTAGTGCTCTTGTTCTGGCTGATCAGTTCTGCTACTTATTTCTATAGCAGGTGTACAAACACAATAATCCCCATAAAAACAATATTTTCTCTTGAATTTGCATCATTCATGAATGTGTGTGAATTCTAAAGATTAAAACTGCCCCCAGAACTACTAACATGTACACATTATTTTTACATGTCATGAGTCTGGATGCAGACGCATTAACAGATGGGCTCTGGGTTAACATCTAAACCATAAACTACCTTCAGGTGAAAAAGGGTGAGCGTGAATTTATGGTACTATTTTATTGTAGCAGTGAAACATGCAGGACGCTGTGTCTGGTCATGGCCCTTTTAGGTCTGTGGGGCAGCAAATAATAATAAAACTCTGTGACGTCTGGTAGTTCCCTGCATCTTTTTAATTCACCTAAAAGCAGTGACACCTGAGACACATGCAGACGGTGACTGGACAAATGTTGTCAACACAACGCAGCTCCCTGCGTCTGCAACAGGTAAACATGCGGTTGGTTTCCACCAGCTTGATGAATAATTACATGTTGGGAAAAGCCATGAAGGGCTCACATGGGAAATGGAGGTTGAAGAGGACCATTCTGCTCTGATGCACTTTGAATGATGAGTTTTATTGTTACTAGTTACCCTACCTGCTTCAGACAGCGTCTCAGTTCTGTGGTGAGTAACAGTGGTTTTACTTTTATTAAATTGGTAAAACATCAGTATTATTATAGTGACTGCCTACAGTCTGATGATGAGTCTCTACTAAGAAATGGTAAAATCTGAACCGAACTAGTGCCTGTTACAGTATTTTCTTCATTTGTGTATTTGTTGCTGATCACACATTTTTAAACATTTCTGGGGTTTACTGTACGTCAGAACAGTGGCTTTAATAAACTGAAAGTTAGCAACAGAAAGGTCGGAGAAGAGCGAGATTCCACGTGGACATCTAACTAAACTGTGACTCTGGACGAGGAGACGACCAGATGAACCCTGGTCTCTCTCAACCACAGCGCCACACGTTCCCTGAAGATGGGAGGAACACTGGCCATTAATGGTGGAGTGGATGGATGGAGGCCACAACCTGTGACTCAGTAACAGACAGATAGACAGTTCTGCAGGTCTAGAGCAGGAATAGGCAGTTGACATACACTTGAGAGGATCTATCAGAAATAATGGGATAAACTGTCCAACTGCCAGTGTGACAAGCTTTTAGAGACTAACTCCAGACTTAGCTGCCAAAGGGCTTCTACTCATACTGTTGTCTGACACAATAAGGGCTCTTCAAAGTAATAATTGGATTAATAATAAATGTAAACCTACAATACAATAAAAACCTACAATAAATGTGACTTTTGCTTTGTAATTTAGGTTTAAAATTAACCTCTTAAACAATCATAACAACAACAATAACAATATTGCTTGTGTCACATGAGAAGGGACTTGTCAAATCAACTCTAAAAGAGAGTGTGGTTGAGTTGGGGAGTGGCGGCGCTGAGGAGGTGGTTCAGGAAGAGGAAGGGGAGGAAGAGGAGGAAGAGGAGGAGCTCCTGCTGAGGAAGAGGAGGCGTCCGGTCCGTCCGTGTCCAGAGGAGAGGAGCGGCCGCCATGTTAACCAAGAAGCCCGGAGCCTCGGTCCTTCCGACGGGTAAGCGTAGCCTGTGTAGCGGGACGGCTAGTTCGGAGACACCGCGCTGCTCCGGGCGTTTTCCGCCCAGCGTTAGCCCGACCCAGTTAGCCGAGGGCAGGCCTGAGGTCTGCGCTTCCTAACGGGGAGAAACGGGCTCCAGCGGCCGAAGCTCGTCAGGCAGAAGCCGTGAAAACATGATGGTTACAGGCGCTTGTGGACGTCTGGCCCGCTGTAGCTGCCCGTCAGCAGCATAGGAGCGGGTCCGGCGGGTCCCCGCGGCTCCCGGCTCCTTCCTCCGGGCTTGGTTCCGCAAGCCACAGAGGCGTTATAGCGTCGGCCGGGCTGGTGCGGGCGTCCTGCTGGCCGAGGCTGGGCTTCCAGCTCCAGGAAGACGGAGCCGAGGGCTCGGTTCAGCCCAGTAGCGCGTCGCTGCTAATGCCGTACGGCCACAGCTGCTGTGATCCATAAAGCTGCTAAGCCCGTTAGCCTGTTAGCCTGACATGTGTCTGCGAGGCTTCCGACGTAAACACTGATACGGCTGCTAGCAGACGGCGCCGGGACGTGTAGCGGGTGAGTAGCTCAGCAGAGCGGACATGGAGGCGGCGGTCGCTCATATCACCGTGGTGGAGACGGCGGAGCCAGGACGCATGCACTGACAGACCGCTTCATTTTGGCAGCGTGTAGCAGCTGTTTTGTTTATGCATCCATGGAAACCAAGCTGGTAGCTGCGGAAGCAGATGTTTGTGAAGTGGCAATCAGCTGATCCAGGTGTCCTTCAAGCATAGCAGGACGCTGACCCCTTGCAGCGCTGCACGCTCACCGTCCAGTACGTGGACGTGTGGTTCTGTTGTGATGGGCAGTGTGAGAGCTGAGGCGGCACCGTGGACTCACAGCCTGTGGAGGTGTGTGCTTTTTCCCTCTGAGCTATTTGAAGCTGCGTGACTCACGAGCCCCGCCATCGCTTCTGACCCCTCGCTGTCGCAGCTCTGCTCTAGAGTGGAGTCTAGCTGCTGTTCCTAATAAAGTGACAGCTGAGGGCTTCTCCCTCACAGCTCTCCGTCCCAGTCGCTTGTTTGTAGGACGTTAACTTTGAGCTAAGTACGACTCTTCCTCTAGTGTTTTCTCCACATCATAGTTTATTATGCGGCTCGAGGGCTTGGATCCAGTCTCCCCTGAAGGCTGTGGTGACAGTTTGTGCTGCTCCAGGCTGCCTTTGTGTTCCATTTTGTGTCCTACTTTCACATTATAAAGCAACACAGTACAGCCATCAATGTTTTCATTAGGATTTCAGTGGAAGACTTCACTCGAATCCAGGTCTTGAATGGGGAAAAAAAGGGGAAACCTTTTTTAAGTTCTCTTTTTCAGTGCATCAGTGCTGACGTTTGTGATTCTAGAACACTGACAGAGGAGAAAATTGTGGAAACCGGTTCTGATCTTTTCTTGAATAATAATTGGGTTAAGTGCTGCAGCTCTGCATTCCCACGTACAGGTTTACGTTGCTTCCCAGCAGTGAGTGGCTCTCAGATTCCAGTGTCACTCCAATCCGCTCTGGCTGCTGGACGGACAGATAAGAAGCTCTCACTTTGTGTTTGAACTTTGTTAGCGCGCTCCCCTTCTGAGCGTCGCGTTGCTGCAGCTTTTCCCACTCGTCCCGTCAAGCAGCATGCCAGGTGTGCTTGGCGGTGCTGTGGCATTTCCAGCTCGGTGTCGAGTTCACACTCGGGCTGCTGCTGTCTCACTCCAGACACACACGAGCCTCTGCTGAGAAGCCTGTATGATCACTGGTGTGCTCTGGAGGTGGAGGCTCTGTGTTAGCATCCAGCAGGTAATTCCTCTGACAGCCTGAAAACAATAGAACATTATTACTCATATACTATTATAACATTCTTTAAGTCAATGTAATTTCGACTGTTTCCCTTTTAGCCATGAGCAGCAGTAACAGCCCAGTGCCTGTACTGGTCCTCATCAGAATTCATCGTGCTATTGATTGACGCAGCTCGAGTCATTTAGCAGGTTCACAGCGGAGATGCATCACAGGCCAGTGTGTTCTCCGTCTGCAGGTTGGGCTTTGTTGCGTGTGCTGGCAGCAGAGCTGTTTGTATGTACTTACTGCATCATGTAGATGTTTTACAACAGGTTGGCCGTGTGAGTCGGCCTCATTAGCAGGATTAGGAGCGTTCGGATTAGACACGGAGAGCAGCAGCACCGTCCATCTGTCTGATTTAACCTGCTGGACGGTGGCCTGTGTGGGACCTGCTGCTCAAAGGCCCGTCAGGACTCGTCTCCATCACACTTCATTCTCTCGCCCGCTTTGATATGTGTGTGTCATTTCAATGACAAACCGAGTGTAGGCTGCTGCCCTGATTAGAGCTGAATCTAATAACCTTTCTGTTCTAATAATTTGGTTTTTCATCTTTTCAAATCTGTAAAGTTGCGCTTGTATCAATTGCTATAATTGCTGCTGTGGACTCATGAACATTTGCTTAATAATGGTTAAGCTCTAACATTGTTTGTCAGATGAGCAATAACAAGCTTGTTGGTGTTATACCTTCTTTTATTTGTCAGTGACTCTAATGACATACTAATAGTCTTTTTATCGACAGCACTGCAAATAGAAGAAGAGACGTCAGTGATCCTATTTCTAGACGAACAAAGCTAAACCAATCTGGTCTCTCATTCTATCTCATTTAATTAATGAATGTGACCTTTGATAACTCAACTGGCTCCAACTATGATGTATGTGATTTTGCAGCTGGGCCCTGTTTTTCTTGAATTTTGACATCTTAGCAGTAAATTGCAGCTGTAATAACATTAAGCTTTCTGCTCAGTGTTCGTTACAACTATTGATTGAACCTTCTCTCAAGTCTTCACCGTATTCGACAGTGGTCCTACCTGACCTCTGACCTCTTTGTGCTACCATCTGGTTATAAAATAAGCAGAAGCTGCTGAGAGAGACTGAAGGAGACAGAGATGTTGGCAATGCATTACGGATTATCAGGTTATATTTAAACCTTCATCCTCCTCAGACTGAATCAACCTGCAGGACCCAGACTGGATGGAACATTTTAGCCTGGCTCAGGACAGATGAAGACTGCTCATTCATTACCTTCAGTTTGGGTTCATCTGGGACAGTTCCTGTGTTTTAGCTCAAAGGCCGGAAGCACGACAAGCAGTTGGCCTTCAACGAGTGGCTACAATGTTGCAGCACAATAATATTTGCAGTTTGAGAATATAATATCTCTTTTTATGGTGTGACTACATTAATAAAAAACATCCATAAGCGTGAAGTATATTCTGCACTGATTTTAAGACTAATAGTAAGATCAATAGTCAATAATGGATCAAACTCCAGTTACATTCTTTACCTTACTGTTCCATGCCTGTCCACTGCAGCCTGCTCATGTGTCGCTGCTCTGCTTCAAGGCCAATGTGATGGATTTCACTGTGTGACACAAAATAGATAAATGGAATGAAATGAGATAAAGCTATATATGTGGTGTCATTTAATATCTGGTTTACAGCTGGAAAGTCTAACATTAAGCATTTGATGGATTGTGATTGGAAAACTTGCAGTGAGTAAGTGAACACGTTTCTCTGCTCACACTCTACAGGCGCCACCTCTCACCTAAACTAAACACAGTTTTTCCAAGAGGTGACAAAGTGACACAGTCTCCTGTCATGTGCTTCGTGTGTGAAAGGTCAATTTCAGACAGCGTCCAGAGTCCACGTGAGAGAAAGCCTCCAGTCTGGTCTCTATTGCTTTAGTGCTCATGGGTGTCAGGTCCGGGTTTGTCCAGTATGTACATATAAACTCATCAGTCCTCTTTACACGCACCGATCTGAGCCCCTATTTGATATGTTGAGCCGAGGTAGCTGTACATTACATGGGTTGAAAGGCTGTTACTATGTCGAGATGCTTTGCTCAAGTATAACATGGCTCAGTGCAATACTTTAAAGCTGTAGTAGTGCTACTGTAAATCCCAGCATCTGGGTTTGTATACATAATTTCTACTTTCACACTTTGTCTCCTTACACGGGCTCAGGACATATCCTGCACCACTGCTTCTCAGGAGGAAATCATCTGTGCAGAACAGTACTCTGTTTCCTGTTGTTGTGCTAAGCTCGGCTACGAAAGAGGGTTTCATTAATGTGCCAGACGCACACAAATGAAATTATCCAAAGCATCAGCAGGAAAACAAACTGAAACTCATTCTGTCTCTTTCTGTCTTTCAGGCAAAGTGGGCGAGCCAGTGTACTCTCCTGGTCACAGCGGCTCTCAGACAACATCGCCCGTCACCCTGCCACCGCTTCGAAATAACAACCACCACCCCCTCGCGGTACACGAACACACACGCTGCTTACTGCAATGCTCTTGTTTTGTGGTTTTGGTCCCAGTGGTCAGAAATGTTATCTCCTAATAGTGATAGTAATAATAACAGGGACGCACTGCATATTCTGCAAAAGAACCATAAAGGACACACACCTCCAGTAAATATACATGCTCAATGAACAGTGATGCAAAGAAACATACAACAACTGGAAGATACACCAAACACAAGGTTATGATTTTCATTACGCAAATTTCTTTTTGTTCTTCTTATGAATAAAATGAAATGTTAGAGTTGAGAATAAAACAATTATCTGTCAGTGTTCTAGACTTTGGAGTTGGACTTTCTACCTGCCTCTAAGGTGCTGATGGCTCTGTGAAGTCTGAGCAGCAGATCTGTAGAGCAGTCATCTGTGGCCACATGCTAATAATAGCCTGCTGCTACAGGACGCACACACACCTAATTGTTTAAATATACTAATGGAGCATTTATTTGTTCTGGTACTTGTTTTGAGGGGGAAACAGAGGAGAGGCTGTGTGTGACATGGAAGTGGTTCTAGTGCATTATGCCGAGTCAGTAATAGTACAAATAACAGTAGTAATACTGATTTTAACTGTTAATAGTTCAGAGTCCTGCCAGGAAACTGCCAGTTAAACTGATAACAGTTTGAATAATAATTGGAAGTGCAACCAGCAGCCAATAAAGACTGAGGGGCAGTGTCATGAGGAAAATAGGTTTCCTGAAGGGGGTTATCAAGGCTGCAGGCTCCAGTATAGATTAAAATAAAATAATGAAAGGGTAAACACACCTCTTAGCAGTCATAAAAAAGGAAAGATGGCAAAAAAAATACATTCAATGTAATTTGAAGCTAAATGTAATTATTAATGTAGCTTCTCAAAGACCTCACAGGTGCCATAGAGCTGCTCTTGGCTGAACCCCAGTGTGTGTCAAGGTGTTGTCAGGTGAGGGAGGAGTCAACAGAGCCAAACATTTTGTTCTCATGTGTCACTGTAACTAGCAACAATGTGCACACCAGCCTGACAGCTGAGTGTCATTTCTATTTCACATCTTGTCTCATGCTTCCTTAGTTTCCGACCAGTGTCTGCGCTGACAGGATCACAGGGACACACACACTCATCATTGCTGCTATTATATCGTGGTAAACAGCAGGTCTTTGAACTGTGGCTGTAGACTGAAACCAAATGCACCTCTGTTATCTGAAAGACCCCAGGTGTGCTGGTCACCACGGCAACAAGGAGCGACTCACTGAACAGAACTGACAGAACTAAACTGTCCATTAGCCGGTTATGAGTTATTAAACTGTGGGTTCTTTCAGTGGAGGAAACTACAAGTTTGTGGCCATTAATTATCTTCAGTTTTCATATCTGTAGTTATGCAGGGAGAGTGGGAGGAAAGAACAGGTGACAGTGTTTGCAGTGTTTTTCAACCTTCCAGAAGCATGGAGAAATTCATGTCATCTCCACAGACTTTCACAGAACAGACAAGGTCATCGGAAAGAACCCAAATATGAACCATTACTCTGAAACAAAATCTGAACTGAACTGACGACCATTAAATTTACTGCTGCTGCCTCTTGATAAGTGGCCAAATAAACTGCCACAGTATCTTTTGTCACTGAATAGAATTAGCTGTGAAGATCTGAGATCTTTAGTTTCTACTCCGTTTGTCACAATACTTAGGCCATCCTGACATGTGTCTCTTTGTGTTTCCTCAGGGTGGGTCTAAAGCTGCCATGTCAGACGCTGTCCAGTCATCACAGTCGCAAGGCCACACCACCCAGCTGTGCGAGGAGAACACCAACAAGCGCCAAGTCCTTAACTCCCAGCCCAACGGCCTGGCTCCGCTCAGCTCCTCCCGACCGGGTCTGCCACTGCCAGACCGGCAGACCTCTGCCTCTGAACCAGCCCAACACTGCCGGCAGGGCAGTGCCACCTCCAACAAGTCAATGGACAGCAAGCCAAAGGTCAACTCCATGTCCCCAGAACTAGCCATGAAGCAGTTCATGTCCAAAATGTCGTCGTTTGAACACCATGAGGTGTTCACCTTTCCTGAGAGTGAGTATGCTCATCGAGGTCTTCCCTTAGTGAACACATAGCAATATAAGATCCAAAGCAACGTGAATAAGAATGCTGAGAACATATCATTTGCATTGCCCTTGTCTTCCTTAGTCTTTTTTGTTGGTCCAAATGCTAAGAAGAGATCAGGTGTCATGGGTGGCGCAAACAACGGCGGCTATGATGATGATCAAGGATCCTACATCCAAGTCCCACATGACCACATCGCCTACCGCTATGAAGTTCTAAAGGTCATCGGAAAAGGCAGCTTTGGACAGGTACCAGTAGTAATATTTCAATTAAACTAGAAGCCGTCTAGGCTTTATTCTCACATTAGCACAGAGAAATGTCAGCATGTTCTTTGTTCTGCAGGTGGTGAAGGCTTTCGACCACAAGTTGCAGACCCATGTGGCTCTTAAGATGGTCCGCAATGAGAAGCGCTTTCACCGACAGGCAGCAGAGGAGATCCGTATCCTGGAGCACCTGAGAAAGCAGGACAAGGACTCAAGTATGAACGTCATCCACATGCTAGAGAACTTCACCTTTAGAAACCACATCTGCATGACCTTCGAGCTGCTCAGCATGAACCTGTATGAGCTCATCAAGAAGAACAAGTTTCAGGGCTTCAGCCTCCCGCTGGTCAGGAAGTTCGCCCACTCCATCCTTCAGTGTCTGGACTTGTTGCACAAGAACCGCATCATCCACTGCGACCTCAAGCCCGAAAACATTTTACTTAAGCAGCAGGGACGCAGCGGAATCAAGGTAGGACAACAAACAATCAAATCTCTCTAAACTTTAAGTGGAGTCTTGTTAATTACTTTCTCTATTCTTCTGCTGTTGTCTGCTCACAGGTTATAGACTTTGGTTCCAGCTGTTATGAACATCAGCGAGTTTACACCTACATTCAGTCCAGGTTTTACCGAGCACCAGAGGTCATTCTGGGTAAGAACAAGCATTTAAAAAAACTGAAAAAAGCTGGTTGTTACTGCCTTGTTACTACCTCATAACCTCATACCAATAAGCTTCTCTTTCTAATTATTAGTGAGAGGTTTCAGTTCAGTTTAGCTATAAAAATAAATCACAATCAACATTTAGAAATTGTCAGGATTACAAAGGTAATAGGTTATTATGTGCTGCAAAGACTATACAAAGACTATACAAAACCAAGAAAACTAAGGTCATCAGTCTAAAATGGAATGTTTTTTTACTGAATTATGTTTGCTCTTTTCTTCAGGCTCCAGGTATGGGATGCCTATCGACATGTGGTCTCTGGGTTGCATCCTCGCTGAGCTGCTGACCGGTTATCCACTGCTGCCGGGTGAAGATGAAGCTGACCAGTTGGCCTGCATTATCGAACTACTTGGCATGCCCAGCCAGAAGCTCCTTGACGCCTCCAAGAGATCCAAGAACTTTGTGTCGTCCAAAGGATACCCACGTTACTGCACCGTCACCACCCTACCAGATGGCACCACTGTGCTGAACAGTGGCCGATCTCGACGAGGGAAGGTAAGAGGTCCACCGGGGAGCAAAGACTGGAACGCAGCACTAAAAGGCTGCGATGATGCACTGTTTCTGGACTTCCTCAAACAGTGTCTAGAGTGGGACTCAGCACTCAGGATGACACCCAGCCAGGCATTGCGCCACCCATGGCTGAGGAGGCGCCTTCCCAAACCTCCAATGGGAACTACCACAAGTGACAAGACTTCCTCATCTAAGCGGGGCACCACCACAACCGATGGCACCATCACCGCCATCTCAAAGCTTGCCACCTCTTCGACCACCACATCTTCCTCCTCCAAAACCAGGACTAACTTAGCGGCGATCACTGATGCCAATGGGAACATCCAACCTAGGACAGTTCTGCCCAAACTGGTCAGCTGAGAGTGGATACACGTCGCTTGCCATGGTAAAAGATAAAATGTTTGCCTACAAAGAGGCAGACTCAAACAACTGGAACAGAATTAAACTGGTTTGTCCAGTTTGAGGAGTGTTTTTGTTTCACGCTGGAAATCTACATTGTAGGTTTTGTGTGTCTGGAATGGCCAGGTTGAGATGTCACCTAAAAGACAATGGACTGGGGTGCGTTCAGACTCCTCAAATTTACAGTCCTACCTGAACAAAAGTTTTTTTATGTAGTGAGCAGCAAGACAGGAAATGACCACATTAAATTGATTGTGGTGCTGCTCAGACAATCACACCACTTTGTAGCTCCACCAACATCACAAACATGGTGCTCACGATGGGAACAAGCCTTTTTTATGTTTTTAGCACAAACTCTATTTAGCTGAGTCAACATTTGGTCAATCGATGAGACACCAAAAACTTTTTAAAATCTGCAGTCACTCATACAGCATTATGTATTACGTTTATACTATGTGGTGAGCTAACAACATCATGTCCTTGTATTATCAAGGTGGTGGCCAATGTTTAACTTGTTAGTCCTTCCGTTTCATATCAGTATGAAATAACTGATATAGTGTTTGCAATTCTTTTGACAAAAATATGAGTTCCTGTGCAGTCATCCTCACCGTGAGCTGTCCAACATTATTAGATATTCAACATTTGCATTGTGCCTGTGACCTAACTAACAGTAAAGCGTAACTGGGTAGTTGTTTGACAGCTATTAGTTTGTAGGTGCCACATTGCTACCTCTTTACAGATTTTAACTGGCTAGCGGTTACCTTTGCAAACTTTAAATCTGTCAACTAGCTACAGTTAGCTCACAGTTTGCCTTTTTTGGCAGTTTGGTGGCTAGCCTTAGCCATTTTTAGCCATAGCATATTAGCTCTCCACTGCCCAGCCTTACAAAGCATTGACAGAATGACAAACAGTTTTACCTCTTAATGTTCAGAGTTTTTAGGCATTTTAAGTTTTCAGACGGTTAGAAGAGAGTAAAAGGGTAATGAAGCAGAAAAAGACCTGACAATAAGTACAGGTGTACTGGCACTATTTTGTTTTATTCTTAATTTAATTATTAAGGACACAAAATGGCTGCTGAAAGAGCTGTGAAGAGAGAGGTGAAAGTAGAAAGAGGGTGTTTATGGTCATGTTGTGGATAATTTTCACCTCAAAGGGCTCTGAGATTAAATATAGTAAAGATCAAAACCAAAGTCTTGTTCAGTAGAAAAGTTAGGTGAGGTTCAAAACTAGAGAAATGGCATATTTTGTTTATTTAAAATTCATATTTGGCTAAAAATAAAAAAGACAAGATCAAATACATGTGGTGTCCACAGATTAGTGTTAGATTAATGTTACTGCATAAGTAAAATAAGATAAATAAGATCTTCTGAATATATGTAACATTTGCATACTTGTTTTGCCAAGAATTTCTTATTGGCAAATTTCTCATTAGCGTGCTAAACAAAACTTTCAGATGACACCAAAATATCAACGAGCAGTACTTGCTTGGACGACTGTTAAATCCTGAGAAAATGTCTGCTGTTTAATTCAGAGCCAGTGTATCTAAAGTAATAATTAAATTTTATGACAGTTTTAAAACTTTTATATAACTTGGTTTGAGCAGCAGGAGCGATAGGGTAATTTCACATAAACATTGTACCCAAAAGCATGTGCAGTCAGTTAAATTTAGGACTTCAGAATATAACTCTGCCTTACTGTGTTATTAACCAGTTGTTTATATGGAATTCTGGATTCAACATATTGTAAGCAACGCAACAGTGAGCAAAGATTTAAATCGAACCCCTGTCGTTCTTCAGGCTTTAACCCATTAGGGTTAAACAACAAACTGCAATAAGAAAAGCAGCAAATCAGTTAAACTGATACTATACCCATTAAAGTTCAGTACTGTGTTTGGGGAGGGGAGAATAGTGTTAGCAGATGCTTGTTATTTATTTACTACACTTTAATATTTATTAATCTAATCTACATATTTACTATGATGTGCAGATCCTACCATGTACTTGAATGTGTGTTGTGGGTGTATGTAGCTGTGTGTGTGTGTGCGCGCGTGTGCGCGCGCACAGTGCTGACATTAAGAGATTTTCTTTTCTTTAAGCTTGTTCCCTCATACAGACACAAACATTGATATAAACACACAGCTGTATCTGAACGCACTCTGAATATTAAGTCATAGATAAACGAGGAGGAGGATCCCAGGGTCGGGTGTGTGCACCGTTGGCCTGGCAAACGTTTGTAATGTAGCATGTGAGAAACGGAGGACGATGATGCACAGAAGAAGAGACCGATCAAGTTAAAAACACAGACACTACCTGCACCGCTCATCTCAGGGGAAGTTCTGCACCCCCTCCCCCGAATGAGGAAGAGGGAAAAAAAGCGTATGGAGGGGGCAGTCCTCTTTGATGTTTATGTTTGTTTTCTAAAGATTTGATTGGTTGCTGGATTGTTTTTTAATTTTCTATGTTTTTTTAGTGAGATAGAGTGCTGAGAGTCGTAACTTTGTGCCTTCAGGATCTCATCGACATGTAACACTCTACCCACAGACGCGCACACACACGTCTCTGTTGGCAACAATCACTAGGATGCTGTCATAAAAAGCTATGAATGGATTTTGGCATTCAGACTCCAGCCTGCTGATCAGCTCAAATTGTTTGAGTAAAACCCAGGGTCTCCTGTGATCTTTAATCCTTTGCTTCCCTAATGTCTGACAAAGTTTGATCGTAGAGTAACAGTATTTGGCTATTAGAAAACTTGTCAACCCTTTTCAGATTTGTGCTGATGGAGTATGAATTGAGAAGCCATGGTAGAAAGTGTGTAGTTGAGGCTGGAGCTACACTTACAGTGTTTTGCTTTGGCATCTTTATTGACAGGAGGTTGGATGTCCTAAGTAGAGCTTTAAAGTATGACAGTAGATATATAGAAGGCTATTCCAGGCAAGGAACAAACTCAAATAGAGAAGCAACTGAAGAAATGTTGACACGACAAATTTAAATTTTAGTTTAAAAAAAATTAAACAGTCTGGTGATTTTGAGTTCAACAGAGGGAATCATAATTATCATACATTATCTCAGTATGTCTAAACAGTTGTTGTTTGTCCCATCAACTAATGAATCTGTTTTTATTTTGCCCAGGAAAGATGGGCTGCTGTATCATTGATTCGTTGGCCCACACGCCAAGCTCGGCTGGGTTAAAAGTAAACCAATTAGTGCTGACAGTCAGTGTTGTGTGCGTCTGTTGGTGTGTGTAAGGTTGCATAAGATGGCTGCACAATGTACAGACACATATCAGCCAAATGTTGCCACTTGTCACCTCGGTACAAACAGGTGATACATGTTGGTGACGGGGCTAAGCTAACACTAGCCGATTGACTGCTAGCATCTAGCTGCTAGCTGCTGCACTGATGTTTGTTTTGTCTACACTTATGCTAACACTAGCCTACAACTAAGAGTTGGCTGGTAGCACTTGCGTCTGCTAGCTACAGTTGCATTGAGCTCCTCAGAGGTGCTTATACATGTTGTTAGCATTAATGTAGTTTTATAGCATTCTTTTTTCACGTTGGTACCTCAGATTGTGCAGTTATTATGATTATTACTGTTGTCATTTGTTGTGACTAACATCCAGGGCATTTGGTTGAATCTACCAAAGTGCATTCCTTTACCAAGTCAGCTAAGAACTAGCTGTTCAAAAAGACAAAAAGGTTAATAGTAAGAGAAGCAGCAATCACCTATCTGACAATGTGGAGTAAAATACACTGTTGTTCTGTTTTGTTCAGTATCAGGCTGCAATCACACATGAAGATGAAGGTTGATCCAAATAACCTGGTGGTAGCATTCAGAAAAACATTGTGAAAGCAGCTGTAGCTCAGCTAACCCGCTAGCTCATAACCCTGCTAGACGGTTACCCTGCTAGCTTGTAAGCCATTTAGCCTCTGTTGGAAGGATTATGCAGAAAGGTTAAAGGTTAGCCAGCTTTAGACTGAAGCGGCGCTGTTTTTATGTGACGTTTGCCAGCCTGGTTTTAATGTGGATTTTATTTGTAAATAAAGTGGAAAATGTTTGAATAATACATTTTTGGGTATTAATGCGCTGCTGTGCCACATTGTGGCCAGTTTTACAACGTACTGTATCTACTGTACAGAACACAGGAGTCGACACTTTTCTAGTGAGCCTTTGTTAAATTTATTGTGGTGGAAATTATTATTAATAAAAGTTTTATTGTTCATCTTTATGTACTGTTATTTAATTATCTAATGCTAACTAACCAGTTTCTATTATGACAAGAAAATATCAATAATAGAGGTGGGTTTATGAATAAGATAAGATAGACTATATTTATCCCATGATGGGAAAATTCTTTTCTCTACAGCAGCAAGGAGACACCTAATAGGACAAACAGTACAGCAGTATGGAAGAACAACAAACAGAACAGACGGTATTAACTACACAAGAAAAAAAAAATGAAATCAAGTAAGTGAAGTAAAAACAAGTACAATTTTTATTTAAAAAAATCAAGCAAAATCTTCATATTGGATCAGTGAATACCACTGAGTATAAAAACAACAATGAGTGGAATGGAATGCATCGTGTAGGTACATTTGTGTGTCACTGCAGTTATAAAAACATTATTATAAATTATGTTGGTAGTAGAAGTCCAGCACTCTTCGTATTGTGCCAAATTGTGGCAAAACATTGAAATACGCTGAAACAACTTAAAATTGTTGCTTTTGATACACAGTTAAAAGCCTCTTTTTATTTATTGTCAGTTAAACTATGGTAAAATTTATTCAAGCTCGTTTGAAATCTGTGTTTCTTTACAAACACTTTGTGGTATCATTTGTGTGGAGACATTTTGTTATCCACAGGATAATATTGGAGGCTGAGACTGGCGTAACCATGACAACACACAGGTGCTAATGAATGCAGAGCTGTCAAGGATGAGGATGTGACATCACAGCAAGGCATCCTGCCAGACCACACACTGTAAATAGCAGCGTAGACAACACAAGGTGCCGCATTCGACACTGAAACGCACTGGATGTAAAAGTGTCATCCGCTAAAAATAACTCTTACATAAAAAGCATATGGTCTTTTAAGTAGAGAATGGTTGAGAGGTCGACATGAGGGAGAGATGAGACAATCATAGAAATACTGTAATCCAGTCCAAAGCAGCATTTAATAATTAGGCTGACACATTATCAGAATAACGTACAGTAAATCAACTAATCAGTAAGTTTAACTAAACATGAAACTGCTTTTTGCAAAAGTATGACGCTTTGAGCATGAACATTTAACAGAACGTCTACAGAGTTGAGAGTTTCACAGAGGTGTTAAAACACACAGACCTCATGCTGTCACCTCACACTGATTTCTCTACACAGAAATGTCAGTCTGTTACAGCTTGTCACCCCTGCACATCTGTTCTCATATATGCATTTTTTCATTCACACATATTTTCCTTATTGCGTCAATGACAAGTTATTAGTTCGTCATGGTAACGAAGGGCAGCCGCGTGATTGGAGCAGCTATGTTCCTTATTAGGTAGCGGGTACTGGCAGGAAGCACACGGCTGCTAATTATAGAAACTAGCTTGAAACTAAAAGGCAAAGTTTTCATAGTGCTACTGCCTGAACTGCTGCTCCCTGGCTCAAGGGCAGGTGGACAGGAGATGCCCCCTGTTATGCATGCCTTTGCAGAGCACTCACAAAAAGTTAATAGTTAAGTTCTACAGAACAGTTCTAATCTCAGAGTTCAACACCCCTCCACAGGTGCTGGAGGAGGAAGTAAATGAGTCTCTCTGCTCTTATGACCAGATTAATCTTCAAAACAAACAGTTTACCCATCTTCACCCATCCAGCCAGGTGTGAGAGAGACAGGTAATTCAGCAGGTGCTTGTGTGTGAGGCACATGGAATATAAACAAAAGCTGCATCTAAAAGACAGATAGCACAAGAGACGCCACCTTGTTCAGCAAAAAGCTCCACTGAAATCAGTAAAAATAAACACAGCTGTGAACAGCTATGAAATGACCACAACCTGATGCAAAACAGCCATAGGAAGACACTACGACAACTACAAATGATCATCTTCATCCATGCAATAACATGTATAATAAAACTTTAGCTAGTAATTAGTTGTGTGTGTAGATGTTGTTAGCATTCTTATTTTTAATCTCCCTACTATCTTGTGTGCACCTTGAACCGTATCACTAATCAAAGTATGCAAAAAGATTCTAATGAACCATAAAGAAAGAAGTCAGAATTACCAAGAAAGTCCAAAAAACCATATACAAGAGCAAAACAACCAAAGAGAGAGAAAGATGTCTGTACAGTATGTGCACTGTCAAACCTTCACAGATTCACTCTAAGAGCATGAGTTGTTGTGACAGAGACAGCCTCACACGCGTTTCAGTCACGTACCATGTCGAATTTTGATTTAGGCTTGGAGACTCTTGATGAGTGTGGACATGAATATGACGCTGTCTCGTGAGTCACAGCTGAGTCAGTAAACACCTCAGGGTTGACCAGCGCCAAGCAGGGATGTAGTGATGTAGGTTAATCTGGACTCTTGGGTTCAGGCTATTTCCACCGTAGAGGTTTCACCCTGTGACGTTTTTATGCAGCTGCAGCTCTGATGTCAAACAAATGAGATTCACCTCAGACACAAGGACTTGAGTGCGTGCGTCCACAGTATTTAAAAGAGGATGCAGCTCAGAGCTCAGCAGGAGGTCAGGCCACAGGCACACAGGTAACCTGACACAGTGCGACCTGCAGCAGGGAATTATGGGTCACGTTAATATCAAATTACTGCAAAATTTATTAGGTTACAGTAGACCCCTGTCACAAGCAATGGACGTCTGTATCAGGTACAGGTACCTTCTCGTTCTGAAGTGTGGTCGGCAAACTGCTCAAGTGGCGCCTTCCTTCTTAGCATTCTCACACCTTTAAATGTTTGTCACAATTAACGTTATATGCAAGAGTTAGTTTTTAATAATGCTAGATATAGTCTTGTTAATTACAGCTCATTTCAGCTTAGGAGACTCTGCTAAAGTGTGCTACTTGTTGTGTTCCACTGACTTTATGCATATTCACTAATGGGTTTAGGACTCCACAGATCAGGACCTCTATAAGTCCTACTGTATTCAGGAGGACAGTGAAAGCATCAGTGTGTTTGTTTTGGTTTTGTGCATTAAAAGCTCATATCCATGTGTTATGAGGATATGAGGACCACTTCCATTATTGAGGGAAAACTGGACCCTGAGCTAATGTTCTAACCACACACACAGCAGTTTGTGTTGTTGGTGTAACCTAATCCTCACACACCTGTTGACACTGACCCTGGCTACATAGTTGACATATGTTTTCCATCCAAGCTGTTTATACTTTTTTGTACATAAAGTAAACATCAAGCAGATTATAAAATATATCGCTAATATATTTCTGTAATAAACAGCTTACATTTTCAAAGGCTAAACGATAAAACAGACAGCATTTGTTATATGTTTACTTGTCTAATACACCGTGTGCAGCCCTCCAGTCAGGCTCTTAAGCTGGCAGGTGAATGCAGTGGGGTAGGATCTGAAGTAAATATAAAATAGATTTAGAATAGAAAAGAATAGGTTTATCAGTCTCAATCAAACATTTTACCTTCAGACATTTTGAAACCCTAAAAATACAAACCCAGTCATGGAAACTGCAGCTCTACCTGCCTCCCTCTCACTCTCACTCTCTAATTGAATATAGACTCCAACATGTGCTCACTGAGTTGCACAGAGGGTCTCTGAGTTCAGGACAAATGGAAAAGTGTGTGTGTGTGTGTGTGTGTGTGTGTGTGTGTGTGTGTGTGTGTGTGTGTGTGTGTGTGTGTGTGTGTGTGTGTGTGTGTGTGTGTGTGTCTCTTCAGATGGTGTCAGATTTGTCGGGTCAGAGGTCAGTTTATTTCCAGCTTCTCTCTTCATCATACAACTGTCCCTCACACACGCTGTGACCTGCCAATCGTTTGCTGCCGGACGTGAATATTATTCAACAAGCTTGAAGTAACCTGCTGCAGAAGTTAACAGGTGGAAATGTAATGTTGGAGAACTACTGGCAAACTATCAGAAAGAAGCAGATCTGTGCAGGAAACATAAACGCAGCTGGTCTCAGCTGTGCAGTTAAAATATCAGTTCACACCTATAGTAGCAGTCTGAGGAGCAGAAGAGTATCGGGTGGCACAGCGTTAGAAAAACACCATACGCACAGACCTGAAAGGTAAGGTAACAACCTGACAAACATTCAACCTGGGAATGAACACACATATGTCTGAACGTATCTGAATCTGAATGTGAATACTCTGCTTTCACCTAGTGGCTGGAAGACGCCACTGCAACAGGTTCATACATTTGAAGTGCAAAGTGAAAACTCTACTACTTCACCACGTAGGCCAGGCTTAATACAGGTAACACTGCTAGCGTCTGTAACAACAGTGACAGAAGTGCAGGTCGTGTAAGAAGCGTCACAAGCAGCGAGCAGTGCCTGCAGGTTTTAGGTAGTCAGGCTTCTACAGCAGCGAAACCCAGGAACCAGTATGAAATGTTTTGTTGCTTCTGAAGTTGCTGCACTGTGCCTTCGTTTAGTACATGTGTTTTAGTTGTGAAGGCAAAGACTGTCCACTCGGTGTCAGCAGAGCCTGGATTTATGCATGAACACACCGTATCAATGAAAACAGTGGAACTACAGGTGAACTGAAAAGAGAACACACACCTGAAGCTGTGGCATGAGTTTTATGACCCCACCTTTTCTGATCTCACTCTGCAGATCTGAAGCCCTCAACGTGTCAACAGTCATGTTTTATGGTGCCAGAAGTATCTTAGTAACTAGAATTACAATGTTATAAGTACAGTGAACAGCTGCACTGAAACTCTACGTTTCACAACCTGCTTGCAGAAGACAGAAGGAAGATACTCTATTAACTATTATTCAAGGTAAATGCCTCCAAAACTAGCAGTCATAGAGGAACTGAATAGAGACCTCATAGTTCCGTATGCTCCCAGCAGAATGCTTCGTTCTCAGAGCACTGGGCTACTTGTGGTTCCTAGAGTCTTTAAATGTAGAAGGGGAGGCAGAGCCTTTAGCTACCAAGCTCCTCTCCTGTGCAACCGGTTCCCTGTTCAGGCTGCGTGCTGCTGTTGTTGTGCTTTTCTCTCTCTCCATCCCCTCACCGTAACTGGTTGAGGCAGATGATAATAAGCCCGGTTCTGCTGGAGGTTTCGTTAGTCAGGCTTGCTTTATGTGGGTTCTGTTGTGTTTAGATGTGTAAGGTTTTTAAATTACCATGTAAAGTTTCTTGAGATAGGTCAGTTGTGAATTGGCGCTATATGAATAAATTCAACTGAATTGAAATGAATAAATATCTCAAAAGGCATAAAGGCTTGTTCCAAAGAGACATCTAGTGGATAGTGGATGAATTGCAGCAAGTGTAATCTGTGATAAAAGGATGCAATCGTCAACGAGCAGATTTGCAATATTGAAAGGAGCATTACTTTGGAGAGGACACCAAGAGAACAACGATGAGGAAAGTAGTAGAAGAAGCCAGGGAGGGGTTTCATGGCTGTGGAAGTTCGTGTAATGCTGATAAGGCAGATGGAGATGCAGAGCTGGCACAACAAAGACAAAGCTAAAACCGAAAGGTTTTCTTACTGCTCCACCAAACACACAAACACTGGCACCAACTGCTTCTCAAAAGTCATTCTTTCATCTGTACTTCAATAGCATCATCTTTCCATCTGCATGGGCTTCTTCCCTTGCATGCTTTTCAAAATAAAAGCAGAGCTTTAGCTCAGTTTATGTGGCTGCAACAGTAAACTCTAGTTTAGTTTAAATCGATATTACAGCTTTTAAAATTAAAAAAGATAAGCAAAACTGAAATGCAAACCGCAAAATGACGCATTTGCCATTTCATTATAAGAAAGAGTGTGAGGGTGACCGCTCCTGGAGTAAAGATCTGAGCTGCAGCTGCGTTAAGACATTTTACACAGTTAAGCTCCTTTATTTCTGCTTACTATCAGTGTGATTCAAAACTCAACTGTGTGAGTGTGGTTGTGTGAACCCACTCAGGGCTTCCTCTGCAACAGGAAACAACACATAACTTCATGGAAATGCCACAGTTCGTTTCAGTCTGATATGTTAATGAGCTGCGTGTGTTTAATGACACTAAGCCATGATGATCAGTCAGCATTCTGAATGAAACCATAAAACAGGTGCTATAAAAACTGCTTAGCTCAAATCCTGCATCAGCTTTAACGCACGCCTACATTAAACACAGTAATCAGAATTAGAATCAGCTCCAATGGCCAAGTTTGCACAGGACAACCAAGGAATTATATGTGGTCTTACCCAGTCTTTGTTCTCTCCTGTGATAAAAAAAAATCATGTAAATTTTAATTATAGTTATTTGCAAAAATGAACAAATAAAGAATATAAATTCTTTATAAATCCCAGTAATTCAAACTCTGGTTCCTTCTTGCAGGCCATGGGTGCCCTCCAGAGCTACTTTCCTGCTGGTTTTCCAACTCTCACTGCCCTAGCTATAGTTATACTGATTACCGGGATCAGGTGTGTTCACTCAATCAGCAGCTAGCCGCCAAACCGCTTCAAGGTAATCAGCAGGGAGAGTTGGTAAACCAGCAGGACAGTAGGTCTCGAGGACCAGGGTTGGACAGCCAGGTTTAGTCCATAGTCACACTGAGCAGACAAATACACTCATTGCAAACAAGACTTTTTAGTGATTTACACTTTAACATGTTTGATATGTACAGTAGTACAACATGACCAAAGGATAATGGCCACAAATTCAGTTTCCTGCAGCAACGCAATAGATGATGGGAGGCTGGAGCAGTCAATAAAGTCACATCACATCATCCAGTGATTGTGAGAAAATCTAGAAAAAAAAACCAAGCCCAGTAGCTGTTGTCACAATAAAACCTTCGCTCAAGTCAGCATTAGAAACAATCAGCACATGGACCACTTTCACATCACATCCACATCTGCTTTAATAGCAAATATAGATTTTCAGTTAAGATCTTTTAAGGCCGGTGCCTACAGGCTTCTAAATGAAATGCACCAGTTGACTTTGCATACTCAGACATCAGATATGACTCATATCCAGCAGCACTTCAGGTCAGCTGTAATGTGAAATTAGCCTCAGTGAATTAGCAGTTACTTGCAGGGTAGGAAGCAACGTTAAATGACAGACCTTTTTCATGGTTTTTCTACACATTCTTGACAGTTTGTGAGGCTCCCTCCATTAAATAACATCAAACACTAAGCCTGTGTGTAGTCAGAACAAATAGATAATATTTCTATTGTAGTTATTGGACATATTTTTTTGTCATTGACTATACAAAGATGTACTACTAGTAGTACAACCTGTCTACATGTGCAGGACTAAAGTCTCAAACGAACAGCAAATACATTAACTCATTAAACACCATGTATAATTAGAACTCGCCCTGGTTTCTGTGTAATTTCTCAAGTATTTTCTATTCTCACTTCATCTCCTTATCTTTGAATCTTGTTTCAGTGGTTAGATGACTCTTCACAGACAGAAGCACCAACTCTACTGAAGCTATCTGGATTTGTTCAGATATTAGGGTGTTATTATCTCTGCAGCTATATCAGTGTTGACACACCACAATATCATCAATAACATAGGGTATAATAGGGTAAAGCTCTGTCACACCGGGGCCACACTAACCACTGTCCCCACTCCTACCACCCTAAACACTACCAGAACATGAGTGCCCACAATCTGAACTGACTAGACTGACTCAAACACTGTGACTATCAACCATTTCATCCCATCTTCTGGGCCTAACCACATGGGACGTCAGCTGTACAGACCAAGTGGCTATGGTCCAAATTCATATTTTCAGCCGTCCTTATCACTGTCCCTTATTCCATCCTTCCTCCAGTTGTCAATATTATGCCCGCTAACAGACTTTGGACTATCTTACCCCATCTACGTCTGGATTTAGAACTTCCCGACAGACTGCACACAGAAGATGAGAGTCTGAATGTCTCCTAATCTTTTAGTCTGAGCTTGTTCTGCACTGAGATGTGCTCTAGACCCTCATCTTGCACCCCCCCCACAAGACAAGGAATCGTCAAGTTTATGGAAGACACCTGTGGCGAGTGTCACTGTAGGGGCAAGGAGTCAACCTACAGTACGGGAATGTGGTGGAGCATCTTTCTGGGGTGAGTCCTGACCTCAGAAATGACAAAACAACACTCAGTCCCTGTTTATGAATGCAGACAGGGCAGCAGCAGATTTCTGGTTCCGGGAAATACAACGGGAGGAGGACCTGACCTGGAACATCATCAGCACAAGGATGTCAGAGCAGAGGATACATGCAAAGCACCATCTGTCACAAAAACTGCCTGAATACAGCTGGGAGAACCACAGACAGAAGAAAGGAAAGCGTTTCAGGGGGTTGTCACCAAGTCCCAGAAGCTTTCTGGCTCCCAGGAACAACATACTGTACAGCAGCCCAAGACATTTAGATCAACATAGCACAGCATCAGTACGTTAGTATTTATGTAGTATGCTTCCGGAACTGCTACCATGAACATACAGTAGCTTTTAGTCTCATCATATGTGGTTGTTGCTGACATTTCTCACAGCAGTCTTTTACAAAAATTAAAAAAAAATACAAAAAAAGACTTGGTTTTTAGAATTAACCAATAAATGCAGATAAAACCATTAAAGAATTTATGTCACATTGCTAATCAAACACCACCTAATATGTGGGTTAGAATACGTCATATACTGACGGCTCCACTGGCCATTAGGCCTTAGGCAGAATGTTTGCAGCAGCAACAGTGAAAAGATGTGATGATCGTCTGTCATTTGGAGACAGGCAAAACTTCTGCAGCAACATCTACAGCACGTTGACTCATATTGAAACCCCCCACACACAGACAGAGTGAACCACTAAAACAGGGGTGGGGGGTGAAAATTGACTCCTAGTGTCTCTGTGTTATCATGGTTTCCATTGCTATCCGGCTGAAGTGCCCTTTATGGCTGCAGAAGTCCACCCCCTACTGCCGAACGACTTTAATTAAACATTAACAAGCACGTAGACTCTGTGAATTCCCTGTAAGTCTATTTATTGACCACACACAAACTGCTCTGCATCTCCAGTTGCTGTGGGGAAACACAGCTCTGAGTTCTTAGAAGTCACAGCCAAACACACAAAACACACAAAGCATCCAGGGTGCATTGTGGGTAAAGGTTGCAGTTACAGTAAAAGAAGGCTAACTGCTATTTACTCGAAGTGATGTCACAGGAAGTGGCATCACAGCTGTAGGCTGGAGGGAGGGCGGGGGTCTAAACGGCAGAAATACCCCGACCCAGCTCTCTGTCTGTGGCGATTCACGGCTTCTGAGCATTGTCTTAACCCTTTTGTTCAGCAGCACAATAGGTCATTCACAACCTGTTCATTTGTACTAAGCAGCGGAGCCTGTCCACTGTTCTTTAAGTAGCCAAACAAACAAGCAGACAAACACGCAAACACAGTTTACACAAAAACCTTTTATCCTCCATCCAATAATCTCTGAAATGTCATACAACTTCAAATCCTAAGGTATGATGAGGGGGTCAAAACCTCAATCTGGGAACCACAGCACTAATGTTAGTTAAATGCTGCTTATTGATGGATCGCTGTTAGTAAACTTATGTCAAGGGAGCTTTGGCAAGTACTTCTGTGGTGACACTTTTCTTCCTGTCAAATGAAATACATAGTGTAAATAGAAAAAAAAGAGCTGACCTTGTTACGTTTTAAATTATTTTGAGCCTAAAGCACTGGATTTAAACATTTTCTCACTAACCTCTAACCCTTACCCTTGGAGGTGGGGGATTTTCAAGCCCCATTCAGCACCCTTAGTAAACCTCCTCAGTGTTTCCCATAGAATTTTATTTCACTTGTGGAGGTGGTGGATGTGCCAGGGTGGGGGCACAGCAGCACCTTTTAGCTTTATTTTATCAGATGTTTGCATTAACAAAAGGTGAAGTCTATGTGTTGTGGGAAGTATAAAACCTTTTCTGTGCAAATGCTTACATTGTTCCTATACAGTAATTAACATGTCAGTGTCAGGACACTGTTTTCAAAGTACAGTAACACCTAAAACGACTTCAACAAAAACTAAAAAAAGAACATATTAAGTTAATTCTGTTTTATTCAATGTTTTGTTTTCCAACGTGCGCCAATCAATAAATACAAAATAAATAAACAGTGACAATAATAAATATGGGAAATAAATTAGAAAAATATATGAGTAAAATACAAAAATCCCTTAGGAGTTAAATCATTTCAATGTTGGACTGAATGTTCAGAGGACTTTAGCTACATCTGAGCACAACAGTGTTAAACTTGGGTGTACTTTGTAAACATTTCTCTTACAGTACAGTACAGCTGGAAAGTTAAAAAAAAAGGTTCCTGTTGTATTTAACAGCATAAACTAAAGAAAAAGCGAATGTGGTTTTAGATTTGGTTAATTAACTAGGTTTTTTTACAACAAAATTAAAAAGGTTACTTTCAAACAGTCACATTATTTGAGCTGTTAATGGAGTCTTTTTTTTTCCAATAGGTAATCATGTATTTCTAGATGAAACTAATGGCAATATCAAACTAAGACAAGACACCATATACTGCAAAAATTGTTTAGTTCTCTAAACTCTGCAAGATCTAACCACCTTTTAACTTTCATTATGCTGAATGAAAAAAACCCATGTCCCCAAGATTGCTGGTGCACTGTAATCTTAAAATATATGAAATACTTTCTCCTTAAAAGGTCTTAAATACAAAAATAAGTTAGACTAGGCACACTGCTTTAGGTCAGTAGGTGTTGCTCCTGTAATGTTTCTTGTAATGTGATTCATTACTCTCTGCTTCCTTGTGTTTTAGCTTCTCTGATTCTGAGCTTTCGCGCTTGCCGCCGTCTCCGTCTTCTTTCCAACGTGCTTGCTTCCTCATACAGAAGTGGCAGCTCCCACAATGCTTTGCTCTGGACAACAGCGTTATCAAACTTGAGAAGCCAAAAGATAAAAGAAGAAATCAATTACGTGCATGTCTTAACCAATCTGACCATACAAACAGATGCTCTGTATGAACCTCCCCATAGCCATTCTTAGGTCTGCATACTCTACCTCGATGTGTGACAGAGAGTGGACTCCCTGCAGGACCTTGTCCAAGTCATCATAGTTGCGCTTCCTCAGTTTCTGAACCATTTCCAGGATGTCACTCAGTCCTTTGCGGACATCTTCACCTGTTTCCAACCCAGCCGTACCAGCAGAGACACCAGAGGCAGGAGGATCTTTGCTCCCACTTGTCAGAGGACTTGGGGTAGGCAGCTGCTTCAACATCTTGTCAAGAAGCCTCTCATATGTCTCCAAAACACCACCCAAAAACACCCTCCTTACCTAAAACAGCGAGAAACACAGGTGTAAAAAAAGTATAACTTGTAGGCATGAAATATATATGTGGAGATTTGCAAGTAGTAGTCTGTGCCATAGAAGCAGAGGTAAAGTCAATTCATGAAAAATGAACTTCTCTTCTGTGTTTATGAGCTCATAAGTCATGAGGTGCAGAAACCTATTCACACAATGGAAAAGCTCTGTGGTTTCCTATGTAGAAGTTGATATAAGCACAGAGGAAGTCCTGTCTATAAGTTCCAAACAAGTTCAAACTCATTGAACGCAATAACTCAGGGGTTAAAGGTCCACGTCTGGCATTGTGATTCACTACTTGAGTCCCAAATGTAATTCTGGGCTCACCTGGACCGTAGCAATGAGGTCATATGGTTAAAAGATGTAGATCTAAGATGCAGGTCTACTCCTCTACATGAATTGCGCTTCTCATAAAGCTGTACTTTTAATAGAGTGGATAATAAAGTTCAAGTGGATTTTGCAATCAATGGTGTGAAACAGGTGAAGTTATGTTTCAGTCTACATGGCAGACGGTTGGTGGTTTGTTGTATAAAGTGAGGTGACTCAGAGAAAGGACCTAGAGTGGAACAATTCAAAACTGACTCAATATAACCTATAACCTATGTTGTTGGGGTTAGGGAAAAGCATGACTGGGTACTTGTGGTGAGCTGCCTTCAGGTGCAAAATATAGCTTCCTATTACAAAGATCATTTTTTGTTGTACCACCATGAATGGATGATAACAGACCTTTACAGCATGTAGAATACAGACGTGAAATAAAACCAAACCAATTCAAGGAATTGGAATTAAGAGAGCTCTCAGAGTTCTAAACTTGTGCCAATCTAACAATACGCTATCATGAGTGGTAAACTGGTAAATCAGTCCAAATTCCTGTCTGTGTCAGTGATAACAACTGTGTCTGTGATAACAACTCATTCTTTCTTTTTTCTAACAGTAGGTGAATTTTAAGAAAAAGGTTCAGATTGGTGTTCCAGTTAAAAAAGTTCACATCTGAGTTCTGAGTCCTGCATGTCATTCAATCATATCTTGTCTATTATGTTGTTAACCACACAGCACTTCACAATATGCAAACAATCTACACTGCAGGTTGAAATCTTGAGTTAGCGTTCAACTGAAAACCAAGCCTCCAAGGAGCTCAAGAGTGAAAGTTTAACCTGGGGAGAGTAGTTGCACAAAGGTTACATAATGCAGCACCAGCAGGACAGAAAGCCACAAAAACTTCAATGCAAACTCCAGTGCAATGAAGAAACTGCTCAGTAACAAACAGGAACCTGAAGAAAATACCAGTCATTCTGCTGACTCAATGTCAAACACAGGTGGTGGAGCATGACAGCATGGTCCCATTATACTGATCTGTGTCTCAAATCATTATTATAAATAGGTTTGCCATAAATTACTTGCTTATTCTTGTGTATGACAAAGTTGATTCTTGAATCAGAATCAGTATTCTGTAAGGGCTGCAAAAACTCCACAAAAGTACTGAGCATGTACATCAATTGTTACTTGACGAATGCTTCCAGACTAAACCACAAATTAGAATATGTTGGATTTGTGCACACCCTGAAGTGGCTTTCTGACACAAGCTAAATCTGACGAACTTGACTTGTATCTACCTCCATGTGGGCAGTCAGTGCTTCTTTGGAGAAGACAGGCTTCCCATTAAACCTCTCTCGTAGAGGGATGTTCTGAAAGAGATAAAAAGGCATTATAGACTTCAAAGAAACTTCCTTATACTTTTCAAGGTTCAAATTGTACAAGAACACTAGTTGAAAAGCCTAATTGCATTTAAATTTGAAAAAAATACAAAAAACTTCGTACAGTAACAAAGTTTATAATAAGTTTTATTATTTAACTGTCTTATCACAATGAACATAAAATATTATCATTGTCGATAAAGTCACATAAACATCAGGAACAGTGACTTTAGTAACTGTCCTCTGCAGTCCTTCAATTACTTACATTCTACTAAACTTGCCAAAAATATTAGTTTTCACTGTAAAGTTAAGATCTTAGACATGTCGGAAATAAATTTATTTTACCTTAAAACACACATGCGCAGTGTGTGAGTTTGTGGTGAGAGAAATCTGTCAGAATGAAGCATGAGGAGGAAGCAGAAAGCAAGCACTGGTATTTGTACTGCTCCCCTGTCTGATACTATGAGCATCAGCAGTACTAACACAAGTAGTCACAGTACTCACATAATGCTGCAGGAGGTTCTGGATGGTCTTGTTCAACTTTGGAGGGACCTGGAAGCCACTGACCTGGCTCATAGACAGCCAGAGAGAGAGACAAACCACTGCGCATACCGTTGCTACCTTCATGTCACCCCTCGTTAATGTCCTCTTGAATCGTAGGCTCGATTCCCAAACTTATGCGGTCCTGATGAGAGTGCCGGGTTTCAATCCCTTTCAGAGCAACACCGAAAACGAAGCGCAACCAGTCTGAGCGAGGATCTGACAGTCTAACTAGGTGAGCGACAGTCGTGTGTCTCTTGCCCTGAACTGTTTGACTTGTCATGAAAGCTTTTATTTATAACTCTGAGAGAGCGACGCAAAGGCACAGAGAGACATAGACACATGCAGGGGAGAGAGAGCGGGCGATGCAGTGATGATCTAGGTGTGAAAACTGTGGTTGTGCAGTTTCCTTTAAATCACCAAACTTCATAGAAGTGGGTGAAGGATCTCCCACTCATGCATGTTGAACACAAATCATCGACAAAGTGCTAAAATTTAGAGCTCCTAAAGCTCTTGTTGGAATGACAATACATACTGGTCATACTGGAACGCCAGTGGTTTTGGACAGAGGCCTCTACTTGCACGCAACCCAAGAGTGTACAGTAGAAACTGTTGGAAAATGCGCTGCCTGAAACACTTACGCAGGAAATCATTTTACCCAACAGAAGTGGAAACCATTACAAATGAACCCATCGTTCCATCAGGGATCATGGGTGAGTTTCAGGAAATGATTTGCTGCTAAAGAGGAGTTTATTCTGATCCATGCCTTATGGAGATACAAAGGCCTTACTCAAAAAAAACAGGATATTGTATTAGATTTGCAAAAATCTCCCAGCTTGTGGCTCGTGCACTAAACTGACTAATATGTCTGCTTAATTATATTATCCTATTCAGTACATAAAGTGTAACACTAAGAAATGAGACAATGAATAGGCAGCTGAGCTGTTGTTGGTGCTGCAGCCTGGACAAAAGTGTACATTTATCGCTTGTATCGATCACTGGTCATGAGCTGCTTCCATGGCTCATTCGTGTGCATGTGCAAAAATACTGCACATGCATGTGCTGTTAGAGCTCTAAATCTAAAGAACTACGTCAAAAGCATTGTGTTCATGAAAAAAAAAGTTAGAAGGATGTTGGTTTTTTGTTTTGCTCTTATGGAGGCTGCAATAGCTTGGTGAAATATAGGCCAGTAATGGGCAGGGTGCAGGTTAAAAAAGAGCACTGATAATAATAACATTGCTGGTCATGTTGGTTTTCCAGCTAAGACCTGACGACTCTACACAGCTCATTGTGGTATTCACTTAAACATTAAAAACAGAGCACTTTGACTTTACACCACGCCTACAAACAACTGAAAAATCATCATGAGCAATGTCAAAAGAAAGCTCAAAAAAAGCATCACTGAGTTAACATAGAATCAAATAAGAATCAAATAAGGTGTAACTGGAAATCTCTGCATGCACCACATGATGCTACTGAGATGTTGTGAAACGCTGTTCAAAGAAAATAAAATGAATAGGAAATACTGTGAAATAAACTGTGATAATTAAAAGCAATGAGTGAGCAGTTTCTTAAAGCTTGCTTCCAGCCACACATCAGCAGATAAACAGATGGGATAGGTAGCTTAGTAGATAACTAGCAGAAAACTACCAAAACACAGGCTTAATCAAAAAGCAGTTGCTATAACTGCATTATCAGAAAACCCCAGAAGAATTTTATAGAACATATTAAAGGGTGTGATGGGCAGGAAATTAAGCTATGCTGCAGGCAGCCTGGGCGGGTGTGAGGTGTTTTCTAGTAATTCACTGGGTGAGCTGTCCCTCGTTTAGTGTAAAGGAAAATCTAGAGCTTTTCTCGTCAGCTACACACACCTGTATATTCACACACATACGTGTATCTGTATCACAAAGAGATGATCAAAGGCAGGTTTGCTAGACCATTAGACTGGTATTACTGACAAACAACATGCTACTTATCCTACAGCAAACTTCCACCAACCAAACCCACCTCACAATAACTATTTTAAATAAAAATCTGTCCCTGCAAGCTAGAAGTACATGCAAGCACACACACACACACACGCACGCACACAGGTTATTGACTCCTGAACGACAGGAACAGTGAACACCTCAGTACATCAGAAAAGAAGTGGGGGAAAAAACCTGCTGCAAGCTGTGAAGAACCTTAAGAAACTGAAACCAAGGGACGAGCTGTGACCCTTTCTCTTCACAGAAAGGGTCTTATTGTAACTGAGGTGACCCATTTATTAATAACATGAATTAACTATACATTGATGGCAGTAACAAAAGCATAAAGTGAATGAAGACATGTTTCTGATTCTGAAACAAGAGCCCACGCCAATCGTGTGGCCTCGTTTCCCATCCTTAGAAGTGGTTTAAAGTTCTACAATTACTTCCAGATTTACACAAACAGGTTTATTACAGTATACTACAACAGTATGTCAAGCCACAACAATGACACATATCAGTATTTCTAATTGGGTACAATGCTGGACCCAATGCTGGGTCTGTGTTTGTCTGTGTTGTCATTAGCTGTCACTGTGTAATATCGGGTCCATCTCTCTAGACAGAAATATACATAACATCAAACATGTGGAGGACTCTGCTTGTGTGTATAGCTAGATAGAAACACATCACATTTTAAATCATCAGCAAAAAACATGGATACAGTATGTTATTGTAGCAACACAAGAAAAGGGGATTCAAATTCGGAAACCAACTTTGTTCATCTCAGTTCTGGTGTCGGTGGAGATTCTCCATAACTCTGTATCTTCCACAGAAAAGAAAAATTCCAGGTGCCATGACTCAACCTTCAGTCAGTCGTTCGCACGCACGCTCGCTCACACGTACACTGGCAGGCACGCACGCACGCACGCACACACACACACACACACACACACTGCAGTATGGGGCAGGAGTGGTTCCAACGTAAAGAAACGGAGGAATTCAGACATATGTCAACCTGACACAACTGGCGTAAAGACAAGTACATTCAAGTTGGTCTGACAAGCGGCTTTACTAACACAACAAACCATAAAGCTCAAACAACAAAGAAGTGTGTGCAGCTGTCTGTTGTGTCTGCCAAAACCCTTTCTTCTTCCATCATTTTTTACTATTTCACAAAGCAATCCATGACATTTGAGCCTCATAATACTGGTAGCTGCTAATTCAACCCATCTTAGAGATGCAGAAAACAGGAAGACACACAGGTAAGTTTTGTGCTGACACTCAGGTGTAAAACAGTGTGTAGTGATGGATATCCCCTCTTCACACATGCAGACACAAACACAGGAAGAGGTTTAATTGCGAAGCCATGAGGAATTCACACAAGCACTTTTGAATAAACGACTCATATTTTAATCTTTGAACTGAGCCATTTCTTCTAAGTGAGCCCTGACGTTTTCATTATGATTCTGTTATCCTGTCAGTTACTTCACCAAAACAATGTTCAAACTTTAAAATGATAATTATAATTGATACATATAGTTCATTTGAAGTTCAGCAGTCCAATGTAAATAATGAGCATAAGAAATAGTTGTTTGTTCCTGCTCAGTGTGAAGGACTTCGGCACACACATGCTTGGTTGACATTTACAACTAAGATAATTAAAGAAAATACCTTACTTACCTTGTAAATGATGTAGCAAGAACATGTATTTACATGTGCATAATAATCACCTTCTATAAGTCCATAGATATCTTGTGCTGTATACATAAGTATATGGCACTAATTTACTTATGTATACACAACCCTACTAACTAACCCTAACCCAAACCAGTGATGATACAGAAGTTTCTTAGTGTCTGAGTTCATATTAAATGAAGAAAAATTAAATACACTAAAATATAAACAGAATATATTAAATGTTCTGCATGAGCACATACTGCTCTTCACACTCAAAGCTAATTTTTGTTTGAGACCTGGATGTTTGTCCTGTGCAAACCTGGCCAATAAAATTGATTCTGATTCTGATGTTTGAGACCTGGATGTTTGGGCTGCCAGATTGGGACACATTCATTTGATTTTACTATGATATGTCTCCTGTTGCTCACCTTCTGGTTTGGAGCCTTGTGGATTTACCGCATCTTAAGTAAATATTTTAGAGTCAAAATTCAGTCCCCAACCCTCACGTTTCACTAAACATTTAACTTAAATCTTTACTTTCATCGCAGATGGTGACCAGATAAGAAGAACACATCACACATGTGAGCATTCAGGGCTCAACCACAGAGACTGTGGACAGTTTTAACTACCTGGGTGTTCACCTCAATCATAAGCTGGACAGGACGGATAACACTGATGCCCTGTACAAAAAAGGCCAAAGTCGCCTCCACCTGCTGAGGAGATTGAGGTCCATTGGAGGCCTATATTAAGGACATTCTATGACTCTACATTAGTCTTCGTTATTCACTATGCTGTAGTCTGATGGGGAGCAGGCAGCACAGGCCGGGACAGGAAAAGACTGAACAAGCTGGTGAGGAAGGCCAGCTCTGTCCTGGGATGTCCACTGGACTCTGTGGAGGAGGTGGGTGAAAGGAGGATGTTGGCCAAGCTCACATCCATCATGGATATTTTCTCCTATCCACTGCAACAAGCTGCTCTGAGCAGCTCCTTCAGAGGCAGACTGATCCACCCTCAGTGTAGGAAGGAGCGCTACCGCAGGTTCCTTCATCCCCACCACTGTCTACACTCTCAAATCTGCACTGCTGTCTGGTCACCTTACCCTGGACACTATTTCTGAGTTGTTTTCTGAGGTTTTATTATTATTTTACTACTACTACTACCACCACTACTACTATTGTTTTTTATGCTCTTTTTTCTTGCAATCCTGCACAATTCATTGCTGTCTTCTGTGGATGTTTCACTGATTGAATTTCCCCACTGTGGGATCAATGAGTTTGTCCATCTGTCTGTCTGTCTGTCTGTCTGTCTGTCTGCCTGATAGCATGATGCTCAAGTTCCCCTGTTGTTGCTGGGGTCCAGCCTTTCCAAGCGCAGCCTCCGTCTGCTGCTTGACTCCCTGTGAACACGCGAGACTGTAGAGTACAACGTTTCATCGGCTTTTTAGTTCAAATGTATTCACCACAACTTTGCTATCAACTCAGGTTACAGAAAGCTAATGCCCAGGTTCCCCTCTTAGCTTTGTCTGTTGGTTTTCTATGCTAACATTAGCTTGGTTAGCTTGCAAACACCAAATACTTTCTCACAGTCCGACACCAACGTTGCATAGCGCTAGCCGCTTAGCTAACACCGCTAGCTGTGCCTGTTAGCTAGCACGATTTCAGACGCTATTCAGTGGTAACAGGTTTACTGGTACCTGCAGACAATATTACTAAGGATACATATTACATTTCTATATATTAAATATTTAAGTTAATTTCATTGTTTTGGTGTGTATAGTGTTCGTTTACCAAAAGACCCATTTGGCGCCTCCTACAGTATCAGGGTGAAGTTTAGCCGCCCGTGTCACGTGACAGTAGTCAAAGGGCAAAACGTTGCATCACTCATTAAAGCAGGGGTCTGCAACCTGGTCCTCGAGACCCACTGTCCTGCTGCTTTTCCAAGTCTCCGTGCTGATCACCTTGATCAGGTGTGTCAGTTAGCTACTGATCGACTAAACACACCTGGTCAATGTGCTCAGTATCAGCTGTGGCAGGGAGAGTTGGAAAAGCAGGACACGGGCCCTTGAGGACCAGGGTTGCAGACCCCTGCATTAAAGCAATATTATAGCTGATATTAATAAAAAATTATGGACCATAGCTTATAATTATCTTTATTTTTTATTGAACTTCATTCCCAACTGTATAATAAGTTACAATTCAGTATTTATCAGTTCAATATACATTGTCAAGGCAATAACATCAATGTACAAATTCAGACTAAAACAAACTACTTATAAGGAAAAAGCAAATGAAAAAAACTGAATGAAAAATGAATATATATATATATATACAGTAGTCACAGTTTGAAATTGAGTATGTCAGAAAAACAGTGAAAGTTCTTTGTCATGTTATGACGTCTCATTGTAGAGCTAAAGGTCATCTTGTGGTTGAAATGACTGAACTGGTTCCTGTCCAGCTCACAAAACAAGGAGACACCTCCCACCTTTATTCTGTCCACGTTGAGCCACCGAGATGATTCATCTTTTCTAAACTTTGGAAAAACCTGGACCTAGTTTCTCTTTAGGCGTAATCGTTTCTTACCTCAGAGCAGCAAAAGCCCCATGTTCTGGTAGAGGGAAAGCCCCTCCACCCCTCACTGGACTCAAACTGGAGCTGACAGGTAGATGTGTTACATCCAATTAGACTGAGAGGAATACGACTGCTAATAAATATTTATTTAATGCTGTATTTCTTTTCTTTATCATCTCACAAACAGTACGATGTTTTCGGATATGTGGGATTTTCTGGATCTGTCTCAGACATCAAACCTCATTTTTAACTAATTTATTTAGAGGCATTTTAACGACATTTGAAATGTGTCTCTGAAATGAATTCTGTCTAATATGGAAATGAGGTTAGATCCTGTAGGTGTGGATGGTTTAGGGTTTGGGTCGGTGGTACTGGCACATGACACATAACCAGAGATGTAACCACGGCTCGGTCCTGCGTGGTTCCCTCCCTGCAGGCTGTGACATCACGATGCAGAGGGGAAACCCCTGCGTGTGATTGGCGCAGGAGCTGGAGATCATGATGATGTCACAGTAATTCCACAGACCAACATGGTCTGTGGTGATTCCAGTCTGACGCAGCAGCATCTGGCAGGAAAAGGTACGAGACTCAAATCACGGTTCTGCGCCTGCAGCGATCCCTTTTCACAACGTAGTACTGGTTTTTATGCATGTACGGCATGAAATCACACAAGTCACATGCCGGCATCAAAAGCTCGACCCAGAGCAGGTTGGTTAACTGTAGCCAACGAAAGCTGCTGATCATCGCTGTGACGCCTCAGGGTCCTTCACATGAAGCAGCAGCATCACCGTGCAGAAGCTTTTACCACAGGCCCCCTGCAGGTGGTGGGCTGTGTCCATGCACACAGTCAGTGTACAGACTTAGTGTGAACCCGAGAAACTGCAGTAAATCACTGTCACCTCAGAAACTTCACCATTACGTAGTAAACCTGAACTCTAGAATGAGAAAAGAAGCCAAAACCAGGTTGTAGCTGGTGCCGATTTCTGTGTTTATTAACATCAAGTGCTGTGTAGATGACAAAAATAAATTAAAATAAATTACTCCACATTACATAAATAAATAAATAAAACTCAATTAAAAAAAACTGCTTGAGAAATGACCTTAGGTAAACCAGAAATAAATAGCTGTAATCAGTGAGAATGATAGTCATTGCAGTGGAAACGTCACGTAGCTTAACTCAGCCATAAAATAAAAACACAGAATGAGGGAAAAATGCCTTAATGGAGATAAACACAAAGCAACTGAATAGCATTTTGTCTTTCAGCTCCTGGTTCAAACAGACAGGTGATTGGGGGTACACGTGCGGGAGGCGACGACAGAAGCGGCTCGATGGACCTCCTTGTACTGGGCCAGAGCCCTCCTCTGCTCCATGGGGTCGTCCACCTGGAGAGACAGGGACAGCCACGCCTCATTAATTGTTCAATTATTATTTCCCTCATCTTTATTTATTATATTTAACATTCCTGCTCCTTTGACTGTTTAGGTTTCAACAAATTCCAAAACTGGGCGAGCAGAGCTCACTGTTCTACTTAACATGTCATAGTCACTGGAAGAAGGTGGAATGTGCTGGCCTCGTTCTTTAGGACAACCTGGAAGTCACCGTCAGCCACTGAATGTTTACCTTTATTCTCCACAGGCCTCTGAGCACATCCTCGTGGTTCGGGTTCTGCTGGTGAACGCCGCTCAAGCGCTTCTTCAGGTCCTCCATCGTCTTCTGAAGGTACACCAGAGAGGACTCCACCTGGGACCTAGACGAGCCGCTCACCTGGTCCAGTAGAGGCCGGGCAGCGTGGTGATGCTGGCGGTGCAGGATGCTGGAGAAGATGTGAGCGTAGACGTCCAGGGTGGTGTTAATCAGCTGGATTTGTTCTCTTCCCTGTGGAGGAAAGGACATGTGTCAAAGAGCTAAAACACAGGGTTCATTATAAAAGGTAACTGTGTGGATAAAACTGTGTGGATATACATTTGGAACCATTGATGCACAGAGTAAAACCTGTTGTGGTATGTGAATAGTTTTGCTTTGGGCATTTCTCTGTCTGGGTTCTGTTTAACTCAATCATTAGATCACAGAACATTTTTCTTGCAGCTTTGTTTGTTGGACTTCACAGCGTGTCTTTGTCTTCCCTTTATGTAGTTAGTAGCAATGCAGAGTGAGTTTCATTTACCATGCAGGCGGTGTTAATGCTCTTGATGACAGAATTGAAGAGAGGCCTTCCGCTGATGTCTGTTTCTTTCAATTTCTAAACACACAAACAGAAAGGTCACACATAAATGTATGTATATTCACACAGCAGCCTGAGAAACGCATGCAATGCAGGAAATGCATTCCTGTTAGTTACAGGAATATCACAGCGAACACTTATTTGTGGCTGCAGGGAACTGAAAGAAATGAACCATAACTGATGTTGGCGATGTTTGCAGATGTCAAAACGACAATTTGGTCACATTCACAAACTGATTTTTTCACATTGGTTAAAAAACAAAGACAGTCAAAATGAGAATGAACCACCTGCGGAGGAGTCATGATTTATGATTCTGAGTAATAAGTGTAGGTTGTTACTTCAGCTTAGATTTTAGTGGATGGAAAAGCAACAAAAAGCATTTAGCTGAAAGCAAACGCAGCATCACTGCAGAGAGTGTCTGTGATTTTACTCCAGTCGTCTGCAGAAGCTGGAAGAGGCAAATATAACTTCAGAGCATCCTGAGAAGCACAAAGCCTGCTAGCGTGAGCATGGGCACCTTCAAAATCAAAGGTGAACTCACCAGATCATCAGCAATGGCATCATGGACCTGCAGCGGGTCCCCAGTCGCATGCTGGACAGGACTTCCACGCACCAGCAGAGCTCCCAGTACGACCAGCAAACCCAGTGAAGTGCAGAGCGAAGGCATCGTGGAACCGAAGCGTGAGGGAGTCTGTGCAGATGCTGAGCTGACAACTGTCTGTCTGATCTGTTGACCTGTGGCTCTATTTATACGTGCTCTATTCCAGGCATCATTGTGCATCTGTGTGTGTGTGTGCGTGTGTGCGTCTCAGTTTTTTATTGTGGTCTGTGGGCTTTCAGCAGAAGCACCAGAAACGACTGCATCGTCAAGAGTTTTCCTTTAAAACTCGCTGTGCTGCTGCTAAACGTGCACACGCAGGAGAATCCCCGGTCATGTTTCCACCCGCTTCCATCACCTGAGCAGCTCACGCACGCGTGCAGGAGACTCCCTGGTCAGAGCAGTCCAGGTTCACCAGGTGCCGGGAACACGCAGACTAACCTCATCTTACCTCAGCGACGCTCGCAGGCTACTCGCTGTTTTACATACTCATCACCAGATCATGAAGCAGATGCAATGTTTGTTGGCGTTTGGTAAGAAATAGTGTTGAACAAACGCGAGCTGCTGAAACGTGATCATTCGTGACCCTGCTCTGTTTCAAAGGTTCAGTGTTTCCTTTGCTTGTATGAACCTAAACACATCAGACCTGATTCTGAAGTCAGAATCAGGAAGAACGTGAATGTAATGGAGGCGTCTGTCCGGTGATGAAGATGAGGATGATGAGGATGAGGATAATGTGCAGATGAAGCGAGCGTTTAATGAATGAGCGAGGACCCGTCTCTGTTGTGTGCGTTGGACCTGCTGACACTCTCACCTCGTCGCTACGTTTCACACACTCATCTCTACTGGGCTGTCCTGGGTTCTGAAACAGCGGCGGCGTCCTGAACGACACCACACACGATAACAATCTGCAATAACGTCTTCAGCATCCGGCCCGTCCCTGAAATCCTCCCACAGTGTACTGGAAGCGCTGAAACCGTTCTCTGGACCACAACTGTGTCACAGCAGCACAAGCGTTCTCCCAAGTCTGGCAAACAGTCATTTCTACACTGTACATGAGGAGGGCAATCAGGCGGCCCCCGTCCCCCCGTGGAGGTCGCACGTCACACAAGCACAGGACGCGTTCATTCTGAAAGTGGCTGCTCTGTAGCAGATGTCAATCAGCTGGAGCGGGTTCCTTCTGTGGCTGTGACGGTTTCATGTGTCCATGTTGTAGTCTGTTAATGAACTGGACACGCGTCGGTGAGGCCTCCTACCTGAGCAGCACCTGGCCCCAGGTGCATTATGGGAGGCTGACCGGGGCAGGCGGCGTCCTGCAGGGAGGCCTCGGCTGGATCCATGTGAGGCTAAAAGTCATTCAGTCAGTGTTTTTCAATGTCATCCTTTCAGATTTCACAGGTACCCGTTTATTTTCCCACTGAGCTTCGATTCGTCTAATGTACGAACCACATCAGACAAGCTGAGGTTAACGCCTTCATATTAATGAAATTGATACTGAATATGAGGCTTTATGCCCTTAACAATGAAAAGTACTTCATGCATGTTACGGACAGGAGATGTAGTAATTGACAGATACTTCTGCCGTGATCAGCTGAGCTCCTCCACCGACTGAATGAGCAGGTGGAGAACTTCTCTGACCACCTCAAAACCCTTATTTTACATTTCTGTGACTGAAATGACAACTGAACAAGATTCCTCAAACACTGGTTACTCAGTGACTATGGCGACCAACTGCAGCATTAAACAGCAGCTGAGGTTCAGCTTAAAGAGGCTATGAGGCTAAAGGTTCCACATAGAGTAGGACGTCGTCTGCATAGCATGTACCATTAACACCCTGTACACACACACACACACACACACACACACACACACACACACACACACACACACACACACACACACACACACACACACAGCAGTTGACTTTCTAGGTAAATGGTGATTAGTAGGAATCGAGTGGTTGTCTTTTGTTTGTTTCCTAGAAGTCTGAAGCTGTTTTTTCCTGTGGGCCAACCGGCGACATGTAAACACACACACACACACACACACAAACACAACACGCGCACGCGCACACACACACACACACACACACACACACACACACTCACACACACACACACACACGCGCGCACGCACGCACACACACACACACACACACACACACACACCACACACACACACACACACACACACACACACACACCACACCACACCACATCCTCTGCGCCTGCAGACCTGGCTGGCGAATGCCACCAGTCTCAGTGACCCTGGACTTTGAACTCGCAGAAACACAGACATCCTCAAGGAAGTGGACCCGTTTGTTCTGAGTGGAGTCCTCATTAAATCAGCAGGTGCCAGCAGAAAACGTGTGACTGTCTGGTTCAGGAGCTGCCCAACTCTGTCCCCTCCAGGTGAGGTTGGCATCAAAAAAGCTGCAGCTACACAAACGAAACTGCGGGTAAACGACGAGACGCGGCGTCGGGTGATGGAGCCTTCACATCTCCTGAAGAACGAGCCACGGAATAAAAACCAGTTTGCATGTTTCCTTTGTGGTTCTGTTCACTCATTCAGCGTCAGAATCCTTTTTATTTGTGTCTGAATCTAAATTCTCCTTATGACTCAGCCCCTCAGATCTGCCTGTGGGTCCACAGTGAGTGTGTTTTCAATGGGCCGAGGCCTCGGGCTCTGGCGACAGAGAAGCACGTGTCAGTCCTGGTCAGAGTCCGACTGACAGCGAGTCACTCGCTGCTGCTTAACGTGAAACCACAGTGGGTCCCTTAAGTTTCTATTCACTAGAAAACCTGATGGAGCTCTGCCTCCAACCAACAAAGTGTGTGAGTGACACAAACACAGCAGCAGGTTGTGCTGCACCTTTTCTTTCCAACTCTGGACTGGGACCGCTCGCTCTTTGCCCTCGGGTCGGTTTTCCACCCAGAACAGGAACAGTGTGATCACGCAGATGCGCTGACTCAGCGAGGAGAAGGATGACGGAGGCTGCGTCAGCGTGCTGTGGGTTTCCACCACTCTCCCGTCGACTTACACACGAGTTTCTTCCGACGTCTCGGGTTTTGATGAGCTTTTATTGTTCCATGAACTCACAGATGGGATTCTGTTTCCTCTTCCTCGTCTTGGGTTTAGTGAACGGCACTGAGGTAGCTGCATCAGGGTGCTGTGACACACGGCTCCAGCCGCATGTTACTGTGTGACGCGTGGGCCTGTACACGCGCCTCATGGCTGAGCGTCAGGTGAAGCTGGAGGCGCCAGGTGGCAGGTAGTTGTAGAGTTTGTCCAGCAGAGGGAGACAACGCTCAAAGCTCGAAGGCCAAATGAAACCATCACCAGTCAACAGCAATTAGCATTTCTGTTTTATTTCATTCACGGTCTAGTCCACAAATTCATATAAATAATATACTTCATCTTGTCTGAATTCAATATATTAAGTTTCTAAGACATTGAGTCGTCTTCATATTCAAAAATAAATATTTCCTGAAAATAACTTATTTAGCAAATAAAGCTACAACATTAAAACACAAACTAATCAATACTTGAAAAACATCATCAAGAGGCTCCATCCAGGCGACGGAGGACAATCACCGCAGGCAACTTCGCCTGAATTTAACGAATCCCACAGATGCAAAATGAAAGAAATGCTCCTGGAGCGATGAGGTCAGTGCATCTAGACGCGTTTCCAGGTGTGAAGCCCTGCTGGCGCTGGTGGAAGCCATGTGAATACTGATGGTCAGGCTGCTGGTGCTGCTCTACTGGTGCTGCTCTACTGGTCCTGCTGATCTACTGGTCCTGCTGATCTTCTGATGCTGGTGCTGCTGCTGCTGCTTTACTGGTGCGGATCTACTGGTGCTGCTGCGTCAGTTCGTTAATCCACCGGAGCACAAAGGTGAACTCTCCAACAGCTTTCAGAGCCCCTTCATCTCGTTTCTTCTATAAACAGATGCAGTTTTATTAGTTATGCTCTATGTTACACATAATGCAAATAACAGTAACATTCACTGTATTGAAAAGTCCATTTAGTAAATCCGTAGCTAGGTGGAGCAGTTGGAGTACAGGAGTACTAGTGGCAGAAGTGTTTGCAGTTGTTACAGCAAAGCAGCAGGTGAAGGTAAAATAGTAAAAGTCCAAAAGCAGCAAGTGGTCGAAGCAGAACAGTAACAGTAAGAGGTACAACATAACCTTGTACTACAGGTAGTAGTAATAGTAGTAGTAGTAGTAGTAGTAGTAGTAGTAGTAGTAGTAGTAGTAGTAGAACAGTAGTAGTAAACATAGAACAGGCAGAACTACTGACCCTGTACTACAGGTACTGTAGTACTGTAGTTGTAGTAGTAGTATTACAGGTACTGTAGCATTAGTAGTAGTACAGGTAGTAGTAGTAGTGGTAGTAAAAATAGGACTAATATAATAATATAATAAAAAATATTGTCCAAAAATAGTATTAATAGTATTAGTAGTAGTACTAGTAGTAAAGTTCTTTTATTTACCTTTTTAATTTTTTTCTCCAGTTTTCTAATGGTTTTGAACCATTTTGAAGGTTGAGAAGAAAAAACCTGAAGACAAAAACACAAACAGAGAATCAGTGCACACAACAGTTGTGTAGTCACGCTTCAGGTTGTGTAGTCACGCTTTAGGTTGTTTACTCACACTGTGTGTGATCATGAGGTGTGTGCTGAAAGTTGTGTACTATCACTCTCAGGTTATGTACTCACACAGTGTTGCAGTGTGTGCAATCATAAGGTGTGTGCTGCAGGTTTGTACTCATGCAGTGTGTACTCGTGCTGCAGGTTGTGTGATCACACAGTGCTGCGGTGTGTGCAGTCATGCAGGTTGTGCTTATTCAGGTTGTGTACTCATGCAGTGTGTAATCATGCAGGTTGTGTACTCGTATAGCAGGTTGTACACAACACTGGCAAAACAAAGGAGTTAGTGCTTGACTTCAGCTGGTCCCCTCCACCACACACACTGGTGAACTTCCAGGGCTCAAACATTGAGACTGTGGACTCCTTTAAATACCTGGGTGTTCACCTCAACAATAAACTGGACAGGTCAAACAACACAGACGCTCTGTATCAGAAGGACCAGAGTGGCCTCCACCTGCTGAGGAGACCGAGGTCCTTCAGTGTGTGCAGACAGCTGCTAACTACTAATGACACTGAGGTGGCCTCAGCAGTCCTGTATGGAGTTGTGTGCTGGGGGGGGGGGGGCAGTACAGGCAGAGACAGGAAGAGACTCAACAAGCTGGTTCAGAAAGGTTCTGGTTCTGTCCTGGGCTGCACATTGGAGTCCATGGAGGAGGTGGAGGAGAGAAGGATGCTGGTAAACTAACATCCATCATGGAGAACCCTCCACCCCCGTACTCGTGCTACAGGTTGTGTACTCCTGCTACAGGTTGTGTGCAGGTTGTGTACTCGTGTAGCAGGTTGTGCACTCGTGTATCAGGTTGTGTACTCGTGTATCAGGTTGTGTACTCGTGTAGCAGGTTGTGTACTCGTGCAGGTTGTGTACTCGTGTAGCAGGCTGTGTACTTGTGTATCAGGTTGTGTACTTGTGCAGGTTGTGTACTCGTGTATCAGGTTGTGTACTCGTGTATCAGGTTGTGCACTCGTGTATCAGGTTGTGCACTCGTGTAGCAGGTTGTGTACTCGTGTAGCAGGTTGTGTACTCGTGCAGGTTGTGTACTCGTGTAGCAGGCTGTGTACTCGTGTAGCAGGTTGTGTACTCGTGTAGCAGGTTGTGTACTCGTGCAGGTTGTGCACTCGTGTATCAGGTTGTGTACTCGTGTATCAGGTTGTGTATTCGTGCAGGTTGTGTACTCGTGCAGGTTGTGTATTCGTGCAGGTTGTGCACTCGTGTAGCAGGTTGTGTACTCACGCAGTGCTGCAGCGTGTGCTGCAGGCGGTGCAGCAGGTCGCTGTAGTGGTCCGGCAGCAGCTTCCTGACGGCCTCTCGGCTGAAGACGCTCCTCTGGTACACGTCCACCACCTGTCGCATCTCCAACCAGCCGACGGCCTGCTGAGGTCAGACACGTTCATGTTCAGAGGAGCCTAGAACCCAGCGCTTCTGTCCAACGTTCCAGCCAACCCCGGACTTTCCCCTGGGATCGTTTCCTGCTTCGTGCTGTGACGATGACTCCAGGAAGCGCCGAGGCCGATGGACTGATCATTAACCGGTGGGAGCGGTTTCTGCAGCTTTAACCTTGTGTTGCTCTCACTGCACAGATCGTACGTGCCGCGTGCACAAACACTGGCCTGTGATGCGGGGAAAGCCCAGCATCGTCCCTGGGGCAACAAGGAAGAGGAAGGCCGCCCCTCACACACTTCCTCCTCGTAAAACGCAGCAGGTACTGTATGTGAGTGGAGGCCGTCTGGAGCCAGGTGTGAATCACTGCTTTGTGTGTGTGTGCTCACGAAGCAGAAGCGGCGGTGCGTTTACTGACCTCGGGACAGCCCACGCAGAACTTGGGCAGCAGCCTCACGCGTCCGTGGAACCTCCCTTCAGTCTGCAGGTGGAAACGTCAGCGTGGTGAGTTCAGGACTCGGGTTACGCTTTTCATCCGCTCACCTGTGCCTCAGCTGGTTCAGGTGTTCACGCAAACAATACGCGGCGAACATCAGTGAGGACACCGGAGCGGGTGTGACATTGTCACGTTTGGAGGCCACGCAGCCGCAGCAGCGTCTGAGCTTTGATCTACACATTTTGACTCTTTCATTTCCTTTGTGATACTGCGTAAATCCTCCATAAACGTGACTCATCGGCGTGATGCTGTGAGATCATCAAGTCAGACTCAACAGCTGCTGATGCCCGACGCGGTCCAGGGTTTGACCCGGTCTCGCCCAGGGAGCACCTGAGGCAGACCCTCAGGTACGACCCCTGGAGCCTCTGCTGCTGGGGATTGAACCGGCAACCTCGACAAACGCTGTTCCCCAAAAACGATCTAAGCCCCAAGCAGCTGCTGCACAGCGTGAAGGTGTCTGAGCATCGGAAGCGTTCAGCTCATCACCCCCCCTTAAACCGGACCCACGGTGCCGCTCAGCGACCCGCTCGGCGGCCGGTGCTGGAACATTAACTGAGACCTCAATGATCTTACCGGCAGCTTGCTGACCAGCGCCCTGGTCCGGCTCCACAGGCTCCGGATCAGGTGAGCGGGGATCTCCTGGCGACAGGCGAGCCCCCCCTCGGCCGTTGCCGTGGCAGCGGTGCCGGCCCTGAGGCTGAGCAGCAGAGTGAGAGCCCCGGTCCAGGTGAGGAGGGGAAACATCTTGAAGTGCAGCCGGCTGACGCTGCTCTGCTTCATTTATACATCCTCCTCCTCCCCCCGTGCTCTCTCTTCACCCCCCAAGTCTCTCACCACTCCCACTTTTTTTCTTTTGTTTTCCTCTTGTCCTGTTTTTAAAAATTTCCTAACATTGTTGTGTCAGAGCTGCAAGTTTCCAAGGAGTCTCCAAATGATGTCAGGCCGTCTGCGCTTCCCCCTCTGCATTCCTTCTCTCATTCCTTTCATTCATCTCCTCTCTCATTTTTCTCTCATGTTAAACGGTGCAGAGGAAGCGCGACGTGAAGCATGTGCACGGATCAGGGCCTTCGTGAACACGGTCTTCATGAATGTGATCAAACACTTGAAGTCAGGAGACGTGAGTCCATGTCTTGTCCACGTGAAAGGCTTCATTCATACGTTCAGTGTAAAACGGAAAAAGTAAAAGAATCCGCGAGCAACGACAAAAGCAGCGGTGACGCCAGTGATCACAAAAGGTAACAGGAGTCCAATAAAAGTGAGGCTGTTCACACTCGGACGGAGACGGAGCTCGGACCACGTGCACCTGAACGCCTGCGAGGGTTCTGGTTCTGGTGAGCAGAAGCCGCTTCCGCTGAGACTGGACTTTCTGCAGAAATAAGAGAAACTAAGCACAGAACAATAAAAAGGGGGGGGGGTGCTGGTGAGCCGGGTGGACGGCGCCGCTGACCCGCGGCGGCTGCAGCCTTCTGTGCGTGAGGCCAGAACCCATCATGTCCTTGGTCCTGATCCACAGCCGATCTGGTTCCTCACCTTTGAACTCCTCAGCTCATTCTTCTTGTTCTCCTCTCGTCCGTTTCTCTCCTCTCAGCTTCTCTCCATGCTCGTTGGTCTCCTTCATCCTTGTTCATTTCCTTTCTCGCCTCCTTCCCACCTTTCTCCTCGCCTTCGTCTTCTTCTGCAGAGTCATTGCTTCCCACCAAGCTGCTGATTACGTTGCGTCCTCTGCTACCAGATGTTGGTTTTGGTGATTAGATTTTGCGGTGAGATAAACTAGGTTGTGCTTCCTGCCTCGGCGGCTTTCTGAAAGCGCCGCGTGTTTGTCCGACCCACTTTGATGGAACAAAGAAGTCAGCATGCTGGCACCAGACAAGAAGGATCCCCTGGTTCCTGGAAGGCAGAACCAGGTCAAGCTGCCGCAGGGCGACACCTACTGAGTGGCCTGAAAACCGTGGGGGGTCAACCACAAAGTGCATGCTGGGAATCCAATTCCAGGTTCCTACAGAGACCTCGCTTGTCTTCTCAGCGGCTGCGGGTCGGGCCGGAGGGCGGCGCCTCAAACTCACACAGATGCAGGCTTCACAGAGGCTTCCCATGCTGTTACTGGTGCAGGATGGGGTCCACGCTGCGAGCACCGGCCCCTCCTGGACGCCGGTCGCCGGTCCCGGACGTCCCAGACACAGATCTCGTCCCGGACCGGATGCTGGAGCCTCAGATCAGGGCAGCGTCGGCCCATGTGTCGTCCTGGTTCCAACCTTCGCTGCGTCTTTGTCTCTGTTTGTAGTCGTCTCACTGTTAACAGTTTATTTTTTCGGGCCTGAACGTGGCTCGTCTCCAGTGTTTTCCTGATAATATCACTGCGCCACGTTCCAGTTCAGCGTCTGTCTTAATGCAGCTTCATTCCTTCGCTTTGCCAGCGTGAGTTCACTGGAAGCCTTCCAGCCAACAACTGTTCATGACACCCAGACAAACGGAGGAGGAACCTCACGACTGATGAATTATTCAAAACCTTCATTCTAAAGAAAAACAACTTTGAGGCACTTCTGTTTTGACAGCTTCCACTTAAACGTGAACATAATAAACTCGTTAAACTCAAGCGTTGGAACTTTCGGGAACGTTCTGAAGTCATCAGGGCTCAGAACAACGCATTAGTAGCACATTAGCCTAAATCAGCCTTTACATTATGACGTCCCTGAACGCCACTGCACACGTCTGAGGCCTTTGATGTTTGGTGCCTTTTGCTCAGTGTGGTCAGATCAAACTAGGTTGTCGACTCAGGGAAACGGTGACTGTGTTTCATTCTTTCGACAGCGACGGCCGCTGTTCGAGCGTGCGATCGGGTTTACGTCGTGTTTTCCAGGCCCGTTTCCAACACTTCTGCTTCACACGGGACCTCAAACGCAACGCAGGCATGTGCTCAAACCTGAAAAGCACCGTGCATGCTTCACCTGACAGCGCGTTCCTTCCGTGTGGGGTTCTACGATATCTGTGCGTCGAAATGGCCTTTCACCAGGAGCCGCTTCGCTCCGACGCGAGATATCGGATGCAGAGAAAAGTCCCCGAGCGGGAGCGGACGGCTGAGAGGAAATGTTGGAAAACTTCCAGATTTCATAGACTTTGTGTTCCTGTCACGTACAGGTCAATTATGGTAAAGAAGTCCACATGTTTTTATGTGGCTTCTACTAAAACCGGTTTGACCTGAGTCTTTCCACCGCCAGCACACTTTCACATGGGTTAAAACAATTCTTTCCTCGTCAGACACACACTGAGCGGATCAGTTCACCGGTTGATCTAAGGTGAAATGTCCCAACAGTGATGCAACGGCCGGGCTGAAAGCCGTGGGCTTCATGTTCTCCTCCAGACGACGGCTGAGTTGATGCAGAACCGAGCAGCGGCACCAGAGCCTCCTGCGTCAGCTGTCAGTGACGAGCAGGATCCAATCCCTGCAGCAGCTGCTCGCTGCTACGGCTCAGATCACCTCTCACTGAGCAGTTCTCAGCTCGAAGCGCTGACATCATCCAAAGTGACCTACGAAGCTGCTTTCAACTCCCACCTTCGCGCATGCGAACGGTGCTGACTCAGCAGAACGGAGCGGCTGCGGGGGTGGGGACAGCAGCCGGTGCCACCTTCAAAGGTGCTGCTGTGGCAGAGGCGTCGCCTCACGACCGCAGGAGCTGGTTCTGGGAGCGGGGCTGAGCAGCAGAAAACAGCAAAGCAACCACTTCACGGCAGCTTTGGCCTCCATATTTGTTCGGAATGGATAAGTGGCGCTCTGGTGCGTGGTGACACACAGGCGGTGCCTCACCCTGTGGATGCAGCTTACGGCTCAGGCTCAGGCCACGCTCTGGACCCAGCTGCACAGTAGACTCAGAATGTCAACATTGTTCAGAAATAACACACCCAAAGCATGTGCTAAAGCTGGTTTTCAGAGCTCGGGCTATAAATATCTCCAGGCCACTAGTTCAAAGGAGTTCGGCTCCTGGGTGAGTTGGGCGTCGTCATGTGATCTGAGCTGTTTCAGCTTCTCTTCTTTCAACACAAAGAGCAAAGCTAAATAAAGATCCTTATCACACACGGTGGAAAGTTTGCTGTTGTGTCTGAGCTTCTAAATTTGACCTTTGTGGGAAAGCCCCCGGGACGATGACATCACACAGGTGAAGCTGGAGGCCCCGCCCACAGACATAAGGAAAAGGCCGATGGATGGACTGGATCTGATCAGACGCATTTCAAGAAAAGCTGACATTGTTGCAGTGAGGCCAGATTTTCAACACGCCTGCAGACTTTCAGCCCCAGCGTCAGAAAACTGCAGAAAACGCTTCCTCACCTTCCACACGTCTCACTGTCAGATGGAGCCAGGCGCCGGAGCCACTGGTGTCTGGGTGTAGTTCTTCAGTCTGGCCTGACGGAGCCATCGCCCCGGCCTCTACCTGAGGTTTCTGAGGACAAGCGCTCCTCCAGCAGGTCACCGAGGCAAATGACCAGGCAAGTGTAGAGTCACTGGCTGCACAGAATAACAATACTACTAATCATAATGATAATAATAATAATGATGATAACAGAAGAGAGGCCGACTGCTGACTGCTAAGGCTTCTGCGTGTGTTTCACTGACTCTATGATGCTTCTTAATGCTCCATCATCACCGACCAGCAGGCACACAGTCATACTGTACACCAAGCATGAATACACAAAGCCACATGCAGCAGGCTGAAACCAGACCTGCAGCTTAAAAAGTAGGTAAGTAGGTCTCATCTTGGGGTTTGTGCTGAGTCCTGCACCAGTTTAATGCTGTGGTGTGTGTCACAATAAACAGACTTTATTTGGTTTTATCCAGTTTGATCGAATGAATAGTGCAGAGATTTCAGAGACTCAGCGACACCTGTGCCTCCACATATTATCTCTCATCCTGTTTCAGGTGATGGTGTGGTTTTTATTTCATGTGAGATTGTTCAGATGTGGTTTGAACGGAACCACATGCATTTACATATTTAATTATTCCTTTATGTAGAACATCCAACAGCAGCTGTTTGAGGATATCTACTGAATCTTTGCTCAAGATCAACATAAATAAGTTGCTAATAGAAGGAAAATCCGGTCAATAAGAATAAATTCAGTATTAAGAGCAGTTACCAACTACGGAACAGAACCAGTCTGATCCAGAGAACCCAACACGTGGCAGTGGAGCCACAATGAGCGGACCTCACGTCGCTGAGGGATGAAGCACAAAGTTCTGGATCAGGAGGTTTGGACCAATTGTGGAGTCACGAGCTTCTATGCCTCATCTGCTGCGAACATGCTTTTATGCTAAAGGTTCTGACCAGCACCAGACTGTTAAACCCGCAGTGCAGAAAGGAGCGCCACCGCAGGTCCTTCCTCCACACAGCCATCAGGCTGGACAATGCATCATTGAAGTGATGCAATGTGTATCACAATGTGTCACCACACCTTCAACTTTTCTCTGTAGTGTCTGTGCAGTGCCTTCACCATTTCATCAACCGTTTTTGACACCGTGAATTTTGTGAATATTTTTTGAATATGTTTTTGCTGATGTTACCTCACTCTTGCACAATTTATTACTGACTACTGTTTTAAATATTAATGTACACATAGGCATTACTTAGTACAAGTATGTACAAGCATTACTGTTTGTCTTTGCACAATTATTACTGTTTGTTGTTTACCTTTTTGTCTTTTTATCTGTCGCGTAAATTGCTGCTATAAACACAAACATTTCCCAATTGTGGGATCAATAAAGTCGTATCCTAACCTAAAATGTGTGTCGCACATTTAAATAAAGCTGTAAATCATCCAATGATTCCATTTCAAAAAAACTTTATTTTTTTTAGAGTAAAAACTGTAACATTTAAAAACTGAAATACCAGTTTAACAATTAGCCATGTTAACATGGCAACATAATCAACACCAGAGGCATCTCAACTTCCTGATCAATAAATAGATCAATAACCAATCTACATATAAAAGTTTCTCAAATTAAATACGTCAATAAATAAACTTATAAAACGTTAGAAAAGGTGATAAATATGATAAATAATAGAAATGCTCAGTCTTCAGACATCAGAACCAGTCCAGGCCTCATTGGGCAGCAGCAGGACCGGTGGAGTTCTTGGGCTTGGCGCAGAAATCCTGCAGGTAGTTGAAGAGGATGTCGATCTCTCCCATGGCCTTGGTTATGCCTCTCTCACCTCCCATCTGAAACGAGGCAGGCACATTAGGATCGATCAGCAGAACACAAGAGCTCCAACTCTCCGGAGCTTAGCTGGAGCCTAATCAGATGTCTGCTGGTGCATTTCTTGATGCTATGACATGATTTTCAGCTGATGCTTTTGTGTGGCTTTTGTGTTATTAACCAGTCACAAAAGTTCAAAGATTCAAGAATCGATCGTGTTGATCTCACCTTAGTGAGTTTCCTGCGAAACTCCACGGCGTGGTGATGGTCGTGGTAGTGAGTCACATTCTGAAGAGACAGACCAGAGTCAAAGGTTAGCTGTTATCTGCTGCATCGCTGCGCGATTGTATGTGTGCGATAAGGCTTGGCCGGCGGAAACCACACTCAGCCCTTATCCATCACCATCAACCACACATCAACACGAGCGATACACAAAGCAGCGCAGGTTCATGAAGCAACGCACTACCTAAAACCTGCACTTACAATAAAGATGTCTACTCTGCTTCAGTTTAACCTCATCTAATACCTGAACAGATAAACAAGGTTTCAGGTTCCCACATTAAAGGAAAATATTACCAGCGTTTCAGTTTAGTTTATTACCACTGATCTGAAATAAAGCTGGTTGATTTATATCATAGCTCCTGTCCCAGGTTTTCCTGACTAATCAGCACATTTCTACTCACACAGCCGTGAGCCTGCAGGTCCTCGCTGACCCGTGTCAGATCTGTCCGCAGCCGCTGCATCTTGTGATGCTCGTTGTCACGGTGACTCAGGATGTTGTAGAGGTAGTAGTCGAGGATGTTGGCGTGGAGGCAGCAGAGCTTTAGGAGATCCTGACAGAGCACGGAGAGGTCAGAGGTCAGAGGTCAGGGCCAAGCCTGCAGGCGTTGACTGTCAGGGGTGATGTCAGGGGTTTTACCTGGTCAGTGTTGGCTTTGGGCATCAGTCTGGTGTCAGAGTCGTCGCCTGTGTCCAGACTCTGTGCCTGAGGAGAAGGAGGAGCAGATTAGCAGTAGTTTAATTTTCCTAAAGCTCACAAATTTGTAAAATTACAAATGCTTCCTTACAATCCACGTTGCAGCATAAAATCCAGATAAATATTGAATTATTCCTTTATTTAATATTACTGGTACAAATTCTATTCAAATACTCAAATATCCTGAACATATATAAAACTTATACTAATACTGTTGTCAGGCACTGTTCCTGATTTGGACTTTTAATATTTCTACTTTATAAATAAAGGACAATGTCTGGCAGTAAATTAAGGACGTGACCTTAAACGTAAGAACACTCACGTGTTGTGAGACTTCTCGGACGGCGGCGTACGTGTCTGGGTTTCGTAGCGGGTCGCTGATCGGCGGGTTGATGGGCAACCCCGCGGCCCGCTCAGCCCAGCCAATCACAAGCAGCGACAGGAGGACGAGGAGGGGGGCGGCTGGACGGAGGAAGGACACGAGGCTGGCGATGGTGAGCTTCATCTCTCCTGAAGATAACTGGTCGTAATCCTTTGAGGCTGAGGAGGTGTCAGAGTTTTCACCTAAAAAAGAAGCAGATTATTAATGAAGCAGCCTTGACGCTTCTTCAGCTCAAAGATAAAGCTGTGAACGTGTCGACAGCAGCTGCTGTGAGTCCTCACCTGCCAGTAGATGCTGTGAAGACGGCTCTCTGCGCTGTATCTTTATACAGATCAACCCTCCGCCCCCTCTTCAGAAATATAGGACAGGTAACCATCCAAAAAAACCCCATCACACACACACACACACACACACACACACACACACACACACACACACACACACACACACACACACACACACACACACACAGGTCAGTGCTGAGCTGGTGCAATCTCTGTTTACTGTCACCGACGGAGGAAATGAACTGTTAGTCAAGGTGTGACTACTGTTGCTAATAATGTTTGTCATCAAATTGTTAAAGGAATAGTTCCTCTGATGACATCATTTCCTCATATCGCAGTGTGGCTCTGTGTGTGTCTGTGTGCGTGCAGGGGTTTGCTAGAAGGAACTCCAAGTCATTGCTTCACGCTAGCAGCGTAACTTGATGTTCATTAAATCAGGTGCAGGACAAAGGAGGTGCATTGGTTGAATGAAGTGATGTGATGCCTCAGTAATGCAGCACGTCTGGTTTCAGTGAGGAAACACTTCACATTTTGTTTTTAAGTTTAAAGTAGAACCAACATTTGATTACGTAACATGCTGCTGATGCTTTAGCATTCAGGTGTAGAGGAGTTTTAGCTGCAGGTGTGAAGTCAGTGCAAACTCTTGTTATTTAGTGCTTTTCACTACTCGGTGAATCAGTGAATCAGTGAATCAGCTTCTGCAAACTGAAGCCATCAGATATACAGATACAGGGCAGTTATGTAAGAGCAGATCACGCATGAAAGTGAAATTGCTTTCATGTCTGGAGACGATATGCCCAAGGGGAGCGAGCGAACAGAGCGACACCGCAGCGCTGGGCTCCTGGTGCCTCACACTGTAAACACCCACTCGTCTGTGTGATTGATGCCAGTACGCTAACAAAGTCAGCTCCCGGCCCCTTCCCCTCAACATCACCATTTTCCTGTCAGCGTTTTCCTGGTTGTGAAGAGGGATCCAGTGTCCGGGTCACTTTTCTGATTCATCCCTCATTCATTGTGTGAGGGCGTGTGAGTCCCTCAGGGACCGCGAGGATTAAAGGCAAGAAGAATCACTTCACGCTGATTAACACAGCCAGGCCGAACAGACAGTTTGAGTGATTACTCACTGCCTTTGTATTGATTATGTAAACAAGCAGTTGTTTCAACATATCAGTTTAAGAACAAGCAGGTTAGTCATGACATGTTGCAAAACACTGTACAAAACGTGGAAACATGGAGTGGAATTGAAGTAAACAATGAAATGGAAATAACCAGATGAAGCAGCAAGTCCAGAGGATGAAGTCTGGAGAGAACACACCTTTCATGCATTTGCGTCTGAAATGCAACAAACCTTTATTAAATATGTTCACGTTGAAGCTTATTTTCTTCAGATTCATCGCTGGTTTAGTTCCAGATGCCGTTCATAACTAAACCAGTCAGACTGAGATGAACACCAATGTAGCATACATGCTAACCACGCCACCACACCGTGATGAACCTTACTTCATTTATTTGATTCTGATCTTATGAGGTCTGAGGAGCCCTGTGATGGACTGGCGACCTGTCCAGGGTGTACCTCGCCTCTCGCCCATAGCCAGCTGGGATAGGCTCCAGCACCCCCGCGACCCCACGTACGAGAGTATGTGTTAGAAGATGGATGGATGGATGGATGGATGGATGGATGGATGGATGGATGGATGGATGGATGGATGGATGGATGGATGGATGGATGGATGGATGGATGGATGGATGGATGGATGGATGGATGGTCTGAGGAAGTTTGTAACTGAACTCCCTGCCGACAAACCAGACAGCCGACAGACCATGACAATAAATGCCTGTTTTGTGTTATTGCCTTTACGCTGAACCACGACTCCAATGATCATTTTTATTCTACACGGATATGAAATTATTTATGTACGTGTGAGTCTGAGGTCATTGATGGAACATCTACATGAGGGAAAAGAGCCCACGCCCCTATTGTTTGTTCTGGCTCATTATTATGAGGGGAATTCACAGACAGGCAGTTCGTCTGAAGTTCACCCAATGCGTTGACTGTTTGTTTGAGTAACTGCCAGGTAATCCGTCCTCCGTGTCCGGAGGAAGTGATGCTGATATATGTTCCCCATGCGTTATGTTTGCAAAAACTCAGCTGGGTTCCAGTTTATTGTCAAAGTCTAAGCATTATTAGTCCAGTGTGTACAGGACCCTGCATTCACACACTTAAAGCTCATATTAGCAGGAATCATTCAGGAACTAATTAAGCTGAGGTGCTGATGCTCACACAGGTGACTTCATGCTGCCATTACTGTGGTTGGTGTCGGACTGCTGCTCAGATGTATAGTTCTGGTCAGGACTCCTCTTGGACAGACCCAGGTAGAGGCGGGGGCCGTGGCTGAGAAGAAGGTTGTCAGGGTTATTTGGAAACACCAAAACAATAAAGCTTTGGGCATTAATCAGCAGAACAACTGCAAAAACCCACCTAGGGAGGAGAAGCCAGTGGTCGTAGCACAAACTGAGCAGATTCAGTTTAAAATTTTACCCAGTCCACCGTGAAGCAGAAAGAAACCAGAGACCTGACCTCAGTTTCCTGGTGTTTAAACTCTTCATAGTGGATCTGACAGAGCGTCAGCATAGACACTTCTATGATCCTCTGTGACAGTAAGTTTGGCTAAAATAACTTCATGTCACACAACCACACAAATCTACAAAAGCATTTAATAACAAGCTGCTTTGTAAAATAGACCAAAGTAACAATTTCACCTATAAAATGTTGCTTCTAACATTAAATTAAAACTTTCCTACAAAAACACATTATTCAAACTAATCACTGCTCTACAACAGCTTGACCCCCTGTGGATCAGAGGGTCAGAGGTTATCTCTTCCCCCAGAAGTTCTCCCGTCTCTTCTGAGCGCGCTCCAGGATGGCAGACGCCACCGAGCAGGAGGCTGCAGAACGCCACGACATCACCGACAGCTGGTCGTCTGGGCAACGACACAATGTGTTACTAAGGTAGCTTAGCCTGACCTTTTTATTTGACTGTGAAAAGATTCACCTTCGTCCGAGCCGCAGCCGCCTCCTGAGCACTGCAGCTCCCTGGACCTCAGACCCAGCTCACCTGAGGACACAGGTGTGAAGTTAAACAGAAGAGGATGGATCTGAGTGGGGTCATGACGGCTTTTCCCATGTGACCAGGACACGGGGGGAGGCAAGCACGTATACTAATACTGAAGTAGATGTGGCAGAACCACAATCACAGAGATTATGCCTCAGAAACCATCAACTCGTTAAGTTTGCAGGGCCTCCGTTTTTAATGCATGGGTTGAAACAGGTGAAACAGCTGCTGCTTTCACAGACGGTGTGCAATTATAAGATTTAAAAGTAAAAGCTAAGATCATCTCACAGACACAAAACACAGATATTTTCTGGGTTAACTATGAAATTGGATCCATCGAGAATGTGAGAAGGAAGTGGAAGAGCGGGACAGTCCCTGAGTGAGTCTTTGTGTCTGCAGTGATTAACAGCACGAAGGGACCAACTGATCAGCGGGTGGTCACAGTGTCTGACTGGGTCCACAGCTTGAATCCATTAACCTAATAAGGTTTACTGTTGATTCGTGTGCAATACTGACCATTGTGCTGGAAGTCGGGGTGTCTCAGAGTGCCCTGGATACAGTGCAGCGGAGATGTGAGCATGGAGGGCCGTGCCAGAGGGGACGGAGAGGTCTGCTTCATCCTCATGGCTTTGGAGGCTTGTTTATGATTGGGGGAGCAGCCAGAGACCTTCAGGTGAGTGGGGCTATTCTCAGACCACACCTCTCGCTGTTTGATTGACGCATCCGGTGCCCTGTCCATCTTTGCTACCATGGAAACAGGTGACCCACCTGTCTGAGCACACAACATCCACATTCAATTGAATCCTGCCCACAGACCCTGACAAGCACAGGTTTGTATTAGGTGCAACCCTGGAACTAAACAACAATATTTTACAAAAGATGCCTGGATGCAGAGTAGATGCAGAGTATTACCTGCTGATTGGACAAGAAATCATCACTGTTCAGCTTCCCTACTATTATGGCTCCTCCTGGAGGACAAATAGAGGTCAGAGGTCAGTGGTGTGAGCTGTGCCTATGTGTGTGTGCACATGCGTGTGCCTACCAGTGGCAGGTGTAGTGAGGTCATGGTGAGTTCTCTGAACTGGTCTCATCTTCAGGCGGGGAGTTGGCAGCCTTCCCTCCTCGCTGAGCGCGTACACACACACACACACACACACACACACACACACACAAACACACACACACACACACACACACAAACAAACGAACGCCCCCACACACACACAGTTTCATATCCTGAGAACCAGAACGGCTGCACGAACCACAGTTTCAAACTTCTTGACATGCTTCAGAAACAGCATCGCCTCAGACCTCACACACTTTACCTACTATGACCCTTTGATCTTGGGGTTTCTTTACTTGTCTACCTTTACAGAAACACAGTAGAGGCTTTGGTTGTCTTTCAGACACAAAGCTGGTGTTTATGGGTCTAAAAACTGATGCCAGCGTTAGATCATCTCTATTTTTGATTTTCTAACTATTACAAATATAAAACACCTAAAAAACAATTACCACCTGTTGGGGTCATACACAATTACTTAAATGATGCAGAATGATGAAAGTTCAGCTGAAGATAAGGGATCAAAACATACTCATCCGTGTCGTCTTCTTCTCCTTCCTGGTTTCCTTTCTCTTCTCCCCAAGCCGTGCGCCTTTTGGCAGGACTCTGCTCTGTCTGTGCTTTTGTTTCTGGGCTACTTAGTGTGCTTCTGTTTTGTTTGAGTATTTCTGCTGAGCCCACAAGAGACGACCTCTTACTGGAGCAACCGGAGCGGCTGCAAACGAATCACACAGAAAATGAGCCCAGCAACGTTCAGCGGTGTCTGCTTCACCTGCCGGCGATCTCACCTGGCCAGGTCCAGAGCCTCCAAACTGTCCGGTTCCTCACAGAGGTCAAAGGTGAGGTGGGGGGAGGCTGGCTCAGTAGAAGAGTCCGTTGGCTCCCACAGAGTGTTGTGTTCAGACTGCAGCTGGTTCAGGTGATCTCTGGAGAAGTTAGTGCCCCAGGCCCGGCGGCGGTAGGACTGAGCCTTGTCCCTCAGCTCCTTCACCTGCACACAAACACAGGAAATGAAGCTTTAATGTCAAGTTAATCTGGACAAGACACACATAAACAGAGAAATGTGTAGCTCCTGATAAAGAAAAAAGGCATGGAGCTCTGGCTCGGGTGACTATTTTGCAACACTCAAAATACTGAACCTGCATCACAGCCTATCATTTACTGGTTACTGAGACAATAAGTAACAGTTTGTCAGACTCACTAAAAGACAAGTAGGGTGAACAACATGGCTGGATTGTTAATGTGTCCCACAGAGCAGATACAGAAAACTAGTCTTACACTGAAACAATGGCCACAGAGCTACAGAAAGTGTGTGATGAATGGGTCATCACACAACTATTGAGAAACAACACAACTATTAGGACAGCACCTGTCCTCATCTGAATGCTTCCATGACCGGGACAGATCCCACCTAGAGGAATGCTGTTTTTGCCGCTGGCTGAAGAAGCTGCAGGTTCTGGTAAAAGCGACAGTAACCTAACTCTGACCTCAGCTCAAACCCAGGATAACCCAGAGCCTGATCAAAGTTAACCTCAGCTTAGCGTCAGCAGCTTCCTCTGAACACGTCAGCTGATCACTCCACGCCACATACTGAAACTCTACACAGTTAGACTCACCACAGCACGGAAAATTAACCGGACGGTTACACATTAAACTCTGCTTCATTCAGAGGGTTACAAACAGCTGAGGGATCACTGGGTTCAGTTAATGCGTGCACACAAACAATTAACTCAAAGCTCAAACTTGGTTCTTTGTTTTAATCTTCTTTTTTCACATTTTTGGTTTGAGGTAAAAAAAACAAAACAAGCTTGTCATCAGTTGATTGCACAATATTTCAAATGACAGCAAATCAGACCACATATGTGATGTGATGCCACTGCTGGAATAAGTACAGGAGTGAAGTCCTGACATCAGGCTGGTCTCAGGTCATCAGACTGTGTTGATTTACAGAAGTCGTAGATCAATCTGTTGTTCAGCGTTTCTCTCCTGGGCCTGTACCACCTACTGTGCTAAGCTGCTCACATCAAAGCTCTGCTACACTCTGCAGAACTGTACCTAAGGACCAGGTTCTGATGCATAACAGGGCCTCCACATGTTCTGGTGATAGAGTCTAGAGAGACTAAGACTATGCTGCACTAACATTCCAGGCAGTTTTCAAGCACCGTCTTCTTCTTTGACGATTTCAAATGAACTGACGATGGCTAAATTCAGCAGATTTCATGCAGAAAATTCCAAAATTGTTCTCTTTCACATGTGGTCAACGACACTTTCCATAAGACACATGGGAAGCTACCTGTGTGTGACTAAGAGTGTGTCGTTTCTCTGAAACAAAGTTCTGTGGTTTCACCGCTAACACTCAGCAGTCTGAGTTTCCATCAGCAACACTAACAAACACAAACAGCGCAGTGACTTCTGACTAAAGACACATGACTTCACTGTTGCTCTGCGTTCAATCTCAGTGTTTCAACCTTCAGATGCCACTTTGTTTGAAATAAACTCCTCTGAAGGTCTTTGCTGTAAAGTGTGTCCTACTCTTTAGACGTATGACCCCATCCTCCACTGAATCCTGACCTGAGGGGCCTCGCCACCAGCGGCTCCACCTTCTTCTGGGATCCTGTAGAGGGGAGAACGAAAGCTGGACTGATACTCTGTCAGAATCCTGTCAGACAGACAGACAGTTTCATAAGGATTATGGCCTTATTATTATGCTTAACAACACACACGCATGCACTCAGAAGCACCTATGTCTTCTCTGAGCAGGTGGAGGGGGTGACTGTGGCCTAGTGCTGTCTGTCTGAGTGACATCCAGTGCTGGGCGATGCTTCTTCTGTGACTCCTCTTTCTTCCTTCTGTGAGTCTGAAGGAGAACACCTCAGTCAGGACTTTTGTTTTGAATACTGTTACTCAGCCACTGCAGAAGCAGCTGAGTCTCACCTTAGAGACTTAGATGTCACCAGGTACCGAGTGTTTCCTGCTGATGCTCCTACAGGCTTTGAATAAGCCTGTCTTAGTTGGTCTTTGTTTTTTATGCCCAGTAACTGAAATCTAGGCTCAGTTGGCTTCAGGACCCGGTTTCATATTAAATCCACTGTGGCTTCTGGTTGAGCTGCGATTATAAAAACTCTAATGACGTCTGTCAAGTATCTTCTTATCAAGGGTATCAAGAAGCTGACGGTGGTTACGATAAACAGACTTTACAAGCTCTCGTATCTGAGAGCGGGTCACTAAGCCCTAATTACGCCTTTGTCCAAACCTTTACACACATTCAAACTACAAATTCCTTTTCTATATTTCATATATTATATCTATATTTTATTCTATTTTCAAGGTTTATGAGACAAACGATTCCATTTTGGGTTTTCTTTGGACCCATGTTAGTTTTCACTGCTCAGTTTGCTCTAGACGTTCTGATTCCGTCTGTAGAGGTTCACTCTCGGATTCATTTAAAAGTGCAAACAAACACTTGCGTCACAGATGTCCTGTAATAATGTTTGATCCGTACAAGCTGGAGAGAGATTCTCTCCCAAACATGACATAACTTTCAGAGCGCAAGATTAGGATTCCTCCATGTGACTTATGTCAGATATTCACTTTACTTTGGAATCTAAGCAGACGAACATTTGACGAACGTTTTTGGTTGATAAATACTTTCCCCTATGACTAATTAATTAATGGCTGCAGCTGTAAAGAAGAGAAGTCTTACTCAGACGTTTAACTGACCTGAATATTACAGGCTCAGCGGAAATGTGGTTCAGTATATGGGTCAAGTGCAAACTGAAACATTCTGAATTTGCACGACAGGAAATAAAATGTAAGTCATGACACCTAATATACGACACATGGTGACGGGGCAGCCGTCTTTCACACAGAAACACGTATGTAATTACGAAAACCTTTTGCATGTGGAACAGGGGCGTTCGCTGATGTTCCATGTGTTTCCGAAGACGGGGTCCGGTGGGTGGGACCAGACCCTGGAAGCTCCGAAGGTATTCTGTTTCCAAAGGAATTGGGTTTTTCTTAAAGGGGGGTACTGGCCTGCTGGTGGAGTACAGCACCTGGGGCAGTGACCACGTCACAAATAATAAAGAGAAAGCTTCATTTAAAACATTAATCCACTTTGTTTTTAAATGTATTGTATCTTGTTTATTGCCTATGGTAAGAAAATGTAGCCATGTAAAAAATTATTATATATGAATAAATAAACATGAAATTAAACAAATGTAGACATCAATATAGAAGAACAGTGTGGCTGTAGAAGCACATGTAAAAATATTTAAATTAAATTTTACTATATGCTGTCACATTTCTGGCCCATGAAGAAAATGGTCTGGCTCCACCTAGTGGCCACCTGTCGTTAACCTGTCAAGCGCCTTCTAATGTGTAGATCGTGGCTTGCTTTCAATCTTGGTTATTTAAGTAAACTAGTACTTAGTAGTAATTTACCTGTTCTGCAGTCAGTATGGGTGAAGCAGCAGGTACAGCTTTCTTCCAGTTAAACTGTCTGTGGTACTCTGACCTCTGAGCTCCAGACCTTCGACTTCTAGACCCCGACCTCCACCGCAGGGCATGCTCACCCTGTACAACAAGGAATGAAGGAAATGCTCTCCTTATTTCCTTGTGTTTTATTTTGTAATACTTAATTAGTGTTTTTTAATTAAAAGACAGCCCCAGGTTTCAGGCTCTCACCTTGTTGGCTGAAGGCTGCTGTCCGTCAGGTAATGCTGTTATGGAGTGGCTGTCAGGATGAGAGGAGCGCAGCTTCACTGCACAGACAGAAAGCAGTAGCTGTTACTACAGGTATTATAAATGCAAAGTCAAGTGAAATTTGATTTATATACGTATCCCAGTATCACATCACTAAATCTGCTCACTAAAGTGACTGTACATCATACCACACCATCAAGTACTGCATATTTGTAAGATTTGAACTTTGAACTTAAGAACAACAAACTGAGTTGAAATGGTTGTTGTTTGGTGTATCTTTACCAGATTTTCTAGCAGCTATTTGTTCTGCTGGTGGTCCAGGGTTTCCTGCAGGCTCTGGGTCTGCAGCAGGTCGTGGTCCATCTGGGGTTTTTGGCTCTGAAGTAGATCTGGGTTGCGGAGGGGTTGAGGGCTTTGGCTCCAATGAAGGCTCCTTTCTGTGGACTGAGCAGCTCCTAGAGGCTGTAATAAAAAAAGAGAAAAAGTACAGGACTAATGTCAAGAACATGACATAACAAACTAAATCAGTTTGTCTGTAATGGAGAGGTTCACCTTTTTTTGTTTCAAACTTCTAAAAAATGGCAATTTACCAAACTGTACTGATTACATGTTTCTTCTGCACCCTACCAGCAGAGGGCTCCTTCCTCTGAGCATGAGCGGAAAGAGAGCGCTGTGGACCTGATGGACAACTAACAGAAGTGCCCAACTGAGCCACAGCACCAGGGCCGAGCCTCTTGCGCCGCTGGATACCTGGTTCTCTACTAATACCTGCGACACAACACAGAACAGCGGTACTTTTTACAGTACTGATGACTGTTGTTGATGAACATTGACACGCAAGTGTTCAAACATCATTTGTTGGCTCAGTAAAAGCCTACGAGGAGGATTCTCTCCTTTCATGGTAAAACGATTCACTTGATTAGTTATTAGGTGAGAGACCTGAAGCCAACCACTGTATCTGGAGCCCTTCAGGATGCACTCCATTCTTCTTACCGAAGCGGTCCGAGCGCAGGCCAGCCAGAGGACCACAGCGCTGAGGGGACAGGCTTCTGGACCGGGACACCCCAAAGCTCCTCTGGTACTCACTCTGACTCTATGACAGGCAGACAAGAGGGACACGTTGCGTTTTCTCACACTATCATCTTCTTTATGCAGGTGGATGCGTCAGTGTGAGCTACAGCAGACAAGTTACTATTTCACCGTAGCATAGTTTAAATAGAGTAGTAGTAGTAGCAGTAGTAGTAGTAGTAGTACAGTAGGCGAACATTTGGGCAGTGCTTTCATTCTGATGATGATTAGCTGATTAGCGCAGATTACTCCTGACGCTGCAGTTTCTAACTAGGTCCAGTCCGGCGTTTGGTTCGCTATTGACCGTTACAACCAGTTCACGGGAGTTAGCCGTTGACGTTGATCCGCTCTCCGCATCGCTAGCCTGCTGCTAATGCTATCACCTGTTGAGGATGTTTACCTTGAAGCGGACGGTCATGACGCTGTCACTGCGGGACAAACACCTCCAGACGTCACTACGCCGTCATGACCTCGGGGGCTGAGTCTGTAGAGCTGGTCAAAGCGTACTAACTAGCTAACTAACTCCACCAGCATGCTAACCAGACGCTGACACCTCAGCTTCGGTTACGGTAAAAAGCCGCCACAGCCGTTGCCATGGCAGCTGAGCGCCCTTTGAAAACTTTATTAGTCATCGTGAGATTACATTGACAAACGCGCAACGAACAAAAGGACAGCGCTGATGGACAATTATTAAATACATTAGATAAACTTAAAACGGATTTAATATTGCATCTTTATTATGAATATTTGTGTCAATATCACTGACAATTATATATATTAATTTATATCATTTAAACGTATAAATTATGAACAATATAGTTTATATGTCTATAATACATATACTTTTGATATTTATAGTCTATACTATGAATTAAGCCCTGTAGAATATAATACTAATAAAATAATGTAAATTAAGATAACTTGACACATCTGATCAGTGTTCAGTGAGGCAGAAGTTTAAATATATTTTTACAATTAAGTGCAAGTATTATTCTTACATTAGTTTGGGTATTGACAAGTTTTAGGAAAAATTATTGTATTTATCTAATCAGAAAAAACTCTAAAACACAGCTTGCTGTTACAAAATTGCACCACTTTTATTTATTTAAGGCTTTTTAGTTTTCACTTTACATTTGGCTTCACCCTGTCCCTCCCCTTTCACTGCTGCTGTGGTTTCTGTACTGGGGGAAAAAAACAGTTCAAGCTTTTAGACACCAGTTTTAAACTCCCAACAGCTGAATCAAGATGATTCTGCAGGGTGGAGATGGGATTTAAACCTGGTACTTCACTGGGTCAACTGGTTTGTTTTTTTCTATTTCACTGGTCAGCATGCCATACAGAGGAAAAGCCGATTCATTTTCGTAAATGTAAAATAGTTTCTTCTTGTCAATAAATCATTCCAGGTTGCATTTGGCTGCAGCTGCAATTGTCACTTCAAACTATGTCTACATAATAAAGGAGCAGTCAAACATGGCGAGAATCCTCCTGTTCGTCACTGATGTGGAGATCATAATCAGATTATCTCTGAGTCCAGTACAGGGACAGGTCCTCAAGCGTTTAGCCTAGAGGGAAACCGAAGACGTTAAGATGTCACGCTAGGTTCCCTCACTTAGCATTTAGAAACATTTGACACACTATAATGTATCTGTTAGCATAACATACATTCAGCTAATGACATTGTGGATCTTTCCACAATTTATTATAGTTAAGTTCAGTTTGTTGCTTACACACCCAGCTCCACTTAGAGAAGCTCACAGGAGACGCATCATTTGCCCTTGGATATGCTTGCAGCTACATTACAGTGTTTTACAAATGACTTATTCAAAATTTAACACTAGATTTAGGGAAAAGTAAAACGTACGGTACCTACACCAATGATAAAACCTCAGTTTACCACAGCTGTTAAGGCTTCAGCGTGCTCCCAAACAAGAGTTGGTCAGACTGGAGGTGACTGCATCTAACTATTCTATAACTCTAATAATTAACTCATCTGTCAAATGTTATATTTCCAGAACTACAATGAAGGACGAATGCCACTGCAGCCTCTGTGACACTGGATGCCAGAAAGGTCTGATTGCAGCCAGGGTCAGGTCATAATGTTATTAACTCCTCTATGCGTGAATCAGGTGTTCGTGTTTAGCAGTCAGGAGTAAAACCCAACCTGAACTGTTTTAGAACTGAGCCATACACATCATCTTAACCAAACCCATTCAGCATTTATAACACACATCCTTTTTTGCAGGGGTGGTGTTTGTACCATATACTCAGAATTAAAATATGAAACTTTCTGCATAATGAATGACAGTAACACCAGCTATAATCCTAAAACATAGTTTTATGTAAATGCATAATCATGTTTATTAATAAGGTGATTACACAATAACAATCTGACAACTTAACATATTTCATTTCAAAAGTAAGGCTGTGGGAAAAATAAGGCTTTAAATGCACCTGTGAATGATTTGCACTCTAAAATAACCTATTCCAGGGATGGTCAGCTCAAGTCCTTGAGGACCTCTGTCCCACTACTGTTTACATTGATCAGGTGTGATCAGCCAACTGACACCTCATCAAGATACTCCGCAGGGAGAGATGAAACACCAGCAGGACAATGGCCCCTATGGACTTGAGTTGGTCACTTGTGACCTATTCACTTTTGTGGTCGTTAAATTATACATCCTTCAAGGATCACAAGTATATTATGCTGGTTACTGATCATTCATTAGCAGTTACATCACTTATGAAAACTTTGTAGGAGAAATGTTGCTCAATCAATTTAACATGTGATAATGTTGTTCGTGTTATTTTTTAACATTTTTTTGTTTATCTATGTTAAGAGAGGTGTAATTGAAGTAAAGCGTTATCCAGTTATCCTAATGTTTTCTCTTGTAGTATGAATCTCTTGTGTGCGGTTGACTGCGGTGTTCAGGGTGGTACAGTTCTACTATGGGTAGACGTACAAGAATAAGTAAAGCACTGTACTCAAAAGGTTATTTAAAGGTTAACGTTACGCTTTATCTGATGAAGTTAGAGGCTTAAATCCCATTCCTATTTGTTGAACCGTTTACTGTGCCTTACAATCTGTCTGTGAGCACTGGAGTCAACAGCAACGACCTTAGCATGGCTGCAAAAAGACATTTCGCTGGAAGCTTCTGCTCGGCATGCAAACTGCTGCAGCACCTCCTGGAGGTCAGACTGAGTACTGACAGAAATATCAACATGCTACATGACTGGACCAGAATACTAACAGCAGTACCACAGTATGCTGCAGTAACACTGGTAGTACAACACTGCACACAGCAGTACTCACAGAGGTCACTGGTCCCACATACTGAACGCGTATGCTGACCACTCTCACATTTCAAACAGAATTAACAGATTATTCAAAGGCTGTCTGTGGTTGATTTCACAAGCTCCACCCCCTGTGGGCGGGGCTTTCACTATTTAAACCATACCCTTTCCAGTCAGCCTCAACCTTTTGTTCAACTTTTTGCTTTAACTGATGAGAAAATTAAGCCCAGTGGAGTATTTCATGGTCATACTTTAAACATGTTAGTCTGGTAGTTGTAACTGTAAATGTCACCTTTATTAGCCTAAAGCTAAGACTAAATTGGCGCATTGGCTTCTTTTACTTTCATCAATAACTCCTCAAACCCTCTCTGCCAATCATTAAACATTAATATATATATATTTTCCATGGTGTTTCCATTCAGGTGGCTGTGAGCTCACGTTATTCTTTCACCAGAGCTGCTAAAGTGTTAGCATAAAATACAACACACATATGAAGGACCTGGTCCTGTGTGTACCTGGATCATGTTTCCATCAGTTAAAGAGAAGCTGACCAAAAGGACCTTCAACCAACTCATGTTAATCATATTAGTAATCAGGTAATAATATGGTTAATAACACAGAAGCAACACTTGCTGACTGGTCTTTCAGTAAATATAACCCACCCACCCGGGATAAAGTGGTCATCACAGAAACTGGCCTGATTCATGTTGTTATGCAGCTCAATGACACAAACACATAAAAACACACACAGACACAGACACACACACACATACACGCACACACACACACACACACACACATACACACACACATACACACACAGAGCTAAAGTACTGGACCAGTGTGAGTCTGCTGTCTAAAGGCAACATGTCCACCCTCAGCAGCAGATCTGAGGTCAGCTCAACGGGCTGTTAACAAACCGACCTGCACATGTGATCCTTATTTTGTTTCTTTGGTAGTATAGCATCATTAGCATCTCTTTGAAATGTCTATAAACCACTAGCTGTTTGTTTATTCTGCTAGGCCATCAAAAGTTGTTTGCATCAGTCATCCAAATATAAATTCAATACTGTTCCCATGTGCTGGCATCAATAATCCTGACAGTTTGACAAGATTCTAAGCTAATGAACTACAAAGCTAGAAGTACAAATAAGTCCCATCTATAACCACGCATGTGCTAAGAGCACATTGTTTTTCCTCACATCACTGCTAATACATTCTAACACCTGCAAGAGGCTAGCAAACAACTAGCCATCGTTACTCCCCCTGTGAAGTGTAGCCAATGCTAGCACCTCACTAACTGCAATGTTGGCAATGCATTTGACTAGATATTAGGCTGACAGTCTAAAATACATTTCTTGAAGAGTATGCTAACAAGGCTAATACATAACAAAGAGCCCAAATAGCAGCCAGCTAATTTATGTTAGAGCTATCAGGGCTATCAACACTTGGAGCTGACCTTCAGCCTGCTGCACCCCCAGCCCACCCTCCCCTCCCTCACCCCCAAAAACATTAAATCATTAAATGAGTTTTTCCTTTTTTTCACACAGAATCATAATAATAATAACCACTGCAATAATAATAATAATCATCACTGTATGAATCCACAGGTTTGACCAGAGCCACAGAGTCAACCATGTTAGCTGTGACATCCCCAAGCTAACCATAGCGCCAACATGGCCGACAGTGAAGCTGGCTCGGGACAGCTAGAAGAAAAAGAGGAAGGAAACTGAAAGAAAGTAGAACAAAGAAATATTCGAACTAAAAAGCAGAAAGCCACTCCCCAGCGCTAAACAGCCTAGCAGAGAGCATGATAGGGACTGTAGTTTAAATGTGGGCAGCCCCCATTCCACCAACAGTGGGATCATCAGCAGAAGCAGTGCTACCGCTGTGGTCTTGTTTGGATTGGATGATTCCAAGGCAAGAGTCTCTGTTAAACAGTGTGGTGGGAGGATGGGAAATGCAGTTGTCGTGGTAACAGAGGAAGCTGATGCTGATGATAACATGGTTGCGTAAAAGGGGCACGGCCAGCTGGAAGATATCCTGTGATTGGTTGGTTGTTGGTCAGGTGAGCAGAAAACTGTAGGAGACAGAACAGCACTGTAACACATGCTGAAACTCTTATTAAAATAGGGAAAGGATGCCAGTGTAGACCTGCCTGTCATTAGAGAAGCTGACAAGTGGACTTTTTGCGAGTTTTCCCCGGAACTGGACTCTTCCTGTTAATCTGTCGCACAAGGTCGTAGAAGATCTGTCCACAAACAAACACAGTTACATGTATTTCTAGCATCACAACGTGGCAACGTGCTGGATCCTTAACTGGGTTTATGTTTACTGAGAGCGACGTGCGGTTTGTGTCATGTAGTCACCTCGTTAACGTTGATCTTGCTCTTGGCCGAGGTCTCCAGGAAGGCGCAGGAATTCCACTGGCGAGCGAGGCCGATACCCGACTCTTTGGCCACCACACGCTCCACCTCCAGGTCACATTTGTTTCCAACCAGGATCATGGGAACCTGCAGCAACACAAACGAGATTCACGCTCATGCGGATGCCTCATTGGTAGAGGAGCTGAACTTCTTTTTGCCCGCTATAAAGCTACTAGACCTGACCCTGTGGCTCCGGCTCAACGGCCCTCCAACCTCCAGCCACTTATATGCAGGAACATCATGTCAGAGCAGTTTTGAAGGCTGTGCACTCCAACAAAGCTGCGGGAGAGGATGGGATACTGGCTAAAGTAGTTAAAGCCTGTATCAGGGGTACTAACAAGTATTTTTTACACTTCCCTGCAATTGGTTAGTTTCCCACAGAGCCTGATAGCAGCTACAATTATTCCAGTCCCGCAGAAAACAGTCATTAGTAGCCAGACCTATCGCACTGACTTCCGTTGTAATGAAGTGCTTTGAGAGACTTGTCTGACAACATTTCAGGTTCTGCCTCCCACCTAATTTTAACCAACACTAGTTTGGCTACATAGCCAATAGGTCAACAGGGGACGCCATCGCCACAGCTCTACGAGCTCTGAGCCATCTTGAGAAACCTGGGAACTACGTCAGAATGCGCTACATAGAATACAGTTCAGCCTTTAACACCACCCTGCCAGTCGTTCTGTATAGAAGGCTGACTGACCTGGACTTTCCCCTTCTCATCTGGGAATGCTCTACACACATGACTGCATCCCCTCTGACCCATCTAACATCATAATCAAGTTTGCAGAGGGGTCTTATCTCTAAAGGTGATGAAAGAGAATATAGGTCCAGAAGCTATCCCCATGGTGCGCTGCCAACAACCTACATCTAAACACTAGCTGAACAAAGTAGATGGTGCTGGAATATCAGGCACAAAGGAGAACTCGACCCTCTACATCAAGGGGGACAGTGTGGAGAGGGTCTCCCCCTACAAACTCCAAAGAGTTCACGTCAGCCAGGATCTCACCTAGAAAACCAACATGTCTCTGGTGATTAAAAAGGCTCAACAGACACTCCACTTCCTCAGGGTTCTGCAGAGAACCAAGGTGAAACAACAGCTGTTGACTTCTTTCTATCATTGTATGAAAGAAAGTGTCCTCTCATGCATGCCCCACTGTATCAAAGTATGGCATGCCAGTTTAACAACTGCAGACAGAAAAACCCTACAGAGGGTAATAAACACAGCACAAAAAAAAACATTGTCTGCCCCCTAACCCAACTGGAAGACATGGCAGAGTTCCGGTACCTGAACAGAAGGACCTAAAAAAGGACTCACACCCTGGTCTGTGTCCCTTCACTCTCTTATCATCGTGCAAGAGATACCAGAGCATCAAAAGCCGAACAAATAGAACGAAAAATGTTTTTTACCCCTAGGCCATCAGACTTTTAAACAATAGATAACACTACATAGAGACCAGACCTGTGAAATACTTATGTGTAGACAGTGACTGTGACCAGTGTGTGTGTTTGTGATTTTGTGTGTGTGTGTGTGTGTATATATTTCTTTTCTAGTGTACTGTATTGTCTGTTTGCACCAAGAGCCCATCCAGTTTCGTTGTATACATGCTTAACAGTGATATCAATGCCTTTTCTATTCTATCCATGCACATGTATGAGCATTCACTATAGAATATTAGTGACTGGTCTGATCACTGCATGTCCCATTTAAGTGCGTGAGTCTCCTACATCTTCTGTGTCCTTCACTCTGAGGATCTGCTCTCTGAGGTCCTGAAGGTCGTTAAAGGTCGACTGAGCTGTGATGGAGTAAACCAGAGCGAAGCCCTGACCGTTCTTCATGTACAGGTCTCTCATGGCTGTGAACTGCTCCTACAGAAAGAGAACGAGGCAGGAGAGAGTCAGGGACACTCAATAAGTCCTGCATTTAAAAGGTCACAGTAAAAGTACAAAGTATTATTCTACAGAGTATATTATCTAGATTAATTTTATCCTGGGGGGCAATGGCACAGTAAATCGTCAAAGTAGAAAACAATTGGATTCAATTAGAAACAGCCTGAGTTTGGTTTTAAGTTATTTTAGTAGGTAATTGTTGAGTTTATAGATTACAAGTAAAGTCCATAAACATAAACAACTCCTGTTAAATCCCACTGAAAATGTATTACTGACTATTTTTTGTTGGAAACTATACTCATAATAAAAAAGGTTGTTTGTGGTAAATAAAATGTAGGTAAGTATAAAGTAGGAAAACAGGACTGAGAGTCAGGTCTTACTGTTCCCGCTGTGTCCAGAATCTCCAACATACACTGCTGTCCATCGACCTCCACTTGCTGAAAGACAGAAATGATGAGGTTATAATAATAAAACAAACTAAAAGGTTATAAACGAATCCAGGTCCCAGCTATGCTGACACCAGACTGACCAGCAGATTCGGGTTTCTGATCTAAGCCAGTGTCAGAGAACCGAGCACTCAGGAAATCACGCCTTCAAACCGAGCAGTGAGACATGGTGTCGCACCCAAGCACAGCTGAGCTGAACAGCCCAGATAGAAAACCACAATAAAAAAACTCACGCTGTAATCATACGGTTTCATTTTACCAAAGTTCTGAGTGATTTGTGGGAATAAGACACACGGGGAGTGTTTCTGGATTGAGCACTGATAATAGTCCATCTATGCGAGATGAGTCTGACCAGTCACTCTGTTGTGTAGCTCTCCTGTGCCTTGGTGGAAACCCGCTGACACATTTATATGAATAAATTATCACTGTTCCTTTCTTGCTGCTTTACTTCCAGCCACAACAACTTCTATCATGTAGGACTGAGGTCAGAACTTCAGCTCAGTCACTGCAGAACATGACATTTCTTCTGTTGTTCAAGGTGGAATAACTGATTTTTTTTTTTTTGCACGATGAGTTCTGACTGGAGTCGACAAAGATCAAATTTCTGCTAAATTAGCTTCCCCTCACTATAAAACCCAAGAAAAGACTAAAAATCCTTCTCATCACATAAAAATGAATAAACCCCAACATATCTTAAGCTTAGCTCCTTATGTCCCAGCAGAACACCTGGTTGTCAGTGCTGGTCTACTGGTGGCTCTAGAGGTTCTATATGTAGAGCTACCCACCTCCTCTGTGGAACCAGCTCCCAGTTCAGGTTCTGGAGGCGAACGCCCTCTCTACTTTTTAAGACCAGGCTCAGAACCTTCCTTTTAATAAAGGCCCTGGGATGCGACACTACTCCCTCCCACCGCTCCTCAAGCTCTTACAGTGGGTTGAACATGTCCTACCTTCCTGTAGGAGTCTTCTATCGTTGGGTCGTATTTTTCCACAAAGATTCCCTGAACGAACTGGACAGTCTGCGGACAGAGAGAAGTAGGGCAGTGGTGTTAATGGGGCTCTGTTCTGTCCTCCATTGGAAGTCATTAGATTGGAATTAATGTGACACACTGCCACGTCTCCATTATATCGTCTGGAGTAAAGCACTTCATTGTTGTGAGGCTTGCACCAGTGTTTGTGTGTCAATGTTGAGGATGATTCACAGGAAAACACACTCACATCAGTTGGACGTGTTAACGCTGAGTTTTAAAGGCGTCAAAGGATGAACAGTGAAGACATCACCAACGTTTGTCACACAGTTTAGGAGCTGAAAACGAGGACAGCTGGACAGTTGTCTACCTCATCAGTCCATTTACATGTGAGCGAGTTAAAGGTCCGGGCTGATTTCAGACATTTGCTGCCTCTCAGTGAAAAGTCAGATCAAACTGATGTCAGCTGTCATGCAATCGACAGGCACCAGCTGATGATCTGGAGCCACTGCCACTCAAACTGAGCTGTGTGTGATGTGCTGAAAGGAGGCAGGAACTCAGCATGTGGTTCCAGACTTCAGGTCGTCATCGACTACAAAGGGACCACAGCCAAGTATTAAATCTGACTAAGTAATTCATGACTCTGCTATGAATCACGTTGTTTGAGCTCAAAACAACATCTGTAAGTAAAAATTGTTGTAGTTGCGACACCGTTCACTTAACACCTGAAAAACATCCTGATGGCATCATTTTAAAATGGACTAGGAGGACGAAGAGAGCGCGGGAGGAAGACCAGGCTGAACTCACCAGAGCTGACTTGCCGACTCCTCCCGATCCTAAAACAACCAGCTTGTATTCACGCATCCTGTCTGTGTCTGCTGGGCGAGAGAGAGGGAGAGAGAGAGTTACCAGGTTACTAAGTTCAGAGCAGCCAATCACAGAAATGTAAACAGAGCAGTCACATGATTTCACAGCTGGTGGTGATGTCACGCCTGTGGAATCCTTCATGGTTACGGTTGCTAAGCGCCCGGATGTGCGTATAGATGCATATTTGTGTTACATGCTGCTTCTTGTTGCTGGTATGCAGTAGTTTTTACTTCCACTGTGCTGCAGGATCTTCATGTGACAGTTCCAAGGTTTCAGGACACAAACGCAGCCAGCGAGGCGAGAGGAGAATGTGCAAGAATATGTAAATGACCTGTAACCAAGACAGCGCCACCAGCTGTGTGGTCACATGACCGGTGTGTTTCTATTAACTTAACCAGATGCAAGCTGGGTAATTATTAGCTCGCTGTAAGAGGCTGGAAATCTGCATGTGTGTGTGTCTGTTCTCCTTTTGGCGGCTCAGGCCTGAGATCAGGGTTCTGGGTAGAGGTGGGCTTGGGTTCTGTACATGTGTGATACCAGTAACGTTATGGTTTCTGCGTCCACGTTAACACGTTTGGTAGATCTGGACACAAACCAGGTCCAGAAGGCTTCACAGAGTAAACTCCAGGCTTTAGATACTGGGATAAAGGTTTACACAGGAGGCTTGCTTCGACTCGGACCATCAGTCTCTTCTTAGCGAGCCTCTCATGAGCCCATCATGTGATCAGCTGATTCAAGATGCTTGCCAACGTATAGAATGCGGTTACTGAAGAAACAAGAGCAGCAACGTGAAACTGAATTCAATCTTAGCAACGACTGAACTCTGAACACAAGAGTCACCTGCTGTGGTTCTGAGTGACAATATGAGTGGCGGTTCTGTGGATCTGAGCTGACCGCTTGACCCTCTCTCATGCCGCCTAATGTTCTCTGATGGGTTCTGCTCCTCAAGCTGTATGGGAATCATCAGCTCCAGTTCACTTTGCCAATAAACTCCGCTTCTGTAACGCCTAAAAGCAGGCAGGGCCATCATCAGAGATGATCTCTAAATCACAACGTTGCTAAAAATATCACGAGTGGTGCCTGATTTCTGACACATGCTGCTGCCATCAGGGGCTTTTTCAGCTTTTAAATCAGCTCCACTTTGTGTCACGGCTGCTCCTTCATTTTCCGTTGTATCCATGTTGCCCAGTTGCAACAGAAAAGGCATGAAAAGGACAAAAGAAGCGTGATTATCTGCTCAACGTTGCGTTTGCACAAGGTTTTTTATGAGCGACGTGTGGCTCTAATGGGCCATCAGGGCCTTTACACCAGGGTTTATGGCTTAATCATCCCCATTTAAGCCTGATACCGGGGCTGAAGGAGATTGAGCGTCCAGGGGCCTGGTCCCAACACGACCTGCGTTTTCTCTCTTTGGATCGATGCAACAAGTCCGGGCGAGTGCAGGGATTCGCAGGAGCCGAGAAGTGAAGCGGGAAGGAGACGAGGTCAGCAAAGGGAAAGTGACTGAACCAAGCAACTCAACCTCCAAACGCTTTTGTTTCACCACCTCTGTCACTGCTCATGTTGCAACACCTTAATGGCCTGTGCGCAACTATTCTCCGCTGAGCGAGTCATCATCATTACAGAGAAATTTCTACATCACACCAGCAGCTACTTGGTGACAAGCGCAACAAGCTGCAGCAGGTAGAGGCTGAGTTCAGGGCTGTCATGACAACTGCTGCAGTAAATCTAACTCCTGCATGTTCATTTATTCGCTAGGATCAAACCGTGGCCGTTAAGCATCCGCATGAAAAGGTCTTCAATGAGGAGAAGGCGAATAAAACACCTTTAGCTGCAGCTATGTCAGTATCAGGCTGGAGGTGTGGGTGGAGGTGCTACTGCAACAAGCTTCCCATTAATATTCTGATGAGCCGAGATGTTTTGACTGATCAACGGCCCACAAATCCAGAAATAAGCCACTGATTACTGTACCTCAGGTTACATGTACCAGAAAACTGAGCTCCCAGCAGAGTTTGACTGCAATAAATTACAGTCACGCGTGAATACGCAGCCAATATTATGCCCAAGTACTTTTACTAGGTGGTAAATTACTAGCGTTTTCACTCAAAATGGATCATCTGAGAACTTCCTACTTAGTTTACCGCAACCTAGCACCCTGGATGCAGTTCTGCTTTTTCCTGCGTGAGGTGAGGGCAACACGATGTTAATCTACTGGAATAAAGTTGCTGGAGGAGAAAGATGGACCCGCACACGCACGCACGCACGCGCGCTGAGGCGGGGCCTGTCAGTACCAGTGTGTTTGCTGCTGACAGTACAACACACAGACGGACGGACGGACAGACAGGGAGGGAGGGAGATAGACAGGTTCCTACAAACTCCTTAACTTTGCATTAAGCCACTCGTCTTTTTTCTCCAGCAGCCAGCGGGACTTCAGTTCCGCCGCTCGGTGGCCGCCCCACGGCGCTCCCCGCGGTCCATCCCTGGCAGCAGGCCGCCTCTGCCCGGAGCCTCAGAGCCAGGCAGGGGGCCGGAACACAAAGAGCTGCCGGACACGCAGACAGGCGGCCGCCATGATGACACCCCGCCGTCCGCCTGCGTCAACCAGAAGCCCCGCTTCGCTCCGTCCGTCCGTCTGTCCGCCCGGCGGTCGCTTCCGCAAACCCAGCCCAGGTCGGCACCGGCCTGTCTCCCTGCCTGCCTGCTCGCACTCGCCTGTCAGGGTGTGACCCGGTGCGGCCCGGGTTCGTCTACATGTACGTGACGGAGGGAGGACTCGGAGGAGACAGAAGAAAAGAGAAAAGGAGATAAAATATGGAAGGAAGCTACTCACGCTCATCCACCCGTCGGCTCCGCTGCGCCCTCTCTCTCTCTCGCTCCCTCCCAGTCTGCGTGAGTGTCGCTCTATCACAGCCGCTCCCTCCTGCTGCTTGAGCGTCAAGGTGGACGTGGAGGGCGCAGACGTTTCCTGTTAGTTCTTTCAGGGTAAAAGGGTTTGAGATTTGTGGTTGTAAAGTGGCCATGTTAAGATGAATATAAGCTTTGTTCACTGATAGGAGTCAAGAGTCAATTGATAAAGTATTTAATATAAATAATAACAGTGTAACAGCTGTGCTAGTTTTTTTAAAAGTCTCTCATTGGGCTTTATTTATATGTGTATATGTTTCATGCGACTTCTTGTCATTTTAATCAATTCAATTAATGCCAATTAATTGGCAGTAAACTAATATAAACGCTGGTCCAATGCAAGATGGAAGAGGAGGATTTCATGTATTTTAATGTTACAACTGGAGAAAAAGAGATAAATGTGTGTCCTGACGTATTCCTGCTTGCCAAGCTTTTATTCTGAAGGCATTCTATGCTCATTTTCCGGTTTCGCTCCAGCTTCGTCACAGATTTTTTCTTGTGACGTTGGAGCCTCGCTCTCAGCTGCTTCCCGCTTCCTGTAGAGTGAAAACAGACGTTCGAGATTTTTGTTTTGCTTCTATAAATGAATTATTACGGCATTACATTGCCGTGTGACGTCACCAGGCAACCAAAAACCTGATGAAAGCTGCCCATCTGCCTTGCTCAGAGTGAACGAATTTTATTATAGTATGCATCATAAAAGTAACAATAGTTTAGAGTTTGAATACTGTGTAAGAAGTACTAATTTATGTATTACAAAGGCTACTTCAATAGCGCAAACAAATCTAGACGCATCTGGATGACTCGTCTGACTCGTTTTAATAAGAGTAAGAAAACCTTTATTTGTCCCACACTGGGGAAATTGCATCTTACAACAGCCAAGTTGAAGTTTATTTTTTTTGTTTGTTTTTTATATTTTTTAAACATTACAGATTTGCAGCTTTCAGATGTGGGATTAATACAATATTAAATGTGCTGAGCTGTTTATATGAACGCATTGAAAAAAAAAACAAATCCTCTGAAGGTACTTCCACATCCTCGCAGGATGAAACCTGGAAAAGGGAGGCAACGATAATGTGCTTAGGAGACGTTTATTACTCTGGAAAGTCATGGTGGTCACAGAGGTGGTCAAAGGTCAAAGCAGTCCCAGTGGTAAGGAGAGCAAGTGAACAACCAGATGAAGGATGCTTGTGTTTAAAGCAGAGTCAGAAAACAGCAGCACATGTTAGAACACGCCTCAACACTGTTTACTACACAGCACTAGCCTTGTGAAGCCACACCCAAACAGGAAGGAGTCACCAAGAATAGCAAAGCCCCCCGCCCAGCCAGCTTCCCTTTCACTCACACACACTTCCTCCCCTGTATACACTGTGTACGCTAGTACTTGTGAAACACATGCTGGATGCAGCATTATTTAATCCAAATCACAGACAGGCTGTAGTCGTGTTTCATCTGGACGAGTCACAGATTTCGGTACCAGATGAACTGAATATTTCTGTGGTAAAGTCTGCAAAAATAACTACACAGACAAACGACTATGATAGAATCACATCGCAACAAAAGAAAGACAACAGCTTGAATACAACATACAAAATGCGATTGTGCCGGTCATCGATTAAGTTCTTGCTGCAATCGTAAAGTCAAACAATCATACAATCACAGAGAGGTTCTGGACACGCTGCTGTCAGGTCCTTGTGGGGCCCAGTTGGTCTAGTCAGCACAGGATCCAAGGCCTGCTGAATAAATTACCTATCAAAGAAGAAAACTCATCAACATGTCAATAATCAGCCAGAGTAACGGCACACATGCTGCTAGGAGACAAGCTGCATGAGCATCACCCTTTTATTTGCTTTCCACCTCCCCGCAGCAGCCAATCAGAGCAGAGATCAGTCGCCTGAGCAGGAAGCTGCTGTGTATGTATCAAAAGCTCAGTGGAGCCTAAACCAGAGCTGTCAGGTGAACAAAAGCCCAGATGGAGAACGTCAGAGCCCAGACTGGAAGAGCTTAGACGTCAAACCCACCTCATCGATCTGGCTGTTAAGTCAGACTCCGAACCGAGTAACGGTGTTATGGCTCCCCCTGCTGCAACCATCTGAGCTAAGGACATAAAAGCTTGTTCGTCTTAGTGTGTGGGAAAGTTAGCAACGCTTCCTCCATTCAGCTGCAACATTAGACCATGATAAGCTCAGGTTATGTTCCTCCTCCACGGCGGCCCTGCTCTCAACAGATCAGTGACACCTGTCACAACAGATACGTGACTCGTAATATTTGGTTTCCTGATGAGCGTGAAGTGATGCCATTATCAATTCATAGACGCAGTGACAGTGAGTCGGTCACTCCACCCACACGTTGTTCTGTACACATGCACTTGTAAACAGTCGATTCCAGGAAAACGCTGCAAAAAGAAAAAGGTCTGCATCTTTGGAATCAACCCTGAAGGTTTGGGTTTCACGGCTGCTCTTTATTGACACTTATATCATCCAAAATCCTCTGCTTGAAGCTTACTGACACTCGCGCACACAAAAAGAAATGAGGAAGTCAAGAGCATGAAGGCAGGCAGAAATGGACCTTTTTAATTTTTCTTGGGCACTAAACATCAGTGGAGCAGCCTAACCCGACCAGACCAGGCTGTGACCTGCTTCATCCGGCTCAAACTTGGAAAAAAACAGTCCTGAACGGAGGCCTCACTGGCTCTAATGATGTATGTATTACTGTTTATCAACAGCCACAGAGTCATCAGCCCAGTCCAGTCGGGTCTGGTTAGATGGAACACGATCCACAGCAACCCTCCATCCTCTCAAACATTGCTTCCTTCCTTCTTAGGAGTGAAGGGACCGAGGGCAGATCCAGTGAAACACAACACATGATTGGTCCACAAACAGTAAACCCCTACCCACTCGTCATCACCCTCAAGCATCCTATGGGTCACCTACATCATTCTTACAAAGGAAATAAAAATACAAACAGCGAGCCCTTCTCCCATTGGTCATCACAGCCTACACAGGAAAGGCTGCTTCTCCCCATTGGTCAGTTTTGATAACATGCCAACTGTCAGTCACTTAGCAGCGGCCAATCAGGTTACAGTACCTGTCAAACTCTCTGGAATTACAAAAGGAACAAAAGAAATTAGAAGAATGATGGAGGGAGATCAGCCAATCGGATGACCTCGCTAGAAAACAAATGGGAAGTGGGAGGTGCTTCCAAGCATCATAAAGAACTTATTTTCTTGAATTAATTTTTTCTTGTTTATGCATTTTGTCCGTTGTGTTTGTGTGTGAGCCTTACATCAGTCTTCTTCCTTTGCTTTCCAAACTGCTGATTTCAGTGCAATGCATCATGGAACGATCAATCGCTAGGAGAGGGTGTGTCACTACAAGTAAGTGTGTGTGTGCGGTGTGTATGTATGTGTGTGCGTCCTGTTGTCATGAAAACATGCTGCGGGGTTAGCGCTCCAGCAGCGGGGGTGGTGCGTTGTTGCATTGTGGGATCTTGTTTAGTCCACATGTTTAGCTGGTGTCCATGGACTCCATGTTGGCAGAGCTGGAGTCCCTCTGAATGGAGTCAAAGATGGCCGCCAGCTCCTGATTGGATGAGATCTGGGACTGAAACTCTGACATCAAAGGCGACTTCTCGGCCTCAGGGATGGTGAGCAGGGCAACGACGGCACGCATTGCTGATCGCTTGAGTTCATCCTGCTTCTCAAACTCCTGTTTTACAGAGTTGGCCTTCACCTGCAGAGACATAGGAGCCTGTTTAAAACACAGTGGTCGGCCCGTCGGACAGTACCACAGACAGAACCCGTGTTTCCTGCAGCGTGACGTCCAGTAGAAACCAGTGAGGTATGTACCTTGGTGGTGCAGGTAGCTCTCAGCGGCTCCACCAGCCTGTCCAGTCTCTGTAGAACAGCACTGGGACATAGAGACGACAGTCGGGCCAGCATGAGGAATGTCAGCATCTACAAGAACAACAAATACCTGAAGCACCGGCTTTAAAATCAGCAGCAAATGCAAATATCTAATGTTGAAACTGAATCCAACACCAGACTGTTTCTGCAAACTGGTAGTGGGGAGAGTATTAGCAGTGGTCTGACCTTGATGTCATAGTGGTCCTTGAGACCGTCTTCTACGTGGTTGAGGAAGATGAAGATGTCAATGCGGTCCAGGCAGCTGTCCAGCAGAGTGTACATACACTCGAATGCCGCCTTCCTCAGGTCTAAACCGTCATCCACTGTGTGTTTGAATGGACCCATCTCCACCTGCACACAGACAACAGTCAAACATCTCACTGACTACATCTACTGCTTGGCATCGGTGTGCTTTAGGTGTTCTCACCTCTCTGATCAGCTCCTTCCTGACTTTGGTCTCATTGTAAAGCTGTGGTAGCACAGAGTCCAGCAGCTCTCGGATCAGACTGGGTTTATTGTGGGCCGCAGAGTTAAACGTGACTAAGGCAACGCGACGCACGTTCAGGTCTGGGTCCTCCAGCGTCTTTAGGAAGTCACCTGTAAATAAACCAGCCATTCAGAACAGAACAATTTCCACCCTTACGAGGATGTGTGTGTGTGTGTGTGTGTGTGTGTGTGTGTGTGTGTGTGTGTGTGTGTGTGTGTGTGTGTGTGTGTTTTTTACCTATGCAGTTTTTAAGCAGCGGGTCAATAGGCTGTGGCTGGTCCGAGATGGTGAACTTCACCGCCGTTACCACAGAGCTTCTGGCATACGATGAACCTGAAGAGACGCAAATCAATAAATAAATAAATAAATAATTCACATTAAATAACCACAGATGACTAATGTTAAATGCATTTAAATGGATGAATGATTCCTAGCTGATCATTATACATATAATAAATCAGTGTTTGCCAGTGAGTATTTTGAGGGTTTGTGGAGTCACTCTTTACCTGACAGCAGGTATCCTTTGAGGCGGGGCAGCAGGGTTTCTGGGTCAATCAAGGTCAGTTTTCCCAGACACTCAGCCACAACATTCCTGGTTCCTTCCTCCTGACACTCACAGTGTTTGAGGAGCAGAGACCAAACGGACTCCACATACGGTTTCAGTCCAGACACGGAAGCCGAACCTGAACGTACACACAGATTAGAAGCAGACACACCCTCACGTTTGCTTGGGAGTCTAAGTTGTTGCTCTTACTGATGATCTCTTTTAGCGAGTGCAGCAACAGGTACTGTCTCTTGGAGGATGAGATCTCCTGCAGGACAAAAGGAAGATACTCTGGAAGATTCCCCACTGCAATACTGCCCAAGGCATAGGAGGCTGCAGACTTAACCTGTGAGCCAGAGAGTAAGAGAGAGAGACAGGTTCATATTCACCGCCCCCTTTGTCCACTCAGTGTTAATTGAATGAAGCAGATCAGGGCAATTAACATTCACAAACAAAACACTACTTTGAAGCAACCATTAAAATAAATCTATGCTGATGTGTGTCCTCACAGAGTCCTGATCACCTCGCTGAAGAGAAAACCAGGAAGAAAAGACAGACAAGCAACCATTACCTCTTCACTTGAGGAGGAAAACGCATCCAGTATGACCGTCTTTAGCTCTGGTTGGCTGCTGAGGTCCACATGATGTCCCACTTCGCCCAATGACAGAAGAGCCAGCAGCCTGATGGAGTCGGTGGAGCGGCTGTTCTTCACATCCTGTCAAAATAAAACACCATACTTACAAACTTGGACCCGAACACTGTAGCTACTAGACTCATCTTAATGTGTTACGTGGTGCCTGTGCCAAGCTGCTGGCGGGTTTACCTGGATGAACTGTCCGACCACAGCGGGTCCCTCAGTGGGACAGGCTCGCGTCAGGGCAGCAACACACTTGGCGATGGAGCAGTAGGCCTGTTTGTGAGGCAGAGCAGCACTCTGGGAGTAAACTGGACCAGTCAGCATCCTTAGCAGGTCCATGTAGCCCAGACCAGGAGTGTCAGTGGACACCAGAGCCTAAACAGATAGTCAGACATTGCTTTACAGCACTCACTGTTTTCTGGTTTATTCCCAGCTACTCGCTATATTTACTTTCATGTCTCATTCCTTCTTTTCTCATTGCAGAACATACCTGGTAGAAGTCCAGCATGGCAGTAAGTGCGCCCCCCTGCAGCAGCGGGGATCGAACCAGAGCAATGAGCTGTTGCATGATGTTTCCGCCGCTCAGCTGACTCAGTGAGGACGGGTGGGTGACGGCCAGCGTGGACAGGAAGCTCAGCGCCATCTGAGACACGTGCATGTCACTCTCAGAGATGAGAGGAGGCAGCTCTGCTAGGACTGCATCCACCATGACTGGAGTCACAGCAGAGCTGGTACAAAAACACATCCACAGGAACATTAAAGACAAGGCTGATACTGTTTGAGTAGTTTACAGGTGTGTCTGCGCATGCTACCTGTAGTTTCTGAGCAGGATGTCCAGGGCAGCCAGCGTGCAGAGCTTCAGGGCTCTCTGGTTCTTGCGGAGGAAAGAAGCAAGGATGGGAACAGCATCCGGCAGAACCGGCCTCAGGTCAATTTTTAATGGAGAGCCAGCAATCAGCGTCAGAGCTAAAACACAAACACACAGGATGAGGAAATTAATCGGAGAGGGAGATGCTGCAGGGAAGCTGGAATAAGACTCTTGTACACTGTTGATGGGAAAAATGTGCCTTTAACTAGTGTTTCTTCATCGAGTCAAGCGTGAGGAGTACAAACCTGAACAGTTTACATTCCTGTGTTGCTTCACACGCAGTAATTCAAATAAAAAACATACCCCTTATTTATGTTTCATACCTTTCACAGTTGTGAGTCTTGTTATCTCGTTCTTGAGACGTTCTAAGAAGATCAACAGTGTTCCAGGAAGTTCAGTAGGCAGACGGTCACCTACAACCCAAACAGGAAGACAGGATCAGTTTAAGAGAAGCAGCTCGACTGAGTTCCCGTCAGTGTGGATGACCAGCTGTGGTTACCCAGGTTGCAGATAATCTGTCCCATGCAGGAGATGGCTCGTTCTTTGACCTCCTGATCAATGTCGGCAGCTTTAAGGCGTCTGATCGTACAGGTGAACAGGTCATTGATGTATGGGGAGGGGTCAAAGCTGTCTGAGCTCTCTGATTGGTTGTCCAGAGGTCGGATCACCTGGAAAAGAGAGAGCCAAAACCTGAGTGCTGTGAATTATTTACAGAGGTGTTTTGGGGGGTTATAGGTTGGACTCCCACCTTGACGAGCTGCTGAGTGACGAGCAGAGCCTCTGAGGTAATCTTGTAGAAGGGGTCCCCTACGCACGCCACCACGGGTGGGACAAGTGCAGGGACATGGTCGTGGAAAGCATGAGCGGGGTGAGTGACCATGATGACATGAAGACAGGCCAGGGCGTCGATTTTCAGGTTGGAGCTGCTTGATTTATCGTTCAGAGAGAAAATGATGCCTGAAAAACAAAGACAGCTTTGAGGATGCACAGCGCATTTTAAGTACATGGGCAGGTCTTCTTTCTTTAGGTAATGAATTTAATGAGACTTTGATTACTCCTCCAGTCATAGTAGCGTAGCATTACCTGGTATCAGCACAGGGATGTGCTGAGTCAGGGCTCCAGGCAGGACATTTACCAGTTCCGTTAACATGTTGAAACAACACTGACGGGTTTTGACACTTTTCTCCTTCAGCTGTTTGTGAAGAGCTTTCACTATCATTGGAACCTGAGGAGACAGAGATCATCACATCTGCTTGCAGTCATTGTAAAGACAATCTCACCGAAGCCAAGCTGTTTATCAACGTACCGACACGTCTCATTTACACTTAATTCACTAAATCCGTTCTCAGTAAATAAACAAACCCACATTAGCCATTACAGGATGTTACAAGACCTTTACAGGACAGAGGGCACAGAGACAGTACCTGACTCTGCAGCATCGTTAAGGGCGTGTCTCCCTGCTCCATAGCATCTGGATCGGTCAGCCAGCTCTGAGCTGGTCTGGTCTGTTTAAGCAGCGACAGGTAGGCATGGAAAACATCTGCCTTCACATTCTCCTCCCTCTCCTGAAGACACAGAGGAAGTCCAGTCAGATCTACAGGCACGGATCAGCCTGATCCACTAACGAGTTAAACGAGTGATGGATAGTTCTTTACTAAGAACAACAAACTATAAACACAACTAAAGTGTTCTTGAATTATTTCAAAAGTGAGGGTGAGCAACCTTGAAGCGACAGACAAGTGCAGGAGAGACAGAGCGATAGAATTCTGGCAGCATCTCATGACGCGTGGAAACAACAGCATCCAGACACTTTGCTGCTGCCCGTCGAACCTTCCAGCTCATGTCGTCATCATCGCTGTACTCATCATCACTGCCTGGAGAGAAAGACAGTCGGGGTGCCATCAGACCCATAAAAAGCTGCCTCCCAGACTGAGTCTCAGTATGGTTAATATCCAACAGAGGAAACCTGATAAGCTACAGGACTAAATGTCTGTACCTTGGTAGTCTTCATCGTTCTGCTCTGCGTCCATCGCGTTGTCATCCTCGTCTTCATCATCAAAGTTGTAGTTTGGATCGTAGGTCAGGTAGCGCAGGCAGATGGAGATGACCGTAGGTACGTGGGGGTAAACTTCTTTAGGACACCTGCATCATCAACCAAAGTCTTAGAAGATGCCTCTAAGCTCTACGAGGAGAACAGAAGTTGGTTTTAGTGTGTTTTACCTCCTGACGAATGACTCGAAGGCCTGGATGCAGTACTCTCTGAGCTCGTCGTCATCAACGTTACAGAACTTCACTACCAAAGGGATGATCTTCTCCAGGTACTCTCCTATAGGCACAGGGTCAGAGATATCAACACACGTGGCTCAGTGCTGTATTCAACGTGATGCTGTGCTCCAGGCTCATCTTACCGATCCGGTGCCCGGCCTGTCTGCTGATGGCTGCTGTGCACTGGATGTAGGTTCTGGTGGTCGACATGTTGTCGTTCCTGCCGAGCTCTGTCAGAAGATGCTCAATCAGATCGATGAAGACCAGATTTCCACAGGACATCACGAGGTGGCCCAGAGCCATGATGGTCCTCTAGAACAGACAGTCACACAATCACAAACTGAATCAACAATCAATGAACATTACATCAGTGTCTGTAATAACTGAGACACAAACTATAAGAACACAGAGATGAACCTGATGACAGTGTGAAGACCTACCTTTCTTACAGCCAGTCTGGGGGAGGTGAGCTGAGGTAGCAGACAGCTGAGGATGGAGGGATGGAAATTCACCAACAGACCCCCCTGTCTGGAAGTGACGCAGACAGACGTTTATCACATATTTTACTTGAAGTGGTAAATGTGCTCTATTTAAATAACAACAGCTACTTTAAGTTGGACAACTCCATGCACTACAGCACAGGTGTTGGCTGCTTTTTAAAAAATTACTTGCACATGAACAAGGACACACTGGTCTGTAGCTAAAGAACATAAGAAGTAGAAGTACTTCATAGAAGTACCGTACCGGCAGAGCATGTCGGCCATGATGTCGAGAGCCTCCAGCTGGACTGAGACGTCTTCCTGTTTAGCGATGGCACTCGTCAGGCGACCGGTTATCTTCTTACAAACACTGGCAGCTAAAGCGGAGCCTGAACCATGAACAGGTGGACAGAATGAGACCAGAGGTAGGAGACGGACAGACCGAGGTAATTGCAGTACAGTCCAGGTAGCATTTCCATTATATGCACCATATGTGCTAGAAGCTATGTTTGTAGTATCTTACCACTGGAGGCGGGCGGTAACTCTCCAATCACAGTCTTGAGTCCAATGGAGGAAATGTCTCTGAGTTGTTCTTTGTCCGACAGCATGTTGGTGCACAGCGTGTCCACAATGGTCTCCACCTGGTACTCCTTCACCTTACTGACCAAAGGACCCAGGCTACACACACACACACACACACACACACACACACACACACACACACACACACACACACACACACACACACACACACACACACACACACACACACACACACACACACACACACACACACACACACACACACACACACACACACACACACACACACACACACACACACACACACACACACACACACACACGAACACACAATTAGAAGTTTCACAGAGGGCTCAGATTAATGACTGATTATAACCAAACAGTTGATCTCGTGTTTTTACCATTTGACAGCCAGGTTTTGAACTTCTCCATTCTTGTCTTCCAGCAACTTGAGAATCATCCTCACCACCTGTCAGACAGTCAACAATCAGTCAGTGAACCGATACCTGGGTCTATTTGAAACCGCTATGCTTCCACCAACACGTGGCTGTAAATGCAGCTGCTATGAATCAATATAAACTCAGTTCCCAGTAAAAAACAGTACAAACTGGACAGTTAAAGACACCTGTTCTGTATGTATGGGTCAAATGCGGAGAGAACTATTTTCCCAAGCGGAATCTTATCTTAAACTGACCTTTCTCTCGCTGTCGTCGTCCAGTTTGATTGAATCTTTCTGAAGCTCCGTCATTAGGTCGTTGGTGGCCATAAACCTAGAAACACACAGAAACAAGTAAGAACCTCAAACCTGATTCAAATAGAAGATAAATAATAAGATCATTCACAACATCCAACATTAACAGGGACAGATGCTCCATCAGCTCAGTAAAGAACCCCCAGTGTGAGCGGGGTCCCAGTCATTTAGACTGGGGTTGTTCATTAGGGCTCATTCTAATGAACAACCTCTTCTGTCTCTTCATAGTCATACACCAAAACTATGTCCTCAGTCACAGCTACACTAGCACTGGGATCTGCTATGTGTGTGGATTTAAGGGATCGTTCCTATGTAGACAGCTCTCCACTGGTAATCAGCTCTACGGTAATAACAGTGTTCTCCAGTGGAACATCACACAGGAGCATAAATAAAAACACCAAAGTATTCACAGAACTATTCAAGAACAGGTCACTTAAACTTCTTTAAGTGGCAGTAAAGTTCCTAAGCCTGCAGCTCAGAGGATGAGGTTCCTGTAATGAGCCGATGACAGCTCGGCAGAGGTCGTTCCAGATTCCTCCTTACGTTGGGGCACACCATTTGTAATGACAGTGAAGCTTTACATCGACGGCTCCCCTTACATCTTGACAGTTTCTGCTGCTCTGCTGGAGAAGCTCTTGTTCTGGCCTTGTGAAAAATGCTCTATGCCTCTCACATTACTCACTGGGATCTATTTAGAGCTGAATGGGGAACTGGGATCTGAACAGTACAACCATGATCTTGGGCATGGTAGCACAAATTTAGGAACCATCAAGTAGACCAAGGGTCACCTTCTTAACGTGTGTCAAATGCCTTATGAAAAAACATGAAACCATATTAAGAACTCAAGTAACAATAGCGGAGCGTCCAGAGGAAACTAAGTCTTAAGCATGTGGTATTATGAAAGCCACTTATAATTTTGTTGAATCTTCTTTAAATGTCCGATCTAATATTTAGCCGCTGTTACAACCACATTAAATCTATATTTCATGTTTTCCTCCAACACACAACTCAAGCACATTCACTTTATAGAAGCAATTTAGAGATTTTGACACATGAGTAGATCTGTGTTTAGGAAAGAAGTCTCACAAGCAGACAAAGTAATTATCTGCCCTACAGAGTCTCAGCTCATATGGTCTTAGTATTAAAGTAGTCAGACCTGCTGGGGTTAGGGTGAAGGGTCAGCAGCCATTATTACAGCAGCAGAAGCTTCTGATAAGTTTTACAATTCCACAGATGTGGTGCAGTGAGCGTGGCTGTGTTTCCAGTGAAAAGGCTGAACAAGCTTGATGTGTTTGGAAGGTATTCAGGAGAAACGGGTCAGTTCAGTTGTCAGAGTGTGAGAATGAGAAAGACACTGTTAATGTGCCATAAGCTCTATGATGAAACATGAACTCTATCCCCGTTTAAATGAAAATGAAAATCTATACGATGTGGCAGGACTCCACAGATCAAACAATATAAGAAATGCAGAACCAGCTGGTGTGTTGGACCATAAAGCAGACAAAGGAACCTGCAAACACAACTTCCACAGTGGCAGGTCGAGCTTTTATGAAAGAGTCCATGGAAGAGTTACCTCAGAGCACAGACAGTTTCCTCTGAGGTCAGGTTGTGTTTGGCAACAATAAAACACAACAGCCATTATCCAGAACTACGTCAATTATATTGTACCACCACCACCACTAGATGATCAGAACGGATGTTGGAGAAACAATAGTAACAACTTCAAACTGGGCTTTGGATGTGATGTCTTTCAGCCAAAAGCAGGACTTTGGCTGCTGATGTAGTACTAAATTAACTAACTATGGACCAGGACGACCTTAGTTAAACTGGTTTGTTGAACAACTGAGCAGGGATGAAATTTCATTTATTAATAAGTTACACCCTATTTTAGTTTTGCAGGGAATTAAAAATTGCAACTCACCGAGTTATCAACAGACACAAACACTGTACTATACCGTGATGTCATAGCGGTGTAACTGCTGACTGCACAGCATTAGAACCCGTTTGAATTAATGTTACACCGCATGCAGTGCACTCTTTACGGATCCGAGACATTGGTGTCAGTTCTGACCTGATCCAGTCTGTTTACATCTTACTACCTGATGACACCCCTGTTAACACAGCCCGAAACATCACGCTGCTTAGCTCAAACAACTAATGTCCGTTACCGTGATTCAGACCAACCAGCCGCTTGGCTCCTAGTTAACTGTCACACAATTTCACTTTTTAATCCACGGTGGCGACCGACACAAACATGCACCACAAACGATAGCTAAGCCCGCGCTAGCTTGCGGCATGTCAGAAGTTCGGCTAGTAGATGTGTAGCAGCTGAACTGGTGGCATTTACCTGCAACTCAGTTGTTGGTTTAGCGCATTGTGCAGCTTGATGTGCAGCTACTAACCCCACTGCTAAGTTTCAGCCGCTGTCAGACTGGCTCCACGAAGCACCAAACCTCCGAGCTAACTGGCTAGTTAGCGATGTGACGATGATCAGACAGGTGGCAGGCTAGCAGCTAGCGTGAGGCCTATCAGAGCCGCTAGCTGCAGAGCCACTGTCCTGGCTCCGAGTTGGAGCAGTTCGTGTGGAGAATGTGAGAAGTGCGCTTAGCCGCCTCTTGCTCAGATCGAGAGTTACCTGAAGTCCTTGTCGCTGGAAGTCATTTTCTCCAGCAGGTTGGAGATGTGGTACGAGGCGCTCGCCATGTTGGTGTTAGCCGTTAGCCTCCTGCTAGCTGACTGCGCTCAGTGCTGGTGTGTTCTGGCTGCTGACTGGCTGGGTGGCTGGCGTGTCTCTGGCTGCCTGCTGATGGCCCCTCCGATCCGATCTGTGACGTTCAGTGTGTGATTGCTGCTGCTGCCGCCTTTCTCTCCTTCTACAACGACTGTCGCATCCCGGAGCGCGGAGTTTGCCGTGTTTGAATGGAGCTCCCGTTCTGTCTGCAGAGGGGCGTGGTTAGCAGAGCTGGACGCGGCGGGGTCGAAGGTCACCGTTTAATTCGTGGTCGTGCGCGTGAACCAACGTTTCCTACGTTTTTTCTAGTATTGATGAAAACTCTTAACCTATGTCAGGGCCTCCTTTACTAAAAATCTATTAATTACATTTGAACCAATTAATATCTTCCACATGAGGTTTACCTAATGAATAAGTAATACACTAATATGTGTCTATGTATGTATACAAACAGCTGTATAGTACTATTCCTAATGTTTATTAACCAGCTTTTGTCACAACAGGACAAAAAAAAACAAAGTAGGCACAAAATGACCAAAAACAAACATGAGAAAAATGTATTAAAAAACGGTTCTGTAGAGAACATATGTCATGATTAAGCTATACAGTGTTATAAATTGTTACATGTTCCTACCATTGATTTATATGTAAGACTCATCGATAGCGTTCTCACCATTCTACTAAATCCTTAAAGCTGTGTCTAAACTCTATGTCATTAGGTTTTGCTCGCCACGTTTGAAGTGCTGTTAACATAAAGCCGGCTTGATAAGACGCCGCCTGCTTCACCTGCAGCAGGTGTCTCCTTTCAAAGCCCTCAGTGAGAGCTGTTTCCCGTTTACTGGCTGAAAGGGAATAAAACACGAGTCTGTGGAGCGCTTGTGCTTCTGGAGCTATATTGAGCACATTATCGCTTCTGAATAATGAATCACCCGCAAACGCACACTGCAATTTCATACATGCAGGAGAGAGATTGAGCATATTCAGGAAGTGGCGGCTGTTTATTCATGCTGGTTGAATGCAGGAACTGCTTGTGTACATCAGCTGTGCTTGTGAGGACCAGATCAGCGGTGGAGGCATTTCACAAAGCTGCAGGCTTTATTCTAACCTGTTAACTCTGATGTCCCTGTTCAGTGCCTTATCTGAAAAAGCTATTTTACAATGAAAAGAATTCCTCTGTCATCTCCTGCATTATATGTCAATTTTTATATTTTCCTATTGTATATAACAGGACTGCTGTACTTATAAATATGAATGTGGGACTTAGTTCTTTGTACACTTTGGTCATTTGGTCTGTTCTAGGTCATTTTTCATTACTTATTATTTTGTGATTATTGCATGATGTAAATATAGTCGTATGCTTCGGTTGATGTTATAATATCATGGAGGTATTTCACATGAAGGTAGTCAAAGGTTATGGCCAGGAAACACGTTATGTGAATGAGTGTCCTCGCAAATAGAGGAGCAGAATGTGTGTGTTTGTGATGAGTCACAGATCAGTTGAGTGGGATGTTTACAACCCCCCAGGCGCATCGCTCTCTCTGTTGACACGTAATGCAGCTACTGACATATGCATGCTGTGATTCCAGTGTGTGTGTGTATTTTAATGCACTGGCAACGTTTGACACTAATCTACAGAACAAGGCTGTAGCTGCATCACAAATAAACACACTCACCTTTTTCAAACGTCTCTGGGGAAACAGATTATGACTCTGATGATGATGATGATGAATGAATTCAGCAGTAGAGACATGCACAGGCTATGAATAAATAGACACAGACAAGAAAAAGACGAAGCCTAGAGACAAACATAAGACAAAGATATGGCTACTCTCTCTCGTTTTTGTAATAATATCACTAAACTAAAGCTTTTTACAGTAGGTCATTTACCTGCTCTAACAGCAGATACAGACTTTTGTTTGTTTTGTGCCTCTGATCTTCTGTATTTCTCATATTGTGTCTCTTTTGTCTAATTTAGACTCTTTTAGATTTCAGTGTTTATTTTGTGTCATTTATCTATTTATAACTGTGAGATAGTCGTGGTCTTTCTCACCGTGGTTAGAAGCTGTCCTAACTTCCACCGATATCAGTCAAAATGATTTGTTATTTTTGTAAAAAAAATGTTGAGTTAGACTTTTAATTAACATTTCATTTGTTTCAGCTGCTTCGCTACACATCACCAATTAAACAAAAGGAAACCACCAGTGGACAAAAGGCTGAATGGCTGCGCATGCTTTGATTCTGCATAATGTTGACAGTAAAGCTGATGGCATCTCACTCTGGCTGTATCTGTTTGTCTCGCTCTTCATATTGAGGTCAGTCTCTGCTTTTTGTCTTGTAGCCTGCAGAGACTCGTTCTTCCACTTCACTGCTTCTTTTCCTCCTCTTCCTCCTCCACCCGTCTCCCACAGCTCCATGGGGAACAAATATGGCGGTGCCTAAATTAATCGTTGTTGTTGTCAGACAGTTAATCTGGTGCATTAGATCCATAGACAGATTATACCCCAGAGCACAAACAGGTAAAAATCCCCCAACCCCAAGCGAAATAAACAAAGCAATTACCAATAAAAACAAAAAAATCTGTAATGTTGCTTTTGAGATTTATTCTGTCTGTTCTGTTAATGTTTTTAAATTAGCTTCTAATGTTTTTCTGTTTATTCTGAACATTTTGTTTATATTTTGTGAATATTTTTTAATATTTTTTTTTACTTTAAAATTAAAGGGTGAAATCTGTTAGAATGTCCCTTTAATCCACAGCCAGTGTTCACTCCTAACTCCATTAGGAGTGAATTCCTCAGAGACAAGTCAACACAAGAACTTTAAATACCAGCAGTGTGTGTGTGTGTGTGTATGTGTATGATTCCCTGGATAAAATGTCTGCAGGATGTGTATTTTCCATTCTATACTTTTTTTTACTACCACCGGTGAAAGGGTTGTTTTTTGTTAGGCTAATCAAATACTAATAAGCAAAATATACAAAAATATATTTTGTTAACTGGATACAACATCTTTGCATCTTAGAGTAGAGTAAATCTAACAACCTGGTAAAGTCACAAAGAAGCCTTTGCATCCTCATTTTTTATTTAAAAATACATGGCAACAAAAAAACTTGAAACTATATGAAAACAAATTACTACCGTCCATGGTGTAAGCATAGTGCCTTAGAATAATTAAAGTACTGAATAAAATTAAAAATTAAAAGTCTGATCTCTACAGTTCAATAAAAGCTTAGATGTTAAACAGGGACATGTTGGATTCAAGCAGTTCAACTTCTGATAGGCTACTTGCTAATAAGCTGAAGTGCTAAACACGGCTGATGCTGTACTGTAGCTGCATCCCTGTTCTGGCTGTGAATGAATGAATGAAGGCGGGAAGCACGTGGCAAATCACTTATATTCCTTATATTGCTTAAAAGGAAAAGAAGCGGGTTCGGGTTCCGCGGGTTCGGGTTCCGAGGGCACGGACCTGCCCGAACCCGTCCTCCCTCCTTCACTACCATCACGTCACTTTTTCTCTCTCTCTGTGCCCACCACTCCAACGTTACCTCGCTCTCCCACTTCTCCAGAGACCACAGCGAGGCTCGAGGGGGTCGAGTTACAGAGGGGGAGGAGGTAGAGAGACATAGACAAAGAGAAGGAAGGAGGAGAGAGAGGGATAGGGGGAAAGAGAGTCTCGCGTGCGCGTGCGAGGTAGAGAGAGAGTGGTAAAGCAAGGTAGACTCGCAGTGCAGGGGGAGGTGTAGCAGCCGAAGCTAAAGCTAACTAGCCATGTTGCTGTCGCCGCTCCCGCTGCTCCTCCCGCTGCTGGTGGTGTGTGTCTGCTAGCGGGCCGCCCTGGACTCCCTATCCGCCCTGAGGTGTATCATGCCCGGCTGGAAGAAAAACATCCCGGCCTGTCTCCAACCGGACCAGGAAGGAGGTAAGACCAGACCGATCCAATCCGTGCAGGTTCATACCGACCTGCGCGCGTGTGTGTTTCAGTCCCTACCTGTGTGTGTGTGTGTGTGTGTGTGTGTGTGTGTGTGTGTGTGTGTGTGTGTGTGTGGTTTCGCTGATTATCACTAGTGCATTTTCTCGTGCAGCGCGGTGCGACTATTGAAATAAGTCAAACTTAGTAACTGATCCGTTACCGTGCGAGCGCGTGTGTTAATCTGACGCAACGGCTGAGGTTTCAGTGACGTTACGGTGATTTTTTACGTTGTGTGTATATGTGTGCCTGCGTGCGTTGCTAACGTGTTACGAGCGGTAACCGGTGACCGGTACCGGGCAGCAGAGCTCCGTTAGCAAGGCTACTAGCCAATAAGCTAAGCAGCGGTTCGACCGGGGCGCGGAACCGACGGTCTGCCTGCCCTAGCGCGTGCGTGTACGACCACCTGCACCGGGCAGTGGCACCGCTGTTCAAACGAGCTCCGGTACCGTGACAACCGTTTTCATTTGTTCTACGGACCAGCAGCTAATCTTGTGTGTAAGAGTACCGGTACCGCAGTAATGTACCAGTAACAGTAAAAGCGCTACGTATACAACACGATGCAGTAACGACTTCAATCAAATCTTTATAAAACACAGAATATATTAAGTATGTTTGTCATTAGAGGGAAGTTTAGTATCAACCAGGGTCATATGTGGGTGAAACAATATAAATAATTTACTAAAAAAGCATAGACATTAACCAGTTGACAAAACTAACATGCCTAAAGGTAACTCTAAAAAATCTGAATCTATGCCTTTGAATCAAAGTAAATCAAAATATCCAGCATACGTGTCTAATCTTGTATTAACACCCAGTCTTACTTATCTATTCATCATCTGGTTAAGTTATTACATAACAAGTAGTGACAAGCGATTGTGGAGCTTTATCTTATATTTGTACAGATTTATATTCAGCCCAGACAGATGTGTCAGTTTATCGGAGCCTCATTGACGTACATACAGTATGTTCAGCTTATGTGTAGGGGAAAGCAGCGAAATGCTCACGTTTGAAAGGCTGCAGCTGAGAAACCTTCACTTTTTATGGAGGAACAACTGAGATGATGAAATGTGACACTGACGTCACGGCGTATTGAGTTTTTATTTCTATTCACCCTGTTGTGATGATTTGGATTGATGGTTGTGAAAGAATGTTCTGTCATGTGAATGACAAAATAGTTGCTCAGTAGGGACATTTGCAGAGGATTTCAAAGCTCCTTATAGTAGCAGCTGCATGTTTACTAATATTAAAATATACCACAGGGTTGATTGAGTCTTCTGGCTGACTGTAGTGCTCATATAATGTCCAGGTATACAGCACCAAGCCAAAGTGTGGTCACATGTGTCACAGTTGGGTGCTTGAAGCCATACACTAAAACGTGGAAAGCAACACAAGAAACATTACACAGGCCGGGGGTAAAAAAACACTCCATGTAAATAATACATACACAGACCATGCACAGCACTGTGGATGACTGTAGTAACAGGTAACAAACCTTGAGTGTTTGTAAAGCTTGGTATCAGTGCCTCACAGCTTCAGCTGCAAGATATTGAATAAAATTTACAACACAAAGAAAATGATGAAACCTCAGCTACATATTAACAGTTCAGGGTAATAAAATATAGAGAAAATTAAAAGAGAAAAGCAAATTAGCTTTTATTACGCTTTAGTAACTCAAGGCAGAATTTCATAAAAGAAAAAGGCAAACTGAAAATGTGGTTCAATTGGAAAAATATAAATCCTAAAAATAGGCAGCTTTGAATAACAAATGCAAAAAGCTAAACTGACATTTTAACTAAAATGTAGTAAGTTAAAATAGATTAAAATGTATGTCTAAACCTATACTGCAGAATTTGATGATTCCTCTCTGCACAAATTATTCATGCATTTGTGGGACTACTTTTCTAGAGTAAAAGTATATTTCCCAAGTATTCTTGTAGATGTGTTTTGTAAATGTTAAAGTTAGAGAGCAGGTCTTCAGATTATTGCACCTGTTCCTGTTCTGCATTCTTTCAGTTAGTCCATTATTCAGCCAAATGAGCATAATCTGTCTCCAGTAGTTGACAGGGATTGAGGTGTCCCACACTCCAAAATGTTCCATGTGTTCCAGGAAAAGACTATGGGACAGTTTTTACAGAATGATCATGGCATCAGGTTCATGGCCCTGATTTCTTACCTGGCAAATCAAGAAGGAAGTGGCACCTGTTTCCCCTCAGGCCACGCAGAAGGTGTGAGCTGAGCCCAGACCTCTGCTGCTGATGTCCCCACGAACATTCATCCAGACAGTGTTAGGACCTGACAACTGCAGCCTGGGGCTATTAATCTATAGCTGAGTGGTTTCAGCAGATGGCTGGGTGATAACCGACTGAAGCTGGTTTCACTCCACACGGTGTCAGAGCTGACGTCTGAAGCACTGAACATGACTGCTGATTCAGAACCCACTTCAGTGAGTAAGAGTGTTTGTATGAGCAGAGGTTTAGTAACTCATTTGAACTGGTCTTAATTTTGTATGCATAATTGTTATTGTCATAATTTTTTTGAATTTCTGCTTTCTAGGCTACTATTGTTGCCCGCATGTCTTCCTGTGTTGTTAATTTGTAGCCAACAAAATCTTAACGTGTCCTAGGATTTTACAGTCTGTTAGCTCAGGGGTGGAGGGTGGCTTAGTTCTAAGCACAAGTGACAGTAGAGATGTCAGGTAAAAATAGAAAGCTGTAAGATAACAAGAGATGTAATCTGTTGTGTGACTGATACATTTACCTAAAAAAAGCACAAAAGACCAGAGTACTGTACTGTGTAGAAAAAATGTAATTAATTAATCTCTTAATCTAGTCTTCAAATAAGTGCAGTGCTGTTGATCTTCCATCCTTCTTAAAGAGCTGATATCATAAGTCTTCATGCACTAGTCATTGCTGATAAACCTTTTTGAGGGTACGCTGCAGTACCAGAGAGCACATATACATAGAACCTCCACTTTGGCATTCAGAGCACGAGGAAGCCTTAGATAAGCAGTTACTCTGGGCTGTTGATGTTTAGTGCCAGTCCAATAAATCCTGCTATATGCACAGGCACATAGTAATTTAGAGATAAATGTAACATTGACAGTTGCGCCACAGCCGGGTAAACTCCATTTGCTTATGAAGATCCTGTGGTATGACTAAAGACCCTTCAGCAGCTCTCACATGAAGCTAATGCTGAGATTTTAACATGACATCCACACAACACGAAGGAAAGTCCAGTAGAAATCACGAGTGTGCTTCCTGGGATGTAACATGCTGCGCTCCATGGCGACTGCAGCGTGTTAGAGTGTGTCACAGCATGACATCATGCCACCGTTTTAGGCTTTTTCACTAAGAAGCGGAGAAAATGGCTCAAACACAAACCGGCTCCAGCACCACACTCTGGGACACGCACACTGTCCTATAAGAGGTGCTGATGTCAGAACTCTGCTCATCTTTGTCCTCAGGATTATTGAAGCAGACTTGTGTGTGTTTGGTGTGTGTGTGTGTGTGTGTGTGTGTGCGTGTGCGTGTGTGTGTGTGTGTGTGTGTGTGTGTGTGTGTGTGTGCGTGCGTGCGTGCGTGCGCGCTCGCCTCCATTTTCCTCAGATTAATGTATTATCCCTATCGTCTCTGACACATTTCACCAAGAGACTCTCTCTCCCTCTTCCTCGTCTGTGTCTATGTCTCTCTCTCATCATGACTCTGCTGACTGTGTGTCATTAGCTCTACCCGTCGTTGCCTGTTCAGAGCGGGATTTATTGCGACATTTTGCAGCTGAACCATTCAGTATAAAACGTTAAAATCCAGGATTGATTTAGGTTGGAGAAACCTTAAAGTTTGCTTGGCAGTGCAGGGCGGAGAGGCTGTTTGCTCAGAGGCACTGTGGACAATTTGACACAGACCTTGTTCTTCTTTCACCAAATGAGTTTGGTATCATGTTATTAACATGATCAGAAAATATCCAGTTACATGTTTACTGCTTAATACAAACCAACAGTTGCTTTATTTCCTCCTAGCAAATTATTTAGAAAAGACTAATTGAACAGTTTAAACGGATCTTGGTTTAATGTGTGGATTCAGATTTGATAAAAGCTATTGAACTCCACATCACAAGCGTTCTGTTTTTTTGATCGACGGTGTGTTTGAGTCACTGTCGGTTCCCATTTCTGCTGCAGACATCGGAACATTTTACAGATCTCGGCAATAAAACTGCTGAGTGAAACATGGAACAAATCAAACAGAAATCAAAGGCTTTCTATTAATACTTCCAAAGCCTTGGGATCAGGATCTGCTTTAATGTCCTTCATGTGTAACATCCTGTCAACACACACACGTCCACTTGGTCATGGAACACGTACTGTAGACACAGGTACAGTAAACGTGTTCATGTATTATCAGGCAACGTATTTAAGGTTCTGAAAGCAGAAGTAGTGAGATAAATGTAATAGAGTTCTATGTATATAGTTCAGGTGCAGCTGGACTTAAACGTTAATAAATGTGCTTTGCTTCTTTCTGCAAACACAGACAGGATAAGTCACACATGTCCTCACAGCCCTGGGCAGCGTCCAGGTGGACGACCGAGCTGCTGGCCTCAAGCGCACTCGCTCATTTTCTACTTGGATGAGCTCAGCATGGACACGCTTATTAAAACACACACACTATGTCTCTCACAGTCCAGCACTCGGTCTGACACTGAAACCTGCAGTGACAGAGACACTACCGTTTTTCCACCACTTCCTCTGAACTGGTTCATCCATTATCAGCCTCGTGTGTTTGTGAGCTCGTCGGCTGCAGGGTTCTGATAACTGCCTTTCGTGCTTTTGCTCTCTGAGGTTGTGGGGGAACGTCCTAGTGTGTATTGCTGACTGTCCTTGGCTGAGGAAATGCCTGATCCTCTCTAAAGCCTCCTCCTCTCACATATGGAGTCAGAGAGTGGAGAAGCTCCCAGACCTCTAGCAGTCACTGTGAATTCTACATCATTAAGTGAGCTGTAGCCGCCCATTGAAGCTGAAAGCCTGCAACTATGAGGACTGAAGGTTTTAGGAGAAGAGTCCGGTTTACAGTAACTCATTCATATGTATTTATACAAAGGAGCAGCACAGAGGTATGAATATAGAGCAGAGGGTTCTGGTGGCCAGAGCTTTTGGTCTCATTCTGGTTCCAGCTCTTTCTCAGAGCTTCAAACCAGCATAACCTCTGTGACTCTAATCCCCATCTTTTGAATTTACCTTCCATTATTTGTGAGTGTTGTCATTTGGAGACATTTCGTCCAGTTTTAGATACATCTGTGTCTTGCTGTTGTCCAGCTGTTTGTCGCTGTCTGGGTCCAGGCTCAAGTTGAGTCAAGCCTTCAGGGGATGAATGGAAGTCAATGCTGTGTGTGTTTGTGTGTCAGCCAGGGTGCGTCCATTAGGAATCAAGGTCAGCCACTCAGCAGTCCATTAAGACCATCGACTCCCTCCTCTTTCCCTTTATTCTGCTTGTTTCTGGGTTTCTGCATCTGTCTCCCTGTCCTCTGGGCTTTATCAATCACTGCCTGTGTGTCCCAGTGAATCATTGCTCATCTTCAGCAACACTCAATGGGAGGAGTCTCAAATAGTCTGTTTTGTCTACAACCCAAGTCTGTGAAGCTTCTGTGGGCGACCAGGAGGGGGAGCTAGAGGATAGAGTGCTAGAGTGTGTGTGTGTGTGTGTGTGTGTGTGTGTGTGTGTGTGTGTGTGTGTGTGTGTGTGTGTGTGTGTGTGTGTGTGTGTGTGTGTGTGTGTGAGTCTTTTGCAGAGAAGCGTGGAGAATCAGATTTTACACACTCTCACACATATACCGATGGCATCCAATCATATTACAGAGCTGCAGAAGCCTGAGAGCCAAATGCAAATGAATGTACACTTTGGCATTTTTAGCAACGTCTCTCTCTCCTTTCCTGACTGTGTCAGTAAATGTGACTCGACCATCTGCCCGGCTGTCAGCTCTGTCAGTAAGGGGTGTCAGTGAGGAGTCTGTAGGGTGTCCAAGCCCTCTGGGGTGTCTGACAGGTAGAGTGCATCATGCTAACGCTGTCCTGAGCAAATACTTATAATACTATTCACTTTGATTTTCTCTTTTTAAAATAAAGCATTTCTTGCTGTGATAAAGTGGGTCAGCCCTTCACTGGAGTTCTGATGCTTAAACTTGTGCAAGTGTTGATAATATAATGATAATGATCTACATTACTGTAGTTATTTGTAGGGTTTGTTTGCTGTTGCTGTTGCTGGGTATGTGTGTGTGTGTGTGTGTGTGTGTGTGTGTGTGTGTGTGTGTGTGTGTGTGTGTGTGTGTGTGTGTGTGTGTGTGTGTGTGTGTGTGTGAGAGATGTCTTATGTCCATCAGATCCTTCCTTGGTGCAGCATGGGATACAAGAGCTGTCAGGACGTGACAACGGGTCAGACGAGGGGTCACACACTCATTCACGCACCAAACATAGTTCCCTGACTGTAAACCCTGCTCTCCACCTGTCAGTCACCACCGGGTCAAAGGTCAGAGTTCACAAAGGTTTCCTGACACATAAACTGGCGTCATGCTGTTTCCTGTGTGATGTCCAGTTTACTGCCAACCAGCATTGCCAGTGGTGGGAATACAAATAGTCACTATATCTGGGGAAACTACACTGCACTCCTCTTTGTTCATGCATCAGTGGAGCTGATGTCAGTTAATATTGCTTAAATCTTGCTCCATCGTTTCCTTCCTGAAATCCCAGAGTCAGACGTGAGCCGAGGGTCATTAATTTGTTTACATTGAGGCGGACGTGTACCTGCTGATTCTGTCTGTGTGTGATGACTGAATGTTCTCCAGGCCTCTGATCAGTCTGCTTCTCCTGCCAATTTGTGATTTCCGCAGCCAACATGTCTGACTAGAAGCTGCCTGTGATTGTGTGTGGTTTTTATCTCCCATGTGAGACTGTGTTTTATCACTAACGCGTTCTCATACAGAAGCTACTCTCACCCATCAGATGAGAGGAACCCTGTTGGTGCTCCTCTCATTAACCCAAAATCGTATCATTTGACACAGTTCTGGCACCACATGGGACCAACTTGTAGCCCCGCTTGGCCTCATTAGCAGCCCACATGGTCAGATACACGTGGGGTCTGTCTGAGGCCAAATGTCTGTGGCAGCCTCTCACCAATTGGACACAGCGTGCCCCTCTTGGGGCTCAGTAAGTCCCTGCTGTGTAACTGTTTTCTCTAGACCTGTGCTGAACACCTCTACTTCTCGCATTCAGTGCAGCAAGAGCTGGTTTCACATGAGCACATTGGACGTGAGAAATGTCTCTTTTTCAAGACTCACGGGTACAGGAAGCTGAGGAGGACACAGTTCATCTGTGCCTCTGCTTTGTGAACCAGTAGAATGTCATTCACACCTGCAAACAAGTGCGCTGTGGTCCAGTTGTGGGAGTTCTGGTCCGTAACTATTTCTGTGCAGTGACATTGAAGTTCAGCATGTAGAGCAGCTTTTCTGAAGAGTCAAATCTGGTGATGTGTGCACATTCAGGTGTAAAATCCTTCACTGCTTGTTGCTGTTATTCGCTTGCAGCTTATTAGCTTGTCCTCATGCTTCTTTTTTCCTCTCACAGAAAATTGCACAGTCCAGAAGACACGGAGGAAATAGGGAAGATGCAGTAATCATTCAGAGGCTCGGGCTTATCTCAGCACATCTGCTGCTCTGAGTCAGACTGCAGGGCGTCGTTTACTTTTTAACACACTCTGTGCAGCCCGCTGCAGTTTAGTGCCTTCAGCCCTTGAGCCTGGGCTGATGTGGTTCAGCATCTGGCCTACATGTCCCCAAGTCTCCCTCTGGAGTCAGAGAGGAGCACCTGAACAGCTGGAGGATTATGGGATCACCTTTGGGAGCAGTGTTAGGTCTGACCCCTGATTCCATCTTTAACATTTAGAGAGATTAGTCATATTTATAGTGTGGTTTTAGGTCCATATGTTAAATTTGATTTGAGCAAATAAAAATGACATACTGGAAGAGTGGATTAGAAACTGGACTGAGATGAAATGCTTGTGTTCCAGTGAGAGCAGGATCAGGCAGCTCCCAGTTGTTGAGCAGAGATCAGGTGTTTACACAGCACAGGATCCTGGTCTCTGTCAGAATGACCCAGTTTTCCCTCTGCGTTGTCACTTCATTGTAACATTGTCCACAGTCCATTTAATTGTCTCTTATCTCTGCTCCTTTCCTGGTTTCCTTTCACTATTTTATTTGTAATTACCTTATAGCCGTCTAGTTTACTTTCGTCACGTTTCCCCTCCCTCAGCCCTTTTATCTTCTGTTTTTTGACTTCTTTCCTATTTGAGCTCCTCCCTCCTTCTTATGTCACTTTCTTGTTACTTTCTTTTGTGAACCTATCTTATTTCTTTCTTTCCTCTCCTATTTTCCTTCCATCTCCTCTTAATCCTTCTCATCCATCTCATCCACTTTCTTCCACCAGTTTCTTTTCTCTTGTGTTTCCTTTCTCCCGCTAATTTCCTCACCTGTGGGTCCCCTCCTCTTCTTATATCTCCTCTTCCTCTTGTTTCCTTCCCCCCTTTGTTTCCCTCTGCTCTTTGTACTGTCCTTCTTCCTTTTAGTAGTTTTCTCTCCTCCATCACAGTGACTACAGGAAGGTGTGCGTGAACGTAGAAGTAGGTGGAGCGAAGAGATGCAAATGTAGGAAAAGAAGAAAAGGCAGAACAAGGGAAGCAAGGAGCTAATGAAGGAAACTCAGCACTGCTGACTCTTCAAGTGCACATTCAAACACAATGGAGGCTGCACAGTGCTGTGTGTGTGTGTGTTTGTGTGTGTGTGTGTGTGTGTGTGTGTGTGTGAGCTGCGAGCCCTATGATTGGCTGAGCCCGGCTAGATGCACCAACAGCCCAAAGAAGGAGGAGGAGGAGGAGAGGGAGGCTGCAGATAGAGATAGAGAGGAGAGAATACAAAGAGCGTCTACATGCCTGCGAACGTGTGAGCGCATGTGTGACATCCAGAGGTGTGTGTGAGTGAGCGAGAGGGAGAGAGAGAGAGAGCAGAGGCAAAGTGAGCAAGCAGTAGGAAACCTGATCTCTTCTCTCTCTCGCTGTGGAATAACGATTGCTGTTAGCTCTCGGCTTTATTATCTGCCTTGCTGTTAGCTTGTAGCTTAGCCCGGCACGGCTTGGCCCGGCTCAGCCTGTCCCCGGTCTGTGAGCGAGGTGGTGATGGAGAAGTTCCTGGCCCTGCTGCGCCTGCTAAGCAGGAGGAGGCGAGGGAGGAGGTACCGAGCAGACGACGATTACCAGGAAGGCTATGAGGACGTTTACTACTACACCAGCAAGTACAATACACACCTACTGAGTGAGTGAGTCTCCAAGAAACACACTGGGGAGAGCCAGGGGAGGGGGAGCTTCATAGTATGTCTTGCTGGAAGTGACGGAGCTAGAGAAGCTTATTAACAGATTATGAGACTTGAAGTATCCCTCAGTGTGTGTGTGCTGTATTATAGATGAAGGTCGTTAGGGAAGCACCGTTTGGTTACAGTGATCTGGTCTTCCCACAGCTGCGAGCACTTGCTTTGCCATCACGCAGCCCCCACACACTCAATACATGGAGGTGGAAAGTATATGCATACATTTACTGAAGTGCTTGGCTCCAATTCTGAAGTACTTTCTGCATTATGTGCAACTTTTAGCTTCACGTACTTCACAGGAAAATGTTCCTTCTTTACCCTGACAGCTTTAGTTCAGAACAATGAACCAATAAATACTACTGTAGTGAGTAATTCATAGAATAGACTGCTTTGTGCTTAAATAAAAAGCTGTCACTCATGTCATTTGTACACAAATATCCATTCTGGAGCTTTCAGCTCTAAACTAAACCTGCAGACTCTCATACTAAATGTCCTCGTAACGATAACATTGTTCCAGCATAAACACACACACTCAGGTGTCCAGGTGGTTTGTGGTAATAACAAGGGAGTAAGTGTCGGCTGTGGACAGGAATGCAGACAATGTGGGACACATGCTCTAATTCCAGCTTCCCGTGTCCTGTCCACATATCAGCACCACGACTGTTGCTTTAAACATCTGTCAGACTCTGTGTTTAAAGCTGTCGTCGCGTCTGTTTTCATGCTGCTTTTGTTCTATTTTTAATCTCGGTTCTTGGGCTCGGATGGGGCTGCTTCTTTAGTAGTCAAATTTGATTTAAACAGCCCAGTTTCACAAATCAAAGCTGTGCCTCGAAGGACGATCACAGTGTGAACAGGAAGCTTTAAAGTCCGAGTGAAGCAGGAAGGAAGATGTTTTTCAAACGTAGGGAATGTTATTAACCACCCACTCACCTCAGCGAATGACTCAAAGCTTCTGTTATGTCAGACAGGTCTGAGCTCTGTTGTCCTCTGACACATGGACTCACCTTTTGTCTGTAAACCTCTGGCACTAATGAGAAATGCTGTTCTTTAACAGATGCCTTTAGTCTAAACATTGGATAAACCTTTCCACAGACTGTGACTGAATCTTTTAATGCTTTAATAAACGTTTCATTTTACTTATGGGAACCCACAACATACATAATAATAATAAACACAGAAGAATTGTTAAATAAAACCTCATCTTCCATATACAGTATGCAGACTTCTGCCGACTAACTGGTCCTGTTACTGGTCTTAACTGTCATCCAGTGTTTTACTTGGTTGGATGCTGAATGGAGGTTCTAGCAGCAGTGTCACTGACTCACATTCTTCATGTGGCTGGTGAGATGTTTGTGAGTAAATGAAGCAGGACAGACGCCTGATGTGTTGCTTATGCTAATGGTATAATCTGATGAGCTCTGGGTGTGTATTAGTCTGAAACCAGCGAAGTACAAGTTTGTGGAGGAACAAAAAAACATTGGCAAAAACAGAAAACTGATGTAATTTTACAGAAAACTTCCATTGTTTTCGAGCTGCATCTGTTCTGTTGCTGCTGGGAAATGACTGGATTTGTGCTGCACTGTATTTAGTTGTGTGTGTAAATGTGCCCATTCTGTGTTTTATTTTCTGCCCCGAGCTAAAACAAGAGTCAGGAATATATTTGGTTCTGCGTTGTGAGTTCACGGCTCACCCGTCTCCATCTGTCTCCCTCCAGAGAAATCTTCAACTCGCCGTCTACTAAATTGTTGACACTGATTTAAGTGTTCGCGAGCGCTACGAGCATCGAGCAGATGATAAAAGATTCACTTTGGTTTGGCCTTGCTGTGTGATGCTTGTGAATGTAGTGGACCAGAGATTAACTGCAGCACGTTTTGTGTTTGCAGAGGAATTAAACTATTTCGCTGTGAGCTAATGCTGAAAATATTCACAAATACTGTGAATGCTGCACTTTTTACCAGTTTTTATTATTGAGTATTTACCAAAGCTTGTTCGCATAAATTCCTCGTTATTCATTTAAACTGCATAGGACTGTAACTGACTCGGAACTATATTATCCTTCTGAAAAACTACTTGAATATTCTTGTGTGTAGCAGAGCTGCCAAGAGACATTTCCAGCAACTACCAGTGTCTAGTTAAGTGTGTGTGGGGGTGTTTAACACAGCGTGTGATTCTATATGAAGGCAATTTAAGGCTGCTTGACTGGATAACCCGGACACACACTTTTCTCTGCCCTCAGACCTTTTTAGTGTGATTTTAATTCTGTTTCCTTTTTTAGTGATGCTTTGATTTAATCTGGTTGGTTGTTGGAAGCTCGTGGCACCAAGTGATTCACCTCAGCTCACTCGAAGAAAACATGCAAATAGATGACAAACCCAAATGAACACTCCCTCTCTGACGCTGGATTCAGATTTCTGGATGTAGAGCTGTGTGGATTCAAGTAGTGTGGGGGGCATTTGTAGCACATGATGTTGCTAAGTGGTATAAGCTGACGTCAGAGGTCAAAGCCTCTGGCCCCGCCTCCTTCAGGGGGTCACCGGTTCCTCACCTGGCGTCTCCTTGTCCTGCAGAAGCACACGGCTCCTCTCTGTCTGTGCTGCCGTCTCCTCTGAACACTCCATGATCTCATTACATGTTGAAACATTATGATGCATATATTTGCACATTAATGAGGTGAAGCGATGTTGAATGTTGTGTGATACAGGGTTCAGACCAGAGCGCTTTGCAGCAGGCGTGTTATGTGAAGGTTGCTGAAACAAAATGAACTAATTAATGCTTTAAATAAGGGCTTCGTTAGCATAACTGGTCCACTGTGTTTAACATGATGGAGATTAAGGAAATGGGCTACAGAAGGGAGGGTGTGCGTGTCTTCATCAAGTCTCACCTCTGACTCAGAATAAAAGTTAAGATGTTGAACTCATAAAACCTGATTATTTTCATGCTTGTTGTTTGCAGCCTCGTCAGACTCCACACCTACCTGTTTTTAATAGCTGCCATGTGTGAAAGCGTTAGACTCCTCTCGACTCTGCTGCCTCTCAGTCCCACGTTTTCCGCCCTTCCATGTGCTGAGCTTGGATTGGTGCTGGTCTGGAGGCGTTTTCGTCACTGCTGGATTATCTTCACAGCCAATAAACACAACCAGAGAGAGAAAGTGGAACAGAAATCTGCACAAGTTCACTTAATTAATGTGCAGGCCTCCCAGGATTCAAAGCACTTTCCCCTCATTATTTGGCTATGATGTTTAATTAGTTCTTTTAAATTAAAGAACAACTGCAGCCGTTTCCTTTAACTACGGAGAACACAGCACTATGTGCAGACTAGAACAGACAGGTGTTTTTGCTACTCAGCCTCACCTCATTGATATGATTGTGTTGGTGTTCAGAATGATGCAGCATTGTTTCACAGTAACATCTCAACAACACCTCAAAAACCCATCGATACCACCTTTATTAAGAAGGAATTGCTGCAGGACTAATGCACACTGACTTAGCTTTAGCTGCAGTTTAGCACCAAAGGCATTAGTCTCCAGAGGTGCTTCCACACATCAGTCTGATATTTCTTAAAGTAAACCTGTCAAGTGGTGCGTTCAGGGACAGTGTTTGCTGTTCATTTTTCAATATACAAAACACAGTCAAAGTTGAACCAAGCCATAGTTTTCTATCGAATCCCAACCTGACGTAACTAGAGTCTAACATGAGTCTAGAGGTGGCGGTTTGAAGCAGCACAAATAGGTCAAACAGTCAGGTTAGTCAGACATCACAGTAATGCTGTTTGTTGTTGTGACTTTTGTGCGTGATGTTAAGCGTAAAGTTGTAGTTTGTGTCGGTTGTGTAGGTAATAGTAGTAGTAGTTAAACAAGCAATAGTATTTATCTTCCCAGTAATAATGGGCCAGCAAAGTATCTGTGGTAGCTTTAGTAGTCTTGCAAGTTTCATTTGTAGCAGTGATGTGTTAGGAGTTATAAGATATTATCTAGAACACACGCACGCACACAAGCACGCACAAACATTTGCATAATTTGTCTGCTGTACATCGTCTTATGATCATGAAATCTTGTTGAGCAGCCCTCTCCTGAGATTCTGAGATACACAAGTATTCGAGTTTCGACAGCATGTTCATTTCTGTTGTTTGCATGAAGTTTGGAGCCAGGCTCCTGTGATGCTTTTGAGTGTTCTTGGTTTGTTGATTACAGTGTTGCTCCATCTGCTCCTCACACACTGAAACTTTGTCAGTCTGACTGTGACTGTTAGCACTAATTAAAGGTTTACACATCCGTCCTCTGCTCTTCCCTCTCTGGAGCTGTGTTATTAGCACTCTGTGTGTGTGTGTGTACTTACATAAGTAGATGTCACGGTGACTCAAACCCACGTGTTTGACTTTGGGCGGTGGGTGTAGACACAGACACACTCACTGTGTAAGTATTACAGCGTAATACTCTGATATGGTTCCTCTGAAAGGCTGGGGAATGTGACGATAACCTGTAGTGTGTGTGTGTGTGTGTGTGTGTGTGTGTGTGTGTGTGTGTGTGTGTGTGTGTGTGTGTGTGTGTGTGTGTGTGTGTGTGTGTGTGTGTGAACCCTGCTTTCATCTTTCAAAATCACTCTTTGTACGGTGCAGGGTCGCTCTATCCCCTCAATTATTCATCAGCTTGTTTCCATGGTAACGCTGCAGCCGTGTGTGCGTTTCGCTTTGGGAGGGGTGTTGGATGAATTGACAACAGGAGGATGGTAACATACACCGTTATTATAATGTCTGATGCTCGCAGAGCAACTGGCAGCTCCAAATGCAGTAACAAGTACTCTAGTAAAGACGTGGTAAAAGTTTGTATTTTCCATCTTTAATCTAAATCGTGACATGCAGAACATATCAGTTCACTAGCAGTAGCCAAGTAAAACTACTTTAACAGATGAAGCGTGTCAGTGGCTGAGTCCTTTAGTTTAGGTTTGGTCGGGTTCTGGTCTTACTGATTCCAGCTGCTTCTGTTGGTGCCAACAGACAATTACCAGTAGCTTAATGGTTTGGACTTGGAACCAGTGACCCATCTTGCTTACAGTAGGTCACTACAGCACCTGGTTGTGTGTCATGTAATTATTTTTTAAGAAGTTGGTGGAAGTGGTGTTAAAGGACCCACTCAAGAAGCACAAGAGAGTATGGAACCAAAATGTTCACCTTAATAAAAGGCTAACACGCCAATAAAATGTACAAGATTAAAAAACAGAATCATGGGGTAGATGGAACCAATTCCAGAGGGAACTGACACTGAGCAAAACCCTTAGTGTGGTAACAGGTAGAAACCTTCTCGTGCCTTCTGTGTGTCCACGCAGTCTGATCCACAGAATGTATAGGCATGAAAAAGAACAGTGACCCACAAATCTAGACATAGACAACACCAGGTTAAACAAACTAGATGTATGAACCATAAGGCTTACAAATGCTGGTTTTCCAACTCTCCTTTCCCCAGAGCCTGCTGCTTACCTAGATCAGGTGTGTTCAGTCAGTCAGCAGCTGGATGAGCTAACTGACACACCTGTTCAAGGTAATCAGCAGGGAGAGTTGAAAAACCAGCAGGGACAGCGGCCCTTGAGGACCACAGTTTGACGTCCCTACATTAGACGATGAACAGAAGAACAGGTAATGGGAGACAGAGGGAAAGATCAGGAAGTGGGAGTGGCTGAATGTAAGAGGAGTGGTTGGAGGAAGGAGGCGTCCCAGGAGAGAGACTGGGCAGAGCAGGCTGGATAAATTACTCTTTGAGGTAGTAAATACTAGTAATAGTAGTCAGAACTATTTAGCCATGAAGTATCTGTGGTAATTATAAAGGAGGCAGTAGTAGTTTTGACTAACCCTAACCTCACTGGCATCAGCATCATGCAACATGATAGTCTTCATAAAATTGTTTTATTGTCCTATTACTTTGCAGTGTATATCAGTCTAAACTCACACAACTCAATCATTGCAGAAGAAGCAAATACACAGATCTGTAAAGTGTGCTGCTGTGCTATGTCCAGCAGGGGGCGTGACAGGCCCATAATGCTTCTGATAACCCGTGAGACCAACAGAGGGCAGTACAGACCAGTACACCTTAGTTCAGACCAGTAAATCAGGTGAACTGGGCACAGAAGCTCAGTAAGTTACATAATGAAACCTTAGAATAATGAGAGGGTGAGGATGGTTGAGAGACACTGAGGGAGAATAACAGAGAGAGAGAGAGAGAGAGAGGTGTTTAATGTGTTGACCTGCATCCAGTAGTAATGTCACTGTTAATACTTCTACACACTCTGACACTAATCCTGTGTAATCTGCTGTTGGAACACTGACCCACATGTCTGGGCACTCGACTACCTGCTGGGAGGCCACACCCCTCTGCTCTGCCAGCCAATCACAATCCGAAGCAGGTATCAGCTGTTGGTTACACTCATGTACTGGCATAGTACACTATGGGACAACAGCAGTGTCTCTGTCCTCACATAGCAGCAGCACACAGGGCTAAATTAAGTCCTGGAATAGAGAAAGCCTTTATCATCACATTTGTTACAATGTCACAATTACTGTTAATGTTACAATTGGTCCTCTGCATTTAACCCATCTCCTCGGGAAGCAGGAGGCTGCCCTGCCTTCCCATGTGCAATGCATATGCTCTACCTACTGAGTTACCAGGCCTGCAAAAACACTAGCAGTAGTAAGATGCCACATGGTGCCCAGCTACTGTGTGCACCTGTGTTCAGTGACAGGAGTGTCTAAGCCCAGGCACTCGTTTCCACTCCTGAAGGGTTTGTTTGTGCTGCAGTGGCCTCTGAAGGGCCCAGATTTCACTTCAGAGGTGTCTGTCTTGCTGCTTCTCTCAGTCATTCACTGAAGAACCCTTTTCCTTCTGTGTCTGTGGTCCGTTTCCCTCCTTTCCTGCCTTTCGTCATTTCTTACTTTTCTTCTATTCTTTTCCTTTCACCTTTTTATTCTTCCTCTTTATTTTTTTGCATGCATCTTTCCCTCTATTTAATCTTTTGGCTCATCTGTCCATCTCTGTCTTTCATCCTGCAGCTTATCTCCACTTCTTTCATCCATGCAGCTGTACAGAAACACAAACACACCAGTGGAGGATCCAGGAGCCTCCCTCCTCCTTCCCCTCCCTCTGCCTCTACATCATCGCTCCATCCCCTCCCCTCCTCCTCTTCATCCTGCGCAGACTCTACCTCCCCCCTCCTCCTCTACTGCCTCATTTTATGGAGGCGCTTCACATCTGCAGCGCTCCCTCTCTTCCCTCGACGATGGCTTCTGCTTGAGGTCGTTCGTTCGCCAGTCAGTCGCTCGCTCCCCGGGGAGGAAGAGGAGGAGGAGGAGGAGGAGGAGGAGGAGGTGGTGTAGTTTGTGGCGGCTGCATCTGCATGGCGGTGGGGGGGAGGCGACCCTCGTCTCGGCTTCACCATGATCGCTGTGTCGTTTAAATGTCGCTGCCAGATCCTGCGCAGGGTGAACAAAGGTAGAGAGACATAGAGAAAGACTCGTAACGGCGAGCCAGAGAGCGAGGAGACTGCATGTGTGTGTATTGGAAACATGTTTGCATGTGTGACATACATGTGGGCATGGGCGAGCGGCATCTGGTGTGAGCTGCTGACACAGAAGAGAGAGAGGGGTTTGTTTCTGAGAAAAGACATCTGTGTGCGTGTGTGTGTTGAAAACCATCTTCAGATGGATTCATTCAGTCGATAGCTGCAGGTTACACTGGATGAGAGAGCTTCATAGTGAGTCTGAGCACACGCGGCGAGAGAGCGAGCATCCTGTTTTCATGAATGTAATATTGATGGTGTGTATTAACGGGGAGGAGAGCACTAAGAACAGTGATCTGGGTTTTCTCATTAGATGTTATTTTGATAATTCTGGTTTGGCCTGAAGCTTCAGGTGTTTGTTTGGTTCTTTGACTCTCGGTGAATACGTCATATGTTTTATTTATTGTAGCATAACTGAACACGGATGTGAAACACACTGTCTGTGGCTGTGTCTATATCAATTGTAAAGTCTGGCTCAGGTTTTTTGCATTGGCTTAATGGTGAACACACAGAACAGACGACTGTTTGTGAAGTTTTGTATTCAGCACATGTTCTGTTTCTCATATGGTTCGCTCTTCCTTCTATCATATGACTTAAGCACTGGCACAGGTGTGATACAGATGAGCCTGTATGTTTTACTGCTAAAACCTGTCACATGAAACACATTGTTGAACCGTCGTGAGTACAGACATCACCCCATGGAAACGTAGTGAAGAAGTGGAACATTTGAAACTGTGTGAGAACTGACGAGGTGGTGAACAACATGTTTCGCTGAGAAACTGAAGAGCACAGTGGAGAACTGATGCCAAGGAAGGCAGGAAGGAATGGATGCGCTGAACTCCACGGGTCTGGAGTGAAGGGGGTTAAATCATGCACCGCAAAAGTGACGGCTGACAGACGGAGGGTTTGACAGCTCTGAGATGATTGTAGCACAGAGTGACTGGCTGGAGAGGGAAGGTGTCCTTCAGCGTCTGGATCAGTGAGGTGGAGAGAGGAGAACATTATCATACAGGCCACTCACAATGTTTATCTGACAGAAGGTTTAGTGTTTAGTGATCTGTGTGGAATTCATGACTCCTCCAGTCTGACAGAGCCTGGTGGTGGCGCTGTGACGTTTTTTTGTTCAGCCTGTGGTGGAGAGAAGGAGATGGAGTTGCCCTAAATCAGCAGGAGGAAGAGGAGGAGGAGGAGGCTCAGCTTTCATCTTCACTTAGTTATGGTCTCGTTGTGTTTCTGAGCTCAGCTGCTGGAACCAAGCTGAGGACAGAAATAACAGGACAGAGCAGATCTGGAGCGGATTAGGACGAGCTGGAATGAAAAAGCAAGACCAGCCTGAAGATCAAATAAACCCAAAGCCATGTCTGCTTGCTGGTTTATATGCATGGTTCACCTCATTCTTTAAGAGGCAGCTCTGCCTGATGGAGCTCGCTGCTCCAACCACAGCTGATGATAGCTCAGGTGATTTTGTGTCTGTGAAGGTTTGAGCCTGAGCTTCACTGTTGTAAGTCATTAAGGGAATAATGAGCCTTAATTGGTCTTTTGTTAGTTCAGAATGTAGAATGCTCAGAATACGAACTACCAGGGAACAATGAGGTCCAGTCGGCTCTGTCATAGGTTTGACTGAGCTGCAGATCATGATGATGTTATGAAAATGATGATTTTTTGTGAATCAGTCAAATCGCTGAATGTGAACCAGGTGACATCAGGACTCATGAGCTGCACATTTTGTCAGACTTCTCATCTGTGCAGTGACATCAGCAGAGAGCCTCCCTATGGACCGCTGTGATTGGTCCACACTCAGAGAGTCCACAGTGTTCTCCACAGGGATTGGTTGCTGCACCGATGAGGTCACCTCTGTCTGTCTGGAGTTTTTTATTCATGAGGGCTGGCTGACTCTCAGCTGCATCTTCAGACCGCAAACCAGGCACATAATCAGTCAGGAAACGTGTTTTAGTCTCTTGTTAAAGCTGTGGCAGTTGTTAAACGTAGCAAACCTGAAGCTGAGCATACTAATGAAATACAGGCGCTTATCGTGACTTTGAGCTCTGAGATGTATTTTTGTAGTGGGAGATCTGCAATGTCCGAGGATGATGGTGAGTATCTGTGAGCCTGGTAAACCTTTGGACCTCCTGAACCACACAGAGGAACAGGTGAAACTTTGAAACCACCTGACAAACTGGTTGAAATGCAAGCGTAGAGGTACAAGTGCATTGTTGGGACTGTGTGTAGTAATTCTGTGCTCCACTGTGTTTCAGATGAGGGGCCGTACACCAAACACTCCGCCGGGTCGAGACCTTCCGACGGGGCGCTGGCCATTAGGAGACAGAGCATTCCAGGTACCATCCATCTCTTCTATTCAGCGCCATGCTCATTGTGTTTCATCAGCAACTAGAACACACAGAAACACAGCGATAGATGTTTTCTGGCTCTGACCTGTAAGAAGATGCTTGGAGTTGCATTTATCTCCTCCCACCTGGAGCTGCTGGCCTACTTGCATGTTGTATCTGATGCAGCCGAACATGCAGCAATTTTCATCTCAGCAGGAAAATTAATCTCAGTATAGTGGAAATCTGTCATCTCTGAAAGTTTTCTCCTATTTAACTGGTTCTGGAGCTCGGACAGTTCAGGCACAGGGTCAACACCCCTATTTCTCTCTCAACCTCAACCAGAACAGGAAGTTTTGGTATTGAAGTCTGGTCTGATTAACATTAAAATGCAACAGTCTAATAAAGTCCTGCTCCTCACACTGTTCCAGGTCTGGAGTGAAATATCTGCCTCTCTCTCAATCCATCTCGCCTACTGTTAAATATTTCAGACTTGTGATGTATTATAGATGGGTGACAAAATAGAACATGACTTCACTTCAGTCTTTGTCTAGATTATTATTATTATTATTATTATTATTATTATTATTATTATTATTATTATTATTATTATTATTATTATTATTATTATTATTATTATTACTTTGCTCAGAAATAGTAGAAATAATGTCGAACAGAACTGGAGGAAATGCTGAATTGTGCTGTAAATTATTTCACAGCGAGAACATGTACTTCTTACTGTGATGTAGACGAGTTTCGAGGATGCTCAGTGGTGGAGTTGATGAAGAAGGAAGGGACGACACTCGGGCTGACGGTTTCAGGAGGCATCGACAAGGATGGGAAGCCCCGGGTTTCAAACCTGCGCCAGGGAGGCATCGCTGCCAGGTGACGCGTCACTGTTAGCATGAGGCCCTTTTCATTTTTAAGTAAAGCCAGTGAACCACCACCTCAATGTGAGCTGGGTTCTGTTACAATGTAAAAGTCTAGACGAACACTTTCAATCATTTGTGTCTTTATTGCTCACAGACATTAAATATTCAATCTGCTGGTGGAGACACTAAGTGAACCCTTGGATTTAATAAGCGGTTAAACCTCCTTTGGCAGCAATATCCTTCAGCAAACTTCCTGTAGCTGCAGATTTGAATGGCCAGGAAGAATTGTGGACCCACAGAGCTGCTTTGGTTCAGCTGTATCCTCAGGGTATCCTGTGTTAACGTCTCTTTTGGGTCGAGGTCTGAGCTCTGAGGCTGCATTTGCTTTGTTTTAAACTGTAGAGAGCTGTGTAAAACCTCTTTATAGTGGGCAGGAAGGATATTTACTACAAATATATTAGATTGGTTTATTTGTCAGGTTAAAATTCAGTCAACAATGAATGAAATGCTTATAGATGAGAGGGAACCGGCCAACTCACTCAACTCTCTCTCAAAATAGAATAAAAAACAGTAAATACAAGTTTAGCATCTGTCATATATGTTCACATATATATGTATGTTGCTAGCATGTGCAGAGTTTGTGCGTGTGGAGGCGAATGTGCCCAGTAATATTGCATGTCATGAGTAGCATATGGCACAGACACCTCATAACACATGATCAGCCAGAACTGTCATGCGTCAGCCCAGCTCTTTAATCAGCATTTTGTGATGCTTTTACAAAGACATAAAATAAGAGCTGGTGTTTGTTCAGGAGCGACCAGCTGAACGTGGGCGACTACATCCGCTCCGTTAATGGCATCAACCTGGCCAAGTTCAGACACGATGAGATCATCAGTCTGCTGAAGAACGTCGGGGAGCGAGTCGTCCTGGAGGTCGAGTATGAGCTGCCACCTGTCAGTAAGTAACACCAGTAGCAAAATGCTGCATGTATATATAGATATAGCCCATGTGTTTATTGACGAGCAGCAAGCTAAGGTTGCTGTTGATGGTGTGTTACAGCAGTGCAGGGGTCAGGGGTCATGTTTAAGAACGTGGAGGTCACACTACACAAGGAAGGAAACAGCTTTGGCTTTGTTATCCGAGGTAAGAGTCTCAGAGTCTTCCAACTTTAATAATTGTGATAAGAGAAGTGCTGAGATGTTTACTTCAGTAAAAGGAGCAAAACAATAGATTAAGAACATTTTCTGCATCAAAACGTAAAATTATTCATTTCTAAGCTAATGTACAAATTATTAAGAAAATTGTAGTAAGAACAAATACTGAAGGATGAAGAATACAACAAATGCACAGTGGGACCTTGTGTTTGCAGGAGGAGCTCATGAAGACAGGAACAAGTCTCGTCCCATTGTCATAACAACTATAAGACCAGGGGGGCCGGCCGACAGGTGAGTAAAGCTTCCCCTTTTATTTTTCCTGATCTTTCTGTTTCTTTCTGTTTTTATACTTTTTTTTCTCATCATCACATATTGTCAGTGAAGCTATTGGTTTTAACTCCTAGAGGAATCTCATGAACTCTGGTAAAAGTGAAAATGCGTCTTTCTGTCTCTCCAGAGAAGGGACCATAAAGCCTGGTGATCGGTTGCTGAGCATTGACGGGATTCGTCTCCATGGTAACACGATATCTGAGGCAATGAGCATCCTGAAACAGTGCGGGCAGGAGGCTACGCTGCTGATCGAGTACGACGTGTCAGTGATGGGTCAGTGTATGACAGCAGCCAATACTTGGATTAGAAACTAAATCATAAAGACATGAATGAATCAGACTGTGTCGGGCTTCATTCTTAAAACGTCCAGGCATCAAACAGGCAGAATGTGATTGTAACTTTCTTCTCACATTATTACTCTGTTCTCCATCTTTCAGACTCTGTTGCCACGGCGTCGGGGCCACTGCTGGTTGAGGTTGCCAAGGCCTCAGGCTCCAGTCTGGGCGTGGCTCTGTCCACCTCCATGTTCTGTAACAAGCAGGTCATCGTCATTGACAAGGTGAAACCAGCCAGCATAGCAGACAGGTACAGTAGCTGACCTCTGCCCTCTACAGGTGTCAGTCTGTTTGTGTGTATAGGTTTTTACACACCACAGTTCATTTCACATTGTAGATTCCTCACCTTAGCTTTTTGTGTACCCTTCACTGTACGTTGTAGGTGTGGTGCACTTCACGCAGGAGATCACATCCTGTCTGTTGATGGGAAATCGATGGAGTTTTGTTCTCTGGCCGAAGCCACTCAGCTGCTCTCCGCCTCCTGTCAGACCGTCCGCTTGGAGATCCTGCCACAGCACCAAGCCCGACCGGCCCTGAATGCACCACAGCATGGTAGAAACACATAAGTGTACCATCAAACATACTGGACCCACACACACACATCGCAACGCCGCGCAAATCTCTCTATGAACTCGAAGAAGGAAGATTCCATACAAGGCTATGAGACGAGCAGCCACCTGACCTCTGACCTTTCCTCTTGTCTTAACCTTAGCACCCTCCTCTGTGTGTGTCTGTGTGTCTGTGCAGTCAAGGTGCAGCGTAGTCCTCGCCCCCTCCCTTGGGAGACCGGAGGGTCTGCTCCCGTCCTACCCCCATACCACTACAACACGTACCACCCAGACCAATCAGCTGCCAGATCTCACAACCGCCATACAAACAACCCTCGTATGTCCACCTCTCTCTCTCTCTCTCTCTCTCTCTCTCTTTCCCTCTCTCTCTCTCTCTGATCTGTGTTGCTTGATCTCGAGAGGCAGATGAAGCATCCATCTACCTAAAATCACCTAAAGAGTTATCTTCTCCCTTTGCAGCTCTCAGCCACTCGTTCTCTCCTGGCTCGATGTCGGCCTATAGTCTCTCGTCCCTCAACATGAACACCCTGCCCAGGAACATGTATCCCACGAGTCCACGGGGCACTCTCATGAGAAGAAAGCCTAAGAAGAAGGAATTTAAGAGCTCATGTGAGTTCAGAGCAGCACTCAGAGCATCAATCAGCTGTGATAATTTAACTTGTTTTTTAGTTATGGTTTTTGCTCGCTTTCTGTCCATTAGTGTCTCTTGCGTCCAGCACGGTGGGTCTCGCCGGACAAGTCGTTCACACAGAAACCACAGAGGTGATGTTGCTAGGCAACGGCATCATGGGGTTCGGCCTGCAGCTGCAGGGCGGAGTCTTTGCCACTGAAACTTTGTCCTCGCCCCCACTCATCGCATACATTGACCCAGATAGCCCGGCTGAAAGGTGAGCACGCCAGATTTGCTACCATTATTATTTTTTATATATTATTACTGTACTGCAGCACAAAACTTAGCCACACTGTAAAAACCCAATGCAAATGCAGCGCCTCCGGGTTCAGACCTTTGTTGCTTTGACTCCTTCTCCCTCCTCCCATGTTTCCTGTTCCTGCTTTTGTAATTAAGTAATTGATTAGTCAACACATCTGGGTGTACATCTCCATGCATGTAACATCATGCTCCTATGCCTGCATGTTAAGGTGCTACATTCCAGGACTGTGCTTGTCTGTCTTTGCAGATGTGGCATTCTGCAGATTGGAGACAGGATTTTGTCCATAAATGGAGTTCCTACTGAAGACTCCACTCTGGAGGAAACCAATCAGCTGCTCAGAGACTCGTCCATCACAGCTCAGCTCACACTGGAGATCGAGTTTGATGTGGCCGGTACAAACACAGTCTGTGTTTATGTGTTGCAGTTATAGGAGCATTGCCTCTGTCTATGTTTAGCAACAGCTTTTAATGTTGTCGGACTCATTAAAAGTCCTTCACTGCTTCTGAAACATTTGAAACACAGTAGTCTGTACTATATTCTTTACCCAACATTCATCCTGCACACTAAAAGGTTTGTATATTTATAACTCCAAACATGATGAACTGTGATGTGGTTAGTTATATTCATGCTGTTGCAGACACACTGTCTCCAATAGTTATTAGAGCATTATTTGATTAAACACATCTGTCAGTGTGAGAAACCGTTTTACTCAGATACACTTGAAAAGAAGTTATATTTAAATTCATTCATATTCATTATTTTCTCTCTGTCGCTTGTTTATGACAATTAGATGTAGAGCTTCATGCTTGTCATTCCTGGGTTTGGTGTCTGTTCTGTCTGTGTTGTGTGACTCACTGTCTGTCTGGGTTCAGTTCTGTCTCTCTGTGTCAAATTTGTCAGACTTTTTCTTTATCGAAGTCGCAGCGTAAGTAAGCACCGACGCCCAAAAACACAAACGTGCTGCTGATGACTCAAAGACACAGTGAATAATCTCCAGGGAAGAGCCGCTGAGTACAACATCACTGCTGATGAGCACCGATAACAGCTGAAATAAGGAGAAGCTGCTTTGTGGTGTGATCAGCTGTAAACCATCATTCTGTGCCCTGTTACAGAGAAAACTGAGCTGTAGGAGACAAGAAAATGTGCAGATCAGAAGCATTATTGTCTTTAGAACTGAATTTAGAGCAGGAACCTGTCCAGTCTGTCTTAGTAGAGAATGAATGTTTCAGTCTTCACTTTGAACTGAATCTGCCTGTTTATCTTTGCGTCTTTCAGAATCGGTCATCCCCAGCTCTGGGACGTTCCATGTGAAGCTCCCGAAGAAACCAGGGGTGGAGCTGGGTATCACCATCAGCTGTGAGTAAAACAAGAGGGTGGTGTTGTAGTGCTTTAAACCCATTGACTGATTTTAAACAAAACAAAATCAAAAACCTGTTTATTAACAGAGACAAAGTGATGCAGGAGTTCCTTCCTCCTGCTGTGATGTTTATCGGTGTAGCACTTCACATTTCATAGTTCTGTCTCACAGTGAACATGAACATTTTCTGGTATTGACAATTGACTGTTTGAATGTTTCTTCCTGTGTTTGCAGCTCCGTCCAACAGGAAACCAGGTGATCCTCTGATCATATCTGACATCAAGAAGGGCAGCGTCGCACACAGGTATATCAAATCTGACCACTTTATTAGGTACACCTGATGCTTTAATAAGAAAAAGCAATGCATATAAAACCATTTAACCTTGACGTGGACACTGCTTGTGTTGCTTCAGGACGGGGACGTTGGAGCTCGGCGACAAGCTGCTGGCCATCGATAACATCCGTGTTGAGAACTGCTCAATGGAGGAAGCCGTTCAGATTCTGCAGCAGTGTGAGGAGCTCGTCAAACTGAAGATCCGCAAAGATGAAGACAACTCAGGTTTCAGGAGTTTGTTTTGCTGTAGGAGCTCTTGATGTGTCGATTATACAGTGGATAAACGAAACACACTCTGCTAAATAATCTTTATTGAATGTTACAGATGAGCAGGAGGTGTCTGGCAGCATCATCTACACGGTGGAGCTGCAACGATACGGGGGCCCACTGGGAATCACAATCTCAGGCACAGAGGAGCCCTTTGACCCCATCATCATCTCTTCTCTGAGCAAAGGGGGGCTGGCTGAGAGGTGCACACACAGATTAGCATCATGACATTCACAGCGCTTAGATCAGCAGTGTTAACAGAGTCATAGCTAAAGGTTGTGGATCCTAATGCTCTGAAACTATCACATATGTAAATGTTTGACAATGGAGACATAAAGTCAGAACAGTACAGTCCTTAATATACAGTTATGTAATGGAATATAGAGATATAGTCTCCACTAACCCAGCGCTGGTGGTTTGATCCACTTCAAGTCTTAAGTGTCCTTGACTAGACACTAGACCTCACATTACGCCTGCTGCGTGTTCGTCCTCCTGCCATGCTAATGTATGGTAATATCAGACCTGCGCAGGAGGCAGTGACTCCAGCTGTTGCTGTGTGTGCTCTAGAACCGGTGCCATCCACGTCGGAGATCGGATCCTGGCCATCAACAGCAGCAGCCTGAAGGGGAAACCTCTGAGCGAAGCCATCAGCTTGCTGCAGCAAGCAGGAGAGACGGTCACACTGAAGATCAAGAAGCAGGGAGAACGTATGTACTCGGAACCAGTACTGGGCCTTATTTATGCGTCTGCACATTTCCCCTGTGTTTGTGCAGCGTTTGTGTGTACTGGTTGTTATACAGAAGGACCAGGTGTATGAGGACATCTGCTGGCTGACAACGAGATGAAACACACAGTAGTAGCGTAGAAGAATGAAACGTAATTGTAAATCTGGTCTGGTCTGGTTCTGGGGCTGATAATAGAGAGTCTGAACACCTGAAGGCCTGAAACCTTTGGTACATTGTTTGGTTTACAGCTCATAATAATTCATCTTTGTTTAGTGTCGAGTCCGAAGTCCTTTGTGATCGGTCCCGGTCTGGGTCTGGGGACGGGACTGGGTCAGGAGAACCAGGACGGTGAGGAGGAACCGGTTGTCATGGTCGCCCCTCGGTCCAGTCAGAGAGCGTTCAGCACTTTGCCGTCGGTTGACAGCGCCGTGGAGTCCTGGGACGGCTCCAACATGGACAGCAGCTTCACCACACCAGGTAGGAACCTGAGCTCTGACCTTTGAGCTTTGAGCTTCACCACAGATATGAAGCTTGTGCATAATAAAAGGTGTTTGTGTTTATTTGTAGCGCCGCCATATCAGACGTCTACGTACAGTTTCCATGAATGGCGCAGCACCAAGAACTCCAACCAGTCACCGTCCTCCATCCGCCAGAGAGCCAACCCGCTGTCAGACCTGGGTCTCAGCGACGACGACTGGGACCGCCCGCCACTCGGAGGGTGAGACTGGAAAACAAAACCAAACATCCAATGTGTCAGTAAATACTGACAAAGGATTCTGCAGGAATGAAACTCAGTATACTGGACGATTCTGAAAGAGCAGTGCCTGAGTCAGACTGAAGAGACTTGACAGTCTTAGTACAGCGTCATGGATTCAGTCCTCATCTGCGATGGAAATGGAAGCCTAGTTTCCATAAGCTGGTTGGGGATTAGAGAAGGTAGATGTCTTCTGAGGGAACTCCTGGCCTGCTATATCTGTAAGCGGGTTTCTAATCTGCTTGATACAGATCATAGGGATCATTACACAGACCTCTGCCTACCCGTATTTAAAGTCTGTCAGAGTCACACACACTCCTCTCCCTCTCAGGAACATGTAAATGTAATCAGTGAATGAGCGCGGGCGTCAGGGAATAAGATGTAAAATTAAGAAGCATGGTTTCATATCTGAAACTACTGTAAGTGGAAGCCAGTGCAGAGATCTAGTAGTTCCTCCTCGCTCTGGGTTGCTTTGGGTTTGCTGTGGTGCTCCCACAGTAGTTCAGGTGGTGGTAGTTCATGGGTTTAACAAAAAGGAGCCATGGCAGCTGCTGTTACAGGACTAATGCTGAGGTAGTTCTTTATGACCCATGAATTTATAGGTACAGGATCTGTTGTCGGCCCCTGTTGTGGACACACACTCACCTCTTTATACAGATACTAAAGACCTGTCTATATCAGCCATGGCTCTTATTTTGACGTTTTTGAAGTTCCCTCAGATCCCCTGTGTGTCAGCATGCTAGTGTTTCTTACACAAACCAGTGGGATTTACTAGCATGGAGCTAACAGCGGTAACAGCAGTGTGTCTCTGTCTGCAGAGCCTGTAATCTGCCCAGCGGTCTAATCACTGACAGCAGGTACCACACTAACCGTTAACCTTTAACCCCAACACAGTCATCTGCCACCTGTCTAACCAGCAGAAACCCTCACTTGGTGACCTTTGACCCCTGTCACTTTGACACATACACCTGATGGATGTGTATGTTGTCGCTGCACGTACTGTATCCTCACACTGTGATCAGCATGACCTGTCTGCCACCAGCCTTCTGTGTGTGTGTGTGTGTGTGTGTGTGTGTGTGTGTGTGTGTGTGTGTGTGTGTGTGTGTGTGTGTGTGTGTGTGTGTGTGTCTGTCTGTCTGTCTGTCTGTCTGTCTGTCTGTCTGTCTGTCTGTCTGTCTGTCTGTCTGTCTGTCTGTCTGTCTGTCTGTCTGTCTGTCTGTCTGTCTGTCTCTGGCTGAACTTTGACCTCCATTTCAGGTTCACCGTTGGGCACGATGGCACAGAACCAGACCAGGAGGAGAACTTCTGGTCTCAGGCTCTGGAGGATCTGGAGACCTGTGGACAGAGCGGCATTCTCCGAGAACTAGAGGTAAATAGTACTGAAGTTACTGCAGACACTGGGCACAATTTAATATTTATGCATACGAGAAACAGCTTTAATGACTGAAATTATTAAATGTTAAAAGTTACATTTAACCACAAGCAGAAATACAAAGACTTTAAATCTTTAACAGTCAGACAAAATCAGGAACAAACCAGTGACACAGAGATAAGATATCAACTTCCTACTGTTGAATTAAATACATGTTGTGTTAGTAGTAAAGTAGTAGTAGTAGTAATAGTAGCAGTAATAGCAGTAGTGGTATCTAAGGTGAAAGTAGGTAAGGTAGACGTAGTAGTAATAGTAGTATTAACAGGGAAGTAAAGCTGTAAACATAGGTAAGGTAGTAGTAGTAGTAGCAGTAGTTGTATCTAAGGTGAAAGTAGGTAAGGTAGACGTAGTAGTATTAACAGGGAAGTAAAGCTGTAAACATAGGTAAGGTAGTAGTAGTAGCAGTAGTTGAATGTTGGTACGGTAGTCGTAGTAGTAGTAACGGAAGTAAAGCTATACAGTAAACGTAGGTAAGGTAGACCTAGTAGTAGTTGTTGTTTTTGTAGTAGTAGTAGTAGTAGTAGTAGTAGTAGTAGTAGTAGTAGTAGTGTTAACAGGGTAGTAAAGCTAAGGTGGACATGACGTCTGATCATTATAACATTGGAGTTAAAAGTAAAAATACCATTTATTATAGAAACAAAGATACTTACTCTGTCTATGGCCATTGAATTAAGCACTGTGGTTGTTTATTTCAAGCTGAAAAGAGAAATGACTCCTTCTGTTTCAGGAGACTGGGCAGGAGACGCACCTCCTCACTCTGGTATCCTCCTCCCTCCCCACTACTAACGCTCCTCCTCTCCTCTCTCTCCACTTTCAGCATTGTCACACGTCCCACATGTTTTTGAATGTGACTCTAACTGCACCCCAGCAGCAGGCTGCAGACCATGGTGACGTCATTGTGACGTAGTAGTGACATCCCAGCTTCTGACCAGTCACTTGGCAGAGTCATGTTTCACCAGCATGGCAATTTGAGCAAGGCATGCTGGGAGAGCTTGTGCAAGGCCTAATGGGTAGTTTGTTTTGCCCATCACGAAGGCGACCTGTCAGTCATGCATGCGTCTGACGGGTCCTTGATTCTGATTGGCTGAGAAGTTTGTTGAGTGATGTGAGAGTTGTTCAAGAGTTGTTCAAATAATGGGTGTCTCATCTCATGAGATGATTAGTAGAAAAATCAAGTCAATAAAATGAGTTGATTCTCTCAATTAAACCAAGAATAGCTTCTGTCAGTAAGACAAAAGTAGACCCTCTTAAAATTTCGTAACAATAGAAACAGTAGATTGTAACAATAGAAGTATGAAGTCAGTTGAATCATTAGTCTGTCAGGTTCCAGTAGATCCTGTTAGTCACAGAGAATAAAAGCAAATGAATACATACTAGAAGATGTGCTTGAATACTAAACATGTAGTACTATTCTACTGTAATCGATGATGCCAGTAGAATCAGTGTGAATACAGTAGAAGCAGTAACTGATTCTATCAGCAGCTCTGTCCCTCATTAAATAGACAACCTGAGTCTGAGGTGAATAGATCGTATTTGTGTCTTGGTGTGACTAACAGCTGGGGTGAAGGCTGTTCCCCCAGGTTACGTTAACCAGTCTCCAGATTTTGATGGATCAAGCTGAAAAAACAAACTGTCTTCTGATTAGACACTTTGATTGACAGTCTGGCTCTGATTGGCTGTCTCCAGGCAACCATCATGTCAGGGTCCACCCTCAGCCTGAACCATGACCCCACGCCCCAGCGCAGCAGTTTGGGACGCCAGGCGAGCTTCCAGGAACGCAGCAGCTCCAGACCACAGGTAATGAGTACGACCTCTGACCTCGGATACTCACTGGACATGTCTATGTTTTTGTCTTTATGTTTCGTTTTTGTTTTGAATTTCCCAGGTGACTCCTCGGTCCAACACCTTGCCATCTGATCCTCAACGAAGAGCCTTCGCTATGAGGAAGATGAGGCAGGAAGTAAATGAGATCCTAAACCAGAACCCTGTCGAACTCCACAAGGTGACCTTTGACCCCAGGACGCTACTCTAGCAGGGACATGGTGTAATTCTACTAGTTTGTCCTAATGGTGCTTGTCTGTCTGTAGCTGACTCTAGAGAAGACCTCAGACCTGGAGGATTTTGGGTTCAGTGTTTCTGATGGTTTGTTGGATCGCGGCGTCTATGTTAACAACATCCGACCCGGAGGCCCAGCAGAGCAGGGAGGCCTTAGAGCCTATGACCGAATACTACAGGTGAAGCACAGTGTCAGCAGCTAAATGCTAATGTCACATAAATACTCTATACCAATATTATCTATGTTGATCCCGGTGACAACAGCACCGGGATCAACATTGTTTTGTATTGTAGGGTTTTAAAGGTTGGTGTTTTAGCCACCAGTTTTTATGTCTGGGCTTTGATTTTGGTGGGTGTCCCTACACCATGGGCGTCAGAAGGACATTTCAGCACTGCTCATACTTCTACTGGACACAGAAATTGCACAGCGTGTTTGTTTTTTATGTGCATCCAGATTTATGTTAACATGTTAGGAGTGAAGAGAATATTTTGTGTTAATGATTTTTTTGTTTTTCCAGATTAACCATGTGCGAACCAGAGACTTTGACTGCTGCCTCGTTGTTCCCCTCATCGCAGAGTCTCCAAATCGCTTGGAGCTTGTCATTAGTCGCAGCCCTTCCTCCTCTCTACTGACCAATCACACTGATGGCACTATCAACAGCAACCACTCCTCTCAGCCAGCTGGCAGCGATCTAGGACCCTCTGAGCTTTCTATGGGTCCAGGAGAGGACGGCGGTCCAATCAAGTGGAGCCAACCAGGGGAGAGGCTGGGGACAGGGCTTAGTGTGGGTCAGGTCAATAACAGCTCCTTATAGCAGACACAAACTGTAAAATAAACTTAGGCTGGTTCTGATCCGACTGAACCAGAGGTCAACAAGGAGATCATCAACACTAAGTTAAGTCAAAGCGGTCTAGCCCCAACCTGAACTGGTTCATTGTGGACCCTCATGGTGCTGCACACACCGTCTGGATGTTGTTGGACTTCACTGAACTGCTAGAGCAGCCTGAAAGCACACTGGCGAACCAGGACTACTGGCACACAGTGATACAACTGGTATCATTGGAAACAGAACTATAACTACTGAACCTACTGGAGCCACAGACTGAGCTACTCTTCTACCTGGTCCAATAGAAATGGTTACTGATTGTACCAGTCAAGAGCAATGACTGCTGGTTCTACTAACATCAGTCCTTACTGGTCCAAGGTCAATGCTTACTGGTTCTACAAACCTAAAAGTAGAGCTATTGGTCCTACTGGAACTAGAGCCTCAGCCAATGGTCTTGCTGTTCCAAGACGTGGTTGTTTCTCATGGTCATAGTGATCACAAAGCCGTGAATATGTAGCCAGAGCCATGACTGATGCTTCTGCTAAGTCCAGAAATTTGGCCTCCGCCTGTTCTGGCCTTACTAGAACCACCATGCAGTGGTGTCTGGGTGTACTGGCCAAGAACCACATGAGCACATGAGTAGATGACTTCAGTCCACCATCCAAAGCAGGAGATGCTCCGATCAGACTGTCTGGGCCTGATGTTATTGGTATTGTTGAATAATTACACTGTAGAAACATGTAAGAAAGACATTTAAACCCACCACGTTTGTCTGAGGAGGAAGACTCCAACAGGTTCATGGGCAGAGGCAGGAGGTTGGGTCAGATGGTTTGCTGAAGGTGAAGGATTAAAAATAGTTAAGTTTAAGTTTGAAATTGTATAGTAAATGAAAACCAAGTTATGGTTTAGGTCAGAGATGGTCGATGTAGTTCAAAGGGTGGAATGATCCGATCAGTTAGTAGTTCTAGGGTTATGAAGTCCTCCAGTAATCAGTGGTGAGCTCTGAAGTTGAAAGCACAGCTGTGTTTGAGGACCACACCACTACGACCACTACTTAGTGTTTTAGTTTGCCTAAAGTTTTCATTCCTGGATGTGAATATCTTACAGCTAAGTAAACAGCTAGCTCAGTGTTTGGGTGAGATTGTGATTATTAGTGTAGTCACGACCATCATACAGTTGTAATTCTGTTAAAAATCAAACAAATTTTTAGTTTTTTTATTTCAAAACTTTGCCAAATAATGCTGCTGTAGATCCTGGTATAACCGAAGCTAAATGGACTTGGTTCGACATTGCGTTTATGTCAACCTCAGATTGTTCAGTTCAGAAGTTCAGAGTGTTCAATAATTATCAGCGGCATTGGTCGGAGCATCTCTAATAAAATGGAACGACGGACTGTTTGATGTTAGGATTTTAGTTCTGTGCCATGAACAAGCTGCAGCCTAGAAGAGTAATAATAATCATGCTGACAATAATGATGATGACACTGAGCAGTTCAATAAGAATCTTTTCTACTGTTTACACCTGTTGGACTGGCTACACTGTGTGTATGTATGTGCGTGTGTTTGTGTGCGTTCTAAACTCAAGGCCAGTTAGACCCCACCCATGTCTTGACTTTACTCCGCCCCCTCTTCTTCCCTGGGCAGCCAGGTGATTCTGAGAGAGTCAGCTGATTGGCTGGAACCAATCAGAAAACAAAATGCTTCACTGCCTGTCTGTGATTGGTTCTCCTGATAAACCAATCAATCAGCTACCAGGAAGAAGCCAAGCATGCCCGCCCCTAACCCCACCCCAAGTTACAGTGATCTATTATGCTAATCAATTGGTGTGTTTTTTGATTGACTGTTGTCAGTTTTCTCTGTTTGTTTCCATGGTGACTGAACCTTGAAAATTTGTATAATAGATTAAAAAAGTGGTTCAGCCCCATCGCTGTTCACATCAAAGCCATTGAAACCCTGAAAACATTCACTTCATTACCACAAAAACAATGTTACACAAGAAAAAAAAACTCCTGTAAAACAGGAAACCTGTGACAGTGAAAACCTGTGTGTGTGTGTGTGTGTGTGTGTGTGTGTGTGTGTGTGTGTGTGTGTGTGTGTGTGTGTGTGTGTGTGTGTGTGTGTGTGTGTGTGTGTGTGTGTGTTTTGTCAACATTTTCCTGCTTTTACCTCAGTTTGAACTCACTGTTTAAACTGGCCAATCAAAGCCCTCCCAGAGCCAAAGTGACTAATAGCTGCTCCTCCACAGTTCTTGTGCTTGTCGGTTGTCAGGCAATATTAGTAGATGTTTTCCTAATTTTTATTGTTTGAAGTGCTAGCATATCAATGCCTTGATTGCAGGTATAGCAGTAGCCTTATAGCACATGCGTACCATAAAATTAACAGCGATTTAAAACGACACGTGGCTAACACAGCTAGTGTAACACTAGCTAATCTAAGAATAACAACAAAAATAGCCCTCCAATCCAGGGCTAGAACAGCTGGCATATGACTCATGACCAGTTTGTCTACTTGTATACTATACTTGTCCAATATAAGCCAATGGGATTTATAGGTTAACTGATGTGTTGTTACAATATGAATAGCACCTGCCAAGCACAGAAAGGTTGTGTGGTAGAACTATGTAATAATGGTTATCTGCATAAAAAGTCTTACAAGGGCTAACACTTGGTAAACATAGCTAATATTTGAGCTAACAGCTGGTATTAGCACACAGCTAATAGCACAAACCTGAAACAAGGCCAAGACGTGGTTAACCTGTATAAACAGGTTACCAGCAGGTTACCATAGCAACAGATGAAGAAAAGTCCTTGACCAATAGGAGTGAACCATAGTATGGAGGGGCGTGGCTTCAGGAGGGTAAAGCCATACACACTGTGTTTGTTTGCGTGTGTTGTCTATGTGTGTGAGTGTGTGAGAATGTGTGTAACATTGCAGGGATTTGCACTTCAGTGATTCACCTCAGCATCCACCCACACACACACATACTCATATATACATATACATTGCACTGCCATTTGAATAGTGGGTCAGATTAGTTTCCATGTAGCTTCACCAACCAACCAAACTGTATTTTTCTTTAAAGGAACAGGGATGTTGTAAAGTATTTTTGTACAAATTTAATACTTTGGTAGCATGATGTTCCTGGTGTTTGTCCTGTCGGGCTCCACTGCTCTCCTCCACTCCCTTTGTATGGACGACTACTGAGCAACAATAAAGATGAAGACCTGCTGGAAGTATGCTTCTTGTGTGTCATTAGTTTAAATACACAAACAGTAAAACACTTAACTTGGGTTTCTACATGTTTTAATTCCTAGATTCAAAATATATTATGGAAAAACAAGTCTATACTAATGAGGTTAGTATAATTAATTACTGTGCAATAATAAACTGGACATCACTAGGCAAGTGAGGTAACAGCAGCACCGGAGGCCTGAATAGTCACTGCTCACATGTAACAAGTTTATTGGTGAGCTAAACCTCAGGTTGACAAAATAAAACTCTTATTTAAGTTATTTTCCTTTTAGAAAATAGTTTAGAAAATCCTTGGGGTTGTGTTAAAACTGTACACTGACAAATAAATACTAGAAATGTATGTAATTATATAAAACATAACTGTTAAATATTGATACTAATTCTTTTTATTTTTGATACTGTACCGCCGCTGTAACCCGGATGTGACGCGGCGGGTCGGCGCTCATCTCTTCGGCCTGATCGGAGAGTCGGTGCTGGATTTGTTCGTCTGTTCTGAGTGTTGTTAGCATCTGTCGTCGTTTCTTCGTCACGTCTGTGGGAACGACTTGGTCTCGCCACACTGCCGGTGAAGACATCTACAGACGCCTGTACTGCACAGATAAACCCCGACCGCGACAGGAAGCATGTCCACCGCCCTGGAGAGCTACATTAACCGTATCCTGCGGCCGCGGCTAGCTGATAGCATGCTAGCCGCAGGTCAAAATGAATGGAGACATGCTAGGTAGCATAGCAGCCATGCTAGCAAGGATAAACGTGTAACGCTGTGGCTTCTACCATAGTAATGGACACGAAGTTACGTTAACCTTGTGTTAAAGAAGCTTATTTGTTGGTTTTGTGATTAGTCCTTGTCCAGAAGCGTTTCTTTAACCGACTGCCTCAGGTACTGTGGCTATCGTCACCTCAGATGGAAGGATGATTGTGGTGAGTCGTTTACCTCCTTCCAGACATGCAGCAGTATCCAAACTTGGTACTCTAGGAAAGCTACAAGTACTTGATGAAGCTCTTTACTTGCGGCCATTGTTTGCTGGAGCAGAGGTGTCATCCTTCTCCAGTTGTCAGTGGATGTGTTGTTGGTGCTGATAAATGAGTCTGGGTTTCAGGGGACCCTAAAGGGCTTCGATCAGACCATCAACCTGATCCTGGATGAGAGTCATGAGCGAGTGTTCAGCTCCAGTCAGGGGGTGGAGCAGGTGGTGCTGGGCCTTTACATCGTCAGAGGAGACAATGTGTGAGTTCTTGTTTTTGTTATTCATAATACTTAACACTGGCAGTAACAGGATCATAGACCAGCTGGTAAGGTCCAGTCTAGTGTTGTAGCAGATGGGCTGAACCTCTAAACACACAGTGACTTTGATTCTGTGATGTCTTATGACAAGTGATTTTTGGACCCGTTCAGGTCCTGTTTTGTTCTTTTTAGTAAAAAGTGAGATTTACTTGTGTAAACGTGTGTCTCTCTGTTTCAGGGCTGTGATTGGGGAAATCGACGAAGAGACAGACTCCACTCTGGATTTAGGAAACATCAGGGCTGAGCCACTCAACTCTGTCGTCCACTGACCTTTGACCCCTGGACCCTCTGACACCTCGTCGGTTGAATCTCTGTGGCCTGTTTTTCAGGAACCTGTAGCAACGTTTTTCAGTTTGTGTTTTTTTATAAATAAACAAGTGAGTAGAATTGTTGAAAAAAACTTTTTTTATGCTTCGAGTGTTTTGTCAGATTGAGATTGTTCAATAAAGTTTTTCATGACAAATGTTTATTCTATATCAGACATTCTTTTATTTATTTATCCATACATACAGTGATTGTAAGCAACAAATCACATTTACTGATGTGTTATGTGTAAGGACAGTTTCAGTATCTGATATATTCATCAATATAGACTCTCATGTTAGAAGTTACTTGAGAATGTCACATAATTATACTTCAGTATATAATGTACCTCTAAAATGTAGTAGAAAATATTACTGAAGAGAACAAATGTATTTCTCAAATATAATTGGTACTAGGTATAAGATATAATATATATTGGTAATTATATTTATATTTATATATTTATGGATATGCACCTTCACTCTATAATTGTTAAATAAATGTACTGAGGTTCTTTTAAGACCCAGGAGGCATCAAGCTGAAACTCAGAACGTTTGAAAGAGCCTCAGGTGCACTTGCCTCGTGTTAGTTAGGCAGCAGCAATTCTTTCACTAATGTGTGTGCTTGTTGGCTTTGTGAGTTGTAATCTGGTCCCAGAACCAGCGCATTGTGCAGTCGATCCATCTGATCCGGACTTGGAGCTGGGTCCTCATAATGAAGCCGCAACCAGGGGATGCCTAAAAGTTAATCAGTGCAAAAATATAGTGAGCAGTTGAATCAGTGACTGACTTCATCAACATCATCATCCTCACCTCTTCTGACCCTCTGCCCCAGGGAAACCAGCAGCTCTGCCCCCACACTGTGATTGATAGGTTGTCCGGCCCTTGATCGCCCGGATCCCAACTTATGGAGCACTTGAGCTAAAGCCAAACCGTCCACGTCCAGAACCAAACCTGCAGGAGTTGGAGAAATACAGTGGAACTGTAGGTGAATCAAAAGCAACAGTAGAACCACAGATGAGGGACACCTACTGGTCACGTGGCAGATTACAGCCTAATGCACAATAATGGAATAGTGCTATTATAAAAAAAATCCAGTTAGTGAGTGAGTTATAGATAAAGTCAGTGATGTGGTGTTTGTCTGTGCTGTTATTTTCACCGTCTCCAGGAGTCTTCAGCTCGGTCTGATAGATAGACTTCCTCAGCACGCGGTGGTAGTCAGCGTGGGGAGAGCACAGAGTCTGGGCCGTCTCCGCAGCCACACCCTGAGCCTCCATCATGGCCCGAAACCGGGTCAGAGCCGCTCCACTAGTCACAGCTTCGGAAACCCGCCTCCGGCCTTCGGACAGCTCAGGCACCAAGCCCGTCATCAGGAGCAGCGCTGCACCTGCACCTCAGCAGAGGTCACATTTACTCTATTTGTGCATCTGATGCTGCCTGGTTGGTCATCATTTATCATTTTGTTTCATCAGTGACGTAGATTCATTGAAGCCGTGGTTCAAATTCAGCAGCCGATCATTTTACTAACAATTAAATCCACAATAAGAGTTAGATACCCAGAGTGGAGACCAGCTCCATTAGGTCTTCAGGTCCGTTTCCCTTCAGCGCCTCCAGAGACTCGATCACCTCCAGGCTGTTCCCGACGCATCGGCCGATCGTGGTGTCCATGAAGCTCAGAACCGCCCCAGTACGGATCCCCAGGCCGTTTCCTGCTCTCACCTAGAGAAGGCATCGTAGGTGTCATCTGCTCCCTCCACCCACCTTCTCCCTGCTTCACAGCAGAACTCTACAAACACGTTGTCATGATCAACAGCTCTTAAAACTAACACTTGCTTCCTTCTCCCTCTCTCCCTCAGCTTCAACATGACCAGTGATTGAACAACTGGGCTCCCAGTTCTCAACTCCAGCTCCACGAGACTGAGTAGAACCTCATTACAATCATGTTACCGAGTCAAATATGAGTCGAAGCACCAGCATCACACACATTCTGTCTCTGCCTTCCTTCATTACCCAGTGGTGCTGCCCCCTCCTGTGAGGTTCTGTGCGGTTCTTCTACCTTCCAGTGATTATAGGTCAGTGTGGTTCTGTGTTATTCTGCCACGTACCCGTGACTTTGGGTCTGCGTGGTTCTGTGTGGTTCTGCCACCTACCAGAGACTGTGCTAGCTCTCTGGCATCGTGCAGATTTTTATAGAGAGCACCTCGTCCAAACTTCACGTCCAGAATCAGAGCCGACAGAGACTCAGCTCCTTTCTTTGAGATGATCGAAGCTGAGAAACAGCACAGACGCATATATTGAAGGATTTGTCCAAAGCAGTAGCTCGTGGTTGTTAGTGGGTCGGTACCTGTGATGAGGGGTAAACTGTCCACGGTGCTGGTGGCGTCCCGCACAGCGTACAGCACTCGGTCTGCAGGAACCAGCAGCTCCGTCTGACCCACAATGCAGCAGCCCACCGAGCCCAGGATCTCCAGAATCTGCAGATTCAGGTTGATGCTTGTGTAAAGGAGGACCGGGTCTGGGCTCAGGACCGCTCTGGTACCAGCAGCTGTCTCGGTCTTGGTGAACTAAGCTCTGTCTAAATACTTTTACTGGTTCAGTTGTTGAACAACAGAAGCTAAAAGTAACATTTGCAGCTTTTTATTATTTGTCTGAAACTCGGTACCGACCTGATGGGTCGACTGCTGGATGTTGAATCCTGGAATCGACTCCAGTTTGTCCAGAGTTCCTCCTGTATGAGCCAGGCTCCGTCCACTGATCATAGGCACCTGGTGGAAACACACAGCTGTGAAACGGTCAGCTGAATCGGACCTTCAGAACCATTACGCCAGCGTGAGGAGCCGTCACCTTGCAGCCGCAGGCAGCGAGTGCGGGCGCCAGCACCAGGCTGACCTTATCCCCCACTCCCCCTGTCGAGTGTTTGTCCACCACTAGCCCCGCCCACTCCTTTGGCCACGACATCACTTCTCCTGATGACATCATCTCTCTGGTCAGGGCGTCGGTCTCGGCGACAGCCATCCCCCTTTGCCAGATGGCCATCAGCATGGCCCCTGAACCAGACAGACACAGGACAGTCAGCTCTGAAGCTGGATCAGGTTTGTGTGGGTCCGTTCGTACCGATCTGAGAGTCCTGGATGGTTCCGTGAGTGACGGCCTGGACGAAGGCTGCGATCTCCTCATCGCTCAGCGCCTCCCCGTCTCGCTTCTTCTTGATCAGATTCGGGATCAACGGCATGACGTTCTGAAAAACAATAAGCAGGCGATCAGCTGTTCTGGTCCAACTGCAGCCTCGGGCTCAGGAACTGGACTCAACCCAAACACCGCTTTTGTTCATCCCGTGTGCTTGTGGTCAGTGCTTTGGTGTTGATGCATTCGACATAGGACCAGTTTGTGTAACTCAGCACCAAGCACCACAGATGGAACGGTCTCATTCAGAACCAAAGGTTTCTCCTCGGTCGGATCAGTTTCTGCTCTGATTGTCTGTAATTATTAGGAGCAGTGAATTCTCTGCCGTGAACTCACACATGGACTCACAGACTCTGATACACAGAACCATCCTGGATCAGGTCAACTGGTTCTAATGGTTCACATACTGCTTTCCACCGTGTTCAGTCTGAACCCTGGCCCTGTGCCAGGCCCCTGCTGTTTGGTTCATATCAGCTGCTTAAACCAGTCGGTTGAACTGTTAGTTTTTCAGATGCAAAGTCGACAGTGAATCACATCACGTTTACGTTAAACTTTAACAGTAAAAACAAGCAGTAAATCAGGTTGGACGACTGACTCAGTAACACACACTTACATTCACTGTTGCTGAGGATGAGGGTGATCCTAAACAGACCCTGCTCTGTTGGAAGCAGACTGGTGCCCAGCGTGATGGATCCGGAGCAGCAGTACCAGGTCTGGACCTGCGGCGTGTCGTCGACCCTGTAGATCATTGGCAACCGGCTGAACCGGCTGCAGGTCACGAGTCCACAGGCCACTGGCAGAGAAGGAGGAGGCCTCCACCAATCAGCTCCAGGGACCAGAGCAATGACGCCGATGTCTGTCAGCAGCTCCGAAGCTCCAGTTTATTGGAGCTGAGTCACTGCTGCTGGAATTTATGACAAACCTTAAACAGCAGAAATCACACCAGCTTGGATTCAGACCCACGACCTGTAAAGGGTACAACTTGTGCCCCTTCCTCTGCAGCAAAGACAAAATAAAGTGAGGAGTTCTAACTTTATTTACTGTAATTTCTGGACTAGAAGACGTTTTTACATGCTTTGAACCCTGCTGCTTAAAAAACCCTAAAGTGAGTGTAAAGACTTTTAACTTATTCTTACACACACACACACAAAAAGCTGAAACAATTGCCTCCTTGAAGAAGTGGAGAGGAAAAGGCCGGTCCATCAGGACACGGACGCCTCAGCAGCGCAGCAGCAGCTCCTTCCGCTACGAGGAAAGAAAACGACCACGAGGGCTGCTGACGACTCAATGAACAGAAGTAACCAAAAAAGTTGTCTTTGTCAGTTTTATTTCTGCAGTTCCACCCTGGGGTGGAGATTCAGTCAGTGCACACAAGGTGTTCATCGAGGGCACTCTGAAACTCCTTCCCCTGTCCCAAGTATTGAAGCATACAGATAATATTGTTATCGGGAACGGAGAAGCACATCTTCTGAATCAGACCAACATGCTACTATGATTATCTGGGATGTTAACGTTTCACTTTTTTTAAGTCTGCATAAACATAAAAAGATAGAGGAACGTTTTGGTGCATCTGGGGTTCATGCAAAGGGCGCTGTGTTCCTTATCCAAGTCAGACCCTGCCTCCCTTCCTGAGATACAGTAGTGGGGAAATGAGCAATATATTTGAACTTATGAACCTAACTTATGAACTAATACAGTGTTACTGTTGCAACAACACATCATCGGTAGGATAAAACTATGATCTATGCGTCGGTTGAGCAGAGGGCGCCAACTTGGCCCCGAGGTGCGGTCTATATATGATAAAACTTTTTAAAATTAAAATGTAATGGGTGCGGTGTAAATTAGGCGCTCTGTAGTCCGGAAAGTATGGATTTGAAGAAGGGACCTATAAATCAATAAATCTATGACGTATCATCCTCTGTCAAGTTAGATCAAAATCAGATTAGATTAGAAAAATTGTTGACCAACTGTACGAAGGGCAGCATTTTTCTGTGAGTTGGTCCAGATGATGAAGCTTCTGATAGATGTTATTTATTTGATAGTCATCATCAGGTCATATCTCCTCAGTCTAAGTTTGACACATGTTTTTCTGTTATAGTTTCCCAAACTAACATGGTCAATTGTAAGTGACTGGTCCGTATTGATTTTCATGTGATCCTCTAGTCTAGTGTCTCACATACTAAGAACTATTTGTTTAGCTGATGTAGTTAATGGTAACAAGTTTGTCTCTTCCAGGGTGAACAGGAAGTTGAGGTCCTCCTTCCTCAGTGGTTGATGGATCATCCAGGACATGTAAAACCTTCACTTATTTTTGTAGTGTTTATTTCTAGTCATTTAGTTCAATGGACAAGGTAAAGTCAGTACTGTCACTATCTTGTCCTGTTGTCATAGTTCAGTGTATTCGATGCATGTTGTTCCAAATTCTTATCCTTTCACTATTCGTGTTTTATTCATATACTTTATCTTGTATTTGTGTTGTATTGCAGTCTATTAAAAATAAAATTGTATTTAAAATACTTTTTTTCCCTTTGTATCTTGATACTAATTGCAATTGTATCTAGTATATGCACTTAGCATCTGGTACTTGTAGCCTTGTGCATCCAGTATCTATAGGACCTTACATTGCACTACCAAAACCAGTCATCTAGAATGTGGAGGTGGATCCTCAATCCTCAATATTATATACTATAATAAGGACTTTATTTTTACCACACAAAAACACTTATGTTGTTCATCTTAAATTGATTTAATCTGTAAAGACAGGAAAAACAGTTTAGTATATTAAACAGCAAAACAAGAAACCTCCAATTTACCATGTTTTAGAATAGTTTCAACATTAAGACAAATTATTTTTACATAACAAATGTAAAAACTGAGTGAATTCTACTTGCAGTACTTGCAGGAAAAGGCCTCTTTACTACACGTGACGTAACAAACATTAGCGTCAGCGATGATGATCAAAAAGACAGCAGGTTCTACTTTACAGATGTTTAATGTGTGACGTGTACAAATTTAGACTTTGATCTGTCTGCATCACTTTTCCTATCACCTGGTGAAATAGGATGACAAAGACAAAAAATGACCATCAGGACAAGTGAAGTTAGTCACAGTTTGATGACTTACTACTGATGACTTCTGTTTTAGACAACATGGTTGGTGCCATTACCAAGAGCAGTCTTTCTAAATTAATTAAATGTTAGCTTTAGCCTGACAAGTAAAAGTGTTTGGCTGTTACATTGTTTATTTCTTGTAAATATATTACTGCCTCAGCATCCAGGACGTTTTCTGAAAAGACAAGTTACTCACAGCTGCATGGATCCTCTGCCACAGTGAGTCTCCTGATCACAACAGCTGTTTGTCTCATGGTGAATCGTTGTCTGGAAGGTTTGTTTCCACTTTGGAAATGAAGCAATGAGAAACAGACAGATTCACACTTTGAAACTACCCCAAACATCTCTGCTGACGTCCTGCATCAAACAGAGCAGGTTATTTTTTACTGCAGCTTAGGACCAGGTGGTTCAAGATGATGCTGATGGAAAAAGTTCAGCAGTTCACGTCAACTTCAGGCAACGTGTGCAGAACATTAACCAATGAAGTCAAAATACGCACTTCTACAATGCAATTATTACAACAATCAATGGCATTAAAGCCATAAAGTGCACTAGCTCAGGGACGAGCTTAGCGTCTTCACCTGCACGTGCGCGGCTCAAGGCTGAGAACGGAATGAATAAAAAGAACAGTCACCACATCACGCTGAGGGCAATTAAACGTGTGAGAGCAGCGCTTCACTGCTCCACCTGTTGGATTCCACCACGTCAGATAAAGGAGAAGTTTAAGGTTTAACACAAACACTGTTTGGACTTTAATTATGAAATAAAAGTACTTTTATCCTCAATGGCTCCTCAGAACTCAAACTTATCGAGCATATCACAGACCTGAAACAAGCACAAACGAAATAATAACAGCTACAGTAAAAGTAGCTCTGATGAGCAACGGCTGAAAAGTCCCCTGAAAGGAGAATTTATTGAGACCGTCTTGATTTTCTCCCACCTGCATCACCTCTCTGCTGAAGGAAAAGCACAAAAGACCCTGTATCTACCACCGCTCTCTCACTTGCATATGTTTGCGTAAAAGTCATCTTTTTGTCTGTGTATCAGAAATCAGATGAAACCTGGGATATCGCCCTTCTTTCTATTACTTCTCTTACTTGTGTGAGTGTGTGGTGGAAGCTTCAGGGCTCTCAAATGCTTCACTGTGCTCTAGTTGCTGCAGCATCGTCATGGCTTCGGTGGTGATGATGGTCAAGTTGTTATCGGGCCACTTCTTACCTAACACCTGCCCCCCCCAGTGATCTGTACAGCGACAGATTTGGATACAGTGGACACGAATGAACACCTTCACATATGTGTAGATTGGTATAGGTAAGTGGTATTTGGACATATTGATCACTATTATTGCTGTTTTAGGTGGATAGTAGTGGAAAAACATGTAGAATATTCACACTAGGAAACTCTTAAGCTCATTTACCTTTTTGTTATATCTTGGTCCTGCTTCACTGTGTTGATACCAACTTTTTGCTGAGTTGATGTTCACTGATTGTGCTATGAATTCATGGGGGTTAGAAGTTTCATTAGCCTCTGCTTTACTGAGATTTTCATTCTAAAAGTGCATTTCTCTTTAGACATTACTGAAACATTTTACTATTCTTGTATTTATAAACATCGCATCAGTAACACCTACACTAATTTTACACCACATATCACATCTCACAAGTGTTCCCTACATTATGACACTATAAAGGACACTGCAGTCAAATAGACTTTGTGGTTGCAGAGATAAATTCATTTAAATGTAGCTCTGCCATTTTTCAGAAAACCCTCAGAAAACAGACTTGGGGCTGAAGAAGTTTTAACAAGTTCAGTTGTGTGAAAAGCAGCTGTTACTGTACAAGAAGCGCAGACTCAGCTCATCTGTAATAAATGACAGTTTATTATAAAGATTACAATCTGTTGCGTTGCAGAGCTCATCAGTTGTCATTGTGTGCTCTTCAGTGTTTAGAAAAGGGAAGAAAAAAAACTACAAGTACACATTCGCCACTCACTCCAGAATAAACTACAACCACGCTGTAAAAAGAGGAAGCTAAAAGGAGGGAAACCATTAAAACCATTGGAACCAGGTGAGAATCAGGGGAGATAGGTTTCACACACAGGTCACAAAGCCAGGACTCTCAGCCAATCAGCTGCAAGCTGACGTGTTGCCATGGTGACGTGTCAGTCTCCTCCACCTCGAAGCAAACCAACATCCTGTGATTTATTTGGATTTTAAACTAAATGACAAGGGAAGAGATCTTGTGTAAAGCTTTTTGGATTGAGTCTCAAAACACAGAAAACTCCAAACTGTGGGAGTCGTAGTCAAAGTAGTAGCAGTCGTAGTAGTAGTAGTAGTAATAATAGTAGTATTGAGTAGTATTCATTGATTGTCAATAGTCAAAGAGAGAAGTTGTCTGTAGTAGTTGTGGTCAGCAGTCAGAACAGTAGTAGGAGTAGTAGTAGTAGTAACAGCAGTAGTAGTAGTAGTAGTAGTAGTAGTAGTAGTAGTACTAGTAGCAGTAGTAGCAGTAGTTTTATGTTGGAACAAGTACTAGAATACTTTATTAATATCACAATATAGATTTCTTAGTAAATTAGTATTAAAACAGACAAACTACACAAATCAAGGTACTCGGTTACTAAGTATTGTGGTTCAGTACGACATTTCGCTGCGTCCAAGGTACTAATGAAGTGACGTCACTCTAGAGCGGATCTGAACCTTCATGTGCTGACGCCTGCTTCGCCTGCCTGCTGACCAGCTGATTCAACCAAACTCGTTCATGGTGTCGTAAACGTAAGTGAAGCTGCGACATACGTGTGGTGAAAGTACAGCAGTTTCCTGTGAACGCGGAGAACAGGCAGCTGAGGAAAGCGCCGGCTCAAGGACACTGAGGTTGTACTACAGTAAACGGTGGCAGGAGTCAGTGGACTCAGACTGTGTTAGAGCAAAGGTCCCTGATCAGATCGTAGCATCAGGTTAGCGGTTGGTTCAGTTGGACTGAAGATGTACTACACAAAGTACTAGTCTGTGGTAATAAATAGTAATACTCAGAAGTAGGTTCTGATCAGGATGCAATCGAACATGTTTCATTCTAAATGAAACCCTGCTCTACAGCCGGGACGCGTCACTTCAGGAGGCAGGTTCTGATGCATTTGGACCTGCGCCACCTGAACAAAAGCCAGTGCGACAGCAGCCCATTCAAAGACACAAGACTCGGGTTCTGATGGTTCCAGCGCCCCCTGCGGCTGGACGGGCCACGCTGCAGCGGCGCCAAGGTTAGTGTTGATTTGTAGCCGTTTACAAAGGCTGAATATCACAACTACAATCTACAAAATATGACTTTATATCTTACACTATAGCTACATCGTTATCGTAGAGTATGATCTAGTGTGATGATCTGTACATAAACATTCAGCCCCTTGGCCCGGTCCTGGGCAGAACCGGGTCTCACTCTGAGCTTCACGCCTTCATACGTGTAAGAAACAGGCACTGGGAAACTGATTGTGCTTCAGAGCAGATTGTAACACATCAGGTAGTTGTGTCTACTGTAAAGATGCTGGTAGCGCTGCCACCTCCTGCAGGTTAATGAGGAGAGGCCTCCTAACGGTCAGTCAGACGGGTCTTTACAGAACTGCACTGACCCTCCGTGGTGCTGACGCAATGGTCTGGATTCCAGAGGCAGAAGGCTGCTCACAGCACAACTACAGGGTGTGGAACTCGCAGCCACAGATGACCAATAAACCAGCAGGGACAGGAAGTGTTTGGGTCAACAGGTCAGGCTCAAAGGCCAAATACTAATTATTATTCAGGTAATTAATTCATATCCTGTATGTCGAAGCGTTTGTTAAGTCAGTGAGACTGATCAGAGTTTAAAGGAGTTGGTTAATATGGCCACTGCTTGGAGAAATTTCCATTTATGGCAGGGAAGAGGTCCCGAATATGGCAGGGCGGAAACTCCAGTATGGCCCGTTTGTGGTTAAAGGGGGAAACCTAAGAGTTCTGGGCTTGAGCGGGAAGGAGGAAGGTAATTTCTGTACAGATGGCTTTAAACAGGTAGCACCATGCACAGTAAGCCCTCGATAAGCAGGTTAGAAACCAGAGGTTGACAGTTGGAGCTCTGCGTCAGCTCTCCCTGAAACACAGCACATCAGCACAAAGTCACACTCATTGACAAATCATCATGAATTCCACACATCGCCGACTACCAGGAAATTCAACTCATTGTCAAATCATAAGGAACCAAACTATTAGAAACTCTGCAAGTCATCACCAGCACATTATTATTACTTGTTATTCATAAATTCTATATGAGATACAAACTCAAAGTTAACACAAATTCTGCATGAGTGATATTTGAAAAAATGCTAAGTCACAAGAACGTTCTGTGAATGTTATTGTCAGCTGATCCCTGTTGTCACCAGAAGCTTCAGCAGCTCACTGAGCAAACGGACACCGTGTTCTCGTAGTGGGTCAGATCTACTCTTTGATCACTGTCGCCTGTGGAGACCAGAACTCTGTGTCCAGCGCTAATTAGCTTGGTGGGCTGACGCAACTGACACTGTGGCTTTAGGATCCAGACCAAATCATGGTGTATTGGTGTAAGCAGCTCTAGAATTCATTAGTTACGACCTGGCGGGATTTTATTGCTCATCCTTTACTGGATTAGAACTGGAAACAGAGCTCGGTGCTACCAGTGGTTCAGATCAAACAGAGCTGGGTTTCGTGGTCTAAACATTCAGCCTCAGGTGCGACTACCCCTAACCCTAGTCAGAGCGATGGTCGATGGTAATGAGGTCATGGGTCCGGCTGTGCAGAGGTCAGCGATGAAGGGTGGGGTCAAGTGGAGCTGTCCAGCAGTTGTCTGAGGGCCCTCTCAATGTTGATCCGATGGCCCAGTCTGGTCACGCCCAGCTCCACGTAGTCGTCCTTGGTGAGGGCGGGAAGGTGGGAGCCTTCGATCTCGTGCTCCTGGAAGCGCTGGCGGTGTTCACCCAGGCCCACGCTCTCCAGCCAGTCGCCCACGTCATACTTATTCCACAAGTTGAGGGGCCGCTGCCTCCAGGGTCGAAGAGCTAACAGGGGCCCGCTGAGCACAGGAGAGGGGCAGGGGGAGGCGTGAGGGGAGGGGGAGGGGGAGCGGGACCGGGTTCGTGCGCTGGCACTTCGCATCACGAACCGAACCTCCTTGGGTTCTGATGGGAGACTAAGACTAGATGACTTCAGGATGGTCAGACCTCGACCTGAGCTCAGATCAGGCCTTTCGGAGCAGGGGGCAGATGAGGAGGTCAGGCCCATAGACCTGTCAGAGGGGGAGGGGGAGGGGGAGGGACTGCGGCGGGTGACAGGGTAGCGGCTTCCTGGTCGAACTGTGTAGCTGGTGCCGAATCCTCGCTGGGAGATGGTGTGAAGTTCACCCAGACTGGAGAACAACCTGCAACGCAAGGAGGCCGTTATGAGCAAAGCTCCACTGGAGCTGACGGCTGATCCGCTGTTAATGTTGAAGCTGTAGCTCCAGCAACACAAAGGCAGACGTGACTGAATGAGGACATGTAGAACTTCATGTTCCAGAAGCTACAGTTAGCTGACTCTGGATCCAAGGCAACGTAGCTAGTAACATGTGATGACTGCATAGGATGGACAATGACCTACAGATAAGCAAGGCTCGTGGAGGTAAAAGGGTTAAAGTTTGTTTGTTGGACATAAAATACAAGGAAGCCTCAACATGAGGATCAGACTAGCAACCTGACGTGTTTAGTGGTTAGTCGTCTGCAGACGGTGCGCGTTAATCAGCTGTTAGCTCGTAGCGATAACGAGGAATGTTTACCAGAGATAAAAACCTACGATTTACACTCTCCACTGTCTGCACATCTGGAACAACACAAACAACAGACTGGTTACGGCCCAGGCTGGCAGAGCTGCAGCTGCTGCAACACAACTAATTCACTCTACCTGGCACCGCCGACCGGGGACCTCCGGCCCGGATCCAGGGGACTCGGCTCCTCCCCCAGAGAGTGACTGTCTTTGTTGAGCAGTTGTAGCCGATTGGCCAGGTCCAGTCCGGATCCGGCCCTGCCACTCAGCTCCAGAGCGGATGCAGAGCGGCTGGTGAGGTCCACAGCTGAGCCTGAACTCTGACCTCCCAGTGCTGCAGGACGGCCTCCTCCTTCCTCTGGGCTAAGGCCCCGCCGGTCGTCCACGCGGTCATCCCCTCCGCCCCACAGCTTGGACCTCCTCTGGAACAGGTAGCGAGGCTGTCGGCCACCGCTGGTGGGGGAGGAACAGAGCGGAGAGGAGGGGGAGGAGGATGCAGCCGACGGGAGGAGCTCGCTGTCGGACGACTGCTTCAGCAGCGGGTCCCGAAGTGCTGAGCGCCCTCGTCCGATTGGAGAGCGAAGACGAGGCTTTAGACCCGATGGGGATGTGGAGGCTGAGGAGGGAGACGGGTGAGTAGCTGGTGGAGAAGAGGGTGAGGTTGGAGCAGGAGGGGAGGCCAAGGTGATGGAGGGAGGGAGAGAGCTGGGAGAGGAGGCGCTATCAAGGAGTCTCTCATCGCCTTCCTCCTCATCGCCCCGTCTGCCCAGAGCTTCGGAACCAGTCTCTCCTCCCCCTCCCTCTCCAGCTCGTCGTGGCATGAGACTGAGGGAGGACGGGGGAGGCGGAGCAGGAGAACTGGCAAACGCAGGCGGGGGAGTCACCAGCCCGATTCTGCGAAGCTCCTCTCGTGTCTCTTCGTCACTGGATGACAGTAAAGCTGGTGGGAGGGTCACGGTGTAAGCTCCGCCCTCCTCTTCTGAGCTGCCCACCGTGAGGCTTCTACGCCTGTCAATCAAGGCAGAGTGACTCTCGTTGGCTAGTTGTGGCAAAGGGGAGGGCCTCCAGCGCTCAGGGGAGGGGGCAGCAGGTGATGTTACTCCTCCTTCTGTCTCTGGACGTTCCACCTGTCCGTCAGGGTAGAGGGGCGGGGTCATGCGTTTGTGCCTCATCTCAGGGCTGGTCTGAGGAGTGGTGCGTTTGGTTCGCTGCTCCGGACTGGTCTGCGGGGTGGTGCGCTTCGATCGTGGCTCGGGGCTGCTCTGCGGGGTGGCGATAGGGGTGCGCTTGTGACGACCCTCTGGGCTGGCTGCCGGGGTGGGGATGGGCGTGGTAGAGGCTGAGGAGTGTTTGATTCGAGGCTCGGGGCTTGGTGTACGGGCGGTGAGTGCTCGTTCACGTGCAGCAAGAGCCAAAGCGAGTGGAGAGGAGGGGTCTGAAAGAGGAGAACACTGAAGGTTAGGCAGCTCAGAGCTCCACGGCTGCTTCTAATGCTGCCTTTGAATACACTGAAAAAGAAGCTTAAACACCCCTCAAACATAAGATGCTACAAAAACAAGCTGGAACCCAAAGTCCAAGTTGATTTCATTTCCCACAGAGACGCCACGAGGGCAAACTGACCTAGAGGTTTTCCTGTCAGCGGGTGGAGGAAGGTGTGAGGTGTGGGTGAAGGCGAGAGGACCGGGGCAGGAGGCGGAAGCTCCCCCAGGTCGTCCATGGAATGGCTCTGGGTCAGGAGGGGCGGCGCCTGGTTTTCGGAGCCGGCTCCCTCCACGGACAGGAAGAGGGAGGAGCGACGGCCCTGAACTCGAGCACGCTCTGAAAGGACCTGCTGCTGGTACAGCTCGGCTCTGCTGGGGCTGCCTGGGTCCAGCTTGGACGGGTCGTGGTCCTTGATTCCAAGGCCTGAGGAGAGAAGACACAACATGGGAACATACGGCGCTACCGTGGCTCATGTTCATCCACACGTCAACCAGAAAGAGTCTAACCCTGCTCCTCAACAGGAAGTTGCTTCAACAAAGGCGACTTCCTCCTCTGGGGTTTAGTGGGCGCAGCCTGCTGCCCTACGTTAGCGTAGGGGTTTTCTATTGGTCGCCCCCGGCGACGCGACAGCGGCGAGTGGCCGAGGGCGGGGCTGGTGCTGTGGAGAGACAGCGTGGAGGTGTGCGTGGCCGTGTGAAGGGTGTGTGTTGCGGTGTGTGTGGCCGTGTGAAGCGTGTGCGTGATGCCCGCGTGCGCGTCAGGCGGCTGCAGCGGCGGCGGCGTGTCCTGCAGGATGATCATGGACCTCGCCTTCCGCTGCCGCTCCGCGTGCGTGTGGCTCCTCGACGGAGAGTCCGACAGCTCCTGCAGCCGGGGTTCTGCTCCGGGCTTGAAGCTGGAGCGGGTCAGCCCCTCTCCTCTGGCCGGGGGAGGAGGCGGGAGGAAGGAGGGAGGAGGCCCAGAGTCGAGGAGGAAGAGCGAGGAGGTGGAGGAACCTGAAGGAGGAGGAGGCGGCGCTGTCTGAGGAGGAGGAGGGATGAAGCTGTCGGTCAGCGACGAGCTCCGCGGAAACCGACTCTCGTTGATGAGAGCTGAGATCCTGTCGTCCTCGGGAGTGCCTGCCGCGTTGCCATGGAAACGCAACAATAACACGAGGGAACATGAGGGGTGGTGGAGAAGCAATGAAACAGAAGTGTGCTGGATCGGGGACTCACCGAAGCTCTTGGTCCTGGACATCCCTCTGGGTAAAGCCATGGTGCTCTTCTCTGGAGCCGAGGGGGGAACCAGACCCTGACGCTCGAACAGAGACTGAGGGGAAGCAGTTACTTTAGTAAGATCTGAAGGAACTCGGGTTCACACCCAGCTACATAATTACAATTCAGTACAATAAGTCCAGCTGCTCACATTAATCTCGGCCTGCGTGATTCGTCGGCTCGTGGGTCGTTGTTTGACTGTTGCTGCTCTGAAGTCGTCGGACGGACGACCCCTCAGAACCACTTCCTGTTGACCCCCAGCCAACATCTCGTCCAGTTTCTCTGCGAGAGCGAGTCAGAGGGATCATAGGAGGATCTGAACCAGTCCACGTCCGCATCAGGCCAAGCGTTTACAACTGCCTCTGGGCTTCATTTCTGCACGGTGTGATCCTCAGCAGAACCCGGTCCAGTGACCCGGCCACAAACGCTCCAGGACTCATACTTTAGCTTTCAGCCCTTCAGAACTGACTTGGCTTAATGCAGACGCACACTGACCCGATGGCACCGCCGCAAGAGCACAACAGAACCACACACCGAAACAACAGGGACAGAACCACTTCACTTCACAGGACGTGGCCCAAACACCATCAGCCTGTTTGTCATCGGCCCAACTACATGCAATGAACGGGTTTACAACAGTGAACGAGCAGCAGCGTCAGTGACTCACCGAAGCGTCTCCTCCTGGCTGCAGACAGAGCAAAGGTCAACGACTCACACTCCTAGTGTGACTCTGTGTGTGTGTGTGTGTGTGTGTGTGTGTGTGTGTGTGTGTGTGTGCCTTGTTTACCTATCTCCTCCAGGTCAGCGGTCATGGACTTGGATCGGAGCGTCAGTGAGGTGCTGGGGGCCCGTTTGGGAGGAGGCGGAGCCGTTGCTGAGAAACACAGAGTTCTTTAGTGTTTGATGGACTTGTCATTGAACCTAACCAGACGTATGAGACACAATGAAGCTGCACCTTTCTTCCTCAGCAGGTTGGATTCAGATTTCCTGGAAACGGAGACCACCTTCATCAGGAGTCGACTTCCTCCCTGTCGGATGAGAGAGACGACCTGCCGGTGGCCCACCTTCACCACGTCGGTACCGTTCACCTGCACGTCAGGGAGCGTCATCCTTCCATTAGTTCACCCACACAAAGTCTGCCTCACATGAATCTGTACACGTTACGTTACGTTATGAGCTCCGTTTTTTTTTATTCGTCCCATTAGAATTTAAATTCAAAATGATTTGGGTTCAACCTCTATCAGGAAGTCTCCGGTACGAAGCCCCGCCCTCCAGGCCACGCCCCCCTGGTCGACTGACTCCAGGTACTGCAGGGCAGGAAACGCTGGGGTGGGGGCGAACTCTTCGATGGGCGTCTCAGCTTGGAACAGAAAGAAGGAGGCATGGTTTCATTGCTCTGCAGCTGGAAGTGGCTGGAAGGACAAGCCTCAACCAGCAGTCACCAAATACTCATCAACAAACTGGCCCACATTTGGGAGCATGTAAAAAAGATGAAATGTGGGACGTGAGGTATCACAAATTACCAAAAAAGGCCACTTTATTAGGGACACCTGTAACGCCCGGTTCAGGCCAATACACAACTGTTTAATTGTATCTGTACAAGCTGATGTAGCCAGAGTTTTAAAGTGCTCTATTCCTCTGGAGACGCTCCAGATTTAATCTCTCCTCCCCTGCTCTTCCTTCCTCCTCCACCCACCCACCACTTCTCCATCTATTCATCTGGCTTCCTTCGCTTCCCACCTTTAGCTCCTCTGAGGACGAAGCCGAATCCCTCGCTCTCCCTCTTCTGCAGCACGGCCGTCTTCTCCTCGATCACGTAGTCACTGTGAGCATTGCACCAAACAGTCCGCGATGTTTGTGGTGTCATGTATGGATTCATAATCAGGTCACAGTCACACAAGTCACCAACAGATTCAGTTACTAAAGTGAGTGCCGACTGATGTTGCAGTGAGTGGTGTAGTACCGGCACTGACCTGTAGGAGGTGTAGTTGTCATATGATCCCACAGTATAATGTCTGAACAGCCTCTTGGTTCTGTCCTCCCTCGTCTCTGAAACACAGTAACAAGTGCAGCACATTTAAAACTCACAGTAGACCTCAGCCCTGAGTCCACTTCACCGTCATACCTACCCAGTCTTGGGTCGTACTGTCTCATCTGAACTTCTTCCACACAGTCGGCAGGAAACCAGCCCGTTCTCCCTTTGACGCTTCCTTCCCAGAACCCCCCTTCACCTATAGACAGAACTGAGGGTCCACAGCACTCGGTCAGTCTCTGTGGCACCTGCTGTCAGAACCACAGGTGTCTGACCTCACCTTTGACCCGTTCTCCTCGGTGCAGCTGGATCTCTCCGGGCCCCTGGGGGACGTGGGAGCGGGTGGCGATGAAGGTGCGTCCTGGTACGGCGCTGTACAGCCTCCTCTTCCTCATCTGAGGGGTCAGTGGGGGAGAGGAAGGGGGGCTGGTCTCCACGTGACCTCCCCCACTCGGGCTGCAGGCGGTCGAACACACGTTCAGAGGGTCACAGTGAATTACAGCGGTGCCACCTACAGCCGTAACGACAGTAACCATGGCGACGGTGTGTGTAAGGGGGTGCCGGGTAAACCTGTGTGTACCTGAGGCGCCGTGTCTGTCGTCGGAGCGAGTGCGTGTGCGTGTCGTGGTGCGTTTCCAGGCTTTGGAGAGAGGGTCCGGGAGAGGAGGCGGGACTTTCCAGAGCGTTGTCACTCGCTGAGCGAATCAGGGAGCGAGGAGACGACAGACCATTTCCAGCCGTCGTCCGGGTCACGCCGACTCGGCGGCGCTTTGTGTAGGACGGAGTTTCTCTGAAGGGAACTGCTTGGTCACAAACACACACACAAAGACACACACACACACACACACACATACAAGGAGAGTCAGCTGGCTACTGTGGGAACCGCTACTCACATCTGCACACGACCCAAACGGGCCTAAACTCTGAGCCAACTCACCAACGTCAGAGGCTTTGTGGATCTTTATGATTTCTGCAAGATCAAAGTTCCCAGCAATGATCGCCACCTACACACACACACACACACACACACACACACACACACACACACACACACACACACACACACACACACACACACACACACACACACACACGATCAGACATCTTCATAACCGCCGCCGTGTCTTCTCCACAGGATGGTTATCAGTATTTAATGAAAGGTTTAAGGAGGTTTTATTCCGTTTTAGCGCTCCACACTTCACCTGGAAGGCCGTCTGGTTGTTGTAGTTCTTGATGTCCTTGTTGGCTCCTCTGAACAGCAGTACTCTGGCACAACTGTCCTGGAAAACCAGCAGCAGGAAATGAGCGTTCGCAGGAACGAGTGGCTGCTATGCTTCAAAGTACTGAGCCCCTCCATCCTCTAGAGACTGAGCCTAGGCTGGACATTAGCTCCGTCCGGCTTATGAAGCTGTGGATGTTCACCGCCTCACTGTGTGACTGTTCCCAGTGACTGTGTTTACGGCGGTTTCATCAGTATTCGTCAGACTGGGTGTTTACACTGACAGTGGAGCAGGTGACAGCTGGGAGACGAGCAGACTGGTGGCTTCGATGGAAAATGTGCTCTGCCTCTGAGGTTTTGCATTAATGCAGCACTTCTGGTAGACATCCAGTATCTGGTATATTTGAGCAGCAGGAGCTCATGAAGCAATGCCTCTGACTAACTGTTACCTGTACCGTTGTGTTCAGAGTCTAGACAGCAGCGATGCCAGTGAAGTGCATCACCTGGCTCCGGCAGTCAGTCTGTACCAGCAGGAGGCAAGAGACAGGGTGTTACCTGGTTGTACAGAGCACACAGGTGTAGTGCGGTGTTTCCTGATGCATTCTGGGAACTCATGTCAGCGCCATAGAACAGCAAGTGCTCCAAGTGCTGCACGTTGCCATAGCGACATGCCTGAACACAGAATTGTACAAGGTGTGAAGTCATGATCAGCACTCTGTGAGTGTGCGCGTGGGGGTGCGTGTGTGCTTCTCACCTGGTGGATTTCCTGCCACCCATTCTCATCAGTCATCCCTGTAACCATGACAACAAGAAATCGTTCATCAGTGAAGTGTTCTTCATGAGAGACACAAAATAAATGAATAAATATTAAAATGTGTGCTTAAAGGGCAGTGGTGATGTCATCACACACACCTGCCTCTCTTCAGCTCTGAGGACACAGATCTGTTCTTTTACCTCAAACTAACCACTGCAGCTGAAAGTCTGACTCTAAAACTCTGGCTTTCTGTTCAGCTCTTCATGCAAAGAATCATGGGACACGATGAGGGAGGGAGTATCTATCTAAGTGCTGGGTACCGAAACTTCAAATTCAAAATGCAAAGCAAAAGTGAGATTTTGACTGTCAATCCAGACCCAATGAGAAGTGAGAGTATGTACACACAGACAGGTCCAAATCTGGACCTTGGGACCGACTCACCAATGGTAGCGTGGTCCTGTAGCAGCAGCTCGCAGCAATAGGGGGCGCCACCAACCATGGCAGAGTGATAGAGAGGAGTGAGACCTCTGCTGTCCTTGTAGTCTGGAGACGCTCCAAGGTCCAGCAAAGTCTGGACCAGAACCACAATCAGACAGCGCTGCATTAGATGTAGTAACATAACAGAGTTAGTTTATATGAACAGAGGCTCGTGTCTGTTCTCACGGTGAGGGCGGCGCTGTTTCTGCAGAGGACGGCCCGGTGCAGAGCGGTGATACCGTCCCTGGTTCTGAAGTCCAGGTGAGCTCCACCACTGCGCAGAACTTTAATCAGGTCGCAGCTTTCCTCCAGCTGCACCGCCAGCGTCAGGGGACACTCTGTAGACACACGATAGGAACAAGGTCAGTACTACACACGCAAAAAAAAAAAAAACACACTAAAGAGCTGCTCATTAAAATTCAACCACAACCCGAGAGTGAAGAAGCTTTGACATCATCATGAAATAATATAAAACCTAATGAAAATATTACTGTGGCTCACGATGACTTCTCTTTCAGCAGAGGTTGGACTCGTACAGGAACAAATACTAATGGCTCATGAAATCGTAGAGTCACTGTACAGCATCACATAAAACCTGAAGTACATTAGGCCACAGTGAGAACATTCAACCACGAAGCATTCAGCGTCAGGAGACGACAAAGACGGGTTCACTGACGTTCTCAGTGTGTGATGAATGATGAGCTGTGTGTGTGTGCGTGTGTATTTGTGTTTGTGTGTGCGTATGTGTGTGTGCTTCCTCACCCCCACTGTCCGAGTCATGGAAGTTGGGGTCCAGGCCTTTTTCCAGCCACTTGGAAACCTTCTCCACATTCTTCTGATGGACATGTTCCATGAAACGCTTCAGGTTTGCCTGAAAGCAAACCTTCCATCCATCACTCATTCTCGTGTATAAACCAGTTGCAGGCAGCTCATTCTGCTGGCGGTTCGTACCTTGGTGTGTAACTTAGCCAGCTGCTTGTCGTCCACGTAGCTCTGTGTGTAAACTCTCCTCTTATAGCGAAACTGTAAAACAGACAGGTGACGGGTTGGTTGATCCATGTTCACTAAGCAGCACAGGAACATAGATGGAAACACACAACGATCAGCCACAAATCAACCACACAGAGACACAACTACAGAGATAAACACAGACCTGAAGCTACAGCCTGATATAAAGTCCTCAGCTAAGCTTAAAACTCCTGCTGAGTCCTAGCGTCTGCGCTTCCTGTCAGAGCCACTGAACAGACCACTGAGTGTGTGGATCTTTTTAAAGTGAAAACCTCTAAACATGACTTCACATCGTTACAAACTTAAGGCCGACTTGGAGCTGAGAACTGGAGACAGAGCAGTATTTAGAAACAGACTAACACACTGTGGCTTTGGTTTTGATGGGACTGGACACAAACTTTACCTCCAGGTAGGGGATGGGTGTAATGGGAGGGAGGGGATACTCCTTCAGCAGCCGCTCCTCGTCCAGAAACTTTCCGGCTCGGCCATTAAACGCCGGCTGGAAGAGACCATAGTTCAAAACATCCGACAGAGACTGAGTCAAGGTCACCAGAACCCTCTGCTTACTGGTCCAAACTGGTAACTCTGGGTCCAACCGCAAACACTTCTGAGAGAGCCAGAGCCAGAGAAACAGACAGACAGAGAAAGAGACAGAGACAGACACAGACACACAGACAGGTTTGTCCTGCTGATTCATCCACGGGATCTGGGCAGTGACACCACTTGGTTGGACTGAAGTCCATCCTCTGCGTCACCACATGTTTGGTACAGGTACATACTCTACATACATTCATACATGTTTGACACACTCTAAACTTCATTCCTTCTTATGCATCTAAGTTTGTCCTACAGTGGTTCTGTGTGTTCTTCTAGATGTTCCTTGCTCCTAAACACCCAGTATGTCTAGTTCCATTGCGAGCTGACCTCCTCACGGGCCTGACTGTCCAGGGGCTGCATAATGTACTGGGCCACCTCGTGTCTGTGTGTTACCGTCTGCTGCAGGTCCGGGATGCCAATGCGGACAACGATGCTGTTTCCAGAGAGTGTGTCATCTGCGTCGTCGTCCCTGGCAACAGCAGAGCCTGTCGGGTTGCCGTTAGTAACCGCCTGTTGCCGCGGGCGATCATGTTTGGTGTCAGCAGCCGGACTCAGAGGCATGTGGCTGAAACAAGCACAGACTCGATTAAAACCAGTGAACCGGATCGAACTGAGGGTTCATCTTTTCACAGACGACCGCTTCGCTGGTTCCACTTTGCTTTGCTTCATTTGCACTGGTAACTTTCTGATACTTGGACTTGACTATTGTAATGATGATTCCTAGATCTTACTTCAGCTCACACCTCTACAAGGCGACTTCCGCACAACGCTGAAGTGAAGCTGACTGTGATATTCATCACTCTGAAATCCTGCATTTGTCACCTGGCTTTAAAATCCACTGTGTGAGTGTGAAAGTCTGGATGAGACGTTAGACTTTGTCAGGGACCTCAGTGGGGCCGGAGACATTAGCATGAATCTGACAGCCTCCCACAGCTTTCTCACTGCAGACACTTTGCAATTTCAAACAAGTCGAAGTGACAACAGACATCGTTTGGGTTTCCTGGTTTCACTGCAGAATAAACTCCAACATGGTGATTAAAACCATTAATGTCTGAATTAATGGCTGAATTCACCGTCTCTGCCTTCCCCACAGACGATAACAGCTTCAGGATGTTACATCACATCCTGTTTTTCATCCTCAGACAACATTCGAACCAATATTCGACTTCAGGTTGTGGGAATGAATGAAAGCCATAGAAGTGAAGGTCAGAAAGGTCAGAAAGTTCTACAACAGAGGTGGAACAATGAAGAAGCGCAACGTTTGGTTCAGACACTCATTGGACCAGAAGTTACTGCTACCAAGGAACTAAACAGCTATTTATTTTGTGCACATTCAAAGTTAGAGGAGCAAACAGTGGAACAGTATAGAGCCACCAAATCCCCCCGATCAGCACCAGGAGACGGAGGAAGCTCCATTCAACAGGATGCTCCGTCTTCTAGCAAATACAAACGTGATTATCGTTATTACTATACAGTCCAACCAAGAGCCTCCAGAGTCGTCTCCGCTGCTGCAGCTTTCCTCTGTTAATCTCATTGTATTTCATTATCACTTGTATTAATCGTCATTGGTGCTAATTAGCAGCCGATTGCCAGTTATGCAGCTGAAGTCAGAACTTAATGGCTGCTTCCATTACAGATGAAGATAAAAGCGAAGCGGGGAGAGAAGGATGAGTTGTGAGTTGTCATAGAAACTGGAATAGCAGGGAATCCTGTGCTAACCTCACTGTGTCACTCTGTGTGCGAGTGTGTGTTTAAAAAAAGCCCCCTGATCTACATCCTCGCTGTTGCTATGGCAACGCGGTTGAACAATTTTCGCAGCTCCACGTTTGAAAAGCACGGACCCTACCTGCTGACTGCATCCTTCTCTCTGCCACCAAGCTCTGATGGCAATAAACACAACACTACACAGCGAGGAGAAGGTGGAGACCAGAACCAAGCTCAGTCAAGTCATGAAGGATGGACAGACGACGAGTTCAGAGACAGTTCACTCGCTGAGGGCGTCTCTGATGCTGGGACAGCGTCTGACAGACACGTTCAGCGTTCCATCCCAGCACGGCAACATCTGCTTGTCAGTTCAGCCTCAATGTAGTCGTTAGTGTTTGGAACGTCGGGAAATGTCAAATGGACACGAGCACCGAACGTCCTTAGTTTGTCTACACGGACTAATCCAGTCACTCGTTGATGTTCAGATGGGTTAAATGACTAATTATGACCGTCCTCAGAGGGAATGTTGGAGCTGCAGCGATTAGATGGAAAACAACCAAATAAACAACGAAGAGAGAGTCAGACTGAAAAATAAATTAATGGATACAAACACATTAATAAGATGTGTCTAAGAAAAAAAGAATAAAGCAGCAAGAAAATCTGAAACTAAACCTGTAAGTTTCATTTTAAGACGTGTGACGTGTGACCCACCCAGAGTCTACACGCGGCTGTTGCCCTCGGTGTGTGTTTAAAATAAGCTTTTCCTGAAATGAAGGGAAATGGATGAAGCGACTTCTGGTTGTGACACTCGCTCAGCAGCCGACGCTCAAAACTCCAACACGCAAGTGTCCATGAAAGCAGCAGCAGGGAAGAGGTTTCAAAACAGCCGCCAGTCTCAGCGGCAGGACTTCACCACAACAGTCAGCGTCTCAAGTCTCTGCAGGTTGATTTTCACAGCACGCTGAAACGAAGTGAAACCACGACTGTAATCAGGCAGAGCTGGCTCGACTCGAATGAATCACTTTCTTCATTTACTACACACAAAGCTGGTAATTGCCACCGTATTTAACGCCATCATCTCCCCATAGGGAGGGATCCTCGCTGCACAAGATGAAATGTCACTGAATCAAATTAAAAGAAATTACAGATTCATCCGTTCATTCATTCCTTTTAGCGTCAGCGCTCAAGGCAGAGTTTCCCAGCATGCACTGCGAGGAGGCTACCAGCCTAAAGTAGGAGATATATTATATACACGCAGTATTAATAGTCCACAGAGGAACTCTGATCTGTGTGGGCTGAGCTGAGGCCGCTGCACACGTGACACGCTCTGATAAGAAAATGCCACAGTCACAAACGACCACGGATGTGAATTCAGTGAGAGGACGTTGAGGAGGCAGCGACCGCCCCAGCGGAGCAGACGTCTGAACAGTCACACCTGATGCCACAGGCCCAAGGCACTGAACGCAGCAGCAACACGTCGGACTGGCATCGATGTGTCCCTGAACCTCCACAGACCACACATCCACCGTCACAGGCTCATCCCAACAGGTAAAACAGCTCAGCAACAGTGGCAGAGTGACCACAGACCTCTGTGAGCAATAATATTAATAAACGGGGACTACGCATCTCTGGAATGCCCTAAAATGTCCCATCAACTTGTTCTAAAGTTTGTGTCGTTTTGTCTGCAAGCACAGAAAGGACAGAAACTTTAAAGCTTGATTTAATTTTAGGCTTTTCATGCATCACCGCCTGGAATGAAGCTCGCTAAATCAGAGCTTTCACTGCAGTTTGATGGATTAACCTTCAGAGTGAAGGAAGAGACAAAAGGGGAGCCAACGCTCTGACAGCTGTTCAAATACACATTGGTGACACACACTGTTGTGAAACCGCTCGATTACACTAGAGTTTCTAAAGTGACTCCCATTGAAGAAGAACTGTGACGGGCTGCGACTGGATCGGTCCTGACGTCGGTAACGCTGAGTTAATAGTTTGAAACAAGTCACCTCCCTGAACATATTTGATTCTGTTCAAACGTTATAGATGCTGGGTTTTCCAGACACGTGACCACAGACCACTCATTTAAAGGCTCCAGACAATAAAATCAAAACATCCAGATTTCAAGACCCAAGCTAATGACGGCGTCTTCCTCCTCGCGCTTCCAGGCCCGTTTCACACCCATCCTGATGCTGCTGGAGCGCTGACCTTTTCACAGCCGCTGCTGCCTAATGCTGTTGATTTGTCTAATATTCGAGGTGTTGGTTTGTCTTTGTGCTCTTTGCAATCAGTGCGTCTGATGGTGCAACGATTATAAAACTACGCAAGTGGTTAAAAGGCTCACAGTCCTGCTTCTAATGTTACAGAGCTCATCTGTATCTGACATCAAAGCTTGGAGGCAAGATGAACAGGGGAAGCTGTGGTTTACAGGGCAGAGACGTGCTTCTTTAACTCATCATGAAGAATTTAAATTGTCTTCTGGTTTGGTGAAGCCAGAGCTTCAGTTTGAGACTTCTCTCCAGATCAACGTAGCTGCTGCTGTGTGGGCGGAAAGCAGCTCGGTTCAGCACAAAAACTGGAAATAATCAAAATGGTGACCCCGAGTTATTTCAGGACCGAGCCTCCTTTTGCTCCAGTCCAACCAGAAAACCAAAAGACGATCGTCCTGAACACGGCCCTGGATCAGATGGGTCCTGAAGGAAACATGAAGGATGGACCCTGGGAAGCGTTGCATAACGGAGCTCTGCAGAGAGGAATGCAGGAAAACAAGCACTGTGTGCATCACAAAAGCTGCTTCTGCCCCCACTGAGTGTTACCTGAAGGACCCATTCACATTTATAACATGCAGCCATAATGAGAGACAGAGCAACTCTCAGTGGAAATGTGGTACGACTGGTAACAGCAGCAGCATTTTGCCTGCTGAGGTGTGAACGGGTCTGAACTAAAGGATGTAGGAGTGGAAGGAGTGATGTGAAGGAAGCGATACGGAGGCAAAGGCTGCGGACGAAAGAACCGTGGACCAACTCCATCTGGCTTCAGCTGTGAAACTGCTTCCCGTCGTATCAAAGCAACTTCATGTCCATGAAGTCATAGAAACATCAGTCCACACAGCGACACGACACCAATAAAGACTTCTTCATAGCAGAAGTTTTTACAATTTACACCAGACTGCAGATTTCAGCTCAGTGAAGAGAGACGCTGTCCATTCATCAAACCTTTCTATTCAGACACACTACACAGAGCTGGTCTCGACAGTCCTCGTCCATGATGCAGAAATACTGGATGTTCCTTTATAGTGAGAGGAGCGTCTGTGTCACCAGCTGACAATAATCACAGTCTGCCTGTGGTGCCGACGCAAGGAATCGGCTGCTGAGTTTCACCGACACCAGTGAGAGAGGAGGTAGAACGAGGACAAACCTCAGGGGTCTGAAGGAATCTGGTGCCGACGGTGAGCGATCACCTCGTCAGGTGTTAACTAACACAGACTGCTCCCAGTCCTCCCAGTGTAGGACAGGTACTGCACCCACAGACCCGAGGCAGCACCCAACACTAACCAGTGACCACAGGAGGCGAAGCAGCCACCGAGCTGTCACCTACTTCCCACCATTGTCTTCCTACCAACGCACCCTGGAGGTGAACTGCTTTGAAAACGCGGTGACCTCAACGGGCTCCACGTCGACCAAACAGTCAGGAAGTGATCAAAGCAAACAACGTAGTGAAACCACTGAGCCACGGAGTAAAGCTCTGTTCTTACCTATCGTCAGCTGTCCCATCAAACTTTTCCAAAGGCCTTTACTGACTTTTACGGGTCTCTGCGAGTCTGACAGGAGTTTGGGTCCTGGTGGTTCTGGTGCCAGGTTCTTGATGTGTTTTTTATCGGCTGGTTGGACGGAGACGCTTCTGATGGACTGTAATCCTGAATCTTCTGTAGGAGTTGAGGAGTTTCTGTAGATGTTTCACTAGAAGTTGGTAACAGCTGACTGTAGTATTGTGTCCTGCGCTGGAGGTCTCAGAGCTTCAGGCTGTATTCTGGGATCTGCCCTGCCCATCCTGTAGAGAGGAAGGAAAAGAGGGAGGAAGATCGGGAGGAGGCGGGTGAGAGGATATGAAGGAGGGGAGGAGGAGAAAAAAACATGTCAGAGGAGACGACGGAGCGCCGCTGTGCACATCACAACTGGGTCAGGCTCGCTTCAGGTCCAGGCCGTTACACAATGTGAAGCTGTTGTATCGGTTATCATGGCAACTGGATGACTGATAAACCACGTCTCCAGCCGTGGCTATTATGTAAACTTCTCCGTTTCTATTCTCAGATCAGTAGAAACGATGGTGGGAGCCGGTGCAGCGGGCCTGGAGCCTCACATGTGGAGGTTTCACCTGCTCCACCCCCACACGTGCACGCGTGTCCTGGGGCTCGGCTCAACAGGTTGCAGAGATCGTAATGAAGGTGCTGGTCTCAAAAAGCAGAATGAACTTTACACACCAGGAAACAAGCAACAGTGCGACGTGACGCCTGCCGAAACTATAGGAACCAGTACGAAGCAGTGAACGGAGGAGCAAAGGCGATGGATCGTGACTCACTGGGCTTTTAATAGGCCGACTCCACCTACTGAAAACACTGAGCACGGGCAGCGTCCACAGCTCCCATTAGACACACTACATGTGGCCAAGTGTTTGCTGCTCAGACTGGGACAACTGGAGTGGACGTGACTCTCATCCAGTTTAAAATGGGAGTTTGTGTCTCTGTATTTTCAGGGTTCTTTATATTTGAGGATTCAGGGGAAGAAGAAGCTTGAGATGTGGAAATGATCAGGATTCTTTTGGAACACGCAAAGTTATAAAACTAGGACTTCTTAGATTTGAGCAGATGACTGTCCACAGGCTGTGGTCGAAGAAAGCCGACATGCAGGTGACTCATCAGAGGCTTGTTCAATAAATCAACCTGCAGCCATTGTTCACCTGGTATAAATACGCCTGTCCTTCAAGTTCCCAGCAGAACGTTGCTGACTAACTCTTTGCTGGAAATGGATGAATTTACTGAAAAAGGACTAAAGCGACTGTGGCTTGCAGCAGTGCTGTTGAAGGTAGCATGTTCGCTGGCAGCGTTAGTGGGACTCAGGCCACATCACCATCCTCACCTGTTACTGCTGCTAACTAATGAAGACTGGAGCAACAGATGAGCGACGTTCTGTTATCGCCCAGCTGTTGACCTGTTTGCTCACTGGCAGACTCCGCTAGCTTGCTGCTAGCCGCCTGTAGCATGCTGGTAGCCAGCTGGTAGCCGCTAATGGCTAACAGCATGCTAACCAGCTGGTGCGTGTGCGTTGGCCTGTGGAACCAGTATGTTTCTATGGCAACGCAGACAGCAAGAGGGCATGCTGGAGACACGAAAACAATTGCAACTTGACAAAAGATTCGAAGCACTTCCCCTGACTCACAGTTCCTGTTTCCTGTCTGGGCGGATGTTTGGCAGGAACATGCTGAGAAGCTGGACGGTGCTGATAACACATGCACACGTCCGTCCAGGTAGAACCCGTGGACGTTTTACCTCTTCATTTTTCATATTTACAGATAAGTCAAATGAGGCTCAGTGCTAAATAACATGACAACAGAGCGGCAGCAGAGTGAACGCACCTGTGGCCTTGATTTGTTTTGCTCTGGTTTCACACATTATTCTGTTCACAATTAGAAAAGTTATGCTGTTATAATCACATCATTATTTCCTTTTTTCTTCTAGTTGCTCTGTGACATTGATCTGATCTGAGTCTGCTCTGACACTTTAACGTCCTACTTGTTCCTTTTAAATCGTCTCTCCTCCATCAGAGCTGTGATCCACTACACAACCCTCACGTCCTTCCCTGTAAGTGGGTACATCCAGACTGAATGACGTCTGGCTCTGCTGATGCTGTGGCCCATAGTCACATTTCATTAGTACTGAATAAAGGCAAGTTTCCTCTATTATGCAGTGAAGTTGAGATCATCACATATTTGCATCCACTCTGCACCAGTCCTCACAGCCCTCGCTACATTTCAGCCGCCCAGTTGTGCTCCAATCACTAAAGACGCATTTCATTGTGAGGTGTGAACAGGAGCTGTGTGTCCTGGAAATATAGCTCCCTTTGCCATTACCATGGTAACCAATGGCAGGAGTTGATAATACCCTGTATTCTCTCTCCAACACACACGTACACACACTCACACACACACATGCACACACACACACACACATTCAAGCACACACACACGCACGCGCACACACACACACGCACGCACGCACACACACACACACACACACACACACACACACACACACACACACACACACACACACACACACACACAGTTCACTTTTACCCGTTCAGTCCTGTTGGCGCCGCCTAGAGGCAGAAACGTCCATGACTGTAGGACTAATGACAGGCAGACATACGGATGCACACTGTGACCCTTGTATCTGAGCAGGTGGTGGTAAAAGCTCATCGTGTTCTGGATTAAGGTGCTGGTTTGGGTTACAGTCTGCCCTGAACATGCTGACAGCCTGCAGAGGCCAGCGAGACGTCGCCTCACTGAACTTCTGGGGGAGGCAGAACATCACTCAGCTCTGCACACAGACACTTCAGCTGCTCGCAAGGGGATCAACGCAGCAACACTTGCTTATGCAAATATGCACCACAGGCCTAGAAGACATTTAGACTGACAAAGACATGTGAGGCATGCAGACAGAACAGCCAGTCCATAAAAGTGGCTCAGGACACTGACCTGGACAAAGCGACCACAGCGACCAGGAGGCTGGTTAACGCTCAGAAAACCAGGAACGCAGCAATGATTACGTTTGTCACGTGACAGCTTTGACTGATACAAGAAATTCAGCAACACTGAAGCAAAAACAGCTAATCCGCTACGAGGGCTTCATCCATTTTGGATTTTATTCAGTGGTCAGCGCTGCCAACAAGATTTGCTCCTGCCAGTGATGCAAATTCACCAAATGTGAGTTCACCAAAAAGCTGAACTTGTCAGTGTTAAAGATTTTCACAGATTTATTTCACACTGAGAAAATGTGCTGAAATAAACCGACTGTGACGAAACTGATCTTATGGTGTCTTTGGAGCAGAGGGGTAGCAGGAATCAAGCAAAACCACGTTGGGTTGGAAAGATGACCAGGTGTTAACCAGATCAGCTGATCAGCCTTCAGACGATTAGCTGTTCTAACACCTACTGCTCAAAACATTTTAAAATGAAGATCTGAGTAGGGACATGGCTGCAGCATCAGCCGAATACACATACCACTGTCCATCCCATCGAATTAAACACTGGATTCACAACTCTGTCCAGAAACTGGCCACCAAGCAAACAGGTACGAGCCCTTCACTGGATAATTGCTGCAGTGATTAATGTGTTTCGTCTGGCGACACAATGAGGCCAGCCGACTGCCTGAAGGTACGGAGCGACCAGAGACTTCCACGTAAGGAAGAGGAGAGGATGAGATCATATTGACTGGCTTCCAGGGTTCAGACCGGGGCTATGATCTCTCTCTCTGATCAGTTCAACTCTAATCCCACAACCAGAACCAGGTTACATAAGTGCACTGGAACCAGTGGGAACAGGAGCAAAGATCAGATCTGCACCTTCCTTAAAGTGTTTTCAGGAAACACACACCTTCAACCTTTGACTATGATGAGCAGTCAGTCACGCAAGGATTAACATGTTGCCATGACAACCACGTGATGTTGAAAAGTCAATACTGCAGAATAAGTGGACGATCCACTTCCTGTTTGAAGCAGATCATCTCTTCAGATAGACGGTCTGAGGATACGGCCTACACACTCACTGCTGCTCTTACATAACACACACAGAGGACAGAGGGAAAGTGATGCTGGAGGAAGCAGAAACAGGAAATAAGACGGCAGAGAGAGAAAAGAGGAAAGCTAGGAAGCTTGGAAAAGAAGGGAATTCATGGAGGGAATATAAAAAGGAGAAAAGAAAGAAGTGAAGGAATGAAAATGAAAAAGACAAATTAAAAATTAAACCAGGGATAAATATGAGATTAAAGGAAGGAAGAGGAAACATAGGGTTGGGAAAAGGAAGGCTCGGAAAGGGGGAAAGGAAAGGAAAAAAGGAAGGTAGGAAGAAAAGGACGGAAGAAAGGAGGTAAGGAAGGAGAACTGCCAAGGAAGGAAGCAGGACAGAAAAAAGAAAAGCAAATGAAAATGCTGACACTAGAAGAAGAGATGACTAGAAAGAGATGAGGGCAGGAAATGAAGAATACATAGAAGGAGAGAAGAGATGGAAGGAAAGAAAGACAAGAGTAGGAAAGGACATGAAGGAAGATAGGGAACGGATGGAGGAACATAGGAAAGGAAATAGGAAGAGAGGAGGCAAGGAAGAGATCTCCATCCTTTCCACGAAGAGAGATGCTGTGGATGAGGGAGGGAAAGAGATGACAGGAAATAAAGCAAAGGAATGGAGGACACCCAAAGGATGACAGGAGGGAGACGCTACAGAGCAATGAAAATAATTTACGACTTTCAAAGTTACAGACGAGCAGCAAAACACACACGCACACACACCACTACTATATAAGCAAATACACACAGCATTTTCTCAAACACACACTCAAATATAAAGAGGTGCAGAGACTCACCCAGAAGATCACTGACTCGTTCTCCATGATGACAAACTGAAAAGAAAAGACTGATGGACAGAAAGAGGGGATGAAAGATGGGAAAAAGAAGAGGGAGAAGAAGAAGAGGTATCTGGAGACGAAAAGAGAGGAAAGAAGACAGAGAGAGATGGGGGAGAGAGAGAGAGGGAGAGGCAGGATGAGTGGAAGGCTGGTCGGTATCAGCCCACACACTGCTAGCATGACACACACGCTCTCTCTACACCAGTGTGTGCGCGTGTGCACGTGCAAGTGCGCACGTTGTCTCCCACTCCAATGCGTGGGTTACAAAACACACCTCTCTCTCTCCTGCCTGTCTTTCTGCCTCTCTTGCTCACAGCAAAAGAGAGAGAGAGAAGGAGAGAAACCAAGGGACAGAGAGAGAGGGTAAGCAGCGTGGGCGTGGAGGAGCGGCCCCGTCGCCATGGCAACGATGCAGTAGCAAAAAAAAATTAAACAAACGGTGTCAGCATCCAGGAATCTGAGAATCGTTCTCATCAGCAGCATGATAGCAGCATGATCAGCATGATAACGACACGAGGAAAATGTAAATGATGAGACATGTGTGAAGCCAACACATGGCGGCGGTCACATGACTCACATGTGTTCCCCACACCTGAGTTCCAGCTCTGCTCCATCACCTGCACCATCACTCAACGATGACGCGACAGGAAGTGTTACTGGGCCCCAGTGGGTCTGTGTCAGACGCTGAACGAGGATCACGACCAACGCTGCTGGGAACAAGGAGGTGTCAGGTGGAAGCCCAGTTTAGGTGGAAACAGCCTGGACCAGTTACCTGAAGGTGAGACTACAGGTGCTAAAGCAGGCAGCTGGAGTTTCACCACAGACTTTCCATTAGATAATTGTTATTTTCCAGGCACTTTCACAACTAACAACCAACAATTTTCCAGCTATTGATGTGGTTTGAAAGGTTCAGCTGGATGTGACTGTGTTTGTCTGAGCTGTCAGCGCATCTGTATGAAAACACTCGGACCCACTCGTCCTTATGATTAAACCACTAATCTCTGGTAATGATAACTGCAAACACTGAAGTACGAGCAACGTGTTCCTCAATGAATGAGCTACAGCTGAGAGCAGACGAAAGGAACCAAGGGTGTTCATTTCCTACCTCACAAATGAGTTTAAAAGCACAAAATATATGAATACATATATAATAAAGATATGATATAGATGTCAATCAGAATCCATCTTATGCTACTGGAGTTATTTCCACTCAGCATTGGACCCCATCGCTGCTGCTGCAGCGCCCTCTGCTGGACGGGAGCAGCCTGAACGCTGTCCTCTACTTTTCACACTCATCGATCAAGTGTTTGGTCTTTAACTCAGGTTTGACAATTACAGAACAATACGTCAGCAGATTATAATCAGTTGAGTGCGAACCTCATCATGACACTGAGGTGGAAAATCCAAGTGTTGGTGGATGTTACAGGTTAATGGATAGAAAGGTCAGCACGAACGAGCAGCACCAACACATCTATTAGCAGCAAGGGCATCATAGAAGTGAAACAAGAAGGAAAAGCTGACTTTAAACGCACTCTTTATTATCCACAGCCAGTTTCTGAGCCCAGTCGACTGGAACCACAGTAAACCTACAAACCGCTTCCCAAACTTCACTCTGGGGATTTCTCCGCTTAGCAGATCTCCCTTTTAGGATTTCCATTTTAATTTCAGGTTGAACATCAACTGATGACCGACGGTCTGTTTCCACGGCAACCTGCAACCTGGTGGGGATCAAAAACCCTATTAATATGTATATCAACAATGCAATTATGAGTTGGTCAGATGTGTTTCACAAAGTCAAGCAATTGAAAACAAAGCAGCAAAGCGAATGATCAGATAAGACAGTCGACACGCAAGTGTGTCTGTTTTTAATTCCTAAAGCTAGCAGTTCATCACTACAGGTCTCATGGCACGCATACTGTGAGAAGGAATCTGAGGGCTGACGGGACACTTCCAGCTGCAAACAAGGTGAGACAAATTTAACCTACAGTAACCTTCAGAGCTGCTGTTTTGAGCCCAAACCATCAAGGGCCTAGTCTGTTTGAGACGCATCCAGGCAGTGAATATGTAGAGCAAAACCTATAAAAGTGAATAGACATAAAGTGGCAGAGTCCTTTTTTCTGTGTTTGTGTCAGCTGTTCATTCACTTCAAACACAAACTGATCTTTGTTTGAGCTCTTTAATTCAGAATGTCTTGATGCTGCAATCATACAATACGCTGAAGTATTCAGTAACAATAATAAAGCCTACTACAGTCACATCATCGCTGTGGTAACAGTCAGTGGTTCTGGTTCTACTCACTCACTGCTGCACTTGTTCTGTCGTTAGTGTCTTCACCGGTTTCTAAAAGCAGGTGTTTGTTTCAAGCGTCTTTATGTCCCTGCAGTAAAATGTCCACATAGGCTCCCGTCACCAGGCTGTCCTCCGATACCCCCAGCTGCTCCATCAGACCCATGGCCACCTGATAATAAAAGACACTTTAACAACTCGCACTGAGCAAACTAATAATCGCGTCGACAGTCATTCACAACGACGAAACATGAAATGATTTCTGCTGAATGGAACAGCACGGTCAGCACAGCTGTGCTTCATAGCATCCAACGTGTTCAGGGTAATTCATAAAGATCAATGAGTTCCCATAAGCAGACATAAAGCCACCAACTGCTCCTTTAGTTAGAACAGTAAAGACGGAAATGAAACGTTTTGAAATCATATAATATTTGAATTGTGTGCTGTGACCTGCAGCGTCGTCAGAGGAGGAATCCAAACCATTACCATTATGTTTGTTTGCTTGTTTCTGTTTGTAGACTTCATTTCCCAGCTGCAGCTGACATATTAGAGTTTTGGACAAAAATCCACTCTATCGTATTTGTACAGCTGCAGTTGACTTTAAGCATCACCACAGAGCAGACGATGCTGAAACACGGAGCCGATGATTTCTACAGTATAATTATCTAATTACTAAAGGGTGTCGTTAGCTAATGTTGAGTCAGCTCTTGGAGAACATGTCATGTCATTAAGCCAAGAGCTTTGCCTTCGGTTTCAGGCTCAGCTGAAAACCCACCTGCTGTCCCTCCTCCAGCGTCTGCTCTGGTCGCATCACCACCTAAACAAAAAGACACCTTATTCACTTCATTGCGTCACGTGAACCGAACTCTGGATCAATTTCAGGTGATTGGCAGCTTCATTTTTCAGGCCACTCACCTGAGGATTTAGTGCAGTAACCTGCTGCTCTCTGCTTCCCTGTGGCTCACACCGATTCAAAGCAACCTCCAATGCTAATTTTACACTTTATAGCAAGTGCAGGTTAGTTTCAACTTTTAGTTTTACCTGAGTTAGGTTGAGGTTGAGGGGTTGATACTGTTGCTTTACAGTATGTTCTCATTTTAACTAGCTGAGCAGAAGAGCGAGCATGAGAATCAAACTAAATGAATCAAATAAATATAAAACCACACAGACGACATATAAATGGTTTCTGTAATGCCGCCTGCTGATCATAACTGCGTCGTTCCAATAAAAACCTCCTACGGATCGTGATTGTTGGTGGTTTACACATTTTCCTTTTGGTTCAAACTGGTTATAAGACGATTAGCATGACAAGGATAAGTTGATGATGAGAAAGCTCATCACCCTATCTGTGTCTAATTGAAAGAACATTTAAAACAACACAAATGAGATGGAGGGTGAATTACCTGCTGAGAGTAAAAAGCTGGGTCGTTACTAATTAATAATTAATAAATCTTTAAATCTCATTGTCTGCTTGATTAATCATGTGGGCTGAGTTATCCATAAAATAAACCTTAAAAACTTTAAAAAACACAGATTTCAAAACTTCCATCAGACTGAACTGTGACCACGTCAAAGCTGCAGGAACAAAATGTGACAAAATCAGAACAGTGATGACCTCCAGCTCCATGTAGTGTCCCAGTCCCTCCACTGTGTCCAGGTGAACTCTGGTCTGACCAACCAGAAAGAGCCGCCGCTGCTTCCTCACCTCGCCTTTGACCCCGAGGGCGTCTGACAGGACAGTCTGTGCAGGCACGGACAGGCACACACAAACACACATAAGACTAAAACACACAACAACCCCTGGTATCACTGCAGAAACACATAGACTGCGGCTGTACCCGCAGGCCTGGTGGGTCGCTGGTCGGACTGATGGAGTAACGAGACAGTTTGGGTCCATCGGTGTCTGGACGCTCGTAGAATATCAGCTGACCTGAGCCGTTCTAGGAAATGAGCAGAACCTCAAGCAACCCAAACAATTACATTTGTTTACTGTTCATTTGTTTGTTTGTTGACGTACCATGAAGTCTCGCAGCTTCAGGCGTCCCTGGCTGCAGTTGAAGAAGGTGTCGTGCTGCCTGATGATGGTGCCCTCCGACTGGCTGAGCCGAGACGCCGTCTCTGCAAAAGCAGCGGGGTCGCTCACTTTGGCTTTGATCTCCACGTTGGACAGCATGGCTCTACTGAGCATGTGCAGAAGACAGGAAGTACAGGTGCTCATAACTAATCATTGAATAAACTCTGGGAACATCTGATCGGAGTGATGACAACCAATTCAACAGCTGTTTGCATATCCATCATCCATCTGCTGACCTCTCTCTTAATTCAAAAAACATATATAAAGAGATTTGATGGAGCTGAACCCCTCCACGTGTTTTCCATGCAGGAAAGCAGTTAGCCTGTCTAACCTAATGGAGAGTGTGACAGCTGCAAAACTCTGTCCCCTGCACGTCTGGATGTGGATGATAGCAGGCCACCAGAGGAATGACGTCAGACTGTGAAAGCTGAGATTTCATCTCTTAACCATGGGGTTTATGTTCCATAGGTTAGAAACTAAACTTTTAACTCATTGCTCCGAATTGCAACAAGATGGTGGCAAACTTAGCTCGTAGTTTAGTTGTCTGCTTTTCTATCGAGAAGCAGACAAGATTTCCATCCGAAGGTCAAGAACAGTCTGACGTCATCTCCACCTTGTTTGCTCCACGCAAACGACGTTTAGCTCTGAGCAGTGTCAGTGTGCTAACGCTACGTAAAGCTGGCGGCTAGCGGCTAACGGCCGCTGCTCTATTAACACACATTAATGTTACGAATATGAACTAAAAGGTGTTGAACCTGTTCAGCTGCGTTTAGCGGCAATCCGCGCCTGCGTCAAGGCTTGATTTTCCCGCGGTTGTCTGCGTCCGGGGCGGAGCAGCGGAAGCGGGAGCGGCGCTGTGAGACCAGCCGTAACAAACACACAAAGCCCGGGAGCGCGTGCACATTTACCCCGGAAAAGCGCTTTGTGACGTCATAGCCCCCTCGCGATAAAAACATACTTCCATTAAGCAGAGACGACGCAGGGGTGTCACTCTGTACGAAACTCAAATGACGTGAAGATGTCTCACTCTGCTTCTTTTCCGGAGGCGGGTGTAGCGACCTGGCCCCTGGTTGAACCATATATGGTTTTTATTGCTAGGATCTTGGTTTGTGGTCACATTGAGCACAGACATTCAATATTACAGTGCTGCTGCTCCATCATATGCTTAGGACAAGTTACTGCATCTGCAACAAAGGAGACTGGCTGTTTAGTGACTGAAGTATACTTATTGAATACTTATTGACTTATTTAATTGATCTTAACTTTTTATGTTTGGCTTATGTCCTTTATTTATGTCCGAAGCCCTTTGGCTAACCTGTTGGTTGTTAGAATGTGCTAAATAAATAAAGTTTGATTTGATGTGATCTGAAAACACTCACTGACCAAGTCAAGTCACAGGTTCACTGGAGTAAATATACTTTGTTTCTGTTTATACACGCTTACCAGTGCTGCCGTCTATGCCAACACACACAGCTGCAGCAAGACCACATTTAGCTCTGCTCATCAACATGGCCCTGCGCTGTGTGTGTGTGTGTGTGTGTGTGTGTGTGTGTGTGTGTGTGTGTGTGTGTGTGTGTGTGTGTGTGTGTGTGTGTGTGTGTGTGTGTTTGTGTGCGTTTGCGTGTGTGTGTGCGTGTGCGTGTGTGTGTGTGCGCGTGTGTGTGTGCTCCCTGGCATTACTGGGCAGCATCAGGCAGAGACAGTGTGAGCCAGCGACAGACATGGAGGAAAGCAGAGGTTAAGATCCGGGAACAAGGAGACACCCAAGAAGGAAAAAAGTAGATTTAATGTAAGTATAAAACATCTTTAACATAACAGCAACAATCTTTTAGTCAGTGTTTGAGCTGTAACAAGGCTGCTGAAAGCTAGAACTGCCTGTCTGTCTGTCTGTCTGTCTGTCTGTCTGTCTGTCTGCCCTCTGTCTGTCTGTCTGTCTGCCTGCCTGCCTGCCCGTCTGTCTGCCCGTCTGTCTGCCCGACATTCTGTCTGTCTGTCAGGGCTCAGGATGACCGTCACATACTCCAGTAAAGTCGCCAACGCCACCTTCTTCAGCTTCCACCGGCTGCTGCTGCGCTGGAGGGGGAGCATCTACAAGCTGCTGTACCGAGAGTTCACGCTGTTCGCCGTGCTCTACACCGTCCTGAGTCTCGTGTACAGGTCTGTAAGGGCTTATGAAGCTTATGAGGTCAGAGGTGATGCAGGTGATGCGTGAGGCTGACCTGCCTGTGCCCTCCGTTCTCCAGGTTCCTGCTCTCTAAACATCAGAAGATACTGTTTGAGAAACTCTCCATCTACTGTGACAGATACGCGGAGCAGATCCCCGTCACCTTCGTCCTGGGTACCGCTCATTCACTCACCTGTAGACGGGCTCGTCCACCATCATAATGAGCATTATTATTATATATTATCTTACTCAGCTGAAGTAACCGAGGTGGCACATAAGCAGAGCATCGTCTTGTCTGTTGTCACAAACTAAACTCTGATTTGCTGGTACACGTGAATGTCAGTATGACATTACAGTTGAGCAGGAAAATGGAAACTTGAATAAATCCCCATAAAACAAATCAGATTTGTGAGAGCATCAGTGCACAGATGGGTGCTGGGTTGCCTCATTAGCAGCTGCTAATGGAATCAGATCGTTAGAGAGATGAGAGCAGCTAAAAGCAGGACGAGTAGCAGCAGCCAACACGCACCAGGAGAAACGGCATCGTGAAAAACAACCAGCATCAAATGTGTAAAATGAAAGGAATGCACACCTGCACGCGTCGCTTTTGGACCACTCAGACAGAACCAGCTGTTTGTCTTTCAGGCTTTTACGTGACTCTGGTGGTGAACCGCTGGTGGAACCAGTTCGTGAACCTGCCGTGGCCCGACAGACTCATGTTCCACATCTCCAGGTACGTTAGGGCGGCGGGTGAACGTGAAGCCGTGCTCAGAATAAGCAGCTCCGTGTCGCCTCCAGCTGCGTCCAGGGGAAGGACGAGTACGGCCGCCTGCTGCGCCGCACGCTGGTGCGCTACGTCAACCTGACCTCGCTCCTCATCTTCCGCTCCGTCAGCACCGCCGTCTGCAAGCGCTTCCCCACCATGGACCACGTGGTGGAGGCAGGTCAGCGCCTGGGTCGGATGATGGTCTGACCTCCAGCTGGATGATGGACAGGTCGGTTACTTCCCTCCCGTGCGTCTGCAGGTTTCATGACTCCGGAGGAGAGGAAGGTGTACGACAACATCCGCTCCCCTCACCTGAAGTACTGGATTCCTGTGGTGTGGTTCTCCAACCTGGCGTCTAAAGCTCGGCAGGAAGGACGCGTCCAGGACAGCATCGACCTCCAGAACCTTCTCAATGTGACTGTTTGGGTTTATGTCTAAGTATGAATGAGTGATTTGAGTGTGGCGCCGCTCAGGAAGACCAGAGGCCTGATGAGCATCAGGCTCCAATCACAGCTCTGGGCCTGGCAGCCTCGTTTAATTACTGTCTCCTCTCTGTCATCAGGAGCTGAATCACTTCAGAACCTGGTGTGCCACTCTGTTCGGCTACGACTGGGTCGGCGTCCCGCTGGTTTACACGCAGGTCTGTGTTCTGTGGAAGCAGATGCTCCTTTAATCCCATCAGTAACATGAGACTCTCACCCAGCGGACGCTAACGCTAGCCAGTCACGTTACCTGGGTAACCTGCAGTCCTGCAGATGTTCTGACCCGGTTGTCCATAGCCCACCAGGAGCCAGTGAGAATCCATTGGCCTGTTTTTCCACCTGCTCCGTCTTCGTCTCCAGGTCGTCACTCTTGCTGTCTACACCTTTTTCTTCGCCTGTCTGATCGGTCGGCAGTTCCTCGACCCAGCCCGCGGCTACCAGGGGCACGACCTGGACCTTTACGTCCCCATCTTCACTCTCCTGCAGTTCTTCTTCTACGCCGGCTGGCTGAAGGTGCTGTGAAACCTCAACCACCCTGAAACTCAGAGGTTCAGAGTCGCTGACCTGCAGCGGGGCCTGTTCTGTTGTCAGGTAGCGGAGCAGCTCATCAATCCGTTTGGGGAGGACGATGACGATTTCGAAGCCAACTGGATCATCGACAGGAACCTTCAGGTCGGCAGCTTCCGTCGCACGCTGGGAGGTCAGACACGAGCTGATTTCAGCGACAGCAGTGCTCTAAAAATAAAAGCAGGAACAGTTTCATCTTACGCCTCATGTGAGCCAGTCCTGACTCTTATTTATAGAGACACGGCTGCTTTCTAAGCTGCTGGTTTGCTTCCCGTTCTCCAGGTGTCTCTGCTGGCGGTGGATGAGATGCACATGAACCTGCCTCACATGACCAAAGACATGTACTGGAACGACTGCGACGCCCGCCCGCCCTACACGCTGGCTGCAGCCGACTCCTGCATCCCCTCCTTCCTGGGCTCCACCACCGACATGGGGTCAGTTCCCATGAGGCCGCGCTCTGATGAGGCCTCTCCTCAGTCCGGTAACCACTCTGTTCCCCTCCAGACTCTCTGACATCCTGCAGTGTGATGAGGCCGACGCCGGAGACGTTGATCCGCGGCGGCAGGGCTCCATCACGGCCAGACGTCAGGAATCGGTAATGGGCCCGTGCTCATGTTAAACTCAGCCGCTTCCACAGCTCAGACACGCGTTCTGGAGCCGTTCTCGTTCTGACGCCGCAGGTCCTGGGACGCGTCCGCCGCCTGCTGAGCGTCCAGGAGCCCCCCGACCTCCGGCCTCCTCAGACCTTCCTGAAACGACACAGCAGTGACGCCGCGTGGAGCTTCTTCCAGGACGTCAGGTACGGCGCCGGCGTCAGGCTCGGTGGGGAGATGGGAGGTTCTGACCTGCTTCTGCTCCACTCAGGGTCAACGACCTGGCTCCTCCTGACACCCTGTTCACCCTGAGGGAAGTGAGCAGCAACCCTCCGTCCCCCGACAGCTCCTCGTCGGCCGTGTTCCCCCAGCTCCTCGTCAGTCCGCCTCTTCCCACTGATGCCTGTTACCGTCGGGATTCTGGTACCGCCAGCGTGGTGAGACCTCAGAACGGACTGGATCCCTCCCCCACAACAGAGGCAGCAGGATTGGAAAGTAGAAGGTGATGTGCACTTGTATCTGCTGGTATGTTCTGAGTCACTGATGCTGAACCCATCTCTCCAACAGGACCAGCTTCTCCATGAGTTGGTCCCCCACTCAAACTCAACTGGGCCCAAAGGAGTTTCGCTGGACAACAGCTAATAGCCAGCAGGGTCCGAGCCGGCCGCGGCGGCGCCAGTTCTCTCTGCAGTTCTCCAGACAGACGTCCAAGGCCTCGGTACGCAGCCTGCCCAGCCCCAAGGCCCTGGGGAGGAGGCGGAGGGCCCTGGTTCGCGCCCAGTCCAGACGGTCACCGGGTCCGGCGGCCGACACGCTGCAGGTGCCTGACATCGAGTTCGACCATGAATTCCAGGGTGTGGCAGCGAATGAGGATGAGGAGGATGAAGGACACGGCACGAAGGAGGAGATCAAGGAAAACGACCAGTCACACAGTTCAGAAAGGAAATGAGAAACAGGACGCATGTTTAACTCCAGACGGACTCACATGGGACCAGGATCAGTCCTAGTCCAGAGGACGGAGCGAGTCCTGGGTCCAGACTGTGACCCGCTGTTCACAGCCTGAATGGACGGTGGTTCCGACGGGACACGGATCCCCAGCTGCTGGTGTGACTTTAATCCTTCCAGGAAGTGACGACTGTTACGTTTGTCTGGCTTGTAAATGTCTTTGACTTAATCATCTGCTGCGTTTGTGGCTGCCATAATAAAACTCTGACTCTGACGCTGAACATACAGTATGAGCCCTCGATGCTAAATGATGGTTCAAACGTTTGTCAATGAATTTATTGAACAGTCACGGCTTTGAACAGCCCTCAGGGCTCGTCGGCGTGCTTGGCGGGCGCGAGGCCGACGCGGTCCTGGCCTCGGTCGAAGACGCTGTAGTACTGCCTCAGGAAAACATCTCCCAGAATCCACAGGGGGCCGTGGTGGGAGACCATGTCCACGGCCTGGAAGCCGCTGATGCACAGCTCCCTGCCTGCAGACACCTCCTGGGGACAGACACACACGTGTCACCGCCGGACAGAAACAGCGGCTTCGCCTGCAAACGGGGGCTTACCTTATGAACGTAGTCCTGGGCAGAGAGGGAGTACGCCGCTCCTCCCAGTACGAAGGTCACCTGGGGTAAACTGGACAAGCGGGCGCAGTCCACAAAGTACTGAAACATGTGACATTGGAGTCAGACCTTTGGTGGACGGGGCACCCATACACCAGTCAACAGTCTGCTACAACCTCGCCATTGTTCGTTGGCGTGGCTCCGATGTGCTGCTGGAGGACGAGGATGTCTCCGGACGGCCCCGCGATGAGGGAGGTTCCTGTGTCCACGATGGCCTGGCAGCCGTGAAGGCAGAGCAGCGCGGCCCCCTGCACCTCCACCCTGACACCAGCACAGACAGCCATGAGCACAGGCACAGACAAACGGCCCGATGCAGCGCGCAGCCTCCCAACCTGTCCAGCCCAATCTGCCAGTAGGCCTTGTTGGTCACCGGCAGCCAGTGGATGGCGCCGCTGAACAGCGTGGGGTCTATCCCTCCCAGCAGCACCTCTCCCTCCAGGCTGCTGTTGGCCTTCCTGCAGGGACAAACAGGCCGTCAGCTCAGTCACCGTGTCCCACTGGATTCAGACGCGGTGACGTCGTACCTGCTGAGGTAGAAGGAAAACACCGGCTCGTCCAATAGGTTCTGCGCCATCATGTTGTCAAACACAGGTTTGCCCCCGATCTCCGCGAGCGCCGGGTAGCCCATCCCCAGAACGCCGTCGAACCTGGCCATCACAAACGCCGCACTGGGCTCGTACACCGACTCCCCAAACTCCTGGTTCAGAGCTGCCAGACCGGCCACCTGCAGAGGGGGACGGGTTTACAGGAGAAGCAGATGAGCGCCACCGTGTCTGAGGGGACGGACCTGCAGCGTGTCTCGGCCCATGATTCCCAGCAGGTTCCCGGAGCCGTAGCGGATGCCAAACCTCCGACCGTCATGATGGAACGACGTCGACTCGAAAGCTCGGAAATGCTTGTGTGACGCTGTGAACACACACACAGAGGGTGTCTCATCACCAGGTTCTGACCCGAACGCCAGAGCAGCTGAGCGAGCCGGGACGTGTTACCGCAGGCCTGGCTGACGCAGTAGGACGACGGCACCCAGAGGTCGGAGGAGCCCGTATCGAAGATCACAGAGAAGTTCTGCATCGGCGTCCCCAGGCCGACGTCGCCGTAATACTGGGCCTGATCCACACACACAGTCAGAACGGTACCGACACCTGCTGCTGGAGCACCTGTTTGTCCATTAGACTACTGTGACACCAGGCTCACTGGCTATAATCAATTCATCATTTCAGGTGGTTTAGGGATTTGAACCAGCAACCTTGGTGACTTGTTCTTACGTCCATGAAGTTGTAGAGCTTCTCGCTGGAGCGGCTGAGCCTCAGCGACGCTGAGCCCGGTGGGAAGCACTGAGCGTAGCGCCGGTCGTACACGTCAGGGCGATGATGCTCCAGAAACTCCTCCAGCCCCCCGACGGCGCGGAGCTGGGTCCGGATGGACGGGACCCGCCTCAGGGGGACCCTGGGAGGAGACAGAACGTCCTGTCAGCGTGACTCCAAGGCTCAGAGGAGCCGCCTCAGCAGAAGGCAGGCTGCTTCAAACCTACGTTCACGGTTCTCGTTAATGTTGGTTAATGAATACAAAGTTCATGAAGCAGTCACTCCTATGGTTCTACCTGATGATGGCCGAGCCCATCCATGTCCAAACCACCAAAACCACAGCCAGGTGCCGCCACATCGCGTTCCGACTTCAAATCTGGGACAGCCAGAAGTTTATTAGTCCGATTGGATCCAAGCCTGGTTACACATGGACAGAAACCCGACACCACAGCTGGAGAGCGGAACACACCCGAGGTTCAGTCCAGCTCGATGGAGAACGGAGGTCGTGGACACACTACTGAACAGACCAGAAATAAAGACGAACGGTGCAAAGAGCAAAAGGTGGCAGGCGTGCATGTGGGTACCATGGGACTAAAAACAGGTTTGGGAAACAGGCAGTCGCTCCAGTTCAGTGACTTGTTGACACTCGCAGGTCTCAGTGACTCTGACCCGATCAAACAGTTGGGGTCAGTGAACCGGAGACACCAAGAACAAGGTTAACCAGTTTTTTCCCTCAGCTTCCATCACTTGATTTCGTGGCCATGACGATACAACAACCAGAACACAGCTGAGTGCAGGCTCGGTCCAGTTATCGGTCGTCCAGTCCTGACCCACACCACGCTGACACTGTTCTTCCCTCTGTTGGTTAAATATGACCATAGATTCTAACCCAGTCTGGGTCTGAGCTCCTGCACATTCACATTTGATGCAGTTTTTTTCTGAACTCATAAAAAAAGACAAACACAAAGATGCTGACGACGACTGGTTCATTTATTTCAGTAAACAAAACAAACAAGGTCCAAACTTCTAAGTGAAATCGCCGCCAACTGGCGCTAATGCTAGCGTAACTCAGCAGTGCCAAGAGTAGCGTCAGACGCTGCTACCGTTGGCAGAGCCGCTGAAGCTAATAAGCTAGCTTTAGCATCCTGCCTGTGCAGTGCGTCCACAGTGAGTCAAACAAAAAAATAACAGCGGCGTATTCCTTTAACCTGGATGACACAAAGGTGATAAATAACCAAATGGATCCCTCCTCAGCTCGTCTTCATCCTCGTCTGTCTCTAGCAGGGATGATGGTCAGGAACTCGCTTCCTACAAGAGCAAAGCAGCCGCGTCACGAGTCAAGCGTACGACCTGTGAACCCATCATGTGCAGCCACAACTCAGCCGAGTGAACTGACCTGGGAGCGGCTTTGATGATGTTGTCGACTCTCAGGATCATCTCTGCGGCCTCAGACGCACTGAGCAGCACCTGCCGTTTGACCTGGAAGGACTCTGTGATGCCCAGCTCTGCCATGTTGCCCACCGTGCCCTCATACATGTCTGTACAGGCAAACAGCCACGTTTAAGGGGAGGAAGCAGTGAAAGGCTGCTGCCATCGATACACAAACGCTTGACTCATAAGTGGCGGTGACTCACTCAGTCCAAATGTGGTCTTGTTCTCCTGGTGGGCAGCTCTCAGTTGAGCCACCAGGTCGGCGCTGTCGTAGCCAGCGTTGTCAGCAATGATGGTCGGCAGCTGCACAGAAGAGAGCGGGACAAACAGGTCAGTCAGCTGTAACCTTTAGAAAGGACAGGACGAGTTCTACGGGACAGAATCATGTCTGAACAGAGACACTGGGTCACTGCTGTGATATGAACACAGTCTAAGACAAGTCTGACAAGTCACGTTTGGTAAAAACATGTCAAAGGTTTTAGCTGAGAAGCGCCTGCTGTGTCCATCTGCACCAGTCGGTTCAGTGTGGATTTACTCAACTACAGGTCAAAACAGCAAACATGTACAAGCTGCTCCGTACCATCCTCAGAGCCTTGGCGAACGACTCCATGGCGACCGCCTCCTTCCCTGGCGTCCTGCTGGCCAGATCAGTCACCACCTTGGCCATCAGCATCTCAGAGCAGCCTGATGGAGACACAAACCAAACACGGCTGACGATTAGTGGCTCCAGTTAAAACTTTTTCAATCTTCAAAATCTGCTCATTTTCTGCCGATCCCTGGCTGCCAGACCTGAACCGCCTGTGTTTACCTCCTCCGTAGACCGTGCGCGGCTCCTTCACGGTCTGAGCCAACACACACAGAGCGTCGTGCAGTGAACGCTCCGCCTCATCCAGGATCTGCTGAGTCGCTCCCCGCAGCACAATGGTGCAGGCCTCACCTGAAGGGAGGAGGACGGATGGGGTTAAAACTGCAAACGCTCAGCGATCCGCAGGCGCTTGTGGTACAACTGTGTGTGTTAGCGTTCGTACCCATCTTGACTCCTGAGAAGTGGATCAGCAAGTCCTCTCCGATCATGACCTCTTCAATCAGTTTGCAGTGACCAAGCTTCACCAGCTCCGGGTGGTCGAAGGTGGAGGTGATCTCTCCGCCTTAACACATTATTTATAGACTAATTATTCAGTAGATATTAAACCCCTTCAAATTAAAACCCAGACAGAAGATACTGCAGGCATAAATATGTTTAACATAGTTCTGACAAAGTTCAGTAACTGGGAAGTCGTTATCTGTAACGTGTGTGTTCGTACCAGTGACAAGAGCGAGACGCTCGACTCCAGCGAAGTCGGCGTGTTCGATGGCCATGACCCCGGCCTGAGCAAACAACTGCTCTGGGTAGTTATAGATCAGCTGCCTGTGGAGAGAGACATGTCAGTAAACAGCGACCTCCAGTGCCAGTGGATGAATGTCTAAAAATACAAAGCGTCTGAAAGACGCTGGACCTGTTGATGAAGCAGTTGATCCCGTGCTTTAGAATCCGATCCACTTTCTCCTTCATCTTCTCTTTCTCTGCGAGTTCGATCTCTGCAACCTTCGCTGTCGAGTCAACGCGAACCCTGGAGCCAAAGATCTGAGACAAACCAACAGTCAGTGCTGCGGTCAGACACTACTGAAAACACTGGATCCTTCAGGATCAAACTCCAGACAGATCATTATTTTCAGAAATTATTCCTACCCACAAAATCTGCAGCAGATAACAAAGTTAACCCCTGTTAGTGACAGGGTATCTGTGTGTGTGTGTACCTTGATCTTATCTGTGTCCATGCCGGTGTTGGCAATGAGGATGTTCACGTTCTCGAGCCTCTTGGGCTGGTTCACACCGATCTTCTTGTCCAAGAGGAAACCTATTAAGAGCCCAAAGATGCAGCAGTCAGAAACGAGCGGCTGGCCTGCATGTGCCTGTGTGTATGATTCCTACCTTCATCCAGGTAGGAGTCAGTCAGACTTCCTCCCAGCTTCTTAATGACATGAATGGCTTCCAGGTTCCCAGAGCCTTTCAGCCTCATGACAGCCTTAACGGCCAGCTGGGCGAAGTGGTCTTTGTGGTGAGTCAGCAGTTTGGAGGACAGCGTGGTCCTGGAAATGTTGAGCAGGTCCTCCTGGAAACGAGCTGGGTCATTGCTATTTAGACCGGGAGGATGACAAGTTGGAGCAGAGTAATTAGTACTCCATGTGACGCATCATTTGGTATTTTCTCCATTCAGTAACAGGCGTGTCTTCATGGCAGCGTTTTGGTTCTGGCTCTGCGGTGCATCACGTCTCACCTGTGGTCCACTGCAGCCTCTCTCAGAGCTTCTCTGGCAGTCTGAGTGGCCTTCCTCCAGCCAGAGATTATGGTCTGTGGGTGAATCTTCTTGGCGATAAGAAGCTCTGCTTCCTAAAATGACAGCAACGCTGTTAAAGAGCAGCTACGCAAGCTGGTGTGAAAAGTCACAGCTGATTGTCAAAGACTGGAACCCAGCAGGCACCTACCCTTAGCAGCTCTGCAGCCAACACGGTAACAGAGGTCGTCCCATCTCCAACTTCATCGTCCTGAACCTTTGACATGTCTAAAAATAAAAACAAAACTGAACAACCAAGAAGAACTGGAGGAACACTCAACTTTAAGGTTTGTTTTTTGTTCATGAACCAGGAGCCGAGATATATTTGTGAAAACGCTCCCGGTCGTGTCAAGAATTCATGGACAATTCAAACACCTGACGGGTTTCTTAACTTACCAACCAGGACTTTGGCAGCAGGGTTGTCAACTCCGATGGCCTTCAGGATGGTCGCCCCGTCATTGGTAACGGTCACTGCAGCGCCTTTCCCTCCGCCCAGTAAGATCTTATCCTGCACAAAATAATTAACAAATTCTTCACTGGAGTATTTGTTTACTATGTAAACGTCTTAAAAACAAATTGTTCTGAACCCAGACTCTGAATGAATATAGACAGAGCGAACAAGTGGCTGACTTACCATTCCTTTCGGTCCCAGAGTGCTCTTCACCAGATCTCCGATAGCAATGGCCCCAATAAAAGAGGACTGTGGACAGAACACAAGCGGTTTTACCTGAACCTTCACTAGCGGCAAAATGCATCCATACAAGGCTGATAATCAAACCAACCTACCAGGCGTGCAGTCTCTGCTTTTTCTTCATCAGCTCCATGTTTGAAGATGTTCACAGGGGCCATTGATAAGGACGCCTGCAGAATAACACACTAATTAATATAGGATTCAACAGTTTAAATCAGGGTGTTTGTTGTCATGTAGAGAACTACTATAACAGAAACGTTATTTTGTGTTTCGTTTGCTAGTTTCCTCATTTCCGAGCAGCTATGAACGCAGCATGGATCGCGCCCCGCCCCAGACATCCTGGAAACCGCTAGAAGCTTTTAGTCGAACTACACAGAGGAAACCAAATATATACATATATACACACATATAACCGCTAATGTCTCGATGTGTGAGGCGGTGAATGACACATGATGGTAAAGTTCAAGCTTCACTCAGCCTCTTTGAGTGTCCGCAGATCCGATCCGCTCCTCTCTGACAACCACAAAGCCCCGATGACAAGCTAAACTCAGGCGCTAACGGCTAGCTAGCTCAAAACAACGAGAACAAACAGTGTTCGGACCGGCAGTCTGCTAACACCCTAAACGTCTAAGGTGTGTGTTAATAAACGGTTAGCCACAGAAGGAATGAAACCACCACTGACTGCGCTGAATCAGTTGCGCTGAAGCGGTTAGCTTAGCCGTTAGCGCTTTCATGACGCCCATGTGCTTGTTCGCCGGTCAGCATCACGACCTGACAACGAAACTTGCTATAGGCGACTTAAACAACACTGCTGACTGTTTCAAACAGTCTATGGCTACACCAAGGACGAAGGCGTTGTAGTGCGAACGTTCGTGTCGCTTCAGAAAATACTATATAGGAGTAAAAGCTCACCATGATGTCTGTGAGTCTGGGCTGAAGCAGTGCACGCACGCAGAAGAAGAACTGGCCGGCGGAGTGACGTAATACGTTCAAACGTCATGTTGCCTTTAGGCTCATCATGGAAAAGGCGGCCGCCATGATCTGTCTAAACTCTGTATTGATCACAGAAACCAGAACAAAAACACCACTGCAGCAGAAACTCATTTTAATTCTTTACCATGTTAAAACAGTGATGGGAGGAGCACCTAAAAACTATATGGAAGTAAAGACAACATACATATATATTCATGCTATTTTTTACTGTTAGCTGTAGAAACCAAATGAAATCAAATGTTTATTAGTTCCAGTTTATTAACTGTTAAATCATCTGTTGCACAGACACAGCACCATTATAAGCAACATTAGATGAACCCCTCTGCTTTAACATTTTACTTAAGATCCTAAAAAGAAAGTCTCCATTATCAGAAATAAGACAATAATTCCACAGCTGTCTGATGTGACGAGCTCCTCATCTCCGTTTGTTCTGTCCTGGCCTTCGGCCTTTGTGTCTGATGGTCTGGACGGGTAGACAGTAGATGTGCATAGGAAACATCCTGAAGTAGCTGCTGACCCAGGGTCTGTTGGAGAAGACAAAAAACACTGATACAAAACAAACTGATCTTAAATATGTAATTATAACATGAGGGCAGGAGGTCTATGTGACGGATGTGATGATCCACTGCTGCTGCAGATTCGTCTAAATGAATGGATGCTACTCCACCTACTTGGTCACTCGCTGGCTGAGGCTCAGGTGAAGCAGGTTCTGCAGCAGCTGCTTGTTTTTCTTCTGATGAAACGATTCAGTTTGCTGCCGCTGCTCGACATCCAGACGAAGTTCAGCCTCGATACGACCCAACTGAAAAACATGTCAGGATACTCAACAAAATAAAAGCCTCTGTGTCCTCTGTATCCTCCAACCACTGACAGACCTCCTCCAGCAGACTCCTGTCGTCCTCCAGCTTCCTCTGCTGCTCGTACAGAACCAGTCTTTCTGGTTCACCTGCTCTAGGCGCCTGCTGCTGCTGGACGATGGGAGGCAGGAAGCAGGTGCTGCCAGAGACAGAGAGAGAGTTCATAGAGTTTCACTTTATCATGAGGTAAAGGTACGTGTACTGAGTGACTGAGCCAATAAACACACGAACACTGATGTAAACCAGTTTCCATCCAGATTTGTTTACAGTCGGGTCCGATCGTGGTAACGGATCCCGTAGGCAAGGTCATGCTCCAATGCAGAGTATCTCTCTCTCTCTCTCACACACACACACACACGCACGCACGCACGCACGCACGCACGCACGCACGCACGCACGCACGCACGCACGCACACACACACGCACACACACACACACACACACACACACACACACACACACACACACACACACACTGCACTAAGCAGACAAATACCAGCAATGCAGAGTCACCTTTCAGCGAGGAAGTGGACTCGGCGCTAAGCAGGGAGCTCGGCACCTGGACCAGACCAAGAACCGGGCTGAGGTGAGACTGGAAACTCACCTGTGTTCTCTGCTGCCTGACTCCTCCTGAATCCGGGAGAGGTGCCGGGCCGCCGTCCTGCCCTGGCACAGGATACAGTATCAGTTAATTACAAGCTGCCGGAGGGGAGGCTGAGAGAGGGACAGACGACACCGCGCTGCAGAGCTGGAACAGATTACTTACCTGGCTCTGCTTTAGTTCAGATTGGAAAGACTCAGACACAGCGAGGAGGAAACGCGTTAACTCAGGTGTTAAAACACCAAGAGGCTCAGACCTAAAGCTCAGCAGCAGGCACAAACCCCTGCTGTGCTCAGGACGAGCCTGTGGACGGTGGTTCTCAGGGACCGACGTCTCTGACGGGAGTCTCGGCCCCTAATATTGAACATCATCTACTAATTGACTTTTTTGTGTAAACGGCTGCGTGCGGGTACTCACCACGAGCTGTGCATCCATCTCTCTGCAGCTCCAGCTTCCTCTGGGTCCCACTCACCTCATCCGGCGGCGTTTGTGTGACACCTCCTCCCCTGAATTAGTCATCGGTGTGTGTGTCCACAGCTCAGGGAGCTGACACTGGGCCCTGAGGCTCAACTTAAACAAGTGAACAGGCTGAAGCTGACTGTGAAGACCAAGACGGATGCAGTCGACCAGCTCTTTCATGGTTATTCACCAACGCTCAGTTTAGCTCATTTGAACAAAAAATGGATTCAATGATAATAAGTTGAAGACTAAGTAAAGTATAAATATCATTTATTAATACAGCAGCTGTCCTCAACCAGTGTTACTGACTGTCCAGCACTAATCACTGCTTTAAATCTTATTTGAACTCCCACTTTATTATTTAATTGTTATTACTATTGTTATTATGTTTAAATTTCAGTACAATTTGGGTTTGATTTTATCTGACATGTGGCCTGAGCTCCATAAAGCAGAGAAACAACAGAAACACAGACTAGTTCATAGCTACAACCTTCAAACTACCACAACAAAGGTTTTACAGACATGGGGAAATCATCCTTTGATACCTGAGTGTTAACTTTTCATTTCAGAGAAGACGAGATGAGAAAACGCAGTGTGTCTGAGCCTCCTATTTTAAAAACATAAATATAAAAGCTTGTGTGGGTCATTGAATAGTTTAGAAGTCTACGAGTCCGTGCAGCGCCTGTAGAAGTGGAAGATGTAGTCGGTGAAGAGCGCCCCCTCGAAGTGATGGTCCGTGCTGCAGTCGGCTTGACCCTGGACACACAAAGCAGGTTAGTGAGGCCACAGGTCGGGTCAGAACAGTTTTGGTTCTGGCCAACGCATCTTACAGCCACCGTGGAGCGGAAGTGGTACGAGCTCTGGTAGAGACGGGCCACGTGGAGCGGCCACTCGTGTTCCCCCTGCAGACAAGCAGCAGCGCGTCAGTGTGCGTGACGATCCCCTGATCGGCGCCGCGCCGCGCAGCGCCGCTCACCTGCGTGTTCGAGGGGTAGACGCTCCCCGTGATGGTGTTTTTATCCAGCAGCCCGGAGCAGTCCAGCGACTCGTCGAAGCGGCACAGATGCACCACCAGCAGCTCTGTGGAGCTGAGAGAGAGGGAGGCGAGTGTGCAGCTTGTTCGCGGGCCGGACGCCGCTAACGCACGGTACTCACTTCATCAGCAGCGTGATCCTCATGTTGACGGGGACGAACCGGCTGACGGGGACCCGGTACACGTATCTGTGAGGCCTGCGGGTGGATTCACACGCATGAAGCTAGCCACACGTCCGGGCCGGTTCCGCCCTCGCCTCTTACTCACCCACACTCGTCCCTCAGGCAGTATGTGCTGTCGATGAGCTGCTGGTTCTCTTTGATCAGGAACGAGTGGATGCTGGTGTTCCTCCCTGGAAACAGTGACACGTTAGCGTGGTTCCGAAGCTTCTGCGTCCGTGGATCTGAGCCTTACTCACAGTCTCCGCTGCTCTTCAGCTTCTGGTACAGTTTTTCCCGTTCTGTGGAGGAGCAGAGCGAAGCGTGTTCCGTGTTACACGTTCTGTTCATGTTCTGTTCACGTCTGTTCTCACCTGAGACCACAGACTTTTCTGTGGCTTCGGTTCCGCCGGACTCGGCTCTGTCGGCTGCTTTCGTGGGGCAGCAGTGAACCTGGTCACAGTACAGCAGCTCACAGAAGTCCACGGCTGGAGGCCAGAGTCCCGGTGGACGGGTCGCTGGGGACAGGGACACGTCAGCACCGCATCACAGCCGGAACATTCCAGAACGGGTCTGGAATATCAGTTACCTGAGCTGGTCCAGACCGTGGTCGGCACGGGAGCCGCGCTGCCGTTGCTACTGGCGAGAAAAAAAGGAAGTCAGATGAGAGCGAATGAGGCTGCAGTGTCACCGCGTGAGTCCTGATCCAGAGGCGGTGCCGGCGCCTACCTGCTGCCGTGCAGGCCCTCGGAGCCGTCCTCCGTCAGGTTCACCAGGTACAGAGCGGTGATGGAGATGACGCTGCACAGAGACGCGGGTTACGCTGAGTCATGTTCTGCTGCTGTAATGCTGCCTGCGGACGCTCACCACACGGCCATGGCGGCCAGGACGGCGAAGACGCCGGCCCGGAAGGCCTTGTGCCGCCGCCAGCGGCCGCATCTCCGGCTCCGGCCGTGCTCCGGGACCTTCTCAGACTTGGACGGGTCGGGGCTGGACGCGGGGGCGCCGCTGAGCTTACCGGGCTTCCTGTTGGAGCGAGCGTCAGAATGAGTGCTCCGATAGGGCTGCGCTGGCGCCGAGCGGGCCGGGCCGAGGCGGTACCCTGAGGAGCGCAGGCTTCCCGTCAGGCTCTTCAGCTTGGCCAGGCGCTGGTTCCACACCTCCAGCTCGTTGATCCGCGTCTCCAGGTTGTCGGTGAGCTTGGACAGCTGCTGCACGGCGCCCACGTTCTCCATGAAGATCTGCTCCTGCGGGAGGACGCGGCGTCAGCGAGGGCCAGACGGCGCTCACAACGAGAGGAGGAGGAGGCAACGCACCTTGTCCACCATCAGGAAGTGGCTGATCCGGTCTCCGTCAGAGCAGGTGACGTCGCCCACGTCCTTCACCGCCGACGGCAGCAGCTCCTTCACCTCCTGAGCGATGACTCCTGCAACACGACATGAGGGTGAGTCGGAGCTGCGGCTCTGCTCGCCTGTGCTGCCAGAACAACCGTGGCCCGGTACCGGTCTGGTGGACTCGGTCTATTCCCATGGTGGAGGCGAACTCCGGCTTATAATCGAACTCCACGATTCTCATCTGAGTGATTCTCTTGAGCTGCTGCTCGGCGTCGACCTGACGAAGGGAGAGGCTGTAAGAACCTGGAGCCACAGGGCAGAAGGCGTGGAGTGGTTCCGCGGCCTCACCTCCTGGACCTTCTGCTTGGCCCGCAGGTCGGACGGCTGCATGATGGCGCCCATCACCTTGGCGTTGCCGCAGACCACCAGCGCCTCGTCGGGCGCGTCGGTGTTGACGCCCACGCGCCCTGAACACACCACGGCGTCGTGCGCGGCCCCGCGCTGCCACAGCGCGTCGCCGTCCGTCTCGAACTGCCCGGGGTTGGAGGCCTGTGGGGAAACCGGAGCTTGGTTCTGGGCCCGAGCGCCGGCGGGCTGCTGCGTGCGGCGGCGGCCGGCGGGGGCGTTACCCTGACGATGAGTCTGTCCGACGCCAGAGCTGCGACGATGAAGGCCTCCTCCCTCACCACGGCGTACAGACCCACCACCATCTGGAAGTACCTGCACACACATGCTGGGTTGAAGCCCACCGACGCCCGCCGGACGGCTGAAACCCCGCCCGCTCACCTCTGGTCCGGGTTGGGCTTGCCCTTCTTCCTCATGTTGTTGGCCGTGGTCTCGCTGAAGTGCAGCCGGCCGAGCGTCACCTTGGTGATCTTCCCACCGGGCAGACCGACTCTGGAGGAAAGCGGCCGCCGTCATGTCCGTGTTCTGCTGAGTCGCTGATGTGCGGCGCCACCTACCTGACGGGGAGGAAGGGCTTCTTGCTGCGGTCCGGCTGAGACTGCTCTATGGTCACCAGGTGGCTGGGGTCCTCCAGCTGGAGACACAAGCACGACTGAATGCTGCTGCTCACTGCCGCTAACGCCGCCTAGCGCTTTCCTCTACTCACCTTGAGCCCGAACACCTGGATCTGGAAGTGATGCGCCTCCCGCGGGCCCGCGGGCGTTCGGACGTAGCGCGGCTCCGCCGCTACGCCGATGTGAACGCTGACCTGAAAGTGGTTCTTCTTCTGGCAAACGAAGGCCTCGTCCGCCGTGGAGTAGTTGAAGCCCTTGTCCGTGTCCACGCAGTAGGCCGGCGGGGACCTGGAGGCAGAGGCAGACAGCGGTCAGACGGAGGCCTCCACCGGCCGGCGGCACATGGAGGCGGCTCCTCACAGCGTCTGGTGGCCGCTGTCGTACAACGGGCTCCACTGCTCCGGCCTGAACGGCTCCCACGTCAGCAGCTGGTAGGATCCCGTCAGCCCCAGGCCGGCCCCGGGCCGCGCGCCGGCGGCACCAGCAGCTCCACCAGCTCCACCAGCACCAGCAGCCGTGCCTTCACAGCACGCGTCGCCTCCCGCCGATGGCTCCTCTGACTCCGAGCGCCTCCTCCTCTTATTTCCTGGGGAGCTGAAGCGCGGCCGATTCAGACAACTCCACCGCGAGAGGCGGAGAAGGCAGGAGGCGCGATGCGGTGCGTTTACCAGGCGTGTGGCGTGGAGGTGGAGGCTGCAGGCTGGGAGCAGGGCAGCTCAGACACAGGCTGATGTTTAGCGTAGGTGACTGCGTGAGTGAGGCCCAAACTGCGAAGCTGATCGTGCGTCAGCAGCTCGGCGCCTCGATCCGTGAAGGGACAGGATGACGCCGTCGGCCGCTGGGTCCAGTAGGAGGGGTCCCGATGCACATCTGGATGAGGGCAGAACACACCCAGGGCATTCACATAAAGAGGTTTCAGTAACATTTAACAGACAAACAGGGTCTGAGCCCCTCAAACAGGAAGCAGCCGTGTGTTTGTGTAAGGTACTGATGCCTCAGGATCACGGAGGACAGACCTGGTATCTGAGCAGGAGAACAGGCCTCTGAGCTGGAGTCAGGAGGAGACTCAGGGAGCATGCTGGGAAAAAAAGCCAGGTGTGAAGCACAGCTGGAGCTGGGTCACAGTGAGGATCAGGATCACCACATGGAGTTTTTTCACTTCACTGTCTTCATTCCGTCTTTACTGTATTTACAACCTGATAGTGAACTAGGTCAACGCTGTTGTTCTGTGTTATGTAAAAGCAGGAATGATGCTGATCTACTGCTGCTTCTGGCTGAGGTGGGGTGTGAGGTTCTGGTGTGTTCTGAGTGGGTCTTACAAGCTGCTGGGGTCTATGTCGCTGCTGAGGTACCGCTCCAGGATGCTGGTGTCCACCACGGAGCTGTCCAATACGCCACTCACATCCTGACCTGCAACACACACGACGCTCAGCCGACGGACCCAGTGACCAAGCACTGGGTCCAGTCTCTCTACCAGAACCTCCCTGAACACCATTAAAGCACATCTCACCGCTGAAGAACTGCTGCAGGGCCTCGTTCTCTCCTAGGACCTGGATGGGCAGCCGGCCGCTCTCAGGCTCCATGCCGCCCAGCAGGGGGCGCCGCTGGTCCGAGGAGCCGCCGAAGCTGCTGGACCGGGACAGCAAACAGACCAGAACTTGCCTTTATTCAAAGAACGCCTCTAGAAGCTGCTTTCTACATGCAGCATCCACCTTAACTTCAACTGTGTCTTGGTTCGGACAGAAGAAGATCAGCTCCTCCCACTGCAGAAGGCTCAGAGGACGGCGGCATAAAACCAGAAGCAAGGAACCCACATCGCACAGAGCAGGAATGGGACGCTTTAAACCTGTCTACATCTGCCACCATCACCACAGGACTTTATTCATATTACATGTGGAGTCCTGAAGCACAAGCAGCAGGTTCCACCAGCTACAGACCTACAACCGTCCTCCGACGGATCAGCGGCCGACATATTGGTTCAAACGCACCTGTGCGACTCCAAGATGTCTGCCGGGCTCAAGGATCCGAGGCTTCTCTCCAACCTGCTGCTCTCAGGTACAATCCATCTGTTCCTCTCCCACGTCGTTGTGTCCTTCTGGCCTTTCAGCTGAGACGGGCTTCCTTTCTGGAGGTTTCTTGTCTTCCTGTTGTTGGACGTCTGGACGTCTCTGTGGAACAGCTGGACTTTGAGCTTTGAACAGGAAAGGGTAACAGCCGTTCACACAGGGATATGACCGAGCTGGGATGAAGCCATAAAGCCAACGTCATCTGACAGACGCTGCTGGGCCTCACTCACCTGACGGCGCCTGTTGGGTTTAAGCCACTCAGTTCATTCACAGACTTCAATCAGAGTCATGAGAAGAAGCTTTGTGTGTTTTTGGGATCATAAAGCGTCAGGTTTACATATTTTTGAGACTTGTTCTAAAAATAAAACAAACCTTCCCAGCATGCAAAGCTGTAACAGAACCAGAAGTGTGCTTAAACCAGCGAATGAAGCAGGTTTCCGTTTGTGCTGCTTCCTGTCTGCGTCCAGTAGATGGAGCCATGACCTGATCCTAAAGCTCCATGAAGTCAGGACTGAATGATTAATGACTCAGCAGCATCACAACACAAACCCTTCATCATCGTCAGGGAAACATTATGGTGCTAATGACTCACGTAGACCAATCATAATAAACCATCACTCTGTGCATTCACAACAGGAAACCAGAGTTCGGCCCAGCTGCTGGAACAGTAACAACCCGTTAATTACTAATCATCATCTGGCACCAATAACTAGAAAACACAGGCACACACCGATGCTGTTGCTCCATCTCTGACTGGATACGAAAACACAGAAAGCCGCCGAGGGCTCTGGAATCTGAAGGTGTTTTCCTGGCAAATCAAAGCTGCATCTCTGCTGACGACAGTCGTTGAATATGCGAAACAGAGAAAGGACTTGTTGCACAATAATCTTCTGCTATGCTGATCGCTCCCTCTGCTGGGTCTGATCTGAGCGGCGGGGACGGGGGGGGATCTCCCCATCAGCTCTGACTCAGGCCTGAATCTGTGGGTGCTTCAGGTCATTTGTCTCACATTCAGCACAAACGTCAGAGCCGGCAGCTCCTCAAAGGCCTGGGCTGAATGTCGTCAGCTGCAGATGCTTCACTTGCTGCGCGCTGGCGCTGAAGAAGCTGGAAGAACCTGGAGGAAGCTTCACTGTAATCGATGTGGATGTGGATCCAGAGGCTCATCAGAGCGTCATCCACCCCGCGCTGCATGTTATCGCTCCAGTGATGTGAACACTCCACCTTAACGTCTGATGAGCCACAGCAGCATCTGTGACGTCCGGAGATGAGGTATGAAGACGACTCATCAGCTAATGTTCAACAGCCAGTGGTGATTTCATTATAAATCTGTAGAAACGGTCGTCTTTACTGAAGCGCTGAACGTCACATTACAAAGATGATTTGTACTATCCATTTATTTATTACATTACTACAAATGAAATCTACTCGTATCCATCAAAATCTAAAACATTTTGAGCATTTACAGAAGTTTACAACAGGACGGGAACGTCTGAGCCATTTTAAAGATGAGGTTCCAGGTTCTGGAGCCCAGTGAACTCTACAGGTCACCACTGAGACGATCCTGGTATTTACATGAACACGGTGCACACTCATACATTCACACAGTCACGCGTCTCCAGCCGACGAGCAGGGGAAAGTCGCTCCACGCCTTTATTTCATCACTTCAATGATCTGATCTCAGTCTACGGATGCGTTCTTTCGAATCCCGTTTGTCTTGGGATTCCTGTTTTCAGGCTGTGACACAATTCGCACGTCGGCCGCGGTTTTGACACGCGCTTCAGAACACACACGGCCCAGCGGCATTTGGTAGGAGGGCAGGACATTTGGTGGATGTTTGGCGACGCGACGCTGTGGTGCGTTTGTGCGCCTCACGCTGCTGCAGCCAGAACCAGAACCGGGACGTTCCGCTGCAGTCTGTTAATTAGGAGAGAATCAGAGCGTCGGTGTAAAATGTGGAGCAAACGAAGCCTGTGTGAACGTGATGGAGACGTGAACGTCTGGCGGCTCGCTGCTCTGCGGGTTCCCTGGGGAAGATTCATTGTTCAGCTGCTTTCATGTGCGGAGCCTCAGTTTAGTGATGAGGGCCGACGAGCACCGCTGAACCTTGGGTCTCGCTGCTTCCTCCCTCCTCCTCTTCGTCCTTTACGCCTCCAACGATCACCAGCGCCTGCGTCGAGTCACACGACTGCTTCTCCACATCCTCGTCATAGGTTGAGTCCAGCGTGCCTGGCTTCAACCTTCCTCCTCCTCCTCCTCCTCCTCCGGCTTTTAGCCTCGGTGCCACCACGGCTCCACAGGTGCGCTTGGCCAGCGCGGCCAGCTCCTCCCGGGCCAGCGGGGTGAACAGGTAGAGCAGCGGGTTGACGCAGGCGGGCAGCGGCGCCACCAGCAGCAGCACGGCCTTGGCCGCCTCGGGCCCCGCGCTGGAGATGCGCAGCAGCGAGGAGAAGGAGAGGAAGGCCACCGGGAGGTAGAGGAGGCAGTCGGAGAACAGCAGCCAGGCTACGTGTCGGGTCAGCGCCGCCTCCTCCTCTGAGGCCACGCGGGCTTTGTGAGCCCGGCAGTACAGGCGGGTGTAGGCCAGCGTCATGACGAGGAAGCACAGCGAGTCCAGCAGCACCAGCGCCACCGACAGAGCCAGAGACGCGGAGGAGGAGGAGGAGGAGGAGGGCAGCGGCAGACAGAGGGAGGTGCTACTGTGTCCGGCCACCAGGTGAGGCAGCGTGACGGCCAGACCCAGCAGGAAGCACAGACAGACGGACAGGCGGACGGCGAGCGGAACCGAGGCGCCACCTGAGGGGACAGGGGAACAGGGTCAGACAGGGGCGTGGGTCTGGGTCCACAGCCGAGCGGCAGCTTACCGCCGCGCCCGTCGCCCTGCAGCCGAGCGGCGGCCAGGCATCGCTCCACAGCCGCCACGGTGAGCAGGAAGGTGCCGGTCTGAGACGCGAACACGCACAGGAAGCCGCCGAGGCGACACAGGAAGCTGCTCTCCCACTCGGCTCCGTACCTGCAACACGAGCGACACTCAAGCCCACGATTGCACAGGTCCGGGTTCCCGCGACCTGTCCGTCTACCTCCAGAAGCTGCCGAAGGTCCAGGCGTCCACCGCCGACAGCCACCCGCTCCACACGCCCATCAGGCCGTTGACCAGCGCCAGCAGCCCCACCAGGAGCCTGGGTGCAGCCAGAGCGCTGCCGGAGCAGAACACGCACAGGACGACCAGGCAGTTGCCGAGCAGCGAGAGCGCCGCGATGAGCCACACGCCGCCGCGGACCAACCAGCTGCCGAGGAGGTGCAGGCAGGGCCGGAACGGGCCTGAGGGCAGCCGCACAACAAGCAGGCGCCCGTCACACCAAACAGTCAGAGCACCAGAGAGGCCGAGTCAGCGTTAGAGCGTTACCGGGCGCCGGGCTGCAGTGGACAGACGGCGGAGGCTTCGCTTCATCCTCAGACTCCATCAGGACGTCGTCCCAGGCGGGATCTGCCGCAGGCGCACGGGAGCAGAGCAGTCAGTACAACAGGCGCACAGGCGATCCACGCCGAGCAGTGGAGACGGACTCACCCGGGCTGGACAGGGCTGAGGGCTCCGCGGCCTCCTCTCGCTCCCAGGAGGAACCGCCCCCTGCTCCCCGCTCACAGGAGGTGAAGGCACAGCACTGGAAGGCGTAGGGAGCCTCCATCACCCTGAGCACAGCGACACCGGCTGCTCATTTCACCTGCTGCTGCTGCAGGCCACACCTGCTTTAACCGTGTTAGTGGGTTCACCTGAGCCGGGGGAGGTCCTCCCCACGGATCAACTCCGTCAGGTCATCGTTTCCAGACAGTCGCAGGTGCGTTAAACTCTGAAGGCCAGCGAGAGGCAGAGCTGAAAGCTGATTGGACGACAGGTCACTGGCAGAGAGACACAAAGAGAAAGGTAGGGTCCTTAAAGCATGTGATGGGAGTCGGCGAGGCTCCGGTCGGTCTGATCCACGCGTTACTCACAGTCTGGTCAGAGCCGGCAGAGCCGAGAAGGAGTTCAGCTTCACTGACGACAGCCTGTTCCACGACAGATCCCTGCACAAAGAGCAGACGGGCGTCAAGGAATGGAACCAGCAACCGGCCCACTGCCCATGACCAGGCCTCATACGGACGGCACGGCTCCGTCTGCAGACGCCGTGGCGGTGGTGACATCATCACGGCTCTGACTGGAGCCGGACGGTGCCATCACACCTAATGAAGCGTGTGTGTTCTTACACGCAGCGCAGCGCCATCAGGCCGTGGAAGGTGTTCTCCTGCAGCTCCTCGATCTCATTATGGTGCAGATCGCTGGAACACACGCCACCGTTAGCTCATGTTTCCATTGCATCACCTTTATCAGTGTTTAACAGCAGAGACTTTCTTCACAGATCAACGTGATTGGTCGAACCTGGGCTGCTAATTATTCCCATAATACGCAGCTGGCTGTACTTTCTTGGTTGCCGTGGTAACTGATACGCCTCAGCGAGGATGACGCACACTAGATAGCTGAGGTTTCACACGTCTGGACGGTTGTGCGTGGCCCGAGTGAGCTGCAGCTAAATGAAATGTGAAATTGCTGGGATGGAGTTTAAGAAGCACAACTCACATCTTCTGGATGCTCTCACACGCGGAGAAGCTGGGAAGCGTCTGGATCTGGTTAGAGGAGAGGTCCCTGCAGAGAGAGCTTCACTTGTCATTATCGTCAAATCCAACATGGAAAACGCAGCAAGAAAGTCAAGAGGAGCATGCGTCATTCTGAACTACGTCAACTAGGAACAAGGCCTCGGACACAGCATCGCCCTGAAGGTGGACGGACGTCTGTGGTTTCTGGTCACATGATGCAGAGTGGACTCACAGCAGCTGCAGGTTGGGAAGCTGCTCACACACCGAGCTGGGCAGAGACGTGATGTGAGCTCCAGTGATGGTCCTACACACACACACACACACACACACACACACACACACACACACACACACACACACACACACACACACACACACACACACACACACACACACACACGATGATGAGGTTCTGAAGGAGATGTTATTTCCTCCTACTGGTTCAGCGTGAGTTTAATACGAGAAAACAAACCAGGCCAACGTGTTTATTGTGACATGGAAAAGGGGCTTTTTCATTGAGCCCCAGCTGCAGGAAAATAAATTTCCCCCCATCAGATAGAAAAATAATCGCAGCATAATAAAGCCAGCAGTTTGTCTGAGCATCGGCTACAACAGCAAACACGGCTCCACGGTACGTGTCTCTTACAGACTCTCCAGGCTCTCGGTTCCCGTCAGATCTGGAAACTCGGTGAGATGTGCTGCTCCGTTCAGGGAGCTGGAAGACAGATTCAGTTCAGCGTGAGGACGATAAAAGCTCCCTCTAGAACTGGGGCTCAGTAAGCTATAAGAAGTGTCTACAAATGTCTCACAGCGTGCGAAGCTCTGGCAGGTTCTGGAAGGCCGAGCGTCCCACGAACTGGATGGGGTTGTTGTAGAAGAATCTGTAAAACACACACACAGACGTGGAGAACACTGAACACGACCAGCTCCTGAGGCAGGAGTTCCCGTTGCTCACATGGTGGTCAGCGCAGGGTTCCCAGTGAAGGCATGCTCCGGGATAGTCTGGATGTTGTTGCTATGGAAACCGCTGCAGAAAACACGGGCGACCAGAAATGAGCCGTCTATGGCGAAGCGGAAGTTTGGACGTTCCTCCATGAAAACACAGAAACTCACAGCTCCTTGAGGCGCGTCAGCGAGCGGATGGACATGGGAAACTCCAGCAAACTGTTGTGGTTCAAGTCCCTGAGGAAGATGGAGGAGAGGGGGAAGAGGTTACAAAGCAGCACAACTGGGACTGGAACTGGTTCCATTGCACCGTCAGGTGCTCTGCACCAGCTCCAGCTGTAAGCGTCGGCGTTTAGAAGATTCTTCTGTTCGTCTTTAAAGTTTATTAAAGGGCCGTTTAACGCTGCCTCCCAAGTTCTCTGGTCGCTTTCATCACAGACACACATGGTTTCAATCAGGTCCTCAGCCTTCTCTGGGTCGCAGGTGGCCATCACACACACACACACACACACACACACACACACACACACACACACACACACACACACACACACACACACACACACACACACACACACACACACACACACACACACACACACACACAAACTGCTACGCTGTGAGGATAGCGTTAAATTGGAATTGCTTCAGTGTGGTCCTGACTGTGAGCTGCGAACGCCAGCCCTTGTTTCCTTGTTAATCTTCATCCCACTCTGTAAAACTGATGATGATCAGGTTGAGTTTCTGCTGGTGAAAACAAAGGTTTTACTGGAGTCATCGTCATAAAAAACTGACCCAGTAATAAAGTGCAGTGTAGGAACACGCTGGGAATGTTCTCATGTTCCTTCATCATCAGCAGCTGCAGGTCAGTGTATTCTAAAAACTAAAAATGTCCCTGAAAGCCCACAGAGGCAGCTGAGCTGTGTTTGATGGGCTGGCGCTGGTCTGAGGTCAGCTGTCCTGGCTGAGCACTGTGTCTGTGCTGAGGATGCCTTTGGTTCCCTGTTCTCATCACTTACTGGAAGTCCAAGCGGCCTCAGGTGGAGCTGAGGCGGGTCGGCACCGCAGCCAACGCTGTTTTGCTTTAAGTCTGAGCCGCTTGTGTTCATTGACCTCCTTCAGTTTCCACGTCCAGTGTCTTCGCCTGGTCCTGTTTGTGTTTGAGTCTCTGCTGTGGTTTGTTTTTGCTGATCACACAGGTACACGAACGAACACACACGCTGCCTGTGTGTGCGTGTGTGTGTGTGTGTGTGTGTGTGTGTGTGTGTGTGTGTGTGTGTGTGTGTGTGTGTGTGTGTGTGTGTGTGTGTGTGTGTGTGTTTGAGCAGTAATTATAATTAGCACACAGCCGAGGCCACACACAGCCACGGAACACACACGTATAGAACTGTTTCCAGAGGAAGGTTGTGTGTTTGTGTGTTTAAACCTGCCTCCACGGCTGACTGAGAAAACACCAACATTCCTCAGGTTATACACACACGCACCAACGAAAACACACACGCTTAATCTGCCCAAGTCCAGTTAATATCCAGCAGCGCTCCCAGAGGAACCTGATTTAGTTCTGACCGCTGTGACGGAGGACGCTGCGGTGGCGGTGTCATAGTCTGGACCAGCCGGCTGCAGCGTTTTACAGGAAATGGAAATGTCCAAACGAGGAGTTTGAGCTTTAGCTGGATGTTTTCTGCCCAGACTGACATGGTGGACGTTTACACCTCCTCCTCAGTAATCTTCTAGTTTTAGGTTGGGTGAGGCTGTGACAGGACATAAGTACAGGTAGGAGTAGGTTTGAAGAAGGCGGATGAGCCTCATCTGATTTGTCTCACTGCTTCGGACTCTGGGTCAACCAACGTGTTAAGGATCCCAGTGTAAATATGATCACCCTGACCCCGACTCAACCCCGACACTCACAGCGTCTCCAAACTCTGCAGTCCCTGGAAGCATTTGGTTCCCATGGAAACGATCCCATTGTTGTTGAGATGCCTGCGGAGAGACAGAGAGAGAGGCTGATGGACATCGTGTGTGTGTGTCTGCCTCCAAAGGGGCCCCGGGCCTCGCCAGAAGGCTTCTCTTATTTTGGTAATTTCATGCAAATTAGCTGCAAGCCAATCGGACAAAGGAGATGACAGCGGACTTCAATGCTGCCGCGCTGAATTCCATCATACACACACACACACACACACACACACACACACACACACACACACACACACACACACACACACACACACACACACACACACACACACAACCCTCGCGCCATTTGCATGTCATTAAGGCGCTAATACAGACAGACAGACCAACAGGCAGCCACGGCTCCTAGCAACCGTCCACATGGGTCCAGAGGCCCGAGGACGGAACCGGAGCAGGTCCACATCCAGACGTCACCTGACCCGTTCATTCCCTGAGCCTCACGACCACACCACCGGCTAAAGCCACCACTCAGCGCCTGCTGCAGCCGGGACTAAACAGCTCACAGGGCAACTCACAGCACCACCAGGCGGGCCAGCCTGCTGAAGGCGCGGTCGGGGACGTGGCTGATGCGGTTGAGGGCCAGCGTCATGGCCTGCAGGGCGGGCAGCTCGCTCAGAGCCTCCACCGGCACCGTGCTCAGAGCGTTGTCGTCCAGCCACAGGTGACGGAGCGCGCGCAGCCCGGAGAAGCAGCCGGCCGGGACCGCGGAGATGTGGTTGGCGTCCAGGCGCCTGCAGGGAGATGGTGAAAGGGTTTAGTCCAGTCAGAGCAGGGACGCGGGTGGAAACAAGCTGTGCTTTGATCCCGTGGGGTCATGTTCGTCCCTATGGTGTAGATGAGGATTCATGTGTCACATATGCAGAATAAGAGGTACAGGAGGAGTTAGCCCTCACTGTCCTGTGTTGTTTCCTTTGAAGCCTTTTAAAAGGAACATCACAGATCAAGTGTTTGACCAGCAGAGGAATGATCGGCGGCTGTTCAAGAGCCTCTCAACCAGCCGCTGAGGCCGAGGGAGAGGCATTTTAATGAGCACAGACGCATCGCTCAGAGTTTGTGGGAGTCTTCGTAGTGTTTTAGCCTTTTCTGCTCCACATGCAACGCTAAAAGCCTGCAGATCTACTATCATCAGAGAAGTGTGTGTGTGTTGTGTGTGTGTGTGTGTGTGTGTGTGCGTGTGTGTGTGTGTGTGTGTGTGTGTGTGTGTGTGTGCGTGCGTGTGTGTGTGTGTGTGCGTGTGTGTGTCCCAACAATAGCTCTTCTGTTCACAGGCAGATAGAAGAGGAGGATGGGACCTCGTCGTCTCCATTCTTACGTCCTTATCTCTGCTCAGGTACAGTTACAGCATAATTACTGTGTGTTATCAGACTGAGAGACCTCACTGTTCGACTGCATACGCTCACAGACGCATGCAGGGTCCGGCTGGTAACCGAGACTGAGGGATGAGTGTGTGGAAGACGAGCCTTCTCTGGTTGATACCACCACCATGAAGACCCAACCCAGTGAAGGAACCCAGTTCTTACAGTGACTGCAGGTTGTGCAGGTTGTGAAAGGCCTCGGCGGGAACCGATCGCAGCTGGTTGTTCTGAAGCATCCTGCAGGAAGAAAACACGACAAAACAATGACCTCAAACCACATCACAGTTCTGTCTCTCATCTGTCCTGTCACCATCACTTGCGTTTTCTAACCCTGAGCCTTGACATCAATCAGATCTAATGCTGTCTCAAAGCACACACTGATTCTTGGCACAGACACTCTGATGGGACGACCACACACACACACACACACACACACACACACACACACACACACACACACACACACACACACACACACACACACACACACACACACACACACACCTGAGGTCAGTCAGGAGAGCTGCTGTTTTCCTTATGGCTTTGACTTTACAGCACAACATTTAGCTCCCAGTAAAACAGAACATTCAGAGTCAGGTTCCCACCCGTCCTCAGGTCCAGCGCTGAAGGAGCTACGCTGGTGAATGAGACATTTTCTGGGCTGATGCAGATGAGACTGCAGAGAGCAGCTCCCTTTGTGGTAAATGAACCGAGGATGCGTCAATTATTTCCTGCACCTCAAATCAAACCACGTCTTAATGATGTTTTATGCGTAGTGAGAGACAAACCTGGTTTGTTATGATTTAAGACCTGACCTCAGTTCAGGTGATTCACTGGTTGGACTAGTTGGCAGTTGTACTAGTCTGTGTCTGTGGTGAAACGTCAGAGAGCCGTGAAGCCTTGTTAAACGGAGGCTGATGAAGCCTTGAAAGCGCCTGTGAATGATTAGCCCCAGTAAAGCTGCTGTTATTATGGAGACGTGTGTTTGAACCGTGGTTGAGGGATTTAGGCAGTTGTGAAATGTCCTCGCGAAGTGTTTGAAGCTTGAGACGTCAGGTTAAGGTTTAAAGGTTCAGGTTACAGGATAACAAACCGTCAGCCGTCGTGTGAGTGAGAACTTACAGCACTTTGAGGTTGTAGAGGCCGGCGAAGGCTCCTCTGGGGATGAACGACAGATCGTTTCCCGCCAGACGTCTGCGTCGCAGAGAGACAGAGTTCAGTCAGCGTCTGCGACGGCGCGAGCGTCTCCATCACGTAGTCGTCAGTTACTGATGAACGTGGGACTAAAGGTTCACAGGCAGGAAGCCTCAGGTGAAGCAGGTCCACGCAGAGTTCAGCCAGGCCGCATGTACCCAGCATGCACCTCTGCGGTGCCCTGCCACCGTGGTGACCATTCTCACGCCACAGTGGCAAATATCACACACACACACACACACACACACACACACACACACACACACACACACACACACACACACACACACACACACACACACACACACACACACACACAGCTGGCAGCGGAGCAGAACAGCGGTCAGATGCAGGTCAGCTGTTCTGGGCCACAAACACGAACAGACTCAGAACCGAACAGAGCAGTTCGGCCCGTGGGCCCGCTCGGCCTGGTTGGTAACGCGGCCTCGGGGACAGAGAGATAGCGTTGCAGACACTTGAGCTCCTCGCCCGCTCAGACACCCTCACCTCAGACATGAACCACCGTCATCAGTCCAGAGCTCACGGTCACTTTGACCTGATACAGCATGTGTTTGGCTGCCGGTCCTGGGTTCAGGTTCTGTACTGGTGGGTCTGTATGTACTTAGTGTCGTTCAAAGACGTAAACATGTAACAGTATTAAGCTGAAGCCAAATGAAGTGGGTGTGAGACTCACAGCTCCTCCAGGAAGTGAAGGCTGGACAGCGCTCCGCTGGGCAGCACAGTCACATTATTCATGCTGAGGTCTCTGCGAACAAAGAGACAGACGGCAGACACACACCGTTAATACACGTCATTAGGTTTACTGCAGTTTTGATTAGAGCAGACGTAAACACGACACCCTGAGGAATATAAACACACATTAACGGCAGAATGAATTATGGAAGAGACAAAGTTCATAAAACGGCCACAGAGCGCTGGTGTTCACACACAGAGAGCATTCATCACGTGTAGAAACGTTTAGGCTGACAAAGCATCCAGTCAGAACACACACACACACACACACACACACACACACACACACACACACACACACACACACACACACACACACACACACACACACACACACACACACACACACACAGCTTCGCGCCTCCTTCAAAGACCTGCTGAAAGGAGCAGGTCAACACACACCTGAGTGGGAAACAAGACACGAGTGGAAGTTACTGGAAGGAGACGATGGAGGTGATGTTTGTTAGATCATGTGACTCCACATCTGACAGGAATCTTGTCTACGCTCCGTGTTTGTCTGTGGTTGAGGTGACATCAGCGGCGATGAGCTTCGTCCTTCCCTTATCTGAGCCGTGATCGCTATCGGCTGCGTCTTCCCCGTGTGAAAGCAGCCTCTGTCTCCTCACACGGGCCGAGGCCGCCGCCTGGTCCGGCCTGACGGACAGGTGGAGCGGAGAGGCTCCGCCCCTCAGACCCTGCTACAGGCTGCACACTGTCAACACACTGATGCAAACCACTGGAGCAGCTACTCAATCACTACAAACAGGATGGAGCTAACGTGAACACCTTTCTGCTCTGCTCTGGTGGAGTCAGAGCAAAGAATAAAAAATGGATCATGTGTGTATTTATCAATAAATCTGTTTGACCAGTTTTACCACACAATATTAAAATATTCTAGTTTACGACATGATGTAAAACAATGAATCGACCAATAACTGAAAGCTGTTTCATCCATGACCTTCGTTCACACCATAGAGCCTGACTTTTCAGACTTGTACGAGCTTCTTCCTCGGCTTTGTGTGTGAGTGGTCTCGTCTCTGCCTCAAACTGATGTCTATCAGATGATTATTCAGATGTCAGACGGCCACAGAAAGACGAACCGGAGGAAGAAAGAGGAGAGTTGTGTTGGGTGACAGCGAGGCCTCTCTGGGTTTTGTCCTCTTTCACTCTTTCTTTCAGGGTTTGGGGGGGCGGGGCACGGAGGCCCCCCGGGGTTCCCTCCCTGATCCGTGCTGTCTCACAAACAGACGTCTACGGCGGATAAACATCTTCGTAGCGTGGGCAGATTGTCTTCTATCAGGTTTCACATCTCTTCAGCATCCAGTAAAGCGTTTAAACCGCTTTCCCCTGCGCAAATAAACTGTGTAAAGTTCACTTTCTGAAAGAAATAAGAGTAAAAGTGACACTGTGGATCAGGAAATTCAGTCTTCAGCAGGTGTTGACAAACTAAAGGGGGTAATTTAAATAGGAGGAAAACGGAGTAGAACAACAGCTGGTTACACAGCAGCGGCTGATTCACGTGTTAGAGAACCCAAATCCAGCTCACATTAGATCACAATGTCTACGGTTTGTCCTCACGCCAAGTCAAGGCTCCATAAACAGAACAGAACCAACAGTCCAGAGTTTCATCATTAGCTCAGCTGATGCTGATGATCAAAGCTGGTCCACAAAAAGTTTTACTTTATCACATGAATCAGTTTTGTCTCAGTGATTACAAAGGGTTTGATGTGTGGGTCAGATCAGCAGAGGACCTCAGGTTCTGGATCTCTGCCGTGGATTCACTCCCTTTGTTCAGACTCAGGTTTGAGAATAAACGGAGGGTGAACATTCACACACCTTCGCTCTCCTGCAGCTCTGTGACCTCTGACATCCATGACCTCTGACCTCTGGCGTCCGTCTACCTTAGTGTGTGGTAGCCACTGTTTGGGGCATTTTGAACTCAGCAGCTGGCACAAACCATGCTAAAGCACTACTGCCCACTGAAACCAAAGCCATTAGGAGCATGAAGAGGACAGCTGCAGGCAGAACCGGGTCCGGGTCCAATAGGAATGCCAAGGGGGAGAGTGTGGCGCAGTCCGTCACATGTACGTCGCTCATTCATCTGAGCTAAATGCATTCCTGTGCTCCGGCTGTCAGTCAGACTCAGGGAGCCATTCAGACGTCAGGCAGCGCTGCTTAGGCATGCAGCTAGCGACACGCTGGCAGACAGCTACATTCAGCTGGATCGGCTACTGTTGAAGGTTCTGGGTCCGTGGTCGGACTCGTTACTATCAGAACACACCCGCTGCTGGTGCTTTGTATGATGAGATGAGGAAACCCGTCGACAACGTCATCATCAGAGACACACACTTAAAAAACGCCTCTGCTGAACAGAGTGGGGGCCCGCCTGGTTCTGATCCAGTGTCCCACACACACACAAACACCCGGAGCCAGGATGAGGTCACCTAAACGCAGCATAGCTCACACCTGCTAGGTGACTAACGATTTGAACCACACACACACACATGCACGCGCACACACACACACACACACACACACACACACACACACACACACACACACACACACACACACACACACACACACACTCCTTGATGTTTTGTTGTATTCGACTCCTGATTGGAGCTTTAATAAAGACACAAAGAGCCTTTGATCCAGTGAGTGTGTGTGTGTGTGTGTGTGTGTGTGTGTGTGTGTGTGTGTGTGTGTGTGTGTGTGTGTGTGTGTGTGTGTGTCCATCTGCCCGTCTTAGACAGACTGTAAGGAAAGTGCCTCATTGAGGCACACACACACACTGAGCTATTGAGAAAAGGTTTTCTTTAATGAGAGTGAAATTTAAATCCTGGACATTGTGCTGCTTTCAGACGCAGCCAAGCTCCACACAAACCCCCACAGCACCGTGACGTAATGGTTCTGCCGGGCTGAACGTGGTCACCTGCTGGGAGCTGAAGTGGATTTGAATTCATTTCACTGTTTTGCTTTAGCAGGACTTGACACTCAGTTACAGTTGCTTACCCAAGCAATAACACAGAAGCTTCGCTGATACAGTCGTTCCAGCAGCACAGACCCAAACACATCACGTTCTGTGTAGAACACACGGCACCGACTTGCTTGTTGATGCGTGTTGAGACTCAGAACGCACCGTTTCATCCTCCACCATATTTACTGCTTCATCTGGGTTTAACTTAAGCAGCATTACCAGATGAAGCTCCGGGAGGTCAGTGCTGGTCCAGCATGCGTTTCTTAGCAACCCTGCATCTTTTGACACCTAAAAGCTCCTTAAAAACCTTTGGAACCTTTGGAATGACCTCTGGAACGCACCCAAACCTCTCAACCACTTCAGAGGCCTAATTATCTTGAAGCGTTTAGCTCCAGGAACCTCTCCAAGCAGCTTTAAAGACATTCTTCTTCCTTGAAGCCTTCGGAGGAACGTTCTCCTCCAGGAACCTCTGCGTTCTAAACCACTGGGGGAAAACTGTCAAGCAGAAACATCAAGAGTTCTGCTTTTCCAGAGACCCACTACTGAAAAGACTCTTAAAGTTCTCCTATACTGTCAGTAGAACCTCCTAGAGCTTCTGTGGCAACAAGAACACGTGTTCCTAAGGTTCTTAAGTCAGAACTCCATGATGTTCTTACACTGAGGCCCCCAAAACCGCGTGAAACCCTTTTCAGAACCACAGATAGTTGCTCTCTGAGGTTTGAACAGGGTTCAAGTTCCTCTCAACTACATGAGCCGACGCACCTGCGGGACAGGTGCCCCGTTTCTCACTGATCTGTGCACGCGCGCGCGCACTCGTTATTTATGGATGAATTAACAGGTTGCAAAGACCATCGGTTGGTCGTTGGTAGTCGGTTCGGACTTACAGGTATGACGTGAAGACGCTCAGGTTGCTCGGTATCTGTCGGAGCCCCAGGTCCGAGCAGTCCACTCTGTGCAGCCCGTCTACCCCGCACCGACAGCGGCCCGGGCAGCCGAACCGAATCTGCTCCACGGCCGCAGAGTTCTGCAGGTCCAGCCCAGCCGCGGAGGTCCAGCGCCCGGAGGAGAGGAGCGCAAGGGCGGTCAGGAACGCCACGAACCCCGGCATGTCCCGCAGCTTGTCCCGGAGGGCGAAAGTCTCACAACAACCAGAACCACACGCGCAGCCGCAGTTCCGGATCACGCTGTCTGCAGGAAACTGTTCACATCAACTTCACCTGATCCGGACCGAATTCAACTGGAGCCACAAACTGTGCGTCTGAGCCGAGCTTTGCAGGTTGTCGCTCTGCAGCTGCACCGCAGAGAGAGAGAGAGAGAGAGAGATAGTCAGTGAATGAGTGACTCACCCACTCACTCACTACTACTACTACTACTACTAAACAACTACAACTACTACGAGTCCCGCACTTTGTGGCTGTCAGTAACTGATTCTAGTTTATTTTTTCCGACCTGTTTATTATTTGGTTGTTGTTGGTCGTTTATCGGACTCAGGTGAACGAACAGGTTCATTTTTTACACGTCTTAGATACTTGTAATTTGTTTTTAGTACTTCAGTCTAGTGGTTCTGAACAGAATACAACGGAGTTCCAACTTCCAACGGAGTTCAAGATCCAACTGTTGCATAGCATCACCACCAAGTTTACACGACTTTTACAAGTACAAACACTTTAGTAGACAACAAAGTCACGCTCATGGCTTTGATGTGAGAATAAGTTGAGTCTGAGTAAATGATCTACTGCTCTCACACCTCCGACCGTAAACCATTGTTTTCATGTTTAATAGAAACGAGATTCCTGGATGAATAAACCAACCCATTAACTCTCACTGGGTCAGTGAGGAAATAGCGTCTGAATTTCTCAACTTCAACTCGTTCATCTTTAACCTGAATCCACTACTTCGTGTGAAAAGCTTCCATTTGTGGAATTTTACAGCAAATATCTGACATACGAAAGAACAAAAATCAGAAGCCGAACGAGGCGGAAAAACATCTGAACAGCTGCAGAGGTTTAGTTTGTGACTTTAGGGGCGACAGCTTTTATTTCTCAGTGAAGCTCCGGGGGCGCACACGCGCACGCGCACTGAGCTGTGGTTAATGATCACACACAGAGTGTGTGGTGGGCTTGGCAGGTAAAGGTGAGATATGGGGATGATTATCACAAACGCTGCAACCGTTGACAGTGTGAGGCAACGGGTCCTAAACAGGGCGTCAAGGCTGAAGCTCGTTAAAGGAAAAGTTCAACATTTTGAAAACAAATGCACTGATTAAAACTGTTAAACTCTCCACAGCTTTCGAACAGGGCTCGTTCGCTGCAATGGAATACAGAATGTTCTACTGTAAGTGGCCTAGCGTGGAAAGAAGCATTTTGTTTGGCTGCAAGCATGCAGCAATATTTTAATGAGCATGAATTTCTAATGTTTTTTTTCTAAATATTGATTTCTGAGAAAACAATTCAGAAAAATTGTAACATGAGGAGGCGCAGAAGTACTACTGCAAATATGAGAAAACAACTACAAGAAGCCACACAGAATCATCACTTTAAATAAGTTCATTTGTGAGCAGAGGTAGATGTCAACAACCTCCCAGATAATTAAATATGTGAGACGGAGATATAGAAAAAAATCAGGTCAAAAGGAAAAACACAAAACTAGTACTACAAGACACGAAACAACTGCAATGTACAGCATGGACAACAAAAACAACACGGAAATAAGAACTAGACAACGGCATTTAATCTTGCCTTTTATTTTTTTAACCTTGTTAATAATTCCACCCTTCGTTTTATTGACCCGCTCCACGTCCCAGCGCTGGTCCAGGCTCCATGTTCGGCCCGACTCTGACGTCTAGTGGTCCCTCCTTGTACTGCAGCAAGGTTCCACCAAAAACTAACCAGCTGATGTTTACGGCATGGGAAAAAAAATCACAACAAAAGCCCTATACAGGTATCTGGTACATCACATCCTATGTCGTCAGCGCGTAGACACCGTAGTAATAGTACGGGATATGGCATTACATTAAATAGAAACACACAGGCGCATTACAATTAACACAAAACCACTATAAACAAGAACTGATACTTCACGTTAGGTAAAAGCCCAGCACCCCCCATACAGCCCCGCCCCCTCACCGCCTCAAGACTGAAGGTTGTGACAGGTTCTCGTCATGTGATGCTGCAGATAAGGAAGAACTATAATGCAACGGCATGAGCTCTCACTCTGCTGCTGATTCTAAGCACCACCTACAGAATACCGTTTACATATGAAGAGTTTATAACACAGCTCTTATAAGCCTTTCACCTCCAGTGTTGCACAAGCTACTACTGTGATGTTACTATATTTATTGTATGAACATATTGCTTTACAGTATTAGTCACACAGCATAATAAGAATAAGAATGGCTTTATTAGTCCCATAGAGAGGAAATTGCACCTCACAACAGCAACAGGACAGCGAGAAGCTGCTCTCCAGAGCAGACAGAGTCCTGGTCCATGATGGATGTCAGTTTAGCATCTGTATCTTACATTCAGAAGTGCTTGAACTTTGACTATAATAGGTGAAGCTTACCTTTTATGAACTAACGAAGGTTTCCCTTAATATTTGCCCTAACTATGTTCTGAGCGGTGGTTTGTGTAGTTACCTTGGAATATTTACTTTCTACAAATTAAAGTACAATGCTAATACTCTGTTTGTCTCATTGCGTGTACATTTTGTGTATCACAACGTATAATTCAATCATGTTATTCTTACATTTTGGAGCTGGTACCTGAATTGGGAGGTCGGCGCTTCAGAGGTTCTGAGTGAGTCATCGCCGTCACTTAAACGATCTTTGGCGCTGCTAGCCGGCTAACTGTTAGCTCAGACAGACGTCATTAGTTAGATACAAGCAGGCATTCGTATCGGCGTGAAAAGGGAATTAGCTCCGTGTTTGGACCCTTCTCCCCGCCTCGGCTGGTAGAGACCCGTGAACACCATCCTCTCTTATGCTGTCGCGCTGTTTTTCTCCAGATTTCTAGCCATTTTCCCTAAGTCGGAAGCCGATGTGAGCTACGCAGGACTTCAATTCCGACGGGGGTTAGCATTAGCAGCGCTAGCTGGGCATCGCTTGTTTTGATAAAAGCCGAGGATTTCTGGAGCAAACTGTCAGCCATGGCGGCCGGAGGGACGGGGGGCAACGGCGGGAAAACTTACTCCTTCAAGGTGGTGCTGCTGGGGGAAGGCTGTGTGGGGAAGACGTCGCTGGTGCTGCGATACTGCGAAAACAAATTCAACGACAAACACATCACCACTCTACAGGTACGTCGCGTCGCGGGAGGCGCGGTGATGGCGAGGTTCGGTTCGGCGGAGATCAAAGCAGGTGCTGGCGTCTGTGGGGTGGGGGGGCTGTCACCTCTGGGTGGACGCGCGTGACATGGTGCGATATGTCCCAGGTGAGCGGGGTTGTTCTGAAATAGGATCAACGCTGTGATTGACAGAAGCCGCCCCCCGAAATCAGCGAGGTAAAGATGAAAAAGAGTGTACAATGATGTGCCAATACTGGAATACAGCGGCAAGTTCTAGAAACCTGGACCCAATCCCAGCAACGCAGGGGTGATGGGGGTAGATCCACTAGTTCCGGATCCGGACCAGGGCTCGCGAGGCTGTGAAACCTAGTTTTGGCCTGTTTGCAGTAAACTTAAGGGCAGCTCACCCAAAGTTTAGGTTTCGTTTCTCGCTAACACCCACAGGTGTTAACAGAGCAAAGGTAGTTCGGTGTGGACCGCGTGGGTTCAGGCAGGTGGGCGAACTCCTGTCAGGGCTCTTCAGCTTTCATGTGATGCTTTTGCGTTTGGCTTAATTTACGGCTGTTTTGTCTTTGGACCGCAGAGCAGATAAAATATGAACTTATGGGCCGGGTTCTGTCAGTCCCTACTTTATGACGTTTTATTGAGCAGCTGATTAATGTAAGAGATAATCAGCTGACGCGTCAAAGGTGGCAGAACAGCTTGAAGCCACTGTGTATTTTCTTTAATTTCGGGCTTTTTTCGGAAAAAGTGAAGAGAAACCTGTATGTAAATAGTTTTCTTTTTTAAATCCGGCATCACTGCACTGATGAAAAGCTGTCACTGTGTGTTTGCATATTCTATCATGTGTCAGCTGCTTCCTTCCTAGAGAAGGGAGTGAAAACAGGAGAATCCAGGTGAAACTGGAGGCTGGATTTTAACCAGAAATCGCGACCTCCTTAATGTTCTGTTTAGTTTCTGGATTCAGTTTCAAGTTAGTCTGATTTGTATTTGTGAGACTGGGTTCAATTTTTCCTTTGCTCCTTTCGATGCAAATTGTTGTTGGAGAGGTAAACTGGTAAATGAGCATTTTATTATGTGCATCAATGTGTTTATTTGGTTTAGTATAAAGATTTATTTAGCAGCGCTTGGTCTGACTTGCCTAGTTTTGTAACTTTGTCTGTTCTAAAACCCTCTATATAATAAAATAATAATATTATTAAATATTGAATTTCAGATGGAGCTCTCTGATAAATCAAGCTGTACATAAAGTGTTTTCTATGGCAATAAAAGGCAACCGGTTGCTTTAACCCAGAGCTGCTCAGGGGGATTGTCGAGTTTCTGTCTTCTTAAACCGTTAAGGTTTTGATGTGAAGCATGAATTAGAATTGAAAGTGGTGGTGAGTTAGTTGTGAGTCACATTGTCTCACCCCTCTTCTGAGGGGCTTTTATTTGTAAGGAATTGGGACCAGTCCAGAAGATGTAGTTTGAATGATTAAACCACAGAGCTAGTCGTGAATTTAGAAGTTGAATAAACAGAGTAGGAATGTGATTAGCGTGACACAGACAGAGATGAGGGGAGGAGGATGGGACTCCTCCAGGCTCTACTCTCCACAGTCACATGGGTGAAGCTGCCGAGCCCATAGCCTCTGGGATCAGGCACCGTTACGCTGGCTTCCATGTGACATGCAGTGATCTTATCAGGGCCCAGTGGGCTGCAGTGACACTGGCATCAGATGCCAAAGATGTCTTAATAGATGGCTAACGGCTGGCAGACCATCATTTCTATTGTGATGCCTATCAACTGTCTGGACTTGAGAGTAGCTGTGGTTCTGAGTGGTACCAGTTCAGAGCACATGTCCAACACGCCCAGTCAGCTGACCTGCTTCACACATGCTCTAACACTCACACTGTTCAAAGCTAAAACTTAAACCCATGTACATGTAGCACTAAATCCTGCTGTCAGGCCCGTCTCACTTCCTCACTCATCAACGTGGCGTTCACTTCACTACTGGTGATCATTTCACTGCGGTAACACAAGTTACTGCTGGAAATAAAATCTTTTCTGCTGACAGACTTTGACCCTTGGGTTCATGTGAGGACAGACCGTAGGCTGGAGACGCTCACCTTTTTAAAACTGGCGGATGTTCTGTGGCACAATATGAGAAGTTGCCAAAGTGACTGGAAACTGTGGCAGTAACAGAATTTACCAGTGACGCTCATTTGTGAGCAGCGTTCCTCAGAAGAATCTTGGCTTCTTTCACTTCCTTCATGAACTGATGGGCAGCTGTTTGGGCTCGTTTCTACCTGTGTGTGGTGCTACGGCTCATTAATATTCCAATGAGCACTAACTTGCTTCTCCTCTTAAATGGAGTGAACGCCCTTCAGCTCAGCTCCTGCTTTGTGTCACATTGCGCCACCAGTTGCATGAACGCGAGAGGCTCAAACAGAAACTAACTCCAGCGTCTCACAGGAAGTGAGGTTTTTTCACCATTGTAGGCAGTATAGTTACAATGTCTGTGGGACTGTAACCAAAGAAAAATCACCACGTCTCAAAGTGATGTTGTGCCAATAGTACATTCAGCTGAAAAGTGATTATCTTTAGTTAAACAGAGGTTCAATTTTAAAAATGTGATAAGTTAAAGTTATTAATCACTGTGTTGGTCCTCCTCTGCAGGCGTCCTTCCTCACAAAGAAGCTCAACATTACAGGGAAGAGAGTTAACTTGGCCATATGGGTGAGACATTCAGCCTCTGCTCTTTGCATCCTGCATAGTGGCTAAACATTAACATTGTCTGGTGTCTCCATCTAGGACACGGCCGGTCAGGAGCGTTTTCATGCGTTAGGTCCCATCTACTACAGAGACTCCAATGGAGCCATACTAGTGTACGACATCACAGATGAAGACTCCTTTCAGAAGGTACCGTATATATATATACACACACACACACACACACACACACACATACATATACATACATACATACGCACGCACATACATACATACACGTGTGTATGTATATATGTGTGTGTGTGTATGTGTGTATATATATGTATGTGTATAAGCAAGATGTCTTTTTTTGATTTTTTTGTTTTGTTGTTGCAGGTGAAGAACTGGGTGAAAGAGTTGAGGAAAATGTTGGGGAATGAGATTTGTTTATGTATAGTAGGTAAGTTATTACTTATTACTTACTTATTATGTAAACAGATGCCACAACAGAAAATATAAAGATGTTTTAAAGGTGTTCCTGAAGGCTTTTGTTTCCACGGAGGCCGGGTATGAAGTGATTTCTTTGTGTGGCTTTGAGAGGACCGTTCTGAATAGTTTCCACTGGATTACGTCGGTGCTGATGTGGTCGTCTGGTGTTGAGTGTTTTGAACTAATTGCCAAGTCAGGTGTAAGCTGATAGTTGAAAAGCACGCAGAGAATTGATGTTGAATCATCTGCGGATAAACAGAAGCCGATGTGTGACTCATTTCTCTTTTGTCGGCAGGTAATAAAATAGATTTGGACAAAGACAGACACGTGTCCGTGGAGGAGGCTGAGAGGTAACAGCTGCTGCTCATACTGCACGCACACACACACACTGAACACTGCCCCACTGTCAACTCTGATGCAGTGACGTCACGGTTTGTTGTTGGACTTACCTCTCTGCTTCTCTTCAGTTACGCAGAGTCAGTGGGAGCCAAACACTACCACACATCCGCCAAAATAAGTAAAGGCATCGAGGAGCTCTTCCTGGATCTGTGTAAACGTGAGACCCCACAAAGAACACAACACACTATCTCCCACACTGTGAACTGATGGACATGTAGCCTTTTGTGATCTATGGGCTCCTGTGGCGAGGGATCCAACGTTTAGGATGTTGCCTTGTGTGTGTCTTCAGGGATGATGGACACGGCTCAGGCCGAGGAGAGATTGAAGGGCAACGGAGCCAGCCAATCAGCGTCGGGGCGGAGGGGGGTCCAGATTGTGGACGACGAACCTCAGGCCACACCGGCAGGAGGGTGCTGCTCATCTGGCTAACGCACACTCAAATACACACTCACACCGTCATACACGCTTGCACACATTTACAGTGTCTCTGTCGTCTGGTTGGTTTGCTCTAAACTCCTGAAGTAATCTATGTTCATTTGCTGCCACCAATGCTGCAAGGAGCATAGGAAATCATATTTAAATTCCTTTACTCTGTATCCTTTCAAAATAAAAGTAACCGAAGCCTTTATAATTGAACCTGTGTTGTTCAGTGACTAAATTCTCTAAAAAGCACTTTATTTACTATAATTCTACTATAACTTGACAGCAATTTGGAGCAAAACGTAAGTTAGACTAATAATCCAGCATGGCAGAGCTCAGCAAGGACGCTTAGTTGACTAAATTGAAGAAAGTCCACAGACTGAGCAGCTGGTGCTTCAACAGCTTCACCTGCTGGACTGAAGTCAAACTGCAGAAAAACTGGCTTTTCACAGCTAAGGATTTAGGAGTGGGACATGACCCTGACCAGAATGGCTCAGTGTGCTCTAGCAAAACCCTGCACTGTTATCTGTTAAAATATAGAAACATTACCAAGGACAAAAACGTCACATTTGCGTTCACACCTGTTGCTCAAAGAAACCATCAAACGTTGTTAATTCATTTGATCATGTTGTGCAGTTCAAACATCTGCTCCTTCATCCTCTTTTTCCTCTCAGTGATAGTTTGTAAAACCGAGAAGGAAAACCGTGCATGTTTGATTTCTGTAAAAGGCTTCGTTTGTTGGACTTTTAAAGAACTGGTGAATAAAAAAAACTGAAGTTATTATTTAATACGTTATGTCCTCGTTGTGGTAACGGAATGTCTGTGAAAGCGCGCTGTTCTTTTAAATGTGGTCTTCTTTGTTGTTTTTCCGAGAGGCTGTAGCTCCACAAATTTCTTTGCTTGATGAAAAATCTGATAACATACACAAAACTGCTGGACATTTGATCTGCCTTTTCCAACAGTGTCTTATTATAGTCTGAATAGTCTGACTGGAATCGAACCAGAAACACAGCATTTTGATCCATTTGGAGGTTCTTGGGAGGTCGCCAAGACACTGTTGGAGCCTGCTGCACATAAAAAGGAGTGTGTGGAAGATGTACCGGGTGTCGGTTCGGCAAAAACTGAACGGTGGATAAAAAGAATCGGAGACCTTTTGGAAAATGTAATTTTTTTAAACTGTTGATGTCAGTGTTTTGTAAAAATAGAATAATTCCTAGCTTGCGCTAGAAGCTGTGACACGGTGTCCTTCTCCGTGTGCTCCTCGGTTCCTGTTTTCAAAGGGTTTAACTCAAAGAAATAAGAAGTTCAGATCAAGTTTAATGACGTACTGCGAGTCAGACCTAGATTCCGATTAGATGACATTTTAACGATTTCATGTCTTGGTTTGAAAAACAAGTTTGTACTGGAAACTGTTGAGCTGCTGTGTTTGTCCACTATCATTTTGACATGCTGGGAGTATTTGTCTATGGTCACATGACCCCTCATCAGAACAGTTTGTTATTGGAAAGCACAGTTTTCCTTTGTTTTTTTTCTCTTTAATTAACTTGAAACCACAGTTTCAGTTCGCAATATAAACATCTAAAAAGTCTGATACTGGACTTAAAGTTTACAAGAAGAAATCTTTTCAGTGCAACAATAAAAAAAATAAAAAATGGCAGCTTCTAGACTAAAGTCACATCAAACTCATACAGCTGCTGTCATCAATAACAAACCAGGCATCACTTGAAAATAATTGGAATGAATAAACCCAGTGGTATTTCAGACTGTGCGTCATGTTTATCTGTGATTTAAGGCACTTTGGGCTGCGGCTCCTCTGCGTCCTAAAAGTAGGCGGGAGGGTCCTTGCTGAGCTCCTCGTACTTTGGTGTAGCTGGTATGAAGATGGAGGGCACGTTGAACGGGAGGGGCACCTTGAACACGGGGGTGGGTGCAGTGAGCCGACTCATCTGGTGTATCATGACAGACGACAGGATCGTACCCAGCATCTGAAAGGAAACGCAGCCGGTCCCGTTACAGAGCGTAACATCCCACAACAACACTTTGGTCCAGCCCCGAGAAAAATACCTACCGCCAGCGCTGCCAGAGTGAAGATGGTGCCGATCAGGATGTCAACAATCAGCCGGAATCTCTCCATGATGAAGGGGAGGCAGGTCTGAGGTGGGACGAGAAGCAAACACTCAGGGTCCACAGACTCAATTTAAAACTAATCAGAGGTGGGTTTAACGATCCAAATCGCCAGTTCTTAAATGGGCTTGACACCCAGTTGACCTACGTGTGCTGGGTTGGGTACTGACCTTGGGGTAAACAAATAAGAGTTGTCTGTAGCTGACTGACTGGCACCTGTCCTCCGCCTCTGGGCTGCACATGCAGGACTCAGGGATATTCCTCCAGTTGTCATAGCTGAACAGGCCACAGCATTGCGCCTAAACACAGGAGTCTGGTCAAAACATCTCGACTCAAAACGTAAGGCAAGAAGAAATCAGCAAAGAGGAACAGGAACCATTTCTGCTTCCATCTGCATCTCACCTGTATCTGGATGGAGTCCATCATGCTCTTTAATTCCTCTGGTTGGTCGTCCAGAGGTACCATGGCACGCAAGTCATTTTCAATCAGTTCTTCCACCTACAACAAAGAGTTGTTTTAGCCTAAAAGTAAGCCCAGCTAGACCAAAGAGAGAAGTCCACATGTCTGAGGTTCGCATTCTACCTGGTGACGGGAAATGGCAGCAGGGATTCCATAGTTGAGCATCATCAGAGTTCCTGTCACCATGCAACCGAGGAACTGCACAGACACAGGGTGATCTGATGTTCAGCGCCAGCCTGTCCTGATCCCATGATCACAGTATAATTCTCAGGCTACTCACCAGTGACAGGCAGAGTTTGCTCTTCTTGTGAGCTCCATAGGCTCCCAGGGTGGCGATCACCATGGTACCAGTGCCTATGATGTAGAGGCCATAGATCCCAGTCCTCACCTGGAAGCAGAAAGGATCATGTTTGGATGCATTCAGGGGCTGGCGTAAGCAACGTGAATCTGACGTGAATGTTCAGAACTGGGTCTGAGCCTATTTTCCTGATGTAAATGTGGTGCGTGGAAGCACAGCCCGTTTTCGCCGACAGCTGGTCTCGATGAAGGAAACGGAGAGGAAAGGAACTAGGTGGTTGAAGATTCCAGGAGGCCTAAGTAAACGCAATTGCCTTCATGGAGAAGTTCTAAATGATAAACGGTCCGTACGTATATATATAAATATATATTTTAACAACCCTTCACTACTTCTCATTCACCTATTCACACTCACACTTACACTGATACCAGAAGCAGAATGATAGAAGATTCTTACATTGTCTCCTGCGTGGAAGTTGGTGAGGACCTGATGCACGAAGGCGAGTCCGATGATGAGCAAACCAGCGATCTGGAAGGAGAGGTCCAACAACAATCACATTAAAACTAGAACAAAAGATTGATTGATTAGACAACTACAACCACAGGGTCATTACGTTTTAACTTAACTCAAACCTGCAGTTCTATGGTGTTTGGAATCCCAAGATTTTGTCATTGTTATTTTTTCCTGTCTGATAATACAGAAAAGCTAAAATCTCATACTGTACAAAATAAACCTATAAATGTTTTTTGACAGATAGAGATACTTATTAGTTTTATTAAAACCAAGACAGAAAATAAACCAAACCCGTGAGACTCATTCGCACAAAGGCTGTCGTATGTCTAATAAAGTAAAGTTCGTCTAATATGAGGTTATTAAACTTTTATGCGTCCGTCAGTTAGTTTCTAATAGTTCAGAGCAGGACGTGATGTTGTAACAACAGCTGCTGTTCCAACTTGAACTACGCACGTTCTATCGCTGCCGCCATTTTCTAACCAGCTTCCAACTCACCGCGAATAAGACGTTGAAGGCGGTGAAGGTCCGTCTCAAGTTCTTGTTGACTTCACCCATGTTTTACAGATTGTTTTAAAAAGATAGAGAAATGAGACTGTCAACCAGCGGAGCAACGGCGAGCCGGAACAGACGCCGAGCGGCTTTAAGTCCGGGGAGGGCGGGGCGGCCTTTCCAGTAAAATCCCGCGGAGGAGGCGCCTGACGCGGAGCCCGGTGCGGCCGGTTCAGAGCCGGGGCGGCGCTCGATTCCGGGAAGGAGAGGCCTGGGACGGTTCACGGGGATCTGAGGTCACAGCGGCGTTCTCCAAAACACAACACCAGATGCGGGAAACCGGGAATCAGCCCCTTCTTGAGAAAATGCTGAAATCTCATGCCCCTCAAGCGGAACTTAAAACGCTGGTTCCCAGAGCTGCTGAATTCAGGTCCATATGGTTCTTGTCCTGAGTGAATTCTAATGTGTACAATCAAGTCACTGCTCAGGGAAAACTGACCCGTGCTAGTTTTCGTGTGGACCAACTAGTCATTTTTTATGTAAAAACGCTGTGGCCTCTACTCTGGGTAGACTTTTCTGTTGCTTTCCAGTGTAGACTTGAATTTTCTTCCCTGAGTTTAGGAGGTTTTTGTCTGATCTTGGCATTCAGCTCGTGGTCCAGGACGGGTTCTGGTCTGCTGTGGACCCCTTTCCCTCATCAGCAGGAATCACCGTGAAGGCTAGTCCGGGTCCTGGATCCTGTTGGTCCTGCTGCTTTGAGTGAGAACCTCACATCAAACAGATCAGTGATGCTCTGTAAGATGTATTTTAATGTAACGTGTGCAATGGAAACATTGTTTCTGTCTTGTCCTATACTGTTATCATACAGTTTGTGCCTTGTTATGATTAGATCGAATGTTTATATGTAGGCAGTTAGTCTCTTGTGTCTTGTCGTACATTGAGTTTTACATATTTGACATTCCTGCTGTCTGCTCTACAACTGTCTGTCTATCTGGCTTCCAACCCAAGGCCGAGGAGCTGTGTGGTTTGACCTTCATTGTTGCTGCTTCTCAGATAGCGAGACTCCAGCAATTTCTGCACATTTATAATGTCCAGTTTTCTTAAACCTTTGCTTCCACATGAGACTTCAGTTTTGTATTTTTTGCTGTTAAGGGTGTTAAACTGTGGGAAAATCACCAGATGTCGCTGCAGCAGCTGTAAATAAAACAAAAGTGTCTGTCACTTTAATTTGATGTCATTTTCAGAATATTAAATGTCAGTATGAGAAATACAAACAAACAAACTGGGAACTGCTACATTCTCACACCTGCATCGCTGGCGTCTGACTATCAGAGAGGAACCTGGCCTTGGGTTTGAGCAGAGACAACCACTGAACAATCTAGGTGTAATGTCAAAAACATAAAACAGATGTAGGACAAAACACAAGATATTAATTGCAGAACACCCCCTCACACACACACACACACACACACACACACACACACACACACACACACACACACACACACACACACACACACACCTTACAGTCTCACGGTCTGCTCTCCGACCTTATCTATCTGTCCTGATATATCCAAGAAAAAATCCAACAAGGTTTCTACTTGTATTGTGTGCCACTGTGTGTGTGTGCGTGTGTTTCTGTATCGTATTGTTTACTGCAATTTGCCTCTACTGTCGGATGAACTTATGCCATAGAGGCCTTCCTGTGTGTGCCAACACCAAGTTCCTTGTTCTGTAAAGTGCACTCTACAGGATCTGGCTTCTGATTCTGATTTCCTGCCTCCTCTCTCCTCATTTTCCCTCCTCCTCTCTCCTTTCTCCTCCTCCTCCTCCTCTCTCCTCATTCCTCCTTTTTCCTCCTCTCTCCTTCTCCCTCTTCTCTCCTCCTTCCTACCTCCTCTCTTCTACTTTTCTCTCCTCTTTCCTCCATTCTCCTCCTCTTTCCTTCTTCCTGCCTCCTCTCTCCTCCTTTTCCCTCCTCCTCTCTCCTTTCTCCTCCTCCTCCCTCCTCCTTTTTCCTCCTCTCTTCTCCTCCCTCCTTTCTTTTCCTCCTTCCTTCTTCCTGCCTCCTCTCTCATCCTCCCTCTTTTTCTATCCTCCTCCCTCTTTTCTCCTCCTCCTCCTTCCTTCTTCCTGCCTCCTCTCTCCTCCTCCCTCCTTTTCTCCTCCTCCTCCTTCCTTCTTCCTGCCTCCTCTCTCCTCCTCGCTCCTTTTCCCTCCTCCTCCTTCCTTCTTCCTCTCCCTCCTTTTCCCTCCCCCCCATTTCTCCTTCTCCTCTCCCCTCCTCCCTCCTCCTCCCTCCTTTCTCCTCCCCCTCTCTCCTCTTTCCTCCTTTTCCCTCCTCTTCCTTCCTTCTTCCTGCCTCCTCTTTCCTCCTCCCTCCTTTTCCCTCCTCCTCCTTCCTTCTTCCTGCCTCCTCTCTCCTCCTTTTCCCTCCTCCTCCCTCATTTCTCCTTCTTCCTGCCTCCTCTCTCCTCCTCTCTCCTTTCTCCTCCTCCTCCTTCCTTCTTCCTGCCTCCTCTCTCCTCCTCCCTCCCTCCTTTCTCCTCCTACTCTCTCCTCCTCTCTCCTCCTCCCCCCTCTCGCCTCCTCCTGCTTCTCCACCTGAAGCGGTCTCTCCCATCCGTGCTCTCTGCACCTCAGATGGAAGAAGCCTGCGCTCCTGTCCGGACGAGCGGCTGTTCCTCCCGCAGACGAGCCGCCGTAGGACACCGCAGGGCGGGGAAGCAGCGTCTGCTCCGTCCTGCTGCTGCATGGTAGACACGGGGAGACGCCGCCGCTGCTGTTGATGCTTAATTACAGCACCGAGAAGCTGCAGCCGAACATGAGGCTCCGACCGGGAGGCTTTCGCCCCGCATGCCTGCTCCTGTGTCTGATATGGACGCAGCTGCGGACGGCAGGTAAGAGACCGAGCGCTACGGGCTTCGTCGTGCTGGTAACGGAAACAAACCGTCTGCAGAGACGATACAAGCGATCAATGAGTGATTAACACGATGCAGAACGGAAACGCCGGAAACAAGAATATGATACGATATGAATCCTTAAACGTAACATTTGTGCTTCTGGATATCATGGGGACAAACCCACAGTGGGAGGCCTTCACCCTAAAATAGCCCGTGGTGAAGTCAACCTGCTTTTATTATTAATAAATAAATAATAAATGATTTACTCCGTGAACGTTTCGCTGCCTAAATCTCCTAAGGAAAATCACGTGGAGCAAACAAAATCTGCATGTTTTCATTTAGACACAGAACAATTAATCCTAATGTTCCTCTTCATTAACTGATAAACGTTTAGTCTTGTCTGAGCAGAATAAATCCACTGACGGGAAGAGCTGGAGGAAGAGGAGGAGATTAAACAGACAGATATTTACTAGTTTGTGATACTGTCAGATGATTTGACTAATTACTCGCTGTCTCTGGCCACATTGATGGCATCCAGATGACTTATCAGTGCTCCACTCTGCCGAAGTGTGTTTGCTGCCAGTTGAATGTTCTGTGAATAAATGCAAACCAACTTCAGTTCTGGATCAGGACTCTGAGTGTAAAATGTACTGTAGCTGCTGGAACACAAGATGCTTTTAAACCATGCAGCGCCACACAAACCTAAGTAGTTCTGAAACTGAGGGTCCACAGCAGACCGTGTACTAAACAAGCTTCTTCTACAGCAGCACCAGTGGCGGCTGTAACCTAAATGATTGAGTCACAGCTGAGTCTGAGCCAAGCCAAGAAAAGTTCTATAAAATAATACAAATCAATAGTCTGGTTGATGGAGCACTCGCTCCACACTTACTGGGTCAGGCCTCTGATGCAGCCTGTAATTGGCTGCCGGCTCCCGTCCAGTCAGAGCTGGGCTCTGCTCAGCATCATGCCTAGCAACCAGGACGCTGTCGCTAGGGAGAACAGAAGATGGAGAGAGGTGGCGGAGAAGCCCTTCCTCCATAAACTTCATATCAGTGGCTCACATTGAGATGATAGCAGCCCAAATGAGTTAAGGTTCTGCAGACCTGAACATTTTAGGTTCCTGTTCCAGTCGAGCTAAAGGCTGAAGGTTTTTCAGTTTATAGACCTGAGTACTGGCAAAAGCTGCTGACTTCCCTGAAAGCACAGAGGATTTGAGCGATCAGAGTGGTGAGGGGAATCAGCGTCTCTCCTCTCTTGGTGTTTCCTGTCTGCTTCCTGGCGCAGTGCATCCAGACAGCAGTCAGACGATGCTGTCGCGGGTTTTCATCCTTATTGTTGCTGAGGGTTTTCTGCGTGAATGAGCAGCCTGTCAGCTCAGACCGTAGCTGCTGGAAAGCAGCGCAGCACATCCAGCACCTTTGTACATCTGCAGAAGTTCATGATTATAGTCTGATAACATGAGTAGCATATTTTTTCTATATTTAGAAGAGCTCAACACAGCAAGGAGCACATTATTATCGATCGAGTGTCTGGTTCAAACATCTGTGCATCCAACAGGCAGACTGGGCTCACTGATACGTTCTGAGGTTCTAGAATGAACTGCATGAACTGGATGCTGCTTGGGGGATGGAGGGTGCTTCACTCAGATGTATTTTTGTTCAAGTATAAATGATTACTGAGATGAATTATGCAGCGTTCACATTCTGTATGCTTGAGTGAGTTTGTCTGGTGTCAAACTGACGGAAGCCTCGTCCCAAGAGGTTCTGACAAGTTCTGACAACAGATGATTTGGTTTAGACAAAGATGCATTACAGTAGTTAAACCCTCCATTCTATAGTCTTTTAATGTGAGTTCTCAGACCTATGGTTTAAAGTTAACACCAAGATAATATGAGGTCACTTGTTTAAAAAACTGAACTAACTTCCTTTATTCCCTATTCCTCTCCTCAGAATCGTCATCCGGTGATCGAGAGCTGCGCCTCCTTTCTTCTAGTCGGACTAGTCGTCTCCCTCCATCTTTGTACCCGCGGCACCATGTGTCCGAGTCCCACCCCCACCACCTTCACCCCCACCATCACCGTGCGCTCCCCGCCCGCTTGGCCAAAGTGATGCCGGCTGCTCTCCTGGGGTTCCGGTTCCGTCAGGAGCCTGGTGGTGAGCGCTCGGTCAACTTGTTGGCACAACCACGCCATGAGGTGCAGCCAGAGCACGCGGTGGTGTCTGCACGGCATCTGGTTACCGTGGTGAGTAATCTGTGCTCTGATTGGCTGCACAAGAAACATGATATTAGCTTAATATTTAGAAAACCACATCAGTGCAGCTCCGTGAAGGTGATGATATAAAAATATACAATACCTAAAGTACAAAATCAAGAGATCAGACGATGAGTATGTGAATGACTATCTGCAAAGAAATGTACCTGATAATTAGGCTTCACAGCTTCTGAAGCACCAGTGATACTTGGTGGTGCTGTTCACCATCTAAAAAGAACAACTGCATTTGTTCTTGTGACCTTTTAGAAGACTTGTTTTCACAATACACACATTTTAAAGCCCAAAAGTTTCACAATTATTAAAGCTGGGTAATATTAAATATCACTGGGTTGATAAAGGTAAATCTAAAATATCTTATCTTAATATTTTATACAAAATGAGATGCAATAAGCCTTACATTGACATTCAGCTAACCAGGTTAGGAATTGATGGAATGGCTCTGAATCTGCATCCCTGCGTCCCCATCCAGCCTCCTTCATGTGGTGAGGGTCTCTGCTCCCTCACAAAGATTTTGTCCTTTTCATACTGATGATCAGAGCTCACAGAAAACACTAAGTGGCTGAGAAGCCATCCTCAGCTCTAGAGGAGAGATGCTGCACTCTGTGTTGCCATGGAAACACTAATCATGAGTGTGCGAGACCCACTTACCTACACAATGGGTGGTTGCATAACTCTGAACAGCAGCGACCTTCAGAGTGACATTGAGCCAGACAAAGAGAGACAGGTATGGACTGGCTGATAATGAGGGAGACGGTAGACGTGCACGGATGGATGGCAGCTTCACACTGGCCTTCTGTGGGATTCACATCAGCTTAAAGCCTTTCACAATCCTGGATGCTGTCCTGCTGCACTGTGGTTTTTAATCAGACGAGGATGGTCACAGATGAAAAAAAGAACCAAAGATGTGCTTGGTTCCGCTGCTCAGGAAAATCCAACCAAAAAATGTTATGACCTTTTTACATGTAAAGTTTGAGCAGCAGATACTCAGACAGTATTTAATATGAAGCTGGACCAAACAGTCTGATTCACAGTATTTTTAGGAGATTAGTAGTCACATGGTGATTAATTCAGCAGCATATCTATATGTGCAGGCGTCCAGCACTCCCACAGTCAGAGGTGTCATCACCACAGATGCATTGTGGGAGTTTAGACAATCTGCAGGAACCTCTGGTGGAAGTTGCTTGACAGATGGGAACAGCAGGCGGCTCTCTGCAGTCCCTCTGTCAGTCTGGTTCAGTCGGGTCCGTTGGTCCATCCGGTCAGTCTGCTCCTGGCGAATCAATATGAGCCCAATATCTAAATTGATACCCAGACTCAGAAAAATATACTAAACCGTTAAGGAAATGTCTAAGGAGAAGCTGAGGCATCAGTCAGGCTGCTTTCATCTTTTCTACCGCCTCATGGATTAACAGTGTGAAGTAAGTAAGAGAAGGGACACGTTTAATTAAAGCAGTTTATTTTTGGCCCACTCCTTCCTCCGAGGCCTCTACTTGCTTCTATCAATGAGAAGCTGCTGCCTTGTGTCACCCTGCTCTGGTTAATAGACTTACTGCATGTTGGGATGGAGACGAAGTATTTTACTGGCCTTGAAGTGATGAACACAGGCTTAAAACCAGCAGCATGGTCATCAGGACGACGCTGCTCCTGTCTTAACTCAATGCTTAACATAATAATAATAATACTGATCCCACATTTTTACCCACCCGGGAGCTAGTGCGTGTCTTACTCAAGGACACACTTGGTGCGCTGGTCGGCTTTGAACCTGGGACCTTGTGCTTCCCAAACCAACGCTCGAATTCATTTCCTGTGATAATTCATTTCCTGTGATAATTCATTTTCTGTTGTCACCCTGATGTGTGCCTTATTGTTTGTGGTTTAGGGTTGTACATACACTTTCCTGTCGACTGTTTTCACGCCTTCGCTCTGTCTTACCTTCACGTAAAGAGGAAGACAGCAGGTCTAACAGCAGGTTCAATGGATGAGTCAATTGTTTGGTGACATTGTTCAGTAAAAGAAGATTTAATGTCCAGTCACAGCTGCTCTTCTCTGAACCGGAGCCTTTTTTCCTCAAAGAAAACAACCCAAGCATGAATAATCTAACCCGAGTCGCCCCCCACTCATTCTGCCGTGTGTGATTCCATTGAGTCGCTCGCTCGCTGCACGTGCTGCTCACGTTTTCCCCGTCAGCGATCTGAAGCTGCACGAGTATCACGCTGCAGAACACGACTCTGATTCATGCAAGTATAGATTATTCCGCGCTCGGCTCCAAAGGGTCCTGTCAGTAAAAACCTCGGCCCATTTGAATTCATGCTATGCAGGGATGCCGTGTTTGTAACATGCAGACGGGTTCCTGGTGTATTGTTGGTAACGCAGCTCGGAACCATGTTAAAGCCTGATGTTTATGTTTGCGGTCCTCTTTGTGGCGCTGCGCCCCCGTCCCTCCGCCCTCTGCTTCCCTCCATCTGCCCCGAGGGTTATCGCCTAATTAGAGGCTATTACTGTGTGTGGGGACCAGGAATAGCCTGTGATCCTGACAGGAAGAGCAGCCGTGTAATGGCATTACCTGGACGGCAGCCAGTCAGGTGGCAGGTGGAGCCAATCAGAGATCAGGAAGTGGAGCCAACCGTCCTGAGCCAGAGCTGTGGACAGAGGGGATGAGCCGAGGCTCCCTGAGTGCGTGGTAAGGTTGTCGGTTTGGTTCCTGCCTGGTAAATGCTGTAGTTTCCCTGTTTGTACGTCTGTTGTGTGTCTGTTTGCTGCTCTGTTTGGTTGTTGTGTAGGACTGTTTGTCAAAGACCTGGGCACAAAGCTGCAACGTCGTCCAAGAATCTTTAACATTATTTGCCCAAGTTCACAAATAATTTATCTTTTAAAAAGATAATGTCATAGATGAACTAATTATTGATCTAATGAGTTTAGTGCAGGTTAAATGTGAACCGCTGAGCTGATTGATTGAATTCGAAAGTTCACTGGATTTAATCAGACACGTAAAATGGAGCTTTTTATGTTGTTTGTTCCAAATGGGACAGTTTCACAATTCTCAGACTTGTAACGATGAATTGATGCATATGTTTTTAGTCTGTGTTTTGGTTCATGTGGTTCTTTGGCTTCAGCAGAAGAGACAGATAATCACATCAGCTGAGTGTGTGTTCTGATATTACATTAAGTGGCACCAGAACACGTTGCTGTTTTAGCAAACAGCCTCCCACACACACACACACACACACACACACACACACACACACACACACACACACACACACACACACACACACACACACACACTTTGGCGTGGTGTTAGAGCTGCTGCAGTCGGTGATTTGAAGCTGATGGACGGAGATCTGAGGTCAGACCTAACGTTATTCTTCTATAATGACAGGATAAATTCTCTGCATTTTAGATATACGGGTTTAGTTTCATTTGCTGATTGCTCTTTTAGGTTTTGTCTTAGGTCCTTATATCATTTCAAACGCCGCTGTACTAACACATTGATGATATTCAGTGAATGGCGTTATGACACCCGTCTCCAGTCGGGTCGACATCGACCTTTAGTTGTGAACAACAATGAGAAGACCTTATTTCTGTCTCAGCTTAGTTGTCAGTGCTTTAGTTGGTTCAACAGTCCTGCCCCTGGTCCCGTCTGGTCCAGAGTTCTTCAGTTCTTTAGTGGGGATTTTGGACTCGTCTAACCGTCTAGTATGTGAAGAGACCACAGACTGAGCCAAACATGTTTGCAGTCACAGACGTGAGTCATTAGTGTGTGAGCGCCTTTCACCTGTCTCCACTGTCAGTTTTGCTGCAGTGGAGCCAAACAAAGAGGCAGATGTGTTTGAGGAGAGCTGGGGACGAGGAGGCGTGGGCTGTGGGGTTCGATCTGTTTAATGATGACGCTGCCTTTTCTAACATTCCTCCAGGGCTGTGATGTTTCCTGGAGTCGGTGCCTGAGATGTAGCTGCAGCTGTACCTTCATTGACACTACATGACACTTTCCACTCTAGTTGCTGTAAAAGCCCCGGTCTCATGGGACTGAGTGGTGATGCCGAGGTCGATCTGTACGGGTCACGCGGTGCAGTAGAAACACAACTTACCGTGGTTTCCACTCTCTCAGTACCTGGCCGTGGATGTGCGGAGGCTCAACAGCAGTCTTCTTCGATGGTTTCGGGAAGGGGTGGCGGCAGCGCTGGCTGTTCCTGCTGGACATGTTCACATCAACCGGCTGAATGTAAGACGCACACATTTCAGTGTCACGCTCTAGCTGCTGACGGTTCACGCGACTGACTGTGGGCCTTGCCTTGCAGGAGAAAGAGAACGGCATCGAGCTGTTCGTGTCCTCTGATAGGCTGGGGATCTCAGAGCCCCGCCTCGCCGAGGAGGTGATCCAATCGCTGAACGTCAGAGTCCTCCATCGACATCTGGGACACTTCGGCATCACTGAGGTCTCCACCGAGGTGCGTTTAAAGCTGCCTTTTGCTCCTGCGTCTCCTAGGTAACCACGGCTCGATGGGCAGCCTCATTAGTCCCGATGAGACGGAGGATGAACGCTTGGATTATTACAGAGCAAAGTGGTGCTTCTAACGTTAAATGGGAGCATTAAAATCCCATTGATCAGCCTGTAGATGAACAGAGCAGCTTTAAATAGGGTATTAATATTAATGCTCAAACCAGCGGTGGGAGATGTGACAGCTCTGCTGGTATTACCACAGTGGTTAGAGGCTTCCTGCAAGTCTTCAGCTTCTCTGTCTGCGCACGAGTGGTTTAAACATTCAGATATTTAGCATTTTGCCTGTTGCTTTTTCCATTAACCTTAGTCCAGACCTTCATCATCCAGAGTCAGGATCCTCATCCAGCACCCAACCACGTTGTGGTTTTGGTTCCCACTGATTAGCGTCCTCTTCTTTCTGCAGCACGCGTTCACTGTTACATTGCAGTGGAGCGTCCGCAGGCCACAGCCCACGTTAACCATGTGTCGTTTGTGTGTACAGAAGAACGTGCTGCAGGGTGAGCAGAGGGATCACGTGTGGAACAGAGAAGGGTTTTACGCTGTCGTCCTCTTCTTCACCGTCTTCGTCATCATCATCACCTGCTTGATGGTAAAATTCAATGCGCTTCTTACCAGCAGTTGTACATTTAGAGAGACATTTGCAGTGTGCCATTTGATCCACAAGGGGGCGCTCTGCTTCACAGAAAATACGAAGCAGCTCAGAGATAAAAGTTTTAACTAATTACTGAGCCTTTTAGAAGAACTGTGGAAACCAAAGCTGCTCAAGCGACCAGTTAACAAACCCAGCGTGAGCTAAAGCAGTGGTGAGCTGAGAAACAGTCATGTTTCTGCCTCCTCTCCAGGTTTTGTATCGACTGAAGGAGAAGGTTCAGGTTTCTAACAGACAACTGAAAGGTCCTTCACTTGACCTCCACCTGACCCTTACCCTCCCTCCAGACTCTGCCCAGAGGTCAAAGGGCAACAAGGTCAGCACCTGAGCTTGTGGAGCGCCTGCATAGAAATCAGCCCTAAAACGACTACAGCGACTCGTTAACGTGTCATTTTGTTCTTCAGGTAGTGACGTCAAGTGACGGAAGCATGGTCCAGGCTGAGCTCCCGCCAACTGTAGCCACGCCCATTCCCCAGCAGCAGCCAATCGCAGCCTGCCGCCGCCTCACGCCACCTGTTGCCCCTTTGCCGCGGTAATAACGGGGTTCTTTAGACATGCTGCTGATTCCCAGTGGACATTGCTGTGAACTTGATCCTCGCCTCATGAACTAACGTGATTTCTTTCCACAGCCCTGCTCCCGGCCACGTCCTCGTTGTCAACTGTAACGGTCACCCCCCCGTCACCAGTATCGCCCCACTGTCAGCCAACGAGCTGAAGCCCTGCCCCTCGCCCTTCAGGATGAAACCTGCAGCAGGTCTCCAAGAAAGGTATGTTAGGCTCCCTCCAGCATGCATCCCTGCTAGGGAGCAGTACCTGAGGGTGTGTGGTATAGATGGAGGTTCTAACCACCAAATATCCCGTTATGCTTTGCTTCAGTGCAGTTAGCATCACCTGACTGGCTGCAAAGCCAATAATCTCCACCGGCTTTGAGGGAACGGTTACACAACAATCAGAACCAAGTGTTCGTTTGATAAAAAGTCTGTGTAGTTGAACTCACACTCAGGAGAACATTGGACTCATTGGGGATCGTGGCTATTGAAGTGCTCCAGGCCTCACATTCCATAATACTGACTATCAAAGGTATGTACGCACCCTCAGGCTGTGTTCACATGAAGGGCGGCATCTCCATGGACACGTTTCCTCTGATACAGTGAAGAGAAACACAGCGCATCCCTCCTGATCCTCCTGGTTTTCCATGTTTGCATATTTAAGTGAAACGAGTCCCAGCAGTCACGGATTACTGTACATTGTCTGTAGATCGGAGGAACACGCGGGGTTAACCTCAGCGCTGTCATCCCTGGGACAGACTGGCCTGACTGAACACATCAGTCAGTTTGAACGAGACTAAACTTCTGTCAGAACAGAACCAGTTCCTGAAGATATTATGCAAAAAAAATGATTTCTTTCACGCCAAAAGGGAAACAATGTAGGAGGAGGCTGATTAAAGGAAGCACCAAGAAGGAACTGTTGATCTTCTGAGGGTGTTGGAGACGTGGAAACGCAGCCGTCAACTACAAGCCCTCAGGTCGTGCTCCCCTTCATCCCTCGCAGCTCGTATCTCTAGCGCTCAGCGCTTCCACAGACTCTGACCCCGGAGGCCATTTTGTTCTGCTCCGCGCTCAGAGTGTGGAGAACATGGTGTGTTTCTGAAGGTAGGACGAGGAAGGAAGATTCCAGACGGTGGGTGAGAGCAGGATGTTTTTCTTGGTGTCCGTCTGTGTGTGTGTGAGCGTTGTCCACTCTGGACGGCTGCCAATCAGCAATCAGACGAGTAGGAAGAAACAGCGTCCCTGAGAGGAAACGGCAGACACGTAGCCAGACGCTCCACCCACGCGGAGGACCCTTCATCTCCTCCTGATTGTGGGCTTCTGTCCTCACCTACCAAAACTAATGCACCACAAATATGTTGAGTTGTGCCAGTGTTAGAATCTATTGTCGGGTAACTGTGTTTGCTGCCTCATCCCTGGTGGTTCGAGTCTCCATCCTTTACCTCCCACTTATCAACCCTGGTTGGTGAGCGCAGCGCTGTCAGGCCTGAGCGTGTTACAGTAGCTGATATAAAGTAGAGCAGCTCGTGTGTGGTTGACCCTGTATCCTGTGCTTCCCTGCAGACGCGGCTCTAACGTGTCTCTGGTGCTGGACATGTCGGCCCTCGGCTCGGTGGAGCCGCTCAGCGCCGCGGTGGTGTCGCCCAGAGAGGCGGCAGCCAGGGAGTACCTGCTGTCCGCCGGCCGCCCGCTGACGAGGCAGCAGCTACGAGACGCCGTCAGCAACGCGCACAGGCTGCAGGCCGAGTTCGCTGTGAGTAGACGAGACCAGAGGATCTGGTTTGAGCGATGCCCACCCATGTGGGATGAGACCCACAGGACGTGTCCTCCAGTGGAACAGAAGCTGGTGGTCACACTGGTCTTTAATGTTGCCTGGAGCGAGTGGGGCTGGATTATACTACTTTATCTTGTCCAGATGTTCTGTCTCCTCCAACCGCTCTAATGCTTGATGATCTAAACGTTCCTGATGTAATGCTCCATTATTCGGGGATGTCTCCTCTTAGAACATGGTTTAGGCTTGTTCCTACCACAGCGTGACAGGACAGAGATAATCACGGGAACAGGGATAATCCAACCCTTTTACCTCTTTGTAGACTTTATTATTCCCTGGCTATGCAATGTACCATATAAATAAAGCTGGACTTGCCTTAATGTTCAAATTATTTTGTGTGATCTCAGGAAATTCCTATGAATTTCGTTGATCCCAAGGAGCTGGACATCCCAAACCATGGACCCAAGAACAGATACAAGACCATACTGCCCAGTAAGTTTCTGATTTTTTATTGCCTGTTGAACCAGGAAGCTGTTTTATTATCAGGGAGGGGTCAAAGGTCAACAAGTCCGAGGAGCACTATTAGCACTACCTCCCACTTCCCTGAACACACAAACACCTACTGGAACAATACGTTGTCCTCAGAGCACAGTTTGTTCTCACACTAGCAGCGACCACTGAGGCTGATTAGCACATTATGTAACAATGATTTGGGTTTTAGTTGTGCACTGGTGTTTTGGAGGGGGGGGGTTATCAGTGTAGCGCTCAGCGGGGGGACTTCCTGCGTTTGTTCAGCCAATTAAGGATAAGGAATGTCCACCTAGAGCTGCTGTCAAGCAGGCTTCTCATGTGCTCTAACATCTGCTGCTTGTTATAAAGATAAAAATCCAAGATTGTTTCATTCTGCCTCTTTGCGTCCTAGACCCTCACTCCAGAGTGATCCTAAAGTCGAAGAGCTGCAACGACCTGCTCAGCTCCTACATCAACGCCAACTACATACGGGTATGAGATCAGATTCTCTGATAGACAGATTCATATCTGCTTTTGGCCAAACTCTGGTTTTCTTGAAGTCTTCTGTGGAATGTCCTTTGTTTTCCCAGTCACTCACACACAAACAGTGAAAGTCTCTGTTACAGAAGACTGTAATGTCGCGCTCAGACTCTGACACAATAGAGTTTCTTCCTGACAGGAAACTCCACTGAGAATTGCTTTGAGTACTGTGTGCTGTGTACTGTATGCAGTCAGATCGGAGCTGATGACCACCTGCATGTTTCCAGGGTTACCTCGGCCATGAAAAGGCTTTCATCGCCACCCAGGGTCCCATGGTGAACACCGTTAACGACTTCTGGCAGATGGCCTGGCAGGAGGAGTCACCGGTCATCGTCATGATCACCAAACTGAAGGAGAAGAACGAGGTGAAGGACCAAAACACACGATTTAAGATGTGGGGCATTAGAGAGATAGGAAACGGTTTGGTGCCCAGTTCTAGCAAGTATGATCAAATCAAAGCTGTGTGTTTAATTGACACTACTGTAAAAACATGGTTGAAGCTGATGCGGGTCTGTGTCCCTGTAGAAGTGTGTCCTGTACTGGCCAGAGAAGAGGGGCATCTATGGGAAGGTTGAAGTGCTGGTCAACAGCGTGAGAGAGTGTGACCACTACACCACCCGCAGCCTCACGTTAAAGGTACCGGCTCTGCTCCTGACCCACTGCAGGTACTGTATGTGGGCTCACGGGCTTCTTCCTGTGTGTGCAGTGTGGAAACCAAACCCACCTGCTGCAGCATTACTGGTACACGTCATGGCCCGACCACAAGACCCCCGACTCTGCCATGCCCCTGCTGCAGCTGATGGCCGACGTGGAGGCCGACAGGCAAACGGCTGCTGCTGCGGGTCCAGTCATTGTCCACTGCAGGTGCTGAGAAGGAAATGAGACTTTTCTGTTCCCACTAAAGGCACATGATGAGTCTGTGTTGTGACCGTCCTCTCCCTGCAGCGCCGGGATCGGCCGCACCGGCTGCTTCATCGCCACCACAATAGGCTGTCGGCAGCTGCAGCTGGAGGGATCGGTGGATGTGCTGAGCATCACCTGCCGGCTGCGAGCCGACAGGTAACGCACACGGAAACCTGGGAACCTGTCTGTCTGTCTGTCTGTCTGTCTGTCTGTCTGTCTGTCTGTCTGTCTGTCTGTCTGCCTGCCTGCCTGCCTGCCTGCCTGTCTGTCTGTCTGTCTGTCTGTCTGTCTGTCTGTCTGTCTGTCTTTCTAATGGTGTCTGTCTGTCTGTCTGTCTGTCTGTCTGTCTGTCTGTCTGTCTGTCTGTCTGTCTGTCTGTCTTTCTTTCTAATGGTGTCTGTCTGTCTGTCTGTCTGTCTGTCTGTCTGTCTGTCTGTCCGTCTTTCTAATGGCGTCTGTCTGTCTGTCTGTCTGTCTGTCTGTCTGTCTGTCTGTCTGTCCGTCCGTCCATCTTTCTAATGGCGTCTGTCTGTCTGTCTGTCTGTCTGTCTGTCTGTCTGTCTGTCTGTCTGTCTGTCTGTCTGTCTGTCTGTCTGTCTGTCTTTCTAATGGTGTCTGTCTGTCTGTCTGTCCGTCTGTCTGTCCGTCTGTCTGTCTTTCTAATGGTGTCTGTCTGTCTGTCTGTCTGTCTGTCTGTCTGTCTGTCTGTCTATCTGTCTGTCTGTCTGTCTGTCTAATGACCCGTCTGTCTGCGTGCAGGGGTGGTATGATCCAGACGTGGGAGCAGTACGAGTTCGTCCATCACGCCTTGAGCCTGTACGAGGCCCGACTCTCTGCACAAACGGACAATGAGCAGATTCCACAGCAGCGCGTCGCTTACGCCAGCTGAAGGTTTGCGACTCTCATTGACCAGCGGAGAAAAGGTAAAGCTTCTGGAACGGAATGTATCTCCTCTTCTACCTAGTTTCTTCTTCAGCTGAGAGCTGCTCACGTCGCCTCTGCTAACTGTTTTCTGTTCTGATTGAATTGGATGATGAATTGCAAACTGTTTCAGTGTCTCCTAGCTTTTTAAAGCTTTAGTTGGAAATGACTGTTATCTGGCTGCACCTCGGGTTCAGCTGCTCAGCCACTGCCTTCCTCAGCTCTCTGCCTGCTACAAACACAATAAATAATGAACACGTGCAGAACATGAACATCTGTGTTTTCAGAAGAAGCTTCCTCCACAGAGGACCGTCTCTATTGAACTCATTTCATCAGACTAACATTCGTTCTCCTGGTGACTCGTGGAGGGCTGAGGTCACACGTGAGGCTCTAGACACACACATTCAGAAAGCTCATGAACCCTGCTGAGCGCCAGCAGCTCAGTAACGTATAACATGTAACACGTGTGTAACTACACACATGGCAATTAATGGATGCTCACCTGTGAACTCAAGCAATATTCAATTAAACCATCCACTATAAACAGTCATATCCAGGCTGAAGGTTTTCCCCATGTGAACGTGCTTTGTGTGAAAAAACTGTGGTGATTATTGCGATCATGTTAAAACTCGGTAATAACAGGTGTGTTTACGTTAAAACTAGAGGCCAAATCAATGAGGAGAAACGGAGGCTCAGCGCTGGCATTGCACTACGTGAACACTTTATAGTCTGGTAGAGTAGAAACCCTTGTTGTTGCTTTATACCAAAAATGTGAAATGATGATCATCTCATTACTATGCTGTTGTAACTGATGGTTTCCAGTGACTGTGTTATTTTGGTGTAGCAGAGTAATAATACCTTTATTTTTATACTGTTTTTTACTTTACTACTTGTGTTTAGCAGCCAACACATGAAGGCTTGTTACGCTGTTCACCCGGACAGTCGGGCAGTGGCTGATGGGATCCACGTCTCTGTGGATGAGTGGGCAGAGGAGAGGAATAGTGCAATACACAGCCAAGCTGGAACACACATGTAAAGGTTGTGTTTTATCTGGGCCTCATCTTGAAGCAGTAAAGGTGATGCTCCTGCACCTTCACTGTCCCTTATGGTGCAATAATCTATAGTCGTTCCTTCCTGTCCAGACCTTCTGGGGTAACAGTGTACAAACCTCAGCGTCCCTGAATTTCAACAGTATCAACTGTCTTGAAAGTGCTGAGGTGCTTTTGGTTGTGACCCGTGTTTAGAGAGCTGAGGTTTCTACTATGATAACAATGAGGAACATTCCATGTGTGGATGACAGCGTTGTACAGGAAATGTCAAAGTGCTATTAAAGCCGGTGTGGGCAGTTCCCCCCTCATCTACAGAGACGGACGTCGACACTGAATGAAGATGACGTCCATGTACTGATCCAATGGACTGGTTGTGATGCCATCAGAACCATCACTGACCCACACTGGACCTCAGACTCTGAAATGACTGAAGGACGACAGAGGAAACTTCCAGCCGCTGGCGCCACAGTGGGGTCCACGCAGGCTGCCTCTGGCCTGCTACTGACAGAGTACTGATGGAGTACTGACATGGTACTGACGTACTGTGTGTACTTACAGACTGTGTATGTACAGCAGCTGGTTCATGTCCCGTACGGTTTGTTGTTCACCTTTGCTGGAGTTTAAAGGGACCAAACGTTTTAATCGTTTCATCTTATGAAACATAATTCTCCTTAAAGGTCACGTTCTGCGTTTCCTCCTATTGTTTCTAGGTCATTTGTCTATTAAATAGCTAAACGCCTTTAAATGTCTTGTTCTGTTTATCTAAAAGGTTCCTGATGGTCCAAATGATAACGTCTTAATTTAGACTTTGGTGAAAGATATAACATATTTTAAACAGAAAAGCATCTGAATTAAATCTCTGTTTATTTATTTATTATGCTTTTTAAATATTAAATGCTTTGTAAAACAAAACTATGGCCCCGATACAGAAATCGTCCCTTTAAACTCCAGTTCAGAGGCCGATAGTTAATGTACAGTATGTTCCCAATCAACTTGTTTGAATGTTAATATAGCCAGAACATTAGTGCTGTAATAATCAACATACGCTGTGTACTGCTGTAACGTGAACATAAAGATTGGACGGACAGACGACCTGTGGCTTCTGTGGTCTTTGAATGCATCACTGGGAGTGTGATATGATGGCAGAGGAAGGAAGGAGCAGGGTGTGGAGGACTAAAAGCAGCGCAGACCATCTGAACAAAAGCACTTTGACCTTTGACCCGTAGAGCTGCAGCTCGGTTCGTCCAGAGCTGACGCTGCGATGCTTCGTACATGCAGTAGACTTGGCTGAAGCCAAGAACGAAGCCAGCTCTGTGCTGCAGACACGCTTCGAAGCAGCCATGAAGGTGCATCAAACTGTCCGCACAAATAGAACAGACCAAACTTCAGACTTCACAGAGAGAATAATTCAAACGTGGCTATTTTTACATTTTAGCTTTGCTGTTAGCGCTGCTTCACTTCTTGTTTCTAACCTATTTATAGCTCCGTGCTTTTGCCGTGACTCAGAGGCTGGTGGCTTGATTGAGGAAGTCCTTTAGTGAGTCCCAACCTCCACACTATAGAGGCTGACAGACAGACAGACAGACAGGAAGAGAGACACACAGGCAGGGAGACAGGATTCCAGAGGAAGGAGAGGAGCCTCTGGGTTGGAGTCTGACGGGCTGCGGTTGAGCTGGAAAGAACCAGGATTCATTTGGTTTTTACAGACGAGCCCAGGTGAGCTCCAGCTGTTTCCCAGCAGGACCTGCCTTTCGCTGCCGCTGAGCGGTCGTCTACCTGAGGAGCATGGTGGTGTTGGACCTGTCGGACGATCGGACGGAGGATCAAAATGCTGACATGTAAAGTTGCCTCTTATTGCTGCTGCCCGTGGTTCATCTGGCTGCTGCTGCTTCAGGTTAGTCTGGAAACTCAGCTTTGCTGATGGTCTGTAAAGGTTTACCCAGAAAAGCAGTTAGTGGCAGGATTAGACAGATGGACAAAAGGATCTGAGTAATGTTTTCACGGAGTTAGTTCTGTTCTTTGTTTAGTTCAGCGTCTTTGTCCAGGTGTTTACCTTAAAGCTGAGTGACTTACCAACTTTATTACTGAAACCATCAATGCGTCTGTGTAACACTGATATTTCGTCCTCTTTCTGAATCTCCTGAACTCCCTGAACTTTATTTATCTTTATCTTTATTTATTTTTAACATTATCTCTGATAAATTATTGTATTTGCTGGTGAGTTATTGTTGAGAGAAAGTTATATTCACAAGGTTGGAGTCAGTTGAACCTGATGACATCATGAAATCTTCAGCTATAGACACGTTTGGGTTCATCTGTTCATCTATGTGTCCTTCATCAATGTGATAAATGAAAGTCAAAAGATCAATTAAATCCCAACAAAATTACATTATACTGTTGAAAATACTCAAAGCAGCTAAACGTTTTGGAAGGAGGAACCGAGGAAATCATAGAAATACCTGAGGTTCATTCTGTGGTTGTGCTTTGGTGAAAACCTCGTTCTGTGGTGTTTGTCCCGTCAGGACGTGAGCGGTTCGGCTCCGTCGGACGACCAGCCCTGCAGCATCTGTGTGCTGGACTCAGCATCTGGACTGGACTCTGTCTCACTGACTGTTGGCACATCTGGACAGAACTGCTCCTTCAACGTGACGTCTGTGGACGCCGACGCCGACGGCACCGAGTGCAGGAGGAAGAGAGGAGCCGAGGATGGAAGCCAAGGAGCAGGTGACACATTCACCTGTGCCCTGGATCACCTGGAGCCGGGAACCGCCTACGAGCTGCAGGTCCAGTCCCAGACGGACAACGAGACGGCCAGTCTCACCCTGCACACCCGTGAGTTCATCCAGGCCAGACGGTTCCACGGCCGGACTGGTGAACGTTTGTGTAGATGGAAAACTGAACCCAGAACGAACCCATGAACATCCACCGCCAACCAAGTTTAATAGTCCGTCCTATCAAGGCGTTCAGGGACAGGACAGAGTGTAGGGCATCTGTGTTTCTGAGCCCAGTATCGTTTGGTGTCGTGGCTGTAGTTGATTAAAACTCAAATATTGGGATCATGGATCAGAAGTGTTACACCTGCACCAACAGTCCAGTGTGGAGCTGGCTTGTTCTCTGCTCCATTGTTTCCATCTGACCTTGTGTTTGAAGTGAGCGAGCACAGTGTTGTGTCGAGCTAATATCACGCAGCTTCCCTCTCTGCAGCTCTGTGATTAGCCACAGGAACCGCTGCCCTGCTGAGAGAGAGTGATAGAGGAGTAAAAGTGCGTGAAGTGTGTGTGTGCTGGTGCTGGCAGGCGTCCAGAACAGAAGTTGGACCCTCGGTGTGTATTTCCATCGTGGGCAGAGCTCTCAGGGCTCAGCCATTTCCTGCCTCCATTGTTTCTTTGTTCTGTGGGAAAGGGTGTGAGAGTGTAGGTGTGTGTGCTCGGAGGAAACGGCCTGTTGTTACTGCACCCAGTCCAGTCCTTCTCAGCAATGCAAAACACTTGGTCCACAGCCTGACCTTTGACCTCTGCATACTTTTACCTGTTGCTGTTAGCACATATGTTAGACCAGCACCTTTATTCGCTGTGCTGCTGCTGCTGCTGTGACTTAATCTGGAAACTAAAACTCCGCCACAAAATTACACCTGGAAACAGAAAGTTTCCTAAAAATAGGAGCAGACGTTTTGTTCAGTCACATAGAATCAACTGAAGGTTTTGTTAATACAGGACATTCTGCGTGGAGGTTATACGTTATGTCAGCAGCTTCACCTTCAGGAAGCAGCAGCTCGCAGTGGTTGGTCACTTTAGACATTAGGGATCCGCTGTTTGTTCTCCAACAGACCCAGAACACAAGGGAGCAAAAGTGATTTAATTTGGACTGGGAACCACTCGGGATCCTTCAGGAGGAGCTGGTGAACGCGGCAGAGGACGGGAAACTCTGGTTGTTTGGCAGAGGAACATGGAAAAAGATCCATTGCCTCAGATTTGCGTCCTCGTGATCGTGACCTGATCAAAGAGTCCTGTTGATGCTTTCACCTTCCTGCCTGTTCCAGCGCTTCCTGTTTGTTTTTATGGCCTCGTCTTTCACTGAAGGATCTGTGTGGATGCCTGTTTTGTTCCAGAGCCCTGAATCTACACCAAGACTCAACACATTCAGTTCAAACAAACATTATGTAGATCGTGTATAAATATACCAGAGGAGCGTAGTCGTCCTATTGAGGTGGACGTAAGCTGACTCTGTGTGTTGTGTCGCATCAGGACCGTCGGCGGTGAGAGACCTTGTGGTGACCCAACGGACCTGCAGCAGCCTGGCTCTGTCCTGGCAGGCCGGTCCAGGCAGGACTCAGCGCTTCAGGCTGCAGCTGTGGGAGCGAGCTCAGGGTTCGGATCACTCAGGTATTTCTACAGATGTGTTAGTCCATCTCTGGATTCAGATGCTGCTGCAGTTGACGTGAACTGGTTCTGACCCGTAAAAGATTTTAGTTTGACCTTCTTCTGTGCCTGCAGGTTTGCTACTGAACAAGACGCTGGAGAGCACCACAACACAACACACTCTACTGGACCTCACACCAGGGCGACTGTACAACGTTACCGTGGTGACGGAGGCTGGCGATCTGCAAAACAGCTGGATGATCGAGGCCCAGACAGGTACTGACAGAGGAGAAGGAAGCGAGAGGGAGAGGATTTGTATTTGACTCTTTGCTTTTCTTCAGCTCCCTCTGCTGTTTCCAACCTGACCGTCAATCACTACAACAGCACAAGCGTGTGGTTGTCATGGCAACGGCCCAAAGGGGATCTGGATGCCATTACTGTGACCCTCTCGACCAATGGCGTAAACAGCTGGGAGACGACTCTTTCTTGGAACGTCACCGAGGCCTGGGTGGATCAGCTGACTCCTGGCTTGGCCTATCAAATTGTTGTGTTGTCCAAGAGTGGCGGGCTGAAGAACCAATCAGAGCTCACCTTCAGAACAGGTGTGTGGAGGACAGCTAATGTCTATTCTGTCCTGTTGTTGCATTTCATGCATGGTGTCTTCACGCTGTGTGCAGCTCCAGCGCCGGTCTCTCTCCTCGCTTTGTCTCCTTCCGACAACGGCAGCCTCCTCTTGTCCTGGTCTCCTCCAGTCGGTCACTGGGAGAACTACCGGCTGCTCCTGTTCGACGGCTCCAAGCAGATAGTCAAAACCACACTGGACCGGGACACAAAGACATTTTTCTTCCCGGCATCAGAACTAACCCCTGGGAGGCTGTACCGAGCTGTGCTGAGCGTGGAGAGTGGAGGAGCGACGGCGGAGAGCAGCTGTGAGGCAGCAACAGGTCAGACGGCAGCACAGTTACTGATGGAAGCTGGACTCATATAAACCAGTAGTAACTTAAACCACGCGTCCTCGTCCCTCAGCTCCCGCTCCGGTGGTGGATCTCCACATTCGACATGCGGATGAGACGTCGCTCAGTGCCATGTGGAGCCACGCCCCCTCTGGGTCACGTGACAACTACTTCCTGTCCATTCGCCACGGTAACCACTCAGAGCACGTTACCCAAATGCTGCGAAGATCCTAGATGGAGGTTCTCCTTAGAAGAGTCTGAAGTTCTGGTTTGTTTCTCCGAACTACTTGTGAATCCACAGGTAATGTTACTGTGGATACCAGGGAGGTGGAGCCACACATGAGGGAGTGCACCTTCAACGTGCTCACTCCGGGACGCCTTTACTCCATCATGGTGTCGACCAGGAGAGGGAGCCTGAACGCCTCCGTGAGCGTGGAGGGCAGGACAGGTGACCACCAGCCGGCTCTACGTCCAGCGACGCTGCGTGTGATGTATAGTGACACATGCGTTGTGTCTCTGTGTTCTAGTTCCTGTAGCATTGACTTCTATCAGACTGAGCAGCTCCAGGGTTGACAGCCTCCAGGCATCATGGGAGAAGCCAGCAGGCGACGTGGACTCGTACGCGTTGTCTTTGCTCAGAGCTGGGTGGGTGCGAGGTGCTGTTTCATATATTTAGCTTCCTGTTCCTTTGTACCAACGTCTTGTCCTTGTCCTCCTCAGAGATGTGCTGCAGAACTACAGCGTTCCTGTCAGTTCCTCCTCACTGCAGATGTCGGGTTTAGTGCCCGGCACCTTCTACAACCTGCAGGCCGTCACCATCAGTGGGGGGGTTCGTTCCAGATCTTTCAGTCTGGACGGAAGCACAGGTGGGTGTTTAATGAAAGAAAAGCTCCATCACGTTCTGCTCCCCGTCCATCGCCATCCAGTCCATCACAGCTCTCTCATCTGATCCAGTCGATCACAGCTTTATGTCTGATCTAGTCGATCACAGTTCCGTCATCTGATCTAGTCGATCACAGCTTCTTTTCTAATCTAGTCAATCATAGTTTTATGTCTGATCCAGTCTATCACAGTTCCGTTGCCTGATCTAGTCGATTACAGCTTCATGTCTGATCCACTCGATCAAAGCTTTGTGATATAATCCAGTTGAACACAGCTCCATCGTGTCTCTGACGAAACACAGCAAAACTCTTTGTACATGTTTTCACTGATATTTCAGATAAAAACCTCAGTTTATTGTTTGAGAAGTCAGAAATGTGTGTGTGTGTCTTCCAGCCGGTCAATTGGGCTCTTATTGTGTGGAGACAATGTCTCTGCGGCATTTTTTTCCATCCGCCTTGTTCCCTGTTGTTGACAGGAAAAACTCAGCGACCCTCTGAACCAAACAAGCAGCAGCTCACAGTTTTCCTGACTGAAGACAAACCAGGCCAATACGTTGGATCAGCATCTTTTAAGTGATTCAACTAGCTTTAACTATGCTAATTACTATTTAAAATTTGATTCATCATGTGACAAGTTGTGACTTTAAAAGTCTCAGTCTAACTTCTCGTGTGTTTAGAACAATGGCTTAAATACCAGGAGCAGCTCAGGAATGTCCCACGCAGAGACGCCCTGCTCAAAGGCTTCCTGCCTCACAGCCCTGACCTTCTGTTTCTTAGCTGAGAGCCGTAACGCTGCATTCTCACAGTGTCTGAGTTGAACCGAGTCGTTGTGTTGATGGTTTGCTGCTGCTGGATTGCGACGTGAGGAACATCTCTATGTCGTTTACTGATTCAGTAGACATGTGACGACCAGGCCAGGTTAACGAGCCTTCATGGATCGTGGGCCTCCACATCTCCGCTCAGTCACACAGTCTTGGCTTCCTGCTGCCAGAGATGATTGTGTTTAAGCTATTCCAGGACACCGTGTGTGTGTTTAAACCACCTGCCTCCTCTGGCTCATAACAGAAGCGCTTACTTCAGATAACACGCCGAGCTGTCGCAGCTTCAAGCGAACTAGAATCACTTTAAACTGAGTTGAATTAAGTTCATGTTTTACGTTTTTGTTTAAAATAAGATGCAATAAAATCCCTGTCACCTTCCTACAGCCCCAGCAGCCGTCTCTGAGGTAATCGTTTCCAACGGCGGCAAGTCAGATGCTCTGCAGGTGTCATGGCAACCAGCAGTAGGCGTGGTCGACAACTACCAGGTTCGTCTTCAGTTTGGGATTCAAACCATCCACCTTTGCACCGTGTCGCCCCCGTCGCCGCTGCAGTGCTCCTTCAGCTCACTGGTGGCTGGACGGCTGTACTTGGTCGTCATAGTGACCAGAACCGGCATCTTGGAGAATGCCACCACGATTCGAGCACGGACACGTGAGAACCTGTGTGAAACTAAAAGCCCCCTAAATCAAGTTTGGACCTTTGAGTGTTAAACTTTCTTTGTTCTGTGTTGTCAGAACCTGCAGCTGTGCAGAACCCAACCGCGATCCACTCGGCGAGAGACGACTTCCTTAAGGTGTGTTTGTGAGGTTAACCCAGGACGGATCAGTTTTGCAGCTGTTGTATTCGTTCTCAGACGCTTCTAGCTGATGCTCGTCTTCAGGTTTACTGGCGCCACGCAGCAGGAGATCTGGACCGCTACGTGGTTCTCATCAGCTACAACCACAGCGTGCTGCAGAACAAGAGCGTCTCTACCGGACACAACGACTGCGTCTTTTCGTCCCTGACGCCGGGGAGACTTTACACCGTTACCGTGGAAACGTGGAGTGGCGACTACGTCAGCAGCGTCTCCACCGACGGACGCACCTGTGAGTCACAGTGTGGGAGGACCATACCCTAACCCTGACTCCCCCTAAGACCTATTACCTGTTTGGTGTCTTTGGATTTAATCCAATTTGCTTTTCGCCAGTTCCGGGGTCTGTGGGTAACCTGTCGCTAGGCAACGCAGGAACTGGTGACCTGATGTTGACCTGGAGTCGGGCCCCCGGGGACGTGGACCACTATGAGGTTTGACAAAGTCAGTTTAAAGTAAAGACGCGAGTTCTGCTGAGATACTGAAAGTTGTTTTCTCTCCTGTTCAGGTCACTCTGTTCTTCAACGACACTCAGGTTTTCCCTCCCGTCACGTTGGGCAGCGAGGTGCGACACCACCAGCTGACCTCACTCACACCGGGGCGTCTATACAAGATCGTGGTGTCAACGTTCAGTGGACCGAACCAGAGGCCCCAGTTCATCATGGGGCGGACAGGTAGAGTCACAGACTTCAGGAGCTGAGTCTGAGGAGTCCAGCCGTGCTCACGCCCTCACTCTGTCCCTTTATCTGTTCCATCCAGTTCCCAGCACTGTTGGAAACCTCCACCTGGTTCCTCCCCTCAACCTGAAGGACTCGGACGGCAGACTGTCGGCCACCTGGACGCATGGAGAAGGAGACCTGGACCTGTACGTGGTGTCCCTCTTCGGCCCGGTGAGTCCGACTGCAAAGGCCACAGCAGTGGAGGCGCTTTGGAGAGCTGGGTGTGAAATCACAAACGTGACCTTCTTCTCTCCAGGGCGGTTCAGTTATCGAAACTCGTCCTGTCCCCAAACACGTCACCTCCTTGGACTTCTCAGAGCTGATCCCCGGCGCCATGTACTCCATCACTGTGCAGTCAAAGAGCGGGACGCTGACCAACAGCATCACAGCCTTGGGCCGGACGGGTGAGTCCCCGAACACCGCGGACTCGCTGATCCTGTGTTAACGTGGACTCTGATCGGAGCCTGTTGATCCCCAGCGCCGGCCCGAGTCACGGCCCTGCAGGCGGACAACGACCACACCACCCACAGCCTGACGGTCAGCTGGGAGCGGCCGGTGGGCGTGTACGACGGCTACACCCTGCAGCTCCTGGACGATGCCGGCGCCCTCGTGGTCGACCGCTCGGTGTCCGCTGGGAGTCGCAGCGAGGTGCTGGACGGCCTGACGTCAGGGAAGCGGTACCGTGTGAAGGTGGCGACTCTGAGCGGCGGCGTGTCTTCGCCCGAGGCCACCGCGGACGGACAAACACGTCGGTTTCCACAGCAACCACAGATGTGGGCAACGGTACAACCGTAATGTGTAGATTCAGTTCTAACCGACTGTGTGTGCTGCAGGTCCGGCTGCAGTCAGTAACCTGACGGCCTCCTCAGCCAGCACCTCCTCGCTCTCCTTCTCCTGGCGTCCGTCGAACGGACACGTAGACAACTACAACCTGTCGCTGCACAGCGTGGTGGAACCGGGCCACGGAGAAGACGCCGCGGGCAGCAAGGAGCAGGTACGGTGACAAGCTAGCAGGCATCAGGACTCCCTGCTGTGACGGTACTAACAATGCTCTGTGCAGCTGCAGAACGCCGGCCCACATGCAGACAGCTGCGTTTTCTCCGGCCTGAGACCCGGCAGTCTGTACAGGCTGCAGGTGCTGAGCTGGAGCCGAGGCATGAGCAGTGACTCGTCCGTCCTAGCCAGGACCGGTGCGTTGCTGAACCTCCTCGTTTGGTTCTCCTTGGTCTGCTTGTCTTGTTCTTAACCTTCTCTCGGGCCTGCAGTCCCGTCTGCGGTCTCATCCCTCCAGGTTCAGAGTTCAGGACGGAGGGACAGACTGGCGGTCAGCTGGCATCATGGCCAGGGCAGCCGGAGCAGCTACGAGGTCAGTGGACACTCACCATGACTCACGCTGACTCAGCTACGTTAGCTAACGTAGCTAACTGCTACATTCACGGTTCAGGTGGTTCTGTACGACGTTTCCGGAGCGGTTCTGGGATCTCAGCTGCTGGGACCAGACCACACCAGTCACTTGTTCCCTGGGCTGATCCCCGGTAGACTGTACCGAGCAGAGGTGGTGACACACAGCGGACAGCTGACCAACAACGCCTCAGCGATGGGACGCACCTGTAAGACGAGACGTTCCAGTCCAATGTCTGCTGAGGGTTCTGCTACTTTGCTGATTCGATGTCTGTTTGCCTTTTCTCTTCCAGCTCCAGGACCTCCCACCCACCTGTCCGTCAAACAAGGCCCAGCCAATGAGACCATAGAGCTGTCGTGGTCCGGTCCTAACTTTGGGGACTATGACAACTTCAGCCTCCAGTGGACGCCCCCAGACCAGCTGTCAGTCACGCGGCCTCAGCTGACCAGGTGTGTCGTAGGCGGGATGTTTCCGGGCCGACAGTACAACTTCACCGTGATGACTGTCAGCGAGGGTGGGGCCGGGGCCGGGCTCACGGTCGTGAGCCAGCCAATCCAGAGAAGCGTTAGAACAAGTAGGTGAAGAAATATTTACCAGACACGTTAGTATCCGTTAAACACCAGCAGGGGGCAGCAGACGCCTCGGCTGCAGAGCCGAGCCTCTCTGAGGCCCTGAATCCATTTTTAATCACAGTGTGTTCGTCACTGGGGTTTGGCTGCAGGGACCAAGGCTGATCGCCAGAGGAGGAAATATATCAAACACACTTATAAATATGCATCGTGCTCTGACCTAGTTGTTGTTTTATTCAGCTGAGATCAGCCACATATAGACTCTGACAGCAGCACCTTCAGCCTGATTACGCCACAAGACTTTCCACGATGATGTTGATGTGGTCCTTCTGATGAGAGAAAGTACTGAACCAGAACTAGAACCAGAACCAGAACTGTCCTCCCCCACCTTCCCTTTCCTCTCAGGCTTCACCTCTTTCTTTCTTGATGATTTGTTTCAGGGCCGTCGCCTCTGAAGTCCGTCCACTGCTTCCCCCTGTCCTCGTCCTCCATCTCCTGCTCCTGGTTGCCCCCTTACTCTGACTTTGACTCCTATGAGGTAGAGTGTCGCCGTTATGACGACGGGGAGCTGAAGTCAGCGCTGAGACTGATGGGGGGCGATACTTCAGTAACACTTAATGACCTAGAGGCATTCAGGAAATACTCTGTGATGGTCAGAGTGTCATCGGCTGGACAGACAAGTCCACCGGCAGCACACAGCACAGTCACCATGATAGACCGTGAGTGACACACACACATACACACATACACACATACACACACACACACACACACACACACACACACACACACACACACACACACACACACATGGGTGGAGCAGTAGTGTTTAAATAGGACTGGCCACCTGGGAGGCTGAACAGCAGGATGGCATTTATTCATACATTTATTTCTGTCTCTTTGTTCCTAAAAGAAAAAACAGCCTAGTTTTAAACTGCAACTTCTGTTGGTTGAGCTCCATCATTAAACTTTGTATTATAGTCATCATCACCAGCTCTCTCTCATTTTGAGGCCTGTTCCTGGCATTAACCTGAACTAACCCCAGTTTGAGATAAAGGATCATTATTTATTAATTTATGACATTATTTATTCTCCTTTTCCTAAAAGTCACTGTGACCTGAGAAAAACTCTTGTCTTTACTCCGTTTCCATCCATCCCACTCTGCCTCTGCTTGTGTCGCCTGATTCATCATCCTGACATGACTGGACTGTAGCCAGAAAGAGGTTTATTGCTATTATCAGCATAAAACATGGTGGACCAGAAAGAAACATTAGGACGTGGGATAATAAAGGGAAAACGTCAGATGTGGACATGGCGCCGTGAACCGGGTCTGTACTCTGTGTAGGTCCACCGGTACCGCCACCCAGCATCCGGGTCAGCGAAAGGTCGTCAAAGCTCAAGTCATCCTCCATTCTCTTCCGTTTCAACTGCTCCTGGTTCAGCGACGTCAACGGAGCTGTGGAATACTTCGCTGTGATCGTGTCTGAGTCTGAAGGTACAGGAACACGATGCAGTCCCTTCTGTAACGTTCAGGCTGACTGTGATCGCTTTCATGGAGGAACTTGAGTACTGAGTATCTGGCAGCTTTGGTTCAGGGCCTCCACCTCATCCTCGCTCTCCTCCTACAGCCATGGAGCTCCAGCAGCCAGAGCAGCGCCACCCTCTGCCCTCGTACCGCGACTACGCCCGCAACTCCTCGGTGCGAACGTACCAGACGGGGTACTTCCTCAGCCGCTGTCCGCAGGACGCCGAGAGCTCTGCAGCACAGGTGGTGGAGGTGAACGTGGGGGCGGGAGGGGACCGGCTGGGCGGGGCCTGTGATGGTTTCCATGACGACGACCTCTACCTGAGTGACAGCTACGGCGGCTTCTGCGACGGGCCGCTGAAACCGAAGACATCCTACAGGTACGATGGGACACGGCAGCTCAGGTCCCACTGGTGACGGTGGCTCACGGTAATAATGTGTGTGCTCAGGCTCAGCGTTCGCGCCTTCACCAGGCTGTTCGACGAGAACAACAGAGAGTTCCTTCAGCCGCTGTTCTCCGACACGTACCTCTCTGCACCGCTCCGGACGCAGGCAGGTGAGGAACCCGCCCACCGTTCAACGGGTGCGTCTCAGCTGGCCCCGCCTCCTGATGGTGTTTCCTCTCAGAGCCTCTAGGTGGCGTCGTGGAGGGTCTGAGCGCGGGGATGTTCCTCATCGGGATGATGGTGGCCGTGGTGTCTCTGCTGGTCTACAGACAGAGGCTGCGCAAAGTGTGAGTGCACAGAAACACACAAGGGTGAAGGATGAAGAAGATGAGCGACCGGTGACACCGTGACAGTAGCATATTGCTGATGTTTGGTCAGGGCCGGCTTTAATTAACGCTTCTTTAAGCTAATTCAGCTGAAGCATGTTCAGGGAAAGGTCTCATTCATTTTCATTAGATTCAGGATTTTGATGACGGAGGCATAGGTCATGTGAACACATTGATCATTGCAGTGTGTTTGTGTGTGTGTGTGTGTGTGTGTGTGTGTGTGTGTGTGTGTGTGTGTGTGTGTGTGTGTGTGTGTGTGTGCGTGCGTGCGTGCGTGCGTGCGTGCGTGCGTGCGTGCGTGTGTGTGTGCAGGGCCGTGCAGGAGAACCCGGTGGTGAGGATGAGCATGTGGAAGGAGGTGCCAACTTCAGGGGTGTATCTGGGCGTCAGGAGGTAACTCCCCTCCGTCAGTTGTTGTTTAATAGCGTTTATGGTTCGTCGTCTGTGTTCGTCATGTGCTGAGCTTGTTAGGCTCCACGTGATCATCAGACAACTAACTGTTTGTTTGTGTCTCTCCCTGTCGCAGTAACCGGCGGGTCACCAGGTACAGTCTCCTTCTCCCTTTGCTTCATGTTGACCTGTGTCTGAGTCGTGACTGACGAGCGTCTTTCTCCATCTAGTCCCATCAAAACGTGCCACTTCGAGGCACATCTGACCAAACTCCAGGCCGACTCCAACTACCTGCTGTCTGAGGAGTTTGAGGTACAAAACGAGACGATAGAGAATGTGTGTTTTAGATGCTGATAATAAGGGATCAGTGTTCTACAGGATCTGAAGGACGTGGGCCGTAACCAGACGATGGACGTGGCCCGACTGCCAGAGAACCGAGGGAAGAACCGCTACAACAACATCCTGCCATGTGAGGAAGCTGCGTCCAACGCTCACACACCCATAACCAGAGAGTTAGAAGAGCTGCGATGAAGGCGGACCACATCAAAAGCTTTAATTAACCACACAGCATCTGTTGCCGTGGCGATGGTGATTTCAGCCTAAGGCTGGAACCAGTAAAGACATGAATAAGTGCAAATTTAAATTCCTGAATACACAAGGTCAACGTTCAAACGTTGACTGAGGTGGATCAGAGCCAGCGGTGCTTACAGTATGTGTCTGTGTTAACAGACTTCACCTCATTCACCAAATGGCCCAGTTTCCCCACATTAGTCACTTCAATAATATTCAGCTGTTATTAGCCAAGTGAATGAAGCCTTAGCGGTTCGCGGGCAGTGATTCATCCGTAGACGTAACTACAGGGGCTTTCCTTCCTAAGGCACTGGGCTCCACACAATCGCTTGTGACTCAGCTGATCATGAACTCACTCAGGAAAGTGTTCATTCGTTTTCTCAGACGACTCCACCAGAGTGAAGCTGTCGTACCTGGAGGACGACCCCTGCTCCGACTACATCAACGCCAGCTACATCCCCGTAGGTTCACCCGTGTGTTGTACGTCTGTGGGTCGGTCGCCGTGCTGACGGCCTCTGGTCTGTGCAGGGAAACAACTACCGCAGGGAGTACGTGGCCACGCAGGGGCCCCTGCCCGGCACCAAGGACGACTTCTGGAGGATGGTGTGGGAGCACAGCGTCTACAACGTTGTCATGGTGACGCAGTGTGTGGAGAAAGGACGGGTGAGGATCAAATACTCAGATCACCGATGGTTCTAGCGGCTGTTTTACCTGCTGCTGTAAGTTCAAGCTCTTTGGGTTTTGAGTAATAAAGACAGACACAGCTTCTGATGCAGCAGCCTGAAGTCAAAGCTCTAACGGGCCAATACGTGACACAGGAGGGTCTGTCTGACTGCAGCAGGGTTGTAGCCTGGATGGAGCAGGTGACCCGGCTTCTTTGCTTCATGTTTGTGGTGTTAATATTTAACCTGAGCTGCTGTGTGTCCAGGTGAAGTGTGACCAGTACTGGCCTGCAGACAAGGAGCCTCTGTACTACGGCGACCTGGTTATTCAGATGCTGTCGGAGTCGGTGCTGCCAGAGTGGACCATCAGGGAGTTTAGGATCACATCGGTACCAGCTCCCACCCACTCAGTTCTGGTCTGTAGTCCCCCCAGCTCGTGTCCAGATGAGCATCCTGTGTGTCCCCTCAGGAGCGAGCTTACCCTCGGCTGGTGCGTCAGTTCCACTACACCGTGTGGCCTGATCACGGGGTCCCAGACAGCACCCAGTCCCTGATCCAGTTCGTCAGGACAGTCCGGGACTACGTGGACCGATCGCCCAGCACCGGCGCCACTGTTGTTCACTGCAGGTATGACTGAGCCTCGCCTCCCTCAGCGTCGCTGGTCTCTGTTTGACGGGACCTGTCACAGTTGCGGTTTGTTTGTTTAGTGCTGGTGTTGGCCGCACGGGGACGTTCATCGCCTTGGACCGGGTTCTGCAGCAGCTGGACTCAAAGGGGAGCATCGACCTGTACGGCTGTGTGTTTGACCTGCGCCTGCATCGCCAGCACCTGGTGCAGACAGAGGTAGCGCTCGACTACTGGACTACTGACAACCACAGCTCTGACACCTGATATAACAACAGCTGTGTGTGTGTGTGTGTGTGTGTGTGTGTGTGTGTGTGTGTGTGTGTGTGTGTGTGTGTGTGTGTGTGTGTGTGCAGTGCCAGTATGCCTTCCTGTACCAGTGCATTCGAGACGTCCTCAGAGCCAAAAAGCATCGCAGCGAGCAGGAAAATTCTCTCTACCCCATCTATGAAAACTTCAACCCTGACTATTGCCGCGGTGAGAATCCAGCTGACCTTTGACCTTCACACACAGACCAGCCTGCCTGTTGCATAGTCCAGTTAATGTTTCTGTGTCCACAGACTTCATCTACAGGCAGTGATGTGATGAAGATGCCAAACCTCTCACGCAGGAAACAAGCGTTGCTGGTTGTTTTTTTCATTTTCTCTGCTTCTTGATGAAGGTCGTGACCTTTGTCAGTGTTTGAGGGTTTTTGGAAGTTGAACATCTCTTGACTCACTGCTCCACATAAGCTGTTTATTTAAACATGACACGTTTTGCTGTATGTAAATATTGATGTAATACTTTATTTCTACATATAATGAACATAAACGTTCCCAGACGTAACCACCTCTTTTAATTTAGTAGCTTCACCACATGACTGTTATTCTAAGACACAGAAGTATCACAAACGTCCCTTCTGGTTTATTGGTTCATACAAAGTCGCTATCATGGTTCATTCTGGGTAACGGTGTGACACGGCTGTGCTGATCATGGCTGTTGAGACGGACACAGTGCATCCGTTCCATGCCATTACCCAGAATGCATTGCTCTGCCAATAACAGTGGCCACTCACCAGGAGCAGCTTTTACAGCAACGTAATATTTCTGAGTCTTAGTATGACGGAGTCCAGCCGTGGTCCCTGTGGTCCACATAAACGTTACAGCGTTAGATACCAGTGATCGATTGTCGTCCACAAGAACAACATTTTCAGTTATTGTTGCTATATTCAAGGAAAATGCGTGACTTTTATTTTTATAAACTGCTGGATGATTTAAATGTTTTAAGTGATTATTGTTATATTTTGTGACTTATATCAGCCAGTTTCTATAAAATGGACTATAACTGCACAATAAAAACAGCATTCACATTTTTATGAAATGTAAAAAGAAATTTTTGCTTTTTACGTGTCTTAAATTTATAGCCTCCACAAAATGTGATTCCTCACAGTGCAGCAACAGTTTCTGGTTGCAAGAGTCAGACCTTGCATCACACATGACCAACAGCTGTGAGGCTGTTTAGTCCATGGCCACCATGGAGCTTCTTGTTGAACCAGAGTGTGAGCTTCATGTTGTTCGTTCAAATCCAGCCACAGATTTATCATTACACCAAAGAAGTAAAACATCTTAACTGTGTGTGCTCTCTGTTCCTCATGTTTATGTTTTTAATGGTTTCACCAGGTGAGACATGTGACATTAGACACGATGAAGAGAAGCTGCAGATCTGTCTGTGATAGTCTAGAGGTCTAAAGATCTAAACTCAGGCTCTAATGCTGCTGGATGAATTAAATCCAAAATTAAATCCAATTAAATTTTTTTATTGAAATAAAGCTAAGTGGTGAGTGTGTCAGTTAGCAGGGCACCATACAATAGCTCCCTGGGCGGGATCCCCTCAGAGGCTAATTTCCCCAATGTGGGGGAAATTAACCCAAATTTATGTAAATAAACTTAATTTAATTTTGAAGGTCATGGGTTCAAATCCAGGCTCTTGCATCTGCACAGTTTGCCCTCTTAAGCAAACACCAGGTAGAACAAGTTCACACTCTTCACCGTGTGTTTCTTATCTGGTCTTGAGGAAGAGTTAAGGGCTAACGGCTGGAAAGGTCACAGGTTTAAGTCCTAAACTGTTGTGTTTCTTTAACTTTTTTTCTCTTGAGCACTTACTTACTGGTTTTATAAGAAGGAGACGAGGAAGAGGGACCAGTGGAGAGGAAAGTTTTATTTTTAATGAATAAAAACGTAAAAATATTTTTGAAATTTATTATTTTTTGGCTTTTTTTGTCATTTGTTATCAATTGAATCAAAAATATAACCACCTTTCCACTTCTTCTGAGGCTTGATCCTGCCACCTGAAGTCTTATCTTCACCACTGAGCCACAGACTTCTACAAGTGCACTCATGTTATTGGAAATATTAAGACATACCACAAGATGGAGGTTAAAAAAACTGATGTGGTTTGTAATTTGTGTGTTTTAAATACTGTTAATTAACATAGCAAATTAACAGAACAGGTCATCACTGCCTAATCACAGACTCACCTGGTAAACATGGATGAACCTGGGTCCAATATGCACATCAGACTTCAAATGATCTCAGATGAGCTTCCACCCGGCGCGGTGTGTTTAGACCCAAAAGTTAATGGGTGTTGATGTGCTGCTGTGCTCAGTGTGACACCTGGGAGGCGTCTGGATGGTGGCTTGTGGCTCCTGGACATGGTTTCTCCTGACACCCGTAGAACAGACTCCTTAGAGAGCGAGAGGACGAGGACTCACCTTGATCTGACAGATCACGTTTCTAGTTATGAAGCCACAGTGGGACAGGGTTTGAAGAGAAAAAGTGTTTTATTTAAAGATCAAGTCTATCAGGCACTAGAGTCATGGGTATCATTAAAAGAGGACAAGGTACAGAAGTATGAGCGTGACGCAGATGCTACAGTAGATGAAGACCGGAGGCATCTTACTGTTATTACACAAGAAGGAACCAAGACACACGAGTAGGAGTAAAAGCAAACGCTCTGTTCCCATGAAGAAGCTAAATACAGTTCAGTTGCTACAGCAGTCACAGCTCAGTATATGGCTTCAGATAAAAGATCTAACATCTGGAACAGAAACACAACGACGTCACTGAGCAGTAAACACACAAGGCTACGGTGAAGCTACGGCTTCGTTGGAGACGACGGACCATGAGAGGCTCCACTCACACAGAGGGAGAAAGAAAATGTGAAGTAAAAATAAAAAGGAAAATGAAAAAGGCACGAGGTCAGATTCAGGGAAGAATTCTGTAGTTTGTCCAGTTCTTTCATGAAGCTACGTCTGACCTGCTCTTTCTACATTCATGAGGAGAAGGAACCAGTCGACTGCTTCACACATGGGTCCAAACGCTGATCCTCAGGACCGTGGCTCCAGCCAACGCATGGAGGAGGAGACGTGTTTACAGAACACCGTCAGCGCCAGCGACGCCTCCTGGTCTGTGGCTGTTGCTAAGCAACGTGTAGTTTCACGCCAGGTCATTTTTAGATTATAGCATGTTGAAAAGGTGATGGAGGAGAGTGAAGATGAAAACTCCCTCTGACACGGTCACATGACCTGCAGCTCCTCAGGCAGACGTGAAGAAGCTCAGTTTTAGCATGTGTATGTTATGAATCAGCACTCATATAACTCTGGCACAGATGAAGCTCAGACAACGGGATGAGCGTTCAGTGACCCGTCGCCTTTTTAAATGATCCTCTAAAGCTGAAATTTCATTCTGGGACCAGCTGTTCGTCCCTCGTCACTAATGTCTGTCAGAAGTTTGACTTTGGTCACTGATCTGATGGATCTGACTGGAGCTGAGGACCATGCTCACCCCAGGGGTCCGTCAGGTCACCCTACTTTACCCACATGGTCTAGATTTTGTCCTGGATTCTGCAGAAGGCGGCGTTTGGCCTGTTGCTGAGACATGAAGCTGTGCTGTGAGGCAACGTCTGTGTTTATTCTGCAGCTCCTCCGCTGGAACCTTACGTTTCCATCCTCAGCATCTCTCTTACAGAATAAAGCAGAGTGTGGTTCGGTGAAATCAATGCTACGCGTCTGCAGGACCGGCGTGTTGCTGCCGTGACGTCAGCATCAGCATCTGCTCCACAGCAGACGTTCCTCAGAGACGCTGGAGCCACATGTGTCGTCTGACTGGACGAGGCCGTCATGAATGTAGGAGGAAGCAGCAGGAAAAATGACGTTGTTTCCTGGAAGTAAACAAACAAAGCTGCTGATGACGAATGATTCTCAGCCAAAGACGCTGATTGACACAAGCTGATGACGTCAGGACTTTGGCTCCATGTAGAAACATGTATGGCTACTGGGAGGCTGGACTACATCAACAGAGGAGCTACGGTTCTTCGTCTCGTTCTTCCTGCCGGCGTGCGGTCTATCACAGCACGAGTGTCATTATTTGCCAGATTCAACTGGCGTCCGAGAGTCGTCCATCGTGATCGTGTGTTCAGGGTAAACCAGAGGAAGCCGCTAATGTCTGTGAACCTGGAGGCATCGCGTGGATCTCCTCAGTGTTCTCGATCGCGGCGCCGCACCGGGACCGCAAACAGCGGCAGGGTCCTGGACGGCGAGGACAGCTCGGGGTCAGAGTTCGCGGGCAGCGGCTCCGCGGCCGCGGCCCCGCGGCGCTCCGGCAGGTCCTGGCACGCTTCGTAGGAGCATTTCCTCTTCTGCAGCGCCTCGGCTCGCACGGCCAGGGAGCGGGCGCACACCGTCAGCAGCACGATGAGCGTGCCCAGCAGCAGCGACACCATGGGCCACAGGACGCAGTGCAGCAGGACGCTGGCGTCGTGGGAGCGGCGCCACAGCACGTCGTCGGGCCTGGAAGAGGGGGAGGCGTCAGCCGCACAGAACCACCACAGCCGCAAACATTCACAAAGTTCCCTGTTCTACTTGTCAGCTTCAATGAGCTCCCACTGGACCCCGCTGGTTCTGAACCTTATGGTGCAGAGATAAAAATACAGCTGGGCCGAGGTCACGGTAAGTAGAGTGTGTGGATAATAGGAGGATCAGCTGACGCAGCACTTTTAGCTCCTGGTAAGAAAATCAGCTGTCTGTGCTTTAATGGATGCAGCTGCAGTAAATACTGCACTTCAGCTACGAGGGAAACACGGAGGCTCAGCAGCGTTGGAACCGCAGCGTCTCACCTCCTCTGCTGGTTGAAAAAGCAGGTGAAGGACTGGCCGCTGACCTCGTTGGTGAAGTAGTCCTCCCACCACAACACGCTGTCCCTGTTTTTCTGGTTGTCTCTCTCGCAGGGAGGGACGTACGAGCACTACCAAGACACAAGGACCAGGCAGTTAGTGGCGCATCATCACCAAACCTCGCCCTCTGGCTTCTGGCTGGAGCTACTCGTCACCACGAGATAAACGCAGCGATTACCCGGCCGGTCTGCCTCTGATTGGCTCAGAGGGGGTCTGCATCATCCTCGTCCACTTTACATTTGGCCTCGGATCCAGACATACACTCCGACACACGAGGAGGCTGATTGGTGGCGGCCTGGGCCGCTTCAGTGTTTCTCATCAGTCACGCTCACACCACCTCCTTAACCCACATCAGCGCCACAGACAACCTCCTGCTTCAGGCGTGTTACACCGTTGGGTACAAACACTGACCGGAGCTGCCGGCGTTCCGGGTTTTGGTTGCTCTGAGCTGCTGAACTGCTGGCTGACGCGTGATCAGCTGTTCTGCTGGAGCTCGGTCTCAGTCTGCGGTTCAGCTCATCGTCAGCTCACCACCCGGCTCGGATCAGCATCCGCTCATCCTCAGCATCACTCAGCCAATCAAACGCGGCTCGCCTGGCGACACCACAAGTGGGTCGCCGTGGAGGATGATTGCGGTTGCCATGGCGACAGGCCGAGGTTACGATTACGTGCGAGTGTGTTCTCGTGTGTGTGCGTGTAATGAGATAAGGGCAGAGCGTGTGTTGACACGTACGGCCTCAAACGTCACAATCAGCTCATTCACATTCAGATGCTCTGGTTTTGGGGTTTTTATTTCAAAGAAGGTCCTCAAATCGGACCTGCCCTCAGAGATTCTGATGGAGGTTTCTGAAAGACTTGATTTTTGTCCTATGCTTTGATTTTGGTCTGGACAGAATCAAACTGAACTGTCGATTTGATCAGTAAAAGGATTCTCAGCCAGTTTGAGGCTTGTGATTATGGATTGAGAACTTCAAATTTAATCCAGTTCTATTATTGGCAGGTTTTTTCATTAGCGCAGAACTGACAAACACTGACAGAAGCTCTTCAGGCCCTGATTTCTCTGAGAGACGAGCAGTGGAAGGAGCAGCTGAGACACAAATGTGTGACAGTGACACAAACATTGAAGTGAGAGCGTCGGAGCACTGATCATAAAAACACAGAGAGCGTCTGATCCACCGACGCCAGCTTAGACGCCACCTTAGACGCCACCTTAGACGCCACCTTAGACCAACACCTGACCTGGGTGCTGCTACGTCGGCCCAGAGACGCCGCCTCCTGGTGGGTGGAGGTGAGATGCTAACGACGCCACGTTACTCAGTGACTCACACTGAGTGATGCTAAATGATCCATGGTTTGAGTGAACACCTGAACCCGACCGGCCTCTGAGCTCAGCTGCTCGCATCGTCCACCTATGAATCAAACCTTGGGTGTGTGACCTGCTTTCTGACGCCTTTCTGTCTGACTCCGGCTCTGCCCAGGGATAAACAGATTAACCCGAGGCCAAGTCCACCTTGTCTGGGCTCATCAGAGCAGGTGTTTGTCCTGAGAGGACACCAGAGATGAAGATCCTTCGCCTCTGCGACGCCGATCACGACAGATGACACGTAAATAACCAAACAAATCACAAACACAATCACATGAAGTATCCTGGATGTCAGATTTACTCACAGCTGGGTCTCAGGATCAACAGACTCTAAAAACCAAGCTCAGCATAAGTAAAAAATAAAAATAAAAACAAAAGTAAAACCTGGTACTAGAATAGACTGGATACGAGTTAGAGACGAGTCAGACCCACACACACACACGCACGCACGCACGCACACACACACACACAAACACACTGCTGCTGCTGTTTCTAGAAGAACAAGGGTCGACAGTAAACTTACGGTTCTAAATAATTAGTCTGGGATCAGAGTTTATGGCTAATATTAAAGTTCTGATGAAGCGTGGGTTCACTGGAACACGATCAGCTGAACCGTGGTGACCTCTTGTCATTTACATTTATAACATAATTAGGTCCTAAATGAGGAAATGACTGGGAGGTAATTGGCCGAGTAGAACCACCACCTGCCTTCACTTCCTCTGCCTCTGTTTCCCGGCTCACAGCAGAATTACATCCGTCTGATTCTACTGCTCCAGCAGTGACTCTGTGCTGAATACGGAACCACGGGTCACAGTACCGCGACAAGGCTTCAGCAGCAGCATCGCTGTGTATACAAACATCTGTTGATCCCTGATGTGAACATCTGTGAACCAGAGCCTCTACAACCAAAGCAGCTTTTCTGCTCTTATGAAGTACTCAAGTTTTAAAATGGTTCTGTGGCACAGAACCAGAACAGAACCGCATGGTCTATCGTTACCACTGAGTCCAAACACGATATTGACAGTGTGTTTGGTCTCTGCACAAACAGCTGTTGTGGTGAACTTGGATTAAAGTCAAGACATGTTGAGGGTCTGTTGACCCAGTTTAGCAGCGCATCTGGTACCGTTCCTTCGACAGCTTCCTTCTAATGTCATGGGAGCACGTCTTCACACACGACCGTGTGCTCCCCGCGCTGCCTGTTCCCACTTCTGTGTTCACCTCACAGGGTCTCGTTAGGACAGGTTCCTGTTCTGACTCGAAACCACGCTTGGTTCTGAGCTGCAGTTTCTGCTGCTTTGGTAAAATCCACGCATGGATCAGTCCATTTAATTTAACTGGAGTCTTCTGAGCCAGAACTCATTAAAGAGAAACAGGGGTTCAGAGCGTTTAACATTGAGTTTACATTTAATTTGCTCCACAGAATCAGAGCGGAGTCCTAATGCCAGCGTCCGCGATCCGCTCAGATGGAACAGATTTAGAGCACTGGACAGAGGTTCTCTGATCTGGCACCAGCTGTTTCACACACTCATCCGTGAAGACGCCGCTGGTCCTTTTATTCCTTCCACACATTATTTCTCCTCTCGTCCCATTTTCGTCCAACCACAGATGATCTAAACTCCTGGCGTGAGCAGCTTATTGAACCGGACTCATTTCCTTTCAGTCGTCTACAGTGCGAATCTAACGTCCTCTGATAAAATCAGGACCTTTTGACCAAAGCAGATGAAGCTAATTATTAGGAAGAGGAGTGATGAAGGTGGACCGACTCCTGCAAACGGCTGGTGTCTGCCACAGACGAGCTGCTGTGGATCTGAATGTCATGTCAGTCATCTGGTCCACAGGCGGCTCCATTAACTAATCGCCCCCTATAGACACAACACCAATTACCTCGTCTCTCAGTCAGCTGGCTCACCGTCCATCACACACACAGTGAACGCGTCTGCAATGTGCCATTAGTCTCAGGTAAAAGGTCAATGAGCTGCCGACGAGCAGAACGAGCCCTTTACTGTTTAATGAGCTCATGATGACGACTGTCCAGTGGTTTGTTGTCTACAAAAACAGAAGCTGAGCTGTGTATCTGTGATTGTCTGCATCAGTTCTTCTATCTATCAGCTGACTGATGAGCGTTAAGCCACACGCACGCGCATGTTGAGCAACTCGCGAGTCCAGGTCATGAAGCGTGTCTCGGCTGGGAAGCACTGAACAAATCAACAACACTCCGTCACTTCCATTCATTATTAATTGCAGTCCTCTGTCACTCAATAACCAGCGCTGCTAAAATCAGCGGCTGCGATGCGGCTTTAAAGAGGTCTTCAATGAAAGGAGGCTGTTTAAGAGCAGAGGTGCCAGTTTGCCTCTTGTCAGCCTGTTAATTACGTTTTCATTCTTGTGTCTGAAGCGAGACTTTCTCCGTATCGAAGGTCACGCAGCGCTGAGCGAGACGCGCTGACATCCATGCGAGCATCCAGCCTCCATCTCCGTTAGACATAAAGGATTTCTGAATGAAGCGTGACTTGTCTCTCCACATCGTCTCTGCCGCGGTCGCCATGACAACTGAGCAGCATCGATGACGTACCAGCTCTCCCCTCTATATTTACTCTGTTGCCGTAGCAACGGACCAGACCTGCACATGGAGCAGAAGAAGTCCTACACACCAACAAACAGATGGACACTAACTCTATTTGCCTGCAGCAGCGCACTCAGCTCTGCTCACGAGTCCGTGGACGCCTGCGTGTTACATACATGTGTGACAGGTGAACAACACGTGGCCCCTTCAGGGGCTGAAGAACTCCCAGGGTCCAAGGAGACAGACCCAGAGGGACAGAACAGAACCAGGAGGGAGTTCACTCAGACCAAACATGGACGCGCATGTTGCGTCCATGTTTACCTCCAGTGAGCTTCAGCTGCACCTCAACATGTTCATGTTAAACAGGGAACACGGCAAGGTCACGGACCATCGGCGGAGGTCCCCTGTTGTAACGTGTTGGCGAAGTTCCGACTCTGCTGGAAACCCTCCAAGGTCACGGCAGGAAGACGAGGCGGAACGGCAGGTTTGTTCAGAATAACCTGCATAGGCGTGAGATGTGCGTAACAGCGGCTTTGCTAGTGAGCCGTGTCTCCTCTGTCCCACTGTGGAAATCGCATTTCCAAACCACGTCATTTCAATCTGAAGCGGTCACTTCCATCTCATTATATCGTTTAAGCTCCTCCGGCCGAGGCTGATAACCGCCCGCCCTCAGCCTGCTTTGTCCACCGCCTCCTGGTGCTGCTCACTGTTTCCCATAGTTCCCTGCGCAACTGGCGTTTTGTGCTCTGCTTTGGAAATTACCTTGAGACGACTTTTTGTGTCAGAGACAGTAAACGCGAAAACAAGAATCTTTGAAGCAGGAGGGGCCTAATGAGACAGAGCTCAGCAGAACTGATCCATGAGTTCGCGTGCGTTGTACCTTTGGGTTGAGAACCAGCTGCTGCTCGTCAAAGTGCAGCAGAGCCACAGAGTTTGACTCCGAGTTGTTGACGAAGATCTGCAGACAGGGATAGAGGGACGTCCCCTTACAGTCGGCGCCGCATGTAAACACACACTCGAACATCTCCTCTGGACGCAGCACCGACACCACCTGGAGGAAGGAGGAAGCACTTTAGGCAACAGCGAGGAGGCACGCGCTGACATACTCCTCACATTCATCTTAGAGACACTTGACCCGAATCTCCAATAACAATGCCAGATCTTCTTGTCAGCTGCGCAGTGGTACGAGTTACCAAAATAAAAGCATTTATGCAACACAGCACTGGGAGCTGCTGATGGCAGCAGGCAAAAAGCTGAGAATAGTCACCACTAGTAAGGTTCATCCTCCGCAGACCACGAAGGTCTGAATTACATTCCCAATGTTACTGACAGCATCATCATTGGTGGCAGTTAGTGCAGGAGACGGTCCCACGAGGACCCGCGAACAGTAAGTGTGCAGGGCCTGAACCCATTTGAATATTTCACATATAAATAAGAGTGATGGCTGCATTTCTTTCCCGGCTCATTAGCAGAAAGGCTGCAGGCATGAAAATAAATACCAGCGCATAATAAATCCGTCTACACGTATTTGATAAGAGTCAGACCCGCATCGCTCAACAGGTCAGTGAGCTGCAGCCACATCCAACTGTGATTTATGTCACGACAGAGTCTGCACCGTCGGGTTGGACGGAACAAAAGGAGCACTTCCACTCTGTGTAATGCACAGGACGCTGCAATAAGCTAACAGCCAAATAAATCACCAGCAGCAGGAGCAACGTGATGTATGACTGAAAACCCCGAGGTTTAATAAAGCTCAGCAGGAAAACAGAGAGGGGGGAGGGTGACGTGAAGGAGCATGAATCCACGCAATTAAAAGTTGAAACCACACGAAGACGTGTCACAGCTTCAGGACGACGAAGGCGATCGGACCCGAGCTGCTGACAACATGTACCACAACATGACAGCAGAACCACAGGTGCGTGTCAGCGGCCACATCACAGGTTGTCCCTCTGTAACTTCGGAACCAGTTGTAGTTCTGGTCCAGTTGGACATTTAAGGCTGATAGTTGAGTAAAAGGATCCGTCTTGTTTGTACGTTACCGCTAAAGAGTCTTACCCGTCACCTACTACTATTATTACTATTACTACTAGAACCAGCGCCGCCATCCCTCCACGTCCGCAGCTCCGGCTCCGACGCACCGGGGCGGGCGCCGCTCGCAGCCGGACTCACCGTGCAGTTGGCCGGCTTGCTCTGGAGGCTCTGCAGGGTCGGGCTGAGCCAGCAGAAGCCCAGGATGAAGAGGCTGAGGATCCCGCAGGCGATCAGGAACAAGCCCAGTCTGATGCTCTTGTCCTCGGCCTCGGAGTACTCGTACGACACCCGGATCTTCGCCATGGCAGACCCGCGGAGACCTCCGCCGGCATGGAGGAGAGGAGGAGGAAGAGGAGGATGGAAGGATGGAGGAGAGACAGAGACAGAAGCGGAGAGAGACTGGGAGCGGGAGAGGGAGAGAGAGAGAGAAAAGGCAGAGAGAGAGAGAGAGAGAGATTGAGAAAGAGAGGGAGCGGGAGAGACTGAGTGGGTGAGTGAGGGAGAGAGAGAGAGATGGAGGCAGAGAGAGAGAGGGAGAGAGAGAGAGATGGAGGCAGAGAGAGAGAGAGAGAGAGAGGGAGCGGGAGAGACTGAGTGGGTGAATGAGGGAGAGAGAGAGAGGCAGAGAGAGAGAGAGAGAGATTGAGAAAGAGAGGGAGCGGGAGAGACTGAGTGGGTGAATGAGGGAGAGAGAGAGAGGCAGAGAGAGAGAGAGAGAGAGAGAGATGGAGGCAGAGAGAGAGAGAGGAGACCTGTTCTGACCTGTTTTCATCCACGTCTTTATTCTCTGTTTCCTGCTCGTTTTCTCTCATCTGTTTTAATCCTGAACAATCAGAACCTTCAGTGTTAAACAGTCATTTCAGCGACTGCTGGTACGTTTCAACAGGAGGAGTAGTCCTCATCTCTGACAATGAATGTAAATACTTTAATTGTATTAAACACTCAGTCACATCGGTTAAAAACAAGAAAGAATCAAATCAAAGTTTGTGACGATGATGATGATGATGAAAGTGGAAATGTGGAGAAAAAAGAGCCAAACGTGAGACAAAAATCTTGATAAACATAAATTGAGGCAAGAATCAGAAATTAAAATGAAAACAATAATCACACACAAACATCTTTAACATTTAATCATAACAACAACAGCAGGAAGCCCATAATGTTGTTTGTTTATCCACTCAGCAGATGTTTACATACAAAAACCAGGATCTATCGTTTGGGGACCATAAAATGGGAAAAAATGTTTTATGATCTATCTAAAAGTAGTTTTTCTGAAACATTAGCTGCCTCGTGAGATGAGGTAAACCAGCAGGAACAAACCAAAGCACTCATGTGGTTTCCTTCAGCCTCGCTGTGCTGTGTAAAAACAAACCTCCGTCCCTCGTCCTTCAGTTAAGAAGCTTATCTCATTCTGCATGTGAGAGAAGCATGAGCAGCCACCGGCCAAATAAAACACAAATCTGGGCTGAACCACGAGGTTCACCGGGGCGATCGAACAGCACTCAACCCGTAGAGAGAGAGAGAGATGTACAGTAACACCGCAGCACACGGCCCAAATTAAGAACCCAGTTCTTTGTATTGTCAGAATGATGTGGTCCAGTGTCATCTACGGTCGACACCCGGAGCTCATGACCCACGGGCCCTGACCGAGCAGCGAGCACGTTTCCCATCTTCAGAATCAGCAGGAGTCTGCCACTTGTTGGATGGTGAGTTTGTGAGTTTTCTCATCTCCTGTATTTATTGTGATTAGTGTACTTCATTACTTGCTGTTGTGATGACACAAGTTTTTATATCGATCGGCTGAGCTTCATTACATCACCTCTGTGCTGGCAGGGTCTAATCGCAGTGAAAGATGCAGCCAAGCGTCCGAAACGGCCTCCGAGGACCAAGCGATCAATGGTGAGACGGAGCCGCATCGATCCCGGTCCACCTGAGCCGGTAGAAGAGTCCGGCAAGCGGGAGCAAGGAACTTGTTGAGAAATCTAACAACACAAAAGCTGGTGGGTGTTCATACACAAGCTGTTCTCGTTTTCTGTTTGGCCAGTGTGTCCCAGTTCAACAGTTTGTGCAAATCTGGGCAAACAAACCCATATTTGAATCTTTTATAAAGGGAGCGTTTGCTTTTCTTTTTTTTAGGTCTCTGCTGACTCCTTGGTGCTAAATGGCGCCCTGTCTGGGTTTGTGCTGAGATGAGACCACATCTCATCTAGCTCCAACAAACGTGATAATGTGTGAAGGGTTATTAGTAATAAACCAGCTTCTGTATGTGTAGAATGTGCTGAACTGTTGCCCTGTTGGACTGATTTACCCTCACAGCACCTGACAGGCAGCTACCACGTGGACGTTCAACTGCTGCTATCTCTCACTGTTCCTTGACACTGAAGTGCCCCCAAATACTCGTCTTTGGTAACCGATAATTCACTGATAACAGCACATGAAAATCACCTGCTGACACTAATCCAGAGTTTTCACCTGCAGCATGACGCAGCTATGGCTGCAGTCGACCGCTGCCTTTCAGGCTCCTGGATCGTTTTATCCGTCCTCATCTGGGGCCGTTGCATAAAAGCGACGCGCTGAAAGCCTGCAGCATTATGCGCTGGTAATCAGAGGGGCATGTGGCAGGATTATTATCATCTCCGCAGATCAAAAGATTACAAATAATAACGGACATCAGCGTGGAAGCACATGGGCCACGTGTCCCTGCTGAGAGCTGGAAAACAATCCGCACAGCAGCATGAAAATACAACCGTCACGCGCTCAACAACAACAACAACATGTTCACGTTAGTTTTACACATCTGTGGTAAAAAATGAATGTGAAATGTAAGGAACAAATGCAAAGGGCGAGCTGTGAGGACAGTTGGTTTCCTCTGTGGATGGGATTTGGCTCTTCTGACATAAAGCAGCAGAAAAGACTGAACCAACAGTCAGATAAAGCGATTAGGCTGCACAACATTTGCAGAAGCAACATTTGGCTGAAAATCCCAGCAGTGGTCGACAGACGGGTAATATCCCTCATTATGGACACGACTGAAATCACTGAGAAAGCAACGTGGAGCCGCGGCGCCACATCAGGTCGTCTGCGGACATCAACGAGACCGGAAGGTGAAGCAACAAGATGATGAAGGAGTCAGACTGAAGAACAACAAAAGGTCCAAACACAGCGAGAGCGAACCGAGCTAATAAAACTTTACCTGCTAGAAAACTCCAGCAAACAGTCACCATGAAGGCTCTGCATCAGTCTTTGACTCTTAGCCTCAGTTACAGCTTCTCAGTTACTGCCGTTATTATGACGCAGAGACTTTCCTCATTCTTTCTTTCTAGACATTGCACATGTGCAAATAATGGAATGTTGCTGTTCAGTTACTTTTGTTCAGTTTGGTTCTTCAGCTCAAGTCGAGTCCTATTTGTTCCTCAGAAGCTGCTCAGTCGTTTCCTAAACTGAACAGATGACTTTAATCTCCACTGTCTGCAGTAGAATCTGCTCTGCTGCTGCTTTTATCACCTCAATACATCTCTTTTATTGTTCTCACATTAGTGTTCAGGGAACCAGAGCGTATTTCTGTCTCTAGTTGTGTTTGTGTGTGTCTTTACCTCAAGTTGTCTCCATCACACTTCATCTGCTGCAGCTGTAATGAAAAGTCAATACGTTAATTTGTTGATAAAGAAAGCATGGAACATTGTTGTATTGTCAGGTCAGATAAGACTACAATTTATCAATTTATCCCACAATGGGGCAATTATTTTGTTTGCAACAGCCATAGACAGTTATCAAAGAACAAACAGGCAAAACAGGATAAAAAACAGTGACAATATTTTTTAACTGTGCAAAAGATACTGAGCAAGACAAACTGTGCAATATGTTGTGCACTTTTAAAGAAACAAAATCAAACGTGGATGAAAGGTGGGAGTTTGAGATATTAGATATTCGTCTTAAAAAACAAATACTTAAAATACAAATATACAAACATTACAAAGGTACACACAGTGATACACACTATTCATATATTATTCACCACATGTAGAATATGATTGGTCTCACTGGCATCATGGCACATTAAACGACCAAAAATAATAACTAACATTTTATTTTTCATTTTGCCTCCTGCAGCTGTTCTTTCTTTAGCAAATGGCGCCATCATGTGGACAGGCCACTGAACCAGCTGATCCATAACTATTGACAGTCTAATCAAACTGACGTCATAATAACGAAAAAAAACAGCTGTGGTCTGAGGTTCAAACATCTGCAGACTCCAGCTGTTGGGACGTCTGGCTTCTTTTTAATTTCTGTCACTATAACTAATTTAGACTGACAAACATGAGCAGTTTGAAGATGTGAACCTCAGTAGCCGAGAACCTTGAACTACTTAGTTTTTGCTGATGCAGCTTTTACTTCTAGCAGATCACTGTTAAGTTTTATCTAAAAGGAAACATGGATGAGGAAAAACAAGACAACATCACTAAAGTGGATCTTTGGCCGGTCGGGGTCCGGTTCTCCTGCTGACAGATGTGTCCTTTGGATCAACGCCTGGATCAGGGAGGTTTGGGATCCTGTGCAGAGACAGACTGGGAAAACTGGGATAAGAAAAATCAGCTGTAGGAAAATTAGCGCAAGTTGCAACTTCTGTTGGAGATGACTTTCAATATCACAGATGTTTAATTAGAGGTGGAACAGCATTAGATAATTATTAGATAAGGAACATTTAATGCTAAAAAAATGTATGCACAAGAATAAACACTTTGCATTCACGGGTGTGTAGTAGCACCAATGTCTCATCACCTCTGACTCCTAGGTTTGAGTTGTGTGGTTTTAATCTGTACACATTCAGTTCAGTAAGAAACAACAACTAGAGTCAACTTTCAGTTTCATTACCAGAATATTTATTTGATTCTTTTATCCTATTAAAACACTAGCTGCCATATTTAATAAAACAGCCAACGGCCTAGTGCCTCAGTCCTCATCCTCCAATCGAATCGTCTCCAACAGGTCACATGGGGTCTGTGGGCGTGTCCTTGGCGTTGCTGCTGCAGTGTGAAAGAGCTGGCCCCTGTAGTTATGGCAACCAATGTTGTATCGAGAGCAACGGCTGCTGCCAGAAGGTGGTCGGTGTGGGCGGAGTCGGTCGTGGTCCCCTGTCATCAGTTGCCATGGTGGTTTCCGTAGTAACGGGAAGCCTAGTATTGCATCACTTACTAGCGGCCAGCAGAGGTGCAGCACCTCCTCATTTTAGTCAAATTCCTTTTTTTTGTTTTTCCTCTTTTTCTTACAAATGCTGCCTCCTATATAAGTGTGTACATATATATATATTTAAATATATATATACATAATTGCATTTTGGTGCCTCCTGGAGGGAATTTCAAAGTAAAATGATGTTTTCCTATAAAAAAAAAAAAAAAAAAACTTGGCGTGATATTGCCTTGTGGAGATGCAGTGACCTTAAAGAAAGAAGTTTGACTTTTAGGAAATTTACAGTTTCTTACTGAAAGTTCAGTTTGGAAACTGAAGTTTTATTATTTGAAGCCGTCAGCTTAGTCTGAAGACCGGAAACTGTCGTACCTGAAGCCAGACCAGACGTAACGAGAGTAATCTACCAGGCTATGCAAAGCTGTCAAATGTCTTTGCAGTCGCACCCAAAACATGCTTTTCCCCAAACATCGGGTGTGTGGGTTTGGTTCAGATACAGTTTGTGGTCTTCATACCAAACCAACCATCCACCATTCAGTAAAAACGGTCTGTGGACATCTACCACTGCTGTTCAGTGGCAACTGGATCTAGGTTTACTTCCTGAAGGCTCTGGAAAACTGATGAAGCCTTCCAGATGCAAAACAAGTCCAATTTCCACTAAACAGAAGCTTTGGGACAAATATGACCTGGGTGAAACACGTACATCTGACGTGAATGTTCTCTAAATGTCAAACTTTGCCTGCAGCATCATAGTACAGGTCACAGCTGTACTGAGTTGTTGTAGATGATGGACAAGTGCTTAAAAAAATCAGACATTAAATATTAAAAGTAAATAAACAGGTGTTTGTGTGGTCAGAGCAGGAACTGTTATGTTGGGACAACTAAGAGAGATGAAAAACAGTGCATGGAAACTCACTGACAGCAGGTGTTTGACAGGTTTAGTCCTGAAGGCGTAGTTCCCTGCTTGACCTTCTCCTGTGGTCATTCTATTTAGCTTTCTACATGCCATCAAACTTGATGTTCAGACAAGTCGGGATTCACAAAACAAGTGGAGGTGACAATAGCCTGAAGCCTTCAGGAGCAATCAGTGATATCTATTAATATACCACTTAGAAGATCCCCCACAGAGATCTGCTGCCAAAGTTAATGACCACTGCAGAACAAAACTATTTTAAAACTATGTTGTGTGAGAACTAATCGGCTTAGCGCTAAATCAGAGGATTTGTTGACAATAAAAATTGAAAAAAAAAAAAAAAATAGAAAAAATTCTAATTTAGGAAAATGCTGCTGCTTCAGGCGCAACATAACAAGCCATAAAAAAAGATATTTTTTCTTCTTTTATTATGAAATAGTGCTACAATGTACATTGCAATTCCTGTCCTGACTGCTCACCATCTGCTGCTGTGTGTGTGTTTAGATTTTAATGCTGGACAAACCTGGTAAAAACAAAAGGAGATGATAAATATTTTCAGTTCCTGCCAAAGGTCAGTAGAGTAACACAGTGTAAAATAATTATCCATCCCCACAGGTGATTTATTCTGCGTTAAAATCTGAATCTGTTTAAAAGCTTCTCTAGACAAAAATAGAGAATAATTCTTAAGACGGAATAGAAACACGAATCACGTGGTGTGATGGACAGTTATTTAGTGCTTGTGTCAGTGTCGTACTGTGCTCTCTTTAAGTCTGTGCTCCACATAACAGACCAACTGAACCAAACTCATGAAGGGGTGGGAAAAGAACAACAACAGAAATGAGGTAAAGAGCAAACAGAAATCAGAACAGAGTCAAATGAGGAACTCTACTGAGATTTGGGAGGGCAGAGGTCCCCTCCCCTCCCAAGTCCTTCATGGCCAGATTCACTTTGAGTGTGTGGAGGTAGAAAAAACCTAAATGGGCGATGAGTGATGAGCCAGGAGGACCAATGGCAGGCAGGCAGGAGGCGGGGAGCCAATCAGAAGGCCTGCTGGGCAGGGTTGTAGTTGAAGGTGGAGGGGACATGAGGTCGTTCTTCTAGCTTGTCATACTCCAGATGAAACTCCTGAACACAGTGACAGCAGTCAGCAGCAAACCCGAGTCCTTCACCTGCGTTACCTGCTGGACACGCTCACAACGCTCACTGACAACCTGCTCACCTTGGCCACCTTCCTCCAGTTGAGGCAGTCGAAGAAGTAGTAGGTCCCTCTCTCGTAGGCATTGGTCTTCAGCGTGGGCTCCATCCCTGGAGCTCGAGTGATCCAAACCCGCTCCTCTTTATGGTACCGCCAGTCCCTGTTAAAGCTGGAACAGTACACACAAACGTTTGCCTCTGTGTCTGATTAGGAGCTGGAAAACAGTTTATAGAAAACACACAAAAACTATTGCACTGCTGAATTCAGCTGGATGTTTGCATTACGGGTTTAAGGAGTGGGAGCTTTATATCGTAGCACTGCTTCCTTCAACTGCTTAATGAAAATGAAATCTGAATTTACCCTGCAAGACTTTAGTTTACACAGATGTCACTGACAGGTTTTGTTCAATCACGTGACAGTTTAAAGATTCGACTTTTAATGTGTGTTCTCACAGTTCTACTGCAGCCAACAGTTGTAGTAGGTCTCCCCCGTTCATATAGTAGAGATAGAACAGCAGATCTTCACCATACCGAGACAACTTGATAGCTGCTAACTGCGAACGAGGAAGTTTAATTAATTTAATTAATCCAGTGACAGTTTTACAGCTAAGACATTAAATCACTGACAATACTGTCAGTTCAAATGAAAAGAATCCTGTGATTGAGCACAAACCTTGTCTCGTATGTGGATGTTTGTTAAATACTCTGAGGGGACGTGGAAGTCTGAAGGAAGAGGACAATTAAAAACAGAGACTCAATAAAGATAAACAAAGAGTTAATCAAGTTGTAATTTATCACATTACAACAGCATTAGTAAATTTTGGCCTTTTGGAAGCCAGACGAGAATAAAAAATGCTGAACCTTAGCTTTATTTGTGCCTCAGAGGCATTAGTTACTAACAGGTGCTTATTTATACAGAATCATGGTCATCCTGTTTTAGTCCCCCAGTTCAAAACATTTTTAGTTTTACATTCAGACTCACCTATATCTTGTGGTCGACATGGAGCTGATGCCCAGGGAGACGCAAACTTGGGATAAAGATTTCTGATAAACAGACAAAGATACACATTCAAGTTCACAAAGACAGAAGAGTAATTTGGGGAAAATGTGTGCAGTGGTTGCGTTTGTGTGTCCATCATACTCGGGTGAGTTGAGGTTGAGGCCAAGCGTTGTGAGATCGGAGCCCAGTGCCAGGTGGACCATGCCAGGGTCCGTCTCTGCCGCCCGGATGAATGTCAACAAGCCGATCATACCAAACTGATCCGTTACCATGCCAACCGGGATGTTGGTCACACGCCCTAAGACACACAACAGAGCCCCACAATGAATTCCAGTGGAGCCATGGGTCGTTGGGATGCCCTCAGAGCGCGTGTTCCTCACCGTCAGGAAGCACCTGAATCCCCTTCTTCTGCTGGTTGTTGTTGCTTGGTGCAGAGCTCTTATCCCCGGGAAACTTTGGACCATCTGAGTTAGAGGTGGGCTTTCCTGATGAGTTCAGATTCTACCCGAACCAAAGATTTTTGGAAAGTCAGCTATGAAACAACTGGAACAATCCAGTAGACAAAGAAAACAGGAAATAAACTGAAAAATTACTACAACCGTTTTGCTGTCTTCATTGGTGCTGGTGGGGTCTTTTGTTTGGTAGTTTGGCCCTGGGAGTGCTGGGAAATCTTCGTTATGGATGGAGAAGTCCTGCGACTGCTCACTGGACGGTTTCGTTACCATACCAACTGGTAAAAGTGGAGGAGGAGATCGAATAGAAACATGACTGTACATGTAGTTTTAGTGCTAATATTGCATATTAAACAGTCAGCTAATTTTCTGAAACTGGCTTTGGATGCACTGAGTTGCTTTTTGATCAGAATCAGAGCGCACCAGCACCACTACAATGCCGAGTCAAGTGGATGAAACGTTAACTCTTGCACACAAGCTCAAGAAAAGAAGCTTTGCTGCCCTTTCACCACTTCAAGCGTGCTGTGTCTTACCGTAGGGAGCACGACCGGCCAGCGGGTTGAGCAGCGGAGTGGGGTTCGATCCTCCATCCCTCCGACTCCGGTCTGCTAACGCTGGAAAATCGGACAAGTCCAACCCCGTCACATTCTCACTGCCATCTGACCAGGACAGAGAAATTAGTAAGTACCATAAAAAACATCTCAACTTCTACTGATGCATGAATGACAGTCTTTTTGTACCTGTGCCATTGAAGATGTTGTTGGAGAGCGCGTTGTTCATGCTGAAACCTGGATTCCTGTTCACCCCAAACCCTGACATACTGACACACAAGCAGACAGGATTAAGCAGCAGCAACTAGAACAGACATCATAGGGCTTTAGCAGGAAAAGCTACATCAGTACTCAAACAAATCAAACAGATGAACCTGAATAAAAAGAAACATGCTGTCAATCAAACCACTGCACATTGGTGGACAGACTACTTAACTTGATTTTAGACTCAGTTACTCTTTAGTTTAAACAGCAATGAAAATGATCATTAGCGGTGACGGTTTACCTGTTAATAGTGAAAGGCTGCCGCGCCTGCTGCTGCTTGGGCATTCCAATGATGCTGGGTGACGATCGGCTAGGACTCCCCATGCTGCCGCTCCTCCCTGCTCCACTGCTTCCTCTCTCTCCTGCTCCCCCCATGCCTCCTGCCTGCCCTGTCGGACCTCCCACCTGCTGGCTGTGGTTCAGCACACTCCTGCTGCTCATCGGTAGAATTCCCCTGCCGAGACACAGAAACAGAGTAAGATTGTGCTTGGATGGTTTGTGGCTTTGAAGCACAGTTTGATGCTTGCAGAACGTAACGTGAGCAGCTGTGTCTGAAACAGGGACACTGAGGTTATGTGGTACAAGTCTGAGCATTCAGACTGAAAGAGAGGCCACTCTGGTGGAAGTGTTTACTGGTGAGACAATGAAGACGTGTGTGAGTGAAAGACTGATGACTTTAAAGCAAAGGTTTGGAAAAATATGGGACTCATCTAAGCAGTAGGAAACCTCACGGTTTCCCCAATGCATTACTGATAGCGCCAGTCCACAGACGTTTACAAGATGTTTTGTGTTGGCCAACAATTGAAGATAAAATAAGAGGAATGAACATGCTTTAAATGACACTGTGATGCCACATTTGCACCATGAACCAAAACAGAAAACCAATACCAAGACAGATGACCTGTTTCATATGTAGTAGGTCTGTACTTAGTGGTTTAACATGAACATGTACCGGCTCGGTGACGGGGGCGTATGCATGGTGCCGGTGTTGGGTGTAGATGCATGACTCGAGAGCTGGCTGCTGGACTGGTTCAGCCCACTTCGACTTAACGGAGGCGCCGTGCTGCTGTTCATCCCTCGCATGGGGAACCCCAAAGCACCTGCAGAGGCAGAGATGCCACTTTAATTCTACACTAACTCATTTGAGCTACATTTTGGCAGCATGCTGTCTCCTCAATGCTTGTGTGACTGGTGAGTGTGTTTATCTTACTCTGTGGGCCATATAAACTGGCTCCTAGCTGTGATAATTGACCCGTTGAGGAAGCAGAGGAAGACGCCAGCATCTGGAGACAGAGGACACTTTCATTAATTGATTTTGCTAAAATGATTTCAGACTATTTTGAGACTCAGACCAGCCTTAAAAGGATGTAACGCTCTCAAAATGACAATCTTTCAAATTTTTGATAATGAAATATTTCTGCTTCATAGCAGAGATGAGGGTTAACTTACGTCTTTTTCGTTTCGGTGGGGAGGGAACATAGACTGTTGGCTGTAGTAGAGGCTGGAGTCATCTGTGTAGTCACTCTCTACCCCTCCCTCCATAAACTTCTTCCGATTAGCACCAAACATGCCGCGTGTCACCTAAAAATGCAGCCATAGATGACGGACACACTGAATAACGAGTTGCTGAGGTGAACCTGCCTAATTCCTAAAATTGTCCCAAAACAAATTTTAGAGCTTTGTCCAAAAATAGCAGGTGTATTTGTAATAATGAAATCACTATAACGATGACATAAACAGTGTCTTCAGCTTCTAAAGTATAAAAACGTTCTTGTATATTTCTGTATTGTAAGAAAGTAAACACATTAATATCATCAGGATTAGTCAATAACAGATGGCGTTTTAGTTTCCATCTCTTAAGAATGCAAACATTATAATCACAGTACCACACAAAAACAAAAGAACAAGTAGTTGGTTTTGGTCGTTCCTGACGCTTTGTCTGATCCTCAATGCTGTAAAACGTGTCCTCCTGTGTATCAGGAAGCTTTATCTGTTTCCTATCCTAGCTCACTGCCAGCTTGAACGGCTCAGTCGTTAGCAGCATGTTAACACACAAAAGCTAATTTTGGACAAATCAGCAATAGCAAAGTCGTTCAAAGCGGTTTAGTGCCAGCAAAGATTGTGCATAGTCGGTGCAAAGCTGATGCTACAGATGAGCTGATAACGGAGAAACTTCACTGGCAGCACGTATTCTGGTGCAACTGTGTACGACAAAGGTTCTTATCACCCAAGTTCGACATTCTTGTTCCGAAAACAACTTGCACTATTAACAGATCACACTTACTTAGCTAGTGGTTACTTTAATCATACAATCTGAAACCATGCATAATGCGTAACAATTGGCCACTGCGTTCTTTCAGAGCGGGAGATGTGAAAGCCTGGATCCACGGCGATCTGTCAGGATTACACCTGTTTAGCAGAGTACCTGCCCCCCGTCCCAGCAGCAGGCCACGGCGCAGCTAACGCCTCTGGGAACCGGTACAACATGTGCAGCGCAGCTCTAACGCTGTCATTTTCCAGCGTGTGCATTTTTATGCACGCACCTGCTGTAAAGACTAATCTAACTGAACAGCTAGCGCTACTGTCGTTGTTTCAGAGTCGCGTTAAAGGTGCAGCACTGTCGCAAAAAGCTAATGTTAGCAACGGAAGCTAATGCTAGCTTATACACTCTGTCTGCACGTTATTGTCAAAGCTACGCGCTTATTCTCGGCGTTTAAAATAAACTGAGATATGCCGCTTCGCGTGGTCTGTGTGACTGTCAAATTAATAAGAAATAATAGCTGCAACTGCCCAGTTAGGTGTCAGATACAAAGGGCTGCTACTAGCTAACGAGCGCACGTAAACTAGAGGCTACCTTCGTTCTATGTGAAAACATACGGCTGTTAGCACGTCAGCTAACACTAACCACAAAGCCAGCTAGCAGGCTAAAAGCAAACGAAAGCGGCGCCACGGGAGCGTGTGTAAGCGGCTAGGCAACGGGCTGGCGCCCGGTGGACTCCGTTTATACGCACTTGTGCAGACGGGCCACTGAGCAGAGGGGAACACGGTGAGCAGGCGTGTTTGTTCGGGTTCGGGCCTGGTGCGCCTCCGTCGGTTAGTTCCCCAAAACAACAACAATGAGAAACAAAACCCGGCCGCGACCGATCACAGCCGCGTTTTCCCACTTGCCTTCATGAACCGACTCCGCGATAACGCGCGCATGAGTTGTGTTTTGCTTAAATGGTCGTTTGGTGGGAACCTGCAGGGAAAAGAAAGTAAAGGAATAAAAGAGGAGCTCACCGCATCAATCTTTCTTCCCCGCTACAATCCAAGATGGCCGACATCACTCCGCCAATCAGCGAGGATACTGAGATGATTCTGATCCCTGAGCCCATCACTCTACTCTACTGTGTGACCCCCACATCATTGTACTCTACTATGTGACCCCCATCACTCTACTCTACTGTGACCCCCACATCATTGTACTCTACTATGTGACCCCCATCACTCAACTCTACTGTGTGACCCCCACATCATTGTACTCTACTATGTGACCCCCATCACTCAACTCCACTGTGTGACCCCCACATCATTGTACTCTACTATGTGACCCCCCCATCACTCAACTCTACCGTGAGCCCCCCTCCACTCCACTATACTGTGCCCCCGATCATTTGACTCTACTGTCTGAACCTGAGCCCATCACTCTACTCTGTCTAAGCCGCATATCAAACTGCGGTCCTCGAGAGCCAGGGTCCCCGCTGGTTTTCCAACTCTCTGCTGATTACCTTGAACAGGTGTGTCAGTTGGCTTATCCAGCTCTTGGTTAACTTAACACACCTGATCTAGGTAATCAGAGCTGGGGCAGGGGGATTTGGAAAACCAGAATGAGTGGCCCAAGTTTGAAACCCTGAGCTCCATCATTCTAGGCTACAGTCAAGTAAAGCAAGTCTTTGAATAAATTCCACTCACATTTGATCCATAATTTACAGCTAAATATAACTACACCATATTACACATTAGTATTTAAAAAATTAAAACTAGTAAATATATGGAGATGCGTCATTAGCTAAACTTGGAACAAATGAGTTATTAAAACACTGAATTCTGGTTTTGGTGCAGTAGCACATTTCAACACATGACACCGTTAATAGTCACGGCTCCATGAAAGTCCGAGTCTCAGAATCTAGGGTTAACGCACGTAAACCTTGCGACCAGGGATGTCTGGTCAGTGAAGAGTCGACTACCTTCTACTTCTACTTCTTTATTGGCGGTTGGTAAAAAAATTGATAGAAAGGATCGACTTCTTCTACGGAGTTTTTATGATGAATCTACTGCCACCTACTGGCGCTCTGTGGACTTGTCCCTGTGGATTTTACTTCGACCGGAAAAAGTATTAAACATGTTCATGTTTTATTCTTGTTCAAGATGTATAACTCTAAAACCTTTCTCCTCTAAATGTTTTAACATGTTGGACTGCAGATTAACTTTGTGAAAATAAGATTTATTGTTTCATTTTACCCAACAGTAATAATAATTGTGTTATGTTAGAAATGCGATGTTTGACATTATTTTGAAATATAAAATCGTAACCGGAAGCGCAGTTACCGTAGATAACTGGCGGACTCGCGCCCAGTTGGCGTCCTTCAATCACGTTCGCATACTACATTAAAAAGGTGCGAATCTTTACCTGTATTGTTATGTTAATTTTTGATAGAACATAAACATAATTCAAATGAGTGGTCGGAGTAGGGGAGGCAAAGGACTCGGCAAAGGCGGAGCCAAGCGGCACCGTACAGTTCTCGGAGACTACAGCCAGGGTATTAATTACACAGACAGGGCCGCACTCTACGGCTTCGGAGGCTGAACGATTTCACCTCCAAACAACCAAAGGCACGTCACATAAAAGCCTCAGTCCTGTTCATATTAATTTATTGTTACATGTGGTTCTGTTAAATTGCCCGTTTCCATACGAGCGTTTAGTATTAGATTTCAAAATCGACGTTCTTCTCTTGCTTTTGACTAGGACATAAAGCTGCATAATGACATCACATGCGTATCTACAATATCAATTATTCTATCGCCGTCCTACCTACAATTACTTCATTAAATAGTAGTTGTACACCAATCTTTATCTCTAACCAATGTCTTTGTCACGATTCTTCGGTTACCGTTTTGCTTATATAGCGTAAAATCTGAAACGTGATTCTGCATCAGTTAAATGCTGGCGTTTAGGAAGGTTATGGTTAAACGAAGAGTTCTTTAACCCTTCAGAAGTCGGTTTACACAATGGACGTGTAGGAAAACTATCTCGAATGACTGGTGTACAACATGTCAGTGTTACTGTAACACCGGGACATGGGCTCGCGCGTGCTACAGCGGACATGGACGTCTCATTTTTATTAAACGTCTAAACAAAACAAATCCATGAACAAGTAGCCTAGATATAATTAATCAGGCTATGTACACAGAAAATGACACCAGCAAAATAAAAATAAAACGCACCTTGACGTAATTAAGCAAGCTTCACATCTATATATTTGTAAAAAATTATGTTTTATTTTGTAGTGCGCAGATGTCGTGAAGCGGAAGTCTCGTAAATTTATAAAATGACGGAAGTGTTTCTGATTGGCAGACCATGTTACAGTCAAACCTGCCCAATCAGCGACGAGAAAGAACCTATATAAGTGGGTCTGGCAGTCGTAGGGCTAGTTCGGTAATTGTGCCATAACGAAATTGAATAAACTATGTCTGGAAGAGGGAAGACGGGCGCCGGCAAAGCCAGAGCTAAGGCCAAGACCAGATCCTCCAGGGCTGGACTCCAGTTTCCCGTGGGTCGTGTTCACAGGCTGCTGCGCAAAGGGAACTACGCAGAGCGCGTCGGAGCCGGAGCCCCCGTCTACCTGGCGGCTGTTCTGGAGTATCTGACCGCTGAGATCCTGGAGTTGGCTGGAAACGCTGCCCGCGACAACAAGAAGACCAGGATCATCCCCCGCCACCTGCAGCTGGCCGTCCGCAACGACGAGGAGCTCAACAAGCTGCTCGGCGGAGTCACCATCGCCCAGGGCGGCGTCCTGCCCAACATCCAGGCGGTGCTGCTGCCCAAGAAGACGGAGAAACCCGCCGGGAAGGCCAAGTAAACTGGACTGCACAACCCACCCAAAAAACGGCTCTTTTAAGAGCCACGCACTTCCTCTGAAAGAGCTGCTTCCTGTTTATACTAACATATCGCGATTTTTAATACTCTTGGTAGAAACAGTTGCGTTGTTCTTTGTAGTTCAGGTCACATGGGTCAACGACTGTTACTGGAGCTGTCTGCAGCTTTACTGGGGTCAAATACACATCAGACCTGGAAGAATTACAGCCTCTGAAATATAATAATAAACACGAGCTGTGTCACTTCATTATTACAAATCCCACAGTGGGAACAGTGCATCTTCAACAGCTCAGTGTTATTAGGACAAACCTAAGCTGGGGATGAATATGCTGAATTCTGGTATACAGTACAAGGACATGATAGGTGAGAAGTGTATGTAAGAAATCATGGGTGATTATTATTGCACATTATGAATATTGTTTACAAAATGTAATAATAAAACAAACTTGCCGGACTTCACTGCTGTGTAAGTGCATCCTCTTTTTGTCCTGTTATTTTCAGACAGATTGTAAATTCTGAGATTCTAAATAAAATGTATTGGATTTAATGTGTACAGGTTAAATTTGACATCACATTTGGGCAGCTTTAAATGCAGGAAAGTAAAAAACTGCACAGCAGCCGTTTTTCCACCACTGTCCAATATTGGTGCTTACACCTACAATAGAACGTCACCATCCTACATGGGACATGTCTGCACAACTGTCGTCTTTTTTCAAAAGATTTATGCTGTACTTTCAACGTGTTCGCTCGTTGAGACTTCTCGTGGCTGTAAATACTGAGAACCAGGGTTTGAACACTTTAAAATCCATTCAAGTGCAACCATGATGACGCTAGTCAAAAGGTCAGACCAGTCCAACGTAAAAACAAAGTATACAAGCTAGCTATCATTCTTCAATCACGTCCGCAGGCAGACTAAGGCGCCCCTCGCCAATCAATGACGTCAACTCAGGAAAGTGAAGTAAGATTTCTTACTTTTATTACATTTTACATGTATAATAAAATATAATAAAAATAATTTTAATTGAATATAATCACAAAAACACAAGGACTGGTCTTTAGGTCATAGTGGGCGGCTCTTAAAAGAGCCTGTGTGGTTGCAGCACTGTCTACTTGGAGCTGGTGTACTTGGTCACCGCCTTGGTGCCCTCGGACACCGCGTGCTTCGCCAGCTCCCCGGGCAGCAGCAGCCTGACGGCGGTCTGAATCTCCCTGGAGGTGATGGTGGAGCGCTTGTTGTAGTGCGCCAGACGGGAGGCTTCGCCGGCGATGCGCTCGAAGATGTCGCTGACAAAGGAGTTCATGATGCTCATGGCCTTGGAGGAGATGCCGGTGTCGGGGTGGACCTGCTTCAGCACCTTGTACACGTAGATGGCGTAGCTCTCCTTGCGGGTCTTCCTCTTCTTCTTGCCGCCCTTGACGGCGGTCTTTGTCACGGCTTTCTTGGAGCCCTTCTTGGGCGCAGTCTTCGCTGGTTCAGGCATCGTTCGTTCGGTTCGAACTCAGACGTGCTGTTGACGCCGGGGCGGCTCTTCTTCAACTCTCTTGATGCAAATAAGACTGAGCTGGCGCCTTTCTGTGATTGGTTGACTGTTAACGCGTCAGTTGTGAATGCAGTGCTTTTGCCTGCGCGCCTTGTCTCGCCGAAGGCTGCAGCTTCATGTATGTGTAGCGTACACGACAAATTAAAACAACACATTTATTTCTAGTGGATGCGTCTTTAATTAATGAAGCTCCGGACATCTTCAAACACTGAACCATCAGCTAACAGCTGACGCATTCTAGCGTCTATAAATACGCAGCCGTAATCGAATGAAATATTCTTATGGAGAAAACCAACGTATGTTTGAGAGATACATGTAGTAAATTAATACTATCTGTAAAAACGAAGCGTAATCTCTATGATCGTGTGCTCAATAATGTTTGATGTATCGTTGATAGTTTTGTTAAGTTATGGCGTCTCTAGTGTTTTACATTAGTTGTTCAAATAGCGCACTCTAGCGGCCAGATATGGAAGTACAACTAACTTCTCAGGAAACACTCAGCTCAGTTCGTTGCAGTTTATTTCATAAGTTTTCTGCATATATTATTAGCATTTAAGAAACAAGATTCTTGTTATAAACACGACGTAACATTAACCCGGATGAGGTTTAACATGTGATACACTTAAACCACGTATACACAGAGAAACTTTTGGCTTATTCAGACCAGTTTGGCAGCAGTTACCGTGGGAACAGAGTCAGTAAAGGTCATTGATGGATGGAGGCAGTTTCACGGATGAGTCACACTTACAGGCGGCGAAGTCCACAGACGCCACACAGAAGGGAAACTACCTCCAGAACCCAACGTCCCTGGGTGAGTGTGGCTGGGTCCAGTCAGAACCGAGCACTACAACAGAAGCTTAACAAACACTGAGTAGTGTCCAGAGAAAAGCAGAACAATGTGGGATTCAGAAATCAACTTTGTGGACCTGGGTCCAGTTTGTGCCTCTAAGGGTTTTGCCTTATTGTTCCGGTCCAGTCACAAAAACACAACACTGCTTGTTATCACAAAGAAGCTTGCGTCAACATTCCTGCTTCCGAGGTCCAGAAGGTTTTAAAGCTTTAGAGCATCCCAGGCGACGTGTCTGAGACTGGAGCTTTTATCCACGACCTCTCTGCAGATCCATTACAGAACCGATATATGATGAGAGTGGAGACACAGCACATCTGTCTGGATCACACCAACTGTCTCTGAGCCCGTTGTTACTTCAGAGATGAATGCAGTAAACTGAGAGTCCTGGATAAAAGCCAGTGTGAAAAGGCCAATTCCCTGAAAGTCACAAACCAGTGAACAGAACCAAGTGTGAGGCGCATGGACGGGTTCTAGCACTAAGGACTAAGGCTGGACGTCAGGGATAGCAGCTTCAAGGGAACACACGACGTGATTCACAAGTGCAGAAACAGCATGGAAACAATAAGACGAGGACTCCTGTAAGTTCTCAAACGGTCTGTGTGTGAACCAACGATTCAGAGCTTCAAATCCTTCCCCCAAAGCTGGTCAGCTGCTGTCTGCTTCCACCTCGCCTCGATCCGGCCCATTTCTCACTTTCTATTTGAGAACTTACAGTGTGTCAGCTCCCATCGGTCGTGTTCACTTGCACACTTACAGTTGCTTGATTGATATGTAGGAGGAAGAAGTACAAAATAACAGGCCACACAAAGGTAGAGAAAACCAAACACTTCTGGTTGGTACAGTAGAAACCCAAACGCGGCGGTGTCGGACCCTGAATGCATCTCGCTGCTGCGCAGTGTTTCTCCGACAGGCTATGGCTTCGGCCCTGGAAGATGGTGTGAGGAAAAGTCAAACTGGACAAAGCGTCTGAACGTCCTATGTCCCTTCTGTCGGCCTTTTTTTGTCTGCAAATGAGTCTCATCAGTTTAGAAAAACAGAAATCAGTACAACATCAATACAAAAATAAACCAGAGTTCATCCAAAGTCCACACGACAGCTTCACATAAATATTGACTGATATTGCACGGGGGAGTCTGATATGAATAAAATCACTGACACCATTTGTAGAAAAAGGACGTCGACATGGCTGAAAGCTGCAGGTTCTGTTGCAGAGTCCTGGGTCCATCATCAGAATCCTCTGAGTCCGGCTCAACGTGAAGATGGAAAACCTCCTGAAGTTTCACTGGTGAGTTTCGGTTAAAGGCACAGAGTAAAACAAAAAACAGTTGCTGAAGTCTGAAGTGCAGCAGGTGTTGAGTGGTTGTGGAGGACGTGGCGTCGCCTCTGTGGACACAGAACATCAGACATTAGTCACAGGCCTCACACAGAACAATCGGACCTTTAACCTCCCCCACCACCACCTTCCCCGCATCTTCCTCGAAGTTAATCCCCTGCAGCAGCAGATGGCGCCGGCAGCGTCCACGGATGCGCCTCGGCAGCTCCTGTAGTTATGAATGATTGCGTGGTCTTAAGCATTAAGTTGGATCAGTGTAATCCACCACAACATATGCAGCAGCGGCGGCCCACAGGCCAGATCCGGCAACAGCGTGCTCCCTGAAAGCTCCCCGAGGAGCCCCGAGGTGCTAGCGCGCCTCCAGAACACGTCTCCCACATATCTGTCACACGTGTCCAACTCGTGTCCCACGTCCTACCAGAACAACCGGCTTTTAAAACCAACCTACAGGCATTTAATACTTTGCAGGTATTTGTGTATCTGACGTTGTGTTGTAACCGTCTCTGCTCTACGCGTCTCCTATCGATGTGTCCTTTGAGCTTTTTAGCTTCTGACCCTCACGTTGTTCTTCCATGGACCGTCCACCAGGAGGCGCTGCAGGGTTTCAGTCTGGCTCCCGGAGAACGCGGTTTGTCCTGTAAAAAGGTTTGTGATCAGGACTTTTAGGTCCCAGCTGCTGCTTCCTGCCACAGCGTCCAGCGCTGCGCTCGCGTCCCAGCAGGAGGCCCAAATTCATCCTCTGCAGTTTCTCAGGTGAAACCTGCCGAAGCTGGTTCACGTTAAACCTGTGACATGCGGGCGTGCGATGGACTTGCGATGATGTGAACAGAACGGGTCTGTGCCGCCTCGGTGCACGCTGGCGTCGGCTCATCGGACATCAGCTGCACTAAATGCACAGTGAACAAACAGTGACTGCTAGATGTGATGATTCACTGCTGGAGTTGTGAAAAATCACACTAACCTGCAGGGTGTGTGCTTCTCTTACTGCTGGCGTGTTGTGGGGGAGATTTTATTTTCACTTCTGTGCCTCCTACACTTATTAATTTGGCTTGAGTACAAAAAGATGAGATTTGGTTTCTCATCCATTCAGCTCATCACAATAAATAGCTGCTGAAGATCGTCCCAGCAAGTCACTGACATCCGGCTCTGACCAAATGAGAGGTGACAGTCAGGGTCTCGGTGGAAGCGAATGTCACGTGTGAAGAAGAAGAAGAAGAAGAAGACAAAGACGAAGAAGAAGAAGACTTGAAGGTATGATGACGTCGCCTATAGTGAACATTGTTATGAAACAGTTGGAGAAAATGTTTGTTTCACTACATTTATAAAAAGCAGCTGTATTAAAATGGACGTGTGACAGCGTTGGATGAGTGTTTTGGCGGCTGAGCCTCAGTCGCAGCGCTCCGTGGGGGAGGGTCTCTCTCCAAAGCCTGCTCTGACCTCTGACGGGCCACAGCGGAGGATCACAGCGCCATCACCATTATGTACTTAATAACCACACACTTAGAGCCAGAGAGCTTCTGCAGCCATGACTCCCTTTAAAGGGATCTGCATCCAGCGTGCAGGAGTCTGCGTTCATGCATCATCGTTGCTGCTCGGACCTGAACCTGAGTCCGAGCGCCTGTCCTGACCCGGTGAACCCCAGCTCCCTGCTGGCCTTCAGCTCGTCTGTGGCCTGAACGAAGCAGCGCTCCACGCGCCCACGGCTTCGCACCATCGCCCTCACCCACAGGAACATGTGATGGAGACGAGCAGCGAGACGGACCTGAGCGGGCCCGGACCGGTGCTGCCTTCAGGGACTGCGTCCGCGGCGGTAGGGCATCAGCATGTGTCCTGGGACGCAGCCCCGCCGATGATGCCACGCGTCGGCAGCCTCCTAGCGGCCGAAGGAAGGAAGCAGCAGCTTTAACTGCAGCCAACGCTGCTGAAGGACGCTGGACATCTGCAGCCTGTTGAATCCTCCACCATGTGATGCCTGAGATGGAGACAGTAGAAACGTAGGCGATGGTTTCATCGGCGCTTCACGCTCGCTTGACCACCGACGCCCTGCTGTGATTGGCCGCTCCTACCACACACACACTCACTGTCTATTTATATCTGGGCTCCACATCGTGAATATTATTAATTAAATGTGTGTGTTCATGTGTGACTGATGAGGCACATGAAGTCAAACGTGCTGCTGACAAATTCTTACACAAACCGCGTTACGTGACGCAGCTGAGCCACCTCGTCTGTACATAATCAAACAGGATTTTCCCTCTTTAAGCTTCTAAAAATAGGGGCAGGGGCCCATGAGTGTCCATCCGTTCACACGGGCTCAACCTGAAACTGTGTCACTAATACAACACTACTCCCCTGTATTGAGTTAGCTTCCACATATCAAATCATTTGAGTGTTTTCACTGAGCTCTCGTGTAGATTTAGGGAAGTCACTGACAGGTCATGTGGGCGATGAGCTGGAGGAGCGGCACCCTGGGGTGCCACCCATCGCCCAGCGTGGGTTCCCTCGCCCGCTGCAGAGCTGCACTGAGCCGCTGAAGCAGAAGCGATGGCTCAGCCGCTCATGTGGAAGCGCTGCAGTCAGTCGTCTGTTAGGTAACGCTGTGCTTGTTTTCCCATTTTTACCAAACTGCTGAAACACATCAGACACTGATGTGACAGTTAATGTGCTGATTTTACACTAAACGTTGTCTCCTTCAAAGTCGGGTCATCGTCAGTATTAAAGGACAAATGATCATTACAAATAAACGAATAGCAGCTGACTCACTAGAACAAACAACAAGACGTGGAGCTGCGCTCCTTCCTTTGCTCATCTGTGCTAATCAGCCTAATTGTCTCGGGGCCAATCAGAGCCGGGCTTCAGGGAGGCTCCGCCCCCAAATAGGAAGCGCTTGACAAACTGTTAAGCAGCACATCTACTGGTAAATAAACCAAACTTAAGAGTCTACGTTTGATGACAGCTGGTCAATATTCCATCAGGTTTCGGAGGTGGACCCACGTCTGCTAAGCGCGTCGCATATCTGTGATTATCAGGGCTCGCGCTGAACAGAACCACTTTTCTCCCAGGCTCAACAATTAGGTTACATAAGCTCATCTGAGTTTCACATTTCCATGTCACAGACCTCGAGGCCAGCTGAGCAGCTCGGCTCACAGCCCGTAGTTGTCACACAGCGACGGGCCAGTCCTTTCCTATTTACTCAGCCAGTGACCCGGTTCAGCCCGGGTCCAGAACAACCCACGTGAGGAGGCAGCTAGCTCCAGCGTTCTGGGGCTGCTGTGGTGTCTAGGCTCCAGATGATGATGATGCCGGTGCCTCTGCCTCCACACTGTAAAATCTTCTAATTACTGCTGTTTGTATGAGAGGAAAACATGGAAAACAAAGGAACCCCCAACAGCTGAGAGAGACGACCCTGTTCAGCCTCAGGGGAGCAGGAACCATGAAGATGGCTTCTTATGCAACGGGCTTAGCCGGCGCCTGCAGACGTGGGAGGCAGTGACGTCCCGGTGTGAGCTGTCACAGCCTCCGTGGAGCTTCAGCGTTTGCAGAAGTGACGGTGACTCAGCTGTGTTTGATCAGAGCGGCCGCGGCCTCCAGAGAAACACCTGAACACAAGGCTCGTGCTCGCCTGAGGCTCGTTGTTTATCATGTTTTCACTTCCTGTGTATTTCATTACAGATATAAAATGTAAACAGGAACAGCTGAAGAACCGGGTATGATCAGGAGCACGCCCAGCGTCCTCTGGGCTCCAAGGTCCAAAGAACGGATCCGAGCAGAAAGTGGGAATGTTTAAAAGTGGTGACATCAGAAGCTCCGTAAAAACGGAGGACCCACCGGGCTCAGGGTTCGGGAGCCGGGCCGGGCCTTTGCCCTCTCTCTGCTGTCAGCCGTGCGTGTTTTATATATATATATCTGTGTGTTATGTAACGTCCTGGGCTCCCTCCTGCTCCCAGCGCTTCCCCAGCCCGTGGATCAGGAGAAAGGAGCTCACGCTAATCACTTCAGCCCCTCACAGGAAGCGCTGTCTTCCGACGGCCATGTTCAGTCACGTGCGTCTGGTCACCGTGGCTAATCGAGCTGCGGGGCCTGAGGATCAGAGGAACCAGATAACGCATCCATGAAAACTTTCTTCCTCGTGTTCCGTGATGTGCCTGGTGGCAGCGCTGGCCGCAGATTACGTCGCCGCTGGGATTAGTCATGGATCCAGTTTTGCCGTCTCTCCGCTCCGACTGAAATGAGGCGTCACTCATTCTGACGGCTGCTTCCATTAGCGGGAAAACTTCTGCAAATGTTCCCAACTTTTTAAGAACGCGGCTTAAATTTCATGCTCGAATGCTGCTGTCACACCAGTGCGAGGCGTTCAAGGTCGCACAGAACAACACACAACGAAGGAATGGAACTGCCTGTGAGAGGATCACACCTCCAACAACGTCCAGAACTCAAGCACAACAAAAACACTGCTAATTAGTCCAAAACAAACCAGATGTTCCAGTTTCGCTCCGATCCCTAAACGTTTCCTAAGGCGTTCTGGGCCTCTGGTTCTGGACATGGCTGCTTCTCTGCGGGGGTCTGGCGGCGGCTCCGGTGCGTCTCCGGCCACTGAGCCCGGCTCGGCCCACAGCAGACGGCTTCTAATTGGGATGTGTAGCGTAGGGATTACACGACCGCCGCTGCGCTGCCAGAATGCGAGTGTTGGACGGCGTCCCGGTGCTTTTATATCTGGCTAATTGACGTGTCCAGCAGATAGTGAGGATAAAGCAAACAGGCGGGACGTGAGCTTCACCGCTGCCTGTGGCATCAGGCCTCTGTCGGGAACAGGTTCTGACTGATCCGTGTGTCCGTTTGCGTGGGGCCCTTTGCTGTAACCGTGGAGGTGGTGAGGCTTTAAACTGCCGTCAGCTCAGACACGTGTCACATGACTAATTATGGTCTTTGTGGTGTCTGCTGTTCTTCACGCGCCTGAGACTTCACCTCATATTTATTGGTTCCGTTCTAGTCGACATGTGGGCGGACCGATGCTCCCGTTGCTCTGAGCCACCGGCCACCGGCTCTCCATGCGCGGCCTTCGTATCCGGTTCAGGAGCCGGACCGGGGGACGGAGCGACTCGGGCCTCTAATTACCGCGTGAACTCACATGGAAGTAACGGGAGGTGCGGGCCGGCATGTACGTTGGCTTCCGCTCGGCTGCGTCCAGATGCTGCACCGCTGGCGGGGAGCGGCGTAGGTGAGACCACGTGGGTCGGCAGCAGATTTTTGTCCTGCAGCTCCCGAGCGCTGACAGGCTCAACACATCAGACATGATACTAAAGGACTGTTTCCTTCATGCCACAATTGTCCCGGTAATAAAGCAGGAGCGGCGATGGAGTAAACACAGCGTTACGTAACCTAACCGGATCCGGGCGGCGAGGCCCGCGTCGCTCCCAAAGTCAGCACGAGAGATCCTGAAACCATTAAAGGCGCACGACGAGGTCAGCAAAAGCTGAGCCCAGAAGATGCGGAGGAAAAATGACAATGGAGATGGAAGAAAGGCGGAACCTGGAGCCGGAGACTGCTCCTCATTCATTTCGCTCGACTTCTAGAAGGACCACGTTCAAACCCGCAGAGGTCGAGCCTCTGAGCCTCCGTCCGTCCTCACGTTAGACAGGTCTCTAAAACCCGAGGGGTCCAACGGACCACAGCCTCTTCTCTCAGAACATATAGGAAACAGGAGCCATTCAATCATACAACACCATCTCCCAGAATGCACTGCAGCATCATGTCTAGTGACTTCGCTGTGTGATGGTTGTTTCAGAGCAGCGAGTCCGTTACATCATTCTGTGTTTATTTGTCATGTTTGACGCTAAACTGAAGCTTAGACAAACGTTAGAAGACGTCAGAATCCAGCTGCTGATAAATTACAGGCCAATAGGTTCATGTTGCCAACATTAATGTAAACATTTTATACAGAATTTTGTATGATGGATTTTCCATCCCTGGATTTTCAGCAGTGAAACCATTTATCTAAACGAGTTGGACATGTAATTAAGGTACTTTGTTCTTTGTGGACATTTTTTTGCTGTTTTTTGTATTTCAGAAGCTCTTATGGTTTGGGTTTGTGACACGTACCTGGGTCAGTGTTGCCTCTTTGCTCCAGTCTCCTCTCCTGTGTCGTCTTCTCACTCTGCTTGCTCCCATTTATGTCCCTTAAAAATGTTTTTTCTGTTGGAATGATCAGGAACAAGGCTGTCGCTGTTCAGCATCTTCCTCCGTCCTCTAAAAGTTAAAGGATGAGTATTTAGAAAAACTCCTGGACAGAACCTGAGTGGAGAAAAACATGCGTCTGCCTCAAAAATAAAGTTGTACTGTATCCAAACCTGCAGCGGCATCATATCCGACCCACAAAAAGCGGTGTCTGCTGCAGCTTCTCAGCGTAAACAAGGAAAGGTACGAAAAATAAAATTTGGCTTTTTCTTTTCGAAGCACTGAGTGTTTCCTAGTTTATGTACAGAGTCTGTCCTTGTGCTAATCCTCTGGTGTCAAGTAATTAATCCCCAAACACAGTCCGAAGAGGCTGCTGTTGTTAAAGGGCCTGACTCACCATCAGGCTGTTCGGGGGCAAACGGTTCTTTTTTGAAAACATCTCAGGATTGTAAAGCGCCGATCCTCCTGCTCTGATGTAAATGGCTTAAAAGTGACAAGTGCGGGACTACAGGTCCGTCTCCCGTGTGTCCAAGCAAAACGCGTAAAGGGATCTCTTGAAGTCCATGCTGCTGTTCGCCTTGATGTTCGCCTTCTCCACCGCAGCGCTCGGGTCGTTGTTCTCCACATCCTGCGACTTCGCGGACGACTTACTGCCTTTGCGCTTGAGTTCGGGACTCGCCCTGCCGCTGTTCGGCTCGTCCTTCAGGGAGGACTGGTCCTGGTCCGTCTCCCTGTGATAGAAGTAGTTGAAGTTTGACACGATGACGGGCACCGGCAGCGCGATGGTCAGGACGCCGGCGATGGCGCACAGAGACCCGACAATCTTCCCCCCGACCGTCACCGGCCTCATGTCGCCGTAGCCAACGGTTGTCATGGTGACCACGGCCCACCAGAAGGCGTCGGGGATGCTGGAGAAGTGAGACTCCGGCTCGTCCGCCTCTGCGAAGTAGACGGCGCTGGAGAAGAGGATGACCCCGATGAAGAGGAAGAAGATGAGGAGGCCGAGCTCGCGCATGCTGGCTTTCAGGGTCTGCCCCAGGATCTGCAGCCCCTTGGAGTGTCTGGAGAGCTTAAAGATCCGGAACACCCGGACCAGACGGATGACCCTCAGGATGGCCAGGGACATGGCCTGCTGCCCGTTCTGGTGCTCCTGGCCCTGCTGCTCCGCCAGCTCCGTGCCCACGGTGATGAAGTAAGGCATGATGGACATGATGTCGATGATGTTCATGATGGTCTTGGAGAACTCGGACTTGCTGGGGCACGCGAAGAAGCGCACGAGCAGCTCGAACGTGAACCAAATGACGCATGTGGTCTCGATGATGAAGAAGGGGTCTGTGAAGGTGAGGGACGGCCGGGGCACGGTGCTGTTGTCTATCCGGCTGGTGACCGGCAGCTCCCGCTCGTCTCTGAACTCCGGCAGAGTCTCCAGGCAGAAGGTGATGATGGATATGGTGATGACGATCACGGACACGATGGCGATGCCCCGGGCCGGACTGGAGCTCTCGGGATACTCAAATATGAGCCAGACCTGCTTCTGGAACTCGTTCTGAGGCAGCGGCTTCTCCTCCTCCTTTATAAAGCCCTCATCCTCGCGGAACCTCTCCATGGCCTCCTCCCCCAGCTGATAAAACCTAATCTCATCCGCGAACACATCAATTGACACATTAACGGGTCTCCGGATCTTCCCCCCGGACTGATAAAAATACAAAATCCCATCAAAACTCGGTCTGTTGCGGTCGAAAAAGTACTCGTTCCGGAGCGGGTCGAAGTACTTTATCCTCTTGGCTGGGTCTCCGAGCAAAGTGTCAGGGAACTGGTTCAGGGTGCCGAGCTGGGTCTCGTACCTGAGCCCGGCTATGTTGATGAGCACCCTCTCGTTGCTCTCTGTGTCCATGTCCATGTCCATCATGTCCTCGTCGAACAGATGAGGACTGTGGTCCGCGCGTAAAAGCGCATCCATGGCGTTCTCGCTGCAGCTGAAAGTGTTGTTCATGTCGTTGATTTTCCAGGAGCCGTGGTGCTGATGCTGCTGAGGACTCCCCCGGGTGTTCAGCTCCTTGCTGTAGTCCTCGCCCAGTCCGCTTTGAACGAAGCCCGGCTGAGGGACGTCCAGCGCGTTCCGGCAGCTCTCCTCGGCATTGCCGCCGCCGCCGCCGCCGCCACCACTCCCTTTGGCGCCTCCGTTCTCAAAGCTCACCAAGGCTATCTCCATTCCGCAGCCATCCACAGTCAGTGCGTGAAGAAAGAAGGAGACTTGTTGAGCTGCGCCGCGGACATCCTCCGATATCAGCAGGAAAGTTCAAAATCTGCAGCAGCTGAGACGGAGTCGTGCAACAAATGACGAGCGCTGCTCCGCTTTACACGGGGGCACGGGGGCTGTTGTCGATGAAGCTTAAAGCTGAAGAAAATATTAAAAAGCACAGGAGAAGAGGAGAAGACCCGGATGACAGAGTAGGCTGCTCTGGTTATTCCTGACGTCAGAAGTGCTGCTCAGACCGTGTAGCTGCTTCTGAAAATGTCTGTGGTTGTGAGACGAGCTGTCATCCTCCCTCTTTCTCTCTCTCGCCCCCCCTTCTCTCTCTCTCTCTCTCTCTCTTTGTCTGGGGGCGGAGACGCGCTCCCTCTATTTCATGGGTTTAGTTGCGCATTAATGTAAATTCTTCCTAACTGACTTCACTCATTTTTATACAGGAAGATAAAATTAGACTCTTATATAGAATCGTTAATCTACCCAGACTTTATAGATGCATGTGCGTGTGCAGGAGCGGATTCCCCCAAATCCCCCCAAACAAGTCCAACTGTTCAAATCACTGAAACAAGCACAGTCTGCAAATATAAATACCCCCCCCCCCCCCCCCCCCCCCAAATAAATAGAGGCTTTTCTTCCTCCTGGTCAGTAGTAGCTTCACATCAGCATTCTGTTTCCATCTTTACTGGGTGTATTTTTAACACATTTCAGCCACTTCTGGGAAAGTTCACCTCTTTTGTCTCTCTCTTTGGACAGTACAGTATTTGGGATCAGGGCTGTTCATACAGTATATTATAAATTCTGAGTTCCTCCCATCGTTTTCTTTTGCCTTTCCTGTTCTGACAGTTCCTTTCTCTCCTTATATAACATGAGCTGCTCTCTGTGTATGTTTTGTTTTATGCAGTGGCAGCACGTCTCTGCATCCAGCCCAGCTTCGCCCTTAATGCACCGTCTGAGCACAAAGACCTTCTCTCCACAGGAACACATCCATGGACTCTTTCATTTTAGGCCTTTTTGTTGCTTTTGTCCCTGGGTCCTCTTCTTCCATGTGGACGCAGGGTCGGGCCCGGGGGCCACACTTTGTTGCTGCTGTTTATCCGGATGTTTCCTGAACCTGCTGTGTTTGAAACATGTGAATATGACCTTTTTTTAAAATACACTCACAAACATATTTGTTTCCTGAACACACACGGTTCTTTATCTTGAGGTGCTGGTTAGGCGAAGACACGGTGAAAGGTTTATGTCAGTTACCAGCATTATAATAACTAGTTATTTTGTCATATAACATCAATTAAATGTTTATCTGCGTTTTTAATAATCTGTCGTTTAAATTGTTCCACATTGTTTTATTATAAAGCATCGGCGATGTTTATTTTTATTATCAATGATTGGTGGACTGACACGTCATGTCAGGGATTCTGTGATGTGATTGGCTGTGGGGCGGGATCAATAGAAGCGACCGCGAGCGAAGCTGGAGGTTGCGCCTGTTGGGGGAAAGTTAATAAATTGTTAGAGAAGCGATTAAAGATGAAGATAAGTGTTGAGCTGGAGTTTGTAGCGTCTGTTGTTGTAGCTGCTGCCGTTGGACACTGTGGGTTAGCATTGGGGCTAACTAGCTAGCTAGCCTCCCAGCTAGCCTCTGTGTCCAGGTGAGCAGGAGGAAACCTGGCAGCTCATCGTGGACCCAGTGCTGCCTGCCGAACCGGGACGGGCCCCTGGACTGACCTTGACCCTGCTGATGTGTGAGTACTCAGCCTTTTAGTTCATCTTGGGTATCAGTAAAAATTCTGAGAGGAAATTTCCCATTTTTTGTCTAATTATGATGGGTTCGTGTTTCTGCCCTTTTGCTCTGCCACACGTCGTTATTCCCCCAGATGGAGATGAAAGTTTCAGTCTCTGCTGCTCTTCCACATCTGTAGCAGTCAGGCACGAGTTCTGTAGGAGCGTTGGGATTTAACACCTAATCCACCCTAATCCCAACACAGGAGCCCCCTCACGGCTGCTGGCTCTTCAGCTGCAGACCAGTTCACCCATGAGCACTCCTCATCCAGTCGCTATGCGTTGAACAAAACAGACCACATATCCCTTATCCACTGAATGTAGTGTGTATGAGGAGATGGAGGAGGCCCCCACCACCATGCATCTCACACTGAGGACATTTCGTGCTTTTTACAACAAGACAAGACAAAGGAATCTAGTGTTCTACATTAAACTGCAGGTAAACAGTGAACTGACTGTTTCTGAGTTCACATGGAAACAGACCCAAAATGATGAAAGGTGCAGTCAGCAAGTCATTTCAGAAGGAATTATGGGAGAGCAAGTTCATGGAGGAGTGATGCACATGGAGATGAATTGTGGAAGAAGAGCAGTGCTGTGTCAGTAGCAGCCGAGCGAGTAGCACTGGTTACTAGTTCAGAGTGGAGTTGGCTGATCCCATGGTCGCCCCCCCCCCTGAAGCAGCAGTAGGATGTTCTGATGTCTGTCACTGTGGTGTGTTCCTGCTGATTTAGAGATCGACCCCTGAACTGAGCTCCATCCACCCTGAATACTTGGTGTGAATGTCCAGAAGTGGCTCCTACAAAGGACACGAGCACACAGTGCCTATAGACGCGGAGCGTCTGAGTGTTGCTTTCCAAAAGCAGAGGAGTGACCTATTTAAAAGGTTACTTTCTTGGCCCCATGGGTGGATTAGGAAAACAAAGCACGAGCACTATATTTATCTTTTTCCTTATCTAATGCTGCAGCCTCATCATGATAAGAACTGTGTGCATCTCCCCGCCCCTGGATTAGAGCACTGTCCTCAGACTACTGCAGCCATGAATAATAACTCGCCAGCCTCTATCTCACTGTGCGACTGGCCAGTGGCAATGCTGCGATTTCATGCACTGGATACAGCCATTAGGATGTTGTTACAATAAACTTTATAATGGCAGTCATGTGGACGCAGAACATGGAAGTGGAGTTTCCCGCTGTGAGGTTTTAATTCAAAGCTGGGGACACGAGAAAGGAGTCAGCGTAGATTATTTGACATTTTACACATATGTGCCGAATTATGGTTTAGAAATGAGTTTTTGTTCGCGAGAAGCCACTGTAACAGATACTGGTCTAAACTCACATAATGGCATGTATGCATGTATGTTAACGAAACAAAATAATGACTAATACAACACAGCAACTCAAATGGGTTGATTCAACACTTACAGCTACTCGATGCAGCAGAACGAGGGTCTAGTACATATACTGTAATACCACTAGACTATTCATGCCTCACATGCAGTATTTTACTGTTGCACCGCTATGTGTGGAGCTTATTTAGTTACATGCAACCACACTTGATGAATATCGTCATTAATTGATTCATTTCTTAAAAATCAACAAATAATAAACAAAAGTAAATGGGTGAAAATGACAGCCAAACCGATAATGAGTAATAATATATCAAGCATTAAATGGGTAAAGGTGCAGATTAGTGTAGGTACAGTATGTGCTTGGATGTATGCTATGAATAATATCAATATTATTAACAGTACTCTGAAAAGTGTATTTATATGTAATGACCGGAGCCTCTACCTGCTGTAAACTTGTCATGATGGTTTCTCTCCAAAGAAACAAACTGTTCCTTCAGTTTGTGTTTCAGGTCAAAATCTCTATTAGCAGGGGTGAGGTTCACTCGCTCTCCAAAACAAAGTCATCCGTGTCTGTGTGGGAGTCGGAGCAGAGCCGAGTCCCACTCTGTGGTACTCGAGGTCTTGTTTCCAGTTTCAGAGGGAAACGGTAACCATAACAACAGGTAACCACTAACAACCACCATCCACAACGACTGCAGCTCACAAATTAGCTCTCTAATTACAGAGGCACCGTTCTGAGCTGCTGCTGCTGATAACAACAGGCTTTTCTTAAGTGATGTCCCAGCTGAAAAGCACCGCTTTATATCAGGCTGAAGGTCAGAGCGTGGAAACAAAGAGGAGCTTCTCATTCATCCGCCACGTCCAGATACTGTTAGAACGAGTTGATATGGGGTCAAACAACAGCTGAGGCTTATTCTCAGTGGGCCTTATGCTAAGGATATATGCTTGCTAGGCTTAGCATCGAATTCACTTAGCAACCTGAACAGAGCTAGCACAATAAGCATATTTCCCCATGCAATAATAACTCTAATGATCCCTGTAACACACTGGACCAGTCCTCAATGGCAGAAGCAGGCCTTAGCTTCTGCCTTATTGTTAGGTTTGGTACAGTAGCAGCGAAGCGTCACATTTCGTGCATGTGAGGAGATGAATGGAGCTGTGAGGCTGACAGTAGGCCTGAGTCAGAGCGTCCAACACCTGAGGGAGCTCCAGCACGCTCCCACCATCGTATCTGTGTGTGTGCTCGTGGGCTCAGGGCGGCTGCATGCAGAGAGTGGCGTGGAGGGCAGAGCGGGAGGAACGCTGCTCTGAGTTTAAGAAGTCTTGACAGCAGATGCCTGCATAATAACACACAGAGAGGACATGTGCAAGCAGGAGAATCAAGGACACCACGTCATGCGTGCCAGTCATTTAAAGTAACCGCTTCCTCTCGCAGCTTAAAACACGCTCGCAGATTATGTGCAGAAAAGGCTGCAGATGCTGCTAAATGGATTTGTAAATCAGTGCTGTGAAATATAGTCGAGGGGGGATTTAGGCGCCGTGTTTTGATGGGGTCGGAGCAGCGTTGCTAAGGAGAGGGACGTTTTTTTCTAGCATGGCTGTTGATTGGTGAGATTTGCCAGCGAGTGTTGGAACAGATGCTGATGTGTAGGAGGAGGCCGAGTTCATGTGTGATGTCACTGCTGGGTAAAATTTGCATTCAGAGCTGAAGCCCACAAAGAAGCGAGTCCTGACTGAGCACAAATCCTCTACAGATACGCTCTGACGACTGGACCGCAGCTCGCTCCCTGTGCGCGATGGCCTGATTCTCTGGCCGCCGTCATGCAGAAGAACTTTCTGAGCATGCTCACATTTCGCTTCGGAGAATTGGCCGTCGAAGTCAAGATGGCAGCCGTTTAAAATGGGCTCCGCTCTGTCCTCCTCCGCACAGAATGATGATAACAACTGCCTGACGTTGTCCGGTTTCTCTGTTTCATGACGGGGCTGATGAGGTTTTATCCGTCCATCGTCCTCGTACGGTGGTGATGTGATGGAGCTCACTGGTCCATCACAAGTGGACGGTCTCACGAGTGTGATGGGACATTATTTACATATCGTCTAAGATATTGTGTTCGTTTTATGAATCAGCCAAACTTAGATGATGAGTCTCTGATATTAACCAGAGGCATTGGCATCCTTATCCTCCAAAATGACACCAGAGGCAACTCAACGCTGAATCGTTTCTATTAATCAGTTGATTCATTACAGGAGAGGTTGTCTATGTTAATATCAGCAGCGGGGAATATGTGATGCTGAGATGGGCCTCACCAGAATAGGAGTGTGTGTGTGTATGTGTGTGCGTGTGTGAGCGGTGAAGTGTAAAATAACAGCGACTGGAGGAATCGTGGGCCAATCATCAGCCACCACTGGTCACGAATCACACCTCCAGCCTCACAATCACACGGCGCACACACACAGCACACACATGCCTGTCCAGGGCTTCCCCTCCTCCATCCAGCCCACCTCGTGTGTTCAAAAGCCCTCAGGAACCCAGATCAGCAGATACAAAAAAGTAAATCTGTGCTTGTTCACAGCAGCCTACAGAGGATATTAACAATGCACACACATACACACACACACACACAAAGAGTCATGCGTAGCCAAATCTACAATAACGCAACAAAGGCTGCAGGGGGACGAGCGGGGATTACAGCCTAGAAAAATAATAACAGGCGCATCCTGCTCTGCTGCAACATGCATGCATGAGGGAGGTACAGGAGGGTGAGTCAGGTGGGGGTGAAGGAGGGATGTCGGTTACTGTGATGGAGGAGGATGTGGATTCTGTAGAAGGATTTTAATTGACAGCTCCAAATCCCCAGACAGCAGACAGATTCTCCCTCTCTCTCTCCCCATCTCTCCAGACCAGGGTATTAAGAGTGGAAAGCATTAGGAAAAACGAGGTATTAAGAGTCTCCTCTCTCTAAAACAAACACACCCTGTACACAGACTTTACAGAATCACTGCGGCATGTTGACGCTGCTCCATCCATACATGTGTATAGATCTGCCAGTGGGTGGTGCTGCATTAACACCACATGGGCCACTGTTGACACTGACCCAATAAAAGATGAGGGAGCAGCGTTTCACCTACAGTAAAAGCTTTAGTTTGTTTGTTTTACCAAATTCAGTGTTTATTCATGATTCATTCACATTTTTTGGCTGAACAGATGAGTTGCTGTGTCTGAAGGTGACTTACGTGTAGTACTTTTGAATACAATTGACTCCTCTGACCTAGACCCCGCTCTCCTGCTTCACATTACAGTATATGTGAATTTGCTGGCTTTACTTGTTGTCATGGTGATGACCTTCATCACTGTACATCCAGGGCCTCATCATAGGTGCAGGTCTTATCAGCTGCTGGTGCCAGGACCTCGCTGATCACGTTGGTTTTTTTTGTCTTTATTGTCTTCTCTTCTCCCCAGCTGGTGGAGGCGGATGGTCGCCCCCCCTGAGACTGTTGGAGGTTTCCTCTTCCTTAACAAGTATAGGGTAAGCTTTGTAATGTAGACCCATTTGAACAAAATATAACTCACCAGAAGTCATCAATGATTATTAATAGAGCTCATCAACACATTTCACTAATGTTCTCTAAACATGTAGAAACCAAAGATGAACACAGTGACTAAAGCAGATGCCTTCTGCAGCACACACACGTTAATAAGGGTAAGCACACACCCCAGGAGAGAAACAAGAAAAGGAAGGACAGATTTTTTCAGCATGACAGAGCATCGGGCTGCACATTGCAATCACATTAAACACACACACATGAACACACACAGGTTTGCCTTCCTATGCATCTTCTAGTGCCGCCAGCCTCCGCTCTGCATTCACAGGTCATTATATAATTTCTGGCCCTTTTTCACATCAGACAGCATCTGCGAGTCCTCGGGGGACATGACCATCACTTCACCACAAATGCTTCTTCTGCCTCTCTGGGTTCACCTCCCATCAAGAACCGAGTCTAAATGTTTTCACAGCACTGGTTCCTCGCGTGCTTTTGTTCCTGTGATGCTGCAGCTCGTCAGACGTCCTGTGGGAAGCGTCCTCAGCATTCCTTGCTGGTGCAGACGCTGACTGCTACACACAGCCGGGACACTACGGCCGTTTCTGAGGAGATCTGGACTTTATGTCAGATATTAACCTTTACTCTCTGGTTCACCAGTGCTGACAGATGGTCTGCAGCCTGTGAAGTAATCGTCATGACAGTTACTCCCTGTGTGTACTGACATTTACTTATGTATTCATGGTAGCTCAGCAATAGCAGGGCAGCATCACGGCAGTTACATGTAATGGAAGGTATGAGCTAAAAGAGAACATATGGTAGTAATATGTAGATTACACAGTGTGGTGTCAGTGTTCCATTTTTATATCTAGTCAAACTTTAGTAATGAGCATGGATTCTGTCTCGCTGTCACTGTTTCATATTTCCAGTACATGAGACCAGTTAATGAACACAACAAGGTTCAGACACACTGTGGGGGCACTGCACCACCACCTCTCTGCTCATGTCTTATTATTTCTTATGCTCTTACAGATAAATAATGTGAGTGAGCTGCTGGCGTGGAGCCACTTTGTTTGTTATTTAGCAGCGTTGTGGGAGGGAGCGGAGTTTGTTTGAGAAGTGCCCAGCAGGAAAAGGCTGTCCTACTTTATCTCTCATTAAACAGGTCACACATCAGGGACATGACTCAGTACAAAACAAACAGAAAGCGTTATTTAAGTAAAACCGCAGGAGCACCAAACGTGTCCCGGAGGCTTCCTCAGCCTCATTTTTAAAGACAAGTCTGTTTTTCTGAAACAAACCTGAAATAATGTCTGTCTCATCCTGCCACAACCTCTCATTTCCTCTGGTATTCAGTGTCTCCGTTCCTTCACTTCTTAGCTTTCGTTTTCCTCCTTTGGTTTTTGACATCTCCTCCTCATCAGTTCATGGGTTACTATGGCAACAGTAGTATTTTCCTGTTGCCAAGGCTTGTCTCCATGCAGTGCAGCATCCCTCCCACAGCGATGTGATGTAGTGCATGCTGGATATGGGGACGTGTGCTCCATAATGCTTTTTGTCCAGCAGTAGAACCAAGCCTGCAGTGACGCTGAGTGGCCACAAGGTGGAGCTGGACAGCTTCTGACAACAGGGATATGAATGATAAGTGTGACGCTGCTCAGCGTGAGCTGCACACAGTGAAAGTGCTGCTCGTTTCGCTTCCTCTCGCCAGTTGAATGCAACCACAGTCTGCTGTTATGGAAGAGGATTGTTATGAAAGCCCTGAGCCTCACAGATCATTTATTAAAGTCGAAGTGTGAAAACGTGTTTACATGTACAGAGGCTGGTAGACAACAGATGATGCCCCTGTCTCACACCAGGTAAATGTTGCTGAGGTCTGCAGCTGCTTGTTCTACTCCCTCAATAATTCTAATGTCCAAATCAGATTCACTGCAAACCTGTATCTCCTGCACAGCTTTGAAATGGGAGGAACTCCCCCTGTGGTTCTCTGGTTCACCTTCGCTTCCTCCGGGGGTCTGATGAGGTGGCAACACACCACTGATCCAGGGAGTTGGTGAGGACCCAGGTAAACTGTAACCCTCATTGACAGTCGTCACTTTTCAGTCATGTTGATGAAATAGGCTAATGTTACGTGGATGACAAGCAGAGCACAGGCTGGTCTCTTGGCCCAGAGTTTAGTAAAGATCCTTTTAGCACTACTCATCACGGCCTGACCTGCCTCAAACAAACTCTCTGTCCTCTGCTTCTTGACTGACGCTGGGCTGACACCAGTCCGTTTAGCTCTCCCGTCCTCTAAGGACAATTTTCCAAACTGTCATTTTGTCCTGAAGACTATTGTTTTGACGTATTATTCACAGCTTCTATTTTTAGAGTTCTGTCTCCGGCCTTTAAAGACAGTCAAATCCTTACAGTATGTGCTCTTGCACAAGCAGAAAGGCAGTATCCGCTGTCAGTGTGTATTAAAGACACGCCGTCCTGCTGTGGAAGGCCTCGCTGCAGGGCAGTGAGCTGGATGTGACGAAAGCAATGAAAACAAACTACAGACAGAGGAAATAATAAAGGGTAAGGGGCAGGGTTATGTAAATGATGCAAAGGCCGTCTGCCCAGAGGAACTTTTCATAATGTGGTCTTTGGAATGGAGACGCAGCTGCAGGCAGCAGCAGTGTGTGCTTGAATTACTCAGGAGTTTAACTTCACCTTTTATTTTTTCCCCTTTTTTCAAAAACAGCCATCACTTAACTGTTTTAGCAGAGATGACATCCTCCAGGACCAGCAACACTGACCACAGGCTAGAACATCTGGATCACAGCAACAGCACTAGGTTACTTTACATCTTATTTATCTGATGGATTTCACTTCATGCAGACAGGGTTAGTTATGGGGTTCCACAGGGTTCTGTGCTTGGTCCAATACTTTTCATTCTATACAAGTCTCCTCTATCCTTCATTTAATTGGATCTCCAGACTGGAGACTATACTGTAGATAGAATTAAACTGGCCTCAGGTTCCACTGTGAGGAACCTTTGTGTCATCCAACCATAACCAAGATGTGTCCTTTACCTTGTGTACATATAGGAAATTATCACAACTGTCTACCTCCATCTGAGGAATGTTGCTAATGAGGAGCCTCTTTTCTCAAAGTTATGCTTAGAAACTGTGCACTACTTTGTCTCCTTGCGAACGCGGAGCCTCCAGGTGCCTCACAGAGTTCTTACTGGAACTACTGTAGCTGGGCCCCAGTGTTTGCCTGGGCAGCTAAGTGGCTTTGAGTGCTCCTTTGACCACTCACAGTCTCAGGTGACTAAATCAGCTGTTGGGCTTTTGCACTTGCACCTTGTAACTCAAGAGTGCGAGCAGCTGCTACTCTGAGTGCAGTTCTGTACGTCTGTATCATCCATCATTTACGGAACATTTTGTTTGGTATCATTTACTGTTTTTGTCCTGTGCCAGTGACCGTGATCAGCTGCCAGAGTGGATCCCTGCTCGGTGTAAAAGCAGACGAGTGCTGAGAGGTGAGGTGACCTGCAGCTGCTGGACAGGACATGGAGACGGTAGTTACCTCAGTCTCAGTGTTTAGCAGCAGTGTTGAAACCAAGCACTGACTGACTGCAGGTAGAGGCTGATAGACTTTATACCTTAGTAGAATGTTGATCAGTGCTGGATGTGGAACTTATAGTTGTATTACTCCTGCACTGTAGCAATAGACAGCAAAAGCTGCAAACTTAAGAAAGTCCAGATATGAATGTTTTATGGCATGATGTAATGCGACACACAAAGGTAACCGGACACTAGACAAAGAAAAGCTCCTTCCTCCACACTGCCTCCTCACAACACACCAAAGTTCAAGCAAAGATTGGTATAACACATAGTCCTATATCACCCAAACAGGAAAACAAAAGTTAGATTAGATTTTGTAGCAGCTCATGGTGCTGCTCACTGCTCTGGTTCCAGGATGCTCTGTGTATCGTAGCCCCAATCCACCTAAAATCCTAAAGAAATATTAAACCGCTTTTTGGTTTTGGCTCCAACATTTAGTTAACAGAGAACCCGTTTGCTGCTGCAGAACAAAGTTGGTTCCGGTGTCGTCCCGCTGTGAGCCCATATGGGCACTGGGCTTGGCGCTCACAGCTCTATGTCAGCAGACAGGACGAGATGAAACCCAATGAGCCGACTGTTTGTTCTGGGCCCGTGTCAGGCTGTCTGGCGTTTTGTGTGGAGTGAAGACGCCGGCCGGCCGCCCCCGGCTCGCCGCCTCTCCGCCTCAATAGATTGATGTCAGCTCAGGTAAGAGCTGGAACGCTCCAGTGGAAAATGAAACAGGAGGAGACAGCCAGGCTATTACAGTAGATTGGCCGTGTCTTTGCGTCTGCATAAAAGAGAAGGAGAGACGGTGCACGTGGGAGGATGTGAGTGGGCGCTCACAGCCTGTGCCAACGGTGCACCCACGTTGCATGAGCTTTCCAAGGTCACTGATTTCCAGTGTGCTTGAGCTCAGATCTCACTCTGATGCCCTGAAAATGTTTTCCAGTTGAAAGTTCAGTTATGTCTTGCACATTTTCAATAGAAGGTTTGTGATACACTGCTGGATTTTACATGTCTACGGAGGCTTTGGACGCTGGAGGCCCTTGTTCCTGGAGGACTGCTGCCTCCTTCACATGCCACAACTCCACTTTTTTCCCTGCAGCTGAGATTGATCTCCATGATCTTCTTGCTCTGCTCGTCCACCATCACCGTGTCTGTTGGTCTGGTTGTCGGTGTGAATCTGGAAGTTCCACCGAATCGTCCAGTGTTTCCCATTGTGACCTTGGACCTGGCCCATTCTGGGTTCCCGTGGACCATGCCGCGTTCTGCTCCCTGCTGTTAGGGGTCCTCTTCCGTCACTCAGCTCGTTGCCCAGGGACCGGTTCCACAATCTGTGTGTCTGTCTCGTGTCTTTCTCTGAAATCAGTTTTCCAGATAGAGTCTGTGGTGCGGGAACAGTTCAGGTTTCAGTCCTGCTGGCAGATTTCCACTGCAACAATGCAGACACAGAGCAGCTCTTAATAATTGAGCAGAGCTGGGCCCGGCTGCTCAGCCACGACCCACAGGATGTTACAACCCAACCTGCAGAGAGGCGATCTTCATCCATCCATCTTTTATCTGCTTCGATTTTACCAGTACATCAACTTCCACGTCCACCTCCTGTCTGAACTCGTCTTTGGTGCCACGTTGCTTTGACCTCCTCCTCTCTCCATCTCCTTTGTCTCAGCCTTCCTCAAATAGCAGAGCTCTCAGTGTTTGGCAGTCTAGCTCTTCCAGCCAGTTCTTTTTGATTCCTTTTTGTTTCTGTGATGCTTGTTCTTCCTCTGGATCTCCCTGTGCATCCTCCCACACTAACCCAACATGCACTCTGCCCCAGGCTACCTCCCTGTGTCTCCATACGTACACCAACTCCTGACTTTCATCACACACGCTTACTGTACTGTAGTGTGCAGTGTTCAGTATGATTCATACAAAAGCATCTTATGAAACAGTGTAGGAATTAGTGTCAGGAAAATCAACAGGATTTGCATCCAGTGAAGATGCTGAGTGGAGCAGAAATGAGCCTCAATCTAAGGTTTCTGTGAAATGTTCTGAGTTGGATAAAAATGATGGATGATAGCGTTTGAGGTGTGGACTTGATGCACAGAGCTCTTTAGGTGTGTTTAGCTGTGACAGTGACAGGAAGCATGCTGTGGCTGAATACTTCACGTTACCTTATACTCATAAATATACCTGGGCTAGTTGAAGATAACATGGATGAACGGCATGTGGCCGACCCAGCGATGGGCTCAGTGGGACGGCCGTGGAGCTCCTTTGAGCTTCTCAGAGTACCTGCTGCGAAGTGGAGTGGATGCTGCGTCCGGACACCAGGACCAGCTCTGTGTTTCAGTTTACTTTCTGTACTTCCTTCTTGTATTGTTATCTCTCTCCTCATTTGCTCCCGCTTCCTCCCCCCCATGACAAAACGTTTGTTACAGCCCAGACTGTATGTTTCTCTCAGTCACTTGTGAGGCGCCATGTGGCCCCTCTGTGGTTGCTGAGGATCGCTGTGTTCCAACACTCGGAGCTGCTTAGCAGAGGTCACATCTACGCGTGCTGCTGGTGTCCACCACAGTTCACTCAGCTCTTCTGCACCCGGAAGCAAAGGGAAAATGTTCCAGCCTCGGAGGCAGCAGCAACAGCATTCATGGAAAGAAATGATTCAAATGACTCTTGTTGAATTCTGTTTTATGTATAGACATAAAGACTTTACAATGTCCTTTACTTTTTCACTACAGGCGTCTTATTGGATTAAAAGCTGAGCTGCTTCTACAGAATGTGCAGTTACTTCTAACGCAGCTAAAATTAAGTGACACTCAGTCAGACTTTCAGTTTGTTCAGTGACAAACAAACAGCAGAGTCATAGCTTTCAGAGTTTATTGAAACTAACGTGATGCGACATAACCTTGCATAGGTTACAGACGAGGCCTCACCAGCAGAAGACACAAGAACTCTGAACTGAAAGAAGGAACGAGCTGCAGCGTGAGTGTCAGGATACAGAAAGATCTCAGCCCCGTGGATCTTTATTGTTTTATTGTGTTTCCAGCACATGGAAGGTCATCAGCATCAGCAGCTGATAACTTAGCATTATAAAATAAAGAAAATACAGAATGGACACAAATAATTATGTTTGGATGAGCAAACCAGCTTTGGATTCTGCAGCACATAATGCTGCTTTTTGTTCAATTCGTCCTCCCGTTCTCCTTCACCTCTTTCAGACTTTACCCTCATTGTCATCATCATCATCATCATCATCATCATCATCACATTCATTCACTTTAACTGACGCCAGCTGATGCAGAGCTTATACAAATGTGGACATATTCAGTAAACATGTCTTTGTGGCGCTGCCCTCTCTCACACTGAGCAGGGAGGAGGCAAAAACTAACCACTGCACCAAACTGAATGAACTCAACCCACGGTTGTAAATCACTGATTATTGGTTAACAGTTGTTTTTTTGATTCCCTTCTCATTTTTCTTCAAAGCAAAGGGCAAACTGGAGCGTTTGAATGCCTTTCTTTCCAAATGACGATGTCTGTAGGTTAGTAACAAGGTAAGAAGCAGTTCATCCATTATCATCAGTTGGTGAGTTAGTGTTTCTGTTTCTGCCCCTAGTGGCCAAAGGTCTGTTACTGTAGCTTTGAGTGAAAACCTAAAGTATCTCCTGTGACGATGAACTCTGCTGTCATCACTCACGCCGGCAGTTCAATAGTGTGAAGGTTTGTCAATCCTAGATCCACTGATCGTCAGTATGTTAGCGTTGACCAGTTTGGGCTCGGCAGTTGTGAGCTTGTAAACAAAATCATAATTACTGCATTTGTTGATTTTTTTATCTGTATGTTGTTTATCTGTTCAGCTGCTCTGGTGACATGAAACTAGAAAACATTTGGTCCCTTCAGTGGTGTGACTCTACACAGAACACACAATCAGACAGAAAGCCAGTCCACCACAACAGCCCTGAAGCTGCTCATGCTCCCTCGCTCCTACAGCTGTTGAGAAAGGACAGAACTGATTTGGGGATTTTATTCTTTGTAATTTTGCTCTCCAGGATCTACTGCATGTTTGACTCATAGCACCTTTCGTAGCATTTTTCATTTTTTGTCAGACTGAAGGGATAATTAAAGGGATTGTTTTTGTCTTTGCAGCAGTTTGTGAAAGGGGCCTTCACTGGATGCTGACACACAGCTGCTCCACACGCAGCCCTCAGAGACGTGCAGGTACCATGAAACACAGCCGATGCTTTTATGACCGGATTTTATAGTTTAAACCGTGTTCTACATCATTTACTATATGTGCACAAATAATGTAAAAACACTATGCAGCACGCTGAGTCACGCTCTCAAACGAACATTTCCGTAAATAAGAATCATAAACAGAAAAACACATTTGGGAACGTGCAAACAATCTGAATTTTCTTGGTGGATCAGTGGCCGCTCTAGGACCGGGTGCACCGAGCAACTCTCCAACGTGAAGAGGAGACGTTGGAGAGGAAAAGCTTGGTGTAACTGGACTTTTGACTTCTGTTGTTTGCTGCAGACTGTTATGTAACAGCAACCACTGACTCAGACGAGGCTCTGCTGTTCCAGACTCAGTCCTTTTCTAAGATTTAGCATCTGTTCTCCAACAAGGACACACTCATGTATATGAGTAAATCCTGCTGATGCTGAAGCTCAACCAAGCAAACACAGCTGCTCAACACAACACAGTGGCTCCTCATTAACCTTTGCGCTGACTTTCATTTCTCCACACTGATCTGAAGCCTTAGTTTCTGATCGTCAGCTTGCTGTGATGGTAAAAAGGCCAAACAACAGCACACCCTGCTCCTAAACTATGTGACAGGACTTTTTGTGGCAGACCTGCTCCCATCAAGACTGTCCCAACGCTCAACGTGTCTTTGGTTAAATAGAATTAAAGAGAAAACACTAAGCGTCTCCATTTCAAGAGCCACAGGACGAGGCATCCATGAATGAGGTCAGCTGACCCTGAAGGTCATTCTGTGAAACCATCTCATGTTCAGCTGAACAACAGACGCATGAATGCGGAGTGGAGGCCGATGGCTCGTACTGAGGCTTTGTTGCTCGCGTCCTCTCCAACACTTGAACACAGCGCTGCCTCTCAGCCACGTGCTCCCTCTGCAAAACAAAACAGCAGCAGTGGCGCCATTTTGCAGGCGTTCAGTGACTAATGCCTGTGGTAACGTTCCCATGCAGAGGGAACCCTGACTGCCACCGCTGTGGTCCCATCCATTATTATCCCGCGCTCACAACGATCACCGATCACTCCTAAGAGCAGGGAACACTCAACAAAGGCTGCTCACACTGAGGACGGACAAAGAAAGGCTCGCGATTCTGCTTCGTAGGTGTGAGGCTGATTCTTTTCCCTTGTTAAGATTGTGGTTTTGGTCCTGGGTGTCAGACGACGGCAGTGTTACATCACAGTGTAAATGTGTCTAAACCAACCCAGTGCAGTCTGCACCTAAGTCGTACACTATCTGGGTTCTGGCGAGCTGCTCTATTCATGAGCCATGTGTTTGTTAATTCAGGTGGTATCTGAGTTGACAATAGGAATATTCAGCTTATCAGATGAGAGTATGTTAAGAAAACGTGGCCTCAGCTGCTCAGTTCACTGTACATCTGTAGGAAACACTCACGACTCAATACTATATGCATGATATAAAAATTGGTTTCTCAGTAAAATATACCAGAGCTTTATGAAGCAGCTCTTTCTAATGATTTTTAATAAGTGGTGCTAAGTTTTGTGGAATATTTGTTGATATTTCAGTAAAGGTGGTTTTTCTTACATTTTCCCTTGAAGCTCTAAACTCGGTGGATGTGTGATGAAGCAGAGTGGAGTCGCTCTGAAAGCGAATTTAGTGGTTGCAGCAGCAGGTAACTGCACTGCAGCCATGTGTCATCATCCAGTAGGCTGCCAGTTCATAGGCCCAGAGTAAGGAATAGATTCATATCGTTTTCTGAACACATCAGTCTATGACCCTCTTCTTTTCCAGATATGCAGAGAGAAGTGAGTTTTATGGCAGGAGAAGATAAATTGCACATAGTCAGCTCTTTGTCGTCTGTTTTATCGGGAGGCACTTTAGTCAATTCTCTCATGTGATGGGGTCCAAGGCACTAGAAACTAATTATGAAATTTGTTAAATATTTCTGCTTTCCTTCCTGAAACTATTTAAAGTCAAATGCAAAAGATGTTGGTTCACCAATAACGTACAATGCTCCCATGCACTCCATCATCAAAGCTTAAAGAAAGAAAAAGGACAATGTAACATCTTAAATGTCATATTTTCAAAGGGTGTTTCTCTTCAGAAGTTTTTCCTTGGTTTTGTTTTTTCCGTCAGATTCCTCTCCTCCAGCAGTTTGATCCATCATGCACCATATCTTGTCCTTAACAAAATTAAGAGAAAGATCGTCCTTAAGCTCCCGAGGTCCCTCCACAGCTGCAAGCAATTTAATACTGACATCATGCATTAATATACGTAGCTATGCCGTAGCTCATTAGGCCGTAATGCTTTAGTATTTTGACATGCCATGGTTTTGGAGAAGGTCGTCCTGTTCCCTTGATGCTTAACATTCAACACTTAAATGCTTTGAACTGAAATCATAATAAATCGCCAGTGCACTTTTGGTGAAATCAAATAGGAAGATATTTTCCAAGAGGACAAGATGGGGACCACAGAAAAATGTAAAAATCCAAATGAGGTAACGTCTTGTGCATGCTGATATAAGAGAAGAGAGTCTCCACATGCGTTTGTATAAAGGAGTGTTGCATGGCATCATACAGGGAGCCTCCCGCCCGACTGTAGCAGCAACGGTGCAGAAAATCCCCCACGAGGCTCGGCAGACTTCCTGTTTGCTTGATAAGGTGCCTTGAAAAACATTGATCAGCATCTGACATGAAGTTTTCCTCAATTTCCCTGTTTGCGCCGCAGGAAAAAGCCTCTGAACGTCAGCTATAATCCACTATATGTGTTTGTTCACAGTCTTGAAATCTCAGTGGGGCTTTTGTCTTATGAGTTGAGTCTACACAAGGTCTGGCAGGTGTCAGGTTCAGGTTCAGAACGTGGTAAATTGTGCGTAAATCCAACTTGGTCTTAAATCAGGTTTGGTTCTGATCCTTAAGGTTGAATTATTTCTTCCGTGTTTATTTATCCAATCTTTGCTCATTATAATTTAGTTTAGAAATTAACTCAATTAACCGATAAAAACAAGTGAGTTTTAGCAGGTTCCCTTGGCACCTGCTGATCTATTGCAGATGTGTTTAACCCATTAGAACCCTCAAACATGTTTGTACATGGTTCATTTTGTTTGGTTCATATCCCACAAACTTTTCCTTTAAGTAGAAATGTGTCTGTGCTCCTATGGGTTAATGAAGTAACTGAGCCTATACAAAATTTACTGTGTGTTTGAAGTTTCTTCACACTTATTTGGATCAACTGATGCAAAAAGAGGATAAAAACCACCGATGGAGATAAAGCATCCAGACATTTCTACAATATGTACAGCGGTGCGTTGGTCGCGGCCTCACACGTCGGTGAGCAGCTTCCCCTTGTTCACACAGTTCTGGCTGGGAGCCGTGCAGTTAGCAGTCCTAAGGTTGGCTTCCCTAAAGTTGTCAATGCTGTTGTTCATGTCCTCGTCTATCTCCATGTACTCCGACTTGCTGACCACTGAGGAGCTGCGGCGGCTGGAGTTGGTCTCAGACGCCAGGTTCTGGTTGCTGACATTGAGCAGCTGGGCCTGCTCTTCGCCCTCCGTCTCCCGGTGATAGAAGTAATTGAAGTTAGACACGATAACTGGCACTGGCAGAGCGATGGTCAACACTCCAGCAATGGCGCACAGCGAGCCCACGATCTTCCCTCCGATGGTCACGGGGTACATGTCCCCGTAGCCCACGGTCGTCATCGACACGACGGCCCACCAGAAGGCGTCCGGGATGCTGGTGAAGAACGACTCCTTCTCCTCAGCCTCGGCAAAGTAGACGGCACTGGAAAACAAAATCACGCCAATAAAGAGGAAGAAGATGAGCAGGCCCAGCTCCCGCATGCTCGCCTTTAGAGTTTGTCCCAGAATCTGGAGTCCCTTGGAGTGTCTGGACAGCTTAAAGATCCTGAACACCCTCACCAGACGGATTACCCTGAGAATGGCCAGAGACGTGGCCTGCTCCCCGCCTCCCTTGCCCTCCCTGTTGCCTTGGTCATCAGCTAGCTCCGTGCCAAGTGTGATGAAGTACGGGATTATAGCCACAATATCAATAGAATTCATCATGTTCTTAAAGAATGCTGCTTTGCTGGGACACGCGAAGAAACGAACTATCAACTCAAAGGAAAACCAGATGATACAGAGCGTCTCCACCACGAAGAAAGGGTCTGTGAAGAGTTTGGGTACGTTTGGGTAGTAATACATGGAGCTGTTCCCCGGTATCGGCACCCGGTCGTTGGGATTCTCCTTCAGCTCTGGTAGAGTCTCCAAACAAAATATGACTATTGAAATTAGAATCACCATCACTGAGACGATGGCGATCCCCCGGGCAGGTCCAGAGCTCTCCGGATGCTCGAAGAGGAGCCAGATCTGACGCTGGAACTCCTTCTCTGGTAAAGGTCGCTCCTCCTCGCGAATAAACCCCTCATCCTCACGAAACTTCTCCATAGCCTCTGCACCAAGTTCATAGAACTTTATCTCCTCTGAGAACATATCCAGGGGCACGTTGACCGGTCTCCTCAGCCTCCCCCCAGATTGGTAATAATATAAGATGGCATCAAAACTTGGACGGTTCCGGTCAAAGAAGTACTCGTTTCGTAAGGGGTCAAAGTAGCGCATCCTTTTCTTTGGGTTTCCAAGAAGAGTTTCTGGGAATTGGGCGAGGGTCTTGAGCTGCGTCTCGAAGCGCAGCCCCGAGATGTTGATAACCACCCGCTCGCAGCAGTCATGGTCGTCGTGGTCGTCATCGGGCGGGTAGGGGTCCTGCGGGTGACCCGGCAGGGTGGAGGTCTCATCCATGTTGTCTGTAGACACCACAGTCATTCTTCCTGGCAGGTAAAAGGCAGGAAGAGGAGGCGGCGTGAGGCAGGCTGGGCAGGTTGGAGTGAGGAGGCTCCTAGTGAGGCCAGAAGCTGTGCAGTGCCTCCCTGTCCATCATCATCATCATCATCATCATCACCACCATCACCATCATCTCTGAGCTGAACATCTTCCTCTCAGCAAAGTTTCATCTGCCACCTGCATCAGAAGGAAACAACAAAGGGTCCGTGAGCCGACAGACTCCCATTGTGAGTAGTTTTAATGTGATGGCGCTGCCTGTTGGTCAGAGAGCAGGAGCAGCCTGTGCAGCACAGTTCTGTACAGTAGCCTCTGCTGCATTTGCTGTATTTTTACCGCATACATCAGTATTCAAGTTTGCAGTCCCGCTGCGCTGCCTCGCTGCGCACAACCCGCAGTTTCCCCTCAGACGCCAACAACCGTGCGACCAGTCACCGATTTAACGCCTCCACACGAGCAAATAAACATGCTTTTAACCTGAAAGAGGTTTTAAAGAGGAACGTGTCAAATCAAAGCGAGGCTACCTGCGCTGAGGTGCAGATGGAGGAAACGTCTTCTCCGCGCGCCCCGGTCCCGGACGCACCGCAACTTGGCTTTAACACTTATATCGCTTTACAGTGTCTCTGAAATATTAATAGACTTGTTGTCTTGGTCAACATCCGTATCCTCTTGGTGTAGGTTTACAGCGTCGATCCCGCAGCACGAGGGGGAAGAGGCTTCAGGCGGCAGCAAAAATCCCGACTGTGACTGACAGTGTGTTAAAATCATGCTGGAAATAAAAGATGCGGAGGACAGACAGACAGACACATGGAAGTGAAGCGGGATCGAGCTGATGCAGGATCGGTTTCCTTTCGGCTGGACGCTGCAGCATCCACAGAAGCCGCTCCGCTCCCCTGCGGTCCCAAATACATTTAGAAAAACTGAGGCTGTGGAGGAAACCGGTTTGCGCGCGCCCCAGAGACGATGCGTCTCCGATCGTTCAGGAGCATATTGCAGGATTTCATGTGGAGAGGAGAAAGAAGTGAGTGGAGGAGGGAGGGGTTAGGAGAGGGGGAGGAGGGGGTTCGACGCAATGCAGACAGACTGTAAAGCACAGTGTGTGCGCGCACAACCAGCACCAGGACCAACCAGAACACAGCAGGTCTACACCGACCTGCACAGCTCGCAGCGGATCGTGTGTCCGAAGCCACGTCGTCTTATGTAACGACCTGCTGTTGGTTCGGCTCCAGGCTCGGCTGGACCCAAACAATCCGCAGCAGAACGCGGCTCAAACTGTTTCCCATAATTGGCCGCTGAGCAGTTTGCGACAGTCGAGGCTGACTACTTAGTGTAAATACCCTGGTTGCTATGGTAACACGGAGAACGCAGCGGACACGCATTTATTTATTTATTTTGTCCCATGTGAATTATGGCAGATCGATCAGTCCCAGTATTAATCCTATCTACAGTTTATCCAGCACAGAGGCCAATTACTGTCAGTACAACAAAGACGGAGTAAATCCAACACCTCACATTATCTCCATGTATCTGTTTGAATTTGAAGGTCAGTTTCATTGTCAAACTAAAAAAAGATCAATAAACTAAAAGACATACAATGAAATCATTAGCGTGATTATTTAATTAACAAATGACTGCACTGAATCACAATTGAACTCCTGACATAAGTCGGTTTACAGATGTCCTCAGCTGTGCTTTTATTAGCGTGGTTCAGGTCTGTGCAACTTTGTGGTAGCAGTAGTTAGGTACAGGTGTGGTGCGTCTCAAATATTTGCTCTGTTCCAACCCAACGTGACGTGTCCAGGTTTGCTGGTCCTTAGATGGAGCCACGTTCAACAAAGGGCTGTTGGTCAGACAGTTTCAGAGCTCGCAGCTTTGATCTCTACTAAATCTTGATTATGTTATGTAATTATGTTCACTCTACAAGTTTGAAACTCTAGAACCAGAGGAAGAGCTTGATTCTTTAGAATCAGGGAAATAGTTTGTGGCCGGACCTGAATTTAACTTCAGAACCACGGACAGCTCCACCTGTTCAAACATGAGGCCTGTCGCAGGTCACCTGTCGATCAGTTTCCAACCAGAGACGTTGCTGAAGCATCACATACAGGTGTGCCAGGGACCGAGACCAGGATTCATGTGGAGGTTCTTTACCTGTTGTTACATTTATGCTGTAATCAGTCTTGTTTAATAAGAGGCTGTTTCTGTGTGTTTCTTCTGATACTGTGCTGGGGAGGCTAAATGCACTGTATGTACCAGGATATGCAGCTTCTGCAGCAGATTGGGAACCGCGGGAGGGAAAGTCAGCAGACGGACACAGCAGTGGACAGGAAGTCAGGACATCAGCTGGAGAGTTAGAGCGGTATAATTCAAAGAAGGCTGAGTGGTCTGGTACCTAACCTGACCTCTGACCTCTGAGACAAAACGAGTTATATATAGAAACACACTGTGACCACCATCTATCTAACATGGGCTTAATTTGCTAATGTTTTATCAAGATCAATTCATAATTAACACTTTAAAAAGTGAAGGGATATTAGAGTCGGGAAACTTCCCAACTTCAAAGACAAGAGCTTGTCCTTGTGAGAGCCTCTGGTGTGGAGCGACTGAACTATATTTGTAGTTCCAGTGTTAGTTTGTCACTGTAACTGTCTGACAGCTGGCGGAGTTTCTGTCGCACGGCTGCTTGAACAAATGTCGACTACATGTAGTGGTGAATTCCTGAAAACTAAATTTAGTCAGAAAACATTCCAGCGTTATGAAATAATCAGGGAGCTGCAGCCGGTGGCGTGTTTCCAGTAATCTGCTGTGGCACACGAAGCCGGCATGAGACTGGCTGCGGTCCAAACCCTACTGTCACCCAAGACGTTCGTGGCTTTAGTGATTGTAACTAAATATCTTGGTGTGAATTGTTGCTCTTCCGTTTTATAGAACAAACAATCTTTACTGGTTGTATAGAAGCAGCAGATGATCAACCTCTGAACTGCAGCCATGAACACAGGCTGCAGGTCACGCTCAGCCGAGCTGCTGGACGTCACAGGCGCAGTGAATGGAAGCATGAGAACAAGTTCTCCAGAGAACATGAGCCGAGGCCTGAGTCAGACGACATGCCGCCACGCTGCAGAGCCACATATTCACACATCGACGCCGGTGCACAGGTGCGGCTCCGGTGACCTTGCCCGGCGCTGCCTCCGCAGCGTTTCACCTCACGTTAGCTGATAATTGCGGAGCCGCTGCTGCCGCTGCTGCTGCTGCTATAAGCAGCCAGGAGTCGGGTTACAGCCGCAGCTTCCCCAACGCTGAAACTGAAGATGGCGCCGCACCTAAACTCCCTATTCACAGCAAGTGGAAACTTTAATGTGCTCTTGAACTTTGGGAACGCTCTCACGCCTTTGCTCCGTGCGCTGCTCGGCCAATCGGCAGCCGATGCCTGCGGTCGCTAAGCTCCTGGGAGCCTCGCTTTCCTCTGCTGGGACGCTGGGACTGGTGAGGACACAGGAGGATTAGCTCCCTCATTGACCTTGTTCACGCAGACATTGGTTCCAGGTTGAAACAACACTGGGGGCTGTTTGCACATGTGACAATGCAACACAACCTGCGGGGCGGCTTTATGCAGCCAAGGTTTATAGAGGAAGCTCCTTCCGCTCAGCTCACGTGACTGGATGGAGGAAGCGGCCGTTTGTGTGGATCCAGTGTGAGGGTCACGGAGGTTTTAGAAGAAGCAGGCGTCTGAGGCCGAACAGTGGCGTCGGCCCTTCGCGTGCACGAGTGGAGCCTGTGCACCTCCTCGCCTCCTCGTCGGAGCCTCGTCCTCTGGTGTGTGTGCGATGGGCCGTGGAGGAGAGCGTCTGTGCTTCCTGCATCCCCCATGGCGACGCGCAGCCCTGCCAGCCCGGCCTCGTGTGGGAATCAGGGCAATTTATCCATTAAGTGTCATCCTAGCATAGCACTCTCCCCATCCTCTTCACACATCAAATATAAATCTGTTTTATTTTCCACCGGAGCATTTTCTCTGACCCCTTAGTCTCTTTCTGAATCCGTTGGATGTCGGATTCTGAACCTTCCAGCTCATTGAGGAAGCGCTGAGTGATCTAATAACGGGAAGGAAACATTTGCATATTCATAGAAAATTCACATTTTCACATGGGAGGAGTTTGTTCTAAGCAGCAGCTGGAGTTATGAATGTACCAACCAACCCCATCCATTCATAAACACACGGGTGCTTATATAATGCCTGTGCACACCCCTCGTCCTCCTCTTCTATTTATAGCTCCTATAGCACGCAGGGAAGAGAGCGTGGCCAATTCATGCAGTGCCCTTCAAGACCAGCGCTCGGCCCTTGGGGGCTGCTGGGGCCCAACTTCAGGGAGCTATTATTAGAGTCGCGTCATGGGAGAGAAGAGAGGGAGGTGACAGATGGGAGGAGGGGAACGCGATCAGAGGATGGAGGGACTGTGAAATAAGTGCTGCAGAAACACTGACGTCATGTCCAACAGTGGGCCGGTGGAGACAGATGGGAGTGGAGCACGGCCCAACATCCGTCCTGGTCCGCACCTCCGGACGCTCCAGCTACCATGAAATAGACAGTTGATGGTCAGCGGGGGGTGAATAATCAGTTTGTCATTTTTGCTGGAGGCCCACATTCATTCAGTTCAGAGCTGTGATGATATGAACCTAGTTCTTTGTCTGCTGTGCCTGACGTGTGTGCATCCTCAAACTAGTCCTGTCTCTGGGAGCCAGGTGTGAGTGGGGCGCCGACTCCCACGCAGCTGGAGGAGACCACCGTCGCATCCTGTAGCGGCGTGTGACACCACTATGAGGTTTTCTCATAGTGATGGAGCAACTTAATGTTACACTTGCTCCAGAATGAATGCGAGGAACCAGCAGCGACCTTCAGGGAATCCCTGCATGCAGCGCCCGTGTGTGAGCTATTTTTAGACGGCTCCTCGTTCTTTGAGGGGATTCTGCAGTCTATTTTTGCTGAGGGTCGTGCCAGTCTGCACCATTTAACATCCAGATGGGGGGTTAGTGGTGCAGGCGAAATGAGAAAACGCTGCAGTTTACCCATCACTGCTTGACAGCTCATGCAATTAAGGCAGCGCAGGATATGAGGCGCTGGCGTCTGGGTGCGTGTGTGGCTCTGAGGACGCGGACGTGCTGCCACGCTCTTCCTCCCCGCTCCTCCCTGGGGCTCCGTTCAAATGGTATGGCCCAAAAATGATCAGAAGGAAAACATGCCCACACTGTGTGTTACGATAAGACTTGACCTTGCCTCTTCCAACAGCCTGCAGAAAATCACAGGCGTGTTCAGGAACAATAGCGGATCAGTTCAAATCCAAATCTATTAATGGTGTCGTGTAATGATTTAACATATTCGTTTTGCTTCTGTGCAGAGTCCCTAGAACATATTGAGTCCATATGATATGGAGCATTTTGCAGGCTGTATGTCAGACGTGTGAACTGAGCGTGTTGTTTTTAGTACGTGCAGACGTGGATCGGCACTGAAGCGCGGCGAAAAGAGCAAATGAGGGTGATCACAGGGCCGATGTGGCTGATGACTCCAGCAGTGGCCCAGATTAATGACGAGTGGTCTTCAAATGGACGGGAATGTCCTTGGATTACGGGCTAATCCCAGTTGAGATTTGAGAGATGAGAGAACTTTGTGAGCGCGGGAAAGCAGCGTAATGGCCTGTGTGTGGCACAGATTAGTGGCGTTACGGCCTCCCGCTCCGATGCTCGCACGCAGTCGCTCTGCTTCAGGTGTCGTTCTGGGTTTTTCCCCGGGTCAGACGGCTGCACCGCAACACGGGTCCTGCTGCTCCCACCGTCCACCTCCAGCGAGGTGTCATCGCCAGGTCCAGTTCACTGGGGGTTAGTGTGGAGATTCCCGGGTCCAAGCGGATGAGATCCATTAATTTTGCTGATCCCCTGACATCCCCATACATCCACCATCTGGTTCACTCCTTTTGGCCCAAGGCTCAGGACGTAGTGACGGCTACTGTAGCTGAGCCACAGCCAATTTCAATGACAGTAGTGTTTTGTCCTCACAAGGTGGAGCCCATTAAGATTTAGCCTGTTTAGCAGCAGCTCGGTGATGTCTTTCTGCTCGGAAGCTTCTCTGGTCATCCATGATAAGGATGATGCTCCTGATTTCCTGTCTCACACACGGAGCTGCACTGATTCACAACGGTCACATGGATCAGTCAAACCTGGGACCATGAGTGGACCCGAACCTTCACAGCTGTCAGCTGTTGTCATGACTCGCCACACAGCAGCGAAAAAGTGAAACTGCTTGGAATCATTCATAATTAATGGAAAGTAGACCTGAGCTGCAGAAACACAAAAGTAAAGTGGCCTTGTCTGTCAGACGGCCTTTTATTCCCTCACACGTTGGTGAAATGGCGCTGCGGGGACACGCTAAGCTTGTGGGACATGTGGTGTCCGCGCAGGAGGACGATGCCTCCCGTCGACCCAACGAGCCGCTGCCACAGTGACTCCTCCAAGTTTGCAAGAGCTGCTGATTCAGCAGTTCAGGGCTAATGGGCTGAAGCTAGAGGTCTGCTTTCCATTTGCAGCCTGGGCCGAGTCCCTGTGGAGCATGTTGCTTATGTAATGGATCTGTGGAGTCATTACTTTTGAATGAGGCCTGATGGCTGGAGCCGGACAGTGGACTGTCTGCAAACACGCCGAGAATGCAGTACGAGGCCACACGCCGTACGGCACAGCTCATTTCTTTATTAAACAGAAGTGGTAGAAACATAAAGCCTTGTCACTTTAATATACATTACGTCATATGGTACAAATCATTTACAACGTTAAGGAGGAAAGAAAGGCCACATTAAACTCAGTCACGACTATGTTGTGCATATCCAGTATATACGTCCCCAGCCTGAGACTGGAGCTCTACCTGCCACACGAGGACACACACCAATCTGAGCTAGGGTTTGAGGTTTCCAACACTGAGGACACACGTTGAGCTTCACAGACGCATCAGCTGTTGGCAGAAGCAGGAAGCACACTGAGACACACATTTAGCTGGAACACATGGAGACACATTTCATTAGTTACACTTGTGCGCTAGTTGTCTAAGGACGCTCTATGTCTAACTACACTCCTCACACAGAACAGTTTAAGAGGAAACACGGACCTTCACCATGTGCTTACTTTTTAAATATCAAACAAATGAATGGGAACTTCATATCAAGTTCTGTTTTTAGATCAAATGTTACGGCCAGGACCATTTTAGGTCCAGTGGCTTCATCAGAGGATGAAACATCACCAAGGTCCTAAGGAGTAAGATGCAGATGGACAGAGAGCCTGGCTCCATTGGTGGTGGATCTTCTGACTTCAGTGCATAGAAGACTCTGGAGTTGGATTGTGTTCTAACACACACTGACCCACGCTGGAGAACAGGCTGCGATACGTAAAACACAGTGAGACAGGAGACCGTCAGAGTAACCACAGGAACCCACGGTGGTTTGATTTAACGTGAAGATCAGCCCAGAAGCAACACAGAGACAGGTTCTGGTTTACAGCTGCTCTGAGCTTGCGGGGAGACGTCAGTCCGACACGGAGCAGGAAGACTAAAAATGGTCACTACATTCGTTTGTTCACTCCTCTTACGTCCCGTGCTGATGTAGGATGCATTAAGGCACTGTCAACGCATGACGCACGCGGATGAAGAGTCACAGGTCACGGAGCTTCATGAATTATTGCTTGTTGACGAAGAACTGTAATTCTGTGAGTGACGCGTTTAAAGTGGGGTCCGTGTGCCGCCCGCCTGCTCACTTCCTGTTAAACACTCAGCTCCTCTGTGCATAGACATGAGGTTTAAAGCGGGTCAACACATCATCCACCTGTAGCTGCGATGCGCCAGCCCATAATGGATTCAAGTGATCATCAGAGATCAGAGCCGTAACAGCTTAAACTCATCACTGAAGATGATCAGCGTGATAAATCATTACCGGCCGTCCTCGAGGGGAACAAACCTCACTAACAGTTTTAGTAGCGTTTTGCTGTTTTCATGACACAGATTTCACAGATTTAAATCTTCAGATGTTACAGTTTTAGCTGAAAGCGTCCAAACGCTTTATGTAGATTTAATGTGAGGTCCTGGGATCCGCCCTGAGCCCTCGTCACTCATCTACTGCAGCCGTTCTGTTGTCCATTCTAATCATCATAAAGATGTTCATGTCACAAAACAGGAGGACGTCAGACGTGATCCGCTTCGTCCGAAACTCTTTTTGTTTTAAATAACAAATGAAACATTAAACTGCATCGACTCACACTATTGCTTTTTTTCACTTATGAGGACGACACGTCTGATAGTGGAGATGAACGCTGACCAGACATCAGGGCTTCATTAACATTGATGCTAATTAGTGCACATACAGTAAGCAGGACATTAATCAGCTCATTGGAGCCTGTGTCACAGAAACGACAGATTCAATGTGAGCTAAGCACAATTACAGCCGGTAGCTTAGTGTTTGTTGAAACGTCTCTGCTGCTGTGACGTCGTGGAGACGAGGCCCCGGACGTTTGAAGGCTTCATGGATGTGGATGAAACCATGCGGTGCCTGGTGAATATGGAGCCACATCCTGAATGCTGATGGTGGATGCGCCGTGACTCCAGCTCCTCCACGTTGGTGATTTCTTCTTTAGGACGTTGTGCACTTAACGTTTGCTTTATTACACGGCACCAGACAGAGACGCATTAATAACTGATGGCAGATAATGGACGGATCCCACATGTCCTGTGGTTTATGAGCGGACGCTGAGGTAGATGCTACTGACAGAACGTATTACAGCATTGTGATCCACAACCCAAACACAAGCAGAGACACTCAGATGTTTTCCTGCTCAGACATTCAGACAGTGACACAGAAGACCTGTTGGCGGACATCTTTGTTCTGGTCGGAGCCGCCCACGCTGCTTCGTGCACCAAGGCAAATATGAAAAGAAAGAAGCCATTAATAAAAATGTTAAAAACCTACAAAATAATCTGCAAGGCCGGCCTGTTCCTCTGCATAGAAAACATATGATAGGGTAAAAAATAGAGCTTCAGAACAGACTCCAGACCAGGATGGTGTGAATGAGCCTGATGTCGGGTGGGCTGGCTGTCCACACACGGCTCGCTCCTCTGCTCACATGCTCCACGTCCCAAGCTTGCAGCGCATGGTTTGGTTGGATTACGTAATGAACAGACAGGACGCACGAGTCTCTTCACAGCAGTCGTCCGAAGAACATCAACAATATGTGGAGCCAGGATTCAAGTAATGTTGGTGGTACCTGCGAGTCCGGTCCGGACCTGCTCCTGTGATGGAAGCAGAGTTTATATCCAGAGTTGGCTTCAGTGAAGGGATGAGCTGAGCAGGTCTTCCCTGGAAAACAGAGCACAGTCTAAGTTCACAGGTACAGGAGGCCCGGTCACACACTGGACGGGTCCGATGTGTCTTCATTTACTGCATCGCAGACTAATAATCCTGCACTCGATGCATTAAAATAACACGTCAGTCCAGTCACCTGTACCAGCGTGAACAGTGGCCACAGACCCGTGAATGTGAGCACGCAGCCGGTGAGCCGGGCCGTAAACAAGCAGCCGACCAGCTGCGCTCAGTAAGCCGGTGTCCGGCGCACTCGGATCAGCTGTGGCCGCGCGTTTTCCATGTAGCAGCCGTTAAAAATAGTCTCGTGTGCGGTGTCCAGAGCCTGACAAGTAGTAATCAGCATGGCTGAGGTCTGCTGGCGTCTACATGGGGCTGCTCAGACAGGAACGCTGGGTTCAGCCACTTACGTTGCGTCTTATATTCATCCTCAGGTTACCTCCGGCTTTACTCCTCAGCTGGACCAGACCCGATCCAGACGTCAACAATACAAAAGGCCAAAGAGCTACAGCAGAATCGATGCAGAGGCCCAGAGGTCAGATGTCTGTCAGCTTTACTTTAGCTCGGCCTCCAACACCTGAAACCAGCGGCTGACAGCCGTTAATGAGCTCCTTCAGTTCTCATGAGACAGAGCTGAGCTGATCCGTGTCAGCCAGCGAGGCTGCGTTAATCCCTCTGTGATGGTTCTGTCACAGACCATGTGAGGAGCGAGTGCCAGAACCAAACTTCAGGTCACTTCATGTGAACTTAACTCACTAGTGGTAAAGCCTGGTTCTCTCTGTCTGTCTCCTCCCATGATGGAGGCCTCAGCAGATCACGGTCCAGGCTCCCAGAGTCTGACCTGGTCACCGCCCCTGGGGCTCCCACACTATTAGCACCATTGGGAGCCTCAGGCTCATGATAGACGTTAAGTTGGAGGTTCAGATGGACCCCGTCTTTACGTCTGTGCCTGTTTGTCTTTCATGCAGTGGAAACAGGAGGAGGTGGGGGGACCGGGGGGCTGCTGGTGGGCCGGATCACGGGAGACTCAGGACAGCAGCCACAAAGATGCTAACAATAGCTTCCCCGTCAGCAGCAGCAGTGTCATCCAAGGGGAAACCTGTTTACCTTGTGTTGGGGGTAGGATGGGACCCTGACCATGATCCGTCCCAGGGGGACATCAGGTTATGTAACACACGACTCGCTCTAAACGTGACCTCACACATGTCCTTACCGTCCAGGACAGACGTGTTTGTTAGCAGTTAGCTCTCAAGCCTCACACTCGTACATGCAGATGCTGCCACATCATGATACTGACATGGAATAAGCACATCACATCCTTCCCTGTGTCCCACAGAGCGGAGACACCTGGTCTGAGCAAAGTCAAGGCTGCAACACAACAAGGCAAAGTCCTTCAGGTTGGATTTGTGCACAGACCCTGAGGTGACTCAGTCTGTGCAGCGGTGAGCAGGGCATCGTCCTCCTGGTGATGGAGACCTGCACCACCTCACTGGATCCACACATTCCCTCCCTGCTGCTCTACAACCTGACCATCCCTGCGTCAGCATCTTTTATCCCTGTGCAGCTGGGAGGAAGCCTGAGCCAACACACGCGGTGTCCTTACAGCGGCTGGCGCCACCTGCAGGCCGACGACAGCACTGCACACGACAGAAGAGCATCTCCTCTAAACTAAACACAAGGTTACGGGGATTTCAGTGCTGCGTGTAGATGTAAACAGAGAGTTTAGTTCATTTGTGTTGCTTGACATTTTTTTAATCACAACTCGAGCCCAGTTTAAAATCAAGGAATAAATGAATTTCCCATTTCATAAAAACCCTGTTATTTAAGTGTGGCTCAGGTGGACTCACCTCAGTTTGGACCGTGACACTGGAGCTGGATTTAGCGGTCTTCTGAGCTGAAGACTCATCCGGCCGTCTCCAAGGTAACAATCGGGTAATGATCCAACGGATGGACGTGTCAGTCGTGACTGTGGACAGTTTTAGTCAGTTCCTTGTCAAACTCCTCTCTCCATCAGGTGTGAGTCCAGATGAGGGAGGTGCTGCAGCACAGAGCTGGTCATGGAGCCTCACATCGAGCAGATGTCGTCAGCAGGTTCACAGTCAGATGTATAAATCCTCATTTGACTCTACATGTCTGACGTTTTAGAGTAGACCTGTGTCAACCCAGTGTTAAAAGAAAGCATCTCTACCTGACAGCCTGGAGTTAAACATGATAATCTGCTTAATTAGTGGCATTCAAAGTTAATCTAAAGGTCACAGGGCTTAGGTTTGGATTTTAGAGTCATGATGATTTAAGTGGCATTTGTACTAATCCAGGTGCACATGGTTTGGGCGCTTTCAGTCATATTGCTTCATTTAAGTAAACTGTAACTGTAATTTCTGCTGAAATTGGTCCAATTTAAGAAGCTGTACATATTTTAGTTTGGGATTAACTGATTCAAAGGCCTGAATGTAGGATGTAGTAACCAGACACGCTCATCGGTTTTTCCCTGTTTTGCTTCTGACAAAGTTTTAGTATTTTATACGCCAAATAAGAAACTGTCTTTAGTTTCAGGTCTTTGTTGCTGAAGCCTGTAATAACAGATGGTCATAGGTGAGTTTCTCTGTGACAGCTCAGTCCCTGGCTTTGGTGAAACCAAACAACATGGAGGCTTCCGCGGCATGGTGGTTCTGTCCTCACAGAGCCTCCTCTCTTCACTGTCAGCCTGCCTCCTTTTATTCCTGTGGCAGACAATACAGAAAAGTCTGGAAGGTTGCTATAGAAACTGCATCCACCAGAGAGAAGCAGCGTCTCTGTTGCTCCACACGGGGGCGCTGTTGGATCATAAAAAGCGACACCTGGTTTCACTGACGCTGCTGTGGAGGATCACGGATCCTGAAGTCTCTGCGTGGAAGCCTACTCTGAATTCAGGCACACCTGGAATCCAAGTCCTTACATTTCTGGAAAAATTATGCTTCCATCCTGCTGCGCGTGACCTGATCCACCACCGAGTTGCATGCACCCTGGTGGAAATTTCGTCAGGGTGAAATAACAGGTGCGCGTGAGTGGGAGCACAATAACAACAGGCGCCACGTGCCTCAGTCTGTAAATGTAGATGAAGTTGGTCCTGTGTCGGGCTGATGTAAACGTAAACCTGCATCAGTAGGGCAATAACTTACGTATTTACTAAGAGAACCCCTAAGAGTTATATTAGAAACAATAAAGTGCTACAATTATAGGCTGATCACGTCTAAGCGTGGAAGACCCAGGACGCATCCAGTGTGGCGATGGAGATGATTCCTGGATGGAGGAATGAGGAGCTCCCCAGTCTCAGCCGCAGCAGAGCGGGATGTTGGGAGTGACTCTCAGCGCGTCGCTCGTGCTCATACGTCGGTGAGTTTCCCGGTGTAGGTTTTGTGCGGGCTGCAGTTGGTGTATTTGATGGAGTCCGCGTCGTCGCTGTCCAGGTAGTCGGACTTGGTCAGGGACGGTTTGCTGTCGCTCCTCTTGAAGTCCCCGAACGACGGCGGCTGCTGCTGGCCGCAGGTCACGTGCGTGTACTGGAACTGCTCCTCGTGCTCCGTCTCCCGGTGGTAGAAGTAGTTGAAGTTGGAGACAATGACGGGCACCGGCAGCGCGATGGTCAACACCCCGGCGATGGCGCACAGGGAGCCCACGATCTTCCCCCCGATGGTGACCGGACACATGTCCCCGTAGCCCACCGTGGTCATGGACACCACGGCCCACCAGAACGCGTCCGGGATGCTGTTGAACCCAGATTCCGGGTCGTCGGTCTCTGCGAAGTAGACGGCGCTGGAGAAGAGGATGACGCCGATGAAGAGGAAGAAAATCAGCAGACCCAGCTCCCGCATGCTCGCCTGCAGGGTCTTCCCGAGGATCTGCAGCCCCTTGGAGTGTCTGGAGAGTTTGAAGATCCTGAAGACCCGGACCAGGCGGATGACCCGGAGGATGGCCAGGGACATGGCCTGCTGCCCGTTGCCCTGGTGCTCCGCCAACTCCAGCCCCAGCGTGATGAAGTAGGGCATGATGGCCACGATGTCGATGGTGTTCATGATGTTCTTGAAGAACGCGGGCTTGCTCGGGCAGGCGAGGAACCGGACCAGCAGCTCGAACGAGAACCAGATGATGCACAGCGTCTCCACGATGAAGAACGGGTCCGTGAACGGGTTCGGCTTCTTGGCGCGCGCGGTCGCGTTCACCGCCAGCTGCTCGTCGAACGTCCGGGCTTCTTCTCGGAACTCGGGCAAAGTCTCCAAGCAGAAAATCACAATGGAGATGAGAATAACCAGCACGGACACGATGGCGATGCCCCTGGCGGGTCCCGAGCTCTCCGGGTACTCGAACAGGAGCCAAACCTGCCGCTGGAACTCGTTCTCCGGCAACGGGCGCTCTTCCTCCTTGATGAAGCCCTCGTCCTCTTTGAAATTCTCAATCACCTCCTCTCCCAGTTCGTAAAATTTAATCTCCTCCATGAAAATGTCCACTGGCACGTTGACGGGTCTCCGCAGCCTGCCCCCGGACTGGTAGTAGTAGAGGATGGCATCGAAGCTGGGTCGGTTCCTATCGAAGAAGTACTCGTTCCTCAGCGGGTCGAAGAAGCGCATCCTCTTGCGCGGGTCCCCCAGCAGAGTGGAGGGGAACTGCGCGAGCGTCTTCAGCTGCGTCTCGAAGCGCAGCCCGGAGATGTTAATGACCACGCGCTCGCAGCACTCCTGGCTCTCGGCGCGCTCCGGGTCGTACACATCCTGGGCTGACAGCGCGGCGAGTGCCACAGTCTCATCCAGGTTCTCCCCGGGCACCACTGTCATCTTTCCCCCCCAGACAAGGGCGACGCTCCTCGCGCCGGAGTCCTCTCTGTTGCCCCTCCGCCTCGCGCGCGCGTACTTGGGACCCAGCTGAGCGCCGCTGCGCGTGCTGATCTGTTTGTCTGCGCGTGGGCGTCACGTCTGCGGGTGAGCCGCCGGTGCCATGTTCGTGCTCACCTTTCCCGACCACGCGCCGCTGTAGTCTGGACTGGAGCTCGACTGTCACATTCACTGCATTTTAAGCAGGCTTCGCCCTCCCCGCGCTGACGTGCGTGCACGCTCTCACTGAGGGAAACAAACACATGCACGCACATATGCTCAGGGTGAGTCCGATTCACACATTTACACACAGACACGCAGAAAGCGGGCACAGAGGAAAACGTCGGCATTTGGAGACTTTAAATGAGCGCACGTGTCGCGCGTAACGAACCTGCGGTGGCACGAGCTCAAGGTTATCAGACGACTTGTTTACGGTGCCATAGTTGCAAACACGGCCACGCAGCGTGTTTACAGTCACATGAGGCTGAGAATGCAGTCACGAGCCATTTCCACGCAAACGTCCCCGTGTTTCCTTTCATCCGGTCCCAGATGAATACCTGTGGCTCTGGACGCGTCCTCTCCCTCCTTCATCCTCTCGTGACTCGCGCCTGAAGGGGACAGCGACGGGAAGCGGCGCTGCAATGTCACGCAGCAGCCGTGTGACGCCCGAACCTCGCTGACGTTCTCGCAGCAGGTTGTGCGGCTGGTCCGCCTTGGTTCTGCTCTGTCTGCTGCCGGCACGAGGACAAGACGCGCAGCTCTATGTTCCCTCCTGCATCTGTACAACACGAGGGTTTCAGAGCAGGAAGCCTGCAGCACTACGTCTCAGTGCAACAAGTAAAGAGGGGGAAAAAAGGAAAAGTGGATGATGGAAACAAGGGAGAGTCTGTGGGCCGCAGCTCAGCACAATGACGCCACTTCCTAAAATAGCTGGATTCCTCTCAGGACTGCAGGAAAAGTTTCTTTTCCCATGGAATGACCCAGGGGAGCAGCAGAGGGGGAATAAAAAAAGAAGTGACATGAAAGGGAAGACGCACTTCAGCATCTTGAATCCTGTGGAGAGAAAGTGAGAGTCATTCAGAAAATACAGCACATGACACAAACCTCTGAGACCTCGGTGAAGGCCTCAGAGCAGCCTGTGTGTTACACCACAGCGTCTGTGACAGGAATGAGACAGACAGGATCTATCCGAGGGAGTTTTATCATGTCAACGCTGGTTCTGACTCATTCATGCCGCTGACTGGGTCTGGCTGCGCCGGTCAGCACCAGGACCGGGCGCCTGTGGACTCTGAATCAGCTCCAGGTAAACAAAGCACGACTTCACTGCTGGACCTGTGGCCTCAGGCCCGACGGGTCCTCGCCGGAGTTCTGCACACGACCCTAAAGCGTCAGCGTGTGTAGAGGAGCAAGTTTGGCATCTAGGGGTTTTCGTTATCAGCAGCAGAGAAATGGAGCTGATGGAGTCTGTGATTACAGCCATTGACACGTCCTGATCTCAGGAAGACCTTTGTACCTGGTTCTAATTATTAACTGGGCGACAACAACACAATGAAAGTGGAACTAAAGGAGGTGATCTGAGCTGAACCAAAGGCAATAACACTCTGTTGATGATTGAAACGCTGCTGACTGTTGGACTCAAACCCTCACGCAGACACACCGACCGCTCCTGGGACGCGTAGGAGGCCACATGGCGCGCCACCAGCATCCCAGCATGCAAAGCGAGGAACCCATCTTCACGCCACCCATCAGCAGCTGCTGAACGATGACGGACTCCTAACGGCTGAGCAGAAAGTCAGTGGAATGTTGATGAGGGCGTCTCCAGCCAGAAGCTCGGCTACTTCAGCTCCAGCTGCTCCACGTGAAGAGATGCAGACGTGAGCGCGTGGCTCCCGTCTGCAGTCCGTCTGCAGGAGACCCGTCAGCTCCTTGTTTGTGGATGCTCAAAGAGTGCGGAGGATGTTACACGTGTGGGACACTGACCTATTCAAATAACTACGAGCATAAGATCAGCAAAACATGAGGAACCCTCCTGGTTCCAACAGTGAGCGCGGTGCTGACAGGCCCACGGGCCGGCTGTCTGTGAGGAATGGTGCCGGTCCCATGAGAAGACAGGCCGCATTAGAGTCAGTCAGAGATGACGTCGCGGCTCATCCTCAGAGCTGATGCTGGACCCGAAGGATCCGGTCCGTTACTGAACCCATCCTGCTGCTTTGACATGTCAGTGAAATCTCGCTGTGATCTCAGACCGTCCCTCTGATCCACTTATGAGGAGGATCCAGGTCTGGAGCTCTTCCAGCCTTCAATGTGACCTCAGCCGTGTTTATTTCTGCCTTCCTGGAAGTCTCCCTGCTCTATTCCTGCTCCCTGTTCAATCGCTCCAGCCCCTCTGGCTCTCAGCCACTGGTCTGTGTCTGTTGGGCCGCGGTCGGGCTCGTGACTGATGGAACCAGATTCCTGATCCTGTACTAAAGCAAACAATGAGCGTCCTGAAAAGCCTGCTCGTATTTTTAGGGTCGGGCTGTGTTTTACGTAACAGGTCAGGGGCACAAGAATAGCTCCATCCATCACTGGAGCAGCGCCGTCCAACTGCTCTGGGAACGCTGGGATCAGGAGCCAAAGCCACGCTTCCACTGCGCCCCGACCACGTTACTGACTGACGCTTCTCAGCGCTCATCTGTGGTTCTGCCTGTCTGCACGGTGGCCGTGGAGGCTTTAGTTTGTGGGTGGAAAGGCCCAGGTCGCTGTCCCGCTGCTGTAGGGGAATAAAGGTCCGGATGAGAGCCTCTGTCTACGGCTAACGCGGAGGGTGACAGCAGGCGGACCAGACTTACGTAACGTAAACAAGCAGACGGTGCTCGGTGGCGGCCCAAGACCTGCCAGCTCTGCCCATGAGGTGGGAACGGGCCGGTCTGTGCCGGGTCGGAGCGACAGGGAAGCATCCGAGCCTGGACGTGACATGGAGCCAGGTGCTGCGGTCCCGGCAGACACGGGGACCAGCCTCTACACAGCCCCGTATCGCCGGGAGCCACGTGTTTCATCAGGCAGGACGCCGCAAGGTGAGGCGGGATGCAGTCACGCACGGCGCCGCCATTACTCATCCCAGCGGTCGGACGTGGAGGTGAGCGAGCTGCTGTCAGTCAGCCCCGAGCCTGTGATGCTGTCCAGGAGGAACAGCGCATTCACTGCGTCTCCTCCTCGCGGGGAGCAGAGGAAAGCGCACCTGTCTGCCAGACCGGCGGTAGCCGTGGCAACGCAGGACGTCCCCCGCTGCCCCACAGCAGCGGCAGAGGCCGACCTGTCGCATCCCATCACACGCTCAATACGTTCGGGCCGCCAGCGCCGCTCAGACACGCAGGTCCAGCACACGACGACGGATCAGATGCAGACGTTTGATGGAACGGCAGCAGGTCCAGTCTGGACCCCACAGGTTGCCAGGCGACGGCTGGGATGGATGGAGGTGCCCCGAAACCCAGGAGGCATGTTCATCAGTGCACGCGTGTGACCACCCACACACACAGTTCTTCATATTTGGATCAGAACTTGTGTTTGCTATAAATTTGTTGGTTGAAACATTTAGCTGTTGTTGTGACGTCAGCTACTGAACGGCTGTAAAAAGTGTCTGTGCTACAGCTGATGGACCATCAGCTCTGAGACCTGTCCTACAGAGCATGGCATCGATCAGAGCAGGTCAGCGATGTCAGGCTGTTATAGCCGCCATCACCATCACACATGATAGGATGAAGGAGAGGCGCCACTCTAATGACCCCTCTGTTGAAAGGGGACTCGCTCAGCGACCCACTGTGACGGCTGGATGGAGGTGCCCCGAAACCCAGGAGGCATGTTCATCAGTGCACGCGTGTGACCACCCACACACACAGTTCTTCATATTTGGATCAGAACTTGTGTTTGCTATAAATTTGTTGGTTGAAACATTTAGCTGTTGTTGTGACGTCCGTCCTTCGGTCATTTTTCATTTAGACACCTTTAAATCAAACAGTGGTCGTTTCCTTTTCATCTGGAAGACAAACGACTGCACTGAGTGGGAGCATAACGAGCAGGAGGACAATACAACTATTCCAATTACCGCAGTGAGTGGAGCCCATCAGGCCGTAATGAACCCTGAGCTCAGCAGATCCTTCCAGGTCCGTCTCACTGGAGGCTTCCGGAGCAAAGCATCCACATTTAGCGCCTAAGCTCCGAGGGGGTTCCCTCATATCCCTGTCTCCAGCTGCTCCGCCATCAGCATCAGATGTCTCACACTGACGGAGCGGTAACTTTCTCCAGCCTCGTTAACAGCTCTCAGGTCAGAGGTCAAACCTTTCCCCTCCGCTCGCAGCGACCAGCAGCCACCAGCTAATAAACAGACCCGGACGATGTGGTGATGGAGCAGTGGTCAGCTGCTGCTCCAACGGTCACAGGAAGCCGTCCATGGGCTGACCAATCAGAACGGAGCAGGTCGGGAGAAGGCGGGGATTAATAAAAAAAGCATAAACAGGTAGAGCCCCAGGACAAATTAAAGCCAAGCGTCATGTGTGGCCTCTTAAAAGCAACCTGTCAGTGGTTCTGATGCTTTTTGATGCTTTGTGTTCACTCATAATAATGAAACCTATAGACTGTAAATCTGAACCCAGATCAGCTACTGAACGGCTGTAAAAAGTGTCTGTGCTACAGCTGATGGACCATCAGCTCTGAGACCTGTCCTACAGAGCATGGCATCGATCAGAGCAGGTCAGCGATGTCAGGCTGTTATAGCCGCCATCACCATCACACATGATAGGATGAAGGAGAGGCGCCACTCTAATGACCCCTCTGTTGAAAGGGGACTCGCTCAGCGACCCACTGTGACGGCTGAGCTGACCTTCAGGCCACCCCCTGCTGTGAAGGACCATTGGATGTGCTGGAGCTCGTCTCCTGCTGACCCACAGCCCGTTTTCTCAGCGGACCCGTCCTACGGCAGCGAGGTTCCATGATCGATGGTGAAGGAACTATTTCTGGATGTTTTATGATTGGTCCCTCGTCTCCTCCTCCCACACACGCTGATATGATTTATTTCACTCCACTCACACAGCGCTGTGTATAATCAGTCAGCGTGTGATTGGCCTCTATCAGCCGCGGGCTTCTGGGACACGACCCAGACGGGTTCTGTGTCCATAGAACAAAGTAGTCCCACAACAGGGCGCTGGTAGGTTCATGACGATGATCTACAGACACTCACTCTAATGAGCAGCCATTAAACGTCCACTTTCACTGACTGGATGGACTGTATCAAACACGTTGAGGTGCACTGGGTCCGGTGTCAGATGCTCAGAGCAGAAGCACTGCACACTGTTCCGGAATATGTCTGGATCAGGTGGTATTGGGCCGCAGAGATAACGTATTGAACGGAGTTTGTCTTTCACCTCCAAGCTGAAACTCCATCCGTCCGTCCTTCCTCCTGTCTCTCTGCTCTGACCTCCTGAAAATCCTTCACAGCTTTGAGTTGTGTAGTTTCTTCACTAAAGTGGAAAGGAAGTAAAATACGTGGAAGAAAAGGTGTGACAGTGCTGTGAGGCTGCAGGTTCTGGCCCTGTGTCCTGAACCGTGAATGAGCTGGTACCTGAGACCATCTGGACCTGGTTGGTGCTGGTGGACCGCTGGGCTCGTGATGATGCCAACCTGGACCCAGCAGCGCTCACTTCTGCTGCTATTTTCAGACCAGGGAAACCCAGGCAGAGTACGGCGGGATCGCCGGGTCGGGCTCATCTCCAGGCAACATGCGCTGGAAGCCCCTCGGGTCCAGTAACAGACAGCTCACACCTCTCCTCCGCGATGACGCATGGCCCGTGAAGCTGCAGCAGAACCAGCTTCACCGAGCGGCCGACGTGAACTTTCCTCCCTCGCTGCATCTGTTTGTCCACGCGGTTCTGACACTAACAGGGAAACGGGCCGTGGGCTGGCGGAGTCGGAGGACAGCTGTGGAACCCTCAGCAGCTGGAGGCACTGAACCCCAGGCCGTCAGAGCTGATATTATGGGCTGTAGGTTCAGACGCACCACGGCGTCATTCATCGGCATCAGCAGCTCCCGGTCGGTTCTGAGCTTCTCTGGACAGGTGCAGCATGCTCCGTCCTCTAAGTATAGACCCAGCGTTCCTCCCACCGCAGGGACAACAATGCAGCAGCTCAGATGACGGGCGCTGAACGCTCCCAGCACCTCAGCGACCAGCAGCACGCACAGACACGGGGTCAGCGAAGGCCACGCAGGCCCAGCGTCTGAGCAGCGGAGCTCCTCTGACCCGCGGGTCTGCGCTGGACCCCTCCCTCGCTAGCGGGCTCCGCTGACAGTCCTGCTGTGCATGAGCGACAGCGTCAGATCAAGCGCCGAAGGTTCAGGCGCTCAGACGCGCATGTTCCCTGTAGATTGCTCCCAGACAAACGTGGGTTTATCTAAAGCGCTGAGCGTCTTAGCCTTTATCTCGGCTGCTTGTCACATCTTTTAGGAGCTCGGTGACTTGAAGAGACGGAACGCAACCTTCCTCCATGCAAACACCGCTCTGATTGATCGTCTGCCTCCCCTGTGGCTGAGAGGAACCTGACTGCTTCCTCGCAGCAAACACATGGATGATTTACAGAACATGTACTGAAGCAGCCTGATGTCTCCAGACTGATCGAAGCAGGTGTCCAGACAGCAGAGTGTGAATCACAAGGCAAATGTTGGGATGTTTTTGATTGACGCATTTATTAAATAACTTCTATGAATGGTTTGGTTTTATAGAGATTTTTATTGCTTAGTGGTGCTTGTTGACATCAGTACTGTACATGCTCATCTTGTGTATTGGAACTCAGCTGAACACTTATTCAGTTCACCTACACGTATTCAGAGGCCAGATCACATCACACACCTTTGTTCATGGATGAGAACAAACCAAAGGCCTCAGCAGCCTGTTTCTAGCCTGCCTCCAGCCTGTTTCCAGCCTGTTTTTAGCCTGCTTCAGGCTCAGCAGCCTGCTTCCAGCCTGTCTCCTGTTCACGCTCATGTACTCAGCTCAGTCCTGGATGTAGCCACGCCCACATCCTGATCTTACCCGTCACCAGTTCTAATCACTTTACTCACCTGGGCTCTCCCCTTTGCTTCACAGACTACATACGTAAACTGTGTTTTACAGCTGCCAGTAAAAATATGTCACAGTTTAAAACCGAGGTCTTATCAGAAAGTTAGTTTCGACTAATTTGTTCAATCAATGATTGACTCCCAGCAGGATTTAGTGCCTGATAACAACCTACTGAGCCGTGTGCCAGGTGGAGTCGGACCCGGCTGAGCCACGTCTATGGTCCTGTTGACAACACTCAATGACTGATGATGTAAAACAGGGACAGACGTTTGTGTGTCAGCAGCTGGGATCCAGATGTGTTCTGAAGACAGAAGCAGTGCGGCTCAGGCCGCTGTCTGCTGATCCCAGACCTTCTGCTTCGTCTTTTCCCTGCAGGTCACAAATGTGCTGCTCATGTTTCTGCCTGTCCGTCTTGATTTACTCACATTGTTTTTTTAAGCTGACGAGGCTCATCTGTATTTCTGGGTCATGGCTCTGCCTTCATGCTTGTGTGGCTGCTCGGTGTAGACCGACCCGCCTAAATGTAGCGCAGTGGTTCTGGTAGCTCTGACTTCAACACATTGCAGGAATACAGGACTGGGCTCATGTCCTGGGTTATTAGCTGAATGTATGTGGTCATAGTTCTGACCCAGACCCATCCAGGGTTTTAGTTCCAAACTGAAGGGTTCACCTCAGCATAGTTTTACAGGACGGTCTGTGCTGAGATCAGACAGCATCCCATCAGAACCCTCTGACAAACGGAATGCTGGTCTCCGGGCAACGCTCGCTCACAAACCAGAGGAACCAGCAGCTGCTGAGGACTGGTGCTGGTGGATGGCACCGCCCATATGACTGAGTCCGTGTAGAACTCAATGGTTCTAAACTGATGATCCGCTGCATCTGGCACCATGCCCGGGCCTGGAACTGGGCTCACCCCGGGTGAGCTTTAAAGGGCAGTACTGGCCGGTTCTGGATGGACTCGTCTCAGCCTGAACGTGTTAACGTGTGAAGATTCACACTCTGACAGCTGAGCTATAAACCACATCAAAAATAAAAGCAGAGCGAGGAGATGCTCCCTGAGGTGCAGCAGGTGGTTCCGAGTGGTCCTGTACAAAGCAGCCCGCCAGGAGACGGACGCGCTGTGACGGGTCTGATGATGCAGACGGTCCTGGATCAACACAGAGGTTGTTAAATGGTCAGTCAGCTGTCGATCTGGGAGGATGAGCAGCACAGAGGCTATTTTTAAAGGTTTATTTTAGGTCTGCTTTCACAGCAGCGTCCTCCTGTGTGTTTGCTGCATGTCCTGAAGCTCCACGGTTCCTGGATCCTGGTCATGTGACGTGGGACGCTGCCAACGGCAGCTCGGGCACGGCTGGCAGGAGGTGGCGCCGGTGCAGTCGCCCTCCGGTGGAACGGGCCGGAGACGGGCGGCTTCACCTGCAGCAACGCCAGCTCACAAACAGAAAGAAAGCTGCTTTCTCCTTTGCTGCACTTCACTGAAAGACTCATGATTGTCTTTCATTTGGACAGAACCACGGCGTTTGGGTTTGGGTTTAGTTCTGGCCTCGGTCGAACCATCCTCTGGTTCTGACACTGGTCCGTTCCACCCTCCCTCCCCATCTTAGACGCACCTAAACGGGTCTAGATGTGCCAGGTAGGACGACATAAATAGATCCAAGATGGGAAACTGTAGAAGCAGTGTAACGGTGAGAAGCCTCCTGGATCAGGTTCCACTTTCCCATCAGCCTGCGTGTAGGAATGAGCTGAGCCGGCTGCAGCCACGGACAGAACTGCAGCAGCTCCTTTTGAAGTGGCAGCTTTTAGCAGGCCTGGTTCCGGTTTCTGTCACTGGGGGAGAGCAGAAGGTTAAAAACATCAGGGTCGTCCATGAGAAGCAGCAGCAGCACCTCCCGCCTGGGCCCCTCACGGCCCAGTTAGTCAGAACCTCAGGTGTACGATCCACCCAAAGCATCCATCGATGGGTTTGATGCTTCTAGTGAGGAGCTGAGGCTCCAATGCGGCTGTATGAACCAAGTGAGTGAGCCTTAGAACTGACCCGGTTCTGGTTCCCTCCGGACTCTGCAGGATTAGCAGTGATTAGAGCGGGAGCTCTGGAGGACGCCGGCTGCAGCCTCCGCTTTGATGTCCTTCCTCGCTCAAACGGCTTAACGGCAAAGAAGGAGGCAGCTTTAATTGAGCTGCGCTGTGTTCAGTTCTTGTCCAGGCCCGTCTCTGGCACCGGCGCCTCTGTTTGGGGCGATGAGCAGTTGGACGCGTTACACCAACCTGGGCCAGAGTCCAAACAGAAAGCCCACAGGAAGGCGGGTTCCTCGAGCTGCCGGTTCACACCAGCAATTATATGCAGTGCTCACAACCCGGGCCGCGCGGGAGGTGAAGCCTGGCGCCGAGCCGCACGCGGACACGCACCAACGGGCTGCTGGGAAGTTTGGCGAGTTTTATCAGTGACACATTGTGGAACAAGTCTGTGCAGATGTTCAGTTGTGTGCGGAGCGGCTGCATCCTGCAGCGGAGCCAGGGCAGGGTGTTCTGGTCCGATTAGGAACCAGGGGTGCTTCGAGCTGTCTGAGCCGCTGTCTCCACCCGCCTCCACCTGCAGACAGTGTCGGCTGTCAGTCGGACACGGATCCGGTCCCAGGACGCCTCCTTGTCCCTTTCACCTTTCATCAGGAGTTTCTCACCAGGATGCAAATGAAACCGGAGCTCAGCGAGCGGGTCCGGATGCTCCTCAGAACCTCGGTGACCTTTCCACACGTCGATATTCAGATCAGTGTAACAGCATCACCTGCCCGTCCTTCACGGAGCCTCCTGTGCTGGTCATCAGTCCTTCCCCCGGGGTCAGTCTGTGCTTCCAGTCAGCGGCAGCTCTGAGCGTTTAATGGGACCAGTGAAAACAGCCAGTGTTGAGTCGTTACTGCAGCTGGTTCCGGCTCACGCCCGCGTCTCAAACGCTCCACTGTGACTTATTCAAGGTGCATTTCCTGTAAACAGCTTTACTGCGTGTTTCTGCCTATTTCTGGCTGCAGCAGCTCGACCCGCTGCCCGCTCGTCTGACGGCGCGTTGTTTGAAGAGCCACAGAATGAACCAGGGTCAGATGGAGCAGCAGAGGACGCGTTCTGATCGGCTGGTCCCTGTGATAGACGCCACAGATCCACTAATCTAACAACTCAGTTTCCTCTAATGTACAAAGAGATCAGCTCAGACGCTTGCTATCTGCTCCAGAGAGATGCCATCAACTCCATCACAACAACCGCACTGTCAAAAATTAGAACTGAACCTGCTTTTACTGGTTTTACTGCCTTTAAATGAAGCTTTATTCGTGTGAAGCCACGACTGAGGGCTCGTGGATCCCGTGTTTCCTCAGTCGTCAGCCTCTTGTCTTTGAGACGACATCGCTGTCCCCTCCTCCTCCCCCTCCTCCTCCTCGTCCTTGGTACCTGTGGGGGATCAGCCACAGCTGAACCACGTGGCCTACGTCAGAGAGCCTGGCATCGAATGCTGATGAGGCTCAACGCCTGCATTTGAGGCAGAGGAAGCATTTGACTTCAACCTCTGACCTGTTCAAATCTTACGAGACGGGATCTTTCGTGGGAGGTAAAGCTCCTGTGATGTCCGTCTCTGTCTGACCACGTTGCTTCAGAACTACCCTGAGTCGTTTGTGTGTGTGGCCGTGATGAGAACCAGACTGCGTCTGTGACTCATTTATGTCTCCTTCACATCATCAGCCCGTGACTGCTGGTAAACGTGGAACCTTCCGTCCTCAGCCCACAGAGAGAGCAGCAGTAATTGGCACCGTGAGGCCAAGAGCATCCACGTGCTCAATGTCATCAGGACCTTGAGATAACAGCAGAAAATCAATTAGAGGCGCCAACGCGGATCCAGGAGCCGCTGACGCTGGCAGCTTCAGATTGGCTGCTGGAGCCGAGGGGCCGGCGCTCCGCTCCTCCGCTGATTGTTCCTCATAGAGGTCAGAGGAGCTGAGGTCACGGTGCTGCCCTCTGCTGTTCGCCCCTGCTTCTCTCCCCTTTAGTGGGATTTCATGGACACCACACAGCACACGGTCCCGTCATTCAGACGTTCACGGTGGGGGGAGGGGTCCTCCGAGTCCCTCCCCCGGCCCAGGTCCTGATGCGGGACTGCCATCGTCACGTGTCGTCATGGAGACCGTGTCTTCCTCCATGGCCTCAGCAGTGTGTGAGTGTCAGTGGAGCCCGAGACGCGTCGATGTTGACATCTGCTGGCTGCTGAGCTGCAGCGCAGGACGACGGTCGGCAGCTTCTGTGTCGGCCTGGATTTGGACGTGTGAGCGCAGCGGCGTCTTCCTCCTTTGCTCTGGTTCATTATTTCCAGTCTCTCTTCTATCAGCTAACTGATACTGAACTAGGTTCATCATCATTCTGCTCCATATTTGGGTCACACAGTCCCTGTTTACTGGACCCATTTGTCTAATCACAGGAAACCACTGCACCGCTGTTCCGTGTTTCCTGTCTGCTCACATCAGTGGAGTCTTGTTTGGCAGATTTGAAGCTGCAGATTGTGATGTTTCCATGTGATTGGCTCTGCTGACGCTCAGCTCACTCTGTGTGTCTCCTTTAACCTCCTCTGGTAACAGGACGTTGGCAGACTTTGCTCTGAGCTCTGTCCTCCTGTCTCCTGCACAGACTTTGTTCTGGTCTCTCTCTGAAGCGACTCTCTGTGACAGCCTCTCATTTAAATGTATTTGTGAGTAAATCGTTCCCTTCGGGGTTTCCTTTAAAACGCCAGCGCCTCAGCGGGAGCCGTCAGTGAGTGAGAGGCCGGAGATGCTTCAGAGTTTGACAGAGCTCAGCATCAGTATGAAAATCCACCTCTGCCTTGTGGAAAACCTGCAGACACAGACATGGTCAGACTTTAGCGTCTGCTCAGATGATCTTCACCAAAACCACTGATCAGCACAAAGTCACATCCGTTTGTGTTGATTTATCATTCACACAGGTTTTATTTCTACAGTACTTGAGCATTTGCAACAAATCAGTAACTGGTAAAGACAATTTACTGGTCACAGAGAATATACTTTCTTTACCTTTTGATTATTTGTCTGTCCTTACTTTTCTGATTCAGATACATGTATGTTCATATGAAATGTCACAGAAATGATTGCTGCGCTTTAGCAGCTGCAACAATAAAGTGATGAACTAAAACCAACTTAATGGACATTGAGTATATAACAGTCATGAAGCTTTGCTGTGGAGTCCGTCTGTGTCCAGCAGGGGGCGCACTCGGGCTGTTCTCATGGTCTTCAGAGAGAGGAACTCTTCCTGTAAAATAAACTGTTAAATAAACACATTCACTTAAAGAGAAAAGTGTTCGTGCTTCTCATCATATTACGCCATGCCCATGAATCATATGTTGTCATATCTGGAAACAGTAACTTTTAGCCGCGAGCTCTGTCACTGAGCATGCGCAGTGAGCTCGCTCGCGGTTGGTTGAGGAAGTTTGTCTGTTCTTCTTCGACGTTAGCTGAGCCGCGGCTACAGGTGAGTCCAGGTGAGCTGAGCTCCTCGCCCAAGAGTCTGAACTTTTCAGGGCGTCACCGCGTGGACGCGTCGACTGCACGCGCGTGCCTGCGTCGAGCGACCCGCAGCTCGTGTTAGCGCTTGATGACGTAGTTCAGGTGTTGCTGGTGTCACCTGGACGCTGCTGCGTAACTCAGGTCCCCGTGTTTATGTCCGTGAGTCCCCTGGTACCTGAGCTCGGCTCCGGTTCTGTTGCTTCTGGTTCTTCTACTTCACGGTCACTTTGTGCTTTCGCCTCAGAACCACAGCTGTGTTATCTCAGGAATGTACCTGTAGCACAGAACGTGTTCTGCAGCACGTTCCTGTAACACATGGCCAAATACCACCAACCGTGAGGAATGTACCTCAGGGCCGTTCTTCTGCTGGATCAGTGAACGTCCTGTTGGCATTATTAAGGTGTGACCATCCCGCTTTTCTCTCCACAAACAGACCGACGTCCAGCAGAGATGACGTCCGCGTGGGACCTGGAGCAGCTGGCAGAGATCGGTGAGTCTTCAGTTCACTGGTGCTGTCAGTGACCTGCAGCCCAGAGGCAGTTCTGTCCCTGAGTCCAGGGTCAAACGAAGCTGGGATGGATTTAACAATCATGACTGATACGCGTTGTCGTAGCGACGGGTGCCTCCTGCTCATCACTCCTGAACTGGCCGTTGTGAAGCTGAGAGCTGATTCTGATCCGTTCTGGTTGGTCTGTGTGACTGAGCTCAGAAGCTCAGGTTGCAGTGTAGAACCACAAAGGCTTTCAGAATAGTTTTCGTGGGCTTTGGTTTCGTTTGTGTGTGTTTACAGATTAAAGGTGTGAACGGAGCCACGTCCAGCTCTCCGTCTCCTCCTGCTTTTTGATCTGAGCCGTGTTTTGGTGCTGAGCAGCATCATTTCCTCTGTTATCACAGCGACTGTGTTTATAGAAAACTTCCTGCAGAACAAACGGCTGACGGGAGTTTCCAGCTCAGCTGCTCCTGGTTTCATCAGGCTGCTGGGGACAGATAAGCAGTAGTTCAGGGAATGTAGGCGGCGTCTCGCTCTTTAAATAACAACAGGATCTTAGTTTGATTCGGCTGGAGAGGAGCTTGGTAGAAACTGAGCCTCCCATCAAAGGAAGCGATGAGTCCAGTGTGGCACTAATGAGCGTTTTCTCGCTGTCATTCAGTGTGTGAACAAAACGCCTTTTACTGTTTTATGACATTTCAGCTGCTTTTTGCTGCATCCACCTTTTAACTCACGGTAACTATCTACAGAACCTAACGTGTTCATTTCTTCAAATGGCAGAACTTGAAAAGGAGGAGGAGGAGGAGGAGGATGGGAGGTGCGTCCCCGACGGCCCGGCTCCTCCCAGCGGAGGCGCCGGCGCTGACGTCTCCCACCCATATTACGATGTGGCTCGACACGGCATCATCCAGGTCTCAGGTGTGTTCGGCTCAAAGCTGTTGGTTGATCAGAGACTGATCCAAACCGTGGGTCACAAGCTGTGTGACGCTAACCAGCGACGCTCCGATCAACAGGCGACGACAACTACGGCAGGAAGCTGATCATCTTCAGCAGCTGCTGTTTGCCTCCGTCGCACCAGCTCAACCACAGGCGTCTGCTGGAGTACGTCCACCCTGAAGCGTTGCACCGTCTCCAGGGCGTCCGGCCTCCTGCTGACCCGTCCCTGTGCTGTGTCTGCAGGTACCTGAAGTTCACCTTGGACCAGTATGTGGAGATGGACTACATCCTGGTTTACTTCCACCACGGCCTGAGGAGCAGCAACAAGCCGTCTGTGAAGTGGCTGCGAGAAGCGTACAGCGAGTTCGACAGGAAGTAGGTTCTGCAAATAGAAGCCGGCTCCCAAGAACCGGGTTTTTACTACGTGTCCGGCTCTAATCTCCCACAGATACAAAAAGAACCTGAAGACTCTGTACGTGGTCCATCCCACAAACTTCATCAGGATCATCTGGAACATCTTCAAACCTCTGATCAGGTAAAAGCTCAGACTCATTCAACCTCAGCTCAGGCTGCACCGCTGATCCTGGTTCCTGCTTCCTTCAGCCACAAGTTTGGGAAGAAGCTGAAGTACGTGAACTACCTGGCTGAGCTGCGAGATCACCTGAACTACGAGCAGCTCATTGTTCCTCCAGACGTGCTCCGGTACGAACAGCGTCTGCTCCAATATTACATGAACGTTGTTTTAGCAGCTGTGTCGAGTTGGTGACTGACAGGACTGGTTTTGGTCCAGTCACCGGTTCAGGTCTTTGTCTCTTTACTCTCAGACACGATGAGAAGCTGCGAGCGGCTCAGAAAGGTGGAGCCCCGCCCCCCGGCAGAACGCCGCCCCCGCGCCCCCCCCTTCCCACGCAGCAGTTCGGCGTCAGCCTGCAGTAGTGAGTCCGGTTCCAACACGTTCCCGTTAACCGCTTCGTGCCTGTGTGAGTCACGTCCTACGTCGTTCCAACAGCATCAGGGAGAAGAACCGGGAGGCGGTGGTCCCGCCCGTGGTCCATCAGACCGTCTCCTACCTGAAGCTCAAAGGTGACTGGAAGGTTTTACAGCAGGCTTCATGTGACGCTCGTGGCGGTTCCAGGTGTGAGCCTCTCTCTCTGCGTCAGGTCTGTGGACAGAGGGAATCTTCAGGCGTTCGGCTCGTGTCCAGCTCATCAAGGACGTTCAGAAACTCTACAACCTGGGTGAGCGTGGAGGAAACGCAGCGGCTGAAGCAGCTGGAGCAGCCTCAGCTCGAGGCTCCTTCAGCTCACGCCTCGTGTTGTTTTCCAGGGAAGCCCGTGAACTTCGACGAGTACGACGACGTCCACGTTCCTGCTGTGATCCTGAAGACGTTCCTCAGGGAGCTGCCGGAGCCTCTGCTCACCTTCAGAGTCTACAGCCACGTCCAGCAGCTGCTCGGTGAGTCCGCACGTCCGGCAGCACGCGGAGCCGGAGGTCTGAGTAACACTGCCTGTTCCCGCAGATGTGGAGAGCAGCCTGAGGGTCAGCAGGTGCAAACAGATCGTTGAAAGCCTTCCTGAGCACAACTTCATCGTGACAAAGTACCTGCTGTGCTTCCTCCACATGGTGAGTGACGTTCGGGAGAACCTGCTGAAGGCGTTAAAGCAGAGCTGAGTGTGAAACGTAGACCGCTCCCTGACGCTGCAGTGCTTCCTGGGTAGTGGAGGCTCAGTGTGTTTCCTTGGCTGCAGGTTTCTCAGGAGAGCATCGTCAACAAGATGAGCCCGTCCAACTTGGCCTGTGTGTTCGGGGTGAACCTGGTTTGGCCTCGTCATGGCTCCATCTCCCTGTCGGCGCTAACGCCCATCAACATCTTCACCGAGATCCTCATCGAACACTTTGACGCCGTGTTCGGCTCCCGCTGCCCATCTGGTCAGGTAACGCCCTAAACCTGGTGTCCAGATGCTCACGCTCCTAGGGATGAACTTTTTTTGGTTCACTGGAGCAGCACCACTTGAGTCCAGAGTCTTGAGACTTTCATAAGTTGTTCCTCAGAGGATGAATCCTGCTGTCACCAGGACAAAACACTTTCGTTTTGCTGCTCCCCAGAGGATGAACCTCTTCTGTAAGTTTGATTTGATTGATAAAGGCAATGTTACATTTATTTAGAGGATGAAACAGAGCCTTTAATTGTGTTGTCAAGAGATGATTCAGTCACTACATCATGGTAGACATTCATTTTTATACTGTAACTTCAAATTAAAATGTGCACAAACCTGAAGTGTTGGTTTTATTGTTGCAAGAGGAAAAAATGAGCCTAATTAGCTTCATGTAGTATACAGTATTACTGTACTATCATGTAACCTAAAGACGTTTTGGGGTCCTCGTGCCGTAAGAACCGGCTCAGCCTCAACATTGACCCTCGTCCCGTTTTAATCAGCTTTCCTAAAATAAATCGACTGTAGAGGTTACGATTTGTAGACACACAATGAGTTTACAGTGTGAACACGAGCCTCCACTGAGACGAACGAAGACAAACCAGGCTGTGGATCAAGTTTTACAAAGTAAGAAACAAATGCGTGCGTCACGTCACGTTGAAAGATATGACGTTATGGTGAGTTGGACACCAACTCAACAAAGAAGCTTCATTTCTTTCTTAGAAGTACTAATTAAATCACTGTCTAATCGTCACTACTGATTCACAGGACTTCAAACTCAAAGCTTCCTAACAACTGACCAACAGAAGAGAGAGGAGGGAGGACTGAAGTCTGGTGAGGCCTAAGGACGACTGTGTTGAGGCGTCTGTAATCTCAGCTAGGTAACAGTCTATTACATTTAACACCACTAAAATTCAATGACCGGACGACCTGCTCTGGATTATTAGGAACACAGAGAGTACTTCAGCACGCACAGTCAGTGGTTAGTTGTATGAGCCAGAGTACAGTGCCGAAGAGTTACTTGCCCCAGCAGCCTGGCTCCGCCCCCTCTCAGCCTGGCCCCGCCCCCTCTCCGACTGGCTCCGCCCCTCTCTGCATGGCCCCGCCTCCTCTCAGCCTGACCGTTGCTAGGGCAGGTACAGAGGAGACCAGGAAGCACTAGTTGTAGTTTTTGAGACCACAGCAAACCACCTGCCAAGGCGTTTTACCGGAAGAATAAGTGATCATTTCTATGCATTGAAATTATGGAGCAATCTGAGTGTCCCTTCATTCTTAAAAATTACCCGTCAACCCCCATTCAAAATCGGTTTAAGTAGCAGAGCTTGTGCCTCAGTGGACGAGACAGGCTTCTGGTGTGGGAGGCGACAGGTCCATTACCTAAGTGGAAAGTGAAACAAGCCAAAAAAAAACCAAATCCTCCAGGCTCCACCCTTGTGTCTTTCTTCTTGTAAGCAAGTGGGAGAGAAGTTCAGAAATATGTCCGTGTGGGACTTGAACCTGTGACCTTTCTGACAGCACGTGTTTACCACTTCCTCTACACCAGAAGTGAGACACAGTGAAGAGTGTGAATTTGTTTTACCTGGCGTGTGCTTAAAAGGACAAAGTGAACAATGGCATTAGTCCGGATTCAAACCCGCAACCTTTAAAATGCTAAACATATTACCTCTACACCACCGTAGACAGAGGTCAGAGACAGAGGTTATATGTGAGAGGAGAAGGTTGTAAGTGTATTATCTGTAGAAGCTGATGAAATGCTCATTTCCTGTGAAACCAGGCCTATAAAAGGTAACTTGACCTAAGGAGAGAGAAACCCAGAAGCTGCCGGACATGTGAGGAGCTGCCGCTTCAGGTGAGTAGATGATGTTGGACTGCATTCATTGAAATTCTGAGGATTTTGTTGTGCTCACACCGACACTAGAACGTTTGTCTTCACAGTGTAGAGTTGTTTTGAGGAGGTCCCTGTGACAGTTTTCATGTGAATGTTGTTTTGTATAGTTGTAGATGATGTAAGGTTGTAGAAGCCGTTTGGGAGCAACTGCGGTTTCTAACAGGAACACTGATGGATGAAACTGATGAGTATTCTGATGTCAGTGTAAATCTTGTGTGGTTTGCGTTCAGCCACCAGGGGCGCTGTTGTGAGGTCCCATCCCTTCTCCTGGCTTCTCCTGGCTCATCTTGGCTCCAGGACTGGGCCTCTTGGTTTGTTTGAGGGCTAATTGGTCCCACCTTGGTCCTGTTTTGTCATAGCTCTTAGTAAACCTTATGCAGGGGTTATACGTCTTTTGTTTTTCATCTCCCCACTTAGAAACCAGCAAGCTCCATGTTGGCGTACACTGACTCCCTCTTGTGGCTCATGAACAGTCCAACTAAGCTGAGTAGTTCCGCCCATAAAATGCGCTGGACCAGTCTGCACACCCACCATAGAAAGAAAAGCATTAAGTACTACCAGGATGCAGGGGGGGCTCTTGTGGCTCATAAGCTGTCCACACCCCTTTGAAAGTGGTTTGTGTAGTGTGTGTGTGTGTGTGTGTGTGTGCAACAATGTGTGTGTGTGTGTGTGTGTGCAACAATGTGTGCAAAAATTTAAAAACAAGCCTAGCGACAGGAAATAAAAACAGGATACAAGGTTTGTTTAGTACTCTTTATTGACAAATCCTGATCACAGACATGGGCCCAGCATCTCTTATGCCTCAAGAATTACTAACAAAAAAACACCCATAATTCAAGAGGCGTGAGAGGATTAGACCCAACATACAAGCGGAAGGCAAAAAAGACATTAGTACATGACAAATTAGTAAAGCATGACGTACTGTAACACATGTCCTACACCCGATCCTCTCCAGTTGAAACAATTGCCAAACGTTTTCTTAGATTATTGATTATTAATATTTCTTATTTATTGTTTAGATTCTTACAGTACATGAATTCCGTTTACTGCTTACAGTATATTCTATGCACTAGGCCACTTTGATTGTAAACTACAGTCCGGTAGCAAATGTGTTAAACCGCCTCTTGCCCTCGAAGCTAGTGCCGACTCTTTTGAACTCAACGCGCCACTAAACAAATTCCAGCATCTCTCCTCAGCCGTCGAACGTTGTCGCAATCTTAACTCTCAATCTTTACACTCAAGTTCATTTGTTTTGATGACTTAAAATATGAAATAACTTAACCAGTTATATTCTTCATGTGTCTTATAATGTATAATGTGCTGGGTCCATGTGTCACTGTTTTAAGTCCTTAATACTGTTAATGGGTCAGAACCGTCTCCAGGCTTTTACCTGCTTGATTTGACGTAGAACAAATTATGCTTCAGCGCTTTTAGAAACGTTGACCCTGAATGTTACACATCTGTCTTGTTTGGCCTTGACGGGAACATTAATGAGACAAACACGGATCAGTTGAACTTTGTTTATTAATGACTCCATTTTTCGTAAGAACTTGGTACAAAAAAGTGAGACTACTCTTTAGCCATTTACCACCTTCATCAATCAGCCTTTAATGCATCATAAAGAAAAAACTACATTGGCATATTTAAGACAAACACTTTCCTATACACACTATCCACTGGACAGTCCCGTATTAATGACAAAGGAAAACTTCTACTTCCACAGACATTTCAGTTTCCATCTCAACACCCTCCTGGTGTCGTTGTCGCCTCCTTATGGCAAAGTAACACGTCGAACGTTGTCAGAATGCAGAACTGGTAAACAATAGAAAACCCAGATGTTCGCTATTTTTTGCACTTTGATAAAAGAATATAAAAATGTTCTACTGGTTTCTCGTTTGTTCAAATGTTGTCGTGTATTAAAATAGATCTGTTTCAGCACTGCACAGTTTCTCCCGGAGAAGAGTTCTAGAAATGGACGAAGAGGTCGGACGGAGCTCTGATATGGGTTCTGCTCAGCTGAGGACTCGATATGCATCACGTGGTCCGGAGTGATTATGGATGACGATTCTGGCGCGTGACCCATTTAACAGGACACGAACCAAGTTCTGATTGGACTTAATTTAACAGGTGCGGGACCAAAGACGCTTCAGGGCTCTAACGTAGAGAAATGTGTCCAACCTAAATGGAGCGGGACCAGAACACGGAGCGAGTAAAGTTCGCTCTGTGGAACCACATTATTGCTGTTTGGACTGTAGCGATGTAGCGGGTGTGGTAGGGTTCTAATCGTGGCTGTGACGCGGTTCGGTCCATTTCTCCTAGTGTGGTTGTGCAGTTATGGGATGTTTAAAGGAGCCTCTTCTCTGGCCACCAAGGCATTTTCTGACTGTTTGTGCATTAACAGGTGCGGACTCGCATGGCGAACTAAAGCTGTTGGATCTAAACGGAACCGCTCTGGGCCAGCAGGAAGACTCGTGAGACGCGTGAACGGAGCAGGAGACGACGGCTCGGTCCCGCAGGTTCACAGTCAGCCAGGGCACGTGGATGCAGTGGGACAGAGTTGTTCCATTTCTGATTCAGTGGATAGAAAACAACGCAATAAAGACGAAACCCTGGATCTGAATCGATTTGTACGTGAGGCAGTGTTCATCTGTCGGGTTCACAGGCCCAGAAAACACGAGTACAAAACATAGAAAACAGGCAGGACGGAGAAGCACGTGAGACCAGACCAGTACAAAAACAGAGTTTTTGGCATATTTTCTATACTGGTGAAAGAAGGAAAGGAGGAACTGAGCTGAAGACTGGTCCAATCCAGTTCTGTTCAACTGTCTGGTTCCTGGAGCTGCAGAATCAGGAGAAGAACTGAAGTAAGCTGCACCCGCACTGATCAGAACACGAGTCCGTCGGACTGATGCTGTGCAGAACCATCACATGATCCTGTTGCATTCGAGGCTAGCTGACCTGACGGAGGAACTCGCGTCAGCCTGGGTCAGCGCGCTTCAGCTGCTCTGACCAGGATTGACACAAGATTGACAGCTCTCAGGTTTGTCCACGGTTAACGTTTGGCTGATGGGACAAACTTCAGCTACTCTCAGATTCTTGTCTGTTGAACCAGAAAGCAACAGTTGAACAGACTCAGCTCAGTTCCAGTAAAGTGTGAAATGAAACGCAAACCTGCGATGATATTACAATAATACAACATATGTACATGATCCCCTTGAATCCAAACGTAGATTTCTCAACAGGCATCAGCATGAAAATACTAAAATCTCCACTAGAAAGGCTAATTTCTGTAGTTTTATCTTAAATACTTTTTCTTTGACTTTAACTCTATTAATACTGAAGTTATTCTCTGCTTTTGTTTGAAGGCTCGTTTACATACACGATGAAAACATTTCCTGAATTCTTATGGCAAAACATTGTTCATAGGAGAATGAGACCACGTCTGACACACGCTGGACATTCCCCTCTGCAGCGCGTCTTGTTCCTCACTAGCCACTAACGTCAGAACAATAATCACACCCGGTGAAAGTAGGGATACGTGTTCAGGCCGCGAAGGAACCTCCGTCGCCATCTAACGTTGAGTAATAAATACATTAAGGCCAAGAACATTAATAAATAGAAAATGAAATAAAGAAATCTCATAAGCACTGTAGGTGTTGGGTTTAAAAAATACTGGGCTCGAGTGGAGGAAGAGTTTTTGTCGCTTTAGAGAAAAGATGGTGGATAATATTGAGACAAAGCATCGCTGCCCTCGGCGTGGGGTAGAAAAGTGGAAGCACCGCGGGCGGGCGCAGGGCTAGTTGTCGGCGCCGTCGTGGCTCAGCTGCAGCGGGGCGGCCGAGGGGCCCGGGGCCACGGTGCTGGTGGGTTTGCTCCAGGGCTGAGAGAGCAGCGAGGCGGCGATGGTGGTGGTGGTGGTCATGGTGGTCGTCATGGTGACCTGGATGAGCTGCTCGCGCTGGATCAGCCTGATGAGCGCTTTGAGGCGGTCCAGCGAGGCCTGCGTGTCCCTCTGCTGGCCCAGCAGCCGGTCCCTCAGCTCCACGCACTGCTGCAGACACACGGGACATGGCGTCAGCGGGACCAGCTGCAGCTGAGCCACCGTCGGACTCCAGGCGTCTTACCTCCAGCGTCTTGCTGAGCGTCTTGTCCTGCTCCTCCAGGCGGCTCCACTCCTTCTTCAGCTCGTTGCTTCGTCTCAGCAGCCGCCGCTTCTCCTCCTGTCGCACTGATCACACACGTGGCCATAAACAAGCTGGTCGCGCGGGTGGCGCCAACGGCTGACGCTGCTCTTACCTGTCTTGTGCGTGACGTAGGACTGGAGGAAGTTCTGAGGCCACGACATGTTCTCCTTGTTCAGAACCTGGAGAGCACAACACTTTACTGAGTCGCAGCCGCTGCACGTTTAACTTGCCTTTATTCTGAATTGTTGCCTTAGAAACTGCAGTTCTGACTAATTTCAAGCTGCTCGTCGTTCTACATAATGGTAAAACCCAGGCCTCTGGTGAAGCCCTGGCTCCGGTACCTTCTTCTGACACTTGGGGCAGTACCACGGGCCTGCGGGGGGGCTTTTGAGCGGGGGCTGGAGGCAGCTGGGGTGGAAGGCTCGGGGGCAGTTGTGGCACAGCTGCAGCTCACCGTCCTCCTTACAGATGGCACAGTGGTCGTCATGCTCCACGTCGTCCTGGTCCAACACAAAACACTGGACTAAGTGTGTGATCACGAGTGAGAACGGTGACACGGGCTTGGAGCGACTGCACTTTTATGCCAAAGACCAAACACTTGTAGTTTTGAGTTTAACCTGCTCATCTGATTAAAGACCGTTAGAGCTAAAAGACACACATGTTCACATCTCTCTCGTCTGTGTGACTGGGTGTGATCAGCTGTTCGCACGCTGCTTTACTGCGCTCCACTATGTCATGTGACCTACCTTCCAGCAGAAATCCTCAGTGTCTAGCATGGGAACGGAAGCAGAGCAGAGGTTAGTGGCAGCTCACACTGACGGTTAGTGTCACTGAGCTCATGAGGTGTTAGAAAGCAAACTGAGACACCGAGGCGCAAAGCACATTTAACATCAGAGTGGAGCTCAGAGTTGGTGCTGAGGTTTTACCTTGTGCTGTCAGGAAGAGGGAGCTGTTTAGATAATGTGATGCGGAACGTTTGCGCTGCAAAGACAAAATAAACTGTGTTAAGTTCTGTTCGTAGCTTTCCTCCAAATGCAGAATTTAGCCGTTTCCTGACCTCGGGTTCAAACAAGCCGCTGTAGGCTGGGTTGGCTGTGCTTCGTCTCTTCCTTTCCTGCCGCTTCGTCTGGATTTCTGAGGGAGGAAGACTGAGTTTAACCAACACACTGACTGAACACACCTGGTCATGGTGATCAGTACTGTATCAGCTGGGACAGGGAGAGTTGGACAACCAGCAGGACTGTGGCTCTCAAGGACCAGGCCACCCCTGATCTAGAACCTTCCTCACCTTCCAGGTGTTCTGTGGTGACCAGGCCCAGAGCAACCATGAAGGCGATTTTCTGTAGGAGGAAAAGAGCTTGATTGAGCACGAGGTTCAGACCAACATGAGCCACGTGAGCCAGTACCAAGGACATCAACATGACGTCACCTCTGGGTCCTCCTCCTTCTTCTGGGAGGGGGAGGGCTGGGCCTCCTGTGACGGGACGTCCGCCTGGGGTCCTGGGGAGCCTTCGGTGCTGCTGGGGGCCTGCGGCTGGATTATTATCACCTATTAACACAGTGTTACACACCTCAATCACCCAGAATATGTTTAGGGTACAGTTCTGACCATGACCAGCACTGCTGGGTGAATGCACCACATGCCGAGCTCTGAGTGGGCGCTGTACCTTGACGGCCTCGCTCACGGCAGACACCCCGTTGCCAGTGCCGGGGGAGGCAGCGATGATGGCGTACGCCACGCCGGGCCCCGCCGGCGCGTGCTGGGCCAGGCTGCTGGACTCCAGGGCCACCGAGGGGCCGTGTGGCGGTGTCGGAGGAGCCAGGCCGTTACTCTGGTGGTCGAGGCTGAAGGTGCTGTTGGCGGTGGGCAGGGTGGGACCCTGGCTCTTAGGACTGACTACAGCAGTGGCCCTCTGCAGGCTGACGGGCTGCAGCTCCTGACAGGGACCGTGGGGAAGGCTGTCAGGGATCTGGGTCTTTGGCCTGACCTATAGGACACAAGGAGTGTGTGGTTCATGGAGAGTTAAATGAACTGTAAGCTTTTTGGTGAACTAAGTGATTCTGTTGTGGCTGGTCACAGATCAGTTTTCTGGTGCTTACTGTGCACGTGCTGCTGCCACCTGGTGGCTGCCTGCCAGCACTGTAGCCAGAACTAAGGAATGTGTAAGCTGCTGCTCACCTGAGGTAGCACAGTGGCTGCTTGTCCTGCCAGCCGGTGCAGAGAGCTGACTTGAGGCACCTTGATGGGCACAGCAGTGAGAGTTCCCAGCATCTGAAACAAACAACAGTTACCATGGCAACCAGGGATGCTGCGGCAGCACACTGCAGCCTGCAGTACCTGTGAATACCACCGGATCCTCACTCATAATGGTTTGAAAAAGTCCATTGTTATTGTCCCTCTAGCCAGGGGACGTGTGTGTGTGTGTGTGTGTGTGTGTGTGTGTGTGCGCGTGTGTGTGTGTGTGTGTGCGTCACTGAGGATGGGACTGTAAAAAGGTGAGACATTTGACTTGGAGCCAAATTGAACTGAATCTGAACCCGTCCCCTCTCAACTGTTCTTGATCTTTAAAAGAGAAGAATAAAGTTTCTTCCTCCTCCTTCCTCCAGCCCAGACCCCCCCATGAAAATCCCTTTGCTCCATTGTATTGCGCTGCAGAGCAGTTCAGTGAGGAAGGTTCCCATGGCAACTACAGGGATGAAAATTCTTGCAGTGCAAGGGCTTTCATTTTGGTAATAGCTGCCTCTTTTCTACAAGCCTAAGCACCTTCTCTTCAGGAGGCCTCCTCCTCTCCATCAAACACAACCTTGGAGCAAACATTTGCTTTTCTTTAAATTCATTCTCTGCGTTTCCCCTGGTGCCAAAGGTTCAGTCCTGCATCCTTCCCGTTCTCCTCCCCCACGTCTCGCAGACCTGCTGTGATACGCTGAAGGGGGGGTCGTTTTGTCACTTGATGATGTGGGTTGAAACTGTGCTGGAAGCATATGCAGGGTACATGCTGCTGCATCCTGACTCCTACACACAACCTGCATTTACTCTACATTTGCTGTCATCTGTCAAAGGCACCATTTCAACTCTGTTTCCCTAAACTCTAAATACTAATAATACATAACAACAATAATCTGTCTAACAACCTTTAGCCTGGTCTGTACATGAACAGCTGAGCATCCAGAGAAGCTTTAACTTGGCAAGCAGAGCTGATCTGAGAGCAGCCGCTGTTTACAGATCACACGCTGCTCCTCCTGTATCCGCCAGCAGGAGGCGCTGTCTGAGTAGCTACAGTAAACACATGGACTAAACGGTGCCTGGATATTAATTTAGGGATTCAATCGAAGTCTCACAACATTCTTTCGACTCTCCTGGGGAATCATTAACTCGCTCTGACCCTCAAAAACCAAAAAACAAAACATCCACCAGCCTGTTCAGAAGCTGTGACACCAACCCACAGATTCCCACCCATCAGTAGAAACAGCAAGAGAACAGCTTTCATGGGTTCTGGTTTAGGTTTGTAATAAAAACATTCATCCTTCACAGCTCCAATAATCACAGCGGTTTGTTTTTTGGACCACGTTCTTTGCCAGCTCCATCCGATGACTTTGGCTGCGGCTGGAAGTAATGTGACCAGCAGTGAACATGTGATGTGATAAGAAAACTGAAGGAAACTCCTGTCCCATGATGATGCTGCATCAGCAGAACCAGGCCCGGCCTCCTTAGAGAGCGTGTGGTGGAACTCTGAGTTCAGCGAGGTGCTGAAACAATGCAGCTTTAATGTGTGCACTCATGCAGCGCCACCGTCTCATTACACCTCATTATTGATCAGCACATTACTGGCCAGGTGGTCCCTCCACCTCCTCCGTCCTCTGATTGGACCAGCCTTTACAGCTCTGGATTGATGGAGGAAGAAAAGCTGTGAGGCCTGTGAGGGTTTTTCTTTTTATTGCTTCAGAGGCAGGCAGCTGGGTGAAGAGCGCTCACTCCGACTCAACAATGCAGCCATAAAGAGCCGCCACACAATCATGCTGCATGACCTGTTCACCTCCTCCACCCTGCAGCCGACGGGGAAGGGAAGGAGGGTGGAGACAGATGACGACTGAGGAGGAGGGAGGAGGGAGTCTGGGCTCCAACAAAGTGACACTTTGATGAAATGCAGCAGCTTTATCGCAGCGAGCGTTTCAGGCCAGGGCTGCATCCGAACCACAGTTACATCACCGGGAGTCGGCCAATCAGAGCCCTGCAGGAGTTCAAACCACTCATTAAATATCTGGTTCCTCTCATACACACAGGTCTGACAGGGTCCCAGTAGATGGTGGCTGGCCCCACACCCGTGTATAGCTTCTACACACGTCAGCCCGTGCACGTAAAGTCGGAGTAAAGCACATGTTCTGTACTGTGAAGTACTTTTTACGATTACTACTATGAGTTCTTATGACTGGAATCATCTGAGGGCCTCAATATATAGATACACAGAAAAGAAACAAATCCACCTTTACTGGACTCACGTGTGCTGTGATTACCTCCACTCAGATGTCTTAAAGCTCCTTCTATGAGTGAGTATACGTTATAAATAGACATTTACTACAAATAGTGACACTTCTGTAACCAGCAGACTGAACTGGAAGGATCCCAGCGTATTCATCTGATCTGTGTTTACTTCACGTGGCGGTTTAACAGGCGACATGATGAATACCTGCTCAGTGTCTGTGCTTCCAGATAATCTCTCTGGCCTCATCAGTCACACAATGACATCATCAAATGACAACGCTTCCTGTCTCCTCTGCTCTCTAAAGAGACGAGCCGACGGACAAAGGCTCGCATCTGTCGGCTGGACAGAGGCGTCGTAAAGCAGGAGCCCCAGGGCCCCGCTGCTCAGCCCTCCTCTCTATGGGGCCGTGCAATTACAGTAATAGTGTGGTAGGCTGGCAGTGTTGAGCGTGAAGCTCTGATCCCGACTGTGTGCTGATGGAGGTGATGGTGCTGAATACTGAGTGTGGAGGAGACGAGAAGCTGTGGCCTGAATCCTAACAGAGACTCAGAGGAGGAGGAGGAGGAGGATTCAGCATCATACACAATAAAAACGGTGTGTTAAACAAGTTCACAGAATAATGAAAACAGACAATGTCTCAGAACAAGTGTGACGGATCAAAACTAGAACCAGTTTAAAGTCATCTCATACAAACGGGCCAAACACCCTGCAGCTAAAAGGAGACATCTCTTTCTATAAAACCGGTAACTCGTATTTACAAAGCCAGCAGTGCTGGTTCTGTCAGAACACACCAAGAACCACATGATCCTGTGACACAACTATAACTACACGAAGAAAGTAAAATACAGGCTCCTAGAAATGCTTCTGTTGCCTTAATACTACGATAATACTATTGCTACTACCACAGATACTGGGCTAGGGTTCTGGTACTGACTAAACTAGTACTAAATAATTGGCTCCTAAAGTTCCCATAATGCAATGTGCTGTGCCGGGCCTGGGAGCTACAGCTTCACAGGTGGTAGCGAGGAGCCGGGGGTGGGGGTTACAGGTGTCCAGGTGTGAGCTACCTGAGGGGGGGGCAGCTCTCCGGCTCTCCTGCTGCTCAACGGGTGGACTCCACTGGACGCCACCCTGCCGCCCGTCTGGAGGTTAATGGGGGACGTCTGCAGCGGCTCCAAACTCGCCGCCTTCTGTCCGTTAATGTGTGCGGTTACCATGGAAACGGGAGCCTTGGCCGGCACCACGGAGATGGCGATGCCCTGGGTGGGGGGCTTGATGAGAGACAGCGGCTTGGTCGTCCCTACAGGACAACTCCTGACTGCCAGCTTCTGGAAAGAGACAGACAGATGGACTGTTAGAGACAGAGTGAGAGAGACAGAGAGAGGGAGTGGACTATTAGAGAGAGACAGAGGGTGAGAGACAGGTGGACTGAGACAGACACATCAGTGCTGACGTGAGCAACAGTTCACGTGTATTTTTGAGAAAAATCAAAAACCATCATGAACAGATTAATGTCTGTGTCTTAATACTACAACTTCTACTACTATAGAACTAGGTGTAAACTGCTGGTAGTACTAATACTGCTGCCTGTGTTACTGCCTATTCTCTTCTGTGATTCGGTACGTGTTGAATCCAGTTTTTAGTGTTTGAAGCATGAATCCTATAGTGTTGTGGATGCTACGGCTTCGGCTGCTAAAGCAGCAGCTATGGCCACAGTCAGCGAGCAGCAGAGTTTGGCAGCGGCCTCCCAGACAGACACAGACCGACCCTCCCCCACCCGCCGCCGCCGCCTCCGCCTGGAAAGGAAAACCTTCCACAGCACAGATAAGTACATCTCGCTTTCCCCTCCGCCGCTCTCTAAATATTTCATATTCATCCCGCTGCTGCTGCCTTTCCATGCTTCTCTAGGACACTACAGAGGTCTGTGGCTGCACAGTCGGAGCATCAGAACCACACTAATTCCTCTGTAAACACATCAGCACAGAGGCAGAGCTCTGATAACACACCATAATATTCCCATCTGCCTGCACAGGCTCCTGGCTCCGCTCATACTAGTGCTGCTCATAATAGTGATTCAGATCCTACAGAGCAGCATCATGATACACGTTCTGTGTCCTCCAGCAGGAGAAGCTGACACACACCAGCTCAACTAGGCATCCGCACCCGTCTGAGCCTTTGCAGAACCACCTCCTCTGTCCTTCAGCACGTAATGTTTCTCATCATGACCCTGAGTCCAGACAAACACACTGTTTCCTACAAGTGAGAACACGTCCCACACCAACAGGCTCCTGCTGTGAGCTACATGAGTGAAGAGGGCAGGCCAACCCACAATATGCCTGGACCTGATTCTGGGTTCATGTGTGAGACAGCAGCATTATTCAACTCTAGCAAACACAAAGAGAAGCCGTTTCAGTATCAGTGAGAACATCATGTATTTTCCTGCTGCTTTATCACTTATTATACACAGACCATTTATGGCATCTTCATTGCTTGTCTGCAGATAACGTACATGCAGCTGGTGAATCTGGGCCAGGACACAGGTTAAAGCTCCTCACTGTTTGGAGCTAAATTAAAACTTGAACCCTTCCATGAACATGTGCTGGTTTCATTAACAGCCCTGTGCATTGACTCCCCGGCTATTTATTAATTCCCCTCCACCATGTGTGCGGTGGGCCCCATTGTTTCAGGGGATCAATGTAATCCACAGGCAGCTCCAGCAGCCGCCTGCGCGGGGACCCAGAGGCCGGCGCTCACCATTCAGCGTTTGTTGGAGCCGGGCGCCTGTGATTGTCTCAAAGGTCACTCATTTAAAGGCTCTCCAGGCTGGAGAGCAGGGACTCGTCCCTCCCGGCGTGAGCCCAGGAGAGGGTGAATGAAGACAGCGATATCACACAGCATCACAAAGACGCATTTAAGATGCTCCAAGACCTTTGGAAAAAAGGAGTTAGATTAAAGGTGGATTTAGTGGCTTCGCTGCCCCATGCGACACGCCTGCCACAGTCACAGCCTCCTGGGCTTTGCTCTGCAGTCACAGTGACATTATTATGGTAAAACACACTGAATAACAGCATGTGGGTAAATAGTGTTGGGGTAATAATAGGTAGAAACATACTACACGCCAGCAAAGAAGTACGAGCCCCAAACCCTCACCAAGTAAAAAACCTAATAAAACTCTAACAAACCTCTAAAACTGATGCTACTTTCACTGTTTCTTCCCAGTCAAGAACTAAAAACAGGAGTGAATACCAAATATGGAGCTATTCAGCATAGAATGATGTAGTGTCACGCCCTAAACTAACTGCTCCTCCCCAGCGTGGGCCGGCCTCCTCCAGGTAATGGAACGTGGCTAAAGCAGGAGACGAGCCCTGAAGCATCCTCTAAGGGGTTTAGAGGCAGACGAGAAAACCTCAGGTGATGTGATGAGGGAAGGTAATAATGCTGAGCGTGTCAGTGCATCGGGCTGCAGTTGCTTTCACCAGCGTCCTGTCACTGAGCAGCTCCAACAAGCCGAGCTGCTCTAAAGACGGGAGCAGAATGGGCTCCTGATACTGCAGCCACACATGTTGATGACTCACTTTGGTCTAGTCTCCACCTCGGCTGGTGAACATCAGCCAGATAGGTGTTTATGTGCAGCCGGATTGCAAACGGAGGCTCTTTGTGAACAACTGTGTTCAGTGCTCTGACATTCTTATTGAAAAGGTTTGATCAGATGCTTAAAGACAAGGAAACATGACAGCTCAGGATCGCCAGCGTCCATCCTGTGATGGAGCAGGAGAGGTTGATGAGATATCAGATCCTCTCCTCAAAGCTCACCACTGTCTGTGGCTGAGCCAGTCTGTTACCCGTGCTCCGTAAGACGAGTCAGCTGGGTCCACACGACGCTAGCATCACAACTCGTCCGCGCTGACCCAGAGAACTGCTGCAACAACGAAGGCCCATCAACCCATCACTGTTTAATAAGCTTCAAACTTGGAGCAGCCTGTGACAAATATTTAGCTTCAGTCTTCATTTAGCAGTAACTGAAACATTAGAATCTCTCTTTCACTTGAGTTGAACACACATTACAACATCTGAGCAACACAACTGGAAGGATTTAATGGAGAACACCGCCGTCACTGGCCCCAGTTAAGGTCATGAGGAGCTTGTGCACGGCGTCTAGCGAGCCGCGGGATTATCATGCTCATTATGTACTCGGCTTGATGGCAGCCTTTGAGATAACGAGGATGCTGAAAAACGCATTAGGAGCTGTTCAGATTTCCATCAGTGCAGCTGCCAGACGTGTCTTTGTTTACACTCCATTTACCCACGAGGCCCTTCAGCCCTGAAAGGTGCAGCACTTCTCCCTCCCAGCGACAGGAGATGACTCCAAAGACTTAACTTCAGCAACGTGTCCATTAAAAATGTCCTGCACCCACAATTCTACATCAGCTGTTAATGCAGGTGACAGAAAGCTTCATTTGGAAGGAAGAGAAGCCCAAGTACCAGAAGCACTTAACTGGTCTTAGGTAGAGAATTCAAAGCAGCTTCCATGCATTGGAGGTACCTTATCAGCAGGGACACACGGACCCACACATGTGGAGACGGAGGCTCAGCGGCAAACACAGTGGCTGCAACCCAAAACAGTCCGAAGGCAATTATAGCTTCTGCGGATGAAACCAAGCCACGCGAGCAGAGCCCCTCGTCTGCAGAGCGCAGGTTAAGAGTGAGGCGAGGCAGGTTGGTCCACACAGAGCCCTCCTGAGCTCAGACGAGGCAGAATCACATCAGCTTTTATTAAAAAGAGAGAGGAACAGCCACCTTTTTTAAAATGATGAAATAAAAAGTGAAGCAGTGGTGACTTGATGAATACAAAGACAGGAACTTAATCAAAGAACAAAATTAGTGACTCTTCAATCGATCATCTAGCTCCATTGCTAATCACTTTGTTTTTGTAGCAGCCTGTTGCCTTCAGGTTCTTTGATTTCTTTCTTTATCTAAAGAGAGAATAACAGGAAATCACAGCAGCAGCCTCAAACTTTGCCGAAAACTTAATTGATGATAAACAAACCAAAGCCCCTAGAAGATATTTCACCGCCTGAATTCCAAAGCAGCAACAAAACCATTTCTGAGCCGGGCCTACTGCGAACTTCCAGCTATCATCATCACTGAGATTTCAATCGCCAATCTATGCTAATTGGGTTTTCAGAAGTGACAGAGCCTGTGCTCCGCACAGATGAATGGGAGTTGATAAAAGAGGAGAGCGGGTGGCTTCTCTCCATCTTCAACCTATTTCAGTCCATGGTGATTTGTTGAAGCAGTCAGAAGCATTGGAGGCTGCTGTGACACGGTGAAGCCACCTGCTGTTCTCACTGCAGTGTCTCAATAAAAAGGAGTGATCAAATCTCACTCTGGCCACTGGCAGGACCCCCCCCCCCCCTTATTACAGCCTAATAGCACGTCAGCTTGGCTTGCGTCCATCTGCGTGATTTGAGACTGGAGCAATGTTTGCTCAGAGACCAGACAGGGATTTCTTCCTTTATTCCACTTCTGCAGGATCACGGGCTCACAGAGAAATGTTGCTATAGAGACTTGTCACTTGATCACAGTTGCAGCTCACAGCCCACACAGCAGGAGAGCCGCTATGTAAATGAAAACAACAGCGAGAGCAAAATAAGCGAGTGAAGAAGAGGCAGCGGCGCCTTTAAAAGCTCTCAGCACTTTATAAAAGCAAGGTTTCTCTAAAGGCTTAGTTTGTGCGCTGCTTCGGGTTCTATCGCAGCTTCCCGTCACGTCCCACCAGCCTCAGGGAGACGTGGAGCCTCACCTCGCCGTCGACAGCGAGGAGCCAGCGGCAGAAGAGACACGGAAGCTGGGTTTTACTGCCCAACGGCAGAGACACGCTTTAGTAAATAAACAGCACCAGTCAACATGAAATATTCCATTAAATAATTATGTTTGTAAAATGAGTTTAAACATTGGAAGAAGGAGAATCAAAGCAGAAAGACGCCAGTGGATTAGTACATGATGAAACAAGACAGGCTTTAACTCCCATCGCTCCATCAATCACACATCAGCTACTCAAGGTTTGTCAGGTTCAGATGTACAAAAACAACTAGGGTGCTGAGTGAAACGAGTATTATTATGGTCCTGATGCTGCTAATGAGCCTCCTTATAGACCAACACGTCCACAGGCCCCATTTGTGTGTGGCAGCAGGCAGCTGGTCATTCACTCATCATCACATACAGGCTGCTGAAGAACACCTCTATCCACCTGATTTGGCTCACCTGTGAAATCTGAGAGTCCTTCATCTCTCCTGAAGGGAGAAGCTCGGCCGCGCTGGCTCCAAGCAGAAATGATCTGAACGTCATGGAAAGAGACGTGGCTCGAGGCCGCCGCTGTAATGAAGGCATTTATTTGCTAAGCGACCACCTTCAGAGTATTGACCAGTAGCAGCGACAATCACAAGCCGCTCAAAGGTCAACCTCTATTCTAAGTGAAGAGAAATCACAGAGCTGCTGCTGCTGCTGCTCATCACAACCAGCCTCTGCTAACCACTCCAAGCAGAGGCTGAGAGCAGACACAGATGTCGCTGAAGAACTGGCCAGGTAGCATCTGCTCAGCTTAAAGGCTCAGGCCTGTCCCAAGATGCTGCCACTATGGAGCACAGCTACGCTCAGTGCGTGACCAGTGGGAAGCAGCTACAGCCAAAGACAGGACCTGTTATTGGTGACGTCCACTGGGTTTGCTCCACGCCAACAGTCCATGTCAGTCCGGCAACATGAGGGCGAGCTCAGAGTGCAGGACCTGAGGGGCTCACAGATCCAACTGGCCTGTGGGAAGCGTCGCATCACTTCTGAGACAACAACCATTTAACATGTTGGATTAGCTGGAATTAAGGACATCTGTTGAGCAAAATGAGGCGCTTCCACTGGTTTTATCCTCCCTGCTGTGACGGCACTAAGCAAACAAGGAAAGTGCCAGAAATGAAGTCAAATGCTGCAGGAGGCAGATCCTCTGGAGCACAGCGTCCGTCTGAGTGGGACCGCAGCTCCGTTCTGTGGAGCTCTAATCACAGGGACCCTCCTGTCGCCAGGTCTGCCTCCATCTGAATGGATTCAGATCATTCTGCACAGCGTCTTTCAACAGGTCTTTCTACTTCTCCCAGCTCAGCGGTCGATTCTCACAGTTGTCATGTTGAACTATTGACCAGAAATAAATCTACCCTGATCAATACCTTTCACCACATTTCTAGCCTGAGATTCTTTGCATATATTAGAGCTTTTTGAAATGTCATCGTATTCACTGCTCACCCAACCAGAGCAGAAATCATTCTCTATTCATCTAGAATCAGTTTAAGGGATTTCACCCAGACGCAGTTTAAGAGATTTATGCAGGACGTGTTTGCTCTTTACTTTAAGAAGAAGAATTAAAAGAAAAATACTAATAAATGCAACTTCCAGTGAGTGGAGCTACTGGAGCTCACATTAGTTTAGTGATGGTAAAGTTGTCCTGCAGGCAGGATGGGGACAGGGGAAGGGAGAAGGGGGACAGCTGGCTCCTGAGAGGCCGATGGAGAGGGGCTGGGAGGAGGGGCGGGAGGCTGCCTGAGCAGACCGAGGGAGTCTGAGGTGGGAGGAGGGGCTGAGCTGGAGGCCAGCAGATGGACCTCCGCAAACAATAGAGGCAGGCAGATGCAGCCACAAAGAGCCGCACACGTCGACGCACAGGAACAAGCGTCCAAACGTGAGGCGGCAGTTCGTGGCACAGTCAACAGAGCTGGGACGGCGTCAGAGTCACACAGAGGAGACACAAACATTTCACATCGATTGACTGGTTTATACTGTATATATACAGTTTCATTGTTTATTTATTAAGTAGAAATAATTCACCCTACTTGATTTGTAAAATATTAGGATGACACCGCATTATTTCCATTGAAAAACATTAGCCCTTGAGGAGTACAGTGAAAAGGTAGTGTAGTAAGTGAACAGCTGCTGTCTCTCTGCAGAGACATTTGAGAACTTCCTGCAGTCGCCCAAAGCCTCTGAGGGACAAAGGGACAGGTTCTGTTGTCCTGCCAACCCCCATCATCTGAGGCCGCCTGGGCCCGAGGCAGACGGAAACCACCCCAACACATCCATGCAGGTTTGCTTATATGATGTAAGAGAGGTGTTCATTCGCTAATAATGGTTCCCTCCAGACATTAAACCTATTCTATTTTACTGCATCCAGTGACGTCCGAGTCCCAGGAGACGCCAGCACAATCACATGGGCCTCGATGGGTGTTTTATCCACTTTAAGCTGCTGGCAGGTGTTTATATCCTGCCTCACAAAAGGGTGTGCTGGGACCTGGGTCCTGGACTCAGCGCTGCTCTACTGGAGATGAAATTTAGGCAGAAGAATCACGGCGCTGGTAGTCCCGGTACCGCCTTTCTGTGGGACCACTGCTCTTGTTCAGCCACCAACGGTTCTGGTAGCATACGGTGCTATAGATGTTCTGAAGCCACATGCTTCAGTTCAATGACCTGTCTATGTTTCCTATGTGAGCACATCTTACAGTGACCTCTGACAGCTGAAGCCAGGCTGAGCCGTGGGCCGGGCTGAGCCGAGGGCAGATGCTGTTAATCAAACAATGTGGCCAAGTTGGGCTTGGCTGCTAATTAGGCTCCACGTCAGACAGGACGCGCAGAGGAGGACCCCAGCACCGAGTCACAAAGCTTCCTGAGATGTCACGATGCCATGAGGCACCTCAACATTCAGCCAAAGCTCAGACTTCGTCTATATTGACAAATGCTTCACAATGCTTCACAAATCACAAGTATTTAGAATTTCCCCCAGAAGTCACACTTTTAACGTTGTCTGACCCAAAGCTTGTGGTGGAGGAGGCCCCATCCTCCCTCCTCCTGCCTCGCCAAGTGTGACGATTTTCAATATCAGTGTATTTGGTTTGAGGCCAGCGGGCAAATATTGACAGAGTGGGTCTGAATGAAAGACGTTCCACTTCAGCTGCCATGCGTCCAAGATGAGTTTTCCTCAGCGGCTGGAGGAGGCTGGAAAACCGGCTCCTCCACCATCAGAACCATCAGCTCTTCCCACCATCAGAATGATCAGCTTCTCCACCAATAGAGCCATCAGCTCCTCCCACCATCAGAACCACCAGCTCCTCCCACCATCAGAACCACCAACTCCTCCCACCATCAGAATGATCAGCTTCTCCACCATCAGAGCCACCAGCTCCTCCACTGCAGCTTTTCAATCCCTCTCGTCATAGTTCATTCTGCAGCCAGAGGTGGAATGTGACGCATCCAAACACACAGAGACCTTGACTCCACCAGTTCCTTGACTCCCAGTGACTCACTCCATCCTGACATTACCTTAACAAGTGTCACCGTTAAAGCCACCAACCAACTGTTTTTTGCACTATTGTTGGTTGTCTGCAATCCCTTCAAATTAAATCTACAAGTCAATACAAGAAGTCAATATGTAATTTACTCATAGCAGGTAGTGATTCAGCCAGAGACTCACCAGCATCATAAACGCTACGGTCTCACGGGTGTAAAGCACCAAAAGGTGGGAAGAACTAAACCAGCAACAGATCGTTAGTTATTAGAGATTTGGAAAACTCGATGGAAGTTCCATAACTCTGAAAACTGTAGAAAGGCATTTTCAAAGCACAACAGGAAGCTGAACAACAAGCACAAACACAAGGAGGCGAAGAGGTCGAAACTGGAGCCAGCATGAACAGAAAAGATTCCAGAACCGACTCATGAATTAAAAGAGCAGTCACGCTCCTCCACTGATGTCAGGGGATGAAGTCAGCATGTGATGTGCTGCCAAAAGTTGTTTAAAAGACAAAACTAGACGGAGTCAAAAGTAGCTGGTTCCGTCTGAGGGAATTAAGACGCTGGCCTTTCCCTCCTTGATGCTGACCAGCTGTTGAAAACCCTCCAGAGAACGTTGAACAGCTTCACTCTGTTTCATATGATGATGTTCGGAATTGATCTCCATCCTCTGCTGTGTCTAATTATACCTCAGGGAGGTAACAAGGGAAGGTGCAGCGGTGTTCATCAGTACTTGTATGGAGGACGATCCTCTTTACGCCTTGTGTTCATCCAGTGAGGATGTTCTACACCACCAGGGACGCCGCTCTTTAGTTTCAGAACTTTTTCGGCTTGTAACTGAAGTGACAGACTCTCAAGATGTAGTTTTAATTACCTCGCTTGGCTAACAGCACAAAGAATGGAGTGATAAAAACACCTTCTACAACACGACTGTCAAGTTGCGCTGAAAGCAACTGGACACTGTTCAAACTGCAATAATCAGCTGAGGGAGAAATGCAAATTCACCCATTTACAAGGTAAACCTGTAAAACAAATTCAGCCTCAATTACACGGGCCGATGCTTTGCAACAATTATCCACCCATCACAGAACACAAAGTTCATTTTAATTAGGTTTTTTCCCCACAGCTCCCACAGAAATATATTCAGGGGCCTGTAAAACGCAAAGCTGCCACGATGAGGAGAACTCCACTAATGAAGAGCAGCTCTGGAACTAAACTGACATATTATGAACCTCCGCAGCTTTTTGTAAAGCGCTTTTGTTTCTGTCAAATAAGCCAGTTCCATTTTTGTGTCACTTTGGAGATGAACTATGGATCCTCACAGACCAGCTAGGAGGAAACTCTGTCCAACCCCACAGGAGTAGAGGAAGTGGAGGAGAAAGTCTGACATCACTTAATTGACTCAAAGCCACAGTTTGTATCTAATTTGTCAAAAGGCTCTGAAGGTTTTATTTAATGCCTTCACAGCCCGTCAGTCAGACCTGCATCCGGATTATGCTGCAGACGACGCATCGAAGAGAGGAAACTCAGAACAGGGCTTAAAATATTACACTGACAAAACTTATATCTTAAAATGTAATTAAAAAGTAAATCTAAATAAAAACAAACCGTAGGTAGGCAATGAGCATGTTATTAACATTACATTATTACTGGCATCTCTCCTGTATCTACAATCAACAGAACATGTAGAATCAGCAGAAGTGCCGTTCGGCCTACCTGTCCATTCTGAAGTTCATTGAGGCCTTTGCACAGCGTCTGATTCTGCAAAACACAAAGGAAACAGGAGACATGAGTAAAACCAGATGTCACATAACACAATTACGTTTTTGAAAACTCCAAGCTTTAGCCACGCTGCAGCAGGAGCCCATGGAGCAGCAGCTCTCTGCTGCTGTCACAGCTGCTGCGTCAGGTCTGACGCCTGTGCTCTAATGGACACATGCAGGAACGTCTGTGGTGGAAATTTCCTATAAACAAGTGGATGAGAGAGTTGTCTTTTGTGTGATTTATTATAAAAATAAAGGAAAATAAAAATAATGGGGAAAGCCAATCAAAAACATGGATGTTGATCGCGCACATCAACTAACCAAAAACCAGCAATCAGTGCTCACACCACGAAGGTGTGATGCAAAGAGCCCACGATCCTCAAGCTGCGTCTGCCTTTTAAGCCCTCTGTCTGACTATGGTGGAACGTCTGTGTAGCCCAATCAGACTGCATGCACCCTCTCATCCCTGTGTGGAGATGTTTTTAATTCTCACACCTGCATCTGGTTATCAGAGAGGAAGGAGCACTAATTCTCAACAGACAGAGACACAACTCCCCGGCCTTGGGTTTGGGCGCTAGAGTCCAGAGTCTATCAGGCAACCACTGAACAATCTAGGTGAAATGTCAAATACATAAAACGGATGTAAAATATTAATTGCAGAACATAAGTCATAATCATATAATGACTGCATAGTGCAGCAACAATTTTTCCATTACACGTCACAGAGCCTTTACTGTGTCACTGCAGCGAGGCAGCTGGTTAGCAGCGCTGTGTGTGGACCGTGGCATTGGGACGTGTAGAAGCAGTGCGCTGATAGCTTCCCATCAGCTAAGCTCAGGAGCCGAGCCGAGCAGAGCGTCGTAGCACGCTGCTCTCTGCCTGTGGCTGCTTCCACACAGACCCTCAGTCTGAGCTTTCTACGTCTGGCAGCAGCGCCAGAGTGAAAACCGAAGAAGACGACCTCTGCTGCCACAGCAGCAGTGGTACAGACACGATCGGAGGACGTGCAGGCGTTAATCACCTGGTGGCGCTCTGCAGCCACTGCATTCTGTGGCTCACCTCCCGTCGGGCGGCTGCAGAATCACGTTTAAACATGATTTACCTCCAGCACAGTCAGTGATGTCAGCACATTGTCTCTCCAGCCAGAGGTTTTTACCCACTCAACCGTAACAGGAGGTTTTTCGCGATTCCAAAAATGGATGTAAACACTGTTACAACGACATCAGAGAAGCAGCAGCGTCCGCCAGAGCAGCTGGTTCAGAAGTACTAATCTTTAATAATGTCAATATTCCTTCCACTACGCTGGTGACTGGACAAAGGGCTGCGGCTCACTATAAACTGCCAACAGATGTACTGTGATGTAAGTTAAAAAGGCCAATACACTTTCCTTCGCAAATACATTTGGTGAGCAAGACACATGAAGAATGGCTCCCTGACTAAATCTTCTGCTGAATGCATCTGAATGATGCTTTCTGTGGCAATATAATCCTCCCACTTCCCCTGAATGCAACAAAATGAAAACAAATGGCATTTCCACCCATATTAACAGCCAGAGCATCTGTTCAAAATGCACACAAACACAGCCGGCTTCTGCTTTCTTGTTAGCAATTGGATGGGGAGGCTTTCTGGGGAGAGCATTAGCGCTGTTTGGCTAACTCTGACGGGCTTCATCTCTCAAGAGCTGCAACCGTGGAGCCTCGTGGGAAACGGCAGCCACCTGCCCAGCTCCCAACACTCTGCTGTCCAATGCAGAGAGCCTCGCCAAATGTCGAGAAATGTGTCTTTGCTGGTTTAATCAATAAGAGGAAACAGCCAAGTGTCCAAGCAACTTCTTAGGATCATTTCAAGTGAAGGTCATAGTCAGAGACTATTGTTAATTAGGCTTCATAATATAATCGTATGTAATAATCAAAAAGTATCTAAAAACCAAGATGTCTTCATTTTGAAAAAGTCAGGAACTCTACAATGTTCATTTCTACTATTTTTCCTGTCTGGTGCGAGCACAGAACCCATTTCCTGACTGTTATAAATGAAAGGTTCATCCACTGGAAACCTTGAATATGCCGGAGGCTCATCCTCTGGGAACCAGAGACATGTCCAGCCAAGAAGTAGTAGTAGTTTAAATGATTGCAGTTTGTTATCCTTGACTACTATTACCAATATTCAATACTTTTTATTCCCCTAACCTTGACAGCAAAAGCTAATGTCCAGGATGGAAGGCGTTTGTCCTCTGAGCTCCTTTAATGTGCTCAGTCAGATTAATCTCAGTCTGACCTTTAGATGTTGATTTTTCTAGCAGTGAATTCAAAATGTTGTTGCCCTAAGGAGAAAACCAGGCAGCCTCAAAACCTTAATTATTTATCCTCTGTGGACCCCAAGCACCCAGAGAATTATTCATAAAAATCTTGGCCATTGTTGTTGAGACACTGTGTCCAGTATTAAAGTGTTGAAATTCTCATTATTTCCATCCAGAAAGAAACAAGCTATTCTTTGGAAGTGTACACTTTCTTGTTTACCAGCCTGAAGACAAATATGGGACGATGGCGTTCACATGGGGCTGGAGGCAGTGTGGTGAGGAGGTGTGAGGAGGTGGGAGGAGGTGACGGAGCTGGGGCTGGGCTCAGAGGAGGCCCGGTCCCGGCGTGGCAGCGTGAAGCTGAACATGCTCCGACATGCCAGTGTTCAATTAGAGGTGTGGCTCTCACATATTCACAGCTCCAGCAGGAGAAACAGCCACTTAGTTACAGTGAAAATGACTGTTAGAGCGTCATTAAGGACGCCTGTGGATACAGTTGATACAAGTTAATTAAAACAACCTCTTGGAGCTCCAGTCAACAGATGTTCAGTCATTTTCATTTTCAAGAAAAGCATTTTTCTTCGCAACAGTTTTAGACCGAGCACCCAGAGCCGCACAGCAGTTTACAAAGCTTTAAGTCAAACGCCACTAATGCACTAGTCCACAATATATGCTAATGTGCACAACCCCAACATTTAAACACAACACAAAGACAGACGGGACAGAGGCAGTGAAAGGAGGAGCAGGAGAGGACTGCTCACACCAGAGCTCCAGCACCACATCACACCCCACGTCACATCAAATAATAATAGAATAAACACGTTTTACTGTTTGTTACTTATCGATTGTGTCCGTTTATAAAATGGAATGATTTGTTAATCAATGCATGAGTTTGTTATTTCCAACCAAAGGACTTTTTTCCAGTTTAACCGGCAACGTGTACAGACTAAGAATAATGAGATGTTTGAAATTTCATACTGTGCCTTTTGTGAATAACCTCATTTCAAGCTAATATTCCTTTCATTCTAACATGAAGCACTGATTTTAGGCTTGTTTCCAGTTCTCGCCATCAAAGGCTCCATGTGGTTTAAACCGGCTCTGTGCTTCAGCTGTTGCTGCAGAGAGCTGGACTTCATGGAGCTACAGACTCGTGGCCTCTGTTCGCCTGTGGGAGCTGCCACAGCATCACTCATTTCTGGTCGGGACCTACAGACAGGACGCGGCGTCTCACTCCATCTCAACACCATCACACAGCAAATTGCCTTTTCATTAGAGGCAGGTAAATGAAATTGTCTGTGGTCTCTGCTGCACGTGAGGTGGAAGTCAGCTGGTTGCAGACTGAGCTGGAGGGAACCGGGCTCACCAAGGCTCTGGACTGAGCCTGACTCACTGACACTGATCTGGGCCTGTGGATACGCTGCCATGATGGTGTGATCCACAGTCACACTGAATGGTAAACACCACTATTACTTACATCAAATTAACATGACAACCGTTATCACATTTGATTTATTGCCAACAATTACAATCCATAACATGATGTGGATGAATCCTGTTCATCCATCAAGAACCACTTGGCTTGTTCTGACTTTCAGAATTATTGTGCATTTATCCATTTATATCTCCCACCTATGATACAACCTTTATCCCTGTTTTCAAGCTGTAAACTGTAAAAGCTCTCCATAAAGTAACTATGACATCATTATTTTTAGAATAATAAAAGATTCTTTAAAGCCACTCACACGATTTCTTCTTCCCCTCACTCCTGCATCAGAGATCTCTGCGCTCTAGCACATTTTTGCCTGTAGACAAGTGAGCGCTAGTGTAAAATGGTGGCTGTATCAAAGAAACCCTTTGATTTTGAGGAGCCAAATGCAAAATGCTTGTCTGTTGAGCAGACGAATAACAAAGCTAGCCCAAACAGCCCAAATGACGCCTGGCATCCAGGGATCGGTAGCTGCCTTTCACAAACCTCAGATTCTCTTTGTGGGACAAGACTTCAGACTAAAATCAGTCCTTTGTAGTCGGTGATCAGTTTTCTAATAACTGCATTTCCTTTAGCCTTTGATCATTTCTGCATTATATTCCAGTTCATGATGTTCCACTGCCTTCCAATTTCCACTGCAAAGACTCGTTTCTACTAGAGAAGCAATTTTCTGACTCAGTCTGATTTGTCTTCTATTGAAGCTCTGGAACCTTTGAGTCCATTTATACAGGACCATCAGCATCACTTTCTAATTTTAGTGGTAGTTTCAGTTCATCTTATTGACATTAATCTGACAAAGAAAACACCACCGAAAGGTCAAATTTTCAATCAGATAAAATGCTGCATTCCAATCAGACACATAAGCTTAAATCATGTAAATGGTGACATCAGTGACTCTATGCTGGTAAACAAAACTCCATGAAGCCCAAGTAACAATTTCATCCATTTCACTGAATACCCAACTTGTAGCCAACTTGTCCAAACCCCAGCCAATTACAATAGTACAGATGTGATTTAGGATGTGAGCACACCTGGACTCATCTCGAACGACAGGTGTAAACAAACTTCACTAAATAAAACGTCAAGCATACATATAGATAAACAACAAGAGCTGCAGCAGACAGACAGCACAGTGAACGCAGTGGTACAGTTAGGTGGAGGATTCTGATCGGATGAGAAGCGTCCACTGTCACATGGTTTGGTATAAAGTAGGAAACAGGCTGGTTCCACCACGCGAGATGAAGAAGGGTCACATCACACATCACAGGAAACGTAACTGTGTTTAATGCTACTAAAGAAATGTGGAAAAAATGACTTAATGTGTTGTAAAACACATCCAGACTGGTCCGAGCCTTTGATGAGTAGATCAGTGCCTTCCACCTTCCTATAAACACCTCGACAGGATTCTGGCTGTAAGCGGAGGTGAAGACAATAATTGTGACTGCAGCAGCCTCAGAGCCAGGGGTCAGTCTCCCAGCGCCGGCTTTTATTCAAAGTGCCTGTTTGTAGACAGAATAGCATGAGTGGGATCCGGCCTCAGTCCTGCTTCTGTTAGTGAACAACCTTATTTTTGTGCCTTGTTATATTTGGCATGTTGCTACGGAAACTAGCCTTCATTTAAGAACTATTGTTGCCTCTTACGAAGGGCAGAACAAACTGTGCAATGCTTTTCTCTGGCTTCTGAAGGATGCCTTTGACATAGAGCTCAGGTACAGACGAACCAAAGCAGAACAAAAAACTCTGGCAGGCAAGTCATTATTTCTCATTAAGCAAAGCTGCACCGTAATCACTCCGCTTTTCCAGGCACGGATTCAGCTGACCGCCGAATAACGTGCAGCCAACGGACGCACAAAGCACACGCTCGTCGCTGGAAGCTGTGTGGAGACAATATGGATACAGAGTCCTCAGAAATAACAGCGCCTGTAGGCAGCAGCGCCACTTCAGCTCACTCCAAATAATTGGGTTAATTTAGCCGTTTAGCGCGATGACGCCCCAGGACACCGCCCCAAAAACTCTACAGCCGCTAATAGTTCAAGCCAAATAAAACCTGGAGCTGAGCGTCTCCGGCTCGTCTGCAGCTTCCACACGGTTGCTGCCGTTATCTCCTTCTCTGGGGCACTTCTGTACAAACTCCATTTATTTTTAATTGCTTTCCAGCATTTGTCCACATCTTTGTTTACGTCTCTGCGGCCTCCGATAAGCAAAGCAATAATGGGAAATTAATTTGAATACATTTACAGAGGTAGCCAAAATGTCAGCCTTTGGCTGGTGAACTTGTGGGCACAGGGAGAAGCCATTCCTCTGATGAACCCGCAGCTTTCATTAGTTTTCTGTGCAGCGTCTAGACTTGCGCACAAAGCAGCTGGTGTCCTGTCCAGACTACATGTAAACATAATGTATGTCAGAGGCCAAGGGAGCCAGCAGCCGCGTGGACGGAGGGTCAAAAGCCCCACACAGGCAGCATCACACGGGTCCGATGGAAAGTCCTCGTCAACCGAGATAACGTTTGTCAGGAGGCAAGAGGCTGAGATGACTTTTATTGAAAAAAACTATTATGTGTTTAGCAGAAAAGTGTCCTATAGTGTTCAAAAGTAAAAACGATTGTGACTAAGCCTCAACTGAATAATCAATAGGAAACAACCGTTTGCTAAATCTCTCTGACAGGCTTCTCTAAATACTACAACACCCATAATCCATAATCATCCTGTTGCCATGGAGACAACAAAGCATCTCACAAGCAGGCCTCATACGCCTTCCTCCTTTGCTCATTCTTTTTCACTGATGCATTCATGTGACCTGTCAAAAGTCAGAAAAATAAAGACTCCAGCAGGAGAATCTTGTAGATGTGAAGGCTTGTATTGAGCCTTTCCTCACATTTTGTCCCTCTTCACTCTAAAACGACATCCCATCACTTCTTTTACAACATCAGTCACAATGACCTTGTCAAGGAAAAACAAATTTAAGTCCCCGTTATTATGCGTGGCTCTTTGTTAGTGACTGACTGGCAGCACAAGGACAACACCCCTCCAAAGCTAGCTTCAACCCCCAACTCCCAGCTCCCTGAGCTGCACGCTGTGTGGGGGATTCAGGTTTTAGCCACTCTTTGTTGCCTTAGTTCTGTTCAGTAAATCCTGATCACCACTAACACAACCACAAGTCAATACTTTTAACAGCCAACCTGCCCTTCAGCTCAAGGCCATCCCCCGACCTCAGGAAACATTTAAATAGTTTGAGTCTAACTCAGACTATACAGTAAGTTTTAACATCTTTGACATCATGGCTGCAGCATTCAGGGAAATTCTGAGGCCTTGAATATGGATAGAAGGCATTCTCCAGGTGCCTTTGTGAAATAATGACTCTTAAGACAACTATTTCCTCTGAACTTTAGTTACCAGGCAACTTGGCTGCACATTTTAAGTGAGACGTGATTAAGCCAATGTATTATTCTCTCCTCTGGAGGCCCGATCAAGCACATTTCATTCGAGGCCTGTTACTCATGCTTTTAATTCTTCTCTTGCAGCTCTTTATTAAGCCAAAGAAAGTCGACCCATTTGCAAAACTAACTGGTGCTGCTGTTTCTGAAGAGTGACTGTGTAGCAATAACAACCTGGCTAAAACATGTTGTTGATGGCTCCCTGCAGCCACGGAGGCCGCCTTGGCAGGCACGTGACACGTCTGAGCTCAAACAACAAAATCCTTTTCAGGTTTAATCACAGACATGTTGCTTTATTTACACTTGCACATTAATGTGCCAGTTTCCAGAGAGAGACCCGTCTCGTACAGTGGCGTTCCCTCCCGGTGAGCAGGGGTTTATTTACAGACTCGCACACCTTTAAAAGCACAGCAGGGCTATTAATAGCTAGCCCTGATCTCTAGTCTGCATACGAACCATGCCATCTTCTGGCTGCAGCGGAGAGAAGAGGCTGAGCAGACGACCGAGCAGCGTGGAAGTGGAAGCAGAGAGGTGAGCGTTTGTGGAGGGCTCACATGCGATAAGAGGCCAGAGACACTGGAGAAATGTGTCACTGCACCTCAGGTGCCTGGCTCCATTCCAGACAGAAGCATCCTATTCAACACCACGCGGAGCCACCGCAGCGCAGGGGCAGGAGATTTAATTTAGTTTAAGTAGTAATTATTCATTTTATCTTGGCCTGGGTCTGTATTTATTCACTTTTAATTAAATTCTTATTTTAGGCAACGTTTCAGTCACAGGTTACCTTGTATCAAGCTTTTAGAGGCATGAGACTTTAATTCAAAATGGGTAAAGAAACCATTTAATAGGACCAGATGCAGATCAGAAGTGGGAGAAGACGGTAATGAAAACACAATCATACTAATCACTCCTCGGAGCCGGGACGAGTTTGAAAGGAGCCATTAGCTACAGTAATGTTGGCCAACTACATCGCCCAGATCAGACAGACGGCATCATGTTTCATTGAAAACACTGGACTTTAAAGCCCAGTTGGTAGCAGAAGAAGAGCAACCATTTTGTTTGGGCCTGTGGAGGAACCAGAGTCATCGTGAGTCCTGTAGCTTGTATCACCGGCGTTGCCTGCCCTCAGTCTGCTCCCATCGATCCCCTGACAAGCATCTTCTCCATATCAGATCACCAGGTTCCCCTTTGAACGCGGCTCCAGCTGGAGATGTGAGTCACAGGTCAGTGGAACGCAACAGAACAAACAGGAGGAATATGGGGATATTTTTGGTGAGTGAGTCACACAGACGCTCCCTTTTCTATGCTTTCATTTCTTGGTTTAATGTCTATGTGCCTGAGTGTTTGAGCTATAATGAGCCAACACAAGGATTCCACTGGATGCTGTATTTTATGCTCTGAAACACAACATGGCCTCATCTATGACGGCATGTACAATAGTAGCTACCCAGTAATTTATCTTATTTCACTTCAAGAGCCTAGACGTTCACTGAATGTTAACAGGCCACGGCAGCAGATTTATTCAGTGAAATGCCAAGAGCTAGAATTAGACTTTAATTCATACCTGCAGGAGGATCAGGTATTACCTCTCTACACCATGTGAAGCTCAAATCGCGTTAACATCTGTAAGTGTTGGATTATGTTCTGGCTTCACATACGGCGATCGTTTGTTTTGTTCACCATTAAAAAGCTTTTATCCTCCCGTCCTGACTAGAAACCACCGCAGCCAGGACATACTGTCATTCAACCACTGACAGAGATTTGGCCAGAAGAAGAGATCTGGACATCAATGTAGAATTAGTGAGCTTTGTCTACTCCACTCCTTCATGAATGCACCTTTGTGACTCTGTCCTCACTTCAAAGCAGAGAGACTTTGGAGCCAGAAATGTCCCCAACTTTGAAGCCGGTGGAGGCGGCTGACGGTAGGAGGGGCCTGGATGAAGGCTGAGACCCTCCCCAGAGACTTCTCCACTACAGCACCAAAGAAACACACTGCACTTCAAAGCTGAGCTGCTGCTCCGCGGTGCAGAGCCACCGACTTCACTGCGTCTGCTATGTCAACCGCTGCCTTTACAGTTGGACCGGACAGCTCAGTATTTCTGGCTGACACAATGGTCACCGTGTCATAATACAGACTTAACCTGTGTTCTGTCCACACACGGGTTCTCATGTACACTTTAAATGGGCCATCATCATCATCATCATCACCACCGTCAGAAACCCTTCCTTTATTGGCCTTTAGTCAACTGGGTCCCTGTTCAATTTAATGGGCTTTAGCCCCAGTAATGGTTCCTGGACCTGGAGAAGAGGTGTCCTTGAAAAGACACTTCACACTGGCTCCCCTGGTGCCCTGCGTGGCAGCCCATAGCTCCCCAGGACATGGATTGAACACATCTTTGTAAAAGTTAAACACAACAAAGACAAAATAGTTTAATATATGAGGTAACGCCAACTGTTCCATCAATCCATGAGGTGTAGCTTCATTAAATCATCATACTAGGACAGGAATAGCATTAGCATGTCGGATTGATGCTGAAGCTCAATAATGTTAATCATTATGCTTAACAAACAGAGTAATAATAGTTTCAGTCGGTGGGAATAAAGTGTTTGTGATTAGAGCTCATGCAGAGGTAAATTTAGCCAGAAACACCAAAACCCAAAAGGAAAAAAGAGAAAACGCATCAGCAATTTATGGTATTAAGTCTTTACTCGGCTGCTTTCCAAGGCAATGTTTGTGTCGCTCCTGCTTTGATTAAAGGGATTTTCAAAGATTATACTCCCCGCAAACTAGAAAGGCATTATCAGCGTTAAGGCAGCAATGCCTTGAGCTATGCTGCAGATCTGTGCATGAGATCAGATTGGAGAGAGAAGACGGGATTAGACACACAGAGGGGTAGACAGAGGCATGATCCCCAAGACACCACAGAGATCCCTGCATCCCCTTCATATCTGGACCAAGACCTGATCCACAGCGACACCAGCAACCACAAGAGCTGAAGGGAGAAACTTTTTCAGCTTCTACTTTGTTTGAAATCGGAACAAGGCATTTGTCATGTGACCACAGAGCAACTTGAGCATCATTGACTATTTTTACTAAAAAGAACAACAATTCCTGATACTTAAAGGATGAGTCCTAATGGTTTTACTGTTGGTACTGGTTGGCCTTGAAAATGAAAATTCAAATATCAAAATTAGAGGCTGACCACAGCCTTAGATGAGGATATACCATTAAGCCCCGATGTGCTTTTCTCACAGACTTCACAGAAGATAAATACCAGAAACTAGTTCAGCCTGGAAAAATTTCACTTTATTAAATTGTCTAATCCCGACTTCCTGGATCGCAGACACATAAACCGCTCACACCTTTTAAGTCCATCCCTGCATTTAGGTGCTGGGCAGCACTTTAGAGCAGGCCCAGCATCAAGCGACACATTCATCTTCATCTCCGTCCTTTCATGGAAAACAGGGAAGCCTTTAGTGAATCAGGACAAGTCCTGGGCCAAGACGCAGACAAGGTCCCACAAGTTATCATCATCTACTGTTCACTGTGGTGAATAAAGGTTCAAAGCAGGAGATGAAAAAAGCAAAGACAGATGAGACCAAGAGTCTATGTGCGTGGTAAATAATGAGCCTTGGCGGAAGAAGGTTCTGCTTTAAGAGAACCCTTCAACAAAAACGTCAAACAGTCCGAATCAATATGGAACATTTTCTTTGTTTAAACAGGACACAATCAAGATCTGCCTGTGGCTGTTTCCTGACTGTTAAACAACTGCATGATCATTAAAAATTAATTTCATGAAAGTCATAAGATGCTAATGAGACCTTTCTGCAGGCTATAACATTTGTTAGTATTTTAAACATTCTATAAAGAACATTTACACAAAAATATAAATACAGCTCTGCCATTTAGAATCAGCTTCAGAAACTTAAAATATTCAGAAGGTTGGCTTATTTTTATTTATCTAGGAACGTAAAAAAATCTATGCATTTAAAGTTGAATAAAGTTAAAGTTTGGAATACTAATAAGTGTAACTGTAACTGTAAATATGTGAAACACTTTCATACAGATGAACATTTGGTTCTAAATCTGAGTTTCCACCTGTGAAGACCAGAGACGTGCAGATGAAGTTTATTTATTGACAGCTCCAGTGAGGCAGCGTGGGACGCCTTCGTTATCATCTGGGTGATGACCCTCCACACAGAGAGGGATGATGATGATTATGATGAAGGCAGCACAGCCTCAGGCGTGGGCCGTCAGTCAGTCAGTCAGTCAGACAGACAGACACATGACTGCTAATGAAACAAGCACAACTAAAGTGGAGGGAATTGGTTTGGAGACCCAAACAGTCAATTTGATGTTGCATTAGACCAAACAAAGCATCAATGTTTGCGTCTGAGAAGCTCCAGGTAAAACAGAGCGCGTCTGAAAATCCAGCTGTGACCTTTAAAAGTGCCAAGGATGCTTGATCCGTCTGCTCCACATTCCCGGTAATCTGCATGGTCCTAATGTGTCCTGCTGCTTTAGATCAGCCTGACTTTAGCTCCAACCCCACCTGATCACATTTCCAAAGGCTCTTTGAAGTCCCCCTTGCTGATACAGAGGCCTACATCCTTGATGCTGAGCATCGTCTCCGTTTAGAGAGATGCCGCTCGTAGCCTCAATAATGCATAAAAACAGGGCACTGTGGGACAGTGGCCTAGGAGGAGTGTGTGAATGAACAACGCTGGAAGGAAGGCCAGCAGAAAACCACTCCCCCCACTCTTCTAACAGGAATTTTGGGCCCAGTCAAGCAGCTTAGAGACAAAAGTTGTGTTTTATCGTCAGTGAAAAAGCTGCAGCGTTACAAATGTTCACACATGTCAGGCGTACAATCAGAGCCTGATGCCGACGGCAGGAGACCAATTTCTCCAAGCTGAAGTACAAAATGGTTTCCATAACAAAGACTAATCAGAGTTAGACTGAGAATTTTGTGCTCTTTGTTCGTCTTTTTCCATAATTGACCTCTTTCTGGTAAGGTCTGTTTAGCTGGGTGAGTGAGTCCATTGTTTGTGCCTAAAAAAGCCTAGATGAACAAGCCCCCCCTCCAACACACACACACACACACACACACACACACACACACACACACACACACACACACACACACACACACACACACACACACACACACACACACACACACACACACACACACACACACACACACACACACACACACACACACACACACACACACACACACACACACACACACACACACACACACACACACACACACACACACACACACACGAAACAAAAAGCTAATCAGGGAGCAGAGACCGAGGCCTGGACAGCAGGGGCTGAGAAGGAAGCAGCTGCTGTTAGGAAGACAATAAGTTGCCTCGTTCCTCTGACAAACAGGACCAACAACCTGGATATCAACAGAGAAGAGCAAATTAATTACTTAGTGAACTGGTGTTTACCTGGAAAGTAACTGAGCTATAACTTCACCAGAACCAGTGATTGTTTGTGATCATTACGATACAGAAGTAGTCTCAGTGGACAGTCTGGCCTGTAGTAAACTCATGGCTGGGTTCAAGTAAAGCAGGGACAAAGTAAACATTAAGTAGTTCATTTAGTTCCCTTTGGAATGAGCCTCCTGCTGGTGGAGACACTTACTAGCTAACTTGGGGTTATGGCTTGTGTGAAGGGACCATCACACTCTAAGTAACACTGTAGCTGATACGCTGCCAGTCCGTGGACGCGACATCAAAGAATTCAAACAAGTGATCATTTGAAACTAGCAGTGGTTTGACATTATTCATGGGCCTGCAGCCATAGCCTCCCCATCATTAACCATTTAACAGAGCCATCTGAGCCAATCAGGAGTAATGAAGCTGAAGAGGCCTGAATCAACAGCTCCTCTAATATTATACGCTCTCTCTAAAACCTCACAGTTCAATGCAAGGAGCAAACAGGGCAGGTCTGATCCTGCTTAACTGATCCCAGTACAGGAAGACAGGATGTGCTCTGGTGATGCCAGTAGAAAGCAACAACAATGATGATGGGAGCTCTGCATCCATCACTATTTTCATTCTTCTCTGCTTTCTTGACGCTGTAAACTCCCCAAACTCAAGCACTCTGCTCAATGTTTAATCAGAACGACCTCTTTAGTTCAGGGGATGAATAAAAGATTAAAGAGAAGCCCAGTTAATACAAAGGCAGCAGGGCTGGAAAAGAGGAAGCCCACTTCCAACCCTTCTCCAGGACTGCACCACTCTCCTGTCAGCTGAACTAACAGGTGGGCCACTGGGTCACCCTTCACGGCTGGGAGTCCATCCATCACAACCACAGAAAAATGGCTCTTAAATCTGAAATTTTCTTTTTCAAAGATCATAAACAGAAACTGAAGCTTTCATGGTGAACCACTAGTCAGTCTAAAGACATCATCCAGCACCTGTGTCAGAGACGTTGCGATCGATGGCAGAAATAATTGTTAGTTTCAGCCTGAACTGGGATCAAAACCTCTCGTACCTGAACAAAAACGTTCATTGGTAAAAGTGGTCACGAGGCTCCAGAGACACGGCGGCCTGCAGGCATGAGCGTCTGGGGCCAAACAGGAGGGAGCTTTTAGGTTTGCTGTGCTGCTATCAACATAGACACGTCATTATCAGACGTGTCTATGCTGCAGTGCTTCACAGAGCGTTCACCTTAACGCTACATTTAATCTTTTTAATCAAGTTATGGAAACTTTAGTCAACATGAAACTGATATTGTAAGTATTGTATTCACTTCTCACATTGTGACGTTACTATGAACGTATCAATTATTAGTTCCATCATCAAATTCCGCTGTAGAGGAAAGGCTGCTGGGTAAAAAACCCACAGGCTACACATCACCCAGGTAATACACGCGCTCCTGCTGTTTGGAAAAGCAGCTGCAAGAATCCCAACGTGATGAAAATGCGATGCAACGCCGTCAGGTTCAGATGGTGAAGCTGCCGTGTTCTGGCAGAGCTGCATGTACACTAAACTCTCTGTCGCTGTCTGACAGATGGAGGTGAAGTGGGTTATGGGAGCAGCGGGCTGCTACAGCCCATCATCCTGTCAGTCTGTGGGTTAATTGAATCAGATGTGAGCAGGGCGTCCCCAATGTCCATACATGCGTCTCTGACTGATCCCAGAGCTGCATGACACCAGAAAACCCAACAAACCTCTGCGAGAAGGAACCAGGGAGCAAAGGAAACTCATGACACCAGCCTTTGTGTCTCCCAATAAAGACTGCAAGCACCAAAGAAGCTTTCCTGTGACGTTCAAAATAATAGTCTCTCAGAGAAAGTTAGTAATGTTCAGTCAAATCTACAGGAAGGTTTTATTCTCCAGATCTTTTTAAATGCTTCATTATAATCTTTGCTAAGTGGCCAAGGATTCACCACACAGTACACACCGTCACCTTGATGTACTGTAGCCTGGATGAAAAAACACCCTCTACTTGGTTTAATCACCAGTTAATAAAACATGTACTTTTTCTAACCGGCCTGATTTGCCGTCAACTATTTAAAGGTTTAAATGAACTAACCTGGGCAGGTTTAAGTATCAAAGGGTCAAAAGTTGAGTCTGTGATCTCTGTGTCCTTGTTGAATTCTCACATGAAGTCATTTCAGATGTTCCTGTCAAAATAATGTGCCATGAGGCCAGAGACTCTGTAGCTCAGCGTTTTGATGGAGCGGGTCCCTGGCCGCGTCCAGCTGCTGACGGTGCACAGCTGCCGACCGAAGCCTCGGCCGCTGATGCACCCGGTTATCAGCTCGGAGACGAGCCGGAAAACCTTATCTAGAAAAAGTCAATACGGCTGCCGTTCCTAATGCCGCGCCCTTTACACAAAAGAGAAATGGTTCAACAAGGGCCTGATTCTAATCTCAGAGAAAAGCACCCTTTACACTGCAGCGTTCAAGGTGAGTTTACCGACCGCTGCAGGTCTACAGGCAGGTTGAACACTCTCAATGTAGCTTCATTCGTCCTCAAATGAATGAAAACCTGCACTAAACAATAGTGAGGAGTGACTGGCAACAACAGTAGCACTTAACAGTTCCTCAGTCAATCTATTGACAGAATTTATCAGCAGTTGCTTTGTTAATTATGGGGGAGCACAGTCTAACTTCCTGTGGTTCCCACCATCCAACTAGACAGAAAATGAGAACATTAGTGTATATAAAAGCATCTACTGTGTATTTCTAACTATGATAAAGTATAAATGTGCGGAGGTGGGTGCGTGTGGAGGTGGTACCATAATGAACATGAGCTCAGACAGTTTTATAGCTAATAATGCATCTATGCATCAGTTAGATTTCCTCACGTTTAAACCCTTCAATCATTCGACCAACGGTTTTTGCTGCTTTGCATATGTAAACATTGTACTAATCTGTAGACGGCACCGCTTCTTTTTAAATGATAAGAACATGGAAGTTTGTATCATCCAGCAACATTGTGCGCTTCAGGAAACGCTCAGCTGACTATTGTCTGCTGATTGACAGATAAGGGGTGACTCAAACCTAAGCTGAACTTTAATCTGTTATGCATGAAAGCCCTGGTGTGTACAAGCGGCAGTCGTGTCAGGAAACATGATCAGAAAGACGTTATTCATCTTGTCAGACGGCTGGACAGAGTGGGAGGAAGGACTAAATACGGCCTGTATGAAAGTTGTCATGTCTTGGTCAGACCAACATCCACACAGAAAAATTGTGTGTGATTAACTAAATGCATGAACCTAGAGACCTCCAAACTTTTATTGTGAAGGTCTGAGAGGCAGACTAACGCAGGAACAGAAGTATACCCACACAGCCACGGTCCAAGTGACTGGACGTGGTGAGACGGGTTGCTACGATACTGAGAGGGTGAGAAAATGTGAGGAAGTTCATTAAGGTTGAGTCTGAGGCTCCACAGAGAGAGAAAACAAATGAGTGCAGCTTTTGTCCCCGCAGCTCATCACTACAAGAAGGCTGAAGCGGAGACCAGCTGACCTCAGAGCAGCTGCCATATGCCACACACACACACACACACACACACACACACACACACACACACACACACACACACACACACACACACACACACACACACACACACACACACACACACACACACACACACACACACACACACACACACACACACACACACACACACACACACACACACACACACACACACACACACACACACACACACACACACACACACACACACACACACACACACAATACTGATGTTCCCATCAGTGCATTAAAGGAAGCGATGCACATTGTGTCAGTCAACATTTGTGTTAATGTATCTATAACCATCTAACAACACTTGTTGGTGAGCAGCGCTGCAACAGAACTATACTTTTGCATGGACGCTGATGAAGAAGAATTATTTAAAACCCGAGTTGAAAGCAGACTCATCAGGACAGCGGTACTGTAACTTACAGTGTCTCTGAGGACCCAGTACAAACATGGACCCAGTACGGCCCCGGGCCCAGTCAGCCTGCAGAGCTGTGCTGCTGCTGCTGCTACAACGTCCCGTCAGCCTGAACTTTGCAAATACCAGGTTTGCCAATAGAATCGACGGCTCCTTCCAGCACCTGAAGCCGCGTGAGCGCAGAGCAACAGCTCCACATCCACTGACACACTGATGTCCATGAAACTCCAACAATTAACTTGAGGCCTGTGTGAAATTGAGCAATGATACGGATTGTTCTGAAAATACCATCAGCACAAAGGGCAGGAGATAACTCCTCTAAACAAAACATGCACATTACTCAGCCACAGCCGCACTTTGTCTCTGCTACACAAACAAGTCTTCAAAACCAAGAAGAGCAGGCTCAGTGTATGATGCATGGAGGCAATTTCTGAATTATTACAGCAATTTTCACGGCTTTTTGAGTAGGATTATCCGAGCTCTGCAGCTCTCCACTACATGACTCTCTCACTCCTTGAAGGGAGAACAAGACAGTCTGAGGTGGAAAACGTTCTCACCCGCCACCTTCAAACTCGCCACAAAGCAGGAGAAAGTGCCTACAGGCGTCTTTGCTAATAAAATCATCTAAAAGACCACGCTATTATTTCTATTTCCCATAGTGGTCTTTTTCTGAAGATATCAGAATGCATGCTAAAAAGTAGCAGCAGCATCACCAGTAGAAAGCACTGTACAACAGAACAAGAGCATTGTGGGAATAAACAAGACATGCTTCTAATATTGAACTTCATTGTGTAAAGGTTCATTTTTGTTATCTTTGTTACACCAGATAGTTTCATGTATTTATGTATAATGTTCCTACCAACATGGCAGAATGTTTAATGATAACAACTAAATGTTTCATAAGGACCCACAGGACAAATTCTACTTCATGACTTACAAACTACTAACAAAGAACAAGTCTGCAGCCATAAACCCTGCCATGGACACAGTCGCAGTAAGCAAGCAGAGGCTCCACGGGTCAGGACTAGAACGGATGGGAGTAAATAACCGGGAGGAGCAGCGGGTACAGAGCAGTTTGCATGACTTGCTTCACTCAGTCTTTCTATCGATCTCACTAACTTGTGTCTTCCATTATTCACTCCACAGAACCAGTTTTGCCAAAGCAAACTCTCACTCATTATTATTTCCCTGGAGGCCAGCTCCAAACGCAACAAATAAAAGAGTGTGCTGTTGTGGAACTGGGGAAGTGATGAAATTTAATGACTTTCTTCTTTCTATGTACCTGCTGGTGTTTCCAGAGACTGTAACTCTGCTGGAGGGAAGCGCCAGTCTAAAGCACACGCATGACGCCTTTCTGAATAACAAGACTCTGGATTTACCTTCGCTGGATCACAGTATATACGTTAGCGTGTTTAAAACATGATGAGGTCAGAGCTCAGCTCTGGTATAAGGTTCACATATACTTAGTCAAAGGTTTATGACTAGGCTGTGTGAGATACAGGTCATCATTTCCTGCATCAGAAAGGTCAAACTGAAGTTGATGTCATTGCAGCACCCTGGTCTGATGTACACAGTGGTGACTGGTAATAATAAAGTGTACTTGTATGTAAAAACATGATTTGTGGTGATTGGGGGGATGCCTGACTGATGTCCTGCAGATTTAGCACTACACGCCGTGGCTGTGCACAGATGACTGTGTGTTTTAGAGGCAGACCAGCAGCATGGCAGTCAGCCTGGGTTAATTCATCGCAGCCTTTCTGCTCCCTCCGCCTGCCAGTCCAGCCACATCAGCACTTTTCTCTGAGTCTGTGGAAATGACTGTTTGCTGTTCAGTAATAAGGAGTCGTCACGTGGAGACACGACGTCCTAGGAAAGCTGGCTTTGAGTCAGCAGCAGGTGATCTGCAACCGTTTCCAGTCAGACCCAACTACACACGGCTCCAAATCGTCATCTTCTGTAACAAAAAGACACAAAAGTCTTGTTCCTCAAGCTTTTTCTACTCAGACTCTCTCTTCTTCAGTGGCACTATGGATTCCAGAACAACATTCTAAAAATAAATTACAACAACAAGGACGATTGTGAGCTGCGCTAAACGCTTTCCTTAGCCCTAGATTCAACAACACAGTGGTAGAGTCCTTCTCCTTCAGGCACTTCCTCTCTAATAATCCATTTTTCATTCATTCACTCCTTGTTGCTGAATATTTGTCACTGTTGTGCATCACAACACTGAGTCTGACATACTTACTTGGCACTACGGCTGTTTATGATTCAGACGAGTCCTACCGCCACTGATTAAAAAGAAAGAATAGCAGAGCGTGTGTTAGAAAACGCTGGTGGACCTATCTGATCTCCATTTTTTCTCTGAAGTGGCAAACCTAAAATGTCAGCCTGTTCCTTGAAATCCATTACAATTTTAACACCTACTACATCCTTCCTTCCTTCCAGGCTGTATCACACCAGCTGATTTAAAACACTGATGCAGAGGCCTGACAGCTGCTAGAACGTCTAGTACATGCTGATATTTAAAGAGGATCCATCAGAAGCAGGGTTAAGAAAGCTGAAGGTGTAGCCCTTAATACAACATCGGATGCAAATAATGTGTTTCACAAATGCCAGATACACGCTAATAAAGACCATGATTATTTATAACCACATCAAATTATAAATCACATTAAATGCAAAGAAATGGTGAAAATGTCTACAGACAAAACAATTACAAGCAAAAACGATGAGAAAAAAAGATGCAAAAATGTCTGAAGACAAAAACAGACATCCCCAACATCACCAGACACAAAATGGCCACATACAGATAAAAAGATATAAGAATCAAAGAGATGAAGCACAAAAAGAAAGAGTGACAATAAAGCAGCAAAAAAAACAGAAGTACTCTGAACGCAGGCTCATTGTTTGCTGTCAGTCTGGGGGGTCCTGAAGAAGAGGGTGGGGACGCAGGCCTGCTCGGCCAAGCCCAGGGGCACATCGCCTCATAATCCATCCATGACTGGACGGCATGAACAAATCAGAACTGAAGGAACAGTTGTAAATGAAACGGAAACTGCCAATCAATTACCTGGCTACAAAAAGCCGTTCAGCAGACGTCCTGGACACGGGAAGGAGAGAAAACTAAGGCTGGTAGACAGACAGTTACCGAGCAGCACTGCCCTCCCTCAGGAAGAGTCATCACAGGGTTTCCTTCCATGTTGCTCTTAATTAAAGTCGAACGTGCCTTCCAGTAATGATTAAAAAGAGTCCACAAACAAAAAAGGGGGACGATTTGCTGCAGCCTCCAGAGCACTGGGACAAAAGAGAGCAGATTTATAGTCCTCAGAGACTCAATGGATCTGCTGCTTCCTGCTAGTGATATGTGGATGCCCTTTAGATGGCACACACACAGCTCAGCTCATCTTAATACCACAACACAAACTCACAATTCTCTGCAAGACGAGAAGGATTAAGAGCAGCTACAGATGTGTTTATGTGAAGCCTCAAAGTGTGGCCTTACGTTCATAAACACTCAGCAGCCACAACGTTGTTAACCAGGAGGGAACATGGTGAGAAGACGTCTGTGGTCCAGCAGGCTGACGCTAAGTCCAACTGGAAATGCTTCAAACTCATGTCACAGCCTGTAGCTTTTCCATCCAGGAGAACACAACCAGAAACAGAACAAACCATCTTATAGCAAAACAAAGACACTAACAGATGATGCTGCTACAGTTTAAAACAAGGATTTTTAATAAGTCAAACCTGCTAAGGAGCTAAAGAAAGAAATGTATTGATTGTTTACTAGTAAATATAAAGTGAGTTCTGCTACAGATCTACACTCAACACTAAAATACAATCACAGCTAAGGCTCCATCACTTTTCAAAAACTAGAAAACAGACGCCAGCCTCAGAGAGAGAATCTGCATCTGGGTCCTTTCCACCAGTCTGTGCTGTAAAACCAGGAGCTAGTCCTGCAGAAATCCCTGAACCTTCCCTGGGTTTAATCAGCGCTGCAGGAGTCTGTAATGAGCCGTTGAGGGATTATCCTGACTTTGGTTTTAGTTGGGGAGGAATTTTGTTTGCTCACTGGCCTCCATACAAAGCCTTATACTGTACCTTCACCCCAGCTTAGCGGAGGGGGGGCTGGGGATGGAGGTGTGAAGGGAAGGCGATGCAGTCGACAGTTTCTCCAGCCTCTCAAATGTCCAATTACTGAGCAGAGCTGATGTATGAAACCATTCGGCTTCAGCAGCTGCACCAACTAATTTACGTACAAAAACAGACAGTTTAGACTTTAAGTAGCTACCGACTGTACAGTAACAGTTTGCTAAAGCATCAAAACAACAAACAACAAACAGACTTTATAGCCACACATTAAATTCCTTATGGAAACCTGTGAAGCATTTCTCTCTGACTAACACCACTGAAACAGAAAATGTAAAACGCAAAGTTCAAAAGGTAATCTCTGACCCTAAGAATAAATATCTGATGAAGGAATTATAGAACAGACAGAAGACCAATTGTCTTGAGTGAACTGGGAGCATGAAAATTATGGCCAGGTTTGATAAATTAGAGATATTGGCACAAATTCATATCTTATAAGAGTCTGCTTTATTTTCCAAACATATTTAGCTGTTTAGTAAAAGTCCCATTTCAGATCCTAGTTTAAAGTTTGTATATTTCAGTTCTGTACCAAAATGTCGTATAATTATAAAAAGGGTGTATGAACAGAAGAAAATGAAGGTCGACGGGGACATGACAGCTACTTTTTGTTATGCAAGTGAACTAATCTCATTTGTGTTTGTCTTCAGGGAAAGTAAATTGTGTTCTATGTGCGTACCATCACCTTGGTGTGTAGGATATTACACTACCAGACCACAAACTGCTGCATCGCCCTTAAACAGTGCTGTAAATTTGATTTATCAACCACATCTGTAAGGTGGCATCGAAGCACATCAACTGTGCTATAAGATCCACTCAGCTCCTGGATAGTCAACCTCCACAGATAGGGTCAAGAGGCAGAGGGACTAAAGCAAGCAAAACAATCCAAACAATAACAATGAACTATTAAAATAATAGAAAACAAAGTGAAACACATACATGCTGAAACACAAGAAAAAAAACACAAATAAATGAAAATATGAAATAAAATCACAAAAACCAACACGCAAAAAACACACAAAAGACCACAAGCTATGAGACGGCCTCACGTAGAGTTAGTCTACAACTACACAGACTGGGGATCCTGTAATGGAGGTGTGGGGCCCCTTCCTATATACCCACCCCCCTTTTGTCACAATCCATTCATGCATGTCCACTCATACAGAAACGTACAGATGTCATACCAGGCACGAACACACTGAAAATATAAGCTGAACAAGAAACAACAAGCAGCATAATTAATAGAAGAACTGAATGCTAAGCTTCTACCCAAAGCTGCAGACTTCCTGCTTTAAGACTAAAAGAAAGACCACTGCAAAGCACTAAATGGGGCAGAACTGTCTAAAAGGAACAAAAACAACTTCTCTCCACCTGACAAGTCAGTAAAAACTAGTGCTATGACGCAACAGAGAGCAAGTGGAGCAGAATGAAAAAGAATCAATGAATCTATTCTTCTTCAAGGGCCAAAACGCGGCTATCAAGGATAAGAGGTGGTCGATTTAGATTTCGTAGTGGTAGGAGACCTTGAAACTGAATCTGAACATGTGAAGAGGAGAATGAAAATGCGGAGCGACTCAAACATCCAGTTATTTTTATTTTCTAATCATTCTTCATTTGCATTCACATCCGTCAACTCCAGAGAGCTGCCTGTACCCCTCCACCCTCGTCTGGTAAACACTGGAGCAAAACAGGGTATTATTCACAACATGGACGCTGCTGCACATTCAAAGCTCAGCTCCAAACTAAAAGCTTTTACTGATTAAGAAAAGGCTTCTCTCTGATTTTTCTCCCTCTCTGTTAACAGGAAGAAAACTTGCAGCCACAGGCCTCTAACTGTGACCATGAAATGACCTCCAGGCTTGATCCCAGCTAGGAGGCATTTCCACAGTCATACTAATAAACATTTGTGCAGTTACCTAATTAATCTGCTTCCAACTGATAAACACTCGCTCTCGTTGCAGCTTAAAGTTCAAGGCGAGTTTATTTTGGGGCACAGCAAATGTTGACACAGCCGCAAAGTGTGCTTAGTTTTAGCCAAGATCATCATTAAATGTGTGCGTGTGGATGTATAATTTAATTCTAATTTGATTTTAAAAGGCAAGCGGTGGGTCATGTATGTGCAGAGGAAAAGTAAAGGTCACATTTAGCTGCTAAAAAGAAGCAATGATTAAAAACACTGGCGTTCAGTGCTGACTGGGCTTTCTCTGGTCTGTCTCTCTGTTCCCTTGCACCCTCCCCCTCCAAACCAAAAACAGCATCAAAGCAATCAAAATGGTAATGTTAGGCATGAATGGGGCCCATCCCCCCTCCTCCACCACCTCCTGCACGAAACTCTGCAGACTTTTTCCTCTCCATGTTGAGGGGGGGGGGGGGGGGGGGGGCACCCCTTCTGTCTCAAAATGGAAGCTTCCACTACCAAAGTGAAAGAAGAGGGAGAGGAGTACAACACAAACAACGAGGACTCGGAGGAATCAAGGCAGCATCCCGGCCTTCTCCGCAGCAACTGCCCGTGCTGCTGTGCAGGATTCTGCATGCAGCAAGTTTAATGGCTGTAACTGCAACACGCCAAGTGCTTGCAAACTGCGTTCCTCAAGGAATGCGGTCGATTTAAGTCAAGCAGAAAGAAAACAGGCCTCTGACAATAAAATAAGCCGTAGCACAACGAGTGGCTGAATTAATATCGACCTATTTCCCCTGAATTCTTCTTCTTGCTAATGTGGAAGTTGTGCGCGGCCGCCGTCGGGCTGGGACCGCCCGGCGGGGCGGTGCAGCGGCAGCAGCCGGGGAGCTGGGGGAGCTAGCCGCGGTGCTGAACGCTGCTGCAGCCTCCATCTCCCGATGCACTTGCCTCAAAGTTAATATAGGACACGGGTTGCGAGAGAGAAGGAGAAGTGGAAAAGTGAAAGTGGGCGAATCAAATGCTGCGCTGCGGTCATGTGACCGAGAAGAAACAACACCAGCAGACTAAGTATAAAGTACCGAAAGCCCGATATGTGGCCGTGTTAAGGACTTTTAAACCAGCCCTGGCCGCATATTAATTCCGTCGAACGTACAAACTTACACTATTGTCGTTTTAAAAGTCTGCGCTGACAGTTAGCCGAGCTGCTCCTTTATTAGCCTCCAACGTTACTCTCCAGAAACATGTCGACCTACTCAAAATGGACGCTAACATTTTTCAACATTACACAACTTTGAGAGCAGAGACAAGAGCCGGGATGGAGTCCGGTGGTTCGGCTGGGCCGGACACAGTGATGAAGACGGTTGGACTCTTCGTCCACCATATCGAACAGCTTCCAGGGAAACGCGAAACAGCAGCGAAAGCTCAGATGAAACGGATCGCAGCTTACTTGTTTATCGCTCAGGGCTGTTATTCTTGTTTGCCTGTCGTGCAGCTGTCTCCTGAGCTCCCCATCCTACAACCAAACAAAACATTCATCAGTCAAACGGCCTTTCCTCTCGGACCACACAGACCAAACTTCACACCATGTATTTTCACACAGTCTCGCTAACAAGTAGCCGAAAGACGAGAGGAGATTTATGCTGATAAAGTTTCTCGCACACTCCCCAATTCGCCTTGATCGCGTCGCTGAACTGCTCTCCAGAAAATGAGCGGAGACTGGACGTATTTACCTGCGGGTCCTGCTTCATCTGTGCAACTAGTTAGCGAACGACGAGCAGGCGAAATTAGAAAAGTGTCTCAAGTTAAAGGGGCGAACAAAGCGAGGTATGTTCGCCACATCCAGCGACTCTTGCACCTCATAAATATTCAGGTCGCGTCCCGATCGCCACACACCACCACCGCATTATCACTCAAATTTCTTCGGAGAAAACACCAACGACAATTCGCCAAAGTGCCGTGAAAAGTGCACTTAATCGGGCCGGAAAGTGGACGTGGTAGCGCCGACAGAGCCCACAGTGTCGCATAGTTGTGAGCCCGGAGCCTCGTCCCTTCACATCTCACCCTCCTGCTCCCACTTGCTTCCAGCACCAATAACGGCCAAACAGCACGATGTTTCATTTACCTGATGACATTGGATTTCTACTTTCAGCGCCTCTTGCAGGCCCTGTAGTTCCATGTTCCCACCAGAAAAGCACTTTTCTCCCACTTTCGACGCGGCCGAGACGAAGTTTAAGTGAATTAAAGATTTTTTAAAAGCGACAATAACAATTGAAAGAACAACTACTCAGGCTGCAAAGCAAGTTCTCGCTTCTTTTAACACGCCAGGACTCATCACACACTTTCCGCCGGTCTTCAAAAGTGCTCCAAACCCGTTGGAAACAGCTCAATCCCCAACCGAGTCCTCCCCAGATTACGACTGAACTTCGATGGATCGAAAGGGGAAGCGGGTTTTCGTTTCTTTCGATAAATTTAAGTTAAAAATCGGGGACTATATTTTGTCCGAGTCCGCGGCTTGATTTCACTTTGCCTGGGGAAAAGTTGCGCTTCGGCTGTCAATGGTAATTCTGAAGTTCCCGGATGGAGCAGAGAGAACTCCCCCTCGCTACTCTTGAACCGGGCATGCGCAGTGAGCCAGGGAGGCTCAACTATAAGTACACGTTGAAAAGTATTACAATAGTATTACTGATTATATCACTTATAAAATTTTACACAAATGAAAAACATTATGAAATTATGCAGTTGACTGATACTATTTATTATCGCAGGTATCAGTTTTATATAATCAGATTATTAATATTATAATAATAATAAATTATTAATTCAGAAAAATGCTTTTGGGATGATACAGAGTCAACAGTTAAATAAAATGTTTTTTTTTTATTTACTTGTTATTGTGAAATGACACAACAACAGGTAACATACTTATGTGTTTTTATAACGGCTGCTATAGTAAACCTTACATTGAGTTACTGTTACAAAAACTACAATAAACCGAGTTACACACAAAGACAAAAGTAATACTCGAATAAAAATGCCTCGTGCAGAAGTAGGCCTTAAAGTAAAAAAGTATTACATACGCTAAGATAAATACTGTCAGACACAGTTGGTAATAAAGAAGAATTGAGTGAGGGCACAACAAATCTGGATGATGGATAAAGGTTTCTATAATTTTGATAAAACTAAACTCTTTCAAAGCTCTAAAAATCTTACTGTTAATTAAAAATATTTCTATCCTTTTGAATTTCTATCACTGTGGAACAACAGCAGCTGTTAAAAGTATAGCTGAATTTAACCCTTAATGCACTAGACAGCTGCTTCGTCCATAATAACACACCAACATTTATTATTTTTTTGATTCTTTTTATAAATCAGCATGTAGAAAGTAAGCTGTTAAAAACTAAAATTGAAATATCCGAGTAAATCACAGTTATTTTAAAATGTACAGCACTCGAGTACTTATCTTGAATCAATATCCATCTCTGATAACTGTTAACATCATTATTTCTGATGTGACGTAAAACCTTTATTTTGTTGCCATTGTTTGACAGCACCGCACATACATATTAACGTACAACACAGTTTGTTTACTCATTTGTTGTGCTTTTATTATATTGTAAAATCACATTTTTTTTAACCTCAAGTTTTCCTAAAGCTTGACAGGATCACATACATTTATATGATGTATATGCTTTGGGCACAAGTAGAAATAACATTTTATTTAAACACTGTCATCCACTTTCTGTCTCTCAGATTTATTGCAATTTCAAATTTAGGTTCAGATAATTGTAGGATGAAAGGCAGTGTTTCCCTGAAGAAGCCAACTAAACCGTGGATAAACCCGTTTCAGGCCTACTATTAACATTAAAATGGCAGCCAGTGCATCTACAATCATAACTCTGAGGCCATATATGTGAAGTGTAGACAAAGGATAAGGAAGAAAGAAATTCAGACAAATGTGTACAGACTCTGTTTATAAACCCTTCAAACACAAGGAGGCTGTTTGTGGCAGTTTGTTCTCACACGTTCAGGTTTTCTCCCCCATTTCTGTCACTCTGACCCCGCCACCTCCTTCTTCTCCTTCTCTTCCTCGACCCGCCCTATAAACACAAGACGAGCTGCGATTGGTCAAAGATTCCGCTCCAGTGTGCGATGGTCGAGAAGGGGGCGCGAAGTTTGAGCCAATTAGGAGTTGTGAAACCAGAGCGACAGAACGAAACACCAGTGAGCTTAGGGGTACCTCACTGTGGGCGGGAATACACGCAGGAGTATGGGATGGGAGAGTTGACGAAGAACAGAAATGGCAGTTAGAGTGTGATATTTGATTAACCCGACAGGGAAGAACTTCAGCACAGTTCTAACACACATTCCCCCAGTGTGACCGTAAACGGGGCCTGCTTTTAGGCGTTTACCCCACAATTCATGCTGGCACTAAAATCAGTACCATGGACAGAGGCAGCTGCGGACGCACAGACCCGTTACGCAGCTTTTTTCCTTCCTGTCGACGCCGACGCGCTGATTAATAAACCTATATCAGAAGCTGTGGTTCTGTGCAGAGCGCTGATTCCCTCCCCCACCGGACACGGCTGCTGCTCTTCATTTCACGGCTCAGCGCCGGGACTCTCCAAGTCTGCTGCCTGCGCCCGGTTCTGAGTCCCAGCTGGTCCGGTTCCTAAAGGCCCGCTCGGCCCAGGCTGTGGGTTTTCCTAAAAGTAACCCCAACTAGTTAATAGCCCTACTTCATCAAACCGTTTAAAACCGTGAGAGTTTTTATACATATGTTTCAGTAAGAATTTTGCTTTTATTCATTAAATGTAAATGTAACATTTTATTTCATTTTGCTTGGTCATAAACACTGTGGAATAACATCCGGTTGAAATGTGGCTGAAGTAACATAATTATGATGATTTTTGATCCTGTGTAAATTTAAAGGTGCAGTTCATGAGTGTCACCGTCTGTGGTTCTGCTGTTAGTGTTGGATGAGGAGCTTGTTTAAGGCCTGTGTGATGTGTTCTGTTGAGGAGGCTGACATAGCTGTTCAGCCGAGATCAAGCAGACTTGATATCGACCAGTGCTTGTTAGCAACAGAAAAAGCTGAATGTGTGTGGTTCCGCAAGCAGCCGCAGGGTCCACAGTTAAGTGTGTCCCGGCTTCAGCACAGGCTCCATCACTGGAGTGCTGCTCTGACATTTTTATCCCGAACGGGCGGATGGTGAACGCGCGGTGCAGCGGAGCCGAGGCCAAGAATGTATCCGTCACTGTTGATGAAAAGATACTCTGACATTTGTAAGGATTGTGTCTTTGGGCTTATGAGACGCTGACATAAATGTCAGCCAAGCGCAGTCAGAGAGCTGGCAGCGGAGATCAGAGCCGAGAACACGCCGAAGTCCCCAACTTCAAAACACAGCATCAGCCCCATTACAGCAACAGCTGCTCTGTGGTTCAGCGCAGCACCTACTGCTTCCTGCACCAGGCTCGGAGGTGTTCGACCCAGAATATGAGCCACGTGTGTGCAGATTCTGGACTACAGCAGGTGAGTAGGTGCACATAACATGAAATCACTGGATGTATTAGTTTGTAGTATTACTACAAATACTGCTGCGTAGTAGTGATGCAGTGAATTACATATTAAAGAGAAGGTGATTTCTATTTTTACAGGTTCTGTTTTGATGTTTATCATTTCCTGTAAATTAAAGGAAGCCACAGGAAGACCACACATCTTCCCACAGCAGCTGTGGTATTAAAGTCAGCATTTAAGTGGTACCTGCCGGTAAACAACATCTCAGTCATTGCTGCTCCTCCCAAACAACTCCTCTGAATGAAGTGCTGCTCTGCTGAGGCTGTGACCCAGTTGTCTCACTCAGAGCTTCTTTCTCTTCTCCAATAACAAACAAAGAAGTTTCCATGTTGAGTTTTCTCTGCTCAGCTTTGGCCGCATGCCGAGCGGCGGCACACAAAGAAGCATTGCTGCTATTGAACGAGTCTCATTTGAACAGAAATAAGGCTGCAGTGCTGCACTGCTGAGGAGCATCTATTGTTCAGACGGAAGTCATCATGTGGAGAAAATATGCTGACACAATAATGATTCACTGTGTTGTGTGTCAGAAACATGCGGCATAACAGGGGGGAGGCAGCAACACGAAAAATGTGTCACGTTTCTGTCTGGGCTGCTTTTAAGTAGCTCAAAAGAAAAGACGGTTTCATGTGAATGAACATCAGACAGCAGCTGATTAGATTCTACAAGCTGTGAATCAATAATAACAGGTGATAAAGTGTCCACTGGGTCCACACAGATGAATTACCAGGCGGTTGCTCATGGGCTCAGGTCACTCTGCCGAGGCCCAGCAAGTAGCATTAGGACGTCAACATGGTAAAAAGGCTCTCAAATAATAGTGATGCTAGTGTAAGTTGTTATTCAGGTGCTAGTGTTATGCTAGCAGCATTCAGCTGCCTTGTTTCTGTCCACTGATCTAGCTCGTCTTCATCTACAGTCGCCTGCAGTTCCAGAAGAAAAGTCTATTCTCCAAAGAGACTCACAACTACTACAAGTGACACACAACTACCGTAACGACAACAAAACACAATGGTGCAACTGCTGCTCTGATCCTGTGGATCCTCACTCTCTGGTTCTAAGTTTGAGGATTTAATACGAATAAATTATTAATCGGTGGAGTTTAATCGTCTCAGTTTGATTGTTGTAAACTCCCATCAGCATTTGCCAAACCACTTCAGATTAAACCAAGCAGACAGTTCGTAATCAGGCGGCTTTAAGAGTCTGACGGGCAAATTCATTTATCAGATGCATAGGTCCCCTGGTGGAGGATCAGCTTCACAGGCTGTTCTGATCCAGAGCAGCAGGGATGGACCCAGTCCACAAAAACATCAGACAGCGAGCTGTTAGCGCAGCGTCCAGCAGCGAAGCTTCAAACACGCAGCACTGAGGAGTCAACGCGGCTGCTGCCTCACACACAGGATGGTTCTGCAGGTTCTGTCTGCTTAGTTCCTCTCTACAATGTTCTCTACAGCAGCTGAAGAACAGCAGGTGCGTGTTTGTACTGGTTCAGTTCCGCTACCAGCCACTAGGTGGCATTAGATTATTTGTCTGGGACCTAATGCAGATTCCTGTTTTACTAAATAAGACATGACCCAAACATGGACGCAGTACAAAGCACCTGCTAACATGACTGTGGATATTAGTTCTGCTCCCTGTCTGATTCATCAGTGCGCTAATTGCTGTCCAGTCAATTAATACCACCAAACGACAGCTAACTCTGCAGAAGCTAATTGACACGTTGCCTGTTTGCTGGTCCAGTTAGGGAGGAGATGCATAAAACATAATGAATCAGCAAAGGTGAGTTGGAGACTACAAGATGAGATCATTGAGAAGTTCTTACTGTCCCACAGATAAGCAAAAAGAAAACCAGAGTAACTTTAACCCACAGAGCTCCTGAATCACCCAGAATGTTCCAGACAGAAAATAAGGATTTTTTGCTTTTTTTCACTTTTTTGCTTTATGTTGTAGAGTAAATTAATTAATATATGAACAGATATGCAAATGAATATGTGGGCCGCCCCCCACAGGGAGGGTCCCTCATGCTGGGCTGAGGGGCCTCCGGGATCAGCACTCTGTAATTCACTGTGCACAGTAGGAAGGAGGTGCTTCAATCACAACCTGCAGCCTTGGACGGCAACGGTTTTCTGTTAGTCCTCGACACGGTGACCAGAACCAAACCCACACATGTGTCATTACTGCGTTTAAACTGGGATTCATGTTCCATTGGAGCTGGTCATGAATGCTAAATGTCCTTAACAGCCAACGTAAGACAAGTGGAGCCAGACTGAGGACGTTCTTACAGGTGTCTTCGTTCCTGCTGGGACTCAGACTCTTGATGTGCACGTTCGTGCCAACGCTGCAGTTTCAACTTATCCGTTCCCTTCGCTCATGTTTATCTTTGTGATAGATGTGTTTTCTTGTGTTTTCTAACGTCTCCTGTTTGATCCAATGTGCTGTTGCCTTGTGGCTTTTTTTATTCTCGTTTCTTGAAACCTCAGGCATTTACAAACCACTGACTAAATGTTGTTGTTGATAGCAGCCTCTAGAATCCAGTTCTGTCCCTCTTTATTCTGGTAGTAGAGGCCTTCCTCAGCCTCGCGTTGGCGGGCCGGTCCTTCTGCATTATACAGGTTTTCTCTCTCTTCTGCTGCCAAGTCTCTCCGTTTTCTCCTCGCCAGCTGGTCAAGGGTCTCCTGCTGCTGCTAGGCCCACAGCTCACTTCCTCACTTTCTGCAGCACCTGTTCCTATTTGGCAAAGCCGACTGGGAAACTGAAAGCTTGGAGACGAGCCATCTGCTGCTCAACTCTGCACCATTTTACCCCCAATCCCTCGAGTCGCTGCATGCATCCAGGTTTTTTCCAGCTCAGGAAAACACACAGTCCTGCTGAAAGACGGAGAAAAGGCTGAAGTGGGAAATCAACCACCAATTAGTTAAAGGGGAGGCTGTGTAGGTTCAAGTAAAGCAGATATATTTTACCCTACACAGGTGGCGCGGCTGGAAACTGACACGTTCATCTTAAATCCTGTAAGTTTTCTGGTCTCAATGTAACAGCAGTGGCTCATTTTCAGTAAGGAAACTCATGCAGCCTGTCAGTTTTATGTAGCTTAGGTAAACCAGCAAACAAATTTACATCATTAGTCAAAGTAGTAAAAATAAATTGTTTCAATTCTGAGCTTTATATTGTATATCCTGAAGTACTGTGTGGGTGTGAATACACAGCCACTGACCAGCAGCTAACTGGTTTTTGATTAATGTTAAGGGTGATAGTGAAAATCAAATGTAATGTCACTATAAGTTAATAATGTTCCAATGGCATCTAACAGGACAGATCAATATTTGTCTAAGCACTGGTTTTATTTCTAATACTGACGTGTCAAACGTTCTACATACCGCTATATTTGTTTATATTTTTGTTTACACTATAACAATTCTCTTTTAACGGCCTAAAAAGGCTTCTATATAAAAAGACTGGGACTACAACTCCCATAGTGGCAAAAAGTTCACTGTGACGCGCATGCGTGAAACCGAGGGCCGCGCGAAAACATGCGGATATAGCGCTATGTAAAATGGCGGCGTGAGAGAGTCTGGTTCAAAACACAGCGGTTTTTCCTGTGAAGGAGGTTTCTGAGACGTTCCACGTTACCTGGAGTTTTTAGACAATTGGTCAGAGGCCGAGGTTGGAATTCGCGTTCCTTAAAAGGTTCGTTAATTTTACGTGTGATGACAAGTCCAAGCTTGAAGCGGCTTTTATCTGCTGCTTCGGCGGCCCGCTAGCAGGAAGCTCTGCCGCTAGCTTACCGGCTAACCGCGTGAACGGGCTGGCCGACCGAGGGAGATGTCCGGCTGCGGTGAACACTAATGTTAACGTGTTATTAATAGTTGACCGCATCTCATGTGTAACTACGCAGCTAAACTGCTTACAACGGACTTGGGCGGCAGCGCAAACAACATTGTTACCCCAGGTGGAAACCGCCTCTGGGGTAGAAGTGCTGATCTGTTTTATGTCCACGCTAACGGTGCTGCAGGTTTTGATGTAGATGAACATTGGAACTAGTTGACATGCAGTTATCGCACTGTGCTGTTGTTAAACAGTATTTAGTTTTATTGATATGGTTATGGGTTATTGTTAGCAAGTTACTTTCCACCCGTTGCCAATAAAGAGATGCCTCAATACAAACACTACAGACAAGGTTGTTTGATCAGTGATCGTCAAAGCTGAGTGCACAGATTTTCTGATATTTGTGATCATGTAAACTGAGCTCTGTCATTTTCGAGAAGTTCTTGCCTAGGTGACCTCTGACCTCTTGGGGCCCTGGGCCAGTGCTTAGTAGTTCTGTAATTCATCAATATTTCAAGTACAAGCAGAAGCTCTTGCATTGGCTGCTGCAGTTGAATGCACTATACTGATATTTTATATAATATGTTCTAACTTCTCTTTCCCTTATTTTCCAGGCAGGTGGGATGGCGAAGAGGATCGCAGATAAAGAGCTAACGGACAGGAACTGGGATCAGGAAGATGAGGGAGAGGAGGCGAGTCCCAGTCATATGTCAATCATATGTAAATTTGTTGATTGTAAAGATGCAAGACTAATGTTGACACTGGGTTAAAAGAAAGTACACTAAGGGAGAGAGAGACTGAGTTTTATAGCATATCATATGTAAAATCTAAACTGGATGTCTTTTATCAGGCGGGAACATTCTCAATTGCAAGTGATGATGTGCTGAAGAACCGATCTATTAAAAGGGCCAAACGCCGAAACATTGGATCAGAGGTAAAACCAGACGACGAATATTTATCCATGCAAGAAATATATTTAGTCTGGAAAATGTATGTCTTTGTTACAGGGTGAAAGTCCAGGTGCTTTCAAAGGTTTTAAAGGGTTTTCTTTGACCACAACCGCAGCGAGTGGAGGCACAACAGCGTTTTCTGGTTTCGGGAATGGTGGTGGCTTTAAAGGCCTCGGAGGTCTGACCAATGGAACCAGCATCACGTCTTCATTTGGAGGTTTCTCATCTTCTGCAACATCCTCTGCCTCACCAGGTGAGAATATAGGCATTTAAAGTCCAAGTAAAGTCCTCCTACACTTTAGGTCCCACTCCCCAAGGGAATTAATCATCCTCCAAAATGTAGTTCAAGTCCAGAAGTAGCAGTACTGCACCAACGAAGTGACCTAATAAAACATTAAGTACCTTAATCACTGTCAAGACTCGGATATCAGATGGTCAGACCATAATCTCCTCCATTAATGATTCTATATGCTGAGTAAATTATTAAAACAGTGTTCTCCTTACATTTCTTACAGGTATTTTTGTAATTAGTGTAAAAGGTTTTCTCTATTTATTTGGTTGTCCTACAAATGACTCGGAACTAATAAATAAACAAACAAATAACTCTCTACAATTGGGAAGCAGCTGAGAAAACTTTACTTTTCCACTGACTTTGTTGTAGCTTTGTTGCTCTGGGGGCTGAGGTAAGTCTGACGTGAAGGTCTGGTCTGGGCCTTCATTTCAGTGTTGATGTGTAATGGAGTTGAAAATGTGCTCCGTTTTTGAGGGGTCTTGGTGGGGTATTGAAGTTTAATGGAGCTGAATCAACGGGTTCTGTGTTTGTATCTGGCTCCTGTTTTCATTTCATGTTCTCTTGCCACAGGGCATAACAGTGGGGGGAGGGGTTTTCCTTGCTTCACAGCCTCATCCAGCTGCTGTCACACTAACATTTCTGCCTTCATCATCTCAGGTCTAACATTCAATGGCCCCACCTCCACCAAACCCTCCACTGACATCACCACAAAGCAGACCAATGGCTCCACCCCGAGCCCAACTCAAAGCTCCAGCTCCTGCAGCAGCAGCAGCAGCAGTGTCAGCAACAAGGAGTACAGTCGGCAGCTCACCGCTCTCAACTGCTCCGTGCGTGACTGGATCACCAAACATGTGAACGACAACCCTCTGTGTGATCTCAACCCCATCTTTAGGGATTATGAGCGACACCTGGCTAGCATCGAGCGACAGTATGGAGCTGGGGTTGCTGCTCCAGCTGACGGAGGCTCGGAGAAGAACAAACAGGGAGCCATTCCAAGCACGACCACCCCTCCTCCTCCAGCTCCATCATCTTCCTCCTCCAGCAGCAGCGCAGTGGCTTCAGCTCCAGCTGCAGCTTTGTTCTCCTTTGGTAAAAATACATCAGAAGATTCGACACGGGACACAAGTGCTGCTGCTGCTACTGCTCCAATCCCGGCTGGCGTCACATTTAACTTCGGTCAGAAGGTGGACAGCTCCGCTCTCGGTTCCTTAGGGTCCAAATCACCACCTAGCTTCTCATTCTCCTCCTCCAGCAAGACCTCTTGGTTCGGGGCTCCAGGCTCTTCTGCACCGCCGTCCTTCAGTGGAACAAAAGCTGAGGAGCCTAAACCTGCAGGTAAAAACAATCTACTCATCTGGGATTTGCTGCAAAGACTGTAATTGATAAAGATCAAGCTTAATTAAGTTAGGCACATAATGTGTTTTCTAAATAGTAAGAAGTGAGTTGTTTTAAATGATAAAGCAGTAAGTATAAAGGGTTAGACTAGAAATGTTGGATTTGTAAAAAATTTAAATGTCCAAGGTCATAAGGAAGATGGAAAGTTTTCTCCTTTAAAATTTCTAGGTATTTTTTTAGTGGAGCTGTGCAGTGAACCAAAGCATCAAACTAGTTACTCAATCTATTCCTTGTTTTTATAAGATGAAAACGGAGAAGATGATTCGGAGGAGCCGCCCAAACCGGAGGTGAAAGAGGTTCAAGAGGAAGACGCTTTCTACTCAAAGAAGTAATTCTGACTCTAATAATAATAATTAACTGGAAAACAGTGGATGATAATAATAATTATAATAATTGTAGTAATAATTATTAACAACAACAATAATAAAATAATAAGTCTTGTTCTGACTAAACATATGTTTAGTAGTTTTCGCCTGGTGTTTTTGTTGCATTCAGGTGTAAAATGTTCTACAAGAAGGACACTGAGTTCAAAGAGAAAGGAGTGGGAACGCTGCACCTGAAGAAAACCACAGATGGAAAGGTTCAGATGATCATTCGAGCAGACACCAACCTGGGTAAGATTACAGCCTCTGTAGCTCTTGATAGCAGTGATATAATGGGGAGAAGAAGTTCTAAGTGTGAACATGGTGGAAGATTTAAAATTGTTAAACCTTTGAAGTTTTAAAATGCCAAATTAAAAAGTCAATGTGTTTGACATTATCATTTAAATCTTAATTCTTTACACATGAACGGGTAGGGAAGAACTGAGGGTTTAGTTTTTCGTTAGCTCACTTGTCAGTCTGTGATCAGACGTCGCCACCTACTGCTCAAATACCAGAAGTTTTAAATCAGCTTCACTGCACTACAAGACAAGCAAAGTATATGAGTAAACCTCAAAGTTTGTTACAGAGCAGATCTCCACTTTAATGATGGACCGAATGACTGATTTCTGTTCAGTGGTAAACTAAAATGACCCTTACCTATAGGAAACATCCTGCTGAACATCATGGTGCAGTCGTCCATGCCCTGCTCCCGCGTCGGGAAGAACAACGTGATGGTGGTCTGTGTCCCCAACCCGCCGGTTGATCACAAAAGCCCCAGCAGCCCCGTCCCCCTGCTCATTCGGGTCAAAACCGGAGAAGATGCAGATGAGCTCCACAAGACGCTGGAGGAGAAGAAGTGCTGAGCTTCGAGCCGACTCCACATGTTCCTCGGCCCATTTTTTTTATATATATATATATATATATATATATATATATATATATATATATATATATATATACACACACACACACACTTATACCCAACGTGTCATCACGATAAATTGGTCGTCATACTGTGAAATATCAAAGGGTAATATCAGAAGCAGGTTGTCGGCTACATTCCCTCTGGTTCGCGCTGCTGTGATCAGGCTGTTTAGGTTTTACTGTTTTAATTCGGTTGTCGGGTGACTGTGACTTCAGACGAATCCGTTTGACGTTTGTTTGGAGGGAAGTTCCAAATAAAGATCCAGTCGATTTGGTTTTACAAATTAAATAGTCGCAGTAACAGGTAATTTGACGAGCGTGTTAAGGGTCGAGTGTTTGTTGTTCTTGCTCTGGAAACTATTTATTGTGTTGGCAGGTTTTCTACTCGCTGATTGAACCTCGTGTGAATGTTTCCCCTGAAGAGCGTCTGACACAGACCAGTTATTTTAGTTCTTCTGTAAACACGGACTCTGTTTTTCAAGTGTCCTTTGTGTGGCCTTCGGTTCAGCCTCTCACTGAGGCGCTGTCATCGTCTGAGAACATTTGTAAAGACATTTACTGGGGAATAAAGGAAACAAAGGATGGCGACTACTGCTCTTCATTCTCTAACTGTCTCTTGTTTCGATGGCTGTGACCTGATGGAGCTGGAAACTCTGCAGCATCGAGTACAGACCCATGTTTCCTGGTGAAGTGTCATTTATTAAATAAATACAGGAAAATGTACATAGTCGTGAACATAAGCAACAGAAGTCAACATGCACATTAACTGTGTACAAAAGCCATGAAAGCTCTAAAGTTGTGATTCAACAACAAAGCGCCTTAAAAAAGGTTTACAGTGCAAACTGTCCTGCTCCATCGCTGGCCGCTGATACATTCAGCTGCTTAAACTAAACTACGTCAGTAACACTGGAGACGGGAAGCGGTCGTGCCCTGTGCAACACCAACACAACACTGCAGTGAATTTGATCGATGGCTTCGTCTGAGTGCAAATTGATCCGAATCAAAGCAGTAACAGCCTTTAGTGGTTCCCCTCAAACATCACGAGTTAAACGCTAAACAGACAAAACAGATCTGAATCATCTAATCAATTAATATCAACATCACTTAAATGAAATAAATGGAAACAAACATTTCACAACTAGAATAGGAAGATGTTTAATTCAGGTCATTTTATAAATTCTGATTTAGATTAAATAAATCTAATCTGAGATATTCATAATGCTTAGTAATTTGCAAATTCTAGTTTTATATTAATCCATTTATGGCTGAGGACAGTTGTTCAGTTTTCTGTTCTAAAGACTAAACTTTTCTTAATATAACTCCTGTAATTAATGAGCAGTTTAAACAACTTCACGGCAAATGTGACTTTTGGTACAAAATGCATTAGACTTTCTACAGAACAGAATGTGAAGGAGTCGTTTGAATCTAAAATGAAAACACTGTTACAGCCGAGTCTGGTTGGTTCTGACTTTAGCAAGAATGTGTCCTTGAATCGTAAATAATGACTTGTTTCAGACTCAGTAGTGAGGAATAAACGAACGGCCTCTGTGATTAAAACGAATGCAGCCTCACAGTGTAACACCACTATTCCAAACATGTTCTTTTACAGACATTTAATTCAGTAACTATCTTCAGATTCTGGGCAGCAAACCCAGAGGAGGTTTGTTTAATGAAGCGAAGTCCAGTCGGAGTTAAGGCCTCAGGAGTCGCGTTCGTCTCATCTTCCTGCAGTTACTTATGTTTCAGAAACAGCTTTGGCCTTTTTAAAAATTCAGTTTCCCTTTTAAAATCACTTTTTTTCAAGTTACTCCCAGTTTGAGTTGCAGTGTTAACGAACGTCAGAGGATGTGGACTGAAGCGTCGCAGCAGGACTCGGGTCGGCCCACATCCATCTGCGGCCTGATCCCAGTCGTGTCAGTCAGTACAGGAAGTAGAATGTCAGAATGTGAAGGAGAAGGAACATGTTAATTCAAGTATTTGTTCAAGTCCAAAAACAAAGTGGATGTTTTAACTGAAAGACTTTAGCCTTAAGTCATCAACTGTAAAATAAGTGATGCTGTAGCTGAAACATTTCAGCTTCACATGTAAGTAAAGCGTCAGTTTGACAAATCAGTGAAGTTAAGATTAACTTTCAGGACGATAACTGGAGCTCGGATGGATCGGACCCTGACCTCTTGTGACACTGCTTCATAGAAACAAACATTTCCACCCATACAAAAACATTTATTCCAGATGAGTCGGATGCCTCTAACCATCAGATGTGGTAAAAAGCAAAGCTCCACCAAGTCAGACACAAGTGTCAGTAGAAGCAGAACCTTCCGTCAAGGCGTCCGTGAGTAAAGCAGCAGGATATTTACAGGAAAACATTCTTGACTTCCTGGTCAGAGTTCGGCCGAGGTCACGTGACCCCAGTGCGGCCCGTTTCCACAGAGACGACCTTTGACACCGCAGGAACTGAAAGGAGGCACTTTGAGAATGGCTGGTTGTTGGTCGTCCCTCCGACAGCGGCTCCAGCTCCAGCGGGTGTTGGGCTGGCTCGTCTGTGGCCTGATGGAGGAGGCACTTGGTAGTGGTGCTGTGGGGGGTCCAGCTCGCTATGTCATCAGGATGGGCTTCTGCCGCACCTCCAGGATGTCTGGTTCAGGTAAGAGAAGAACCGACAGCTTTACCCACTTCACGGTTTGTCAGCTACGCACCAGACATGAAACCCGTCTGCAGCCGCAGGACAGGAAGCGCGCTCGTGTCGAGCTCTCACCTGTGGTGATGCGGTGCAGCGGCAGCGTCACGTAGGTCAGGTGCGAGTAGAGCAGGAAATAGTCCTCGGTTCGGTTCAGTTTGAGCCAGGAGCCGACCAGCGAGCGTCCGGTTCCGGACAGAGAGCGGGAGCGAAGGTTGGTGGTGGTGTGAAGATCTGACGTCAAAGACACCAGGTCAGTGTTGCCTCTAATCACTGACCCGTTGGGTCCAGAACAGCTGCTGGTCCTGGACCAGCCCAGATTCTGCAGTAATGCTTACCTTCGTCGTCCTCCTCCCTAAAGAACTCCTCGCTGTCGTTGGCCGAGTGCGACTTCTTCATCTCAGCGATTCGGTTCCGCGGAACCTTGCGTCTGAGAGACGGGGAGAAGAAGGAGGGGCGGTTCTTCTCGGGGGTGGGGGGCGTGCTGAAGGACGTCACCTGCAGGGAGAGACAGATCACAAGTCGTGTCTCAGGACTTCAGCTCAGGGCCGGGAGAGGGTTTAAGCCCCCGTCCTCCAGACGGCTGCTCGTTTCTACAGCCTCAAACCTCCTGTGTGTTTGAGCGGATTGAACAAAGAAACGTTGACCTCCAGCTTCGCCTGATGCCGTTCGTGACTCTGCTCCGTCTGCTTCCTGCTTTATCTGTACCGCCATGAGATCACGCAGATGAACCCAGTGTGATTCTGTTGGATCATCCGCTTCATTTATTATTGATCGCGACCCGGTTTCATCTGCAGCGTTTGGGGCTTTTTCAGTTTCGACTTCACGTCTGGCTCAGACATGAGGAAGCGAAGACGACCTTTTAAAAACGGGAAGCTGGAGGTCTTGCCGGGTCGGTACCGTGTGTCTGCGCTCACCCTCTCGTGCACGGGGGACACCTGGTCCTCCTCGGTGCCGCAGGGGGACGTGTCGCCGGTCGGGACCCGGCTGACGGCCATCTCAGCGTGACCTTTGCCCTGCGGACCCTTCATCCTCACAAACTCCATGTTGTTGTACTTGTAGAAGCCGAAGGACATGCGCTGGGCCATCTTGGCTGCCACGCTCACCTGCAGAGGGAGCACAGGAGCGGGCCGTTAGCGGGCCGTTAGCGCCACGCGGGCCCGCTGGACCGGTACCGCTGCCGCTCGCTCACCCGGTTGTCGTAGACCTTCTTGAGGGCCTCGTAGCGGATGGAGCCCTGGAAGATGACGCCCTGGAAGGTGTTGGTCTTATCGCTCGCTACCAGCTCCACACAAACCATCTCCCCCTCACCCACCGTCATGTCACTGAACACCTGCGACACACACACACACACCATAAACACACACACACACAGAGCTCTCAGCGCTGGGACCGAACAAGCTGAGTCGTGACATCACCTCCTCGAAGTTGTCGATCATGAAGAAGATGTTGGGGTAGCTCATCTTGGACTCCTCCCCTTTGCTGTCCATGGCGTGTTTGCTGGGAGACGCGAACACCTCCTAAGACGAGAGACGCCAAACGGGTCAGAGGCCGACCCGAGGACGGCGGGGCGGCGGCGCCGGGCTCCTACCTGACACTTCTTCTTGTGGATGTGAATGTCTCCTGCGTCCGAGCGCGTGCACACGGCGCACGTCACCACGTAGTCCAGCTGGAAGACAACACGGGACACGCACCCGCTTCAGTCTAAAGAACAGTGGGTTGCCGTCACACATCCTCTACAGTCGACCCGTTTACCCAAACAAACAGGTCTCAGATCAGTTTGCTGGGAATCTCACCTTCTGCAGGATGAGGTTCAGGTAGACGCTCTCCTCCCAGTCGATGTCCGGGTCTCCGAGGCCGGGCAGCTTCTTGGAGTCCCTCCTGTAGACCTCCACCTCCACCTGCAACCAGAACCAGAACCAGCAGGCGGGTCAGAGCCAGCAGCAGCGCTTCCATCTGTCCCAGTTACTTGTTAGTGGTGTACTTGATTCGTTAGCAGCAGTTTTACCGTTTGACACAGTTACGGAGTGAAACAAAGCATTTTTTTAATCAAAGCATTTGTTCACAGCCCGTCACCTTTTTGCCCTCGCTGTTGTCTGCGCCGACGTAGGAGAGCTTCCTGCGGACGTAGAACAGCATGTCGTCCTGTCGAGGAGCCCACTTCTCCATGAAATATGTAGAGAACATCCAGGTCCAAAACACGATGCGGTCGTCCTTAAAACAACCTGCACAACAGAGAAGCAGGTCCAATGACCATTAATGTGACTCTGACACGTGCTTCAACTAACGCTGTGTCATCTTCTGCCTGGTTGCCTAGCAACAGTTGCCGAGCGGCAGGCGTCTCAGCCTGCAATAAGGTAGCTGAGGCCCTGGAGGTGATGGAGGGCAGGCAGTCCACAGCAAAGCGCCTTAAACAGAGGGTATTTAACTGTGTTTTTATTTTTCAAATTAAAAGCATTTGAAACAACATGTGAATCATTAAGTTGAAATTTAGATGAGCCCAAACATCAGGACAGAACAATGGATCAATAAGTATTTTACATGTGGTGTCTTGAAGCCGTTCATCACTGGTTCTGATCTGAACGAACCTGACGGACACGGGCTGAACCTGTCTTCCCTCCTACCCCCGGAGCGCAGAACCATCATGTCCTCAGTCCCTCAACACAAGCACTTAAACCTGGAACCTCCCTGAGACCGTGCACCTTCCTACAGAAACCACCTAAATGCACCAACCTCAGTGACGCCAGCAGCTCCCAGTTCCCAGTTCCCCAGCAGATCTGTCACCGGGTTCCTTGTTAATAGAACACGCCGTTAACAGACTGGCTGCAGCCTCACAGGCAGCGATGAAAGTCTTGCTCTATTTATAGCCGTCTAGCCCATATTAAAAATACATGGTCTGTGGAATGAAGCCCCGCGCTGCACTTGTTATCTGAGGAAAGTACAATACTGAGCTGAATCACCCAAAACCCAGCAGAACCGTGACTCATGTTGGGGCTGCTGTGTTTTCATGGCTGTTATATAATCAGAGGAGGAAGCTCAGTCACAGCTTCAGTGACCTGGATCGAAGTAGAACTGGTGGACGGACGGATGAACACAGATTTAACTTTCCATCTTAGACTCTGGTCTCATCATTGGATGGTTATGGAAATGTTACTGCATCACTACAACCCAGCCGACCAGCTCCAGCAGAACCAGCCAGTCACCAACAAACCACTGCAGGATGAACAGCAGCCAGGTTCTGCCATATCGGGTCAGAACCTGGCTTCTAGAGCACCACTAGTGTCATCCACAAACGGCTTGCAGTTCAAACTTCTACTTTGGTCCAACCCGTCCACAGAACATTGCTCTAGCAGGTTCTAACATGTTCCTCTAAGCTTTAGGATCAGTGCAGAGAGAACTGAATGATCAAGGATCTGGTCACACACCAGAGCTGCTGTGGGTCCTAGAACAGAACTGACCCGATAACACCAGGCAGTGGAGCCTCAGAATATCAGGAACATGTTAACACTAGTGTGACACAGAAAACGCCAAAGTTCAACAACACGTCTTTGTTCATCATTAGGGGACTGGTTCAATCATATGACCATCATTCACCCTGCGCATGTGAAACCATAGAACTGGTACCGGCCCGCAGGCTGTGGGACAGACACAGGTTTATCATGCGTTTGTTCTGAGAGACACGTTGCAGTATGTCATTTCTGCATTATTTCTTTAATATTTGGCTTCGTGACTAAGCAGCGGTCCAAACTCGGGCTAATAGGTTTGACGTTGACCCAAAGTCAAAGTCTAATGATGTGACGTCACTTTTCTAGTTTGTGGTGTTTATTATTGAACGTGTCAGGTCACAAACACAATATTAACAGGACACCCAGGCTGTTGGTTCGAACCCTGCTTCGGGCCCAGCAGGTGGTCCGGATCACCTCGGGCTCAGTACCGCTCACCCAGTCCGCTGATCTCCTGCCGGACGTTCAGTCGGTTCCTCTCGTCGGCGATGGCCTTCAGCATCTGCAGCAGGGAGCCGTCCTGCTCGCCGCTCTCCTCCTCCGCGGGCCCGACAGCCTTACACAAACCGGGGAAGGACGCCGCCATCTCCGCGCTGGGATCATGACAGTCCGGGCTAACAGCTGCCGACGGCTCCGGTTCACGGGGCGGGAGCGGTTTTCCCGCGAAGAAGACGCCAAGAGCGGCGGTGCGGGCAGCCGATGCTCGGTACCGGTGTCCAGTGGTGCTGTACCGGAGACAGACGCTGTCAGATCGGGCTAGTTGTTCTGCTGTTGTCCGATCAGCTGGAAACACCCCGAACACTTCCTGTAACAACACGAGTCTCTTAAAGCTACAGCGAGTCTGACGAGGAGCACGAAACGCTGTTACGGAAACGTGTGGCACCGTCACAGTTAGTACCCGAACCGGAAGTGCACTACCTGCCGTCATCGGCATTGTCCTTATTCTTAATACTTTACTGACTCTGCACAGAGTAAAATTCGCCCGTTTACTGTATGTTCAATTTAAACCAACTGGACGTAATTCGACTAAAATAAATATATTTATGTTCAGGTTACAAAAATAAAATATTACGTAAATTTATTCATTCCAATCTCTAATATCTGCAGTTGTGATATTTAAGGATAAAATCTTCTTGCTTCCTTTCCTTTCAATAAAACACCCTAAACCATGGCCGTACTTAGCTTCGGTACCAACCGGTCAAGAACTAAACAGACCTGACAGTTCCCGCCCAGTAGGCCAGTTGGTGGATCTTATGCGATTAATTGGCGGGTTGACGCTAGCTAGCCTAGCCCAGTCTAGCCAATCAACCGCTCCTCTGCCTTACGGGTAAAAAACGAGGTCACAAATTGCTACGAGTAGCATAAATGGGCGTAACACCTGTGGAACCTACGCAAGCTCCGCCCGCCCAGGCGGAAGCCATTCGCCGAAAAAACGAGCCCTCTCTTTGTTTTGAGGACAAAAGATGACGTCATTGCGTCGGAAAATTACAGTATTTATGATTAGTTTATAAAATAAATATTTAAGAACAGAAATTACAAACTACACTGTAGATACTAGCAGTAAACTACAGACTTTATTGCTCAATCACACTATAACGCTTTTAGATTTATATCCATTTCTTTTTCCGAGGGTTCAAGTGTGTTTAAACTGTCTTTGAGTTCATTTTTGTACACTTTACATAAGCTTTACATAAACCAACACTCATCATTTAAAGGCTTGTCCTTGTTGCAGCACAGGCTCTGATCAGATGAACCCCCGTCTGACGTCTGCGGGTCGGTATCTGACGATCCGTGGTCGTCCGTCGTGGGTCGGGGGGAGGCCGATGGGGTCGTAGCGGGGCCGAGGCAGCAGGTTGTGGGGGAGGTTCGGTGTTTGGTCATAGTCGCCCCCGATGATCCCGGGCACAGGAGGAAAGAGTGGAGGGCGCACGCAGCCGAAGATGTCTCGTGGGTTTTGAAGGTCGGCCGGTAAGAAGTGACGAGCGTCATGCTGACGTTCACTGCGGACTTTATAAAACCTTTTGTAAAGCTGCAAAAATAAAGACAGTGTTTGAATATGTCAGAGACGCGATCACATGCAGGATTAATAGTAAACCTGAATTATAACCCATGTCATTTATTAAATAATAATATGTGCTACAGTTAAAACACTAAATGGTATTAAATTAAACAGCTGTTTCTCACATTTTGAACCTTTAAAACAAGCAATCTGAAAACACAAGCATAAAAAGCTCCTTCATAACAGAACCACAGCTCATTTGCTTATTCAACTCATGTTGATGTGTGATTCTCACCTCCATCCAGTCTGTGTCTCGGGATCTGCTGGAATCTGGAACAGAGTTGATCCAGAAGAACACAGATCATTGTTTAAAGAACTGGGAGACGCTTTCTTTGCCGTGTGTGTGCTGTGGACTCACCGCTGAAGTCTCTGCGGAACAGGTGTCGCCACAGCGTGGAGTCTGCCGTAGCCACGTTGAAGCGCCTGCAGACCGACGACAGTCTGACCACAGAGCGAACGTCCAGCAGCCGGAGGACCCGCAGGAGGAGCTCCGGGGGAAGAGCAGCCAGACCAAACGCCACTGGCAGAGCCATCGCTGAAAACACCAGAGACAGCGGCCTCAGAACTGAACGGAACCGCTACCAGATTTGTTCTATAGCCTGGATCCAGAAGCCTTAGTGTTTTAAGCTACAGCTTGATGCTTAGAAGCACCTCAGGCTCTGGTTTCAGGCGGTGCGTACCTTCCCGAGCAGAGGCGATCAGCGGATACGCCAGCTGGTCTTTGAAGATACGCGACAGTTTCCTTAGATCTTTGAAGGCCGCAGCTGCACTTTCTCCTAAAGAACAGACATGTAAATTTAATTTACAGAAACTCTGAAGCCTGGTGGCAACACGTTAACCAGTCGGAGTCGCACCTGCCCACTCATTGGTCACGTAGCTGGCTGGACTCAGACACAGCTTACGAATGGTGTCGACTGTTTGGTTCACCTTCAGAGTCGCTGCAGGTCAGAAGATTCAAATGGCAAAAAAAATCCCATCAGCTTTAAAATTGAATATCACCATTAGTAAAATGAAACTGCTGAGCCCAGCAATGAACTATTAAAGTTTAAAACCTTTTGAAAAAGAGTGTGGGTGAACTCACCGTTAACCACGAGTACAGCTCCCATACACACAGCCACCACCATGGCCAGGCTGTTCTCACACAGGGGGTGTGTGTACTGCAGTTTGTAGACTCCACCTGCCGACCTCCACCCGGCAGGCATCTCACTGGGCTTCAGCTCATGACCCTGAACACACAAAGTGAGGTTCAACACAGTCGCTGCAGCCCTGGTAATCCTGATGAAGGACGGCAGTGCGATTTGGTACTGTACAGCGGGCCCTGGAGTCTCACCTGAGGAACGAATCCAGTTTCCAGCATCAAGAGGTTTGCTGCCACCACGATTGAGTCGCTGGGACTGGTGGTGTGAGCTGTGCTGTAGAGGAGCTCCAGAGACAGAGGAGCCTGACCCTCCTCTGCCTCGCTACACAGCATCGGCTCCCATTTTGGGACTGAGGGTTCGTAGTCCAGCATCAGGTCTGACTCCTTGGGCTCTGTGAGAGCTGCTGAGCTGTTGCTGCTTGGCTGCTTAACACAGACAATGCAACAACAATCAGTGTGAATGGAAACAGAATTTGTCCCTGTAATGCTTAACTACTTGATTAGCCCAGATGTAATTAAATGTAGACTGTAGCCTTTGTTTCAAGGGTTTTATAATTTTACCTGTCAGCACACCATGGCACAGATCTAGTACTGACCTGGCTGGAGGCCACAGCGGCCGTCAGCTGTGTCTGCAGCTGTTGCCTCCGGTGGGTGGAGCTGCTGCTGCTCCCGGCTGTCGTGTGGCTGGAGCTACTGGAGGGGTTAGAGGAGCTCGAAGAGGGCGCAGCGTCGGCAGCAGATTCAGGCAGCACAACAAAAATGAGATCCCCCGAGACGATGCCACATGACGACAAAGTCTGATCGGTGTCTGGCAGAAGCTCTGAGCCGTTCAGAGACAGACTGAACTCTGTGTCTGCGCTAAAAGACAAACACAAAAACGTGTTATTTCTGCTCTAAGTTAATTGTTACACAACTTTAATTGTTATGTTGCTCTCGGCTACATGACACAACATAAAACATATAACATATTCATCAACAGAAAATATTGTGACAGTTTGGTCTTGTCTTATCCTGTAAGGACCCAGCCCATTTCTAAATTAAAGCAAAAAATCTGTGGGATATGAACCAACAACATGGTGCAAACCAACACAGGTCTTCTCTATTTGCTCACTGCGGATCAGTGTCTGACCTGAATCCATGAGAAGACAAGACCGTCTGTCTGATGTGATCGCGGAGCTCCCTCAGGCTCGGTACTTCTCCTGGTAGCTCCACGCGGCTCGTCTGCCTCTTGATTCGAATCAGTAACTTCATGCTGAGGACGACACATGATCATGTTATTAATACGAAGCCAAGCTTCGTCTCACACGGATCATATTAAACTGGCATTATAGCTTGAAGGCAATGACGGAATTAACCTTGAGCAGCTTTGAGCCTTTATTGTATCTTTAATCAGACACACTTAAATATAATAATAATAATAATAATAATAATAATAATAATAATAATAATAATAATAATAATAATAATAATAATAAGTGGTCTAAAACGTTTTTTCAGTTGACAAACACGTCAGTAATTATATAGAAGAACGTTCAACGTTTATGTTCTACGAGTCGTTGTGGTTGTTGGTCTCACGCAATTCGTCTTACACAGCTTAAATGTTTTCACACAGGACAATAAAACCAGCAAATCAAGCAACAAATCGCGTGATATAAACCGCAGCTGAACTCCGTTATGTTTTGGTTCCGCTTTCGTTTCTTAGCTTTAGCTAAAGTTGTCGGTCCCGGTGACAGCGGCTGAGGTCGACCAGCGTCCGCTGAAGTTGGTGGGTTAAACTGCCTCTAAACCAAAGCAAAACAACTTACACGTTGAACGTAGGCGGTGATATTCAGAAAGATTCTGAATGTAAACACAGACCAGGAGGTGACGGGGCAACTCACGCCTCCGCTTCGTCTTCTTCCTAGTTTTTGGCGGTTGTCAAATGTCAATATGGTTCGTTACCGCCGCCAAGCGGTGGACAATGGACAGATCAGCAACACAAACAGCAACACAAAATTAGCTTTTTATCCTCCCCGTCAAACTCCACGAATTATGAATTGGCAAGACACATTATGCTATTACAAACTTAGTTGATTAAGCATATGTTACGGTTTTTTTCTGTCTTTTCCTTATTGTTTTATTTAGAGTCCTGGTTCACTGTCCACCAGTTGGTGGCGGTAGTGCGCCATTTTGTCGTTTACAACTGCCAATAAAAACGAGGACGAAGTAGAAGAAGACTTGGCCACTGAAACGTAGCGTCAAGTTGATCGAGTTGCATATTTGTGGTCAGGAAAATGAGCCGAAGTTATAACGATGAGCTGCAGTACCTAGAAAAACTCAACAGCAACAGCTGGAGGATTAAGAAGGGCTTCGTCCCAAACATGCGGGTGAGCCGTGTTAAAATCTGTTAGCTGCTAGCGTGACTAGCTAGGTAGCTTACACCCGGCACATGTCCCTGGTAGTAAGACTCTAACCAGGATACTTTGGTTTAAGTGGGGGCAGTAAAAACAAGCAACCTCATTCAAAGTCAGACCGGCTGTCACAGTAGCGCTATTAGCTTTAGCGCTAAAGCCAAAAAGTCCGATGATAACACGTCACAGTCACATAGAGCACTTCAGTTAAAGGGCCGACAATGTAAACATGTCAGTAGTTACATACGTGTCCTGAATGTTTATGACTGAGTCTATGTCACAGTAGTATAATGCTGGATTAAAATGATCCCTTATTTCATACGATGAGGTAGATCCGTTGACATTTGAGTGAATCGTTACGTAATGGGCCCAAAGTTGACTCAGATTAAATAATTTCAAATCGAAGCCTTTGGACTGACACGTGACATTTCCTCGCCAGGTGGAAGGAGTTTTCTACGTTAACGACTCCTTGGAGAAGCTGATGTTTGAGGAGCTACGTAACGCCTGCAGAGGAGGAGGTACAGTAGCCGCCACCGTTCCGCCCTCTGCCCACATTGCTGCTGGTGTTGTCATATTGTCTTATCTGACTGTGTCCTCAGGTGTCGGCGGATTCCTTCCAGCCATGAAACAGATAGGAAATGTAGCAGCGCTGCCCGGGATCATACATGTGAGGGTCCACACGAACATAAGGCAGAAGATTGTTGGTGGTCATTTTGTTTCTGAGTGGCAGGGCATGTATGTGTTCCCACTCAGAGATCCATTGGCCTCCCAGACGTCCACTCTGGATACGGATTTGCCATTGGAAACATGGCAGCCTTCGACATGGATGACCCCGATGCTGTGGTGTCTCCAGGTGTGAAGAGCTTTTTAATCTTCATTTACTTCCCAGTGTTGTTTTTTTTACCAGCAGTCGTCATAGTCATCTTTATGATTTCTCCATTTTGTGTAATAACAGGAAACCTGCCACACTTCAAGACTGATGCTTTGTGAAAAATCATCAATGGTTCTGATTATTTTGTCTGCAGGCGGTGTTGGTTTTGACATAAACTGTGGCGTCCGTTTGCTGCGTACCAATCTGGACGAGAGAGACGTCCAGCCAGTGAAGGAGCAGTTGGCCCAGTCTCTGTTCGACCACATCCCAGTGGGAGTCGGCTCCAAAGGAGTCATCCCAATGGGGGCCAAGTGAGGATCCACCTAAAGTGAAATTTGTTCACAGCACAAGTCTTCTCTGGCTGCTTCACCTGTTGACCCGTGTCCTTAGGGACCTGGAGGAGGCTCTGGAGATGGGGGTGGACTGGTCTCTGCGGGAGGGCTACGCCTGGGCTGAGGATAAGGAGCACTGTGAGGAGTATGGCAGGATGCTACAGGCCGACCCCAACAAAGTGTCCTCCAAGGCCAAGAAGAGAGGCCTGCCACAGGTGCCTGTTTACTGTGGGATAATGCAGGCAAACAAACAGTAGATGGTAACGCTAGGGTTGGCATCAGGACGACGACTCTGCTGTTCATAAGTTACCTGAAAATTACAGTGTGGCCAGTGGTGACTTACTGCCAGCATTATTTTTTTACAGCAGTTGTTAAAGAGTTGTTTGTGTCTTGAAGCTGGGGACTCTGGGAGCAGGAAACCACTACGCTGAGATCCAGGTGGTGGATGAGATCTACAATGACTATGCCGCTAAAAAGATGGGCATCGACCACAAAGGTCAGGTGTGTGTCATGATCCACAGCGGGAGCAGAGGCCTCGGACACCAGGTCGCCACAGGTAGAAGTCTCTACAAAATCTGAAATGGTTGTAACTTAGCCAGTTTCTCAGCCCTTACATGTGCGTTACTATTACTGACAGATGCTCTTGTTGCCATGGAGAAGGCCATGAAGAGGGATAAAATCACAGTAAACGATCGGCAGCTGGCCTGCGCTCGCATCACATCACAGGAAGGGCAGGACTACCTGAAAGGCATGGCTGCTGCAGGAAACTACGCCTGGGTCAACCGCTCGTCCATGACCTTCCTCACCCGACAGGTAGTCACACCTTCACTGCAGGTGAAGTTCAGTCACGTCACAAGCTTCACTCAGACTTGAATGTTCTTCATCAGGCGTTCTCCAAAGTATTTGGTACAACGCCAGACGACCTGGACATGCACGTTATCTATGACGTCTCCCACAACATCGCCAAAGTGGAGGAGCACGTGGTGGATGGCAAACAGCGGACTTTGCTCGTTCACCGCAAAGGCTCCACCCGAGCGTTCCCGCCCCACCACCCCCTCATCCCCGTGGACTACCAGGTTGGTGCTCTCCAGAGGATTCACCCCCTCATCTAGAGCAGGTTTATTGATGCTGCTGTTGTTTGTGGTTGACTGCCTAGCTCACAGGTCAGCCAGTGCTGATCGGAGGAACGATGGGAACCTGCAGCTACGTCCTCACTGGGACCGAACAAGGAATGACGGAAACATTCGGCACCACCTGTCACGGAGCGGTAATTAATGTCACATGTTTGATACCCTGAGAAAGAAGAGTTTGAGTTTACAGTGAAGCAGGGTGCTGGTTCATTGTGGTTGTGGGCGCCTGCCCACATCAAACTCTAGCTTTAGTTTGTGAAGTGGACTAAACTAAAGCCACGACTTTCCAGGGGGAAGCTGCTCACAGACCTATTGCTGCTGTTTCAGGGCCGAGCTCTGTCTCGAGCAAAGTCCCGCAGGAATTTGGACTTTCAGGACGTCCTGGACAAACTGGCTGACATGGGAATTGCCATCAGAGTGGCTTCGCCCAAACTGGTCATGGAGGAGGTGGGAAAATGTTCACATCCACTGACTAAGTCCAGTATCACAAGAGTTCATTTTAATAACGTTTTATTTGATGACTTTCCAAAAGCTTTTCATTAATGTTTAGTAACTTTAATTCCCAGTGTCTTCACCTATTTTAAAACCGTGTTTTGTTTTCAGGCTCCTGAATCGTACAAGAATGTGACAGATGTCGTTAACACGTGTCACGATGCTGGAATCAGTAAGAAAGCCATTAAACTGAGGCCGATCGCTGTGATTAAAGGCTGAAGCTGCACCACTCCACATGTAACGACACTTTACTGGCTGTTTAAACAGTCATGAACTGGAAACGTTTTGCTCACAACTTTACTTTAACGAAATGCACTTGTGTTGAAGAGCATGAAGGAGATGTCTGGCCTTAAAATGCATAAAGTCATTGATGCCAAATATCTGATTCAAATAAAGAATCGAAAAGCTCAACTGCTCCCATTTTCACATCATCTCAGCCCAAACAAACAGCTTAGCCTCTGATTTATTTTGCAGTTGCTTCCTGCTAATATTTCAAAGAATTTTGAAAGAACAATGACACCGTGCTGCATCTGACAAATATGAAGACTCGTGTAACGTCAGACGTGCTGTAAAAACGAGCTCCAAGCTGCAGCTTGGATTCATTTGGATCAACGTGCGTCCAGTGGTTCAGAGACATCTTTTAAATAGACCTTGAAGGTTTAAGAACAGCCCAGTTTTTCTAGAAACCACACGTGACATCAAAATAAATGACACAAGAAAACTTTAAATATTACTGTGTATTTGTCATCAGATCCACATCAGCAGCAGTTGGCTCATCTTGTGTTTATGGTTTTATAGATTTGAATTTCTTTGACTGGTTTTATTTTCTTGCCTGTACGTTTCACTAAAAGGAACATTCAGGCACTTTGCCTGGGTAACATAGCAAAGCACAGAGGACTGAAGGTGCAGCAGATGCACGGTGTCATCAGCAGGTCATTTCCAGCTGTCGTCAGCTGATCGTTCTTCACAGTGCTGCTCTCAGTAAAGCATTGCATAATCAAACTTCAATCATCCTGAATTGTCACAAAATGTTTTAATAAAAAAGTCATTAAGCTGCTTCTGTAAACAAATGAAATAATTCCTATGAACACGATGCCTTTTACTACAGAAGCCTTTTCCTGCCCAGCACCAAAAACTACGGACGTCACAAAGTCAAGGTTTTAAGATCCTCAAATATTCATCATCACGTCAAATACACAGAACTAGATTGAAACTTATCTGTTCATTCAGATCTACTATAATGAGATTAAATCAAAAGTAACTTATCACACGATTTACTATAATAATAAATCAATGAAATTTAATAAGGCACAAATTTGAGATTTGTATGGTTCAAAAGCCCAAACTACTAAATCTTAAAACAGAGTTTTAAATATATATAATTGGGTAAATTACTTAATAGAACATTTTTTTCCGCAACAAAAGCAGAAACTCAAACTGTCAGCAGCCAAATGATGCATTTGCTGCTGAAAACCGTCTCAAACTTTACCATAATTCTTAATCACAACATAGAACTGAGCTTTCCATTTCCACATTTAATGAGTTTCTTTTCTTTTCCTCATTCTTTGGCAGGAATAGGCTTCCATATTTAGTTTCCAGATGGGAATGAAGATAAAACAACAAAACTACACCTAGGAACTTTATTTACATTTTCACTTTATTCTCTTATTTACACATTGTTCCTCCATTTTATGTTCATTTCCATCTGAAAGTCATCGGTCATATTTCCAGGATAGACATATTCTATAGATGATCATCCAGGTGTATCATAAAGTCTGACGTAATTCTAGATAAGGAAGAAAGCTTTAACTGAAGGAAATAAAATTGTGTAGACGCAGAGTCACACTGAGCTCGGCTGCATTTTAAGCGCTTTCACTTCAAACTTAAAGATCGACCATGTTTACAACAACACATGAAAATGCCACAATAAAAAAAAAGTACTACAGTTGAGCCCTTCATGTCTGTCCATTCTGTGGCACCTACAACTCAAATCTAGCTTGTGTGAAATGTGTTTCTAATGTTAAGGTCCAACTAGAATAAAGCTCTTGTTTCACAAACCAAGAGGCGTTTGTGGTAATTACCAAAAGGTTTCCTGGATAAGTCGTGTCCTCTCCCACAGATCCGTGTTCACGCTCCCACAGTGCGCTCACATGTTCCGTCCGTGGACAGCTCGTCACGCCGGCAGCAGGAGGAACGCCTCCACTTAGACCAGGCCTGGTTATGCTGTAGCAGCTCCTTTGCTAAGTTAGTTTTTCTGTTTTGTTCTCCAGCTTTGAATGCAAACACTGTGTAGGTTCTTTTCAGTCCAGTTTTATTCCTACAGCTTCGCCCGCTGGAAAAAAGCCTGCAGGGAGAGAAGCTCATGGTTAGTCAGGAATGAACCAACCCCGACCCGTCGCTGCAGCATGAGCCACAAACATCTACACTAACCTTAATGTACGTTTTCAGGACTTTGATGTCCGGCTGCTGAAGCACATGACACAGCTCCTGTTACACGAAAACATATTAACAGTCAATAATAATTATTAGGCCTGCAACAAAACTGTTGTAGACAAATTAATATTGATGAGGTTTGCAAAACTGCCGTTTTACCTGTGAGATCTCGGGTGACACCTGAAGTGAGGGCAGATAGTCTTGCTGCAAGAACTGGATAAACTCTGGCCCCTAAAATAAATAGATGTCCATTTACTGAGTACCAAATAAAACCTGCTCATCAGGAGTTTAAAACCACTTTTACCCGTTTGAGATGAATCATTTTCAGAGTAACTACACATTCTGACAGCGTCTGAAAAAGAAAGATCAGAGCTAGTGATGAACCGTAAACCTGTGCATTTACTGTGGACTGTGGAACAGAGACTTACCAGGACTGTTTGTGCATCCGAGAGGTCAAAGGTCGGTTTAAGAGGAGCCAGGAAACATGCAGGGACGATATGTTTATAGATGAAGTCTGGGAAGCCCACCATGCCATCCTTACCCCCTGCAGAGTGGATCAGAGCTTCATCAGAACAGAACAGAACCGAGCAGGTCAGAAAACACCCAGTTGGATTTACTGTAAACTCCTCACCCCACAGCTCGACCAGCTTTGACAGGATGATGAAGCAGGTTTTCTGAGCAATGGGGTCTGGAAAATCCACGGCCCCTTGGATGATGGTGAACACGACTCGTTCGATGTTCTCTGCTCCTGATGACATAAAGTCTCAAACTTCAGCTCCCTAATAAACATAAAGCAGGAAGAACGAAGCCCCAGTATTAACTCACCCTGATTGGCCATCACTTCGTTCATCCCACTTCCTGCAATGGTCTGGATGAAGCTGAAGTAGCTCCTCCGCAGCATCTGCTTCTCCAGAGCCGCCGCCTGGTCGTTGTCCTCCGCCGGCCGCCCCAGCACCTCAAAGATGGCGAGCACCAGCGGCATGAAGACTTGCTGCAGGAAGGGAGACACCTGCCTCTGCATGGAAAGCACACAAACAGGTTCAGCAGCTGTGGTCCATCAGAACACTCACAACCAAGCGTTCTCCTCGTACCTTGAACTTGGCGGTGATCTGGCTGATGAGCGGAATGAACTCCTGCAGGTCTTTGGCCTCGCAGTCCTTCAGCATGTGTTCGGAGGCGGCGGGGATGAAGGGCAGCACCTCCTCCTCCATGCAGATGATCATGCGGTGCAGGAAGGAGCGGACCGAGCTGCGCAGCACCCCCCGCTGGACGGGGCAGCTCAGCGCAGGCAGGAAGGTCTGCAGACACTCTCTGTAGACCTCGGTGCAGCCGCACTGCTTCACCGTCTGCTTGTTGCTGAACGCTTTGCTGGTGCGACTACAAACAGAAGCACACGGATCAGCTGGTCGCTCCAGAGCCGCGTTTTGTCGTCACAGCTTTTTGTTGCAGAGTGAAATGAATGTGAATGAATTCCACACAGAACAATAAAAATAAAATGTTTCTTACGTAGAATACATTTCCTTGCTAGACACTTTTAGGCTGATTCCTGTTCAACTCAAGCTGCAAGAACCTGTTGTGATTGTAAAAGTCTTACATCCTCATCATCATCATCATCCTCACCTGGCGAAACCAACTGCATGACTCAGACAGTCTGCGAGGGCGGTCTGTCTTTCCTCCTCACTCTCCTGAGGCAGTTTAGCCAGCAGCAGACGGAAGGCGTCCATCAGCGGCGCCAGCAGGCTCCTCATTAGCGCCTGCTTCCTCTCGACGGGACACTCTCCATTCACGATGAGGATGCCTGCCGTCTCAAACATGAACAGCTGGTCGTCGCTGGTCAGAAGCGCCGGGAAACCGTTTTCCTAGAGGAAAGAAGACAAATTCATCATCGGTAAAATGTGATGTGAAATGTGAAAACCCTGGTTCCTGCTCAAAGATCCACAATGATGCGTACAGGAGGCGTGAGCTCCAGCAGGTCCTGGATCCTGGTCAGGATGTCCTCAATGAAGGCGTTCATATGTTTACTGTCAACAAAACACACCATCATTAAGCAACAAGATAAAATTCTTTGTTCAAATCAAGTTAATCAGGAATCAAATCTATGCTTCAATACAACATATACATATCGAAATATCAGTCGAATCATGAACCTTTCCGGTTTGGTTCTTTTTTGTTAAGGTTGTAGGATCTTGTAAAGCTGTGCATGGTTATTTTGCCCTTTATCATCCTGGACTCACTGCAGAGACTTGATGAATCTAGAGAAGAGGTAGGCCACTCTGCTGCGGACCTTCGGGCTGTTGTGTCTCAGTCCTCTTTGATCCAGAAACGCCATCTGACAGTGAACACAACACCGGGTGTCTGAGAACAACGAGCCTTTTTTGTTTTAATGTGTCCATCGTCCATCACTCACCAAAACATTCGGAATGTGTTGAGGCTCCACGATGAAGAATTTATCGTATCGAACAACCGTTTCGAAGAACTCCAGAGACACGGAGGTGTGCTGGTAGCTGCTGACGCCGCAGGAAACCAGCTGGGGATTCCAATGCAAACAGGCATCAGCAGGAGAAGGTCGCGTGCCGCTAAAGACAGAATTAAGTTCATGCACTGCGTGTGACTGACCGTCCTCATCATGTCCTGCAGGGCACTCGTCTTCGCCACATTTCCAGAGAAATGAGCCCCATGAGACGCCGGCAGGGCTTCTCCCAGCATGTACAGCAGCCGGATGGCCACCTCCACCTCCATGAACTGAGCCGACTGCCAGTTCCTGGAAGGACAGAGCAGGTGAGTCGCTGCGGAAGCGCCAACGCTGTGTGGATGCTGATCCAGGTGCCTCTTACTGCATTGTGTTGGTGAAGACCCTGCGTACAGCCTCCAGCAGCAGCTCAGGAGACACCTGAGCCAAACGATCCAGCAGCATCTTTAACTGCTTCCTGTATTCCACGAACATGGCCTCGTCCTCCCCCTGACCAACAATGACCACAGTCTGTCAGCCCAGAGCTGCGTGAGATGAACAGGGAGGTCCAGGGAACAGCCAGACTCACCTCATTGTCAAAGTTGTACTCGTCATCATAGGTCAGTTTCTTCATTACAGCGAGCATGATGGCCTGCGGTCAGACACACGCGTCACTCTTTGACTCATGCACACTGTGAAGGATGCTCGTGTCTCAGTGTCAGTCAATGACTCACCTCTATGTTTCCCTGCTGCTGCTCGGTCAGTTGAGGAAGCTTAAAAAAAAAACAAAAAAAAAAACAAAAGAGTGAAATACGTGAGGGAAGAATTCAAGCAGCTTAACTAAATGCTGAATGACTGAATCAGAACTCACCTGCTTCAGGACGTGCAGGTATTCGTAGCAGAACCCGACAATGTTGGCCGAGATGTCGTCGTCTTCGTGCACCAGCAGCTGCAGCAGCAGAGGTACCTTGGTCTCGATGGCCTGCAGCGACTCAGCAGCGTCCTTCATGTTGCCAGTTTTGGCCAGTTTTGTCCAGCTGAGCACCAGACTCTGACCCATGCCGTTCACCAGCCGGGAGAACTTGGCCAGGAAGTCCACGTCCTCTTCCTGAAGGAAGCAAAGAGCGTAAACATGCTGCTGCCTCGTCTCACATCTACACTGACTTAATGAGTCTCTGACCTTCTGAGGAATTAATAAGATGCCTATCGTTAATAAGTAGAGAATATGGTAAATATGCACAGTAACATCTGATGTAATTCGTAGTAATATACACATTTGATCCTGACGAAGGTTCCTTCCTGCTGACTCACCTGCTCCACATTAAAGAACCCAGCCGACTGCAGCACTCGGCACAGAGACTCCACCAGCTTGGTTTTATCCACTGGGTCCATTCCTTTGTTGACGATTTCAAAGAGGCAGTCACAGGCCTCCTCTCTGAGCTCCTCCACCGACATCTGACTCAGCAGCAGGTTTACAAACCTGGAGACACACAGGACTAACATTAAAGCCTTGTGCGACACTGGAATGCTGCTTCCTTCCATGACTTCCTCTACTTGAAACAACTTTGTGTTCCTGGAGACACTATGTACCAACATAATGTTTCTGTTAACATCCTGGTAAATCAAGGATATTTTAAGGCTGTACAGAGACATCTATGAAGCTTGTTTAACTTCAGCTTGGCAATGATTTTGTCTTTATATTTACGCCCATTATTAAGCCTTGTGTTGTCACTGACCGGTCGTTAGCAATGAGGCTGAGGTCAATCCAGGACACAAAGGCTCCCACCACCTCCAGACACTGACAGGTGAGCTCTGGGTGTGACTGCTGGTACGTCTGCAGGATCTGATACCAGGACTCCACCAGGCTGGGGATGCACTGCTCTCGCATGGTGTCTTTGATTAAAGTGTTTCTACGGGTCTCCTGAAGCAGAAACAGTGTGAATCTGTCAGCATCCACATTAGTTCATAACAGAATCATGTAATGAACAAATCACATTCACTGCCTGGTAACTACAGCAACAAAGCACATCCCAACTCATAAACCTGAGGACTTTTACTCTATTCTATTCTTTCATGACTTTGGTACATATTATATTATTAATTATGATGTCTTGCCTCTGGTGTGTGAAGAATGTCTCTGTCGACCACCTCAGCGTCAATGGCCATTAGTGTCCTTAGGTAGATGTCCACGCCGTGAGGATTTAGACCCACCAGAGACAGGACATCGAAGAAGAACTTGGGCCACAGAGTCAGATACTCCATGATGAAGGTGAGGGCGAACACCTGCGCCGCCTTGTTTCTGATGAAGGGCTTCTCAGGCTGAGCGTTCATGAGCTGCAGTCACAGGAGTGGGAATGATAAACCATGAGCCAACAATAAAATAAAAAATTCAGGCACCGGGACAAGGAGTTTTGTACCTGACACTGGAGCCACTTCATCAGAGTCTCTCTGACGAGCTGCTGCTGAACATCACTCAGACCAGCGTGTCTGGAACAAACACATGACGTTAGACTCACATAGAACCACCCGTATGAAACAACGGGAATCTTTTCTCTACCTGAACTTAATCTGATGCTCCAAAACCTGGAAGCAGAAAAACTTCACGTGGTCATCACTGAAACAACAAACAGAGAAATGCTGGGTCAGCAGCTGTTCCCCAGCGGGATGCTGGACTATACTGTAGGAACATTCAGCTTCCAGCTAAAGACATGAACAATCAAACTTACTTGTAGATCCCTTTAGCCAGGGCCTCTGCACACACCTCCCAAGCATCCTGAGACTCCTTGAGCTGCTCGAAGTACGCCATGGCCTAAGGGAACGCAGACAAGGTCACGTCACTGTGTTTGCATATAACGAACAGGCTCAGCAGACGTTCTAATGAAGCCTGGTCTCCATCTTACCCTCTGCCTGTAGCGGGCGTCTGCGTTTGGGTTGAGCCCCAGCAGGGCCTGCTCGTCCATGACTGCAGCGACAGACTGGCAGGCCATTCGTGGGTTAGCTTTCCTCCAGGACAGGTTTACTCCTCTCTGCTGCGCTCAGGCAGATTTCTCTCATCTGGAACAAGGGCAGACACATGTGGAGCAATCCGCCATTCTGCTGTCACAGCCGAAGGCCTTCATGCCACAGTGACAGCCACGCTTAGCTGTGAAACCTGCTCCACCGCCCGAATGCACTGAAGCTAACTGGATTTAGCAATGAGCTTCAAATCAGGTTTAAATTAAAACAACCACGGACCATGGCCTAATGCCGACACACGAGGACAACGTAAGGAACAGTCACGGTCCATCACAATGAGCAGCATAACGTGCTGAACCAGCAGCTCTGGACAAAGGCTCTGTCCTACACCAGCACCAGCTTCAAATGTGTTTAGTGACAACATTGGTGCCTAAAAAGCAACACACACAGCTGCTTAAACTCACTTTATACACAGGCAACTAAAGGCTTTAATATGCGAGTCCACCGTGAACTCACATGAAAATATAAAGAAATGTAAACAATCAAAATATATTTTCTCTTTTCTAACCAGATGATGTTTTATTCACGATCATTGTGTCTTTATACGTTGTTTTCACTTCTCGTGTGCATTAGTTTAGATTACATTTTGCAAACAAAAGGCTTTTTAGCAAGTTATTTATACTTGTTATTTCTAGTGAAGTGATTACGCGACACAAGCTGCCAGGTCTGCTCACATGATGTAACACAGTGTCAACGCCTCAGTCTGCAGTATAATGTTGTGAGTTTACATCACACGCTGAACTACACACATCGGTGGCTGAAGATCGACAAACACAGTTTGTTCAAAGTTTTTTCTGCGGCCACTCCTCGAGAAGTTGACGCCGCTACAGGCGAACGCGACTCCAGCACCAAATGACAGCCTGCCGCTAGCACGAGCTAACAGCAGTTAGCCGCACCGTTAGCCGAGCCGCCCGCCTGCTGGGCTCGTCCTGGCGCCGTGACAAACGCTAACGGGCGGTGGATGCGGGTTCCTGGTGACAGCGGTGCGGACGCGCCGGGACGAGGACGGCCAACTTTACTGGGACTGATCTCTGTCCGTCACGGCTCGGTACCGTCCAGTTACCTGCTGCTGCTGCTGGCGCCTCCTCAACGCCGCTTCTGAGGATAAACTCCGCCAACATCTCTTTACCCAACCGAGCCGACGCACGCGATTCTGCCACACTCACCTTAATACGAACTTATATCATGTGGTGCTGCTCTCACGCAGGGAAGTCGCCGCGGAGCCGCTGCGGAGGCTCCAGAATTCAGATGCACGTCGGTGGGACGAATGGAGCAGCGGTGCGGCGTGTCAGCTCGGTTAGCATCCGGGTCACGGCCCCAGGAAGCGGTTCCCTCAGCCTCGCTAACTCCAACTAACTAATCACACCGGCAGTTATGTGTCGTCTGTCGCTGTTACGGGCGTCTTATACATGATACAAATGTTGTATATTAATTGTGATGGGTGTTGTAAACGTGAAATATTAATCATTCGTTAACTACGTCACGGCGACTGAAGTTAGTTTCTGATTGGCTTCAGATACCGCTTTAGTGGCGTTCAGTCGTTCCTATTTCAAAACCATTTCACAAAACCTAGTTGGACTATATTAATAGGGGTTCAGTTGATTTGAAGATGATGTCATTGTATCTTTTTTAGTATCTTCTAATTGATTAAACATTTTCACTACCTACAAAAACGTCAGTACTTCCAAAAACGTCACATTTGAGTGGAGATCCTGAAACATTTGAAGGGTTTATTCAATTCAATTTCATTTTGTTTATATAGCGCCAAATCACATCAAGGTTAACACAACTAAACCCAACAGATCCCACATACAGCAAGTCTTTAATTACAATTTAACAGCAACAGTGGAGGCGAAAAACTCTCAGCAGAAGAAACCTCCAGCAGAACCAGGCTTGATGTCGGCCATCTGCCTTGACCGGTTGGGGTGAGGGGAGAGAGAGAGAAAAGCACAGCAACAACAAGCAACAACAGAGCACAGGCAGGATGGTTGGATCAGTCACAAAGCACTGAGTCTGATGATACCTGTAGGTGAGGACAGAGTGGGGAAGAGAGAGAGAGTGGAGGAGAAGCACAACTACTGGAGAGAAAGACACAAGGTTAGTTAAACATGGAACAATGGTGGGAGGTTATTGGATAGAAGAGATAGAAGGAAACAGAGGAGCTCGGCGTATAAATTAAAAAATGTAATATGTAATAATATGTAATGTCTTTACAAACATGTAAAGTTACTATATACTAAAAATGTTAAACTATTATATATTCTATTTATTCTATACGTTCACCTGTCAGTTCTAAATGTGGTTCTGAAAACTCTGAAAATGTGAGACGTACTTCAGGCCACATGAAGCCCCTCCCCTTTCGTCCATTTGACGTCTGGAGGCTCCGCCCTGCTGCTTCCTCTTTTACTGTGGCAGTGAGCGAGAGACACCATGAAGGCGTCCGGCACAGTACGTAAAACTCGTAATCTACCCGTTTTTTCTGTCGCTATACGATCAAAATGAACGCGTACAGCTACAAAGTCAGTTGTTCGCGGTATATATTTGGTGAGGTGTGAAAAACCCATTCCAAAAGCGGTTATTTTAGGGTAGTACTTAGCACCGCTGAAGCGGCTACAACATGGCGTCCGCGGCACCATGTGCACGACGCGGCCGTGGAAATAGGCACGAGGGACGCTCACTTCCAAGAGGACATTAGCTCCAACCTGTTGAAGAGAAACCGTTAGTAACTGATCAAAGCTGCGGCTAAAAGTGCCGGGTCGTTATTTTATAGTCATATTGCTACGTTTAGACTTGACGCTCATGCTAACGTTAGCCGCATTTAACTCGGACATTGTTTTAGGTTTAATGGTTATTATTTGCATTAATGGTAAAACTACGCTAGGAATAACTGAAACCACGGCAGATCTCTGTAAAAACAGCATATGCACTGTGACTTTGGTCGGATCATGCAGTGGTTTGGTTCCGTGCCACATTTGAGTTTCTCTTGCCTTGATCTCTGCGTTCAGTTGGTTTCCATCAGATGTAAAGACTCCATGGGTTTATTCTCATGCCGGTCCACTTCTGCCAGCTGCTTAGTTGAAGTAACAAACCAACGTGTCGTAGAATGAAGCCGGTGTTGCTCTGTACGACTACACACTTCATGTAATCATCTCTGTAGTTCACATCGTCCTATTTGATCTTAAATCTTAACCCGCTTCAAGAGTTGAGCTGCTGTGATAAGTTCGTTCTGATGAAGTGAAATAGTTAAATCTTTATTTCTTTAAACAAACTATATTAATGATTTCTTGCTCACAGAAATGAAATGAGCCATTAACTGGAACGTTGGTACAAATGTAAATGACTGTTATGCACTTGATGCATCGTTTCCTTGCTCTGCTAGATAGATTTGTGGCTGTAACAGACTTGCACCCAAACCCAAAGGTCATGTCAACGCTGTGGTGTGACTGAGTCTGGTGTGCAAACAAAAAACTGGTCCTTGTCGCCTTTCTCTGATGCTGATGTGCCTTTGAAAGTGAATTCAAGGTTCAACAAATGACACATTTGTGTTCCTCTGTACATTCACTTCTTTGCTGCACGTGTCCTAACAGCTGTTTTCTCTGCTTGCAGCTTAGGGAGTACAAAGTTATTGGGCGCCTGCTGCCCTCTGCCAAGACCCCTGCCCCTCCTTTGTATCGGATGAGGATCTTTGCCCCTAACCATGTCGTGGCCAAGTCCCGCTTCTGGTACTTCGTCTCCCAGTTGAGGAAGATGAAGAAGGCCTCCGGAGAGATTGTCTACTGTGGCCTGGTGCGTCCCTGATCCCCACAGAACTGACAGACTGCATGTCGTCATATAGGCTAGAACAGTTTTACAGAACACAAGTGTTCTCAACTGTTCTGTTTTGCTCATGTTAGGTGTATGTCATAAGTAATGTCCACAGCAGAATTTATTCAAACATTTGGTTCTTTGGTTGTCACATTTTCATTCAGTTTTATTTGTAGCAGTGATTATTATGGTCACTACTTCTCATAATGCAGAAATGCTAAAATCAGTCTTTCTTGATGAGTATTGAAGTAATGACCTGTTACTGATGTCAAACTGATTCTAGGTCTTTGAGAAGACCCCTCTGAAGGTGAAGAACTTCGGCATCTGGCTGCGCTACGACTCTCGCAGCGGCACCCACAACATGTACAGAGAGTACAGGGACCTGACCACCTCTGGAGCTGTCACCCAGTGCTGTGAGTAGCCACTACATGACAGCAGCTGAGACTGAAACAGATCGTGTAGGTTACATACATACTGACACCACATAGGAGGCAGTGGCAAAGTCTGTCAGTAAGAACATCTGTTATGAGGTTCAGTCAACATGATACTGAAAAGATGTGTAAGAGCTGCATTGAATGTGCTGAATCTGGAGCCTCATTAGAATCTGTGGTTTTCTGGATTTTACACTCGTAATGTCCAAAAACAGCTTTTCAATCATTCAGTGGATGAAGCTGTGATGCAGATCTTGGTTTGAAGCAGAATCGGATCAAAACAAACTCTGCTCTGGTAGAGTATTATTCTAAATGACTCCCAACAGTAAGTGATTTAAACCTCCATGTAACATACTGTATTAAAGAGGGGTCACTTGTTCAGGTGTGGAGTTAATGGACACTTCAGGGTGTAGGTAATCTGAGACACACTGAAAGCCCCAAACTAAAAAAGTCAGAACTGATCTGTAGTTCCCTCGCAAGGTGAAACAAAGTAGCTGTTGAAGCCAAGCCTGCTGTTTTGTTTTTTTGCATAGATGACTCGTTAATTTCTGATTGTACAATAGATGTGGAAAGTGTTTGAAAACCAGAATTTACACGTGCTGTTTGATTTGAGTTCTTTAAAAATCACAATTCATGCTGTTGTCCTGTTACAGAAGCCCAAAACTACGCAGCTTCTGTTTGCGGTGAACTGGGCTGGTTGGTGCAGCTTAAAGTCAAACATGTTAGGTTTTTGTTGTTTAGTTGTGTTCACTTGAAGCTTGAAATCAGCTGCTGCTGCTTGTTGATTAGTTACTAGTCAGATCAGAGCTGGTTAAAAGTCAGATGAATGATTTTGTACGAATCAGAATCAGATGTTTGACTCATCACTCTTCATCTACACCCTCTTTTCACTGATTGATTTGGATGAAACCTAAAATGAATGTGTCTTCCAGATCGTGACATGGGAGCTCGCCACCGTGCTCGCGCCCACTCCATCCAGATCATGAAGGTGCAGGTCATCCCAGCCAGCAAGTGTCGCAGACCTGCCATCAAGCAGTTCCATGTAAGCAGCTCACACACAGCTCCAGCTTTAGAACACACAGATAAAAAAGGTGGTTGGTTTCCATTAGATGTAAAGAGGCCATGGGTTTTTTTTTTCATACCTGATCCACTTCATCCACCAAACGTGTCGTAAAACAAAGCCGTTGCTGCTCTGTACGACTACACACCATGTAATCATGTTTGTACACTTTACATCGACCTATTTGATCTTAAATCCTAACCCGCTTCAGTTGAGCTGCTGTGATAAGTTACTCCTGCTGAAGTTAAATAGTTAAGTCTTTTTATTTTTTTAAATGAACTATATATTTCTTGCGCACACAGAAATGAAATGAGCTTTTTACTGGAACAATGGTACAAATGTAAATGACGTTTAGGCACTTGAAGCATCGCCTTCTTGCTCTGCTACAGATAAATAGTCCGTCAAAGTCCAGGCTCATTCTAAATTAAGAGTTAAATAGATTTTAATCTGTTAATTGTGGCTGTAACAGACTTGCACCCAAACCCAAAGGTCATGTCAACTCCGTGGTGTGACTGAGTCTGGTGTGCAAACAGAAAACTGGTCCTTGTCGCCTTTCTCTGATGCTGATGTGCCTTTGAAAGTGAATTCAAGGTTCAACAAATGACACATTTCTGTTCCTCTGTACGTTCACTGCTTTGCTGCACTCGTCTTGACGTAGACAAAGAGTCTGTCCTCATCCAGCAGCGCTGTTTGCTTCTGTTTGGTCTGTGTGAAGCTGACCGTTTCCTTTCGTCTCCACCTGCAGGACTCCAAGATCAAGTTCCCGCTGCCTCACAGGGTCCTGCGTTGCCAGCACAAACCCCGCTTCACCACCAAGAGACCAAACACCTTCTTCTAAACAGTTTTTTCATTTTGTGCGGGAAATAATAAAAACTATAGAATGGAAAAAGTTTGTCTCTGCTTGAGGTTGTGTGATGCTGCTTTTTAACAGGAAATACGAAATGTACTGTAGAGGAGTTCCTCCCAGTCCTATATTAAATGTTTCTGCTGTAGGCAGAGATTGAAACCAGCACTGAAGTCCAGAAGAAGTGGGTGCTAGATCTACTCTGATTTTGATATATTTGATATTTTTTTCACTTTAGAATCAATTAATGAGCCAACCAAATAAAAACTGATTATTGGCTCAGTGTGAAGGCACATTAGTGTTAAACATGTTCAGGAACACATCCGTCACTTTCTATAATCCAAACAAGGTGGTTGTAGATGCTACTTGGCCTTTTTAAGGATGTTCAGATTGTAGGCACTCAAATACCTGGGTCTTCACCCAAACAATAAACAGGACTGGTCAAACCACACACTGTACAAGAAGGACCTTTTTATGAATGGAATTCAATTTTATTTATATAGCACCAAATCACAAGGTTATCTCAATGCACTTTACAAGGAAATGTTTAAGGCCTTACACCCCTAAACCCAACAAATCCCCCATACAAGTCTTTAATTACAATTTAACAGCAACAGTGGAGAGGAAAAGCCCCCTCTCTAGCAAGGAAGAAACCTCCAGCAGAACCAGGCTTGATGTTGACTGCCATCTGCCTTGACCAATTGGGGTGAGGGGAGAGAGAGAAGAGCACAGGCAGGATAGTTGGACCAGAGACTGGACTGGACACAGGCAGGATGGTTGGACTGGGCACAGGGTTGGGCAGAAATCCGGCTCTGTCCTGGGCAGCACACTGGAGTCCATGGAGGAGGTGGCGGACAGGAGAATGTGGCTAAACTAACATCCATCATAGAGAACCCCTGCACCACTGTAGAGGCTCTGAGCAGCTCCATCAGCACCAGACTGTTACACTCACAGTGCAGGAAGGATAGCTACTGCAGGTAATTTCTCCCCACAGACATCAGACTGGACAATACATCACTGCAGAGACACACAGTGTGTAGTTTGTATTGTGCAATAGCTCAAATCTCCATCATTCCTCTGTCACCTGTTATCATTTACCACCGTAAATATGTAAAACATGCAGAGATAATATTCTTATTTTCATTCTCATTTTCTCATAAGTTTACTTAATACCTTGTTTTGCACTAACTAACACTAATGTTGTTTCTTTCTTTATTCTGCCTTGTAACACTGCTGCTGCAAACACGATTCTGTCCCATCCTTAATACTAAAACACCGACCTCTGCCTGGACCGCTGCTGTGCCACAGTGTGTCCACACGATGGCACCGTTCACAAAGAAATGAAGCGTTCAGGCTCTGGGCTTCACGCCTACTTCACGTCACCGTCATGTTTGTCGTAACATCATGTCTCTGCTGTGGTCTTGTGTTATTGTGACGCTTCATGCAGTTCAGTATCAGATCGTTAGTTGGTTGGTGGTTGTTTCCTGCTTGATGTTTAATCAAATATAAGGTTTGTAGATGAATCATAGCTGTGGCCACGTGGGACCTGCTTTTACCAGCGGCATGCTGGGAGCAGCCAAGGTGATGTGGATGCCGATGGGCGTCACCTGGTCGTCATGGAGACGGGCAGTGGGAGGCTGCAGGACGGACCTCACCCAGTGATGAGACATGAAGTCATCACAGTTTGACTCCAGGGGCCTCGGTCCGGTGGTTCTGGTGCTTAACTCATGTCTAACATAGAGACGCATGCTTTGGAGCCCGACCCGACCATTAGCACTGGCTTAGCAGCAGCAGTTTCCATAATTTCTGAGCAGAGCTCCTTGGACAGGAAGCAGGTTATAGCCTCACACAAAGGAGCTCAGTATATACTGCAGCCTTTTATTGTGGGAATTAAAAGGCTGTTCAGAAACATATTTAAACGTTCTCTGGGTTTTAAAGTGACTCCACTAAGAGAGTTAGTGCTTCCCAGTGGAGCTCATTGTGGAGGCGGCATCGCCAAGAACTCTGTTAAATGTTTGAAACAGTTCAGCCTGAAGTAAAGGCCTGTAATGGCTCCCACACACACCAGCAGGACTGTGGTTGGAGCCACTTCGCTGCTCTCAGCGCTGCGTGCACTTCCAGGCAGCAGGTTCTCGTCTGCCTGCGGCACCTCTGCTCTGCTTTTGGAGGCCAGGAGTTAATGCTGCCTCCGCGTAGACTCGCAGGGGTCGCATCTGCCCCCAAGGTTTGGTGTCACTTAGAAAAGAGGGTCCACATTTAACCTCAACTCCACTTTTATAAAGTGTGAATTCATGAAGGACGCTAAACGGTGTAAATGGGAGGCACGGGGAGCAGCTGAGGGCTGGGCCTGACCACAGTCTGGTCTCAGCCTCTGCCAGGTTTACTGTTCTGTGGCCTCGCTGCAGGCTAATGTGGCCGCGAGGCTCTGAGGATCCCAGGCCGGCGGGTGGCAGCAGCTCAAGCCACACAATTCACAGGCATGAGGCCGTTAGAGCTTCAGGCGGCGGCTGGCAGGTACCGACCAGAACGGGCCGAGCGGCTCCAAAGGCCACAGATTGGGCAGCTGATTGGGCCGGGTCATCTGAGGCCGCACTGTGCAGTAGCTTCAAACTACATTTACCTGCGAGGGTGTGATTTCCTGCAGAGCAGCTTTAACTTATTGTTTGAGCGTTAATCAGTTCATCTCATTTATAACGTCTCCACTTACACATTTACACAGAAAAATCACAGTTTGTCTTACACAGGAGCCGGATCGGCCCGACTCGGCCCAGTTCAGCCATCAGCATCATGCACAGTCCACCACGTGCTGACTCAGATTCGGCCCGTTTGACTAACTGACTGCAGGACTGAACCCAGACCGCGTCTAGGTTCTGCTGCAGAGGAATGTGCTAAAAGCTCCGTTCACGGCAGCCAAACCCGGTCCCTCCCGTTAATGTTCCTCTGGACCCGGTGCTGCCAAGACGACATGTAATCATGAAGATCAACACAGCCTAAGAGCTTCTACAGAGGAAACACACACACCGGGTCATGAAAGGTGCTTCATGTTCTGGTGCTTCTGTGCAGAGTGCCAACCAGAACCGGCCTTCAGTGAGTTTGGTTCCTTCATCCTGATGAACTGGGCCGCGGCTTGGTCTGGTTCAGGCTGGACGTCGTACATTATAATAAAGGACGTGATCTGAAGTTTAGAACATGATTCTGTACGAGAAGCTTTACCAGATGAGCTCCACATCCGTAGAAGGTTCTGATAATAAGTCAACCCGCGGTGTTTGCTCACTCAGGCTGAAGCTTCGTCTTCTTCTTCTTTGGTGGCCAGAACTAAAACACTGGCTCATTTCAAACAGTGTCTCGTTGTTGGAGGAGCTCAGCTGGAGCCGTGTGCTGTGAGGAGTTAATCAGTGCAGCTCGTTACGGAGGATGTTGGTTTAAAGGGGCAGAAACATCAACAGACACTTAAGTGCAGCTCGTTAATCCCATTAACATGCGTGAACCCATGTTTGTTCAGCTAATTGGGTCAAATTTTTCAATTTGTGCATTTTGGAAACAGTGTTTGGAGAAAGAAGTTTCCACTCAGAGAAGAAAGACAGAGCTGGTGTCTGCCGCCAGCGCCCAGAGAAAATAAACCGGATCATCAGAAGGAAGAGGCGCAAACAGCTGCAGCGAGCTGGAGGGGGTTCTGTATGGACCAGAACCAGGCCAGGACGCGGCATCAGCTCCGTAGAGGCTGGAGAAAGTTCTGTATCGACCAGAACCAGGCGAGAGGGTGGCATCAGCTTCATCGAGGCTGGAGGAGGTTCTGAGGCAGCGTCATCAGCTTTATTTGTGAGGTTAACAACGGAACGTTGCGTGTTTCGTTTGGACCGAGCAGCTGCCAGAGCAGCACTTACGGTGTGAAAAGTCCAGTGCTAAATAATAACGCAGCTGAACAGAACTGAATCACTCACAGCTCGGTTCTGGCTCCGACTCTAAACTCCAATCAGTTAACTTTACACTTGACAGAGTCCAGAGTGTGAGGCTTCGTCTGGACCAAGAACCATTTGCTAAATGTTAGACTCGAACCTGAACCAGCAAAATAAAACAACTGGTTTGAGGGTGAACACGGTCCAGTTCTGGTTGGTGGACGGGTCAGCGTGGACCCTGACCGGTCTGAGGCTCTGCAGACCCATACACAGCTCACTGAGCCCACCCAGAACATGATCTCTGCTTCAGCTTGAATGCTGTCCCAGAATCAGAGCCAGTCTCTGGTTCTGTTCACCACGTTCACCACCAACAGGATCTGTGATGAGGACCCTTTCAGATGTGCCATCCCCAGCTGAGGTGACCTTTGACCTTTGAGCTTGACGCCCTACGCAGAACTTCCTCCTCCATGTTTGTGTCCTGGGCTCGTCGGTACACGGTGAGGAGTCTCAGCATCCTGCAGCCGGAGAGTCTGAACCTCTCCCTGCTCACAATCAAAACAAGGAAGAGCGGCTGTCAGCGCACGGCCACACGCACACGTTCCTGGAGTCAGAGTGTCACTGGACGCTCTGGTCCCGGTCCGGGTCCCGGTCCAGTCCGGTGACACCAATGCTTCCCCTGCCTTCCCCAGACTCCGGTGTGTGGTAGCAGTGAGTCCTGCAGCTCATCTGCTGCCTGGAGCAGCCTCCGCCGCCTCCCGGCCGCTCGGTTCCTCCCAGGTGTGAAGTGGACCCGACCTCTGTTCTCTGAGATTCTCATTAAGACTTTCCGCCTGTGAAGTCGGTCCGTGGTCTGATGCCGAGGCGCTGATGGCAGACGAGATAACTCCGCCGCTGCTGAAGGCTCCTTGGCTTCTGTGCATCAAAAATAGGAAACTGGACATTTACGGGAAGGCGTTTATCAGGACTGGAATCACACAGCGGACGGTAAATCTGGGAGGATCTGTCAGCGCCGCTCACTAATGGACCCGTCCCCCTGAAGGCCTCAGACCTCCTCCTGAGCCAAGCTGAGCCCGGGGTGAGGCTGAAGAGCCCGTTGGGCCGAAGGCTGCAGTGAATCACATTCATTGTTTGGTTCATGAAGCAGGTTCTGATTCTGCTGGGCCGCTGTAACCGGGTCTCACGGTGGATGCTGCTGGCGTCTCTGGTCCTGGGGTGTAGTTGTTTTGTCGGCTGCTGTTTGTGAGATAAGCAGCTAGCATTAGAGCGGTGAGAACGTGGGCTGCGACCTTTGACCCCTGCGCCGCTCTACGTGCCTCGCGCTGTGTTCGCAGCTGGGCGTATTTCCCAGCTGTCAACGAACGCCTCACATGATAAGACGCCTATAAATAGACCCATCCGCTAATCAAAGCCCAGTGTTGACTGTGATGTCGCTGAGCGGCGTCTCAGAGCAGCAGCGTTGACAGATCATGTCTTCACTCCTAATCGGGTCCGTCCACTTTATTCGTTTGTTCCCTGTGAGCATCCGGACCCGCTCCCTCCTCAGTGGCAGCTCCAGGTGAGGTTCATGGGGACGGACCTCGACCTGGCCCGACACCGACCACCCGACACTTCCTGTGGGCTTTAGAATTCAAAGTCAGGAAAACATCCATTAGTTCAGGATCTGCACAGGAGGGGACGGGTCAGAACCAACCAGTTCGTCCTGTTCTGGACCTTGACCCAGCGCTGGATGCTCCCACCTCGCTCGCTGGGTGGATGGGCTCCAGGAGGACCGTGTTCAGTGCCCCAACATCAGAACCTAGAGGAGGAGCTGCAGAACCGTGACGTGTGCAGAGGATCGTCTTGTTTTCTTCTTTCGGGCCTGTTGTTGAAGAGAATTCGGTCCAGTTATAGGTGAACGTGTGCTGGAGGCCCGGTTCCCAGCGTCCCTCGCCTCATCCTCACTGAGCTGCTTCCCAGATGTGTGTTACTAACTCTTCTTCTGCTCCTGAGTGTTTGTGGTTCAGGTCTGTCCTCAACTCTCCTCTGAGCCCCAAGCGCCGATCTTTGACCCGACTGCAGCCTAAAAATAAACTTGACAGGAGAAATAAACGTGAGTGAAGTCGCTCGTGGGAATCTGAAACAGCCAGAGGTGGAAACACTGAGATCCATCAACACAAGTCTGTCTGACACACTTCAATGATTCCTAAAGAACAGGAACCAACCCAAAACAGCAGGACCCTTCAGTCGTGGTGCTTGGTCTGGGTCGGGCAGGCAGAACCATGATGACACCCTCCAGCAGCCTCATCATAACTGCTCTATATCGACCAATCAGACACGGGCTTGGCTCGGACCTGAACCACATGTGGCTCCTCTCGTAATCCAGGATTGAGTCTGATTACTGTAATTGGCTCGGAGGCCCGGCAGAACCCAGCAAGAGCAGTAAAAGTAGGCTCTCAGTGACGCTATTAACCCTGTCATAACGAGACACAATTAGCTGCATGAAGCAACAAGCGGTCTCCGTGTGAGGACGAAGCACAAAGAGCGTCTGTACCAGGAAACCCACCGGGCCGCTGCCAGGGAAAACACTTCAAATCAGAACCACATGCGGCAGCGCAGGTAGAGCTGCTGCAGCGTCGGGCCAGAACTCAGCTCGGGCCCACGTGGAACCACTGGACCAGGTTTGTTTACAACAGACGCCACGAAATAGCAGTGGATAATGAAAAGGTTGGTATGATGTAACAGACCGGGCCTGAGAGTTCCGAGTCCTGGGCTGGTTCTGGTCCTAATGGAAGTAAAGCTCAGCTTTTCTTTTCTGTCTCTGAGGTCGGTGCTTCAGAAAAATTATCAATTGGATCCATACGTTGTTGTTTTAATACAAAGTACGGGAAAAGTTCTGGTTTGGTGAAAAGCAGGACCAGCGCTTGAACCGGGTTCCTGAGTAACCAGGCACCACCATCATGAGACACGGTGTTCTGAATAAATAAATTAATTCAGAGCTCAGGTCTCTTGCTTCAGAACCATCTGTGTCCAGAAGAAGACAGTGAGTCGACTGATGTGAAAACCAGCAACGTAGGCGGGTTCAGAACTCGGGTCCGAATTAAAGAGGGTCATCAGCAGAGTCTGGGAAGTGTCACCTCACACTCACTTACTGGCCACAGTGACAGCAGAGACGGTACCTGGCCCGGTCCACCACAGGCCCGGCTCCATCATGTCTGCTAAAGGACATGAACTGAAACAGATGAAGAGGGAGACAAACCAACAGGAGGGAGGTAGGGAGGAGCCCGTGCCCGGATGGACTCGGTCCGGTTCATTCACTCTGAGTGAAGGTTCTGAGGCTGGTTCTGCCCTGTAAGTTTGTCACTAACTGACTGTTTAATTTGTGACTTCGCTGCAGGGAACGTAGCAGCTCATCAGGATGATTGACAGGTGTTGGGTCAAAAGGTGGCCAATGGACAGAACCAGCCTCAGGGTTCTGAACTGATCCACTCTGGCATCCGTGCGTCTGCTCGAATGTGTGATCTCCAGGTGACGGCTGGGAAGTTCTGGAAAAACCAGAGCAGCACCTACAGAAAGCCCCGCGGCCTGTGACTGGACCCAAGCAGCCAGGCCCACATACATTGGTGTGCTGGTTCTGACCCGATAAAGGGTCACGTACGCTGCAAGTACCAACATCAAATCAGAGCTGACAGTACGTACAAAGCAAAAAGAAAGTAAGCCATTCCCCAGCACCAACCTGCCTCCACCTCCACCTCCACCTCCACCTGACTACCTCCACCCCTGCCTCACCACCACCTCCTCCTCCTCCCCCCACCTCACCCCTTTCACTTCCACCGCCTCCACTCGTCTGTGCTGCCTGCAATGGTTTTTCCAGCGTGTAACCGGGCCAGCACCACTTTGATCCCGCTCATCTGCGCGTGTCTCGTCTGCCCACACTTTTCCCTGCCGTCGTCCAAGCGGCTCCGTGGAGAGAGAGGCTCAGTGACTGGACCCAGATGAGGTGAGGGACTCCTCCAAGCCGCCCAGGGCTGCAGCATTCGTCCCAAATGCTTTTATCAGCTGCAAAATGGGATTCCTGTCCTGGGCCAGATGACCTAATATACAGCGGGTCGGTTCCCTCCTGCAGCAATGCATGAGCTGACAGAGAGGTTCTGTTTACAGCTGCTCACACTTTATTGGTCCTGCTGGAGAAATAGTTTTTTCCATTGGCCGCTGCTGTGGAGATCAGAGGCTGCTTCCACCCAGACAGTCAGACCTAAGGACCTGGTACCAGAACCTGGGAGTGGCTCCGTCGCTGAAGGCCTGAACCAGGTAACCGGACCTTCACCAGCCAATTAAATCAGCGGCTTGACTTTGTTCAGTCTGCGGCCTTTGGCCCCATAGGACGACGTGCTGCCTCTGATTCCTCGGGCTCGACGCGCTCTTTCATGCATTTGTCGTGTTTTTTATTTGTCTAATTTGTTTCACTTCCTTCGCAGGATGAAGCTTCTGCCCCGCGGCCCGGTTTAATGTCCGACCACCCAGGCAGAACAGCTTTACAAGCAGAGTATAAAAATCTGGTAATGTATGAAGCATCAAGTGTTTGGTCAGTAATGAAGTCCGACGTCTGTTTCCTGGAGTAAATGAGGAGCTGAGTCGTCCAACGACGAATCAGGCAAACGGGTCATGATTCATTGCTTGTACTTCACAGCGTCTGACTGTAAGTGTCCGGTAACGATTATTATCATTAACACTGCACTCTTCATGTTTAGTGGTTCATCACGCCAGGTAGCGGGTCAGGCTTCAAAACTGGAATGTTAGTGACTACGAGCAGCTTCGTTTGGGTTTAGACACTGATCGATGGCAAGCTCTTTTAGCTATTTAGCTCTAGCTATTTTAGCGATGATGATGATGATGATGATGAAGCTTCCTGAGCAGTACGTATCCACTCCCTCGCAGTGGCCTCGTCTCGACGCTCTCAGTTTTGAGGAGCATCATCGAGCATCCGTTATAAAGTGACAGACTCGGCCACAGCTGGAGCCTTCAGCCCCATCACTGGCTCCTCGTGGTGTGAACCTTCATCGTTCACAGACAGCAGGTCGCTAATTATGTCACGTTAATGTCACTTCCCATCAGGCAATGAGCAGACGGGCGACTTCCTGTGTTAACAGAACAGTCGGGGCCTGGATCAACTGGAGCCACCTGTTGCTGCTGATTTGATTTCTTGATGGATGGTGTGAAGTGATGAGTCAGCAGCAGACAGCTGATGACGTCTGACTCTGTTGGGCCTGTTAGACCCATTACTCGTCATTGCTCATCCTCCCTGGCCCGGTTTTTGGTGCCATCATGTCGTCACTGGGCCCATGCGGCTGGATGACATTCCCTCTGCTGCCGGGTTTGGATCGTTGACCAAAGCCGATACCTGGACTTCACACGGTCGGGCTGCAGGTGAGCCAGTGGAATCCGACCTCTCTGTTCTGGTTGTTTATTGTTGGAGGCCCAGTCCTGGACCCTGTGCACCTGTGGCTGCTTAGCCTGCAGCCCTGTTATTGGTCTTAAGACCCGTGGGAGGCCGGAGCGGGTCCCACCCAACCTTTCCATCGGGCCGTGCTGATCCAGATGTAAGCGCATACCAGCGCCACAGTAAAGAGCAGGATTTACCTTCAATCCCCAGACTTGTTGACAATAGCGGCCGGTGCTACTGTGGGAATGTGCTGTTGAGGAGATCCTTCAACTCATGAAGCCCCTCGGACTCGGTTCTGGCCCATTCACACGTTTATGTGTCTGTGTCTTCATCATACATTCTGTATGCGTGACCTGCATATGCTGACCAGGACCAAGGTCCTGTATCTGGGCCCGTCCAGGCTGTGGAAGCCCTGGTGCTCCCAGAGGTCCAGCAGCACCTTCAGTGGTACAGTCATCACTTAACAGACGACAGCAGTGTGAGGTGTGAGGACGATGGTTCTGGTCCGAACGCAAGACAAAAGAGGGAAGCTGACAAACAAGGCCCTGATGTGACTCAGCTGCTTCAATTTGTTTGCATTCTGAGTCGAACCTGGGCTGTGTGTTATTTATGCTATTTGTTGTCTCGCTCTGTCCCACTGAAGCTGAGATGGGTTTAATGTGGAAGAGAAGAACCAAGTCCGCTGCCATAGCATCAGAACCAGAATGCTAACGGTGTCGGTACCATTATGAGTCCAGGAGATAGACTGATTCTGACATTTAAACTGGGACTGACTGGTTCCCAGTTTAAATCCAGCCCGTAAGCATGAGTGAGCTCAGTGTCACCAGAACCCGGAGCCGAGGATCTATTTGATGACTTCATTCAGGAAAAACATGTGAACCGAAGCGAAGCGAGGATCTGATGCTGATTAAGGAAATAAACACTTATTTATTGACATGGCAACAGATGAGATGCAAAACAGATGCTCACTTCAGTCTAACCTTTATCTGTCTGATTGTTTTCTCTGTTAGTTAATTAATCGAAGAACTGTGGGAAAAATGAGAACAGGAGTAGCTGGAGCGTCTCTGTTCCCACAGCAGCTCATCCACAGCAGCTTAAGTGGATTCAGGTGCTGATGTTAATGGTCACGCGTCGGTCTGCTTGGACGGGTTCTGACCACATTTAAACCTGACTTGAATCTTAATCCTTTAATCGAGTCATGACAGCAGCAGCGCCGCGCAGACGTGTCCTTGAACGCATCGTGCTCTAAGGCTGCTCACACATAATTTGTTTATTAACGTTTATCTAATTTTCCCGCATGTTTGTAAAATAAGGGCTGATGTCAGTGGTTTGCGCCTCTGGGCTGCTCGAACTGGGCCAACTTGGTGAGCAGCGCCGGCACCGTGCCGCCGGCTCGCTGATGATCTGGGTGTGGACCCGGGCTAGCGTGTCCTTAACCTTTCAGATTGATGAACATTTGGACCGCTCACCTCAGAACTGGCTTGTTTATTGGTTTTGGAGAGCGACCCAGGAGTCCTTGAAGCGGTTCCAGGTGCTTCGATCGGGTCTGACAGTGAAACGGAGCCGAGCCCAGAGAATGAGAGGGAGCTTTAGCAGAAACTGATGACACAGCTGAGTCTGTGCTGAAGCTTTTATGTTAAACCTGCTCCGGTCTGTGTGTTTGTGCACGTTAACTCCTTCACACTGAGGGTGTGGACCGAAACTCGAGCAGCACAAATTCACAAATTGTTTCAACGACTGGACTTTACCACCTGTGACTCCTCCACATTCTCTGACTGGAAATGATCCACAGATGAGTGATTGTGTTAAATAAACGGGTCGTGGTGTTTTCATTACTGATTAATCAGATTGTTCTGTCGCTGTGACGTCATCAGACAGTGAACACGCACTGGACACAGCATCAGTGACACACAGGTCGGGTCCACAGGAGTCAGAACCGCTAGTGGAGGGATGTTCTGTCTGTTTGACGTCAAATGGAATTAACAACTCAAACAAATCACATTCATTAACAGATCCTGTGGTTTCTCCGACTTCCTCCTGTTCTCGTTTCCCACGATGCAGCATCGCAGCTCTTCCCGTTTCACCTTCGGTCCCATCCCGGTTCTGATTCCCGGTTCTGCTGCCGAGCTGTAGCTGCATGCAAATCGTCCTTTGCAGAACACTAACGCACTAATTTCCTCTGATGGCACCTTGACTTTTAAAAATAACATCCATCCTGCGAAGAGATGGAGCCGTGTGGGGTTTGGAGCTGAACACATGCAGCTGTTTTTTTAATGATTTAAATGATTAATTATGAGCAGCACAAAAGGCCGAACCTCCTCCAAGCTGCTGGATCCAGTTCCTGCATCAATACCTCTTTGATTCCGACAGTGGCTCTTTACAGAACACGCATCAGCAGATACTGCTCCCCAATAAAGGCAATGTTTGCCTTGGCCCCGACTCCCCTTCCTCCTCCAACAAGGACGTCCAAGTTTACATGACACAAGCAGAAGGAGGGAGGCTGCTCAAAAGCAGCTATTTCATAAACCGGATACAGAGAAATTTTCCTCTGTGGAAGGAAAAGGAGGCTTCAAAGAGCAATTTATACGGGAGTATTATAAACTGTGGAGAAAATGACCACACGCAGCAGAGGCCTGACCCCTGGATTGCTGAACAAACAGTCGGAGCAGTGACTTAATTGTCCACTTAAGACGAGAAGCGTGAGGCGGATTATTAGCGGGAGCAGCTCTCGGCTCTGATTGCTCCGCGTATTGACTCTGTACATGCTTCTCTCTGATGACACTTTGGAAAGTCGGCGCCTCGAATTCCAAGAAGTGCTGTCCAGCCCCACTTTGTGCCTTATCTGAGATCCTCTTGTTCAACTGTTCAGTGGCTGAGGCTAATTTACCAGAAAGGGAAAATATTGGCTGAAGGTTTTCAGTTCTAATCCAATTTCATGTTCATGTGCACGAGGCCAAGACTTTGCTCTGCTGCAGGTTTATTGTGTCAGAGCTGCAGTTTGGAGGTCAAGTTCAGAGTAGCGGCATCACATGAATCATTTCGTATCAGGACAGTTCAGCTGCGCCTTTATGGATGAGGCGTTCAAGGGCTGTAGGTGGTTTGTGCTTTAGATGTCACGTTCGCTGCAGGGGCAGGTCTGAACCCGAGCGGCTGCAGCCGGGGGGAGCTGGTCCGGTGCAGCCCAAACGCTGCGTTCAGGTGCAGACTGTGGCCGCTGATGGAGGCCTCGGGGTCACTGTCATTAGTTGCACGTCCTCCAGATGTGCAGACAAACAAAGCCAGGTCTCGCGTTTGATGTCGGAGCGACGCGAGGCTGGGACTCAAGGCATCAATGTGTTTACTGTTCTCCTCTGTCAGTCTGGAGCAGCCGGTTGCCAGTTTACTGACATCACCGGCTCAATAATGCCACTTGGAGAATCCAGGCCCCGCCCTGACGCTGGAGCTCAGCTCAGCTCTGAATCACTGCCGCTCCCTCCAGCCGCTTACCCCCTTTTTCCACCCTTCGCCCGCGCCGCTGCCACGGCCGAGGCGCCTGCAGAGGGCCCTCGCATGAAGGCCTCCACTCTTCACTCCGGCGGAACCGACCCAGCGGCTGCTAAATGCTCAGCTGTGTTACTTAGTGGATAAGCAGAGCTTTCTGAACTCGGACCTCTGGTTCTGGTTCCCACAGCAGGTGGTTCCTAAACGAGCAGTTGGCGTTTGAAGACTCCGCCTCCTGCCTGTTTCTGGCTGGAGGAGCTGAGGACCCAGCTCATCTCCCGCCGTCGGACCACACAGGGTGAGAGAGCAGAATGTTAGACAGAGGACCGGAAAAAGCAGCGAGGCTGAGCTGGATCCAGAGCCAGAAGGAAGTCATTGATCAGCTTCCCTCAGCAGGCAGAACCATAACATGCTCCTTTAACATCTCATCTTTGGAGCAGATGTGACCCATCGCATTTTTGTGGCACCTGAAAATTCCCCTGTGCTGCGTTCAAGAACATTCTTGTGAGGCACAAAGCGAGAAGGTGGCGAGTGGCACCGTGGTACCTGGGTTTATTTAGACTGGGTGCGGGTGCCGCCACGTACCGACCCAGTCCGCTGCCACGTGCAGGTCCAAACCACCCGTCCATCACTGCTGGGACACAATGAATGGAAGACCGCGACACGCTGGGTCGAGCCTTTGAAGGAGTGGAAGTAAAGCTCAGCAGCACATTTACATTTTCCACATGTTTGTCTTTTCATCGCATTAATCCTGACTCCTTCTTCATCTCTGATCCCTACAACAACACGGACTCTCAGAACTAATAAATGGACGGGTTCGATTTCCGCCAGCGGTGCCAAACACCACAGGCTCACCTTCACGGCTCAGGGGTCAGCAGAGGGCACCGGCCCGCGGCCCGTGGGCCCAGTGTTTACCCACAGGGCGGCGCCGCATCGCAGATAAGCTCTGACAGATCGTATCGAAGCAGCTAAAGCCGCAGCTGAACCGTCCACAGCGCGAGGTGGATCTCAGTGGTTCTGACGGGAGGCCGTGGGGCCAAACAGCTGCACCTACGGAACCAAGCGCGTGCTTCGCTCAGACCCGACAGGCGTTCCCACGTGTCAGACTTCAGAGACGGGCCTTCGCAGACAGGTGCAGCCTGTTTGCTTTTCCTTGAAGCTGCTTTGTTTTATCCTGAGGAACATTCACACCGGCTCCGTTGCATAACGGGCCGGAGCCGTGGGAACGACCGGCGTGGCCTCGTTTGTGCGCAGAGCAGACGATCCTCCGGCTCCTCAGCTTCACGTCGCAGAAGCTCGTGTCACGTTTCTTTGTCCAGACGCCAGAAGCTGCACACGGTGTAAGTCTATACAGGAGAATGAGAAGCACCGTCCTGCTTTCCACCACCTCACATCTCTGGACTCTGGTGTTTGTTTCAGCCCTGGGCTTTAACGGATCACTGTTTTATTCCTTGGCTCCGGCAGCGAGGGAACGGAAAGGTCTGAAGCTACACAGCTGACGGACGAGGCGGCGGTGGAAGCTTGTGTTCCTGCTCGTCTCTGGCTCCAACTGGCCCAATTCCCTTCTGCTCATCTTCTGTTTCTCGTTCTGCTCAGGTTCTGGTTCTGTATGAGCATCATCTGACCCTCAGGTCCACTGATCATGACCCAGGACTCACCTGTCTGTCATCCACATCAGGACATGCCGCCGGTGGTTATGAATCAAAATGTGGGCTACCTGGCCTGTGGGGGTCCAGATGGACGTGAGGGCGGAGGCCGGTGTCGGACGCGGGTCTGTTTCTGGTGGAGACTCTTCAGAGGCCTCAGACTCCCAGGACGGTGTGTCAGTGTTTATTCTGCCACCCAGACTCTGCAGCAGAGGAAAACCCAGCCTGTTTTTGTAGTGTTGTCATTGCCTTGGATCTAAACAGAGAGAAGCCTGTTGTTCTGAAGCTGGTTCTGATCCGGCTGCTCCGAGTGGCTCTAACCCGCCAGCAGGTGAAGGACAGATGCTCCGACCTCAGACTGAACCCGTTTGGCTCCTCTGAACCCAGACTGTCCGTTCACGACGGCGGCTGTTTTTCATTTCTCCTGGTCGGGTCCTGAGGGGCCGCGCTTAAACAAACGTGTGACTTTAAAAACACGACCTGCTGGACTCTGGATGGGAAACACATCTGGTCAAGCCTAAAAATAGAACGCTGGTCAGGGGGAATGTGGGTGTCCACAGGCGTTTGAAGTGTTTTAATGGAGTGGACCCGGCTCTGCTGATGGACGGAGGTTAAAGAGACAAACTATGTGTGGAATCCACACGATGCAGCGACGGGACGACGCTGACGCCGTCACAGCGACCGGAGCCTTCTGGGAGGTGCAGCCTCCACATCTGGACGCCACGTCCTGAAGGTCCTGACATCCTGCAGCCACACCAGCGGAGGGACGTCTGCCTAATGTGTGAGATGTTGTCACAGCTGGTGACAAATCAACAAGTCATGGAACAGAATCAAAGTGATGAGATAGTCTTCCTGCTATGTTTCATCTGAAGCGCTTTGTGGTTAATCTGAGATCTGTCTTCACCTACACCTTCACCATACGAGCTCAGAGCGTGGAGCCACTTCCTCTTCCTGCTCCGGACCGCGATGATAATATTGATGATGATGATGATGATGATGAAGATGAAGATGAAGATGGTGTGTCTGGGACTGCCTCTGTCTCTGCCTGAAGCGTTGCTGTGTCGGTGTGTTTGCTTGGACGGAGGCTTCAGGTTGTGTCCTACATTTACCTAAACTTCAGCCTCACCAAGTTGATGCATTAGTGAAGCGAAGCCTCTCGTCGTCTAACACAGACTGCGGCGGATTCAAATCTGATGAGGCTTCAGGTCCGATGACCAACGCTGTTGGCTTTGACCTGTTGGCACCTGTCAAACATCCCACGTTTAGCCTCCTTATCGTATGAATGGTTTCTGTCAGGAAGCCAAACTCCCACTTTACACAAGTCATTTCCTCCTAAATGCTTCACAGGTCAGTAAGAGGCCGAATCCTCAGCTCTGTGATCCGCTGGCTGGGTCTGTGCAGCCGCAGGTCACCGCGTATTGTTCGCCTCCGTCCTCTTCAAACCACAAGTCTAAACACACTTAGGCGGCGGGCGGCCACAAAGCTGCTGCTCAGCCGCTCCGACCAGCGCGTTTAGAAAACAGGCCTGCGGTCCAAAGCACACACACGACTCACCGCTGAAATAAATCTCAATTTCCCTCAGCCACTCGCTCATTTGGCTGTTAGGTAACGGACGGCTCCTCGGCAGGACGTGTCGGCGTGGGGCGACCGTCCTCGGCTCATTTAATGGGGCTGAGGTGTGGTCGCCACATAATTAGCTCTCACCACAGAGAGCTCATTGTGTCCAACTGCAGGACCGCGGGGAAGCGTGCGCTCAGAGCTACGTGTGCTCCACATACTGATGAGCATCCTGATACATGGTGTGGCAGTGGAACCAGCAGCCCTGGTCCTGCTCCTCTGCCTGTCTGTCTGTGGCCTTCTCACGCATGACGTGTTAATGATCCAGATTTTAACAGGAAAGACGACAAAGAGCAAAACGAGCCCAAATCCAAATGGTGACGACTGGAGACGGAACCAGGTTCATTATTTTGTTTGTCTAGAGATTGTGTACATGTTTGTTTGTTTCTGTATTTTATTTTCCTCTGGACAGATCCTCAGCCAGATTGACCTGCTTTGGTTTATTTTGGGGCAAAGCAGTGAAACAGAGATAAACAATCAAGACGTTTGTTGAACTTGCTATGTGTCCTTGACTGAGAATGTTTAAGGTCAGCTGTAGCAGTGTGAAGCCAGAGGTTGGTTCTGGTCCAGCAGCATCCAGTTCATCATCTCAGCTGTAGAACAGAGGATTTATCTGATGCCAGACGTCAACCAGAATAGATCCACATGAGTCGGTGATGGATGGGGAGTCAGAACCTCCACCCAGACCCTCTCTCAACATTCCACCTCCCCCAGAGACAGGTTCTGCTTCTGCTGCTGAGGCCCGGTTGTCTGTGCTTCCTGCACAGACACTGTTTCCACAGCTTCTCCACCTCGGTCCACGCTGCTTCAGTGAGCATCGCTTTCCTGCTCTGGAAACTCTGATGGATGTTGATGAGGAGACTGAGGCATCGTCAGGGGTCCAGGGTTCTGGGAAATGGGCGAGTTCACGCACAGTTCAACGCAGTGATTCAGAACACGTTCTGACTCTAAACCAGTGAATGATTCCCAGTCAAACCCGTCAGTGCTTGTTCTGAGTCCAGATCAGAACTCTCTGACCCTCCTCCTCTCACCTGGGCCACCGGCGGCGCTGCACACACACAGGTACCGCACTGTCTTGATCCCGGTTCAGGTGAGAGGAAAAAACTGTGATTCCAAAATAAGCAGCCTTCAAATATTTGTACAAGTTGGAGCAACATAATCAGTCAGAGCTGTTCATCACACTGTGCTCACTGATCCGCCATCGAGAACCAACATAAACATGTGACGGAACACAGACCAACAGCACTTCAGCTGATAAACAGGTGCTTACGGCTCGTGTGGTTCCTGTGAGCGCGTTGGTTCTGGTCCTCCTGCGTTATTGTGTCCGGGTCTGTGCTGCTCTCTGGATCTGGGTCTGTGTGGTTTACTGCTTCACTGTTCAACCGTCTGCGGTCGTGTTAATGTCTGCTGTGTCCGTCTTCCCCCGTCAGGGGGTGGTGTGCAGAGGTGCGGTGCAGCTTTCTCGGCCTTCGCATGAAATTACATAATTCCTGGAAAGTTTTGTTCAGCGCTGGTGTGGAAAAATTAATTGGAGCTCCCTCAGCGTGCAGTTATTTTAAGACATGCTCGGTGCGAGGCGAGGTATTTTCTCAAATGATACAAACACTCAGCAGCCTCCTCCATCAGGAACTGATCCCACTTTTTCCTCTGGAGTCTGAATAAACTCAATTGTTCAGGAGGAAATGTTTCTAAATCTTTACAAGACTCCAAAATGTGAAATAAGTGAGGTCTTGTCTGCCAGACTGTCAGATTTTACAGCCCATTGGATATTTTTCAAAATAAAATACACCCACTTTGCACAGTTAGTGCTCTGAGTAAATAAAATGAGTGAAGGTGGAGTTTACAGCATTAAAACATGTGTAACAGGCTAATTTTAACTTCTGACGTCAGCGGCATATAAACCTCCTCCAGCAGTTTAGCACCACTCTGTTACTATCACCGTACCAGCCTCTGCAAAACACAACAACAACACAGTCAGTGCTCAACTCCTGCTCCCCAGAGGATAACCCCTCCTCATTCAGTGTTCAGGAGATAAACACTGGAGAGATGAGCCTGATGGGAAAGGAGCACCAGGTCTATTTTTCACAACCAGAAACTGAATATTGCACATAATCAGCCCAAAAGTTAATTCACCTAAAAGCAGCAACATCAATCTTTAACATGCATGTTGGCTCAATTTTTGTTTTTCAGTATCGTATTCTGAGCTGAGCATCAATCACCCGGATGACCACCACCTCCTCCTCGTCCTCCTATGAGGTCAGTGAGCAGGCACAGACTCGGGTGTGACCACACAGTGACGGACCATAAGGTCCAGGACCGACCCCCCCTTAGCAAGCCAAAGCTGAACTCGTCCTTCATCGGAAGCCTTTCATCATCCCAGCTGTGGAGGACTCATTCATCCCAAAAAACAAACTGGTGTTTGAGTCATTTTAAACATTTACAGTATTAAAGCCAGTGTAGCACCCTGTGTTTATTTTATTATTTTACTGACTCAAATAAAACAATACGAAACATAAACGTGTTTTGTGGTCAGCATGTGCTCCCATATAGTTTATTTTAAACTACATAAAATCATTAAATGCTTCATATTTTAGATTCAGGTGTCAGTCATTGTGTCCAGTTTGTGATTAGTTAAGTAAGAGCAGGGGCAAAAACAAAAGGTTTTTATCACAACAGTAAACGTGTCATATACAAGAAGCAGTTAATGTGGTTGAGGAGTGGTCATATTCATGGGAATTTAAATTCTCAGTAGGAAAGACAAAATCACTAATATGCACCAGGAAGGCGAAATAAATCAATGAAGTGGAAATATGAATATACAGACAAATATTCGAGCAAGTTAAAGTATTTAAGTTGGGAGTGTGGTTTGACTCAAAACTAATTTGGAAAAAGAACTAATCAGGCTTATTAAGTCCTTAATAAGTGTAGGAAGGTGTTAAATGTAGTGAGGTGTCTGTCTGGGTCGGGTTGGGGAGAAAGCAGATAAGCATTGAAAAGTACGCACATAGCGTTGATTAGATCAGTTCTGGATCATGGGAGTTTTGTGTTCGAGTCAGCAGCTAAAACGTTACTACAGAAACTGGAAGTAGTTCAGGCAAAAGTATTGAGACTATGCTGTGGTGAGGTTAAGACCACGCCTAGTGATGCTCTGCATGTAGAGATGGGGGAAAAGCCAATGAGACGTGAGCAGCTAGTGATGAGCTATTGGGCTAATTTAAGAGGACACACAACAAATCCAGCATCCAAGGTTCTGGTGCCGAGAAGGGAAAGAGCACATGTGGAATATGGAACATCAAATCTGTAGCAAATGAAGTGGGATTACACCAGGGAACATTCTCCCCCATGTCACTGACAGTAACTCCACCACGGTTATTTCCACAAATAGCAGTTGGTCTTTACTGTATATGTTAAATAACAACCATCTGCCGAGAAGTTTAAGACAATCACTAGTGTTGGTTTCACACATTTCACACATTGTATCATGATTACACTGAAATTTACACAGACGGCTCCAACGATCCAAACACAGGAAGAACAGGGTCTGCATTCACCATTCCAGCAGAATAACTGGTTCTAGAACAGGAGATTCTCTGTATAGAATACAGAGGGCAGTGGGAAAGATGAGGGCAGCAGGAGAAAACACCAGGGAGGACAATATAATATAACGCTATAAGATCACAAAAAGCTAAATAAGACACTACATTTAGAAAACACCAGTCAGGGCTGTGTGATTTTTCTCAGGTGGAGGAATCAGTGGAGCACATTATTTATATTTACACACACACACACACACACACACACTCACTCACTCACGCACTGAAATCTTTGCTGAGGTATTAAAGTCGCCTCAATGCTCGCTTTTTATCTATATCTATATAACATGTATATGTCTACAATTCAGCACGGGACAACATTGGCAGCACAGAGGATGCAGAGATTTATTTTACAGCAGATACTCAGTCCGTCGGGGAGCTGTGTAGTTTTTTTCTAAGGGAAACACAATGTATGGATAGAATTCAGTGTTTTTTTTTCTGATTGATCCACTCTGGTTCACACTCCAGCTCAGTAGGTGGCGATCATGCACCTTTCAGTTGGTTGCCACCTGCTAATTAAAAGACAAGAAAAAGAAGGAAATACATCTGCTACTCTGTGATGTAAGACATGCTAATGCTAATTAGCTTCACAGCCAGCTGACTTCATCTGGAAACCTATGGACGCGTGGTACAGGTGCAAACGCTCATTAGTGTCTAACGGTGAGCTGCTAATGCTGAGTCAGCACCTGGAGCCACGTGGACTCTGACCCGCTGGACCTGTACAGTAAGTACCGGCTAACATTCATGTTCAGATTGATCTCCATGGAAACACCAGGATGACTTACAAATTATTATATATGTGAGTGTACTTAGCTGGAACATCTGGAAGTGACAGACCACAGCTGTATTTTATAATACTTAATAATTAACTTGCTGAACTGATTTGTAGATGTTGCCTCAAGCCTAAAAGTCCAGATGTTGCTAATGTTTTAGCTTGAAATGCAGAGTCACAGAACAGACCAAGTCTCTGCCGGTTCCCAGGCCCTTGAACGCAGAATTAAGCAGGCATGTGTTTGTAATCTGAGCGCTGCAGCGTTGTTCCCAGGATCAGTGTAAAAGTGTGTGTAAGTGATGGACGGGAGCCGACGGGGGGCGTCTGCAGGTTCTCCTCCTTCACCGTAGACGTCAGTGTCTGTCTCTGCTGTGTTCGTCATCATGTACGAGATCCTGCTGTGGCCTCGGCTGACCTGGGATCAGCTGTGGGGGCAGACGATGCGTGTTGCCACACTGATTTCACGTACGTGGAGTTTTTGTTGTGAATCACTGCCTTGATCCCGTCAGCCCACGGTGATGTCGCCCGCAGACACCCAACACACGCATTACAGCATGAGGGAGGAATTCCTGGCCGGGATTGGTCGGCCGGGGTTGACAGGTACGAGACCACACAGAACCGTCACGCTCGCACTGTTTCCTCTTGTAAATATTTAGAGGTGTGTGTTGGAGTCGATGCCCGTGGGCGCTGCTTTAATGACACGGTTACCAGGAAAGAGGATCGCTTTCATGTGGTTCATACCTGTCTGCAGGTATTTCTGCCGGGGGAGGACTCGCCTTTATGAGCCTCATGCAGCGTCGCAGGGCTCTGCTGGAATAAAGCGATCCGATCCTCGGTCTGAGGCTGTTTATGCCACACGGGCCCAATAAAACCGACCTGAACCATCTTCATCCACTGAAACCTGCACTGGAAGCACTTTGCATTTTTTCGCCATGACACCTCTGAGTTTCCTGCTGTGAGAACTAACGTCGTTCCTGTTGAGCGTTTCTCTTCTGTGCGTCTGTCGCTGCTGCTGGTGATGAATTATGGAGGATAAGTGGAGGAAGACGGTGACTGACCACAGGCTCAGCGCCGCAGACCAAAATGACAGAGGTCATAAAAGCCTCCGTGTCAGGAAATAAAAGCTGCTTCTAACACACAGTAAATTACTCAGTCTACTTTTATGTGTTTTTCCAGCTCCAGCGTCACTTTGCTGAGGTCTCCCCACTTTTACTGCTGTCTTATTTAGTGCAGAACAACAATAGAGGCTGGTGCTCAGAGCCAGAGGAGGAGGCCAGGCTGAAATAGCTGCTGGATGCTAAAATCAGCCCAGAGACCAGGAGAAACGACGAAAGCAGGGAGGTGACGCCAGAGCCGTGGCTGAGTCAGCGCCGGTCGGAGGCAGCGAAGGAGGATCTGCTTTGGAAATGTCAGGGGTGATGACACGATGACACCGAGGCCAGTTGGCAGTCCAGCAGTTGGAATGTGACATTTGCGTTGTTCTGAGTGCACGTAGGGGCGGTTGGAGTCACTCGTGTGTTTTGTTCTGATGATCGCTTCATCGCTTCGCTGACATTTAAGGGTCACTGGTTCTGTTTGCGCATGTTGACAACAGGAAGTGTCTGTACACTGATGTGAGAGATCTAGCTGGATGTTGGATGCTGGTCTCTGTTAGGACTTAACGGACCCACCTGGAAGGAGGTTCCATCCACTCGGTGCTGTTACCTTTGTTTGCAGGCCACGACTGTGAAGCCTCCAGCATCCGGCTCGGATCTTCACAGCACAGCTCATTGTGCTGTGATGCATTCGAGGACTGCACAGGGTTACACTAACCATAGCAGGACCGCGGGGCGCCTTCGTTGCTCGCGCCTGAGTCCAGTCTGGAGTCGATCATCAGCAAAGGAGTGTCCGCGTCTGTAACAACAGGACATTCTCCCATCGTTTACTTGGCGTCTGACCGCTTCTCCTCCCTGTTTCACTTTACTAACAACCGGTGTAATCCATCAAACATGAGGTGAAGCAACACTCCCACCTCGCTCTCATTACGCTGATCAGCTGTAATTGTCGCCTGCAGGATGTGTCGGCCTCCCTGTTATTACCAGCGGCTCAAACAATCAAAGTCTTCACCTGACGTCTTGGTGATTTAGTGGGAGGCCCAGAGCGAGGCCCTTTGATCAGGGTCCGTCAGATCCAGTCTGACATGTGTGCGGTTGCTACCTGCTCAGGTGGGGCCCAGGGAGTTGGACTGAGGCGGGTCACGCTTACGTAACGGTGCTGGTTAGGTTCCAGCTCGCAGCGTGCGTCCACATGAAAGAATCGGCTCCTCACGTCTCAGAGCCAGGACTTATCAGGACGGATCCTAGAACCGCGTTCAGACTTTGGGTTTTGGACGCTGTTAAAGGATTTGGGAGAAGTTTTGATTGGAGTTTTCTGTAGCTCTGTAATGATGGTATTTATGTGTAATTTTCTACTTTTGCTTCTCGTTCCTTCCTTCATGGGTGGCAGCACCTTCGAGGTGGAGCCGTGGGAGTGGTTCAGTTTGGGGGCCTCTGCACATCCCAGCTGGTTCTGACCCAGCCTCAGCTCTTCCTCTCCGTCTCCTTGGTAACTGTCTGTGTGACCCTGTCGGCTCCATCCTCCAGTCGGCTCTGGACGTTTTACTCCAACATTTCTTCAGGTCCAAACATTTAGATTCCTGAGTGTCCAACACACAGTAGTTGACTGTTCCCGGCCTCCCCGCGGCTCTGGGCCTCAGGTCCACTGTGGCTCAGAGTGGGAGGCCCACAGTGGGGCAGGAAGCTCAGCCGGAGGCGAAGGGCCACTGATTTACAGCCTGATGAGTCAAGGAGCCTCCTCTGGGACTGAACACTCTCCAGGAGCAGGAGGGATTTGTTTCTAGCAGGACTCTCTGTAATTAGACCGACATGTGGACCGGGGCTGCTTGGCCTGCTGGGAAAGGTAATTTACTGAAGGGTTTTTATAAAAGCTCAGATGGAGCCGACGGGGAGATACTGAGACTCTGGACTTTATAGCTACAACCATGACTCAGCTGTTCTTAGGAATCAGAAGCTGAACAAACAGTTTCACTGCCAGAAGACACAGAACATCCACGTCTCATCGAACGTGTCAGCTGGCGTCTGTCTCAACATGGAGGACATCACACGCCCCCACTTCATTTAAATGACTGAACTGAATTCAACCTCACTTTACTTAGTTCAATCTGTGGTTAGTGAACTCAGGTACTGTTGAAGTGAGTCGTAGGATCAGAACATTCTGTTTGCACATTTATCTTCCCATTGCGTTCACGTAATCACCAGTTCCTCCAGCACCAGGACGTCGCCGTCATCATCTTTGAAATTCAAGCTGTTGCTCATTACCACTGATCCAAAAGCAAACGTTATTGTAAATTACTCGCTGTGAGGTCTGTGATGGTTCTAGAGCCTCTTTGACTGGATCACAGCCCCATTTGGGTGTTTACTGATGACTGGTTCTGACCCGACTGGAGTCAGTACCAGAGGGTTCAGGCAGACAATTAGGATCCAGCTTAAGGTGCAGTTCAACGTGTGACTGATTCAACACACACTCTCTCTCTCTCTCTCACACACACACACACACACACACACACACACACACACACACACACACACACACACACACACACCTTCCTGCTGTGTGTTGGCTGTGATTGTTCTTTTTAGCAGCAGACGGTGGAACGCTGACCTTTTTAGGCTTGTGTGGAAACTCCCTGAGTGAATTTAATAAGTCTAAGAGCAGCTCAGTGTTTTGACACAAATAGACTCAGAGTCACAAACTGCAGAAACACGCCCAAAGAAAATACTGATAAAAGCCTTTGTGAATTCCCCTGAACACGGTGCTGTTATGAACCTAGACGCTCCCCATCCTCTTCATTAGCCAACCACTGAAGGACAATAGAGACAGCGTCGTTCCAACAGGCTCCAACTAACAAGCTTTGTCTTTGCCACACAAATAGCAACGTGACAGAATCAAGGATGTGGTGGTTATCAGAAGGAAGGAAGGAGAGAAGCAAGGAACCTGAAAGGAAGGAAGGAAGGAAGGAAGGAAGGAAGGAAGGAAGGAAGGAAGGAAGGAAGGAAGGAAGGAAGGAAGGAAGGAAGGAAGGAAGGAAGGAAGGAAGGAAGGAAGGAAGGAAGGAAGGACAGGATGAAGGCAAAGAAGGGGAAGAAGGGGAAGAAGGAAGGATGGAACCTGAGAGATGAAGATGGAAGGAAAGATGAGAATGAAAGGAAGGAACGTAAGAGATGAGGATGGAAGGAGAGATGAGAATGAAAGGAAGGAAGGAACCTAAGAGATGAGGATGACGAGAAAGGAGGAAGCAAGGAAACAGACTCCTATACACTGTTTTAAAGCTCATTGTTATTCTGATGTCACTGCTTTAATTAAATTCTCTGTAAATCACAGTCTGAGCTCCTTCCTGCTTCCGATGTCATTAGGAGCAGACTGGTTGGTCAGAGATCCATTCACACTGAGATCACCAGAACCTGGAGAACACCGCACGTATGTGACCTCAGTCACAGCTGGATGACAACCTCTGGGCATCAGAACCACCTGCTGTTCATCAGAACCACCTGCTTCTTATTAGAACCACCTGCTGCTCATCAGAACCACCTGCTGCTCATAAGCCCTAAAACTCTGCCAGGTGAACATGAATCAAACAGTGATGGTGTATACAGTATTTGAATAAAAGGAGTCCCAGACTGTTTGTTCAGTTCCACCCCATATGAACAGAACCGGGTCATGCTCTAAAGGCGTTCTCTGAATGATCTACAATGGAATAATAATCACTGACTTCAGTGCAGTTGGACCTGGAGCACATCTTTTGCAAAATGTTCCTGTTGAATTTGTCCTTGAAAGCCTTCAGGCTCTGGAATATTTAAAAAAAAACGTTTGGCCCAAAGCCACAGCTGGAATATGGAACGGGAACACAGGAACCGTGGAATGACGAATGATGATCCACGGATCAATCGGTGGCTCTGATACCAGGAAAGGGATTTAAAGGCTCTGCAGGCAGCAGTGCTGCCTGAAGGATTAGGCCGTATCCTAAAATTACACCTTCCACCGCTCAGATAACCTGGTTTACCAGAAGCTGCTGCAGCTCTGGAGGACCGGCCTGGGTGTGTCTCAGCTGTCCAGGATCAGGATGTCAGGTGGAGGAACCGGCACCAGGACCAGGCGAGTGGGACTGCACATCACATGCAGCAGGTCATCTCCTACCTGCTGTGTTTAGCCCCGCCCACCTGAGCCCCAGCCCCGCCCCCTGTTGAAGTGTACCCTCCTGTGTGATATGACCGCTCTGGTGCTGTAGTCTTCCTTTAGGGCTGGGTCTTCTACCTGAGGAAGGAAGAGGTTTAGTCTGTGTTAAGTCTGTGTCCTGGAGCTGTGACGCGTGTTTTAGTCTGTTTACCTTCCGTCTGTGTGGAAGCTAAAGTGAAGGCGGGCTTGGTTGGTGTTGTTTTTATCTACCAGCTGTGTTTGTTAGAACTGTTAATAAAGACCTTTCACTCTGTGACCCATAACGAGACAAACAGACTCTGACGAGTCCAGAGTAAGAGGACGACCTGAGGGACGCTGTGGGTGAGCGGCGGCGCCTGGACCCGTGAGCGGCGGCGCCCGGACCCGTGAGCGGCGGCGCCCGGGCCCGTGAGCGGCGGCGCCCGGGCCCGTGAGCGGCGGCGCCCGGACCCGTGAGCGGCTCCAGCAGGGTTCTGTGTCGGTACCGAGCAGCTCTGTCGCAGGTGTGATGAAGGATTCATGAGCGACGGCTCGTCTCTTCCTGTTTTGAGCCTCAACCTCAGAGCCTGGTTCTTCGTGTCTGGGCAGCGTCTCGGCTTTTTTACGATCGCTCAAAATTCACTCAAAATATTTGTCTACTTAGCACTTAAGAATACAACTATGATGACATTACACAGCCACAGAATGGATTTACATCTCAAACCGCAGCGTCTTCTCCGGGCATGGAAATTCATCCCACAAGCATCAATTACAGACTATTTAGAGACGCTGGTGTGCCGTCAGTTCACAGTCAGCGCTGCCTCGGAGCGGCTGACGGTTCTGTCCCTGAGGCAGAGAATCTGTCCACAGATGCTTGTTGTGGCCAGAACACAATGCTGCACAGGAGCACGGTGAGTCAGCAGATAACAAGCTTCCATCACTCCTCTGTTCACCCCAAAGTCAAAATACGTCAGAGCCTCAGATCATGATTATTGATGATTCAGCAATGAGGACGTCGTGTCTTTCTGTCTTACTAACCTGTGTGCAGATGTTCTTCACACCTGTCCAGCTGTGTTTACACTGAGCTTTCTTTGTGTAAAGACATAATCCAGGCGCACGCAGCTACTGTGTGTGTGTGTGTGTGTGTGTGTGTGTGTGTGTGTGTGTGTGTGTGTGGTTTGTAATCCCGTCGACCACACTGAACCCACACCATGGCCGTGGCAGCTGTCCAGAACCGGGCCAGACTGGGGGCCGTGGGCCGTCAGAAGGACTTTCCCAGGGCCGTGCGTCAGCTGGTGGGTCAGCCCCGCTGAAGGCGTGGGCGGCCGCTCGGGGCTCCACAGGCCGCAGAACAAACACGGCTTCCACATTTTGACATTTCTTACGCATTGTTTGAGTCGCGCTGCAGCTTAAATTTAGAGCGGAGCGCGTTAAAAATAGGCGCGTGGCCTTTCTCCGCTCAGAAAACAACAGCAGCGCGTCGTGCGTCAGCCTCGGTGGAAGCCCTGCAGCGAGCGGCCCACACAGGAAAGTGTGGTGGGGTCGGCCCCGGCGCTCCCCAAACACAGGCAGCGCAGGAGAGCACGCGCTAATGGGCATTCCTGCGCGCTGAGCCAGAGCCAGGCTTTGAAGAAGCTCACAGCGGAGCGGAGCTCAGGGTCCGGTCCAATCAAAGCAGGCCACACGGGCCTGACGCTAATGAGGCAGCCTCTGAGCTATCGCTGCTGTGAGGCGTGTGGAGCCGTAGGACGACAGACGAGCCACCCGTCAACAAAACCACAGCGCCTGGAGAACCTGGAGAACCTGGAGAAGACGTCAAGAGCAAATACTGTACTTCAACCTGAGGAGAAACTCACATGTTCTGGTGACACTCGGATTCTGGTCCACTCAGTCAGAACCTGCTCATGTTCACCTCACACGCTGACGGTCCTGCGTCCTCCAGAACCAGGACTCACCTGTCTGAAGGGGCCTGAGCTCCCTGGTACCGGAGTCTGGACTCGGCTGCGGTCGTCTGGTCCCGCGCGGCCCCTGGATTTCTGGGCCGCTGCAGCGCCTTAAAGGACAGGAACAGAACCCTGATTATTCCCTGAGACCGATCCGTATGAGTTCACTGTCTGACCTAAACTGCAGCATTGATTCTCCACAGCCACAGTTAAATATTAGTCCCAGTGGGAAAAATGAGAGGGGGTACAAATGAGAGGAGCTGCACGCTGCCAGACATGTCAGCGGCCCGTTAAACAGCCAGATGGCTCCGCTCGCCTCTGGAGTCATGAGCCTCACCTTCCCTCATGGTCACACACTTTACTGCCTGCCGCCCCGAATCTTCTTCTTCCTCGGCGTTAGCTCAGCAGAACTCTGGCCTCTACAGCAGCTGGCTCAGGGAGGAGCAGTGGTCGTATCGCCTCCGCTCAAGGACCCGGCTCCTTCTTCTCTTTAGCTTCACTTACTTTGCACTAAAAGACAATGGATGATAAAGAGCAGCCATGTGAGGCTGAGCACTGACGCGTGCTCTGCTCACGTCGTCTGATTTAGGCAGCAGACGGAATTATGTTTCATTTAATGTCACAAATGTCAAATAAAGATCAGAATGAGGCCATGACGATGTTTCCACAGCTGCCCCCTCCTCCTCCTCCTTCTGCTATAGGGTCGGGGTCAACTTCTTCTTCTCCTCCTTTTCCTTCTTCTTTTTTATTTCCTCTTCTTCTCCGTCTTCAGACAGACAGGATCCTCCTGCTTTTTCATCACTTTTTGCCATGTCAATTAGCTCTGAGCAGCTCAGGCTTGTCTTTTGGTTCGCCTCAGTGAAGCTGTTAACACAGAGCAGATTTTTACACGCTGCCATTAAAAGCCACACTCTTTAAAAGGTCCCACTTTTATTTTTAGCATGTCTCTGCTGAAAAGGGAGAAGTGGCTTTGGATTGTGTGGAGCCTCACTGGGCTGCTCAGGCTGATGGCAGACCCCCCCCCCCCCCCCCCCCCCCCCCCCCCCCCCCCCCCCCACACACACACACACACACACACACACACTGTTACGCCCCCTTCTGTTTGTGGTGTTGTTGTGGTTGCTTCAGTAGGTGCAGCAGACAGGAAGTGGTCAGAGTGGTGGTACCTGGTCAGGTTGCTGAGGTTCTAAATTCCTCCGCCTCAGTGATTGCAGGTCTCTCCTGCACTTCCCAGCATCTGCGCGGTTTGGGTTGTTTTTTCATTTGACTGCATACAACACCGTCATACATCTCCTCTGTCACTCATTCAGACACTCCACACACCACTGATGTTGAACCCACTCACATGCCATATTTGTGATTGGCAGTTATGGTAACTGATTTACAGCAAAACTAAGTAAAGGAAACCCTTCTTTGTCACAAATGTGGAGCCAGTTTGTGACAGTATGCTGAACGGACAGATCCACCCAGACAGATCCACCCCCCCCCCCCCCCCCCCCCCCCCCCCCCCCCACACACACACACACACACACACACACACTGTGACTGCAATCTGGTGGCAGCAGCGACAGCTGAATGTGTGAACTGATCCTAAACGGCCTAAGGACAGTTTTCTCTTTGAAACCAAAGATGAGCTCAAGATGTAACTGAACCAATCTGTTACAGTAACAGTTGTTCTCCTCATTAGCGTCAGACTCAACCATCACAACTGGAGAAGAGCTTCCCATGGGCCCTCTCTTATTATAGGTCATCTGATGTAATGACCTTAAAACACAACCATTTCCTCTGCTTGCCTAATTCTCATAACCTAAAAATATGATTATCGTGTCATGGTCGATGTGACGGACGATGTGAATACGCTTCATGAACAAACTGTCACTGTGATTAACGTTTGAATTTGACTGTGAAGAACAAATGTCTACACACAATATTTATAGCAGGTTCCTGTTTAGTTCTAAAATAAAATACGTCGGTGTCCGGAGACAATGGGCCATTTATTGATGAGAAAACCATAAACAAGGAGTCTGTCTGTAATAATACTTTGGGCCTGGATCGCAGCACACAGCATTTCGAGTGACTCATGGAAAAAGCCCGAGTACGGATGGGAAAAATAACTCACAACAAAGGAGTAATTCACAATAGAAGACAGGGAAAAAAGAGAAAACGCGCAACAGATGGAGGCTGTAATCAAAGCTGCAGCCCAGCTTCACATCCGCCCGCCGCCAGCCCATGGAAGCGTGTGAGCAGAGGTTCTGGTCCTGGAGAGACCTGGAGGCTTCTCCCACCGGCTCCTCTGTGGTGGATGAATGGACCTCACATGAACGTTCATTTGTTCACCGTCGTAGGTGCTTCGGTCCAAAGTGAAGCAAAATGGAAGCAGACTGTTCTGTCAGCGGTTCTAAAGGTACTGGAGGCCGACGGCCTCAGCCTGGTTCTGCTGGTTCTGTGGCGGGACGCTGACCTGTCCAGGTTGGTCAACCAGGTTCTGCTAGGACCCCAGATGGGTTTTTATACCATTGTCTGAAGTAGAAGAACTAAAATGACTGTAGCTGCTGTAACTGGAGTTCATATTTACAGAGAATGAATCACCATCAGAAATCTGAAAATAAAACCACTGTGAAAATGTGGAATGAGTGTTTGGGCCTGAACTGGACCCAACGGACCTGCAGCTGTTTGGACCATCAGTGCCCTCCTGTCTCCACCTGACACCTGACATATGGGGAAGCACTGAACCTCCTCCTTCCTCTGTTCCTGTCCAGAGAAAAGGATTTGAAACAATCTACAACCCCAAAGTCCTAACAAGCACACACACACACACACACACACACACACACACACGCTGATACAGACACACACATATTGTACACACACACACACACACACACACACACACACACACACACTGATACAAACACACTGACACACACACACACACACACACACACACACACACACACACACACACACACACACACACACACACACACACACACACACACACACCCAGAATAGTAACGTTGTTATAAGACAAACGACACTTGTTTTTCTACAAACCAGGAAGCACCACATATTAATAAAAGTGACCTGGGTTCTCATACCCAGGTCCGTTCCACACCGGATCCAGTTCCCTCGGCTCGCTCTGAATTCTTCTGGACAGGTGCTTAAATTAATACACGTGGAATCAGATTGGGAAGCTGTCAGCTCCGTTGTCGTTGAGTTGCCGGGTCTTGCATTCTCTCCTGGAAACGGTACCGGCCCAGTTCACTTCAGCACACAGTTCTAACAACACAGCAGTTCTAACTGCAGCAGTTAGAACCCTGGCTCACAGGAAGCAGCATCAACAGAAACGGGTAGATTCCAACAAGCAGGATTTACTCAGGGACCAGTAATCAGACATAGTTTGATGGACTGCTGTAACAACGAGCTGAGCAGGAGAGAGCGAGGGAGGAGCTTTGCAGGGCCTCCAGGTGACACTGATCAGTCCATGAACCTGATGAGTCCAGAACCAGTCAGTCCAGGTCACCTGCAAAACTCGTAAGCAACAAGCCGGCTCCTGTGGACGGTTCCTGGTTCCGACCTGCTCAGCATCCTCACACCTGTTGGCTGGTTCGTTCAGTAGGAACCTTTAATCCATTCTGTTTGGATCAGCCTTTAAGACTTTGCTGGTCTTCGTCACATTCAGATGCTGGTTTTCATGTGGAATCACTGATCAGCGCTGGATTAGTTAGCTTTCACGGCCTGTATTTATTGAAATGGTTGAGGCTGTTGGTCCAGAACATGTCAGAGCATGAAGGCACAGATTTGAGCTCTGACGTTTGAAGGCTTTACATCAGCTCATCTCTATTTTTAACTGCTTTGTTTAGTTGTTGCTAATATTTAAAGCCAGGCTGAAGATGAATGTGTGTTTTATTCACTTTTAATTGTGTTCGTGGTGTAAATCTGACATCTGATCAGCATTAACATTACAGCCGCAGTTAAAGCTGAGACGTGGTTATTAATATTTCTGTTTTGTTGTCTCTTGGTTTAATTCCACAGAAGCTGCAGAAAAATGGTTCAAACACAAACACTTTGTTGATTTTTGATTTTTTGTCCGACACAAGATGAATTAGTTCAAAGGTTCTCAGTGGCGGTTCTTTCTGCAGCCCAGTCTTATTTGTGAATAAGCTCTGAACAGTGTATTCCATACTGCTTTACATGCTAGACAAAGGAATTTCTACATTGTGAGAGGAATAAATTTCATCTTATCTTCTCTTAACACTGACTGATCCTGCAGATTAAGTTCTGATTGGTTTGATAGTGGAACCCTATTCTTTACAGCCAGGGTTCCTCAGGCAGACGGAGGAAAAGGAGAGAGGAGGAGGACAGAGCATCCGTAAGTCAGACCTTCCATTACCGCCGTGGACGATGGAGCCGCCAGTAGAGAAGGAAACGAGACTAATTATTTCCTGAGGTGGGAGTCAAGTTTTTTCTCTGTGGAGGCTCCAGGCTGAAGCTGAGGACTGAGCTCCATCACTCAGCTTATCCAAACAGCTGCTGCAGGTACCACCCTCCTGTGTGGCCGGGTCCTGGTGTCCAGTTCTGCTCTGTCCTCTCCACATCCTGCATCCAGAGTTGGACCTCTAGTCACGTTCAGAACCAACCAGGAACCACTGTCATCAGTATAACAGTAAAACAAACACGCACGAGTGGGAGGAAAAAAGATAAAAGACAAGGAAAGCTGGAGAACACGACAGGAAAACAGCTTAAATAATGAATGGAACGAGCAGAAGGAAAAACAAGTCTGTTTATTTCCACACGGATGCAGAGGAAACAGCGGAGAACCTGCTGGGTCCAGGTGGACCTTCCTGGTTCTGGTCAGTGTTTGGAGGCGGTCAAGTCTGCGGTTCTGCTCTAAGGCGCATCAACACAATGTAACAAACAAGTTATTTTATGAAGACCACAAACAGAACCATAAACTTTTACGACATGTTGAAACAAGAACTGGATGTTCTGCAAGATCCGATCCGAAGAGTTTTTCTACTATACTCGGCATCAGCCACAACAACAGCGTCGCAGTGTGACTGAAGACTGGCTCCAGGTGAGTCTGAGGCCGGAGGCTCTGAGCCGAGCTGTGCTCAGGTCAGGTCTACTTGGACCCACAGCTGGAGGACGGCGCCGAGGCTGTTGGTGCTGCTCGCACCTCTCCCCGCGTGCACTGCCCTCGCGAGTTGTGGGGATTTCAGCGTGTTTGGCTGCAAAGGCCGCCTGTCAACACGGCCCATCAACAAAGCCCCGTTTCCATAGAGACGCCCAAATAAGGAAAATAAGAAACGCAAACAGCTCGGGCCAAATTGCGTTTTCTTCTCCTCTCCAGTCGATTGGTATGAACAAGTGAGTTAGGTTAAAGAAGTTGATACTTTAAACATGTCATTTACACTTAAACAAAAGGAGCAGAGGCTTTTTTCCCTTTGGCTTCAGCTGAGACGCCTGGAGCTACAGATGACAGGAGCAGGACTGGGGTTTGTAGAAGCAGCAGCGTCCAGGGCCCACGCCCTCACCGTCCCAGTCCGGTACCATCTGACCGGACCTGCCTCCTGCCACACGTTCACATCGGTTCAGTCCAAACATGAAGAAGCTCAGCGTCTTTTCTGTACTTTGGCTTCGGTTCTCCACCAGAAAAGCTCTGTCCTCAGGTCCAAGCTCTAATTTATCCTGGAAGTAAAATTCCTTCTATGAAATGTTTAAAGCTGGAGCGGTGAAGTTGAAGTGACACAGGCGAAGGCCACACAGATTCTTCATTTCCCATTTCTCACTGACGTGTTTGAACGTTTATGGATGTTTTATGATATAAATAAAAGCCAGCAGCAATCAACGGAACCACTTCAGTGAACCAGCAGATTTACAACGCCTCCCAAATTACTCTCCTGTTTGTTTAGCGCCTTAAATCAGCAGCAGAATCACATTTGGCTCTTTTTCATAAGCTCCACTGAGGACTTGTTGTTGGTTTGTTTATCTGTCTGCTAGCGGCCCGTTAAACGCAGAAGGATCAGGCCCGGGGGCCACGGAGCAGCAGGTTCTGTCTCCTCATTGGTCCTCGCTTTGGTGAACTGATGGGACTTTAAGGTCAAAGGTCAAGGTGGCATTCTGAGAGTTCTGCTTGTTGGCAACCAACTGAGAAAGCAGTTTATTCCCGCTTGATGGGAGCTGCAATGGACGCGCTCGGACCCGGGACCCGTCTGCAGCACGTCTCACCACAATCCTCTTGTGTCGCGGGCTGAGGTTTATTAGTGTGACTTTGATGGTGCGACGCGGCAGCCACCAGTCTGCCGCCTACCAGGGGATTTTCAGACGCTCACATGACGATGCCTCCTCTCTTTACTGTGCGGTCCAGTAATTCGAGCCAGGCCTCAGAAGAAGACAAGTGGAGCTGTACAGTAGCACCTAGTGTACGTCTGCAGCCTCTCTGCTGATCCAGATGTTGGTGGAGTCTGGATAAATATAGACTGTCAGGAGCTGTGAAGTCCCCGCGACGTTCTCTAAACATTTTCCTTACCATAATTTGACTTTTATTATAAACCTAGTGTGTAACAAGCCAGTTGGCGCTGACTTCCACTGCAGAGCGAGGACTGAACACCGCCGCAGCAGCGCAGCAGCGAGCAAGAGCTCCTCGGAGCTCAGCGACGCACCCGGGGCTCGTCTCCAGCCGCGTTCGGATCCGTCCAGCTCCACCGTCTGCTGAGTGGAGCTGGAGCTGAGTGGAGCTGGAGCTGTGGCTGCCGTTACCCACTGCGTAGCGACTGTTTCAGGTTTTGGACTTTCTCGAGGTCGGGATGAAACGGTTGGTGTCGGGGCACAGACAGGTTCTGTTCACCGCTCTGCTAACTCCTCAAAAGTGGAAACACTGAAGCAGCTGCTGCAGATCAGCTTCACATTTACACATTTTCCTATGCAGATATGAAGTCAGAATGAGGAGGACGTCTCTTTAAATGGTTTCTGGAGCCATCAAACATTCCTCCTCTACGTTTTAAGAGCGCTCTGACTTTTACAACCTGAAGCCTAAAGCCTGGACTCGGTTTCGGCGAGTGGAAAGAAGCGGGGGCGAGGGAGGTCACGGTATTAAAGCCACTCCACCACTGCTTATTATCTGTTCTTCAGGAGGTGTGGACATGGTGAAGTTTAATATGCTGCTCCGACACCCTTTATGTCTCGAACTGATCGGAGCTGCGCTTCTGGTTCCTCCTGACTGTCTACATGCGGGTGTAGGAGTTTCAGGGCTGACCTCAGGTCTGTGAGCAGGTGAGTCCGGCCTTCCTGCACGGTGCTGGATGGGTAAGTAAATAACAAGTGAGCTCACAACTGGGCAACCTGCAGGATCCCACCAAACTCAAGGCCCAGCAGCCGAGAGCCTTCAGGCCGGGTGCCATGTTTGGAATAAGGGAAAGAAAAATCCAAGTGGTTGTGAACATACAAGGTTAGAAGAATGGCCCTCGTTTCTTTTCCATGATCGTGATGTTGGAACCTGCGGAGGCCCCTCCATCACCTTATTAGCCAGAATGTGAGAGGGTTGGCGCCGGCACCAGCTCCTCTGTGATCGGCGGTTTTTCATTTCTGTTTACTGATATTTGAAACTCAGGAGCATCACAGAGCTCGACGAGGTCAGCTTCTAAGTATGATGTCTTTTCCATCTACTTCAGCTAATTGGACGTAAAGAACTCTGAGATTCAGCAGCCGTCGCTCTGGAAAAGCCAGAATGGGCCAACTGTGTCGGAACCAAACCAAGGTTCAGGTCAAAGGTTCAGTCTGTCACGGCTCAGGGTGCGAGGATCTGTAATACAACAGACCAACGTCCAAACAGCGGCCGGAACCTTGCTTTGGCTCCACAGCTGAACTGGGTCCAGTAGAACTCATAGAACCCACCATGGAGCAACAAGCTGCATGGACCTGGAGTCCGGCAGCCTCCACCACAAGACTGAAACCATCAGAAAAGAAGTGATGAGTTCCCTGTTTTCATTCTTGCCTGAGACTGGCTCCAGTTCATTTACTCCTCACAGGAACCAACTACGGATGAACATGCGTGTGTTTAATCAGCAGCCTGTGGTAAAACCCGGCCCGTCACCGGCCCTTTCAGGGCCTGTGCCACCTCTTCTGTTCTGCTGCTAATGTTCAGTGTTAGATGTGAGCGTCTAAAGGAAGAAACTTTATTGAACAGTCGTGAGAAAGAGGCAGATGAGCTCATCTTGGTCCAGTTAAATTCCTGCTGTGTGTTTTGACAGATTTCCTTTGTTGGTCTTTGTTACATTCAGGTCCCAGTTTTGTTTTATTATTTATCTGCTTTATTAGTTTCAGACTTGTTTTGTTCAAGTGTTGTTCTGCATTAAATCAACTTTCAGTTGTGCTTGTTGTGTTTCGAACGCAGCTGCCTTCACGCTGAGCTTCTCTTTGTGTTTCTGGCTCATTTTTCATGATGTCGTATAGAGTAAACAAACCTCCTCCATGAGCTTGCGCTGATGTCTCATGTATATGTCACAGCGAACAGCAGGATGCAGGCTGCCGTCTAGGTGTAGGTGTACACAGTCCAAGGGTGTAATGAATAAGTAATGGCTTGGTTAGTGTTTTCTTTTTAAAGGACTGGTGCAAACAGCTGCGGGTCATGCTTTTATTTTGAAGGACTATGCAGCTTTGTTTTGAAGGCCACAGAAGTGACCTACTAACATTTGGTGATGAGATCCACAGTGATAAAACGTGTTGTTGTTGAAAGTGCTCAGAGCGAAGCTGAAGTGTAAACTGGAACCGTCCCAGTGTTCACTTGCATAGTTTCCATCACTTAGTGGGATCCAGTATCTGGACTCTCTGTGTTTCATCAATGAGCCCAGAGGCTGCTCCAAGATTCACTGTTAGTCTTTCTGCAAACACTATTTACAACTGCTGGAACGTGCAGCTAAGAAAACACAGATCCAGGTGAATCGCTCCCTCTTGATTCAGCCATGACATCACAACAAGTGCAGACAACTCAGCTGAACTATGAAGAGGAAGGTAAGGAGCCGCCATTGTCAGGACCGCTCAGATGAGCTGAAGCCGCCCAGCACCACGGCCACGACCGGACCCGTCTACATGTCCACACGGACCGGACCCAGCGGAGACATCAGGCTCACCCCACTCATGCTGCTGCACATCTGATGAGTAACATCACCTGCCTCAGCCCTGAAACTGAAGACCCCCCCCAAGACCCAGACTGGCAACTCCCAGACCCATCTGAGCCCGAGTACAGACTTCTGATGAGTCACTGCTCAGACCCGGTGAGCCGTGGAAAGTGTGGGTCACGGCTGCGCGCTGTGTTTACATACCACCAAGGTTCAGCACCTCATTATATAACGTACAAATGACAATGCAGACGACAGCCTGGATCACACTTGTTCTGCAGAGGTTCTGAGGGTCCGGCTCCGCTTCGCGCTGTTTGACACTAATGCTTCTGACACTTTTTGGGACTTGCCTGTGTTTCGGGTGGAGTGAACATGATTTTTATGTGCAGCCATGTCATGTTCTAAAATAATGTAAAACGTTTGGTTATGAGCAGTTGTTGAAACGCAGTGGTTACATTTCCAGACAAGACTAACAGGCCTCAAACACTGAGCAGAGCCCGATCAGCAGCGCGGCGCCGGTCCAAGGCCCGTTACACGTTTAGAGGCAATTAAAAAGCCATTTATCATCCTTCTTAAAGGTGCCTAACCACAGCCACACAGTCGCCCACTCTGCGGTGGACGTCTGCAGAGCGGCCCGTTTGTAATGGAGTCAGCAGAGCTCTGCTTCAGGGAGACCGTGACCCAGCAGAAACATGACCAGAACCATAGACTGGATCTGCTCACGTATAAAGCTGAGGGCCTGGAACCTGCTTCTGTTACTGTAGTACCAAAACCTTTGAACCCGCGTCCTGAGAGTCTGGAACCTGATTCTGTAGCACCGGAACCTTTGAACCCACGTCCTGAGGATCTAGAACCTGATTCTGTTAGTGTAGCACCGGAACCTTTGAACCCACATCCTGAGGATCTAGAACCTGATTCTGTAGCACCAGAACCTTTGAACCTGCGTCCTGAGGGTCTGATTAGCTGCGCGGGTGGTTTTAGCTAGTGGATGTCTGTGGCTGATGTCTGGGCCTCAGGTGACTGTGCTGCTGTGGATGAACAGCTGATGTCATGACCCCCCCCCCACCCCCCTGCCTGCAGCCTGCAGCGGTTTGTTAAACCAGCTCATTTAGTGTTTTACACACTTCTTTAAATGACTCTGAGCCTTGTTGGTTTCCTGCGAGCGACCAAACACGCCCATGGAGGCGACAGCTTAGCCTGCGCCTGTAACCACAACACCACAGCATCGACATGACTCACAGTGGGCCTGCTAATGTGGGGGAGGACTAATAGGACTAAAAACAACACTGTTGTGATTCTAGTGCAGACAGGATCTGAAGCTACCAGTCAATTTGTCCTGGGGCAGAACTCTTCATGTTCAGTCACTTGTTCTGGGCAGCGGCTGCTGTGTGATGTTGTGTATGTTTATTAGTTTACTGGTTCTTGAGCCCAGTATTTTAATGATGCTAGTGGACTTATGCTGCAGTATCTGGTTCCGCTCCGTCCTTTCAGCTAGCGTGTGAGGTCTGAAGTTCTGGTGTTTATCCACAACTGTTGTAAACAGTGGCGGTTGTGTTACTTGAATGGCCCCACTCAGCATCTCAGGCCCCTCACTATGACGGATGGTCACTTTACAAATGGGGCATTTCCCCCACGGAGCCCTCGTCCCCCTCCACACACACAAGCCCGTCCCCCACTGCACCTGCACTGAAATCACAGGTTGAATTTGGACACGAGGAAGCCGAAATGAAAGCAAACACACCTTCTAGATGAAGTCGTTGAATTATTTATGACGGTTCAGCATTAGGCCGGTCCATGACATTTAACATTAATCTGTGATTCGGGGTTTGTTTTTTAACCTCAAAGTTTCACTTGATGATGGCGAATATGCTACAAAAGCTCCAAAACAAACCACAGCCTCGTGACGGATCCATCCTCTGGGGACCGTGAATGGACATGAGCCTCGTGGACGTCTATGGAGCAGCCATATAAACACGCTGCAGGGACGTGGCCGTAGCTGTGGTGGGTTCCCACACTGACTCTGGACTCTCCCCAGTATTAGGCTGTCAGCTCTGATGACTGTCTGCCCACTGAGAGCAGCCTCACAGCTCCCGGCCAAGTCCAGGCCACAGAGCAAACTGACGGTGGTCCGAGCTGCGAGACCCCAAACCGCAGCGTCTTCGCCCCCACCCAGCTGACGGGAATCCACAGCACCTGCCTGGTCCATATGCACAAACAAATACACAGAGGCCCACGGGTAAACAGCCTGCAGTCGCTACAGACTGCTCACGTCTGTTCCTCATGTAGGGGTGTCAAAGTAAAAGCACTTGTTATGCGTTTAGGTGCTTGATACCGATGCAAATGTTGAAGCTCTGATTCATCAGGGTTTTACAGCTCATGTTCTGTCTTGTCCTACAGTAGCTTACTTGTGTTTCTCCACAGTCGGAGCCTTTAATTAGAGCCAAGCTTGAATAAAACCTCAGTCACAACTTTTCAACCTGGACCGGACTGTGTTTGGCATCACGCTGACCCATCTGGCCTTACATTTGTGTCATCAGGTTGTGAAGAACCAGTTTTTATGTATGATCAGGTTCAACATGATGTAAAGGCTTCACGCTGAGCCACAGTCCACCGTGTGGAGCCTGCTGCGAGCACAGGAAATAGGTTAACAGGATTCAATCCCACACGGCCGTCAATCCAATTAGGTGGTGAGCTGAGCCCAGGTGGACCTGGCAGAACCGGGTGCCTTTGGTGGAAAAACGATGTGTAATGGAGCAAATGTTTGACCCTGGGGGACTCTGGTTCACACAGGTGAACATGTTTGTAGCAGAACTACTCTAGAACTACTACTAGAAAAGGCTGCTTCCTGATGACTACTCTTCATCCTCTTCATCATGACTTATGATGCTGTCTATGGAGGCTCTGCATAGACACAGAGAGGACGTCAAATAAAACCAGCACATCCCAGAATAGAAGGCAGGTCAGTGTGGTTCGGGTCACGGAGCAGCAGCTCCTACACCGCTGAGGTCAGGATGTACCAGCCGATGAACAGATAAGAGACTCCCAATGACAGGAAACACAGAGGCTTCCTTATGACTCTTTTTACACAAACACAGCACTAAAATAAACCACATGGCTCTAATCACTAATCAGCTTCTCTGATAAATGATGGTCAGAAGCTGGAGCAGCTTCTGACCCAGTGGCACCAATGGTACCACTGGAATGAACCAGTTTCACCAGGTTGAACTCAAAAAGCTTTCACAATCAAACACAATGTGAGGAATGAAGTGTGTGTGTGTGTGTGTGTGTGTGTGTGTGTGTGTGTGTGTGTGTGTGTGTGTGTGTGTGTGTGTGTGTGTGTGTGTGTGTGTGTGTGTGTTTTCACTACCAGACTCAGTGGCTACAGTGTGTTTGCCTCACTCTTAGGAATGTGTGTGTGCAGCCTTGAGATGTTTCCAGATTCCTGGTTTACATTATTGTGGAGAACGAGATCAAAGAACTTTTAATCCAACGCGACGCTTATGTTTCTTACAGTAGGTAAGAAAAAGCAGAAGAGGAATCAGGTCACAGCAGAAGCACAGTGGAACATTTTAAGCCTCATGAGGGGCTTTGGGATTATGTCTGCTACACTCCATCCTCACCTGGACTCTGAGCAGGTCTCAGGCCTGTGAAAAACAAGAACCGCCTTAACTTCCTCCAGTAGAATATGCACTGATGGACACTGATCAGTGGGAGAAATACAACATGGAAACTGTGTTCACTTTTGCTTCAACTGGACTGGAATGAAAGACCTGCAGCAATTGTTTAATAAGCCTAATGATGCTCCTGTCTGGATCCAGGTTCCCTTAAGTGTCTGGAGGTCAGTCCAGCATTAGTCTGAAACAATAATAGCAACGGTTAATAAGGGGTTAATGAAGCGGCGTCTGATGATCAGAACAAGCTGCATCATGGAACCAACATGTCAAAGATGACATCATACCACTGAGGCGTCTCTGGGCGGGTGGAGACACTGCTGTCTTCACCCTGCCCCCCATCAGTTACCACGGCTGGAGCCCCGTCACATGAAAACAGTCTAAACACAAACACGAGTGAAGTCACTGCAGATACGGATCACACACTCCTCCCTGTGTCCACACGCACACACAGGCACACAAATACACATGCACACACACACACGCACGCACGCACACACGTACACACACACGTACACACACACACACACACACACACACACACACACACACACACACACACACACACACACACACACACACACTGGGTTTCCACCCAAATCTGTCGAGCACATTTGTGTTGACTTTTGATGAGGGGTGGGTCACACAATGAAAACTTTCCATGTGTGAGGCTACAGTTCTATGGTGTTGTACAGTAGAAGCAAAAACTCAATAATCAATAATAATAATAAGTGTTTGATTTCTCAGTATTGATCTTAACGACACATTAGCTCTTTGTCTTGTCCTGTTGTCGTCATTGCCGTTGTTCTTGTCATAAAATGGCTTCATTGTTGATGTTGTTGTTGATGTCATCAAACATCATCGTTGTCATTGAATGTTGTTGTTGCTGTGATTGAACATTGTTGTCACTGTTGTTAATGTTGTTGTTGTTATTGAACATTGTTATTATTGTTGTTGTCATTTTTGTAGTTATCGTTGAACGTTATTGTCTCTGTTGTTGTTGTTGTCGTCATCGTCGTCATCGAACAATGTTGTCATTGTTGTTATTGTTGTCGTTGTTATTAGATGTAGTTGTTGCCTCCGTCCTTGGTCTTTCCTCGTCCTCATCCTCGTCCCCGTCCTTGTTGCCTGCTCACTGAATCCCTGCAGGACTCCAGACTCGGTGTTTCCAGCCCGTCAGAGTCTTGGCGGTGACACACCGCTGCTTTCTGCCTCCTCAGACTCCTGGCTAGGAGCTGTCGTCTCTCAGACCTCCTGAGAAGCCGCCGCTGCCTCCAGCTGGCTGGTTTCCCAGCAGTCCCTCCTTCAGCTGACGTCTGGGGGGTCCAGATGCTGCCGAGGCTCCTTCAGGCAGTTTGACAGTCTTGTATGTGAGGAATTTAAACTGAAGCTTCATGTTAAAGTCCCAGGATTAAAGCTGGAACTGCTGAATCATTATGATCAACTTTTAAAAGGGCAACAAGTACACGGGGTGTTTTACAGCCAAATCTGTGACAAATGAACTTCATATGTGGCTCTGCTGCTTCAGGACTCAGGCTTTACGGGGATCTGTTGGTGTGAGACACTATTTACACTGTTTCCATTTCAAATCTTAGCCACCTGCTAAACCTGTGTAGCTCAGATTGTTGTGATTTAAACAGTGTCGAATCACTGTGATGTGTTTAATCCTGAGCAGCTACAGCCACAGAACCATGTGCTTTTGTTATTCCAACTTCTTTGACCTTCATACAGTGAGATGGTAAAAGTCCCACCTCACACACGTCACAGTCAGGCCGATGCTGACGTCCCCTCCACCTGTAGCTGTAGTCATAGAGGTCACACACTGAGCAGGATCTGAGGAGCTGTGATATTATAACATTATGAAATCTGCCATCATTCCTGTAAGCTGCCGGTAGCCTCCCCTGGTTGGACCTGTAGGTACCAGGAACATCCCTGAGACCTTAAACCTGCAGCGAAGCAACATAACACAGTCACTTCCACATTAGGAACCAAGACGCTGACAGGAATAAGAACTCAGCTCAGTGGGGAACGGGTACAGATTCAGACCTAACTCTGTGTCATTTATACAACAAACAGGAATAATTAAGATTTATTTATTCATGAGAATGGAGTTCATCAGTAAACGTGCTGACAGTCTGTCCCCACTGTTCCAAGAACTGGACCAGAATCTAGCTCGCTTCTTTTTTTTTAACTACATCCAACGAGTTCTTCCTCTTCTCAGCTCTACATTTATAAACCGTTCCTCTCCTCATTCTTTTTGCCTCTGAAGTCTCTGAAGCTTTACCCACTGAGACTCTAACAGTACTGGGTTCCAAGAGACCTGTACTATAGTTTGGAACCATCTATTGTGACCCCGTGGCTTTGAAGGAACAGACAGCCACCACCTCCGCATGTTCTGCTGCGGTTCATCTGGACGTATGTGACGTTTGTGTTGAACTGAGGCTGTAGCTAAGTTTCCTGGTGAGCTGGTCTGTATAATATGAAGCGTGTTTGGGGTTCTGCTGGGCTGGGATCTGACCACAGAGCTGCGCTGGCAGACGCTCAGGCAGTGCTGGTAAGCCCCAGCTTACTCTGAAGCCTGTGACGTGGGCCAGCGCCGTATTCCTTTCTGCTTTGGTATCATAACAAGCGAAGCTCGCTGGGTTTGCAGCGACACCACAGACATTATCCACAACACAACGCCCACTGCTGCTTTTAATAGCCGGGCTGTGATCACCCGTACAGTAAGAGCGCAGCAGGCACCTCCAAGGGGACAGGCAGCGCTAACATGATCAAGGTCGGGAATGATTCCACTCAATGACAAACATGGTGGAGGGAAATGTCCAGCGACGCTGCAGGAGGAAAGACGGAGGCCTATGATGTCAGCAGGCGAGTTCCCATGCTGCCCTGGGCCTCGTCCCACAGCGATGACGCAGCATCCCCGACAGCCGGCCCACGCCGTCGGCGCCCAATCGGAGCGTCCGAGCCCACGGACGGCTCGGTGACATCACACTGCCTGAAAAACACAACAGGCCTGATTTAGCCGTGTGTGGAATCCCGCCCTCGTCAAACCACCCCTGCCGGTGTTTACAGCGAGCAGAGGCCAAAGCGGAGTCAGACTCACAGCTCCGAGTCTGTGTTTGTTGGCACCAGCTGCAGCCATTTGTGGCCGTGCCTGAGGTTTAGGGAGCAGAACCGAGAGTCTGGCCTGTGTGGGCCTCCAGCAGGAGCCAACAGGAGGCCCTCAATTAGCCTGGGCCCCCAGGGCCGGACACGGGCTACTGGGAGGGGGTCCACAGTGGGGACAGAGGTGTGCTGAGTGTTCAGGCTGTTCACTTGGATCAAAGGTCAAAGGTCGGGGTCAATGTCACTACATGTACGTCTGCAGTGATACAAGCAGTTACCCACTTGGTTTTGGTTGTGACATGTTGGTTTGTAGAGCAATATTCTGTTGTGTAACGTGGATTTTTCTTTTCTGAACTAGACTGGCTTGTGTGGGAGCCACAGAGGCTCTGGCTCGTCTCACTGAAGTAAATCAATAGAATAAAAGGAAAGTGCTGGCTCCTCGGGTGCCATCTTACACAACATCAGTGCTTCTTATGTTCCTCTGGGCTCACATGGTTTCATTTACGTGTGAAGGTCAAAGATACTTTCTTCCTCTTTCTATTATTAATCCTCTGATGAAGCCTGTGAATCTATTGGTCATTTGATCTTACTGAGCAACTGGACTACTAACAAGCATTCATTTAAAAAGTTTTTACTTTGACGAGGAAGCTATGGTGGATATTTGACAGAAGTACAAGTACACAGTCCCTTTGGATCAGGTCGTGACATTATCACAGACCTTCCTTTGTGTTTTCTCTGTTAGTCCAAACAGGATCAACTGTGTTGTTCACAGCTGTTTGTTTTGTCCGATGTTTTAGTTGATATTTATTAATAACATAAATAACTCAACAGTGTACAGAATTCTTTGGTTTTGCTCCCCAGATTTTTGTCCATTCTGGTTGTTGCTCAGACATGAAGAACATGTATTTCTCTCTGTGACATGTTTACTGTCCTGTTTTACAGTCCACATGCCGTTTCGCCAAACAGACCAAAGGGAGTCGAGCAGATTTATATTCATTACCACTCGTCCAGAAAAGTTCTTTTTTTAATGTTTTCAATTATTTCTGCATTAAAAAACTGAACCTGGGTCAAACTGGCTCACGGGCGACGGGATAATAAAACCCGTAAAGGTCAATAAATAATAAACGCCTCTGTGCTGACAGTAAAATGATCATGAGAGTGGTTGGTTTCTCAGTAATCGGGGATCCACAGAGTCGCCCACGTGTGAAAGTCTGCTCATAAATCCAGTTTTTACACATGATGAACTTTAGGTTAGATGAATTCAGATCCATGAGGAGCAAGTGATTGAGCTTTACAGTCTTTCACTTATACAGAAAAAACATAAAGAATCTTTATTAGACATTTCTTTACTTTTCAATTAAAAAATGGAAATATTAGCTAAAGCAGAGCCAACAAAGCCAAACACAGAGAAGAGTGTGAGAGTGTCTTCAGTCAGTTTCCTCTCATCTATTTCTAATAATAAAATTATAATAAACATTTGAATTGCCTAATTATTATTAATAACAACAGTTAGATATGTTTCATAATGTAATTTAGTCAATGACAAATTTAGTGGGGGATGACAATAATATATATTTTATTTTATTCTATATAATATAATACTACAATCTTTGACTTTGTTTTAAGACTCTATTTTAACGTGTGATGATGTAACGATTATCATCAGTGGTTTTAAACACACCAAACACTCACTATAGCACATTTGATTTACTACTCAGGGACTTTTCCATCTTTATGTAACACACCTGTGTGCTCAGTCTAACAATACACAATAATCCACAGCCACCCGTGAGCTGCCACAGTCCATCACAGTGGTAACTACTCACCTGGGCTGCAGAAACAGGCGTCTTAGCCTATTTATGAGCCTTCATCGATCATTACATGTGAAATCACATGAAGACTTGCTTGTGGCTGAGTTAATGAGACGTAGCAGGAGGCTGTTTGTCTGGGCGCTGAACAAGCATGAGCTCATTCTCACAATGTTGGCCTTGTCACTTGTCACGATGTGGGCTTCATCACCATCCACCATCATGGTCAGACTCCCAGCTTAACCACTCTTGGGTCCTAATACTGATCAGGTAAAGGAAAGTGGGGCCGTTTCCATCCAACAAGTATTAAAATAGAGCGGAAACTCCAAAAGAGGAGTGATATAAACATTCCTGTTTTTCCAACTGGTGGAAAAATTTGAATCTCAAATCAAGCTGCATAAATAGAAGCCAATTTATTATCTTTGCAAACCCACAATAAAATATGTTGCTGAACGTTTTTTTAGCAGGATGTAAACACGGAGTCTGTATGAGCGCGGCAAAGAAATTTAACGACATTGACCTAATTAATTGGTTAATGGACGCTATCGTACCGGTTGGGTTTCTCATCGGTGATTGGGGAATTGACGCGTGACGCCATGAGCTCTGTTACGTGATTGGATGTGGGGCGGGAACCAGCGGGGCAATGAGCGGTAGGAGCGATAGTTTCATTAAACTTTAAGACACAGAAATACAAAAACAGATATAATTAAAAAAGGTAGAAGAGAAACGATTAAAGATGACGATAAGTGTTGAGCTGGAGTTTGTAGCGTCTGCTGTTGTAGCTGCTGCCGTTGGACACTGTGGGTTAGCATTGGGGCTAACTAGCTAGCTAGCCTCCCAGCTAGCTATGGATCCAGGTGAGCAGGAAGAAACCTGGCAGCTCATCGTGGACCCAGTGCTGCCTGCCGAACCGGAACGAGCCCCTGGACTGACCTTGACCCTGCTGAGTACTCAGCCTTCTAGTTTGGTGATGTGTTTTTTATCTTGGTCTCTCCTCTTTGAAAACTGCAGAGTTCACAACTATTTAGAGCCACTAATTGAAAACCAATCTCACATGATAATATAGCTGCTAATATTTGGCGATGTTAATCTTCTACACCAAGTTGTTTGCATAAATACATCCAGAATGTCCACAGTCTGTGCAGTCGATCTTCAGATGGCTCTGGGTTCGGTGGCTGATAATGACTCACTGAAACAACGAGAGCATCCAGGACTCTGCATCACAAGCCGTCATTCTGACTACTTACAGCAACCGAATAGGTTTTCTAACTTTGGACTTGTTGGAAGTCTTTCTCTGCTGCTCTTTGACAAACTTCACCAAAAGGGAGGAATCCTGCGTCATACTGTTCCTCCTCCGGCGGGAAAACCCAAACACCCTGTGAGCAGTGAGCTAAGTGTGTTTGAAGCTGTGAACACACAAAACCACGACATTGGCTGGGTTGGGATCAGTCTGACTGCGGTGTTCTTCCAATATGACTCTCAATCTGCTATGTTATTATAGCATTAACCAATCAGCCTTGTCTGGCCCCAAGGGATTTACTCAGATTTTTACTACGACAGTTGAGCTCCCCTAAAATCTCAAGAGGTCAGGGTGTGAGACATGTAATGTGGACACTCAATGAAGCCATCCAATAGGTAGCAACGTAAACACAAACGCTCTAATAAGGCACTTAGGATTAAATGAAAACCTGTGGTGAACAATAAATTTGTAAAAAACAATTTGGTCAAGGCAAAACCTGTTTACTACAAACTGCCTTTCCCTGTCTGTGCTTGGGATGGAAAAACTCTTAAAATAGAATCTAGAGGTGGGGAACCTGGACTATGATGTATTACCTAAGATATATCATAGTTGTTTGCTTTGTGAGCCCACTGTTTTAGGCATTGCCTTGCCGTGGGTTGAGGGACCCTGAGGTAGCGTCTTTAAATTCTAGTGTCAGCTGTGCCACTTGGTTTTCAACTCAGTAAAACATGAAATCCTAGACCTTTGTCAACTCAGCTTATTTCTAATTCTCTGAATTAAAAAATGGACATCTATTTTTTTTTCAGTTTTAACCTTCGTCTCCATAATATTTACTGTGGATGTGTGATGAGCTGTTTTTCTTGTGGCTGCTTTACTGTATTTTCCATGTGCAAAGGTGTCCTCAGAGATGAAGCTGCCTACCAATCTGTAATTCCAGCTGCATTTCTTCCACTGCAACACGGGGACACACCAGGCAAACGTCTGCAGACGGTGCCAGTTCAGAACGGGCTAGAAGAAGGTGATTGTGAGCTCCATGATACAGATACATATTAAAATCCAGATGGATGTGTTGCTGTAAGAGAATGTGGACAGAGCCAATAAAACGTACGGTTCTGCTGTAGTGGAGCCGTCTGCTTGGCTTCGCTTCACATGTCTTTAGTTCGTTTCAATTTCCAAGTTGACTTTCCGCCACGCAAAGCAAATCAGACAGCTCCCGCTACTATAAATAGCTCTATAAAATAGTGCTGCTAATAGCAGAGTGCAGCAGACATGTTGATTTAAGTGTGTGGAGGCTGCTCGAGCGTGTCCACAGTGACTTTCCATGTGTTGTGATGTGAAGGAGCCTAATAGTTCATTAATGGGGCGACACAGGATTTAAAGATGGTGATTTATTTGATTTCAGTTCTTCTGTAAAGTTGTGTGCGGAGAAAAACGGGAACAGATCCTGAATCAGGAACCACTGCTCAATATGTTAAGTGTTAAAAGACCTCTTTTCATAGGTCTTTCATAAACTGGCTCAAGTACTTTGGTTATATTTCCTAATTCTGCTCAGTTCTTCCTGAATCTGGCCCTTAATGATTTTGGACTGTGCTCACAATGTCCTGACACATCAGTAGCTTAATAATTAGGTTTCTGTTTTCATTTTATGTATAAGAATTCATCTTTAGAGGACATCTGGCTGTGAAAGTTATGTTTGTTTGTTCTAAATTCAATAGGTAAAAAAGCAAAACTGAAGCTTTAGCTGACATTTTCTTCTCATGATAAACATCTGTAACGTCAGCCAACATCTGTGCTGTACTCTCGGAGCGCTCTACAGTTCTGTCTGAGTCCATGTAGCTTGACTTTTCTACTTAATTGGTTTGTTTTTGCAGAAATGCATTAAGCTGATAGACAATTAGACCAGATTCTTTAGAGATGTCCAACAGACATCATGTTGTTCAGTTTCTGTTGCTGCGTCTCCCACTCCGCAGCCAGTGGTCAGTACTGTAAGTGAGATGTGTCAGTACAGCGCTGGAGGGTGATGAAGGGATGTCAGCTGTTACTGTATGCTTCACATTGTGTTTTAATTTTCTAGCTCCTTGACTATTTCGGGCATGAAATCTAACTGAGTGAAACCATATTGGACGACACAGGAGAGCTGACAGAGGGGATCAGCAATAATATATGCTCACTGAGTCATGGTGGGAACAGAAACACACCAACATAGGCTGCTCTTTAATGCCACACACTCGTGACCACTTCTGTGGATAAACATGTTTTTATTGTCAAGGAGATGAAGATGTAAGATTGTGTTTAAGTATTTTCCCATTCCAAAGACACTATAGAAGATCTGTGAAGGGTAATAAGTCACATGCAGAAGAATGTGATTAGCTGTATGGAAAACGTGTGCTGTGTGTAGCTGTATGCATCTGGTGAAGCACTGAGGACGGATGAAAGACGGCGACTCCCGTAGGTCTGATCGAGTATTCACCAGTGTCCTACTTGAGGTTCAGCAAACTGAATCATGAGCGTTTGCTGCATCAGGAAATTGCAATTAGATGTTGCACCCAGTGAAACCTTCATCAAACATGGTCCCACTCAGCTACGTGTGATTATGAGCCAGGCTCTTTGACTCGTGTCATGTTCTCGGTGCTCGTGTGAAGTTTGTGTGGTCCCGCGTTTTAAAACCAACTGTATTCTCTTCTTGTTAAGTTTATACGTTGTTCTGAGACTTTGAACTGGATTCATGTGGAGTCTGGCTGCGGTTGAACTTATCACTGAGTGATTCATTAGAACGAGGCAGTTAATAAAGCGTCTGTGCAGATGTTTTCATCTTCATGAACACTCATGCTGGACTGGCTCTGGCTAATGATAATGCTTCACGTCATCATGTTAGTTTCAGTTCACTGTGCGGTTTCTATCTTTAGTCTTTGTTCTTTGATAGTAGTAACAGCATCAGGCATCGGCCGGATGTCTCATTAGGACTTATAATTTAATTCCGGCTTGTTGATGGCTAATGAAGCTGAACGACGCTCATGCTCAGAGGGACGGGTTCAGCCTTCATCACCGTCACAGGGACAGTCAACCTGCGTTTGACCGTTTTCTAGCTACTTGTCTTTATTATATAAGGAATGCGAGCCACTGTTAGAACATGACCGAGCTTACGTCACTGCAATAAAACTCATTCAAAGGTTTATCACATGTTGTAATCAACATGGCTTCACTTTAATGTCATAGTGTTACTGGGTCCTCTGTTTTTGGCCTAGGAGCAGGTGAACATCTGCTGTGTGGAGCCATGTTTCCTGTGTCTGGGTGGGTCCAAGGACTGGGGTCTGGTTAAAGCACTGTCTGACTATTAAACTTTATTAAATAAACCTATCAGACTCAAATATGCAATGACCAGTTGGACTCTGACTGTTGCAATTCTGAAGCTGATCCACCAGTGAAGTGAATAAGTCACGAGCAGCGTCCCGATCTGTCGGAGCTGCTGAATTTGACTGATTATCACTTTGCCCGTTTTCATGACGTTTTGGCAACACAGCGTCTCCCTTTTGAATGTGACACAGGTGTAGCATTGATGTCCGCTGGCTGAGATTTCACTCGAAAACAAGAATGTCAGTGGATTTGTAGCTGCATCTCATTACACAATCACTTAAATGTTTGTCTTAGCCTGAAATCTTTCTTTTACACTCTGCTTTTAATTTGCAGCCTTATTACTTAGGCCAGGTCACAGAGTAGCATGAAGTGAAGAGGCTTTTCCCTGGGTCAGTATACAGCTCTGTACAGTGAGGACGGGAAATGTCAGGACGGCAGCATCTGGCTTCAGTCCCGTGTGACCTGGCGTTCACAACTCAAACCATGAGCCTCTGCTAAACATAGAGAACCTCAAACCAGATGGCACCACTGGAAACGAGCGTTGGAGATGAGGGGAGATGCTACGCAAGCAGCACCAAAACCACTACTAGCATGTTTTGGAGAGTTGGAGGTGCCTCCACCTCCAGGCAGTGACCAGGGCTCATTATTTAATACAGTAGATTTAAAGTGAGACACAAACACAGACGCCCAGCCGAGACTCCTCCGTCTCAACATTGGCTTCCAATGATGACATTAATGTGCCCCAGTAAAGTTTAGGTAGGTGTAGAAACAACAGTAGAGGGTGAATTAACATGCGCCTCAGTGACGTACAACATGATCGATGTGAAACAAAGTGAGAGCAAAGCCACCACAAAACCACCGTCCGGAGACCAAACCCCACGAGAGCAGTCGCATGTCATTAGGAGCTGGAGCTGTGTCTGAGGACGGGAACGTGGGAGGGAGGGAGGAACATGAGTAAGTTCATCCATCTAATTACATATTCAGCTTCATGGATTCTTCTGCTACGGTGAGGCAGCGGTGATGTCAGCAGGCGGGCTCAACCTTCTTTAAAAAAGCTTTTCCAACCTTCAGGACCCAGCGAAGGGAGCAGTCACTCTCCAGCGTGGGACCAGAGGACTCCTTCCCCTCAGAGGATCCTTGTAATGACTGATCGCGTCTGACTCTTCTGTCTCAGTGCAGCCAGGACCTCAGACCCAGGTAAGAAATGCTGGCTCAGACCTGGTCTCAGACTCAGTGAAGGCTTTCTTTGTCAGGAACCACGGGCCCAGACCGGTGGTTCCTGTGGTGGCCGGGCTCTGACTGCTTCCAATCAGTCAGTGTTCTAGCTCCGAAAGTGTGTTCTGAAGTTTACAAAGATTCCACAAGAGGTAAAGGACATTGTGGGATTTCAGAAAGGTCTGAATTTGAGCAGCTGCTTGTCAGATGCAGAGCTTCCTTACCTGCTGTTCGCTTTGCTGTTATAATCCAGTTTAAATATCCAGCTTTTAGACTTTTTGCTTTTCCTAAATGTGACAGTTTTTGCTTCGGTTCAATGCTCGTTCCCTCGTTTGCTGGTGTTTCTTAGGTGAAGTCAGATGGAGGAGGAGGCTGGTGACATTTCCCCTCAGGATCAGTCCATCGTTAGTGTTAACGCAGCTCATCGGCTGCTCAGGATGACGCTGCATGAAACGGCTCCTCTGTCCATTAACACCGGCATCGAACCGTAATCAGACTAATGGAGTGCAGAAACATGCCACAGTGGTAAATTATGTCCACACATCTGATGACGGGAGACTGCCGGCACCTCATCCCATTTGAGGCCACTCAGACTCCCTTCTAACCAGGCTGCTGTTCTTTTTTTAATTGTGATACTTTCTGTGTGTGCGTCCCACGGTCGTTCACCAGCAGATGAGTTGGCAGAAAGCTGTTTTTAGAGTGAACGCTGCACTTGTGTGGGCGACTTTCTCATGTGTCAGATGGTCACAGGGTCAGAGTGGAGCAGGAAACCTCTGCAAGCTGCTGCTGCAGCTATTTGTGGTCGCCCAGTGGTTCCAGTGGTTCCACTGCTAGGTTTGAGGCCGAAGGAGAGAAACTAGTTTGTGTCCGTCCCATCCAAACAAATTCAGTTCATTCCCGAATTCCTGTGTGTGATGTCACTGCTGGGATCTAAGTCAGAGGTTAATGTGAGCCAGAGGAGTCTCCCCTCGTTCCCCGTCCCCCCTCATCGTTCTTCGCTCATCGCCCCCCCCTGCTCCTCAGCTACTGGGGGAACAAAGCCCCTTGTTTTTCCCCATTAGAGCCCCGTTAACTCGTCCTGCGGGGTGTGACTTTTAGGAGTTTTACTGACAGCTGTGATCGTTTGAACTGTTTTAACAGCCTGATATTTGTCCCGACACTGGAGCAGAGCCGTGAGAAGCAGAGGAGGAGGAGGAACCAGTGGGTCTATACATGAGGAGCTGAGTCTCATAAAGGAGGTGTTACCTGACGGGTTAGCGTCCTGTATATCAGAACCACTGTTGGTTGGGGGGTGGGCCAACAGTACATGCCTTTGTGTGGAGCAGGGGGGGGGGCTAGATTAAAAGCCCACATTTGTTTTGTGTATGTCGTGCTTTGCCAAAACACAGCAATTTTCTATGAATGTGAAACAGCTTTCCTGGCTCTGACCCACCAGCCGCGCTGCCAGGAAAAGCCCGCTCCCCTCTACCTGTTTACATGCAGGTAAATTAGCTTTCACAGGCTGAAGCTGAGGGTCCAGCACCGATAGTGTTTCCTTTTGTTGGCCTGTGTTTGAGTGGAGGAGCAGCAGTTCATCCTTAATGAACGAAGAGCAGCAGGAAGGTGTGTCGGACCGGCGCGTGCAGGCGCCGCGCTGGCAGGCGTCTGCCGTCAGCCCACAAATAATGTGCTCATTGTGTGTTTTAATGTCCACGCACTGACCTTTACAGTCAGGCTGCTGTTTCTGGGCAGAAATCAAGGACGCATCAATAAAGCAAATGTGGAGGTAATTGAGTAAATTGAAAACACAGTGTGAGTAACACTCTCACTGCCCGTGTGACGCTCGCTGAGCTCCACCTCAGCGCCACAGGCTGCTTCCTACGGATGCTCTGCAGATCGGTGGAGGAGGTGGAACCCTGACCCGCACTGACCCCAGAACCAGACTAAACCACCCGGGTCCTGTCACAGCCTCAGATGCTGCTGGTGATTCACTGGACCCAACTTAGGAATTATAACATGTATGTTTTTACTTGGCTGAAGCGTTTTCCATCTTCCATCCTGCTGTGGCCTGTTTAAAAGCAAATCAATCAGCTATTGTTTAACGGTTTCACGTTCCAACACAGAAATCAAAAACGTCTTTGTATGAAGTTTGCATCACAAAGACGTGGACTGGCTGCAACGTAAGGAACATTAATCACGCAGCGCTTGATTCTAAACATGCTTCAAACGTCCTAGTGGGATAGAAAAAATGTACAACTACTCATAAATCTCTGCTCCAAACGTGTGAAATGTTGATGGCACATACTTGTGTAAACATTTTTCCCCACAAATGATTTCCACACAAAGTTTTGGGGGGTCCAGGCTGAGATAAGTCCCGCTGAGTGCGAGTGGGACTGGATCCTCTGAGGTCTGCGACAGCTGGAACGCATTGCTGATGTTTCAACACGTGTCAGTCAGAGCTGAGGAGGCGGCGGTGCTGCCGCCGCGTTTGTCTGAGGGCCGTGTGAGGGAGTTTGTGCAGGTTCTGTCTTTGATGTCATTATAGTGACAGGAAGTGTTAAAGTCCTGACACACTGGCTTCGCATGCATGAGTGGGAGGAGCTTATCTCTGGTGAGAGGCGGGTCCACCCTGGACCCACGCCTCATGACCCATGTATACAGACCCACAATCGGCTGAGGACATGCATGTCTGTGGACGGTGGGAGGAACAACATCTGGAACGGAGCCCGGCTGCTGCGAGGCAACGGTGCTAAGCATTACACCACCCATGGAAAATCTGTGTTTTGTTTATGGCATCAAAGCTGCGAACTTGATGTTATGCGTGTAAATCCAGCAATGGAGAGTCTTGACAGCAGAAGGAAGGTGAATGTTTGCTACCATTACTGGTGTCAGTGGATGTGGAACAGTTGAGCCTTTGTAACACAAAGACAGATAAATAACGCAATGCTTCATTATGGTCTTTATTGACTGAACAGATTCAGGGTCTCCTTTGAAGCTGTGGTGTCACCGTGTTGGACTGATTGTAGCCAGAGCACTGTGGAGCCGGTTCTGCCTGTCAGGTCCGGTCTACACATCACTGCAGAGTCCAGGGGGCTCCTACATGAAGACCACAGTGACACGGCTCCACCCAGGGTCCAGCTTCTGCACAGAACCATGATGGTTCTCATTGTGGGAGGCAGGTCCTGGTTTCATGGTCACAGTCTGTTGGCTCCTTGTTTAGTGTTGCGCCTTAGCTCCATGTGTTTCCTGTTCAGTGACGGTCCGTGGTGGCAGCAGATTCCGAGTGTGGATGATGTAATTATATCCTTCATTCATTCCTGAGTCATTGAGCAGATGGACATAATGTAATGGGTCAGAGGAAGCGGCCTGGCTGGGGCGTCTTCATGCTGAGCTTGGTGAACGCTCAGCAACTTTGTTCATATCCACAACTAAACCCAGCAAATCCCACATACAGTACAGCAAGCCTTTCATTGTGATTATCACGACCTGGGCAGGGAGCTGGTTCCACAGGAGAGGAGCTCTGCCTCCCGTTGTACGGTGGGAGAATACAGCTGTTCTCTAATTGACCTGCAGCGACTCGCTGAGTTCTGCTTGAGCGCCACCTTCCTTCTCCAGCTCGCGCTCTGTGGGCAGAGACCTGATGGAGGCCGTCCTCTGTGTTAGTCCTCCCCTTCCTCTTCGCCTCTGACCTGCTCAGGCAACATGCAGCAAACGTTCCCATCAGAGCGACCTGCAGCAGCAGCAGCAGCAGCAGCAGCTCCTCACTCACCTTTGGAGCACAGGACGCCAGGAGCTGCAGCTGGACAAATCGGACTTGAAGGAGTTTTCAGACTGAGGAACCTAAACCCTGGATCTTTGGGCTCGTGGGGATTCTTTAGTCTGTTTTCAGGGTGTCATCTCCTGGATTCCCTCCTCACACATTTGCGGTGAAAAGTCAGACTGGAAAGTTTGAGAGAGGACCTGAGTGAATGAGTTTGTCTGGCTGCTGTGGGAAAGTAAGTTTCTTCTAGCTCCTTTTGATTTGCTTTGTTTACTTGCAGCTTTGTTGTGGCTTAATGTGGAATTTGCTGTGAAACACGCTGGACTGGTTTCTGTGATTGCAGCAGCTGAGAACCTCTGTCTGAGCGGAGATGTTCCGATCTCTCACCGCGTCCGTTTGTCTCTCCGCAGAACCTCGTCTCCAGCATGTTCCTGTCCAGCAGAGCTCTGCAGCAGTGGTGCTTGGCTCTGTTCCTGCTCTGCTCCCCGGTGCCGCACTACGGACGACCCATCGATGCCCTGAGCAGCAGAATGTGAGTGTGGCTCAACCTTCAGATGATCTTTTCAGTGATGTTTGCGTGTTTCCATCTGCGCGGTGGGCGAGCGCAGCCTGGAAAATGTGTTGATTTGTGTTGTGAGCTGGCAGCTGCCGCTTCGCCCGCGCCCACCTGCATGTTTACCCAAAGCAGAGCCGTCGGCCTGTGATAAAGTCCCAGAGCCGTCTGGAACCCTCTGACCTCCAGTGTCGCTTTCACACCAGCGTCCTGGAGCTGCCTCTGCTGCTGGGATCCATCTCTGAACAAAGACTTTAAGTCTTTGCAAAGGAGGGAAATGAATAATGCTGATGTTTGGCTCGGCAGCCGCCCAAACCAAACCTGCTGCTCCTGCTGAGGTGTTTGATGCCAAGCAGAATAAATGTTCTTTCAAGTTGTTAAGCCAGAATGCTAAACACACGTTGAGAGCTTTTCCCCTGTGGAAAGATAATATCGCTGAGGCAGATTTTAATGAATCAGTGGGAGGATGCTGCTTCTTGGACTCTGGAAGTGAGATTTTCCCTCTTCGCTTCTGGCCTCTCTGGCTGAATTAAGCCGGCGTCTCGGGGGAGACGGATCACATCTGAAACGCATTTTGGTGGTGGCAGTTGCTGGAGGAAGAGCGCGAGCGTTTAAAGTGATTCAAACCTTGTGTTGTCTGGGTTTAGGTGAACGCGTGTGGGGCCTGTTGTGTTCATGCAGAGGGAATAAACGAACATTCAACCAAACCCACAAACTGATTCTGTGAAGGTTAATGTGATCTTAGTTTTACGTCTGAACACATTATCGATGCTTTAAGGCATCACTTTGTTTATTTCACTTATTTTTTTAATATTCACAAGATAAACACAATAATCAGAAGCCTTGTCCAATAGTTCTGTTAGAGTTTTGAACCTGGTTCTGGTTCTGTGCGTCCTAATGGCTTTAAAACAAAGATGTGATTCACAAGAAATCTTTAAACACAGCAGAACCATCTCATTAGCCCCCACAGATCTGAACCACGCCGCTGGAGCGCCTCCGGGATCAGAACCCCAGTTTTTGTGATTATGAGCGAACATCAGGGAGTCGATATCGGAGATGAGCCAAAGCATCAGACGCAGGCGGAGCTGGTTCAGCGAGCGCTCTCCTCCTTTCATTCCTCGCCCACAGAGAGAAACAATTAGCATCAGGTAGAACGAGGCCTCAGGATGTTTCTGGGCCGTGTTCCTCTCCCTCCTCACTTTGATGTGAGCGTTATTAAAGGCAAAAACAGAACCAGATCACTTTTCAAAGGCCGTGGTTTTCTCAGGAAATCTCTGTATGCGTATAAACACAAGCTGCTGGGCTCCCTCGGTGTCGGGAGGTGAGTTGGGTTCAGGATATTATTATTACTGTCACGCTGGGGGGCTGAACACAGAGACTCGGGTCAGTCGCCCCGTGAATCCTCGCCGCCCACCCGAGCGGCTCTGTTTGTGTGTTCAGACACCTGGCACCGGTGCCTGGAGGTTCCCAGGCTTCGTGCCGAGCTCTGTGGCTCTGTTTTCCCTGCGTAACACAACACCGCAGAAAAGCAAAGCCAGGCCCGGACCTTGGTGCTGGAAAGATAACGGGTTGGACTGGGAGCAGTGGCAGAGCTGGAGATGCTGCGTCCTGGGTCGGGCTCCGTAGCTCAGCGGCAGCAGGGGGAGGATAATGTTTCTTGCCTGCATCGTTGTGGATGTTGAAGCTGAGGCGTCTGAACAGACGTTGGCTAAAGATGCAGGTGGTGGTTGTGGCTTGGATGGATTCAATTACACCAACTTGAGCGACACCTGTGACATTAACCCGTCTCAATAGTTTGAAGCAGCATTAATTAGACAGCGTCTGGCGTGTGGTTTGTTTGCTGCTGCTGCCTCCTGCTGGTGAAACACTAGTCCACCAATTAGTCCACATTTGTTTTACACACATTAAAAAAAGGATCTTTATTTTTCAGTTCACCTGATCTACCTGATATCAAATATGAGGCTAAAACAGAACCCCAAAAACTAAATAACTTGATCAAACAGAATAAGTGACGTTCTTGGTTTATCTCTGTGTGTTCAGGACATTGTGTAACGTCCGAGGAATGTTTGTCCCATCGGCTTATCAGAAATGAATGAAAACTTGAATTGAAAATATTCAGATATTTTTATTTTACAAATGTCCAAGAATCTTTCGATGATAAAACTTTACAATTGTTTTATCTGAGAATTGAAAGAAGTGTAGGAAAGTCTTTTCACTGAGATGAAGATGAAGGAATGTTTGCAGTAAAAGTCTGAATCATCTTCAATCTTGATGCTTTGCAGAAAACGCTCCGTGACTCACGCTCAGCTGATGCACGACAAAGGCCGGACGCTGCAGGACTTCAAGCGTCGCATGTGGCTGCAGGAGCTTCTGGACGAAGTCCACACCGCAGAGATCCGCGACCTGGCCCTCCGGACGGCCGGCGGAGGTGGAGGCGGCAGCAGCAGCGGCGCTGGCGGCGCCGCCGGCCTGCCCGGGCTCGGCCACGGCATCAACCTGAGCACCACCGGCAGCACCCTGCACTCTAAGCCTCCTGGAGGAACCAAGAACCTCCCCATCAGCTTCAGGGTGGACGAGGAGGAGGGCACCAACCTGCCGCAGGAGACCAACAAGTCCCAGACGTACAAAGACAGCGTCCTCAAAGCGCCGGGCAAGAAGAAGAAGAAAGGGAGGTCCGGCAAGAAACGGGAAGGCGAGAAGAGGAAGAGGAGGGCGCGCTCGCTGGGCTGGAGGGTGGAGGACGAACCCGGAAGCGGCCTTCACCTGGAGTGGAGGTCTCTGCTGGGCCTGCTTTAAGACGCCGTCAGTCTCTGACGAAGGTGAGTCCACAGACACAACGCCTCTGCATCCAGAGGCAAATCTCAGCTTCTGTTTCGCAGCCAGACATGTAGAGAAAGGAACAGAGCTTGATCCTAAAGCTTCAGTCAAGCTGTAAAGCCAGGTTTCAGGTCCAGTTGGTCCCTGTTCTGTAAGTGTGTAACTCTAACCCTCGGTGTCTGTGTTACAGAATCCTTCGGACATTTGGACTGGACTCCTAAACAGTGACTGTTTGGAAAGAGATTGGAAAATATTTATTGTGTGTAAATATTCTAAATATAGCAGAATATGAATAAAACCTTATTGAAGCTCTGTGGGGCAACAGATTTAACCCTTGTGAAACTTTGCTTTTTTTCTTTTTTATTGCAGTCATGTCAGATTTTTTTGCAGTAATTTATTTTGTCTGAATGGTGTATTTATTTTGTAAATGTATCGAGGTGCTGCTGACCTTCTATATTTTTGTACCATAATGCACTTTAGATATATAAATATAAATATGTATACCATTAGTTTTTTTCATTGACTCATTTTTTGTTGTTGACTTAAATGAAGAAAGATGATGTTTTGTCTTGTTTCTGGTTTCGTTTGTCATCGCTCACATCGACCTTCCTGCTGCCTTCGCTGTCTCTGTGTCTTCCTGGACCTGCTCAGCTTCCAGCATTCACATGTACATAAACCAATCTCGGCTCCATACGGCTGTTTTTGGCACTTGCACTGAGGTTAACACTCTGTTCTGAACAGATTAAATGTTTGACAGTAACTTTCTCTGTCTCCTGTGTCGTTCATGTCACATCTTGGGTTCACTACTAGTTTTTACAGCACTCCTCGTTTTGTCAGAGCTCCTTAAACTTTCTGTTTAAGTTTCTGTTTGTTACACATCTTTGACAAAGACATGAGCTGCTGTGGTTCCTGCAGAACCCAGATGTCTGTTATAATCCAGCTGGGCCTGAGAGTTTGGACGCTGCCCGGAGGAATGAGCCAAAAGTCATGGATAGTCCCAGTGTGTCTGTGTAGCGGGGAAATTCATGGGGCGGCAGCGTGGGAAACTTTTAGACATCTCCCGTCAGATCCAGGATTTTAAACTCCCTCATTCTAATATGGATCTGTAACGGCAGGTCCAGATGACCAGACCAGCAGTGGGAGGGGCTTACATTAAGAAGGTCAGTGCTGAGGACTCACCTTTGACCTGAAGCTTGTCCTGGTTCTTTGACTCTGCTGGAGTTTTGTTTTTGGTTCTGTTGCGACTCATAACTTATTCAAATGCAATTCAAAATTATCTGATCATCGTCTGCATCAGACCACCATCATAAACACGATCGTCACTGTTCGTCGCTTGTTCAGCCCGAAGTGTGAAATGATCTTTGAAATGAAAAAAAAAGAATATTTTGGGTGCAGCGAATGTATAGAACGACTAGATTCATGATGGGGGTTGAAAATATGATGCAGTTCGACATGTGTCCACAAGAGGGAAGCAGAGGACTGGAGTTAGTAGTAGTTAGAAGTAATATTCGTAAAGCGAAGCAGAGGTCTGAAGCATAATCATAATAAAGCTAAAAGGAAAATGGAATTAAAGATACATTACAGGTTAGATTGAGATTCAGACACAGCGTTCAGTAGTACAATGAAAATAATGAGAAAACGGGAAAATGCGAATGTGGAGTAGAAGGAAATTTGGAGCTTGGACATTTATATACAATAAAAATCGAATGTAAACTTTGTAAACAAAGTTGGATTTAAACGTTCTACCAGGTACGAATGTAGGAGACATAAGATTCAGAGCAGTGTTTAGTTTTTTTAACCAGAGTTAAACAGGAGAACATAGTTACAGAAATATTACCATCAATATTTTGTTTTTTATCGCAAAGAATAACCTTATATAAAATAGTACAAATAAAGAAATCCGATCCACACTCGAACCTAGAGGGTGGCGGTCATGCACCAAATAGTTGTTTGCAAATCACCAAAAAAAACACGTGAAGAAGAAGAGCTGCGGGTTTTAGCAGTAGAAGAAGAAGTAAGAGACGCATTTTCTTCCCACGTGAGACTTTCGACATGTCGCCTCCAGGAGGGAAGATAAACAGGCCGAAAACTGTAAGAAACCCTGAATTATCACAGTGATTTGTTGTCTAAGGTTTAGAACGAGAAGACCTCGATGTTTAGATTACTAGTTACTGGACGTTAACACTTAGCATGTAGCAGAAGCCCTTCTACACCTAGTCCGTGATTCCAAATACTCTTCGTCATCTGGTTGAAAAGCATCTTTTATCTACCAAGTTTGTCTCTCTTCCAAGTTTTCTATCTTATTTCTCTCCCAAAACAAACATGGCGTCCCAGTATGTATAAATGTGTTACATATGTCTTTTCCGTGTGATGGATTAAACTGGGTTCAACCCAGATGCTTAGAGGAGCCTTTGTAGATCCTGCAACCATCATCAGATCAACTGTACATGTTCAAATCACAGTATGTTCTTTTCATTAGTTGATTCATTCACTTGTAGAGCCTCAGTTACCAGGTGTGTCCTTGAGCAAGGCACTCTTAGCGAGCTCCCCGCTTGGCCTGTGTGTCTCCAATTGGGGATGAAGTTAGTCTGTGCTTTACTCCTTCCCTTACCCAATATCAATATTAAAAGTGATTAAGGAGCAGCTGTGGATGTGGGAATCGTCTTTTGTTTTTTAGGAGCTGGGTAAGAATCTTTTCAAGAGGCGCCGAGTTCTGTCCCGACAGAAAAGGAAGAAGCATCAGATAGTGGGAGCTGTGGTCGATCAGGGTCTCATCACCATCCATCACTTGAAGAAACGAGCGTCAGTCCTGTTTCATTTCTTTTTCAGTCTCTGAGAACGTCTGACATCTTCACACTCACTTGGACTGAACATGTTTGTTTCCTGTTTCCCTCCAGGTCGAGTCCCAGAGCAAACATCACTCTGTCTGGAAAGAAGAAACGAAAGCTGCTCAAGCAGCTGCAGCGCATGCAGCAGGAGAAGGCCAGTATGGAAGGTAAGTGGCACAAGCAGCTGGATGCGCTTTAAATGCATGTGCATCAACTCAACTCCTAAATAAATACGTGCGATTGTGGACTGAGCAACTGTTTTGACACAGACGCGTGTCTACAACAAAACAAGTTAGTTATCAGTTTAAGAGTTAAATGCAAGTGCCTAGAAATAATTAAATCAGCTTGTTCACCGTATCTGTTGTCTAATCACTAATAAATGTTAAAGTGATAGATCCCAATGCAAACGAAACCTCATTGAACTGAGTGATAAACAACGGAAACCATGCTGGTTGATGTGTCTGTTCTGAGGAAACAACACACATGGATTAAATGCAGTGTAGTAAAGGGCTGTTGTGTTTCACCTTAAACTGGCTTTAAATAAATTCCTCTTGTCATCTTTTTTCTCAGTCCAGACGACAGCTCCAGCACCAAAGAAACAGAAGTCATCATCAACTTCCACCAAGAAGAAGCAAAAAGCAGCTGGACCACAGGAGGACGTGGAGATGACGGACGCCTGAAGCAGCAGGAACGTCAGTGGCGTCGACGACGGACTGTTAATGAGACGCGTCTGTGATACGAGGGCGCGAGCAACGGAACGGAAAAGAACTTTTCAGAACTTGTGCCCAGAGAAGTGAACAAAAAAATCATTGTTCAGGTGAAAGAAAAGCTCAGAAAGGAGGGGTTCTGAGAGCAAGTGAAGATCCAGAGACTGTTTTTAGATTTCTGAGTCAACACACAATAGTAATAAACGGATCAGAATCATTAAATGTGTTTTACTAATGAGTCTTTATTTAAACAAAATGCTTTAATTTTATTCTGTAATGGTTAAACGCGGTCGGACCTGATGTTCGGAGCTCCGTCGTGGTTCTTTGTCTCGCTCCTCTTTGTTCTGGTATTAATCAGCTTCCATCTTTTCTCTGTGTGATCTGGAAGTTGAACGTCCGTCTGGATCGCAGGTTTTTCTGTGTGCTGGTTCGGTTCGCTGCTCCGTGTTGTGGCAGCTCGGCCCGGTGGGGGACGCAGGATCCTCCCTCCCCCTCCGAGGACAAAGACTAAAATGGGTCAGCGCATCCTCCGTCATGTAGCGTGCATCCTCCCGGAGACACGCACCAGGAGCTTCTGCCGGTTCGGTGCTGGACCAGTTCGAGCCCAGGCCTCGTTTCCTCCTCGTTTTAGCTCCGGCAGACGTTTAACAGCGTTTTAGCTTCACAGGCGCGTTTTCGTCGCGATGCCTTCGGTCGCTTCTTCGCTTACTGGGACTGAACTGGTCTGACTGAACCCGACGCTGGTCTCGTTCGCCGGTCCGGCACCGACCCATCACCCGGCTGGTCGGCGATGGACGCCGCGTCCTCGGGGAAGTGAAGGTCCAGTTGTGAACCCGGATTCCAACCGAACGAACCTGACGCCTGGTGTCCCGGTCTGACCTGAATTATCCGGTAACAGCGACATTGCTGCGATACGGCAGGTGGGACGTGCACGAACTGAGGCGAACAGTTGGGCGAAGGCGACATTTAGCTTCGCGACTTGAAGCACTTCATTATTGCAGCTGTTTATTACAGATGTTCTGTTCTTTAATGTTATCTTCGGGCCTTCGCCTCCCCGTGTTGTCGGAACGAGCGCGAAGGTTCTAGCTTATTTGCTAGCTAGCGACGTTTGTTCGTTAGAATCCGTCAAAATCTGCTTCGACCATGTTGTAGTTTCCTTTTCTGACTTATTGTAGCTTCGCTCTTCAAACACTTTGACCTGCACTTTCCTCAGTTCAAGTCATTCATTGTAGCGCCTCGACCTGTGCCTGTTTATTGGTTGTACGAATAAAGTTCGCACTTCGCCCTGCGGAGACGTAAACATTAAATCGACCGTATTCACACCAGTGGTTCGCAAGTGAAGTTCCAAGTGTTTGTTCGTTTAGACGAACACGTCTGCTGGTGATTCACTCATGGAATGTTTAATTCTACATACGCGTGTTCGCCTGAGGTTCGCGCACGAAGTTTTTCAAGATAGATAGATGATTGTACCATTATTGTGTTTGGTGACGTTGTCCTTCGAGTGCTGCGGAGGTTCTGCTTTATGACGCCTGATAACGTCTCTTGTCTCCATGACCAAGGTCCAGAGCACATATCTCTGGATGAGGACGTGTCCCACGCAGACGGGCTAAAGTCCTGACCCGTGGACCGCGGACCCACAGACCTGCTGAGCAGCCCATGGAGGAGCTCCACTGTGGGTGAGACATCTGTGAAGACCGTCAAACCCGGACACGTGTTCAGAATTATTTTTAGGACGGACTGGTTCACCCTCCGTGGCGTCAGGAGTCATTTCCACTTTTAGATTCTATTTTTACTCTCAGATCAGTTTCTAATTCGGTTCCCTTTGTTCGCTTCTGTAGAGTCTCGGAGTTTAAAGTCATCGGTGCCGAGTGATTCGTTGTTAGTCTGTCGTTGGGTCCCGGTCTGATTCGCGGCTCAGATTAAATCTGTTCGTTTCCAGCCTGTTTTCGCTTCGTTCTGCAGCGTCTTCGTGTGGATCTCTCCTCCTCTGGACACCGATTTCTGACCGGGCCGTGGATCTGCTGCAGCCATGTCTCCTGATTCCAGTCGACCCGCGTGGACGCTCTGGGTCCTCAGCTCTGCTGTGATGGTTCTGACGGCATCCCGTTCCGTGTTCGCTGTGGAAGCGGACACGTGCTTCTCCAGGCAGCACCAGAACGCTATAATCAATGTGAGACAGGCTCTGAACAGACCGGCCACAGTCATGGACGCGCGCGTGGTCCGGTCCGAGCGGGACTGTGTTCTGGCCTGCTGCTCGGAGGAAGTCAAACCAGGTGAGAGAGCATGAGCATCTTCAGAACCACCACCATCAGAACACGAGCAGTTTAATAGGGACTAAAAGGAGATGCGTCAGAGTCCAGAAGCTTCCACCACTGGGTCGACGTCAAACTGTGACCTTTAGAACAAACACATCTAGAACCAAAATCAGCAGATTAGCAACACGTACCCTGAGCTACCGACCCAGGTTCAGTCCAGTCACTTTACTTTGTCCCGTCTCTAAGGTGCAAAATGCAACAAGGTTGTGTTTAACGGCGTCAAACGCGCCGGAGACGACAACTGCTTCCTGTTCCACTGCCAGACGGAACCGGACTGTCCCCTGAGCAAGGCCCAGGACGGAGTCAACACGTATGACATCTACAAAGGTACACACACACACACACACACACACACACACACACACACACACACAGACACACACGCATAGACCATAGACACACACACGCTGGTTCATGGTTTCTCAGTCTCATCTCCATCTACAGGGTTAATTCATCCAACCACAGTGAGACCTGTCACCACAGAAGCATCAACGCCACCCACCTCCTCCTCCACCACTACAACCCCCACCGCCCCCGGCAGCACCACACCACCTCCCACCACCTCCACCAGCACCACGACACCAGCGGCTCCCAGTTCAACCATCACTGTGACCAAGAAGCCAAACAAAACCACCAGAAAACAGAATAAGCCTGAAAAACCCAAGAAACCCAAAGCTTATCCTGCTGGTACCAGTACCAACACCAGCACGTCACTTCTTGTGGGCAAAGAGACTGAACATAGAATGACAGACAGAACACAGCCAACCAGCCAAACTACTACAACTACTGCTACAGCTACTATATCTACTATTACAACTACTACAGCTTTTCATCGTCCTACTTCTACTACTGCTACTATTCCCAGTACTACTACTACTCCAGGTACTACTACTACTCCAGGTACTACTACTACAAGTACTACTACTATTCCCACCACTACTACTACTACTACTACTACAACTACTCCCATTACTTCTCCTACTCCCACTACTTCTCCTACTCCCACTACTACTACTACTACTACTACTACTACTACTACTCCAACTACTACTCTTCCTACTCCTACCACTTCTCCCACGACCACTACTTCTACTACAACGACTACTACCACTACTACTACTACAACTACTACAACTCCTCCCACCACCACTGCACCATCCACCACTACGACAACTCCAGCAGCCACTTTGATCATCGTCCCCAAAGGCGCCTTGAGGTCCAACCACACTCTCCAGACGGTGAGCCCGGGTCAGGGGCGGTCCGGTGGGGCACCGGGGGCGGTGAAGAGCGGGGTGGTGGCCTTCATGGTGCTGGGACTCGCTGTGCTCACGCTGGCACTGGCTGTCGGCGGCCGTAAGGCCATGGAGTCCTTTGACAGGCGGCACTACACCAGATTGGAGCTCAACGACCTGCACTATGAGGTGTGAGGGGGCGGAGCTTGGAGCGTGAGGGGGCGGAGCCTTCAGCCCTTCACATTGAACTACTTGTCTTCATTCATATACAACCCAGTAAGGACTGTCTGCATCGTCAGGTGGTTAAGAGATGTGCTGAGTGTGGCTCCACCCCCTGATCACTTGGACCTGGTGTGTGGGCTGGTTCACGCTGGTGACTGTGTTCAGGACCAGCTGATCCCTGTTAGAGAGAACACAAACCGGGTTCCTTCATAATGTGAATATTAGAGCCATGATTTTTCTAGTTGTTATGCCTCTTTTTTAAGTGACACACAGAAACGTGATGTCAGATCAAATGCGTTACCATTGTTTACAATGAAGCAGCATTCATTCCAATCATTCAGTCCCACATCAAGGCAAACGTGTGATTCTGTACATTTTACTCTTTAAAATATTTTGGCGCTTTTTGAATTTTAGTGCTTTCGCTATGTAAACGATGGGATCACTTGTCTCACCAGAGTAAATGAGGACTCATACTGTACATTACACCATTACAGCAGTGGAACCGCTGCTGCATCAGGCCAAAGTCATAGCAATCAGTAAACTCCGCATCTTCCCCTAATGCACCGTGGGACGTTCATGGGAAAGTAAATGCGCTGTAAATCTGAGCTCATGTTGTCCTCGTCCCATCAACCGAACTAACAGCAATATTCCCTGAAACTCAGGAAGCCTCAAGGAGGAGCTGAGTGTCCACCAACACCTGCATGTCTCTGCTTCACTCTCACTCTCTGCTTTTTTGTACTTTGTTTTCACGTGAATGAAAATCGATGGATGCAATTTCTAGCAACTGATGCACTAGTGTATCCTGTGGTTTTGATAATCTGCTTCTTTTTAAATATCAGTGGTTCTCACAGGTAGGAGGACACTGATGGCCACTATTTTCCTATAACGACTGGATTTGTAGTGGACGTAGTGAAGCGGGCCGATCCGAGCCGAGCAGCCCCCAGATGGCAGCAGCGGCCCGATCAGGCTCCTGCTTTGCTTTTATAGTGATGACGAGTGATGTCTTGTTTTGTGAAGTGAAGCTTTTGCATAAGTTTGGATGTTTTGTTCTTACAAGGATTAAAAACGTGATTTTTGAAAGGGTCGTCGTGTTTGACTTCTGCTCATGAGAAACCATCACACTCCGCTTTATTGTGACTTTTTAATACGTCTTGTCTTTATAACAGTGACAATGACCCAGAGTTCAACATAATTTATTGGACTAAGTAGAAGTCCTCGTACCTCAGTGGTATTTGGTAGAGACCTTTAGATTAGGGCTAGACTTTAGAAACGTTTCACTTTTAAGTACAAGGACTCAGTTTAAGGAATACTGTACAAGTAAAAGTACTACAGTACAGTAGTATTACACTGGAACCGACCAGGATCTCAACCAGTACACTACTCAAGTGAAGTATTTGACTGTAAAATCGTGCAGTTTAATACTCGTCATTACAACTTTTCGGAACCAGAACCAGAAAAGTGTTCATTGCTGGGAACAGTACAGAACCTGGTGCCAGATGTAAAAATCTAAAGTTAGACTAAAAAGACATACAGTAGCTTTGCTGAACACTGCCTGGTACCGTTCGAAGTACTCGGTACCACGTGTACTGCTGCTACTAGAACCTGTACTTCAAGGATCAGATGACGTGCTGCGTGTGCTCCGCTTCGAGAAAATAGTCCCGCAGGAATGTGAGCGTCGGAGCCGAACCGCCGACCTGCTACGTTTCGTTCTTCCAGGGTTCGGCTCGGGTTCTGTACCTGTCGGGCAGCAGTTGAAGCAGCTCGCAGCCGCTTCTTTTCCGTCTTCCGCCGTTGCCTTTGGCCCAAGAGCGAGAAATCAGAACAACAATAGCCGCCGCGGAGCCGCGAAGCGCGGCGGAGGCGCGGGCGGAGGCGGTGGGAGCAGCTTCCTCACGGCGGAAGGACACGGCGCAGGTCCTGCAGGACAATGTGAGACACACCGAGTGGAAGCAGCCGAGCCAGGATGGGAGCGGGCACCGATTAACGCTCATCCCGGCGGGTCTACAGCCACAGCTTTCTTCAAAATCCGCCTTTTTCGCCAGAGGACGCGACCGCAGCGATGGGAAGGCGGCGCTGAGGAGAAGGAGGCGGCAGGGCCAAGAATCTGGGAAAGATGGGTGTCGCGCTGCGGAGCCTGTTGTTGTGTAGTTTTTGTCTTCTCATACGAGGTGAGTTTCTTCGCTGAGCTGCCTCCAGCTTCGGTTCACCCTCGTTTGCGCTGCGCGGTCGTGGAAAAGTGCGGCCGAGGTTTGTAAAAGGCGGCTGTAGCGCAGGAATTCTTGAGCCGAGTTCGGGCCAGGGCCCTGTCTCCGGGTCTGGTTTCCCCTGAGCCGAGCTAACATTAGCCAGCCGAGCTATGCGTGCTTATCTCTGGACGGGGAAACCACAAACGCTCCGAGTAGGCTGGAAAACCTCCGAGCAGAACCTTTCGGCCCAACTGGTCTTCACTGGGCCCAGGGTTCCGCTCCGGACGAGCGGTTTTAGCCCAGTTTACTGCGGCGGTGCGCGGCTTTAAACTTTGGATCCAGTAACTTCCAGCATTTGAAACCTGAGATTCGTTAGCACAACAAATGCTGCTGGAGCTAGCGAGCAACTAGCTCCGAGCTAACGCGGCTCCGGACCAACAACAGCAGACTAACTGCTTCTGTGGAACCTGTGTCCGGGTCACGATGCTCCCATCCGTGGATGGATCAGTTGGTTACTCGTTGCAGGTTCCCAGAATTATACTTAGTTTAACAGATGGGAAGTCAATGAAAGCTTGGTCATCTTTGGACGATGATGCAAAACTTGAGTCAAAATCCAGAATCTGGCCCTAAATCCACAAAATCTGTGATTTGGTTTCTGAAAATCAGCTGGTCAACAGAAGAGATCTGGGATCGATTCTTTTACTGGCTATAATAAATGAGTTTCTTGTTGTTCTGGTCACCAACACAATTTACCACTGGTGAACATTGTTGTGTCTGAGCCACTGGTCGGTGACTGGTTATGACTATGACTGCACTGGGATGCTGGTTATCAGACAGCGGATCGTGTGCTGACACCTGTGCAGACCCGTTCTAAGGATGAAAGCTGAGGGATCAGCCTTTGCTTTTCACAGGTGTTTGCTCACAAGGTCGAGCCCAGACTAAATCTGTGTAAAATGTCCATGTTGAGCAAAGTCCTGATTCACAAAGATAATAGTGGAATTGGTTTCATGTTTCTCCACTGTTGTATTTAAAAGATAATGTTTATATGTCAGAGATATTGTAAACATTTTATTTAGTTCACAGTAAATCAAATTTTAACATAATCTGGTGAGATGAGTTTATTTATTAGAATAATATTGGCTTCATATAAATTTGATGAGCAGCGTTGTCCTGCACATATGGCCTGTTTGATTATCAACTCAGTGGTTAATGTAAGCACAGTAAGTTCAGATCATGGGAGGTACTCTTCGTGGACCTATTCAACCCGAGGAGGATTTTACATCACATCTCAGGTTTTGTTTTGTTGGAGCCAACTCTAAATGGAGGCAGTAAATCAAGGTTTAACAGTAGCAGCTGAACTAAAACAGGTAGATGGTTTGATTCTAAAAGCAGGTAGTCACACAGCTGTTTCATATTAGACAATTATTCTGCTGTCTTTCCACTTAAAATGTAAAATATTCTCTAGGTTCATTCATGTCACTGACAGAACAAGACATAATCTGCATTTGAGACAAGTCAGTGTTTCACGTGAAAACACAAAATCCACTAAGCCCTAGGTCTAAAGACTTTAACAGCTAAAGCTTTTGCTTATTTTATATGTATTCATTAGTCTGTTGGGTTTGGGATAATTCGTTGGTGATTTATCAATCCTTCCTAACATACTGAGCTACTAGTGGATTAAAAGCATCCTGATATAATTTAATGACCAACGTCCAACTTTCTGTCTGTTGCAGCAGCATCTGGATCTGATCAAAACATGTTTGACAATGTCACCTTGAACTGGGGAAAGCTTTTCTGTAATGGTGTATTGACTATTTATTCATGTGGTATGAATGAAATAACATATGGAGTAAGTATTCCTGAAGTTATCAGCTGATTGCAGAGTGTGTGTGTGGGTCTGTCTGTGTGTGTGACATTTGCGGATACTTGGCTCGTGAGCAGCCCGAGGGAACCGGAGCTGGAGGTTTTGATGTTGTGATTTAGTAAATATTTGGCAAAGGAAATTCCCCCTGCGTGAAGTGGAAGCAGGCTGGCAGTGAGCTCTGTGCTCTCTGTGACCTGCTCCCTGATCCCATGCTGCAGTTTGGTTACGCTGAGAGGAAGCTTCCAATGCATTCGATTGACAAGCCTTGTCCAGACTGTGGTGGTGTTCTTGTGCTGATTCAGGTCCATTCACATTTAGAAAACATGTCGACACCATGAACAGGTAAATGATTGCCTCCACCACCTGCAGGCCTCTGTGGTGGAACGTGGCCCTTCCTCTGTGGTCTGATGCTGTATTTTGACCGATTTCCTGCCTTGTGGTGCTTCTCACCATCTGTTGCTTGTATGTTCAGATGTTTTTTTTTTTTTTTTTTCCAGGTGTGCCATTGCTGCTTTATGCAAACCGTCGGGACCTTCGGCTTGTGGATGCGGCACATGAGAAAGCTAACGCCACGGTGGTGGTGGGAGGACTGGAGGACGCGGCCGCTGTGGACTACGTCTACTCCCAGGGCCTCATCTACTGGAGCGACGTGAGTGAGGAGGCCATCAAACGCACAGTGTACAACCAGTCGGGGGCCAGCGTGGTCCAGACGGTGGTTTCGGGTTTGGCCTCCCCGGACGGACTGGCTTGTGATTGGTTAGCGAGTAAACTTTACTGGACGGACTCAGAAACCAATCGTATCGAAGTGGCAGAACTGGATGGATCTTTGAGGAAGGTTTTGTTCTGGCAGGAGCTGGACCAGCCAAGAGCCATTGCGCTGGACCCGGAACGAGGGTGAGTGACCTTAGGTGCACGCTTCTTAAACCTTACTGTCTCCTAATCATTTTGTGTGTAAGTGTCCTCATGGTTGGGCCCAGATATCCACTTATTCAACAATTTATTCTTCAAGTTTGCAAAATAGAAGATGAACTTAATAATTAAATTCTAGCTGCACTAATAAACAGGCCAGCATGAGTTTGGGGCTCTAATGTCTCTGAGACCGATTAGTCTGTTCTACATATGCACTGTTACATTTTTTCCTGTGTTTCTCATTATCCGTTCATTGTTCTACTGTGAATTCAATATATTTGCTTTAGGCTCATTAATCGATTCCCAGTGAAGCTAGACCTTCAGGAGCAGTCTGCTCCTCATCCAACCACCAGCTTCATTGTTCACTCGTTTCACAAACAAATCCGTTCCCATTAGTTTTCCCATGTTTCCCATGAAAAACCATGTTTTTCCTATCAAGGTGAGGACACTGTGACAACGTGGGGACACATGACAGGTCCCCACTGGTTCGAAAACTTTTTTGAGGGTCAAGATGTGATTTTAGGGCTGTGGTTAGAATTGAGTTTTGGTTCAGATTAGACGTCTGCCTTCATTTGTAATGGTTAGGGTAAGGGGCTAGGGAAGGCATTATATGAATGGGAAGTCCCCACGTTAATGACAAACGTGTGTGTGTGTGTGTGTGTGTGTTTCAGTGTTGAGCTCTGACTCGCATTCATTTTGTGTTTTTTGCATCAAGCACAGTGTGTGTTTGCGGTTAAAAACTCCTGGAAGTACTACAGAGTAGATTTCACGCACCTGAATGCACCCCGAGGCTCCGGCTGCTTAACAACAGGAGGAGGGTGTGTTTCTGCTGCTTTGTTTGTAGCTCGTCCCAGTTCAGATTGGGTTGCGGGAGACTGAGCTGGTCACTGTATTCTTCTGCATCCGAGTAGAGATTCCTTCTGTGTTGTGAGGACGAGGAGCCTGGAGTCGGCATCTTTGGAATGTCTTGAATCAGCTCAAGATAAAGACAAGCATCTGCTTGAAACCGTGGCAGGTTGGCAGGAGGAGGATGATCGTTTATTACACGACTAAAAGATTCAGTACCAGTTACTAGAATTTAAAGGCAGTGGGTGAAGATTTCTGCCTCTTTGACCCGTTCGACATCATCTGCTACAGACTCTGTCACTGTTCTCACAAACACACTCAGACGTGTCAGATTAGGATGAAAATCCATTAGGACTCGGATAAAAGAGCTCTGTAATGTATTCATTAGTTTTATTTAAATCGGAGCTTGTTGCTCCCCCTCTCTCGTGCTGTCTTTCGTCTTTCTCTTGGGTTTCTATTCATGGAATCTGTTCCACCCTCCGTGTTTGATCCACTACCGTATCGGAGATAAAAGTCGCTACCAGAGCCTGTGATTCACAAACACAGAAAAAAGTCTGCAGATAAATAATAAATACTTGTTACGCTGATGAGGTTCAGCACCTGTTTAAAACTTGGGGTTTTTACTAAAATTCGAACAAAGGTTTTTATAATAGAAAGTATAATCTTTGACCGTGAATGCTTTGGTGTTCCTGCATCAGTTGATGCAGACACTGCTGAGTTTAGGGAGATGGGATTTGTCCTTGTTGAACTAAAGGCCACTAGAAACCGGTGATGGTCGACTGGTTCCTTCTACAGCTGTCTACTGGTTTAACTCCCTAGGTCCAAGATATTTGCACTGTGCAGCGTTTACAACGTTCATCAGCCTTTTGTCAGCGTTCGTCTCTCACACCACTAATCTTTGGCTTGTTGTGCAACCTCCCGTCTAGAATCACCTGGCAGCAGTGTGTGAGGGCTGATGGAGTGGTTCAGTGTGTGTCTCATAGCACTTTGTTTTCTACCAAAGCCACCTCTGGCAGCAGCTGGATCAAGCAGCTGTCCTGCTTGTTTAAATTTGGTCAAGGTGCTTTGGCAGATTAACCTTTACTCTTGTCTCCAGTGCAACTTCAGTTACACGAAGAAATGCCAATTTGCATCTATTTGAAACGAACCTGAGCTAAAACCAGAAGAACATTCGGAAGTTTCCCCGTAAGGGAAGACGTGGTGCCTCGGGTTCAGTCTGTTGCAGTGAAGCAGTCTTTGAGAAAACTGGTTTTCCAAATCCATGGTGGAACGCAGAGCTGGACTGGGTTCAACTAGGATGATTAATGCATCAGGTACCAAATACAATGCAGCTCTTGTGGTGAGGGGATGTGTTGTGTGCAAATTTCACTCAACGTTGCTCTGGCTTCAGACAGGGAAAATGTTCCCTTAATGTTTGGAAGGGTCCATTTCCCCATGTAGTCGTTCTGTAGGGCTGGGCTTGGGTTCACCCTCAGCCGTCGTGTACTGGTTAGTCACAGCTCGTTTGCTTGTTGCAGTTTGCTTTGTTTGCCGTGAAACCCAAGCAGCTGTTGCTGCTCTTTGCTCCTGGGCAGGCTATCAGTTAAAGCTTTTGTCTTGAGCTGAATGGGATTACGTGGAGAGGCCCAGCAGCTCTGTTAGTGGGTCATTCCTTCATCTGGAAACATGACGTTCCAGCACCTGTGATACTTGCCGCTTTGTACTTCTGACACTAACAATACTCAAGCACCATGAAGTGATGTGACTCAACATTTTGGCTTCTTTGGTTCTGTTCACATCCTAGAACTGTGAAGTTGATCTTCAGGCTTGTTTTTGAATCGTTATTATGAAGCGCCGTTAGAAAGGATCCTGTTAAAAGGAAACGTCAACTACAACTCCCAGTGTGCATTTCTCCACATCTAATAGCACAGCTTCACATTCTGTGGTTTCTTTTTGGGATACGTTCTGTGAGCTTGTTTTTCCCAGCAGAAGTGGAGGCTCATGGATAATGTAGTATTTATGAAACTGTCAGAAAAAGTGGAACTCAAAACAGAAGATCAGAAACTAAATGTAAAGTTTGCCCGATTTCCTTGAGGCCTGTTGCCAGCTTTTAACAGGACCTGCCTGATCACCAGCCTGCTGGGGCATGAGGTGCAGAGCAGCCGCCCAGATGTCCCTGTCCTGGCTTGACCTGGAGCAGGTGTATGTGAGGTATGAGGTGGACATGTCCAAAGCCTGTGGACTCAGGAGACGGCGTCCTGACGAGGTCAAGGTTGCTCTAGCTCAGCTCCAGTGTGAACAACCACGGATTTCTCCAGTGCACATTTTGGACCTTCTGTATGTTCTGCAGACACCACCTTACATCTGAACTAGACTGTTTCCAGTAGGCGACTGTGTGTACTGTGCTACATGTGTGAAAGGGCAGCTCAGGTCCAGGCCTGACATGGTCAACCTAGGCAGTAATCAGATTACAGCCTGGCTCCTGTCCTGTGGGTGGGATGGGAGGATGGAGCATGGTGAGGGGGTTGATGGGGGGAGGACAGAGAGGCCGTCCAGCTGTGAGGCTAATTACAATGGACAAACAGGGCAATTAGCTGCACAGCAGCATTCTCTGCTTTTCCTGCAAACAGCCCTGAAGCTGGAACTACTACCCAAGAAGAACAGTTTGCAGGAAACGTGTCACACACTGAAATACAAAAACACGTGTTTTCTGTCGTTGTTAAAATAATCCCAAATACACGAATCGAAGCCCTGCACTCACCGTAAGCAATCTTATAATCTCACACTAATGCGACAACGTATTTGACACACTAAACACGTTTTACATTAATCAAGACGATCAACAGCAGATGAATTCATAGTTCCAGCCTCATGAACATTGAGCTGCATCCTACAGCTCAGTGATCTGAACAAAAAGCAGATGATTTGAGTCAGAGGGGGATGTGTTGGGGCCAAGAGTTTAATGAGTGATGAGGGTTAGATGAATAAATTCTCTCTTAAAGACTCTCTGCAACCTGATCTAATTATTCATTATGTTGCATTGAGCTCCACATAACATCTGGCGTTTTCATGGGAATACATCATTTTCATGTGTTTTAATACTGCATTATTACCAAGGTGTTAATGTTCCAGCTCTGTGGGAGACTCAATGACCCTTACTGGGCTGTTCTTTACCTTTACATCGGTTTTCATTAAGCACGTTCGGGGTCATTTTTGCAGGTGTTGTAGGAACGTTACCCTGTTCAGGTCATGAGTCTGAACAGAGCGTGGAGTCATGTCTAAATCTTATCTGGAGCTTGTTTTCTATGTGCAGCTGAGATAAACACAGACCTGCTGCTGCTCATGTTGGTTGCCTAGCAACAGCAGCATCCGTTAAAGTCCAGTGTCCACTCGAGACACGCCTCCCTCCTGACGCTGATGTGGGTTCAGACAACGTGATTCTCTCCTGCTGCTCTTTTGATGGAAAAGCTGTGAAACTGAAAAGCTGTAAAATCACTGACATGTTTCTTTTTTGTTGTGCGCGTGGATGTCCTGTGCTTCCTCAGGTTCATGTACTGGACAGATTGGGGCGAGATCCCAAAGATTGAGCGGGCCGGAATGGACGGGACCAATCGCTCCATGATCATTGATAAAGATATCTACTGGCCCAACGGACTGACTCTGGACTACAGCCAGCAGAAACTGTATTGGGCCGATGCCAAACACAACTTCATTCATCGTGTCAACCTTGACGGCTCCTCCAGGTACAGACAGGTTAACATTCAGGTGTCAGAAGGGTTTGGGGTGAGGGTCCTGCTGATACTCTGCCTTCCTACAGATGTATCTGTTGTTGAAGGGTCTTTGAACTTTTATTTTCTGCAGCTCTCATTATTCTTCAGTAATAATGACATCATCATTGATGTGGACACTTGATTAACAGGAAGTCTGTAAGGCCCAGTTAAGACAAGACCTGTCCTCTGTTCTTTCCAGGGAGGTGGTGGTGAAAGGGGAGCTGCCTCACCCCTTTGCTCTCACCCTGTACGATGACACTCTGTTCTGGACGGACTGGAACACTCACTCCATCCACTCCTGCAAAAAAGAGACCGGAGCCGAAAAACGCATCGTCCACTCCGACATTTTCTCTCCCATGGACATCCACGTCTTCAGCCCGAAGAGACAGTCCAGCTGTGAGTACAGACATGTTGTCAGTCCACAGTCTGGGTTTTTAGGCCTGCTGGGCTTTTACAGGTTTTTTTGTCAACCGTTAACAACCGTTATAGGTTTGAAACAGGTTGTTGAAAGATGGAGGTTATTGTTTTGTGCGTTAAGGTTGAGGTTTGTCAGGACACAGCTGATCCCCTGTATCTAATGACTCATCTGTGGACCATGTTTAGTCTTCAGATGTCTTCAAAGCTGTTACATGTTTACTTGTGAGAATCAAGAAGCAGTGAAGGTTTGGATGTTTGTTACGTGTTGAGTTAAACTCACTTCAAACTGTGGTTGAATAATGAATTCATCAAAACGTGGCAACGTGGAAACAAACGTAATGCGTGCGTTGATCTGAACACTAACTGAAACAACCTTCAGTGTTGTGTCTCGTGTTGGAAACAACCGATTACATGCGCGTAAGTTGTAGCACATCCTCCATCCAGATGTGGGCATACCAAACAGCTGTGTAGCCTCAAGCTGAGCTTCAGTAGAGATGCAACTGGTTTGAGTTTAATAAAACATCAGTGATGGAGAATTCCAAAGAGTTGAAGCAGTTTGATTCTTTTCAGTGCAGTGAAACCGTTCAGCCTAGAACAAAAACTCATATTGATGATTGTGTTTTCCATTTGTGACCTTTTATCCGTCTGTGATTCAGTCAGACGAAGGATTTTATGAGCTTTACCCTTGATACAATTTTAAGAAAAAGGCTTTGATGAAATATGTTTGTTAATGTTTCTGTATTAGTTGAATTGGATTCAGATTTACAGATATGAACTTGTTTTTTTTTGGTAATTTCTCATCTATTCCCTGTTTGTTTTCTGTCAAAAAATTAGAGTCTTTTGGTTCAGGACTCTTAATGAGCTTTTATGTACATCAAACAATGTTAACCTTTAGAGAAGGAAGGTCAAACTCTTGTTGATTTGCACTGTTTTAACTTGAGTCTGTATGTCGGCAGTGAGCACCCCCTGCTCTGTGAACAACGGAGGTTGCTCCCACCTCTGCCTCCTTTCCCCATCCAAGCCCCACTACCAGTGTGCTTGTCCTACTGGGGTCCAGCTCCTGGAGGACGGGAAAACCTGCAGAGACGGTGAGGCCCTGAAGTAACTTGCTTCTCCAGACTTAACCTTTTTAATCCGTATTAGTCATGGATAATTTATAAAAATCAGCTTTAGCTCCCTGGATGAGGTGTGAAACACATTTATCAACTTAACGCACGTCTAGGCTCTGCATGATCTTTGTTCACTGCACCGTCGTTCCAGGCTTCTGTTTAATTCTAGTGATGAGTCTCTCGCAATGCATCATGACGTTGTTACCTTGACAGTGTTATTTTGTAGTTGTAACACTTGGTTCTCTGTGGTCCAGGCCTCATGTGCTGCATGTAGACAGTTTTATCTGTTTGGAGTGCAATCGGATCCAAATGTTTTCTGAACTGCGTCAGTGAAACATGTAAAAGTTTGGATTTGAAGATTACGATTATTTTCATAAAGGAAAAAAAGGAAAACATTAGAATCACTGTTGTGTAACTGTTTAGAAGAATTCGAGCCAAACAGCCAGATTGAATTGATTAGTGTGCGTGAGCCTTGTTCCTGCGGCGCTGCCAGCAGATCCTCTCTCCAACAAACCTCATTAGCTTTTCCTTCATTTAAGGACTCTGACAATGCACTCGCTTCATTTCTGTCCGTCTCATCATCGCTGTTGTGGCCAAATGCTCAGAGCGGTGTTGGGCTGACCTGTGGTTGCCGTGGTAACCCTACTCCATCACCACGCTAGCTGTTTGAATGTTTCCCTCCCTCTGCCTCTTTTATTTACATTTTTTGGTTGGGTAGCCTCGCCTGCAGAGCAACGGAGGAGTGAAGGCGGGGAAGCTTTTGTAAAGGACAGGATCACATGCTCCCTCTGCAGACAATGCTTCCTTTCACTGCTGGGGTTTAACTATTTCACTCAAGCTTTTTTGCTCCTTAAACCAGAATATCAGAGTGAAAATGTGGCCCCAGCCGGCGCTGAAAGCTGAACCTTATTGTCTGACTGCAGCCCTAAACTCCTCCACCACACGGTGCTAATGTCGGGGAAAAACCACTCATTTGTTGCTTTTGTTCAGTGTTTTTGCGGACATTAGTTTGGTTTAGTGAACAGATGAGTAGAGGATGTAGCTCATCTACATTTCTGCTCTAATGTTATGATCAGATAAACAAGTCCTGTGCAAGGTTCAGGTATGTTGTCAGCCTTTTGGTCTTAAATAAAGTCAGAGCTTGTTTTTCTCATTAGCTTCACTAAAGAAGTTTCCTCTCAAACCTCAATAACTAACACCCAACAGAATAAATCAGATCCAACTGCTTCAGCACAAACCTCAGGTGATGACGGTGACCTGTGTTTAGCATCAGTCTGATCTGAGGACCTGCAACGTTCCTGTCGTCTGAACACCAGTTCCCTGTCAGAATCCTGGTTAGGGTTAAACTGATTCCTGACCTTTCTGCTCCAGGTGCGACTCAGATGCTGCTGTTGGCTCGGAGAACAGACCTTCGACGAATCTCTCTGGACACGCCGGACTTTACCGATATCATCCTGCAGGTGGACGACATCCGACACGCCATCGCCATCGACTATGACCCGGTGGAGCGCTACATCTACTGGACGGACGATGACATGAAGGCCATCCGCCGCTCCCTGCTGGACGGCAGCGACGCCCAGTTTGTAGTCACGTCCCAAGTCAACCACCCCGATGGAATTGCTGTTGACTGGATTGCACGAAACCTGTACTGGACCGACACCGGCACAGACCACATTGAAGTGACGCGACTCAATGGGACCATGCGCAAAATTCTGATCTCTGAAGACCTGGATGAGCCCAGAGCCATTGTGCTGGACCCTGTTGCTGGGTGAGTGAGTCTGTGTGAGAACATTTTTCAGGACTTCTTTGTCCCTGTCTGTCCATTATTGTGTTTCTCCCCTCATTCAAGTTTCTTTGTTTGTAACATGACCAATAACTTCAGAGATGATATTTTTACATTCTTCACAATTACGTCCATGATTCATTTAAATCTGTGTTTAAGCAGCTCGCTCTGTGCTTGAGCTGCTAAGAAAGGACTCTCCCTCTTACAGAGGTGATTTAATAAACGTGGCTCTGGTTCCTTCACTGTCTGAATGGGAATTCCACTGACTGAACTTCGCTCGACTTCAGTATGAAGCTTCAGTCACAAGCAGATAAACGGCATACATAAACCAACATTTTTAATTTTTTAATCAAAATGATAAATATTTTTCAGCTGTGACATATTCTCTTTTTGTCATGTGTCATAGTAACTTTGGAGGTTTGACCAGTTGCACGTTTAACACACCTTGATGTCATGCTTTCACTGATAGAACCATAATAATCTTCTTCTTTGAGTGATTCTGTCTTTCTGGTCCCTTTCAGATACATGTACTGGACTGACTGGGGCAAGGTGCCAAAGATCGAACGTGCTGATCTGGATGGCATGGAGCGGCTGGTGATGGTGAACACCTCTCTGGGTTGGCCCAACGGCCTCGCACTTGACTACGACGAGCGCAAAATCTACTGGGGCGACGCCAAGACGGACAAGATCGAGGTGGGAACTTGGTCTTTGTGTCCATCTGTGTCCACCTGGAGGACGGGAGCAGGGGGGGCTCCTGGTGTCAGCGCTGCTCCTCTGTATTATTCATCCTCCTTGGCTGTTCAGGAGGCTGTTACACTGACGTGCTGACAGTCCAGTCTGGAATGGAAGTGTGATCTTGATTCGCTCTTTTTGGGCTTTCACACCTTTAAAGCTAGGAGTATCGGTTCTGGTCCTGCCTACAGGGACTGAGCGGGCCTCCCTCCCTTCCTCTGATTTCTCTGAGGACCCAGTTTTTGCGGCACAATCCCACATCTGGTTCCGATTGCGGCCTGCACTCCAGCTGTGGTCGGCGCTGTTTAGAATAGACCGAGAATCTGAAACCGTCGCCGCGCTGTGGTCACAACTCCCAAACCAGCGGAGACCTTTTGGCTGAGGCCATTGTGCTGAGATGGAAACTTCATTTTATATTTATACACCACGGTGCGTGTGTGTGTGTGTATATGTCATGTTTAGGAAGATGGCAGCCATCCCTGCAGCAGCAGCATTGATCAGTCCAGCCCAAGCAGATTACAGGCCTCCCTGTTTTCATCTGTTCTCCGATTCCTGACATGTCACCACTGCTGACGGGTCCTTTCACATCATTTACACATAAATGAGGGAGGAATTACACGCAAGTTAGATTTAGTTTTTTCTGAGCTGTTTATTTAATTTTGCTACATTTCAGCAGTTGAAGGATCAGAAAATTTGTTTTGCTGCTGCTCAGTGTCAGGTTGTGCTGAACTGTACCTGGTACGGTAACTTCACCCTCGTGACTGAAGCTCCATCAGCACTGTTGTCTTTCATTGGATTGTTGGGTTTGTGCTGATAAAAGAACACTTTACTGATGATGTAATGAAGCAGAACGTTTAAGAATGTTTGAGTTGATAGTCTTCGTTTGGCTGCTCGTTCAGGGTTTGTTCAGGTTTTTTCAGCTGCATCTGCTGCCTCCTGCTTTATAGGTGTAAGTTTGTGACGAGCAGGGGCGGAAATGTGGTAACGCTGCCGAATGAGACATGGAGAGGCCACCACACGCCCACATCGTAGCACCACCAACTGCGAAACATGTAGAACACTGAAATGCACATTTCTGTTTGTTTATCAGCCGTTCCACACCTGTTTTAGTTCTGTTAGTTGACGTGAAGCTGAAGCTGCGTTTCAGTGATTTTTGCATAATGCTTTGGGTTGTCTTCAAATTTTTATTGCTTCTCAGCTGTATCCAATAACTCGGAGCTGAGCTAACTGGCTGGTGTCTCCCCCTGTCCCAGGTGATGAACATGGACGGGACCGGGAGGCGGGTGCTGGTGGAGGATAAGCTTCCTCACATCTTCGGCTTCACCCTGCTGGACGACTACATCTACTGGACCGACTGGCAGCGCCGCAGCATTGAACGGGTCCACAAACACACCGCGGAGAGAGAGTTCATCATCGATCAGCTGCCCGACCTCATGGGCCTCAAAGCCGCTTGTGTCCACAAGTCTTTCGGTAAGTCATGGGTCAGATCAGGGTCGTTGCTCATGTTGTGTATGAACCAGTTTAAATGTTGTGCTGTTATTTTTACTCCTGTCTAATTGTGTACATGACCCATCCAGGGCTTTAATCATTTATACTAAGCTGTAACATCCTCAGTAGTTTTTTGCTTTGTTTGGCACATACAACCTCCAGCACATTCTGGGCACGGATCGGTTCTGTTGGTCTCGTATCAGAAGTGGTTGGTTGTTCAGGTTGAGGTGCAGCAGCTCTGCAGCTTGTTGTTTTCACTCTGCAGCTGCTGAATCCTGGAGTTTTTGTCAAGTCTCTGCAGCCCAGTCTGAGCGGGAAACTGAGATAATGGCGCATTAATATTTCATCACCTCATCTGATACTGGCTGCAAAGCCACGGTTCTGCTCCCCCTCCTCCCTCCTCTGAGCTCTAGGAATTAAACTCTATCGCTGTCCTCTCGTCAGAGCTGCTGCTTTGGTTTAATGATGATGATTTGAAGGGATGTGTTGGTATTTCTGAGGCTGCTAGTGGTTCGGACCTAAGTACTGGTGTTAGCAGTTGTCAACATTGATCATTTTCATGCAGGAAAAATTCGAAGTATTCAGTGTTTAGTACTGACTTCTTCCCTTTTTTCCTGTTTGGATGTAAGTAGCTTCACCCTGGTGAATAAAAGATGAGCTGCTGGAAATCTTTGACTGGGCCAAATAAATATTCACATATTTAATGTGAGCTAAACGTATCCTGACACAGAGACAGAATATTGTTTCCTGCCAGTGGAGCTTCTTCAGGTTGTTTAAATGTTTGTCTTTGGTTTTAAGGCATCTGACAAACACAGCTGCCAAGAGTAATTTCATACTACATTTCACTCACTGAATTTATTGTTCCAGATTACAGACGTGTGTTTACACCTGTATTAGGATTTATAAAAGTAACAGTCATTATTGTAACAGCCACGTTTTCCAAATGAACAATATCAATAATTCCTCATTAAAAGCAGCTGTCAAAATAGTCCACTGGATGAATGTATAATCCTGAGCTCCTCTAATGTCTGGTCAGGTACGAATCCGTGTGCGGAGAACAACGGGGGCTGCAGCCACCTCTGCCTCTACAAGCCTCAGGGCGTTCAGTGTGGGTGTCCCATCGGCCTGGAGCTCATCGCTGACATGCGGACCTGCATCGTCCCCGAGGCCTTCCTGCTCTTCTCCCGACACACAGACATCCGCCGCATCTCCCTGGAGACCAACAACAACAACGTGGCCATCCCACTTACTGGCGTCAAGGAGGCCTCGGCGCTCGACTTTGACGTCACAGACAACCGCATCTACTGGACCGACATCACTCTGAAAGTGAGTTCCTGGTGTGATTGTAACTCTTAAGAATCACTATCCCCCTCCAAAACTACAGCAGTGATACAAAAGAAGTGGAACAGATGAGCTGACCTTTTAACCTCTGTCTCTTCACAGACCATCAGTCGGGCCTTCATGAATGGCAGCGCTCTGGAGCATGTGGTAGAGTTTGGTCTAGACTATCCAGAGGGGATGGCGGTAGACTGGTTGGGGAAGAACCTTTACTGGGCTGATACTGGCACCAACCGCATTGAGGTGGCCAAACTGGACGGGCAGCACCGGCAGGTCCTGGTCTGGAAGGATCTGGACAGTCCTCGGGCTCTGGCCCTGGATCCTGCTGAGGGGTGAGTTATTTTCTCCTGCTGCGTCGTCCAGAGATGATGATGATGATTGTGTGGTAAAACATGTCTGCACGGTTCCTCCTCTAAAGGTACATGTACTGGACCGAGTGGGGCGGGAAACCCAAGATTGACAGAGCAGCGATGGATGGGACCGGGCGCGTCACGCTGGTGGCTGATGTGGGCCGAGCCAACGGACTGACTATCGACTACGCAGAGCGCCGCCTGTACTGGACTGACTTGGACACCACGCTCATAGAGTCCTCCAACATGCTGGGTAAGTGTCACAGCAACTCCTGTCAGATGCCTGTAACATAAGAATAAAGTTTGTCTGCGCTGCCTGTGATGCCTTCTCACTTCAAACTTCAGATCAGACCACCTGTCTGATCCTCAGCACGTTGTGGATGCAAACCAGGAGCAATATAGAATGATCCTGCTGTTAGACTCCTTCTGCTGCTGCAGAAATGGCCTCCTGTTGGCGCTGGATGTTGAGGACAAGACACAGTTCTAGTGTGTGTCATTATTCTGTGTTTACTCTGAGTGTTAATCTCACCTGCTTCTAATGTTTTCTGATTTTCGTTAAGACAGTTTTATTCAGTCATTGATAGTTAATCACTGACGGTCACAATGCTTCCTCACGCTTTCTTCCTAACTCCTCCTGTCTCTCTTCTCTTGGTGTCTTCAGGTCAGGACCGTGAGGTCATAGCTGATGACCTCCCTCACCCCTTTGGCCTCACCCAGTACCAGGACTACATCTACTGGACCGACTGGAGCCAGCGCAGCATCGAGCGAGCCAATAAGACGAGCGGGCAGAACCGCACCGTCATCCAAGGCCACCTGGACTATGTCATGGACATCCTGGTGTTCCACTCATCCAGACAGGGAGGCTGGAACGCCTGCGCCTCCACCAACGGCCACTGCTCCCACCTCTGCCTCGCAGTCCCAGTCAGCAGCTTTGTCTGTGGCTGTCCCGCCCACTTTTCACTCAACTTCGACAACAAGACCTGCAGCGGTGAGACTTCAGCGCAAAGTCTGAGCCTGACGAGAGCCTCCGGGGTTGGATTGTTGTAATGGCCTTCTGCTCTCTTTTAGCTCCAACTGCCTTCCTGCTCTTCAGCCAGAAAACGGCCATTAACCGCATGGTGATTGATGAGCAGCAGAGTCCAGACATCATCCTCCCCATCCACAGCCTGAGGAACGTTCGTGCTATCGACTACGACCCACTGGACAAACACCTGTACTGGATTGACTCCAAGCAGAACGTGATCCGCCGGGCCCAGGAGGACGGAAACCAGGTGAGTTGTGCTTTTTGTCTGACACTGAAGTCTAATGTTCTTCTTCTGCTGCTCCCTGACCTGCTTCTCTCTGCTCAGAGCTTGGTAGTGGTGTCTAGCTCGCTGACTGGACCCGTTCAGGGCCTGCAGCTCTACGACCTGAGCATCGACATCTACAGCCGCTTCATCTACTGGACCAGCGAAGTCACCAACGTCATCAATGTCACCCGAACAGATGGAAGCAGAGTTGGGGTGGTTCTGAGGGGAGAGCACGACAAACCCAGAGCCATTGTCGTCAACCCAGAGCGAGGGTCAGTGTTTGAGCCAGAACCGAACCGATCATGGCTGAACCCAGTGGTGGGAACAGACAGATAGTAGCATTAGTGATGAGTAAATGGTTTAAATGCTGATTTTTGGTCAGACACACAAGTCTGATCTGTCAGTCCTGCTCTGATTCAAACAGTGCATCGACCAGTGTCCTGGCATTGGTTGTAGTCTGAAGAACCAGTTTGCATCATCATTGCCTACTACTGAATGTAAAATGTTAACGTCCCAGCAGTTCAAGCTCTGAAGTAACCAGAACCAAGCGTGAGGTTCATCATAATTTGTTTTTCCGGTTTATCAAAAGTGTGATTTTGAGATGTAAAGATAAATCGTCCAGTCTGATTTCAACCCTTTACTGTAGTTTTCTCTTTCAGCTGAACGTTGGTTAAATCCAGTTCCAGGAAGCTACAGGTGTCTCTGGCAGATCAGCTTCCTCTGCCGTTTATTAAACAGCCCCAGCTGCAGCTTGCTCTCTACTCCTCAGCGTTTGTGTCTTGGTTCTGATCGCCCAGTAATTTGTTCTCCTTGTTGCTTCTTTCGGGCTCATGAAGTTCTTTAAGATTGGTGGTTCCAAGCTGCTTGTTTGGAGCCATAATTGCAGGGTTTCCTTCAGCCCGGGGTTCACGCAGCAATCTCTGGGTCCCTGTGTGGTACAGGAATTAAGTTTGCAGATGTTCTGGTTCCTTCAGAGAGAAAAACACTCCGACAGCAAACTTCCTGGAATCAAGCGAAGGGACTCAGACTTTGACTCGCTCGGTCCCACTGACTCCGTCCTCGTTGTGTTTCACAGGTACATGTACTTCACCAACCTGCTGGAGCGCTCTCCAAAGATCGAGCGGGCAGCGCTGGACGGGACAGAGCGGGAGGTTTTGTTCTTCAGTGGTTTGGGGAAACCCGTCGCGCTTGCGATTGACAACGAGGTTGGAAAGTTGTTCTGGGTGGACTCGGACCTGCGGCGCATCGAGAGCAGTGACCTCTCTGGTGAGTCGAGTCCTGTTTTCCACTACACTGGTCCCCACGGCCACTGGTCCCAGGAGACCCTCTGAAGGTGACGTAGGTTCACTGTTCAGTGGGTGGAGGAGTCAGGCAGCAAATGTTGGAACACACTTTTTAAAGCTGGCGTGGAGCCGAGCTCAGCACATTCCTATGATTCCCTGGTGCCTCACACAAGCCAACAGGAATGTGAAGCATGTGTCTGAGAGGTGAGCAGAGGAGCACCACACTGTCAGAGAACCTGTTCTCACGTCGTAGCCCAGCAGCAAAGGGAATAAATGTCACAGACCATTGTCGTGAGAGCAGGAAACAAATGTGTATTTTACTATGAGGAGCTTAATGTGTGGCTGTATTCTTGAGCTGACCTCGGCGTGTTCTGTCCAGTCCTCCACCTCTCCTGTCTCACCCTCAATTCCCAGTTTGCTTCCTTCGTCCCTTCCCATCCTTCAGCCTTGTTTTGTTGTAATAAATACAGGAGCCAATCGGATCGTGATCGCCGACTCCAACATCCTGCAGCCGGTCGGGCTGACTGTGTTTGGCAGCCACCTGTACTGGATCGACAAACAGCAGCAGATGATCGAACGCATCGATAAGACGACACGAGAGGGACGCACCAAGATCCAGGCTCGCATCGCCTACCTGAGCGACATCCACGCTGTGCACGAGCTGGACATGAGGGAGTACAGTGAGTCCCCTTACCCACCGCTAATGGGAGAAGCACAGCCACATGACTATGACTCACCTGAGGCTTTTTCCCCAGGTAAACACCCGTGCACCTGGGATAACGGTGGCTGCTCCCACATCTGCATCGTCAAGGGAGACGGGACGACGCGCTGCTCGTGTCCCGTGCACCTGGTGCTGCTGCAGGACGAACTTTCCTGTGGAGGTGAGTGTTCTTAACCTCAGATCCTCCCACCAGCTGGGCGTCTGCTCCCTAACCCTGTCTGTGTCCTCCTCAGAGCCTCCTACCTGTTCCCCAGAGCAGTTTTCCTGCACATCCGGTGAGGTGGACTGTATCCCTCAGGCGTGGCGATGCGATGGCTACCCTGAATGTGATGACAGCAGCGATGAGGAGGACTGCCCTGTCTGCTCCGAGTCAGAGTTCCAGTGCGACAGCCGTCAGTGCATCGACCTGAGCCTCCGCTGCAATGGAGAAGTGAACTGTCAGGACCGTTCCGACGAGAACAAGTGTGAAGGTGAGACAGGTAACTCCCCCCAACTCTTTCTCTTTAAAGCAACAAACTGCTTGGTTTTATTTGGAGTCCAGGTCTGGAAACATTTAGATCCCAAACATTTTGAAAGGAAAAAACACTGGATGTTTTATTTGAGTTTGCTTCTCCGTGACTGATCAGACTTTTACCATGACAAATCGTGCATAGCTTCACTTCTGTGACTGTAATGTTTGCCTCCTAGTGCCTTGTCCTCCCGATCAGTTCACCTGCAGCAACGGTCAGTGCATCGGCAAACACAAGAAGTGTGACAACAACATGGATTGTACAGACAACTCTGACGAACTCGGCTGCTGTGAGTCCACATCTGTCACATCTGGACTGAAACAAGTATCAATCCAACTGTGCAGCAAACGTGAATATTCAAACTAGACATGGGTCATAATAATAATTCAACAATTATGTTGTTCTAATCATTCACACGCAACATGTTTGCACCAGTCAGGCTTGTTTATAATTGGTGATTTAAAAAAATTGTTCCTGCTGCTCATAATGTGCTAGAGTTAGTGGAGGTGTGCTAACCAAACTCTTCTTCTGTGGTTTCAGACCCAACAGAGGAGCCGTCTCCTCAATCCAACAACACTATTGGCTCCATCGTGGGCGTAGTTATGGCGCTGTTTGTGGTGGGGGCCGTGTACTTCGTGTGCCAACGCGTCCTTTGTCCACAGATGAAGGACGATGGTGAAACCGTCACCAATGACTTTGTCGTTCACGGGCCGTCGTCGGTGCCGTTGGGATACGTCCCACATCCAAGCTCGCTGTCCAGCTCGCTGCCAGGTTAGTGTTGGGTAGAAATCGCTGTCTCCGGGCCGTAATGAGCCTGAGGCTGACGTTTGTTCTGTCACTGTTGACTCAGGTATGTCCAGGGGCAAATCTGTGATTGGCTCGCTCAGTATCATGGGTGGGAGCAGCGGGCCCCCGTACGACCGCGCCCACGTCACTGGAGCTTCGTCTAGCAGCTCCTCCAGCACAAAGGGAACCTACTTCCCCCCGGTGAGTCAAGCTTCTTTCATCAAGTCAGACATTTCTGTGTGTCGTCCCTGAACGCCTCTTTCCTTTCGCCAGATCCTGAACCCTCCTCCTTCTCCTGCTACGGTCCGTTCTCAGTACACCATGGAGTTTGGTTATTCCTCCAACAGTCCCTCGACCCATCGATCCTACAGGTGCTTGTGTGTTTCTCACTTTTAGACCACTTAAAGTTACATTTCCCGTTTAGGCTTCTACACTTAATTTGCTGCTTCTGATCCCCACCGCTCAGTTTTTTATCTTGTGTATTTGAGTCCAGACTAATGGGTTTGGTCTGAGTTCACTGAGCAGTGACTAGGAGACCAACGCATGTTTACAGCACAAACAGCTGATCGCTTCCTTTTGTTGGTTTTCTCACATCTAGCTTTTTTTCAAACGTTTGCTTCGTGTGTAGGATTTAACCAAATAAAGGCAGACTAATTTTTCAGATAGAAATAAATGGTGCAGCTTCCTTAGAGCAGGGGTTCACAACGCACCAGCAGCTGTGTTGAAGGAAGCTGGTCCCCGACACGGAGGGTAATGTGGAAGGAACCAGGATCCTGGAGGTTTAAAGCTGAAAGTAGACTCCAGATGATCGTTCATACCTGCTCCTTGTTGTTCCAGCTGCTTTCCTCATAATTTTCCTCTTTGCTTCCCTCCTCCAGCTACCGGCCCTACACCTACCGCCACTTTGCGCCTCCCACCACCCCCTGCAGCACCGACGTGTGTGACAGCGACTACACACCAGGACGCCGGGCTCCACTAAAGTCCAGCGCAGCCGCCAAGGGCTACACCAGCGACCTCAACTATGACTCGGAGCCTTTCCCGCCACCGCCGACCCCCCGCAGCCAGTATCTGTCAGCGGAGGAGAACTGTGAGAGCTGCCCTCCATCGCCTTACACCGAGCGCAGCTACTCCCACCACCTGTACCCGCCCCCACCGTCACCCTGCACGGACTCGTCCTGAGCCGAGCCCTCCTTCCGCACAGCTCTGCCCGTCACTGTAAATAGCAATTGTGCATAAAAGAGGTTAAAAATGGGAAGAGAGACTGACGTAGCCGAGGAGGAGCGAGAGGCAGGACACAAAGGAGACAAAGGAGAAACGGGAGCTGCAGAACATTTGTACATTAAAAAGAGAAAAGCATATTTATATATTTTCTATACAGTGTTTACTGATGATGCCATAGAGGTTTGTATTAAGAAATTTGTACATTTTTTTTTAAGAAAGGGGTTTTATTAAAATCATCACACGTATAAGTTGCCTTAAAGCTGGAGAAAAGAGGCCGAAGGACAATACAACGGAAGCTGGGTAGTGGACATTTTAATTTATTTGATGCCAAATATGAAAAACAGCTGCTGGAGAACAGGACGGTTTGCGGCCCGGACGGAGCCCTGCAGCGACCGGCCAGGACACAGAGTCTCGCCGTGGTTCTGGGTTTCCCATTTGAATTGACCTCCCGTTCATTAATGAAACACTTTTTGGATGTGAGTCTAAAAACCAGGAATCTGGCTCGAAGCAATAAAAGCATTAGTGATCTGCGTAACGAGCCCCAGACAGAAGACGAGCGAAGGTTTCTCCCAGAACGATGCCTCAGCAATAAAGAGAAGCTCTGATGTGATGGTGCAGGTGAAGTCAGAACCCCTGCTCCACCAGCTTCTCACGCTAAACTCAGACTCTGTGACCATCAGGGCCTAAAACACTAAACGTCTGTAACGTGACTCACATCTGGGATTATCACAACGTTCTGACACGTTGAAACCAAAAGCGTAGCTTGTTTGGTGCTTGGTGCCCAAAGCTGCGACATTCATCCGTTTCCCTCCACTTTCTTCTGCTCCTGTTTCCACGAGGAGGCGGCAGCGCCACAAACACGACCTTGTGCCTGACCAGTTTCACGTTCATCTTTTTTTTTATTTTATTTTTTTTATCTTTGTTGTTGTTACCTTGGGAAAAGACACAAAGGATCCAGTGCCCACTAAATGCTATATAGTATTTTTATACCACATTGTGTAGATAACGTATTTATAAGCTATATACGAAATCATTGTACATTGATCCATTTTTGCAGTACTTTTCATTCCGCCTTTTTTTAATATTGCTTCATTATATTTTTCTATAGAATAATCACTCTGAACGTACAACGACAATCTCAGATCCGTCAAATCGAGGAACATATCCAGGTTTTTAGTATCTGATGTGTGAAGGACTGTTGTGCCAAAATAATCTTTGTTAACCAAGCGAAGGGAAACGTCGGGAGCCGAGTCCAGGCGCCTGAAGCCGGGACCAGAGCTTATGCCAACAATCAGTTTTTTAACTCTTGTTCTTGTCTTGTGCTTCTCATGACGACCAGAAATCTATTTTTACACACAACATGTTGCGTCATCTGAAGAGAGCAACAAACACCAGCATGAGTCTGAAGACAATCTACTGCTTTACAAACACGTGTCTTCTGTCTGGATGAGACATTACCAACCCAGAACATCGTCAGTGTCTCCAAAACCCTAGCTCCTTTTTTTTAAATCAGGTCTTTTTGTCTACAGTTCTTCAAATTACAAAAAGTGAGGGATTTTAATTTTTACTGAAATTTATTGAATCCCAGATAAATCTTGTGATGGCAGCAGCCGCCTGAATATGTGCACACGTGATGGTTTTTTTGTGCTCCAGTCCTGCAGTTGCATCGTTGGCATTTAGCGTCATGTGTTGGTTTCTTGGTTTTAGTTGAACAGTGATTTGCACAGACTGCAGTTACAACAGCACAGGTTTCTAATGAATTGGCTTGTGCTTTGAGCGTCTATGCTTCGCAAAATTGATAATCTTGTTTTGGGTTTAACATCATCGTTTTTAACAGGCTGAGCACATAAAACAATGTGTCTGTTCCTCCAGAGGTCACTTTGAAACTAATGTCATGTTTGCAGAGTAGAAAGCTGAATGTCGTCTGGACAACGCCAAATGTTGTTGTTGTTGTTGTTTTGATTCGGGTACGTCATCAGCCTCGGTACAATCACTAATCTGCTACTTCACATCGTGTGCTTTTCTGAGCTGCACACGTTCAGTTTCAGAATATTTTTGGGAGAGGTTCTCATTCTCTAATTGCACTTTACAACATAGTTTTTTTTTGTTGTTGTTGTTTTTTTACTGATTTCTGTTACAAAATCCGTTTTTGTTTGAGCGGCAGTGAATTCATATAAAAGCACATTTTATTTGTGTTCAGAACAAGATGACTGATCTTTGTCTGGTTGCTTGTGGTTTTGCGTTCCCTCAGATTTCACATTGTTTTTCTGTGCTTGTTTTTTTTTTTTTTTTTTTTACTCTATTTGTTCCCTCTTCATCGGCTGTGACTAAATTATACTGGACAAGATCTGTAGGATTATTTTGTGAATCTGTGAACTCTGACTGGAATTTCCAACATATAATTTGGGGAATTGAGTAATTTCAGTTTATTAAATATCACTTTTAAGACTGAAAATTTAGTTGGAACTAAACTCTTTTAGTTCTGAGGGGATAAGTAGAGGGGAATGATCACATGGATAATGTTTGAGTTCAAAGTATTTGAGATGTGCTTCTGAAACCATCAACCCCTTAGTGTCCACAGATAAAATGCTGTTGTACATCAGCAGGTGTATACTAACCTGTCCACCAATGAATTAAAATGAGATTTTGACAAGACTTTACTGAAACCTTTACTGATTTCTAACTTTATTGGTTAGTTCTTCTGGTCTTAAAAATGTGTTTAGATCCGTTTGATACCACAAGGGCACTCCAAGATTAATGTTTTTAGTATTTATGGTTCTCAGGACACTTTGTGGTGTAAAGGTTTATGGGAATAACTTTCCTGTGTATAATCACATTCTCATCTGACTTTGCAGATTTGGCAAAAAGGTCAGGTGAACCATGAAACATCTGACCCACAGAAACAAGATAACATAAACCTTTAAATCTGAATCATTTGTTATCGACATAAAGCTCTTTTTTGTACAGGCCGAGAGGGACATTGGTGAAAAGAATCAAAGAAAGTAGAAATGTAAAAACAGGATGTGTTTTTTTAAGCACTTTTGTTTTCAGGTGTGTCAGCGGAAGACAAAAGCTGAGAAGCTTGTGTTGTTTTCATCTAAGACTTCATCCATGCTGAGCTCACAGTGCTTTGCGTTCGTGGTTTGATCCCCACTAACTTGCCCGAAGTGTCACAACTTGTACAGGCCATCCAGCTGCCACCTTAAGCTGTTGCTGATTTTTTCTTTTTTTTGTTGATGTCGTTGTTTTTGTTTTTTGAATATAAAGTGAACAAACTTCAACAACTGACTGCTGACTCATGTTTAGTTGGGTAATGGTTTGAGAATTTATTTTGTAATAAATGAGTAATAATAAAAAAACAAATTACTTTATTGCTCAGATGAGGAACGTGATGTGTTTTTATAATGAGACATTGTTACTTTGAGCGAAAAATATTATGAGATATTAAGAGCTTCATTGCAATTACGGTAATGTCTAAGCACCGCTATGAATCCTAATATTGCAGTGCTTCCTGGCGTGGCTGGTTCCAGTTGCGTTGACTTTGATGAATCTGTTTTCGACTGTATAAAAGTAACAAACGTACTAGATAGATAAAAGATGAGAACAGCGCACAGTAAGTCCGCTTTTAATACGTCGCTCTTTTATTCAGTATTACGGTAAAACTGGTAGACACGCCTTTATTCTCGCTTTCAGCTTGGATAGGTCGCCCCCTGTCACGTGACCCGGGACAGCAGGAAAAAGACTCGGGCGCAGAAGGAAGGGTGAGCAAATAAACAAGATAAATGGCAATAATATTTTAAGACGATACTGAGTAATACTTTATATTCCAGTGCCGTTCTGTTGGTTAGCCGAGCCGCTATGGACATTAGCTTGGTAGCACGACGCAGGTTAAGCAGATCGTGTTAGTGTGACAGCAACAGAAAGTGAAAATAGAGCATCACGTATTAAACACGTTGTAACAATAATCAAAGAGGCAAACGTCGAACGAAGCTCACTTCTGCTGTGAATCTGTGTTTGTCAGCCAACGCTCATGTTCGGTCGAAGTCTGAAGTCTGGGTTGTGGCGTTCAGCTGTTCGTGTATAGCTGCTAAATGTTCGCAGGTTGTTGAAATCCTGGGTCTCGTTACACAGTCATTCACGTTAATTAATCTAAAGCTCTCCTGGTTTCCGTCTCTTGGTTTACGGTCAGTTCTGCTGCGCAGGTTTTTGTTGTTTCAGGCCTCACACGGGAATTTCCCACCGACGGCCACTGACGTCACGACGCAGCGAAAGACGGCCGCGTAACTTTGACTTATTTTAACCTGTGAACAAGAAACGTGTCGGTTACTAGAGTTTCTGTGGTTGAGATGTTCCTTATAGGAAGAGTTGGAGCCCCGACACAAAGAAGCTGCGCCTCCGGTGTTTCTTAAACCTACTTTAGGTGTAAACATAGCAGCGTTTAAACCTGATCCTGATTTTCAGGCTCATCCAGATGTTGTGCAGATTCAAAAGCCAGATTTCTGTAATTTACTTTTATTTACAATTCAGTGAATGACTTTGCTCAGTTACCAAATCTACTGCATTCGTACAGCTCTGAGGTACTTTTACAGAATGATCCCCAGTTAAACGTTGGAGCCCCAAGTAAAAATGGTTTTTCTCCCAGTCTGACCTCCAGAAATGATTCTTTTGGGCGATGCAGACAGTCTCAGACTTCTTCACTGGAGTATTTACAGGTTCACCTTCAGTGCCACTCCGTGATCTCAGTCCTCCCATTGTTGATGAGCTGTTTGTGTCTTTTCAGGATCATTTGCAGCCGTCAGGATGCAAAGCACCACTAACTACCTGTGGCTCATCTCTGATCTTCTTGGTCAGGGAGCAACGGCAAACGTTTACCGCGGACGCCACAAGGTAGGAACTGAGCTACTGCAGGGGTCAGAGGTCAGTTGAGCTGAAGCCTCAAGGTCAGGATGCTGGAGGTGTGAGCTTGTGGTTCATGAAGGAATAAGGAGCATACGTACAGCATCTCTTCGGCTCGTCGCCACACATTGTCTGTAGAACATTCAAGCCTTCGGGCTGTGACTGTGCCACAGGGAATTTTCAATAAAAAACAAAAACAAAAAAAAAGCAAGAGGAGAATTCGCTGTGGCGACCCCTGATGGGAAAAACCGAAAGGAGTTACCTTAAAAGCGAGAGGACAAGTTTGAACCCGTTACTCTTGTTTGGATTGTGGATCAAATGACTCATTTCTTTTGACACCTTACCTCATTCAAAGCGCTTTTAACAGAGGTGTGGCTTGTCTGCACAATGATGCTGCATTACTGCGTCAGTGTTGGAATGAAGCTACCGACAGTCACGTTACATGTTCCCTTTTGCTCCTTTCAGTTTCAGGCCAGTACAGATCATGTAACAACTCCATAACGGCTTTAGAGTCATGTTGGTCTAAGGTTCCTCCCACCGAGCTGTGACTCGTGTTCTGACACAGTTGGCTCAGCCCATCATGGACATACAAAGAAATACCAACACAGCTGTGCAGAGTTAGAGTGAAGATGTATGAGATCTATGAACAGAGCTATTCAGTTAATAACAGCAGATAACTTAGCTTCAGTCAGAGAACAGTCAGAGTTCTGACTGGTATTTACAGCAGTGATAGGAAAGATGAAAACTAAAGAGAAGAGGAAAACTAAATAATTCATAAAGTCATTCAACAGTGTCTGACTAGTTCTTTATATGGGAATCAAAGCCACATTGGGCCTCGTCAGGTAGAAGCTGTAGTTTGTGTCCTCTGGTCAACACAGAGGAGAAACGTGACCTTGTACAAACCTGTTGTGTTCTGTGTGTGTGTCTGTAGAAAACAGGGGACCTTTACGCTGTCAAAGTCTTTAACAACCTCAGTTTTTTGCGGCCACTTGATGTCCAGATGAGAGAATTTGAGGTTCTGAAGAAACTAAACCACAAGAACATCGTCAAACTCTTCGCTGTGGAGGAAGAGGTGAGCAGCTGATCTGAGTTCAGCCAACACCTACAGAGTTCAACTGGTGTTGAATATGTTTGTGGATTTTTCCATCATTGGTTGTTGCCACAGCTGGGTTTACTATGAATCACTTTCCTCTCAGTCCAACACTCGTCACAAGGTGCTGGTGATGGAGTACTGTCCCTGTGGAAGCCTCTACACTGTGCTGGAGGAGTCGTCCAACGCTTACGGACTCCCAGAGGACGAGTTCCTCATCGTCCTCCATGACGTCGGTGAGTAAACGTGGAGAAGCTCTGGGCCAAGACATCCACCGGTCCCGACCTTCTTTCACTTATGACCCGTATAACAAACTCACAGGAATGAGTGATTCGCTTACTGCGTTCTACAGTGGCAGGTATGAACCACCTGAGGGAGTACGGCATCGTCCATCGGGACATTAAGCCAGGGAACATCATGAGGGTGATTGGAGAGGACGGACGCTCCGTCTACAAGCTGACAGACTTTGGAGCAGCGAGAGAGTTGGAGGACGACGAGCAGTTTGTGTCTCTGTACGGCACTGAGGAATATCTGGTGAGGAAGAGGCCGGAGCGTGCGGTTGGTGTCACGGCATCGGCCTCGGCCTCGCCGTGGGGTTCACGCCTCTTCTTCCCCGCAGCATCCCGACATGTACGAGCGCGCCGTGCTCAGGAAGGACCACCAGAAGAAATACGGCGCCACCGTGGATCTGTGGAGCATCGGGGTCACGTTTTACCACGCCGCCACCGGCAGCCTCCCCTTCAGACCGTTCGAGGGCCCGCGCAGGAACAAAGAAGTCATGTAAGACCCGAAGCCTTGGGTACGAACTGAGAAGCAAGATGAGGTTTGACTGAGCTGTTTGTTCCTTTTCAGGTATAAAATCATCACAGAGAAGCCGTCCGGCACGATCTCGGGGCATCAGAAGTGTGAGAACGGGAAGATCGAGTGGAGCACAGAGATGCCGGTGTCCTGCAGTTTGTCCAAGTGAGAACGCGGCTGGCGCTGCACTGGGCACCGCGGCCCGTCGCTCCCTCTCACGTCACACTGTCTGCTGTTGCAGGGGTCTCCAGAGCCTGCTGACTCCGGTACTCGCCAACATTCTGGAGGCCGATCAGGAGAAGTGCTGGGGCTTCGACCAGTTCTTCGCAGAGACTAACGACATCCTGCACCGGACTGTGGTCTACGTGTTCAGTCTGCAGCAGGCGACGCTGCACCACGTCTACATCCACGAGTACAACACGTAAGACTTTACATCCTGACCTGAGGTCACATCTGTACATGGATGTGAATATTGATGAATCAGTAACCAATTGTTACTGTGCATAAAGTGTGCATGAACTCACTTTATGGATATATATATATATATATATATATATATATACACAGCAGCTTGTCAGACCTGTTGTCCTTCACTTGTCCACAGGGCGGCGCTGTTCCAGGAGCTGCTGTCCCGCAGGACCAGCATCCCTTTACACAACCAGGAGCTGCTTTACGAGGGCCGCCGCCTCATGCTGGACCCTAACCGCCAGGCCATGACCTTCCCCAAGACCTCCAGGGACAATCCCATCATGCTGGTCAGCCGCGAGTCTGTGGCCACTGTCGGCCTCATCTTTGAAGACCGTACGTAGCTCCAGGTCAAACACAAGTGATGCTGTGGAACGAGACATCAACTCTGCATGTTTTTCTCTCTGCAGCCAGTCCTCCCAAAGTTCAGCCTCGATACGATCTCGACCTGGACGCCAGCTACGCTAAGGTGCAAATGTGACTGATCTGGTGTTTAGGTTTTCAGTAGTTACTGGCTAATCGTCTTCTATTCTTCGCTGCTCAGACATTCGCAGGCGACGTTGGACATTTATGGAAAACCTCAGAGTCTCTGCTGGTTTATCAAGAGCTCGTACGAAAAGGGGTGCGAGGGTTAATGTAAGTTTAGATGGTCTCTGTGTGATGATGATGATGATGATGATGATGATGATGATCATGATCATGATGATCATGATGATGATGATGATGAAGAGCTTGGTGAAGTTGTGTAATGTTACTGCATCATCCTTGTGTCCAGTGAGCTGATGAAAGAGGACTACAGCGAGATACAGCACAAGAAGCTGGAGGTCTTCCATCTGTGTAACTACTGCACACAGATCCTGGAGAAGACCGAGCAGATGTGAGTGAGCGCACAGAGACACGCTGACGCCGGCCGATGCTCAGACTGAGTGTGACCGTTCCCGCTGTCGCTGCACAGGTTTGAGGTGTTGGTGCAGGCCAACCTGCTGTCGACCGAGTACGACGAGATCTCAGACATGCACAAAAAGGTCCTGAAGGTGAGACGTCGCTGTGACACCACGGCCGAAGCATTTAGAAGCTAAACACACTGAACCTGAGTCGGACAGCAGCTGTTTGGGCTTCGTCCCCTTTGGGAACCTTCATACATCCCCGCTGATAAACTGACTGTGGTTTCATTAGTAATGATTTAAAAGTGGGATCAAATCAGGGTGATGGCGGATGTGCTCAAGGTGTCATTTGTGCAGATCTCCAACTCTTTGGAGCCCATCGAGCGAACAACGCAGGACATCAAGGCCAAGTTCCTCCCCGGAGGCCCGCTGACCGAGGGCTGGACTCAGCAGGTGGGGACACACCCCGAGGACAGGAAGTAAGTAGTTCACTGAGCAGAGACTCAGATGGAAACGCTGGCGCCGTGTAACGACAAGCTTCGCTTTGCAGCGTGGAGAAGATCAAAGTGTTGCTGGACGCAATCACGGCCATTTACCAACAGTTTAAGAAAGACAAAGCAGAGAGACGTGAGTTCAGCAGACGCAGATTTTCATGTGAAGGATGGACAGCATTCACATGCTTTTATGTCTTGTGATCAGGTCTCCCCTACAACGAGGAACAGATCCACAAGTTTGACAAGTAAGAGGCCTGAGCTCACAGGTTTTCACCGGCTGTTTCCCATCGCTCATGTGTTTTCGCTTGTGTGACAGGCAGAAGCTGGTCCTCCACGCCAGTAAAGCCAGAACCCTGTTCACGGAGGAGTGTGCCATGAAGTATCGCCTCTTCATCTCCAAGAGCGAGGAGTGGATGAGGTAAAGCCTCTGACGTTGGCGCGACCAGCAGCGCACGCAGCCGTGTGACGCCTTTGTGTTTCCAGGAAGGTTCATCACGTGAGGAAGCAGCTGGTCACGCTGTCCGGACAGCTGATCAGCATCGAGAAGGACCTGACGGTGCTGATGGAGCGAGCCATTAAGGTAGAGGCGGTCAGCGAACGCAGCAGGAGGCTTCGTCTGCCTCGCAGGCTCAGGCTGCAACGTCCTGAGCAAGAAGACGGGAATGGGTGCAGTACTACCAGTACTAATAGTACTGCACTGGTAGTAAAGTAACCGGTACTAGTAGTACTGCACTGGTAATAAAGGAACCAGTACTAGTAGTACTGCTCTGATACAGTATATACTAGTAGTAAAGAAACCAGTGCTAGTAGTACTACACTGGTATATACTAGTAGTAAAGGGACCAGTAATGGTAGTACTGCCCTGGCAATAAAGGAACCAGTACTAGTAGTACTGCTCTGATACAGTATATACTAGTAGTAAAGGGAACAGTACTGGTAGTACTGCACTGGCAATAAAGGAACCAGTACTAGTAGTACTGCACTGATATATACTAGTAACAAAGAAACCAGTACTAGTAGTACTGCACTGATATATACTAGTAACAAAGAAACCAGTACTAGTAGTACTGCACTGATAGTAAAGGGACCAGTACCAGTAGTACTGCACTGGTAGTAAAGGAACCAGTACTAGTAGTACTACACTGGTATATACTATTACATATATACTATACTACTACCTTCTGGCTTTTGCTCCCTGTTTCTCCTTCATGTTTCATTGGATTTATTGGATATTTGTGGCTAATCCTCGACTCAGTAGGAGCCACAGCAGCGGCTGAAGCCTTGTGTGTGTGTTGCAGCTGCAGGAACAGCTGCCTCAGAAGGTTCTGCCCCTGGTGTCCAGCGGGATGAAGCCTCAGGCCTACCTGAGCCAGAACACCTTGGTGGAGATGACGCTGGGGTAAGAGCTGCATCGTTTCATGCGCTGCTCTGTCACTGCATCACGAACACGTCTATGAGCAAATGCTGCGTTTCAGGATGAAGAAGCTGAAGGAGGAGATGGAAGGCGTTGTCAAGGAGCTGGCGGAGAACAACCATTTCCTAGAGAGGTCAGACCACAGCCCTCAGCTTTGTTTCTGTCCATTGGGAACAAGCCTGGTTCTGATTCCCCCCATTATCACAGGCACAAAGCTCTTCCACCACACCACACCATCCAGTAAATGATTCCAATGCATCATATGGATTTCTAAATAGAATTTCAGGGATTTAAATACACAATAAATTCTAGCCTTGAATTTATTTAAGATCCAGCGGCGATACATCTTGGTGGTCTGTGCTGTCTAAGACTCTCACATCTTCTCTCCTTCAGATTTGGCACCTTGACCCTGGACGGAGGCCTACGAGGCTGAGGCTGTCCCCTCAGCCAATATGTTCCCCTTATGGTGTAAATACTGTGGGACTGTCAGCTGGTCACTAACGTACTGTTACTCTCAACTGCATCAACATTTCAAGCTGGCAATCAATGAAGGAGCGCGTCTGTAAAATCTTCCTGTCACAAACATTTTAAGGTTATTTTACCTAATCTGAAATATTTGTGGTTAAGGGAATTTTTATTCACAATATTTATTTGAAATATCAGCAAAGTTGGAACAAGTGTATGGAAATGTACACTTGTACAGTACAGTTCAGTTCAAGTTAATTCATTTTTTTAGGGGAAAAAGGATCTAATCTTTAAAGTCCCGACTTTATTCTGATTTAAGATCCCTGAATTAAACGACGTACCTTCGTGTGACTGGGCATTTTAAGGGCTTTTCAAGTTAAAGGACTTGATGGAATGTTAATTAGCTGAATATTGGGCTTGAAAAAATTGGATTATTCCTACACATGATTTGTACCTTTTCAATCTAAGTCAAATCCCACAATTCACCAGAAACTGTAAAAAGCCATCTCTGCATTTAACTTAACTTCATGTTTACTTGAAGGGATTTTACTTAAATTGTGCAGATAATCCATGTTCATTTGCATTACACGTTCATTGTTTACCACATGAATCCATTACTTTTGTTACTCTTTGATTCATGTTTAGTTCTGTTTGTCTTTAGTTGCTTCATCTACTCTTGTAAATAAATGAATGCTGAGGCTGGAGCAGTTTGTTTGTCCTCTTTTTACCTCCTGTTGTGATGAAGCTGGTTCTGGTATTAAGGTTTAGTTGAGGAACTGAAGTGGAACTGTCACTTTGGTCTTTGAGTGTTTCTCATCACAGACTTGGGAATCATTTGTTTCTTCCTTTGCCTTCTTTCCTCTTGGCTCTCTCCTCCCTCCCATCAGCACCTCTCTTGGTTACCCGTAGCAACCAACCTGTTTCCCCTATCTCCCTGGCACTGCAGTTGCCATGGTGACTTGCTGCGACAGCAACCCTCGTCAGCATCAGACCAATAATTGTAGATGGACAGCAGGGTTTCTTTTTATAGAGCAGCCATGTGGCCGATTCTCATCATGCTGTGAAAAACGTAGATTTTATCCTGATCCTTATCAATTAGTATATACAGAGAAATTAAAAACATAATAGGAAAATATTAAAATAAATACCTTTATATTACTATGATAATTATGTCTAATATCACTACACAGTCTATTATATACTCTGTTTATTAACTGTTAACTGGCTGAATCTGAAGCAGTTGCTGGCCACAAGCTAAACCAGCACAAGTGGTTTCATAAATACTGTTCCTAGAATTCACCATATTCTATATTCACAACCAGAACCTGTTGATCCAGTTGGGTTTTCTGACACCAGGGACACCATCACTGTCCACTATCATTACATCCTTCAGCACATCTGCAAATTGTTTCTCCTAATGAAGACGCCAGATTAGAATCCGACCAATCAGAGACGAGCCCAGGGAGGCGTTGGAACACAAGACCCAAACCCATCTGGAAACATTCAAACTTCAAAGAACCACGGAACCACAACATGGACACTTTACATCAGAGCAGCGAGTCGGGTTTTATCCGCGTGTGTCCAGCTTCTATCACATCACGCTAGTTTGTAGCTTCGGTACTGCTCTCTGTTCGTGAACCCGCCCGGACCCCAGCGCCGCTCGATGCGCCCCTGCTGCTGTAAGAAAACATCCATCCTCCTCTTCATCGGCAGCAGCAGCTTCATCCTCCTGAGGACCGGACTCCGACAGCCATGACGCCCGCCGCCTGCACGGAACCACAAGCTCCCCTCTGAGCCGGTGAGTCCAGCACCAGACCCGACTTAACCAAGATCCACAACCGCGCATCACAGGTGTTCGGCTGTTCGAGCGCGGCGGACATGTTGAGGCCGGACCGGATCCATGTTTACCGATACGAGCTCGATGAGGCTGACGGCACCGCGGTCCCGAATCTTTACTCCTAATGAGTGCGCTCGAACGGGTACATGTACCGCCGTACATACAGTACCGGTACCGGTGCCAGTCCTACGTTCACCGACCTGACAGGATTCATGTTATGTTTTTTTGCGTTTGTACTTATTTAATGGATTCTTAGGGGTTCTTAAGAGATTCTCACGGATAACGGAATAATTCAGGATTTGTCATATTTGTCGTTTTAATGTTTTAAATATTGGTGCAGATGTAAACACGTACAGTGTCTGGCCCCAGTTCACTGCATGTACCACAACAGACCAACAAAATTCAGCATCAATTGACTGAAATACACGATTTGTTTGTGGTAGTTTGATTAAAGTTTGCTTTTATAGGTTGAATGATATTTGTTATTTGTGTAATAACTGTAGAACTAGAAACTCAGCTTAAACACGAGGGGAATAAGACATAAATAAAAAGATATAACCCTTTATTGGCATTATAACATATGTGTTAGTTGTTCTAGTCGCTATAATAATATAATAATAATAATAATAATAATAATAATAATAATAATAATAATAATAATAATAATGGGCATTTGTGGACAGTGAAATTGTTCTAAACAGGGCTCTTCAGTAATTTAACGGTAACTCGATTTCTTCACAGGTTAATCAGAACTTAAAGTTGTCACTGGCTCAGTCTTTCTGTTAACAAAATGTTCTGGCACAACAACAATTAAAACAAGTGAATAAAAGAAAGATGAAAACAGTCCAGGTTTTCCAGCAGCCTGCAGAATGAACAGGCCAGAATTAACACCGCAACAGATGAACGTTGTATTTATTACAGAAGGTGAGAATAAATACTGTACATGATGCTGGTCTGAAGTCACTTGGTAAAGTCTTACCATTAACTGTCCTGGTCGTTGTTAAGCCTGTTGTCCAGCACACATCTGTACACAGTCCGTGGAGCTGGGTTACACATAGCCTTCAGTCAGGCTGGATCCAGTTGCCATGGAGAAATCCAGCAGTGTAAACACAAAGCCACTGATAAACCAGGCTTTGCCCCTTGGGCTTGTTCACATGTTAATGGGTGACCTCAGAGGACGACTGAACCTCTGTGGACGCTAAACTGGATCCCTGTGAAGGTCTAATGAAATCATCCAGCAGTGCAAGCCACTGATGGCTCAGCATGTGTACGACGGTCGTACAACAGATAATCAACGGTGCCAAACAGGATGCACAGCTCAAACTAAATTCTACCGCCATGTTAGAAATGTTTCACAGAGAGACGTTATTATGAAGCCTTTTAGTCAGTAATTCATAGATACTACACATCAACAAACACAGACCTGTTGATTGACAAATCTATTTGCTACCAACTAATCCACTAATCAAACCACCAACCGGCCCAACAATCATCCAGTCAAACTAACAAACAGCAAATGGAGGAGGTTGTAACATTTACAGTAGTTCACCAGGTCGTGGTGCATTTGTGCCTGAGAAAAGGCACAAACCAGACTGTGCCGGAGTCCAGGGCCCTTCACCCCAGGTCCAAGTACAGATGGTGTTGACCCAAGGTCTCCTCTGTTAACCAGCTTCTTCTGCTCTGTGTCCACAGCTCCTGTCTGGTGCAGCAGTGTAGCTATGGTTTATGCCCAGTCACTGAACACAGCTGGTGTTAAACCCTCCATTTATTCTCCATCCATCACGCATCAGATGCCCTTTAACTACTCAGAGAGGGAAAACTCCACTGTCCTGGCATCTTTACGCACCACTCCCCTCTGCAGCCTCGAGGGCTCGTCTCCCAGACGGTTAAATGGGACTGTCGCCTCCTACGAGCTGGTTCCAGGCGAGGTCGCCATCCTGGGCCTGGTGTTCGGCCTTCTCTGGCTGGTCTCTATCCTGGGAAATGCCCTGGTCTGCCTGGTGATCCACCGGAGCCGAAGGACTCAGTCCACTACCAACTACTTTGTGATGTCTATGGCCTGTGCTGATCTGCTGATGAGCCTGGGCTGCGCACCCTTTGTCCTGCTGCAAGTGGCGTCGGGGCGGTGGCCGCTGAGTGCCGCCGCCTGCAGGCTCATACGTTACCTGCAGCACCTGTGCCCCGGAGTGCAGGTCTACGTCCTGCTCTCCATCTCTGTGGACCGCTTCTACACGATTGTTTACCCCCTCAGCTTCAAAGTGTCTCGGGAGAAAGCCAAGAAGATGATCTTGGCCTCATGGCTGTTCGAAGCAGCCTTCGTCTCGCCCTGCCTCTTCTTCTATGGATCCTCGTCCATACACAGCAGTCATTGTGACTTCTTTCTTCCAGACAGCTGGGGCAGCATAGCCTACGCCACCATTCACCTCCTGTTTGGGTTTTTGCTCCCTGTGGCGCTGATTGTGTCGTTCTACCAGCGGGTGATCCGCTACATCTGGAGGATCAGTGCTGATGGCCACACGGTTCGCCGGACAATGAACATCGTCCCACGGACTAAAGTGAAGACCATCAAGATGTTCCTCATGCTCAATTCCGTTTTCTTCCTCACCTGGACGCCTTTCTACATCGCCCAGCTGTGGCATCCAAGCGAGTCGGACGGACCCAGCAGACAGGGGCTGCTCTTCTTCACAGCTATCGCGTGGATCTCCTTCAGCTCCACGGCGTCCAAACCGACCCTGTACTCTGTCTACAATGCGAACTTTAGGAGAGGCATGAGGGAGACCTTTTGCATGTCATCCATGAAATGTTACCGCAGTAACGCGTACACCATCACGGCAAGCTCTCGGATGGCTAAAAAGAACTACGTGGGTGTGGTGGAAATCCCAGTCCAAGCCAAGACACTTCCCAAAGACTCAGTGTATGAAACGTTTGATCGAGACGCGAAGGAGAAGAAGCTAGCCTGGCCCACAAACGCCAACCCGCCCAACACCTTTGTGTAAATGACAGATGCTGTGAGGTAGCTGAGGGCTAGCGGCTAGCTCTGAACCCTACACAAACAAACCACAGAAGTAGAATGTGTTCACTTTGTGCAAAGGGCTTTTTTCTGAACACAAAACCACACGTTTGTAACAGCCGACCTTTTCTACCTTAGAGCCGAACCATGAATTATTCTGTGCTGTGTTTTGCCACTGATGTATCAGATTTAATGTGTTTTGATGTCAGCTTGTTAGCTAGCTCACTGTAGTCTGTGGCCATCTCTCAGTGAACTGTTGTAGTTCATTCTTACCTGTAGACGCTGACGGTTGAGGCCATGTGTTCACACCAACACAATCTGCTCTGCTGCATTAACTGTGAGTGTGAGTTGACGAGCCAACGAAGCTGTAGAGCCCCAGGACCTTTACGGGAACTCACCTCCAAGTAGCAGCACAGTGAAGGTGAAAAGGTCAACCGTTACTTCACAGGGCCAAAGGATGACGATGATCAACTACAAATGAAGCCTGCAAAAGTTTTACGAACCTCCAAAACATCCACTATCACAAAAAACGTCATGGCACAAAGTGACACCAATGCTTCGAACTCAAAAGGCTCTAGATCATTGTGAGAGGAGCCATCGAATCTTCACAAAACAAGTTGAAGCACTGAAATGAGCACTAGGATCTAAACAGATTCACTGTTTTAACATGAAGCCTCCAAATCTGTCACAAATGTAGGTGAATCTGTGCCTCTGTCAGTGTTTCTACTCCATTCAGCCTCAGCTCTGTGTTGCTGTGTTTCCTGCCTCACTTCCTTCCACAGCCCCGATGCTACTGCTGTAATGGGTCGGGCTCTGCTCCTCGGGAGGAGAACAGTGCTGAGCCTCCTCCATCCAAAAGTCCAACTCTTCAGCTTCTGTAACCGGTTCTGATACTTTCAGCAGCACTTTGAATGTTTATTAAAGCCATGAAAGACCATGAATGTTGTTGTGTATCTGTGCCAGAGATGAGGATCCGATCACATTTAAAACCACTTCAAACAGAAACTATTATGCCTGTTTACTGTAGATAAACATCCTTCAGTCTTGGGTTATCAGTTTAATCCTTATTATCATTTCTTCGTTGTGCATTGAACAAACTCCAGCCTCTTCCACATTCACAGCTTCTGGGTTATTTATTTTCTTGTGTTTCGGTTAAGCTTTGCTCTTTGTTCCATTGGCGATTCGCATTCCGATCGACTGGTGGCAGTAACTCGACGTGACATCATTTTTTGCAGGCCAATGAAAATAGAATAAAAAAGTGACGGAAGTGACCTCAGCACCGGAAATAGGATGTAAACAAAGGCCAAAACGACGTTGGTTTTCGCCTTTGAGTTCTGTGTCTGTGGTTCTTGTTAGAGTTGAAAACATTTCTTTATAAAAAGGTGTTATCTCCTAATAGAACTGTTGGTTAACTATAGCCGAAGTGAGTTAGCAGCTAGCACGCTAGCGTTGACAAAAATGGACGAAAACAAGGTAAGATGATGAACAAATGTTAATTAACGGTACCTTTTATTTAAGTTACGGATCGTTACACAGTTCATAGTGTTAACAGCTGTCGTTACAGTAACTAATGAGCTTCCAAGGTTACTAGCTAAGTAGGCGTTAGTTGGTGGACGAAGCTAATTGTAGCTAGATTAGCTGCTAATGTTCTGTAAATACCAGAGCTGGTAAGTCACGTCCTCTTGTTCGAGTACTAACCCTAACTATAATATTGCTGTAGCCTCTCTCAGCTGTGCGTACTCTGCAGATGCTGCAAATGTTCTACTGTGGGAATCTGTCCCTGCAGCTTCTGTTGCCCATCGCCTCTCTGCAGTTTTTGTTTATTAAGAAAACTTTATTAATACCAGAGGAAAATGTATTTGCACACTATCATTGCTGTCACAGTCGGAGGTACACACAAGATGATAGGGACATAAAAATAAAAACACATCTAATTACTAGCTGAAGTTTAATAAACATGTTATTGCCAGATGAAGATCAACCCTTACAGACAGAGGAGGAGTTGTACAGACTGATGAGACCGGTAGGAAGGATCTCCGGTGTCGTTCTGTGGAGCACCTACTTATCAGCCTCTGGCTGAAGGTGCTCCTCTGTCCATCCACACACTGTGTAGGGGGTGGAGGTGTTGTCTAGGATAGAGATGAGTTGGACCAGCATCGTCCTCTCAGCTACAGCATGTAGGGGGTCCAGCTCCACCCCCAGAACAAAACCACCCCTCCTGATCAGTTTGTCCAGTCTGTTACTGTGACTTTACTTTTAATGTGTTTTTTTACCTTTGAACAGTTTGGTTTGCATTATTGAGCAAATATCTAAAATAAGTTGCATATTTTTTTCTGAAATGTACACATATATTGCATATAAAATTACACTAAAATCTAAAGGTAAAACATTACCATTCAAGGTCAAACATTGTATTTTTTTCTATACATTTGAATAACTAAAGTCTGTGTCTTTAGGTTGTTGTTTTGTTATTTGAGTTCAATTTGTGCACTGTTGTCAGATGGTTGCAGGGAAAGTGAAGAAGCCGGGAAAACGCGGTCGAAAACCTGCCAAAATAGATCTGAAGGCCAAACTGGAGCGAAGCCGGCAGAGCGCCAGAGAGTGCAGAGCAAGGAAGAAGCTGAGGTACCAGTACTTGGAGGAACTGGTTTCCAGTAAGGAGAGGGCCATCTGCGCCCTGCGTGAGGAGCTTGAGATGGTAAAGCTACTTCAATTCCAATTTAAGCCTACATAAGAAAACAGATTTGAGAATAAAGGTTTAGACATGAAAAGATCATCAGCACCTAAAAATACACTCAGTGTAACAAGTAAATGTATGACATATATAAGAAGTTGCTCTCACTACTTCCATCAGGGAATGTACCGTACGTACTATAGTTATGTTACAGCATCACAGATGTTGTGTTAATTTTCCTCAGGAATTTGTTATGTTTAAGTTTTACAGGCGACACACTTGAATAGTTTGTTTCTCACCTTGGAACTGTTGCAGGTTTATATTCATCCAGTCTGTGCTGCTGATGTATCAGTTGTTGGTGAAGTTCTTTGGTGATTTAATGGAAATTATGGAAATTTAGTTTTTAATATTCAACCATCGCACCTTGTTGTAAACCTGTAACAAACTTGATGTTTCCACCTCTAGTACAAACAGTGGTGTTCTGCCATGGACCAAGGGAAGATTCCCTCTGAGATTAAAGCCCTGCTTACCGGAGATGAACAGAAGATGCCTCAAGGTGGAAGCAGCACCAAGACATCCAAGAGCAACAAAAACAGTAGCAACGGTCAGACTTAGTCTGAACGAGGCTAAACACTGATGGGAACTTGCATGTAGCTACTCCTTTATCTAAAATCATGTGGTTAAGGGGTGTGTCAAAAATACACATGAAGATGCCTTCATCTAAGTGTTTCCTGGTTTCGGATTCCTCCTCCTAGGTGTTGGACTTTGTTTATGTCATCTGATTTATAACTGCCTCTGTGTGAAGATTTTAAGCCACACAGTAGAGTTAAGAAGAAATCCTGAAACAGCTTGGTAAAATTTAAAATGCACCAAAATAGCCAGTAGAAATCATTGTGTCGCTGGTGTCATTTTAGATGTCCGTAGGTTTAGTTTGGTCCTTTATAAATCTGTAGTTCTTGCTGTCAGTATTTACAGTATGTATAGATGCCCTCAGCTTTGGGCTAGATTTGGCTGGTGTACTGTGATAGTTTAGTGTGATTGTTGCTCTAAATTTAATTTACGGTATACACAGTTCCACCAAAATGAGTAGAGACATAATTTAAGGCTGAAAAGTCAGACAGACTCTGGCTAAAAGCTAAGACCCATGTTGTTATGGGGACAAAAGAACAACAAAATGTTCAGAAGGTCAAATTAAACATGAGGTTTACAGCAATTCGAGCCTGTCAATGAAAGTGCCTTCATCATTTCAAGTGTTACTTGTGCCGGTTTTAAACTGAGCTCAATTTTTTTTATTTTACAGAAATATTTTAAAAACACAACCACGACAGATAATAACAAAATCAATCAAATCAGTGGGAGCTAAAAAACTTTAAAACACAAATGCACTCTGCTGTAAAGTCTAAGGACCAGGAGTCATAATGTGCAGTGATGGCACTCACTATGTTTGGCATATGTTTGATATGTGTGCTTGAATTGTTTGATAGTGTTCTGACTTGATAATGTTGAGCTAATATTTGTGAATAACATGGCAATGATACATAAACACTTACTTTATATTTATATCTGCTCTTTTCTCTGCAGCATCGTTTCTAATATTGATTTAATTTCTGACCCAGTTTAAAGCTTTTTTATGGAGGTGATGAAAAGCCTCGTTAAATAACTGTGCACTTTCTTTTATTTGCCAGAAGCACTTTGTTAGAAGTTTGTATGTTTGTAATAGAAGGGTGACGCTTTGCAGTGAAATGTGAATCTTTTTGTTTTTGAAGCTAAATAAACATATTTGAGTCTGCACATCTGTATTGATCTATTTTTAGGTGTAGGTGATCAGCACTTTATGTATATTTGGTTGGATTATTTTATATCTGGAATGAAATGTGCTGAAAAAGACCGACACACTGTGTCTGACCTGATGCCACTGGTTGATGCTGCATGTGTCACAACAATCATACCTCATTGTATTTGCTGGTATTAAAGCAGACGGTGAACCTCCAGGATTCAACACATGCCTGTGTGACAAAACCGTCACGAACGTACGAAGCTCAGACACGTTTCCGTAATAAAGCGTTGTCCGTTAAAGGCCGCCGCTCTTTCTGTCGGCTCACAGCGACGCCGCTGCGCCTTTAAGCAGCCCGAGTCCGATGACGACACCGTCTTATTTTTATCGCGGTGACCTCATCGTTTATGGCAGCGGCAGCACAGAGTCTCCGCTTCTCTCTCAAGTCCAACTTTAGCGCCTCGGCTTTCTGTTTTTAACGAGGCTAAACTGGTACAACAAGTCAAAGTCCGTCTTTGGACCGGGCCTGGACGGATCAGGTGCTGTTTGGACTTTGACGTCGAGTTTTCAAACGGTAAGTTGAGCGAAAATTCTGGTTCAAAGTGGAAAGAGGTGAAGTTAACGGGGCCTAAAGTTCAGGTTCAGCCCCAGTGTCTGTCGAGGATCGATCCAGTAACGCGTGGGACTCGAAGTAGAACCGAGTTTGGGCCGTCCCGCTGGTTCTGTGTAGGGCCGCGGTCACTCGGTCCGAGGCGGCGAAACAAAATGTCAGAGACCCGCGCGCCAGCGTTCCGAGCAGAAAATGTCGACCCGAACCCGTTCTGTCCTCTGCCACCGAACTCCAGAAACACGGTCAGAACGGCCGGTACTTTGATAACTGTTAAACCCTGGTTATATGACACAGTCCAAATCGACGGAACCTCCTAAAAGTGAAGAGAATCACAGCAAAGCCAGCAAATGAGTCTAAAAAGCCTGGGTTTAAATGAGAACGTAGACTTGAACCCAATAGAAGTAAACCTGGTACCACGTAGAACCGAGCCAAAACGTCTTTAAAACGTCTAAACATTATGATCGTTAGTTCTAAATGTCACATTTGATCCTGAGGCCCAACAGCTTTAAAAGACTCATCAGTGTCTTTAAAGCCTGTAGCCGCTCACAGGCGTCGTCATGATCAGGCTCCAGCTTCTTTATATTATTACTTATATAGTAATAAACCAATTCCTTCATTATGACTGTCATAAGCCAAAGTAGTGTCTACTACTTGTCTACTAAATGTCTACTAAGCATTTCTATCAACTCACAAATGTTGAACCTTTATTTCGATCCTCATCTGTTTGTGTTTGCTGTAATTAAGTACTTGTAACATATATGTGTATGTTTTTATACAGTAAAACCCTTAAACATTAAACATTAAGGGGTTTCTAATCTTAGTAAACTGTAATGTAGCATAAACTTAATAAAAGTTCATAACATCTCAAGTTTTTTTTAATACTGTTATTTAGAATTTTAATGAACAAGGAAATAATGATCAATATTGTCAAAGTGCAAATTATGGCTTGATCCATTTTCCGTGTTTAAACTGTTCCATTCATGTTTAATAGAACTCTAACAGCTGTTTTATTGTGTTCGGCAATTTTGGTTTCACTGAGGAAGTTCTGAGAACTGGGGGCGTTCTACACAGTGAGGGAATTCAAAGGTCAGTGGAACCATTAACATCTGTGTGTAAACACAAGCGTGATGCAGATCAGCTGGGCTGCTGGCACACACCTGACTCTGCTGGGAAGCTTCTTAGTCCGTCCACTGATCCAGCAGGAAGTGAGGATCTGACGGTCTGATGAGCTGCAGGCGCCGTTCACACCGCTAACGGTACCACTGGTATCACTGGTACCACTGGCTTGCTGTGGGTCTTTATGACTTATGACATTTATTGGTTCTGTAGGTCTGTAAAGGTTCAGGCTCGTCCAGAAGCTCTTAATAATGGAACAATGCGAATAAAGCTCCGAAGGTCCAGTGTAAAACGACAGTTAGAAGCCATCTTGCTGTTGGACCACAGAGACGCCCATAGACCCCATAGACCACAATACCAAATAGACCACAGAGACCAAAGCGACCACAGAGACCCCAATGACCACAGAGACCTCATAGACCAGAGACTTCATGGACCCCATAGACCACAGAGACCTCATATTCCCCTAGATCACAAAGACACAGTAGACTACAGAGACCCCATAGAACACATACCCCCAGGGACCTCAGAGACCTCAGCTTTGTCTACTTCCGCTGGTTACAGAGCACCTGATCGTCTTCGTATTAGGTTCTGAAGTAATAAGCTGCTGCCAACGTGTCTGTCGGTCTAACATGATCCAGTTCCTCAACTCTGTTCAGCTCCAAGTTTTGCTGTGGACTCTAGAGCTGAGAAGTGTTTTATCAGAACTGAACAAGTGTGTCATGCTGTGACGACAGCTTCAGTCTCAGTTGACAGGTAGATGTTGGTCAAACGGAGGCTGATGCATTGTGGGTAAAGGGTAGATGAAAGGCATAGCCTCCTTTATAGGGCCACTAGACTCACATACAAACCAGACCCTGGTCTCTGGTGGCAGGTGTCCGGAACCCTGGTCTTGTTTTAGCTGTGTTTTAAATGTTGGTGTGGTTTATGCTCTAACTTCAGCCTGTCTGAGGTCAGAGGTGAAAGTCTGATCGGCTCCAGCTCAGGGTTTAACCTTTGGTCACAGTCGGCAGGGGGGAAGCAGGCAGCTCACCACCGATCCGGCCCAGAGCTTTTCGTCTAACTTCAGTGAACCCATTTTGTTACTTCTGTCTTGTTTCTGGTTTGTTTCTTTTCTTTTTTAATTTTGGATCCATGTGCTGTGCAATGTCCTCCCTGGACTCACCGTTTAACCTACATTTAGTTTCTGTGTGTATCTTGGTGTTTTTATTGTCACCCTTTGAAAATTAAATTATAAGAGAAGTTCATAGAGTCCAGATCCAGGAACAATTGGTCACAAAGTCTCTAAAGGTCTCTAAAGCTGAACTTCACCTTCATATTTAATAATAGACAGGGAACCAAGGTATGAGTGAACGCCTACATGATCCTATACAAGAGGAACGTATATAGTGAAGCTGGAACTTGTTGACTGTTCCTGGTTCTGGCTCAGTTCAGATGCAGTAGTGGCCTTTCTGAGTCCGAGCTGTGATGGCGTGGTGCTGTTCTGCTAGAAGTTGACCTGCACCTGCTGTTTGGACCCCCCTCATGAGTTTTGAGTTTATTGACACCCCCCCACCCCTCGCAGTGTAGTGAGCTGCCACACATGGAGGCGCCCGGGAGCTGTCTGGCTCAAGGACACACCTGGTATGTGACCTTTATCTGAATCAGAACCAGCACCGGGCAGAACCCTGGTCCTGCTCAGCAGCCAGCTCGTCCACTGCAGTGGAGACAATTGTTTCTCCAAATGCTGCTGCTTCATATCCTCAACCGCAGCCAACATAGGGTCGGTTTGGGTTCTGAAGGAACAGAACCATCCTCAGTATGGACCCCTGCTGTGTCAGATGACCCTGGTGTTGTCATACAGTTTACATGTGTAGCCACTATCACACGTGTCAAGCTCACCCTGTGTTTTACTTTGTGTGCGACAGGCTGACCCATTTCAGAATGACGACTGGCACCGACATGCACAAGGATTTGGCTCAGTCTGGGAGACAAGCTGCTTCGCTGACCTGAAGTCCAGTCGTCCTGACAGCCGGACCCTGACCCGCTCCGAGTCAGGACTGCAGAGGTTTCTCCCCCCTCTCGTTCTCTCTCCCCCCGTTCTCTCTCTCTCTCTGTCTTCTGGTGTCTCTCACCCTGGGGTTTTGGGCTGCCAAGCGCCATCAGGATGACATCACACTGGGCCAACACAATGGAGCTCTTCATCTACTAAGGTCCCTCACCAGGCTGCGTCACTGCACTGGATCTCCGGCCCAGGACTCCCACCAGAAGGAGGGGGAGGAGGCCCTGAAGCAGGCAGGGAGGGGGGTGGGGGTGGGAGGGAGGGAGGTAGGGGAGCAGTAGAAGGCCCTGACATGACCGAGCGTCCAGGCTACAGGTCTGGGTCCGGAATGCTAAGGCCCGGAGCCGTGCAGCCCATAGGGGCCGAGGCTCTGGTGGCAATGCTGGAGGGCAAACTGGACCGGGTGGTGCTGATCGATAGCCGGCCCTTCGTGGACTACAACGCCTCACACATCCTGGAGGCGGTGAACGTCAACTGCTCCAAGCTGATGAAGAGGAGGCTGCAGCAGGACAAAGTCCAGATCACTGAGCTGCTGCAGCACTCGGCCAAGAAGAAGGTAAACACAGAACCCAGATCCAGGTCCGCACTGTAGGACAAAACTTTAGCAATACAAATGAGAAACGTTCACACGAACCGTCATTACTCGTCTATAAGCAGAGAGAAGGGTTTTCCCAGTCTCTGCCGACGATGAAGGTGACGTCAGAGCACGATCCTGTCGCTCAGTCACGTTATGTGACGTCTTTTAAGCTTCATTTGCAGGAATCCTGTCCCTTTTTAAACAAGCTCTGAGCTCTCTGTTGTTTAGCGAAGGAGCCGAACCACCAACCTCAGCTCCAACCCTCCTCCAGTCTCACTGATCATCCTAAGCCTTTCCTTTGTGTCAAAGGAAATGAAATGTGTGATCAATCCTAATTATGTGACTAATCTGAGGCGTCTTTGTTCCAGTTGGAGTTGCAGGATGATCAGGAGGTTGTCGTTTATGATCAGAGCTCTTCGGACCCGGCCGCTCTCAGTTCCGAGTCCTTCCTCAGCGTCCTGCTGGTCAAACTGGAGCGGACACTGCCCTCTGTCCACCTGCTCACAGGTGAGTCCAGCAGAGCAGGTTGGCTGGTTCCTGGCTGCTACAGTTCTAAACATTGGCCCACCTTTAACAAACCTGTTGTACTAAGCGAGACAGGTGAACTTCAGTGGTTGATTAGTGACACATGGTTGATCACAAAAGGTGACGCTTCTTCCAGCACGTCTGTATAAAACGCTGTAACCTCAGCTCCCTAAAGGAAAAGATGTAGAAACAGCTGGATCCTAACAGATAATATTTATTACTTTAATGCTCATTCGTGACTTCAGCTGGTTCCACATGTTTAACAGTTAGTCACTCATTCATGACTTTAGCGTTATGTAACCATGATGTAATCCTGGACTCAACTCCACCCTCTTCTGAGCTTCCCAAAGCCAAAACAGGACCAGAACCTGCTGTCAGTCATTCAGAAATGGAACCAAACTACTTTTACCTTAGTTTGAAACTAAACGTTCAGAAAATAGTTAAATGTTGTTCATTTATTACATGATGAGACAGTAAAACAAAGACAGAAGCTTTACGGCGTCTTGTGTTTTGAACATTTCGCAGTTCAGCATTGTTGCAACCATAGCAAAGACCACCATGCACAGGTTCTCCCTGGAGCAGCCTCTGGTGGCAGGCATCTGCTGACGATGTCTGAACCCAGCGAGCAGAATCAGACAGATGGTACTTATCACTGACGCTCAGCTATTCACCTGGTATGTGCTCCTTCAGAGCTGAAAGAGGCTGTGGAGGCTCGTTGCCTAGCAACAACTCAGGAGGATGTAGCATGGAGCCAGTGTTGAAACTGTAAATGCATCCATGTTATTTGAACAGCTGTGAAGGAACATTCACTCAGCCTGGTGCTGAACTAAAGCACAACCTGTGTCTGATGGTTGGTCTCTTACTGGTTTTGGACCCAGCTGGGCCCCAGTCTATGTGTCTGTTCAGCTGATGTTGACTGTGGTTCTGGTTAGGAGGTCCTGTCTCATCTCCATTGATGTGTTCACTGCTCAGATCCAAGTCTCAAGTCAAGTCTATGTCACTGGATGAAGGTTTGGGTTCCTGTTGTTCTTCCAGGTGGGTTCGCTGAGTTCTCTCACCTCTTCCCTGGTCTGTGTGAGGGGAAGGCTACTCTGGTTCCTTCCTGTATCTCTCAGCCCTGTTTGCCCGTCACCAACATCGGGCCAACCCGCATCCTGCCGCACCTGTACCTGGGCTGCCAGCGAGACGTCCTCAATAAGGTGCTTGTTATTAACAGTGTGTTAGTGATGGTTAAAGACATCAAGCTCGATGTTATGATGTTAAAATATATGAGATATATGGTTTAATTTAATCTCATTATCAACTCTGATCTGTCCCACAAACTGTCATTTGAAATGAGTGAAACTCATGTGGTTTGTTAAAGATGAGCAGACGAGTCTGTATCTGACACTGACGTGTCTCTGATCAGGATCTGATGCAGCAGAATGACATCGCCTACGTCCTCAACGCCAGCAACACCTGCCCCAAACCAGACTTCATCCCAGAGTCCCACTTCCTGAGAGTCCCTGTCAACGACTCGTTCTGTGAGAAGATTCTGCCCTGGTTGGACCGATCCGTGGAGTTCATAGGTCAGACACAGTGGAACGCTCCTTTAACGTTGGGACACTCCAGCTGTTGTTCTCACTCCAGTCTGAACTTGTCTGTGTTCCAGAAAAGGCCAAAGCCTCCAACGCTCGGGTCCTGGTTCACTGTTTGGCTGGAATCTCCAGATCAGCTACCATTGCCATTGCCTACATCATGAAAAGGATGGACATGTCGCTGGACGAGGCATACAGGTCCGCTCAGCTCATACCAGCACCAAAGAGAAGCGTTTAGGAACAGATGAAATGTGACAGAAGCTAAAACCAGGAGGGTCAGGAATAAGAAATAAAATGTTCAAGCCTCACGTTGATCAATAACAAGTTCTTCTTCTGTCAGGTTTGTGAAGGAGAAGCGTCCGACCATCTCCCCCAACTTTAACTTCCTGGGTCAGCTGCTGGACTTTGAGAAGAAGCTAAAAAGTCCTCATGGTCCAGAGACTAAACTTAGGTCCCTCCACCTCCAGGATCTGAGCAGCGAGGCCTCCATTGAGGTGGATGAACAGGATGCTCTGGGCCCGGAGGCGCCCAGGGGTCCAGGCCTGGCGCTGCTGGAGCCTCTCACCCTGCCCTGTGTTCTGGCTGATGCCCCTGACGAGCGCCTGCTGGCCCAGGCTCTGAGCGGCCTGCAGCTCCCCGACGGAACCGAGGACAGCGCCAGGCTCAAACGCTCCTTCTCCCTGGACATCAAGTCGTATGGTGAGGGAGGCACCTCCGCCCACCGAGCCTTCGTCCCTAATGGCGGACCCGACTCTGCCGACTTCTACAAGGCGCCCGGATTTAAAGAGCCGACCAGTAAACCCTGCCAGTTCTCTCCGGTGGAGGAGGTTTCGGAACAGTCCACTCCAGAGCAGAGCCCCGATAAGGAGGAGGCTGAGGTACCAGAGCGGGCGCCACCGCCGGCCACCAGCAGCTACTCCAAACCTCGACCCACGGCTCCCGCTTGCTCACATCAGCTATACCGCAGCGGCAGCATGGAGGAGAACACCACCAGCTTCCTGTTCGGCCTGTCCCGGAGCCAGCAGCACCTGCCCAGACCAGGACCCGGCGGGGCCCTGAAAGGCTGGCACTCAGACCTCCTGCTGGGACCCTCGCTGGCCGGTGGCTGGTACCTCTCCTCCGACGCCACCCGCTTCTACTCCACCTCCATCCTGAGCGGCGGTGCCGGCTTCGCCGCATACAGCTGCAGCCAGGGCCTGGAGGCGGTGCGGCGGCGCAGCCGGCAGAGGACGAGCGACCGCGGAGACTCGAGGAGGAGCTGGCACGAAGAGAGCAGCTTCGAGAAGCAGCTGAAACGTCGCAGCTGCCAGATGGAGTTTGGAGACGGGATGACGGACAGCAGGTCCAGGGAGGAGCTGGGGAAGGTGGGCAGCCAGTCCAGCTTCTCTGGCAGCATGGAGGTCATCGAGGTTTCCTGAGAGACGAAGTAAAAACCGCTTCTGGAGAGGAGCCTGCAACACAATGAGCAGCACTGTTAGGATCCAGGATCCAGGGAGCTGGTACCAGTGGAACCACCGGAGATACTGACTTTGAAGTGCAGTCGTTACCGCTGGTTCTGCTGTAAGGTTCTGATGAACAAATAGGCAAACAAGTCCAGATGAGTGTGTGTGTGTGTGCGTGTGTGTGTGTGTGTGTGTGTGTGTGTGTGTGTGTGTGTGTGTGTGTGTGTGTGTGTGTGTGTGTGTGTGTGTGTGTGTGTGTCCACGTACAACATTTACCGTGAACCAAAGAACCTCTGTTCCAATGTGCTGACCGATCCAGAGCCATCGGCACCATAAGGGTTCTGTGGTTCTGAGCTGCTTCATTTCAGCCTTATAGTGTGAAATAAAACAGGAGCAGCTGTCTGTCAGACCCACTCATTACAGAACTGACCCAGATTCAACTCGGTGTCACTGACCTGTGAGTGTTGCTGCTTCTGAACGTGATGAAATAAGGACAAGCAACGTTTGAATGTGTCGTCTGGTTTGTGTGTTTCTGTGGATACTAAGCTGGAGGTGGAAGGTCTGGGTCTGAGCAGGACCTCATCATCAGAACCTTCACTGTGTTTTTTAGGTTTATGAAGATGCAGCAGAAACACTTGACGGCCGAAGCAACAGGATGGACAGTGTGAGTAGAACAGGCTGGGACTCCGACGGCTCAGTACCCGAGTCCAACACTCACCATCACAGACTCACGATTATTCTACACCGCTGTGATTTGGATTTGATTCAAAGTGTGTAAAGCAGTAAAAGACAAACCATGACTGGTCTCTGTTCAGTATTTCTCTTTAATGCAGCAGAACATGTCGTTTGGTCTTCATCTCCCATTATGAATCTGGGGTGTTTCTGTGGTTCAGATTAGGTTTAAAACCTTTAATCCCACATGGAATGTGCTTTTATCGAATAACTTTTCCACTGTGATGAACCAGTTCCAGTTAGTAAGCTACACAATTACTCTCCACACACATAATCTTGATCTGTGTCGATCTTCAGCAGCTTATAGTTAATGGTACAAGTTCATTTTACAGCAATTTATTGTTATATCAAACATCAGTTTGTGAAGCTACCCGATAGTAAACACTTCAAGGGGGTCCAGATGTGGACCCAGAACGACATCAGGCACAAAAATGATACATAACCGGTTAAAAATTCTAAGTCAGAGTGAAGCTTCGTCTGCTGAGTGACGGGGGCGTTGGTTAAAATTAGCTTTATTGATTCCATAGTGAGGAAGTTTAACTGTTCATCATCACTTTATATCAGATGAGACACTTGTCTGTCTTGTCCAAGTTTGTTGTGTAACGGTGAATCATGTTTGATAATGAAATCAGTCTTCACAATTACTTTGATACATTGTAAGTTATTGACTCAAATTTAAGCATAATAATAAGTTGTTTTGTGTGTTGAACAGCAGATGGCGCTGATTACATATATACCGACACCGAGGTTCCCTACATGTTGACTGGCAGGCTCCGTCTTCAAGTTACTTAAACTCAGCTTCTATTCATTTGAGGTTATGTGACACTAAGACTGCCGTAAAGTGCTGTAAAATACAGTCTGTCCAGATGTTCCACGTGTGCCTCATCAATAGGTTTCTGCATACGTTCACTTTATTTCATTAACAGATTTAAAATAGAAATAACCAGATGTCTGGGATAATATCATCCCATCGTACTTACATCAGGAATCTGGAGCTGATGCGATGAACGTTCAGTTACCAGCTCTGCGTTCATTGTACCGTAAAGTTTATTTTTAGTTGTAAAACTTGTGGTGCTCGTGTATTAACAGAAAACGGTAGGGTTAGTCACGTGGATGCGTGTGGGCGTGCCCAGGGTGCCTGGCCACCTGTCAGTCAGCGGTCAGGGTTCCCGCCCCACGGACGGTGGCTGTTGCTCATTTTCCACTTAATTCAAAGTCAAGTGCAGTTTAAACCGAGCGGAGCCGAGCCACCGAGGAACTAGTGGAACCGAACCAGTGTCGAATTTGAAGGAGCCGGTGACGTCCTGTCAGAAGGAGATAAACGTGCCATGTTTTTCTAACGTTAGTGGGCTCGTTGGATGAAACACCTGCAGGTAACGTCCAGACTCTTAATGACTGCGCCGAAAGAACTGCGGTTCCGACAGTTCGACATTAACGGACGTCCGTCAGTGATGGACCTCCGTTGAAGTCCGAATATGTAATGACGTTGACTCGAACAGAACCTGTAAAGCGAACCGGAGCAACACGATCTGCCCTTCGGCTCAGAACGTAGACCTGCGGAGAACCCGACCGGACTGCGTCGGGAAAAAGGAGATTCTAGCTGCTCTCTGGTGGTTTCGAACAATATCACGATATTCCTAAAGTAATCCCAGTGACAGAGCCGTTATGTTGATTCGGCCGCCGGTACCGGGCCACTAACTGCTCTGATGGCATCTCTAACGTTTCCTAACGTTACGTCGCGACGGGCGAAACCGAGCGACGTGAACTAAAGCCAAGTTTTCTGCATCACTTCTTTAAAAGCGACGTGAGTCCGCGGCGGAAACGTTCAATCCAGCTTCAAGAACAAGTTTTCCTAAATATGAGCAGTTGTTAACGGCCTATGGCTCATTTGCCTGCAGTTGGCTTATGACTGTAATTAAAATATTAATCGTGAAATACAACAGAATCAGCTGTGGCCCGGTACCGGGCGGCTGTTCCCGGTTGCCAGGGGTGACGAGGCGGCTTCCTATTGTTCTCGGCCCAGTTCCCGTTATCTTCGCCTTCAGCTGTCGTTCTTCACACGGCGGCTCCAATGTGGACCTTTTTTTTTAGCATCATGTTGGGGTGATAGAAGCGGGTTCTGAGGAGTAGATAGATAACGTTCTCCACCCAGACCTGGCTGCTGGATCAGTCCTGAGGATTAGTTTCTCATTTTTGCAGCTGAACAGAACCTTTGATCCATTTAAATGATGGATGCCCCTGTGGCCCTGGTTCTGTTGTGTTTTTATTGTATGTAGAGGTCAGTTCTCATCAGGTCCAGGAAACACTCTGTCTTGTTTAATTACTCCGTTTTTCTGTAGCTTTGTCCCCTGTAACCGTTTCCTGTTGGAGTCCGATAGCAGAGGATTAAAGTCCACAGCTGGTCCTGTTGTGGTCCTGAGGGGCCACATACTATTTCTAGATGTTTCTCAGGCTCTCTGCTCTGCAGTAACCCCCGAAGAACAAGCAAAACAAGTCTGCTCAATATCCAGACTTAAAAATGTTTGGTCCAGAAACAAGTTTTGTCCGGTGGTTGTACTGTACAAATGCAGCACAGTGGAAATAATAACATTAGTTCCAGGAGGCTCTGCAGCTGTAACTGTTTGGCTGGTGGAGCAGGTTCTGTGCAGATGTGGATGCAGCTGTTACTGACGGTGTGACCGTGTTCGTCGGTGCAGTACCAGTAGCGCCTCCGTCTCCGTGTCACTGGGCGTCTCCTGGGAGCCCTGTTGTTTGTACGTGACACTGGTCACCGTGGCGACGGGGTGATGTAACCGTACCTGCCAGGTGTTTCTGTGATCTTTGGAAGAAGGCGGCGTGGGATTGAAACTGGAGCCCACGCGGACTCCAGTTTCAGACTGAAACTCAATAGACTTTATTTACTTTTTAGCGACTTTGCTTTAGTTCACTGGTTCATCCTGTAACTACCACGTTGACCTATCTGGTCTGATTCTGTGACTGTTGGTATTTACTGCTACTTGCTGTGATGAGGCTCAGCAGGTGGTAGCTGTCAGCTGGAGCACAGCTCCAACTCCACCTCCAACCACTCATCAATTAGTGGCTTAGGCAGCAGAACAAGCTGCTGCAGCAAATCCTGGACCTGCACAGACCCGGATCCTCTGTAATCTGTGCCACATGAACCAGAGCTTGTCAGACGCTGTGGAGTCAGGGCAGGTTTGTCCTGAAGGACCTCTGGACCGTTCCACAGGTAGGCTCTGTGTTAGCAGTGTGGGTCACAGTCCGTCTGCTGTTCTCTGGACCTTATCTGGCTTCAATCCTGGAAGAGCTAAAGGCTGTGATTGAGGTTTATTATTGAGAATCTGCTGATATTGAATCTGATTTGTTTGTGAAGTCTGGGCCCCTGCTGCAGAAGCTCTGGCTGCAGGAGGTGTCCAGCTGGAGGTTCTGGAGCCTTACGCCGTGTGAGACCTGTCTCCTGCGTCACAGACATAAACCTGTGAATGTGTGGCGTCGGATGCTTGTTTCATATCCGCTCCAGTAACGGCGCGGTGCCAGAGTCTGGATCTCATGTATGCCGCTGAAGACCGGGCCGCAGGTCTCAGTCCTGTCCTCTGCGTGAACAGATGAAGCTAATTCAGCAGACTGTGACTTCAGCACTTGCAGCATTACACTGGATTATGCCTGCACTGTAACGTGCTGCTTGTTGGACCGTTTGTGATCAGCTCAGATGGTGAACATGTGCTGCAGGATTAAAGTCAATACTATGGATTAATCACAGCCAGAGGTGATGAAAGTCAGTCAGTAATCTGGACGAATCAAACCCACAACAGTTATATGCAGCGGTGATGTTACAGATAATAAACCGGTATGAAGTAGAGACGCTGGACCAGCTGATCTGAAACATCTCGGGTGAACAGTCAAAGCAAAACGGAGCCGCACACCGACGTGTGCTGATGATTCCTTCCTCAGTTCATCAGGATGTAGGTTACACTGAGACAAATGAGAACCTGTCCCAGCAGAACCGCTTGGCCTCGATCAGGCTACAGAATCAATCCACTCGTCTCATTGCTCATTATCTGTGACCCGGAGCAGAGCACCAGTACCAAGTGATCTGTAGTGAAGCGTGGTGATGGGCATTACTCGTTCTTACTGGAAAAGACTCACAATAAAACTGTCCTTGAGTGGATTTCACACATGAGCACTTTGTTTGTGGTTGGTTTGTTGATAAGTCTTCTAGAGTTTCTTGAAACAATGTCGAATCGTTGGCTTCTGGTCTAATGATGGGACATATTCCACGTACTTGTACTGGTCAGATTATCAGGAACCTCTGATCCTGGTGTGTGTTGCACTGGTTGCCTCCCAGTACCTGGATGCTGGGATTAGCTCCAATGCAAAGCTTCTTGCTAATCTTCTTTCCGTTCCTCTGTGGACAGAGACTCTGCTGCAGTGCTGCAGTTAATCTGAGCGTGATGTGAATAAATGTGATCTGCACGTCTGCTGCTCATACATACTGTAGCTGGTAGCACGCCGCTGACCTCCAGCCTGAGCCCAGCTCAGTAGCCACAGGTGACACCAGCTTACAGACAGCTGGATCAGAGGTTCTGGCTTTGTGTGATGCTGCAGTTGTGACTGATTAACTTTTTAAACAGCAGTTAGACTTTAATGGTTAGTTTGGACTAAAGGAATTTGATCATCTGTCCCGTTGACCTTCTGGTCTTTAAGGTCCAGTGGTTCTGTTGGGTACATGCAGGGTCCATCAGCCACATTAGCACCACCTGGTTTAAGCAAAAGCCTACATGTAATGTAGCAGGTGTTTTGTGTCAATCTGAGGCCTTTCCTGGTCCAGGACCCTCGGTGCCACCCACCATGTCATAATGATGACAGCAGTAAAGCTGCTAGTCTGTCATCTCAAGATTTACACAAGGACAGTAGAAGAGTTAACTGCGTCCCACCTCCTAAATAGCAGCAGATCTGGAGTCAGTGTTAGCTCACTGCAGATGGCGAGCTCTGGTTGCTATGGGAACGTCTCTGCGCGTATTAACAGTCAAACCTTCATGGGCCCAGGCTGGTGGTTGGTTCCAGGAACTGTAAAAGGTTTTGTGTAAACTGCTGCTGTTGTGCTCTGTTCACCATTTCTGTGACCTTTGACCTCCAAAAACAGGCCAGTGTGCTGCTATGAGCGTCATGTTGTTACTGAAAGCAGCGAGCACTCAATATATGAGGTTCCTGCCTTCATCTTTGCTGCTGGAGCTCTGGGACGAGTCAGTGATTTGATCACACTGATGATCTAATTGTGCAGCTTCACGTTGTCTCCAGATAAAGCAGGAAGTAGAGAACTGTGACGCCTCAGACTAACCTTTGACCTCTGCAGTGTTCATGTTTGAATAGAGCTGTGTGTCCTGGGGCTCAGCCAACTGTACAGTGATAAGCGTGGTGTCCTGCATCTGTTGGTGGGCTGATAACTCTCCGCCAGAGCATCACGCACGTTTCTCATTGTGAGGGGTCAGTGGGAGGAAGCTCCAGCGTTTTTATCGCTGACCCAATGAGCCCAGTCCTGATGATTCATCTGTGTTATTGTTCCCTCCTGGAGGCAAACGGATGAGTTAGCTGACACCTCCAGGTTTACTTAGTGTGTGTACTAGATGCAGATAAGACTGTTTGACATGCAACCAGCTGTCTTTAGGAATCAGGGTCAGATAATGGGACAGAAAATGTGTCACAGCTCATTTCAGGATCCTGTGTCAGATCAATAAAACTGATTGAATTCTGTATTGACGTGGTTTGTTAGGAATGAATGTGTGAGTACCTCCATGTGACGGATCCAATAACCAGGAAGAGAGAGCAAACAGCAATGCTAGGCTCTGTCTAAACCTGAGGCACTTTAATGGGATTATGATGTCTTGGGCTAACACAGGTCTTTCCTGGCTCTGTGGTCAGCAGCTCCAGACTGGTGGACGTCACATTTAGAAGCTGATAGTCATCGGTCCCTGAATGTGGCCTCTCCGGTCTCCCAGCGCTGTCGTGTTGTAGTTATGGACACTGAATCTGGGAAAAGTAATCACAGACCTTGCAGCAGCGCGAACAGAGTTTGCTCGTATTCTTTTTCAGCCTGGGATGTGTCAGTCTCTCTCTGCTCACATGAAGCTGTAACAATGAAAGTTAACTCTGAGCTGCAGCTGCAGTTAAGAGATGTTCTAAACACTGGGTAATAATGTGAAACTGACCATCACATTTGTGTGTTTGTTTTCAGTCGACTGACCTCTGCAAAGCAGAATGAATGGATACGAAGCTCCGGCTCTGGCCTCCGGGATCTTTGGCTCGTACAACTCCCACATCAAGTCAGTTCACACACAGACTTCTAAGGAGACACCAGCTGATGAGCCACAAACATTATTGTGTAATTCCTGAAAGTAGATGTTTAGATGAAGCTAAGTGAAGGTTGACTCAGGTTATGATTCCCTGAACACATCACAGCAGGTTGTGCTAAATGAGACTGAGGCCGTTTGTTACATTGCTCATGTCGTCATCATCAGTCACAGAATGTGTGACTGAGACCGGAGCTGTAGGCTCACAGTTCGAGGACACCTGCTGGTCTGAGATCAGCTCTTAGTAAGCTATGAAATAATGGTAGAACTTAAGAACAACAGAGCATGATGTGGGCACTAGAAAACAGTAGTGTTTGTTTTGAACTCCTTTGAAACACCTTTGCTCTAGTCACTAGTCTGTAACTGACTTCATAAAATTGAGGTTAATTTGATGTGGACCTCCCTCTGTGCGTCTCTCCCCCAGTGGCCACGGCTCTCATTCTCCTGAGCCTCCTAAAAATAAAGCCAAGTCTGGTGCCAAAGCTCTTTATGGTGAGTAGCTGCTTCACTTCCACCGTTCATGTCTGCTGTTGGTTCAGTGTGATGTCATCGTCTGGGTCCCAGTGTTCATGTGTCGGTCCTCACATGTCCTGTGTCTCCTGTGTCCAAAAACAGGATCTGATGACATTTATTTCCTCCGCTCCTCATCCAAACACGCAAAGAAAAGTCAAAGTGAGCTGAGTGTGTTCAACAGCCTTGGTCTCGTTTCTGCACTTGGCTGTAAACAGCACAGTTATAGCCACATTATCATGATGCCTCAGGGCTCAAACCATTAAAAAGAGCAGCTTCAGCTAAACACGACAGTCGTCCAGCCGCAGCGAGCCACTGCAGGAACGGGACCAACGCCTGGGCTGATGCTGAAGCATTCACTGTCTTCATGTACGTGGTCCCAGATCAGCCATGAAGCGGATCTGGGACTGTTTTCAGGCAGATGTTTTGACCTTTGCACCAAGCACATAAGAGAGAGGAGCCGCTGATTTACTGAGCGACAGACCAGCAACGGGTTCTGAGCTTCATTCTCCAGCAGATTGTTGTGTTCACTCGTTCTACTGTTGTGTGCAGAATCAAGTAACCGTGCAATTTGATCACGTAGGTCACTTTAATGTTTACTCGGACAAATGGAGCCACAGCTTCAGTAAGTAGACTGAACCTTTACCTGCAGTCCCGTGTCCCTGGTTCAAACCATCTGCCCACTGACGTCCTGCTTCTAAAGGCCCAACTGAATGACTGTTATCCTGCAGCTGCATTGACTCCAAAAACAGAAATCAATTTAAGATCAGTGTTTGAGCTGCAGCTTTGTCATTTCAGCTGGGCTTTGGAATGTTATAGAGTCTGTTCCTTCACTTTCTTTATCCCTGACTGCTGTTTGTATTCAGTTCAGTCCATCCAGGAAACAGCACCATCAAGTCTGGTTAAAAAGTGTAAAGGGATGATTTTAATCAAACAATGTTTAGCACATAATTTAACATAAGTTCCTGGAAAGACTGAATGAATTAATCTCTTATTTTACATGAAAAGGTTTTAATGGCTTTTCTCTTGTGATAGAACAAAGAAAACATTACACAAAAACCAGCATCAACAGCCTGACGGACACGTCACAGTACCACGTGGAGGTGAGCTCCCAGAACAGAGATCAGGACCCTGGTCAGAACCCTCCCAGTGGGTTCAGTTTACTGCTGATGACGGTTTAGGTTCTGAACAAATGAACGTACTGCCAGAAAAGCATGTTATAAACAAACTGTGCTGTTGTTTCCTGAACAGCATCTCACCACGTTTGTGTTGGACCGTAAGGACGGGTTGATCACCGTGGACGATGGCATCAGGCGCCTGCGTCTGCTGGATGCTAAAGGGAAGGTGTGGACTCAGGAGATGCTGCTGCAGGTGGAGGAGAAAAGTGTCACCCTCATCGATCAGGAGACCAAAGTGAGCCGAACACAAACTCCCTCAGCTTTTCTCCAGGCCGTGAGTTCATCTGACGTGGCCGCCTTGTTTTTTTCAGAACGACTTGGAGAACTTCCCCATCGGGATCATTCAGCACTGTCAGGCAGTGATGAATGCCTGCAACTATGACTCCATCCTAGCTCTGGTGTGTAAGGAGTCGGGTCAGACCAAACCGGACCTCCACCTCTTCCAGTGTGACCACATCAAGGTAAACACTAGGAGTATGATGGAGCCCAGTGGAGCAGCTTCCATCCTTATCTGTCCTTATGTGTTAATAAAGCCTGATGCTTTGGTGATGCCTGTTGTGTTTGCCATCAGGCGAGTCTGATTCACGCAGACATAGAAAGTGCCATGATTGATGCCAAAGGAGGCAAAGTGAAGAAAAGACCAGAGGCGCTGAAGTAAGAACTAACATCTTTTGACAGCTTCATGCTTGTTGCAGCTGATCGGTCTGCCCGTCTGCCTGCCTGACTGCCCCGCCAACCCGTCTGCCCATCCGCCTGCCTGCCTGTCTACCCATCCGTCTGCACATCTGTCTGCCTGCCTGCCTGCCTGCCTCTCTGCCTGACTGCCTACCCATCTGTTTCTGCCCACCCGCCCGTCTGTGTCTGCCTGCCTTTCTGCCCACCTGCCTTAATGCCCACCTGTCTTCCTGCCCGCTTATCTGTCTGTCCGTTTGCCTGTCTGTCTGTCTGCCTGCCTTTCCATCTGCCTGCCTGCTGCTTTGCCCGCCCATCTACCTGTCTGCCTGCCTTACTGTCCGTGTTCCTGCCCGCCTGGCCCTCTGCCCACCTGTCTTCCTCTCTGCAGGATGATCCTGAAGAGTGATGGGGCCATCCCTCCTCCCCCTGCCGCTCCTGCCCCCGAGCCCCCAGCACCGTCAGGTCAGGTGGACGTGAAGAGCCGGGTGGCTGCCTGGTCGGCCTGGACCAACGAACAGCAGGACTGTGAGTGAAACATAATGATCCACCCATGTTACCTGAAACCTAATATTTGTCTGACCTGAATAACATGCTGACGTCTGAGTCGACCTCTTCCCCCAGAGTTTAGAATAAAAGTCTCTGAAAGCTTCTGTCACATGATCTGCTCAACAAACCAGTCAGAGTGTAAACATTAACCCACAATTCACTGAATCCAGAACCATAGCTCCTTGTCTCAACATTTCAGGTTCACATTTGGTTATTGGCAGGTTTATTAGATGAACGATGTGAACAGAGGAACATGTCAGGAGGCAACATGATTTGAAATAATAATGAACGCTGAGAACTAGAATCACTGGCCAACGGATCAAACAGAGGACACATTGGTTCTAGTTCACAGATCTGAAGACGTTAATGTTATTGTGCGTCAGCAGATGAGAAGCAGGGACTGACGTCGGAAGAGGAGGGGCCTGTGGAGATGACAGCAGCCAGAGTGGATCGAGACGTGGTGAGTGTGCCCCGTCTTCAGAGCCAGTGGCCTCAGGTCCTACAGGAGGTCACTGGCCCAGATGTTTCACAAGAAAGGATCTGACCCAGAGCCTGTGTTCCTGAATGCAGAACCAAGACCAATCAAACACATCTCACAGTGAACAACTAAGTTCAGTTTCTGGATCAACTAGAGGATTTTTCCAGAACATTTTTTATGTATTTTGTCAGACTCCAACAATTAGATCTTGTCCCTGACTGGGCTCAGGACCTATAAGTTAGAACTTTAGGGCTGTGTTATGTTGAATGTGTTGTTGTGGAGCAGTTTACTGACCTGAGAGCAGCTGCAGCCTAAAACCCAACAGTTTTAATCTGAAATTTGCTTCAATCCTTCAGCAGCGTGGGAAGCTGCTGGCACCGTGTTGCTTCAGTTTAATCATTAGTCAGTAAATCAGTCCTGAGTAAATGTCAGAGAGGACAAGCTGTAGGTGAAATGCTCAGACCTTCACATGTTTGTTCACGTGTTTTATTCCTGTAGCAAATCCTGAACCACATCCTGGACGACATTGAGTTTTTTGTCACCAAACTTCAGAAGGCTGCAGAAGCTTTTAACGAGCTCTCCAAAAGGAAGAAGACCAAGAAGGGCAAGAAGAAAGGGCCGGGAGGTGAGGACTGGGTCTGTGGAACCCACCTGCCTCCTTGTGGCAGCTCCCCTTAAATGAGTGCATGCGCTGTGCTTCCTTTCCACCAGAGGGCGTCCTGACGCTGCGCTCCAAACCTCCCGGGGAGGAGGACTTTGTGGACTGTCTGCAGAAGTTCAAACACGCCTTCAACCAGCTGGTAGAAAGAACGGATGCTCATGCTCACACCAATAAACATGTGATTCGCCTGTGTCACAGTTTTGCTCTGGTCTGCAGGGCAAACTGAAGGACCTCATCCAGAACCCCAGCGCCGTGGATCTGGTTCACTTCCTTTTCTCTCCACTCCGGATGGTCAGTGACTCGCAGAGTTATATGCTGGTTCAGGTGCTGACACAAGCTCTGACGCGGACTCTTTGCTGCAGGTGATCCAGGCGTCGGGCAGCGTAGACCTGGCCCGCAGCGTTGTGGTTCCTCTGCTGAGCAGGGAGGCCATCGACTTCCTCCACGCCTCAGGGACGGCTGAGGAGAGACACCTGTGGGTGACTCTGGGGGACGGCTGGACCAAGTGCAGGTGAGATGTGCAGCAGCAGCAGCAGGTGGTGGATGTGGCTTCACGTGGCTAAAGGCTGCTGTCGGACTCGTCCAGGTTGGAGTGGCCCAAGGACCACTACTTTCCTCCCTGTGTCCTGAGGTTCCGTGATGGCTGGGAGCCGCCTGCGTTGGCGGCGCCAACCCTGAGTCGGGACCAGGAGCTGACCCAGCTGGCTGAGACCCTGGCCCATGCTGACATTCAGAGACAAGAGGAGTTAAAGGTCAGACTGGCCTCCAACACCCGTACATGGTTATGAATGAAAGAGTGATGACGGTGTTTCTTTGCAGATCTTCCCTCCGGCTGATGGGTACGCTCTCACCAACACCGACTACAAACGCATGCAGATCCTGGATCAGGACTCGGCCGTGGCAGCATTTAAACAGGCCGTCAGCTGCCGTGTAGACCGGTAACTAAGCCCTGAAGAACTGGTCCCAGCTGGAATCTGTGTTTACATCACCGATTAATTGATGCATGTGTCTTTTTTTAACTGAAGTCTTTTTCATCTTTTTCTGTTTGTCTCGTTGTGGTAATGGTGTAAAACTAAGGAGACTTTCTCTGGTGTTTCTCCTTTAGCTGATTTCTGATCTGCATTTAATTAAACACTTAAACTTTCTTCTTTGTAATCAAATTCCAAGTTGGGACATTTCTCCATGGCTGAAGTTCATCCTGTTATTATTGAGCCAAGTCAAGCTTAGCTTATTAGTTAATCATTAGAATTCTTGAATTATTTTCATGGATGTAGGAACATTAATATCTCAACCCCACCATTCCAAAGCTCATTTCCTCCATCTTACCTAATGTCTTTTAAATTGGATTGTGATGTTTCAGAAGCTTTGATGTCGACGGCAGAGGCCAAACTAAACTGTTTGCCAAATCTAAATATGACTTTGTGGCGAGAAACAACACAGAGCTGTCAGTTGTCAAAGACGAAGTGGTGGAGGTAGGTTCTGTACGGTACTGGTTCTGTTTGAGTGTAATCACCATAAGTTTTTCACTCCCCTCAGCAGTCAGTCAAAGTCTTCTTGTAAACAACACATGGCTTGTATCTATGGTAGTAGGACCGGCCCGTGTCTCCAGGTTCTGATCAATGTGATGAACACTCGTCTGTCAGGTGCTCGACGACAGGAAGCAGTGGTGGAAGGTCAGGAACGGTTCTGGGGCATCCGGCTACGTGCCCAACAACATCCTGGACAGCACCAAAGCCGTGGACATCACAGGCCGAGGAGAGCCCATCTACAGCCACACTATCCAGGTCAGAACCGGTCCAGTGGTCACTGCATTACGTCAGGGATGAACAGAATGTAGTGTTATTATAAATGACCGCGTCTCTAGGAACCAAATGTTCCAAAACAAAATGATGCTTTTAAGTTAAGAATGACTCTGTACTCCGCAGTAGTACCTCTGCCACTACTGCAGACATGTACCACCGTGTACTTTTAAACAGGAGCTGATCACCAATAAGTAAACGTCTTCACGTCTCTGTGTCTCACTGTCTCATTGCCGCTGTCTCATTGTTCTAATGTTAAAGCTCATGATGCCAAAGCGGGAGTTTGAGTTGTTTAAGGTAGGACCATGGTTGCGTGTTCATTAGCTGCACGTTGTTTGCTGTGGATCTTAAAGGAACAGTGTGGTGTTGTGTGAATGTGGACAGAGCAGAACAGAACCTCTGATGGTTCTTGACCCAGATGTCAGTCTGCTGCTGTGTGGAGTGATAGACTGAGACCCAGCAGATGATTGCGCCTCTGTAGTGTAGGTTTCCCTCAGTGAATCTGTTCACGTGAACAGGAACTCATCCTCCATCTCATCATGTTTCATTCTATGTTGGCAGCAACTACTTGGAGAGTTGAATGAGGTAAACACAGACACAAATGTCACATTTGGACAGTGTTCAGTCTTTGGACAGTTTTCATCATAACCTCATTAGAAGTCTGTGAGAATCATAAGCCAGCACTGGCCGTTTGATTCATTCATGGACACAATGAAAACTGTCCAAATCCTTGTGTCCAGTTCTGTCCTCACCACCCGTCCCCTTCTGTGTCCTAGAAGCAGACCACCAGGACCGACTACGTGCCCAGTAAACCTGTGGTAACGCAGATGCCTCCAGCCCCGACGCCGCCTCCGGGCCCCACCGGACTCCCCACGCCGCCGCTGCCTCCTCCTGCTGCAGAACCTGCCAAAGCCTGTCAACCTGTCAGCCGCCAAAACAGCACCACGTCCAGCGACAACGGCAGTCAGAGGCCGGCAGTAGTCAACCGTGAGTCCCGCAGGAGGGAAAGCGTGCTCGTCTGTGTGCCGCTCCATTTCATGGCCGCTCTTCATGTGTGCAGGCAGGAAATCAAACATGGAGGAGGTTCAGGATGAGCTGATGCACAGACTGACTCTGGGCCGCAGCGCCCAGAAGAAGCTCCCAGCTCCTCCTCGCAGCAACAGCAGCCTGCTGTCCATCAGCATCACCTACGATTCGGCCCCTGATGAGGTCAAAGCCTGGCTGGAGGCCAAGGGCTTCAGCCCCGTGTGAGTCTGCGTGTGCTCCCGTCTAACAGTACAGTTACAGTGGGACTGTAGTTTAGAGCTGTCTCTACCAGCTTTAACGTGAAGACTTCCCGTTTCCTGTGTGCAGCACCATCACCAGCCTCGGCGTGCTGACTGGAGCTCAGCTCTTTTCCCTCAACAAGGAGGAGCTGAAGACGGTTTGTCCAGATGACGGCGCTCGAGTCTACAGCCAGGTGACGGTGCAGAAGGCGGCGCTCGAGGTGGGTGCTCACGTCCTCGCTGGAAATATTCCTCAGTGTGTGTGAAGCTGTGTTCAGGTGTTGGTTCCTGGTATGTTGTCGCATGGTCAGAGGAGCTCAGATCTATAAAGATATTACAGAAGCTTATTAATGAAGAACACACTGAAAGCAGCTGCTTCCTCTCAATGAGGGTCCAGAGGGATTGAGGCGTCTCTTTAGGTTTTACTGCTCCATTTTCCTTTGCTGTCACGTTTTGTAGTTTGTGTAGAACTTGAATGTAAATATGTAACTGTAAACGTAGAACAAGAGAGCGTCGGCAGGTCAGTTTTATCTGTGATGAATACACTGTTAAACATCAACACATTCTCTTATCCGTTTATTTCTGCACAGGACCTGATGTCCAGTGTCTGAACGAATGCTCCAACTAACCACCTAATGTAATTATGCATTTAGTGACTTTAACCCTAAAACACGGATGACCTGCAACTACACTTCCTCTGATAAGAGCCAGTTGACCTGATGACGTGCTAGATAGCCGTGTTAGCTGCTTTAGCGTGTGCTCTGGACACTCTGGAGGTCTGTTTAGTGAAGCCTTTATCACCCAACTCTGGCAAGGTCTGGTGTGTGGTGTGTGTCTCCACCTGCAGGTCTTCTTCTGACGCTCCTTTGATCTTCTGTTACCACGTTCGTTAAGGTATGAAGGTAAAACCAGTGTTCACTGCTTCCTTCTGGTGGTCAGATTCAATGGAGCCACTTTAAGACATCTCATTATTACCCAGATCCTGAGGACTCTGTTGTGACCAAGAGAACGTGGCTCATATTTGAACTAAACTTTATTGCCTGACTTGAGCAGGTTAACCACTGACTTGATCTTCTTTGCTTGACCCTTGCTGGTTTTGACTGAATAATTACTTCTATTCATTTTTTTTATATTTCTAATAATATCTTTGCAAGTTTGTGACCTTTAACGTTGGCCTTGTTGGTCAGTAGGTTGCCGTGGTGACCAGCAGTATTCTGAATCTGGCCGTCAGAAGGAGCCTTGGGTTTTGTTCGTAGCAGTAACTAAGGTAGCGCCGGTATTTGTCCCCCTGCTGTGGCTGTGTAGTGTGAGGCAACAACTCCTAACAACTCCATGAATTAACCAGATCCTCTTGACCTTTGACCTTTACCTGTCTGCAGCCCCCCATCCCCCCACATAGAGCGCAGCATGTACACCGATCTGTGGCTGGAATGAAACCTTAACGAACAGTGTTGGCTTACTTTTGAGGACCTTTTTGCAAATCTCCATATCAATATTTTATTTCTTCTAAAAAACAATTTCTTAACATTATGAAAAACTGGAACCGTGGTTGTACAAATCTGACTTCTCCTCCATCATAAAGCATCTTTTTGTGTGCAGCTGGTTCCACAAAGATGAGAGCTGACATCTAAAAAAGCTAAAAACGTGAAAGTTAACATGAACTAATGCTAAGACAAATTTCTTTTTCTCCATAAATGGGACTTATAATTGCATTAAAGAAATGGTTCCAGGTGTTTGTCTACATCCAGGTTTTAAGTTGTGATGCATTTTCTCATTCATTCAGTCCAGGAAGGACGTTTTGTTTGTTGTGTGCGCGAATCCAGTCCAGCAGATCTTTTACCCAGCATGCCTCCTGATTCACACTGCAGGTTTTCATGCTCGTGCTCTTTCCAGCTTGCAGCAGCAGTCACCGCAGGCTTCCTGAGGTTTGTTAAGGCCCCTGGCTGAGTTTGCATGGAGTTAAGGAAAGTGAAGTAGAGCTGATCTCTAATTATCTGTTATTCGCTTCTTACATCACCCCCTTGCTTTCAAATGGCTCAGGTGTTTTCAGTCAGACGGGACAAAGCATCTTGGCGATAAAGATTCAATCAACTGATCAAGTCCAGCCTCACTGACTGAACACACCTGATCCTGTTCCAGTCAGAAGACCAGGGTTGGACACACCTGGCCTCTGTAATGAGAGCTGGTGGTAATGAAGCTAAGGAAGAAGCCCAGACACACGTGATCCAGGACTAAACCCATGAGCAGAGCCAGCGCCTCCAGGTCGTGACCGACCAGAGGATCAGTAGATTGTTGTCGGCTTCAGAGGCAGAAAGAGATGAAGGCGAGACTCTCAGGAGGCTGTCATGACCCACATGTCCCTGTGCTGTTTGGTGGGGAACCAGAGAGGAACACGGGTTGGAGTAAAGCAGCTGTAATAGACCCACTGCCGTGCTGCTTCATGACTTGTCTTCAGGAAAACTGCTTTTACTTTATTATGTCTCCGTTCAATATGAAGCAAACACATCATTCAGCACCAGTAATTAGTGCTAGTATGAATTAGTTAGTGATTTGAAGTTATCTATCTAAGCGGTTGTGGGGCTGTTGAAGGTCATGCAGAGGCCTGAGAGTCTCCCAGTCTGTGCTGGTTCAGCGTCCCGTTCTAACCTCCGTTTATGTCCTTCTCTCTGCAGAAGAGTTCAGGCTCTGAGCTGCAGGAGATCATGAGGCGGCGGCAGGAGAAACTGGCAGCCAGCACCTGTGACTCAGGGGTGGAGTCTTTTGATGAGGGCAGCACCCACTGAGTTCCATGTGGCTTCCCCTGTGCTTCTCTCTTCGCTGTCTTTGCTTTCCCCGCTGTTTCCTCGCACTCAGGCGGCGGCCGACCGGGCCCAGTTCGTGGAGATCATGCGGCGCAGGCAGGAACTCCTCAGCTCGTCCCCATAACCATAACTACAAGCGGCACCGAGCATTCTGCCACGATTGCCTGACGTTCGCCTGAACACTTTGGGACTGGGTGTTACTCTGTGACATTGTCTTTGTAGATGTGAAGAAAAGCTGCTCAGTAGCTCGTGCTCCAAAGCCTCTCAGTATTAGAGCAGCTGCTAGTTCCGGTGCAGTCTGTGCTCATGTCTGGAAACCCCTGCAGCACACACCACAACATCTAAAGTCAGATTCCAGCTGTGATCCGTTGTTTTCCTTGGTGAGCGAAGGCAGTTGTGGTCCAGATGACACTTCAAACCTGAAGCGCCTCAGCTGCTGTATGAAAACCCTGAATAACATGAATAGACTCGTAACGTTCTGTGGATGTTCTGTAGCACTTTGATGCTGTCACGCTGCCATGAACCCTTTCAGAACCCGCAAACCGGGCCATTGTACAGATACATAAGGTGAACGTCCACAATGTTATTGTAGAAAAAAATTAAGGAAGGTAATTTATAATAAATGTAAATGTCAGCTTTGGCCAAGAGATTAATCTAATCTTATCAGGATGTAACATTTTTATTCATGGATGCACACAAATGTTATGTTTATACATATTTCAACATCGTGCTCAGAGTTGGACTGAAACCATCGGATTTATTCTGGCTCATTGGAACCGAGTGATGACTGTGGAGCTGTGTTCTGACCCAAACCTGTTCCAGTACAGCTTTATTCAACCACAACAACCTGTCAGTGCATCTGCTCCCACCTCCTCCTGGTTTGCTGTAACAGTCGTCTGGTCCTGGAAGGCCTTCTAAGGGATGAACGGTGGCAGCAGCTGATTGAGGAACATGAATGTAATGTGAGCTTTAGCGCTTCAGGCCGCGTGTTAGTTCGTGCTGGACACGAACTCAACCAATCAATGAAGAAAAGGCTGAAACACTCACAAACCGGATCAAAGGCCTGCTCTGTCCTACGTGGGAAACCTGCCACTGACCCAGGATCTGGTTTTGCCACTAATAAACTGTTTCTCAGTTGATTCCAATCATTTAAAGATGAGCCTGAAGCTGATTAGTCTGTGATCACAGTAATGTTACTGTAAGTAGGTAGTGAACTATACACGAGTAGAAGCCAATTAAAGAAATGTTAGACATTTACTGTCTGCACGCATTTATACATGTGAAGAGTTCATGGTGCCTTCTCCATATAAACTGCTTTTTCTGCAATAAAACATTTACATTATTACATTGAGTGATGTCTTCATTTTCCTCCTGACGTGGATGACGTCAGAGGCTGGTTAGCGTGTTTCACTTTTATGGGTTGAGGCCAGGGTAAAATAAAACTGATTTTAATTCGAATTCATTATAAACTAGCATCATAACGTTCCTCCAGCTTCATTGGAGCATCATCGTCCTCCATTCCGGCGGGAACAGCAGTTCGGCTAATATTGGACCTTGTAGGTGAATCAAAGGTGGGTAAGTTTCCATAACTTCTGGTTTAAAATCTTGTTCGTGAAATAAATACAAACCTTTTCAGCTTTTAAAGCAAACTGGCTAACTAACAACAATAACAACATTAGCGCGTTGTCTCTTAAGGAGCTAACAAAGCTAATGTTAAAGAAGCTAATGCTCACTTTATTTAATAAAATAAAAGAAGTAAATGCGACATAGGGTCCGAGCTGTTTGTGTTTCGGAACACGAGTATGATGAGCAGAACTAAACAGAACCGCTACATATGTGTCATTTATATCTTGTACATGATGCATCTCGGTTGTTTTCGTGCTGTGGTTCTTGGTGGGTCCGGGTCCCGGTCCGCCCGCTGTAGGACCTGCTGGTGCCCGTCATTTATGGGGGTCCAACAGCACCTTCAACTCTGTGCACGTCCCTGTGGTTGGGTCAAATGATTTCACTGTTTGAACTACACCGTCTGTTTGTCCATGCTGTGACGCGGCGGCGGAGGAGGAGGAGGAGGAGGAGGAAGGGGGGGTCTGTGTCTCCGTGCAGCCTCCGGAGCTCAGGGCGGGGCCACGGCGCGCAGCAGCAGCAGCTTCATCACCGACACCGACCTCCTGCTCGTCTCCAGGCCGCGGCATGGACCCGGGAGTCCGGCCTGTTTCCCCTCAATCACAACGGGTCCGGTTCGAGCTGCGGCTTATTCGGGGGACAATACCAGTACCGGTGGAGAGGATGAAGGTGGTCTACGGTTGAAGCTGCGGAGCGGAGACAAACCGTGCGCGGAGCGGGAGCATCGCGCTCCGACGCACCAGAAAATCGCCATTGTTCGGATGCGCAGAGCCTCAGAGGAAACAGCCGGAGTCCAGAGAGAGAGATCGTCCGAGAAGCACCATGTTCCCCCCGCGGCTCTTGCTGGCGCTGTGTCTGCGCTGGCTCGTCCAGGTAGGGACGCGTATTTTGGGCTAAATCCTGGGAAGAGCCGCCGCTGCGCCTGTGTGGAGTCTCCGAAGCAGCAGCAGCAGCTTGTGACGCTTTGTTCTGTGCACACAGCGCAGATGACCCGGTTCGATAGAGCTAGAAATTCTGCAGGATGGACGGAGCCGCGTGAGATGGACGCGCTGTGGCGGCGCAGGTCCGGTTGAGGCAGCGGCAGCAGAAAGTGGGTCAGTGGCTCGTGCATGTCTGAGCATCACGCAGGCCGCAGACAGCTGCTGCCCCGCACGGTGCACAGGTGCGACGCCCTGCGCTGCTGCTGCTGCTGCTGCTGCGGCTTCAGTCCGGTTCTGCAGTCTTTAGGTTCTGGTTCACTGGTCCGTGATCCATTCTCTCCGACGCAGGCGCTCGGTCCATCTGCAGTGTTTAGTCATGGCTCCAACCTTCAGCTGATTTCGTTTTTTAAGTGCTTGTGTAAATGATAAATGCTTAAAACTGAGGATCGAGCTTTTGTCAGATTTATTCATTAATCAGTGCTTAAAAACACAGAGCCCCGGTTTGGGGGAGGGGGGAGGGGGTCAGGTCCTAGTGAGGAGATTCAGGAAAAATTCAGGTTCTGTTCGCTCCCGCTTTAAGGATGAGCTCCGACCTGCAGGGATCCAGGGGTGCCGCTGTTCCTTCATCATAACTTGGGTGTGAAGTGAACTGTCTGAACCGAACCGCTGGATTCTCATCTGGCCTGTTCCCTCCTTGCTCTCTCATGGTTATCATGCTCTTATCCTATACAGTTACTACAGTATGTGTGTTGTTTTGGCCCAACACTGAGCCTACTTACGTAAACCATTTATCTCACCTGTCTTACTTACTACAATAAGTTTCAGTATCTGACATTATGTTATTTTTCTGTCCTTTCGCCCTGAACTCCGATTCACCCCTATCTGGCTTAGCGTTCCTTCCCCTTTGACAAGCAAGATGCCAGTGATGCAGGTGCAGAATATCAACACTCCCACCATAGCAATAGAGCGAGAAAATGCAGACAATTGGATTGGACCAAAGAAACATTCCAAAGGGCCAGAGAGGAGGACAAAAAGGCAGAGACAACCTGAGGATTTCGTAATCCTCCCTTGCGGTGTATGTTCTGATCTCCCCAACTGGTATTTTTGATTTGCTTTCCTCATTATTTTTATTTTTATTACAATAAATTGCACAAAAGGACAACTCTCTCATCTGCCTTAAATTTTCACGACAGGCACAGAAGCTGAAGTGAGGTCTGAGTTGTACAGAGGGGCTCTCCAGTCTGCTGGTTACTTTTATCTGATGGGTCCACTTTCCAATTTCCTCTGTTTTATCTGCGCTTCAGTGATGTGGTTTATTAAAGTGAGGATTCTGATCCTCCTCCTGGTTTCCTCCTGTTGCTCACTCTTGTTTCCACAATTTTTCTCTTGTGCAGCCGGAGCAGATCTGGTTTCATGTGAGATGTTTGTGATTTGAATCATTTTAAAAATAGAAACTAAAGGCTTGCTAAGGTTTAACTGTGGCAGCACCAGCCTGGTTTAGTGTTGTTCACCATGTAGCTTACATGGCGCCCGTCTGTCCCATGGGACATGAACGCAGCACTGCTCCTCATCTTGGTTCTTCTGCAGTTTGAAACACAAAAATCTAAAATCAGTTTCTTTGTTTCTGACATTGATGAACGCATAGCAGTAAAATGATTGTGTGATCTCGGATTGGTTTCCATGGTGATTAGTGTGTTAACAATCTTATTGGCATCATCAGCCCAGATTTTATGCCTTTGTACTGAAATCAGAGAACGTCATTAAACATCCAGGACCAAAGTTCCAGCAGCGCGGACCTGCAGCTGATGACTCAGGCGTAACTGAGTGAGAGAAGCCAGCACATCCAGAAATGTGCAGCTGAGAGACATGAAGGAACAAATAACAGCCCAGGGGACGTGTCATAGCAAACCTCAGATCCTCAGAGCGCTTTTTACCGTCCTGTGTGTAAACACAGTTTGAAGCTGTGTTTTAATGTTGGTTGTTTGTCTCCAGATGCTGTACGTTTACCTGCTGTGACATGAACCCGTATGTCTGATCCAGTCCATACTGTCTGACTTAGTTTTTGGGACGGACAGGCCTCAGAGGCTTTCTCTGTGCTTCAGCAGTGGGACTGCCAGCTGCTGCCACGTTTGGGGAATATAAACCTTTTTTGAAGGTTTGGGGTTTTTACTGGTTCAGTAAAACTTCCTGGTTTGTGTGACAAAGTCTGTCCAGCTCTGCATTACCACACCACAGCTTTATCTCCCAGCTTCAGGTTCTGATGATCCCTCTGTCTGGTCTGTGGTGACCTGTTTGGGCTCATTATCCGCCTGGCACTCACAGAAAGGACTGAAGGTCTCCAGCGTGGCAGGAGCTCAGCGCTCTGGCTCTGAATGAAAGACAACACTCACATAATGAGTTCAAACCATGATCCAAACATTTAGAAATGTGTTTATAGAAAATGCCTGAAACCATAAATAACAACGGAGACTTAGCATCAGCCATACTAGGAAGACAGGAAGTAACGGCCAACGCCACGTGTTGTAAATGAAGGGACAGAGGGTTGAGGTTGGGTCGTTAGGCCCCGAATGCAGGTTACTGACTGGTAGGAGGGTCCTGATGAAGCTGGTACCGACGAGCTGCAGGTTTCCTGTCATCGGGGGAAGCAGCTATTGTTAAGGTGGTGGAAGCTGCTGCTCTTTGTTTACTGAGATTAAATTCAGCGGCGGGGGTGGGGGCTGTCACAGCAGCAGGTTTACTTTAATTATCTCCCTGTTTGTATTCATTAAAAGCTGAGAAGGAGGAGCAGCAGCAGGAGCATCCTCAGGAATCTGCAGCTTCAGTTTCGTGCTCGTCACATTAGCCTCAGATTGTCAGAGCGCCCTCCTGCAGCAGTTCCTGTGTCTGAGCATGGAGCTCCTGCTGAGGACGCTGCTTGACCACATGGAGATTCTCCTGATGATGATCATGATGATAAGGATGATTCTGCCTCGGTTTTGACACTTGTATTGAAGCAACGCTCAAAGGCTCATTGTGGAGGTGAACAAATGCCAGCATGCACCTTTGTTCCAGGGTCATTGATCGTACCTGCAGCTCGTGATCAGCTCACACCGCATTCATCATGGCTTTATTCACGTTTGGGGATCAGACCTGACACTCGTCACTCGTCACGTTGCAGCAGAGCAGTTGTTCATCAGTCGTTTTGTGAGAGTGTGAAGCTTTTATTCCGACAGATTTTATACAGTGCTCAGTGCTAAGAGGCTTAGTGCAGGATTAGGAACCCACTTCTTTACGTTACAGATGTTGGAGCTGCTATCTTCACACAAACATCGTCAGCTGTCACACAACCTCTGATTTCAGTCTTCTGGTTCTGTGACTAAAACATAAACATGGAATCAGTTTAGTGACGTGAGAGAACATTTTGCAGAAGCACTTTAAATCTTTTCAGGCCAACTCTGTGTCTTTGATGGGAAATTGAAAAACAAAAGTTACATTAGTCCATCGTTTCTCCTGGCGCTGTTTGTAAATAGAGGAGGAAGCTGCTGTCAATCACGATGCTCCTCCCACTGAGTAAAGCCTGGATTGAGTTGAGCTGCTGCTGTAGCGTCAGCGGTCCCGTCCCGGTTGGAGCTGTCAGGTCCATCCCTCCCACACACAAGAAAGAGAAGCTCTGGAGGTTTGCATGATAATGTTGGCAGCTGCCTGAGGGTGACGCCTCCTGACCCCGGCGTCCACGGCTCATTCAGGGGGTCACAGACTCCAGTCATTGAGCAGCTCGGCTCCGTGAACGGCGCCTGTGTGCTGCTTCTGGGTCTGTGCCGAGCACGTGTGTGTCCAGCGGCGTTGCTCCTGTCAGGACCAAGATTCCTCACACTGTGTAGATGTTGTTTCATTTTCACTCCCTGCTCTGAATTGAGCCACTGTTCAATGCTCTGACGTCATGTAAGGCGTGTTAATAAGCTGACCGCTGTTCAGCTCTCAGTGAACATCACAGTGCATGTTTCAGCGCACGTGGACGATGTGTGTTAAACCAGAAGGTTTGTGATCTTTATGAATCTCTGCATTGTAAACATCTCTACCAGTGTTTCATATCAGTGTATTTAATTAATGGTAAGGTTTTCTGTAAATACACATGATTAGCATTCAGGCTGTGCTGCCCCGAGGCTCTGCTCCGTGTCCATGGTAATCCTACATTCAGACATAATGAGACTCTCCTCCCACCTCAAATGTGTCTCCGCTTTCATCACTGTTGCCATGGCAACCACAGACCGGCAACAAATTAAATGAATCAAGTAAATCTGGGTAGAACCTAGTGAAGGACTGTTGTTAAAACATGTTGCATGTTCACAGCCTAATAACTACAAGTAGGAGGACAAACCTGTCCCACTACCAGCCAGGAGCTACACCACCTCCTAAACCCTGGAGTGTTTAGATTCAGTTGAGGAGCTCGAGGAAGGAGCAGTAAAACTAATGTCTCACGTTTACTGTGACTCATGCTGTGAATCATGTAAGAGGTGGTTCTACCCTGCCTGAGGTTCCTTCTCTGTGAACAGAAGCAGATTCCCAACTGAGGGATTAGTTTGATTTTGGCTTGTTACTCCAGTAGCCTTTAGACAAACTTGGTCTCTCCAGTATCTAACCCGATGCAGTGGGAGGTCGCCCTTTGAAAGGCCAGCAGGGTAAAGAACAAAGCATCTGATGATGACAGGTCGGGTTCTGGTTCTGGTTTTGGACCGCAGGCCAACAAGCTGGGTTTTAGACTGTGAGAGCAGCATCAGGGAACATCCTGAGTAAAACAAGCTGCTTGTGTTTAGAATAATGCACTGATTCATGTGATTCGGGTTAAAACTGATGATCCCAGTTAAACGGGTCATTGGTTTCTTTGACCTCTTTCCTGATTTTCTTCACTGTGTCCCGAACACAGAACTTCCTTTACGAAAAGAAAGATCTGCTTCATGTGTTGGCAGCGCTCAAGTATTTTTATTTCCATTTCTTTGAGGTCAGATCAGGCACCGCTGTTCATCCCATGGGGCGAAGAATAAAGGGGAAACTCGCTAACCAGCATCTGTGTTGTGTTCTAGCTGCCGCCAGGGCCACTGGAGAACACCTCATGTTCAGGTTAATGACCTGGTTCTGGTTCTTCCTCAGTGCAGCAGATGTAGGTCCTAAACTCAGCAGAAGGATAGACAAAGCATGTTGATGGTACTGACAGTCCCTGGGAAATGATGCTCAGAACCATGATGTACAGTGGTTTCAGCTGAGCCCAAAACCTGGAGGTGAAGGAAGCCACGGTACTGACCCCAGATCAGCTGGTCATCTTGGAGAAGCTGCCATGCATCCAGATAGCTGACTCCTGGAACGTTATTACAGTCGTTTAAATTGAGTGCTTCGCCTGCTTGAGCTTCTGTAGCTTAAAGTCCCAGTCCAGTGAGGCCGACTGGTGCTGACCCGCTGGCTGGTGCCGAAGGGGTTAAATACAGCGGTGTTCCAGTCAGTGTTGAGTTGTCGTCAACTGAAGACCTTATTTACTGTACTGGCGTCTGGTTGTGGTTTCTGTCTTCAAGCTATTACTGATGATTAACGATGATTAAATGAAAGTTGAGGTGTCTATTGACTGAATATCTTTGTGTTCCTGCTCTTCCAGAGTACGTCGGCGTTCCACGTGTCCCTGAATGACGACGGTCTGATTGTGGCAAGCCTCGAGCGTTCGGACCTGCAGGACAACGCTACGACCTACGCCGCCCACATCTCTGGAGAACCTCGACTGATCCTGGTTCCGTTCGTCAACGCTAGCGAGCCTCTGCTGATCAACACGTCGTTTCATGGCCTCTGCTACACGGTGGGGCTGCTGGTTAAACTGGGGCAGACCTGGTCCAGACCCATAAAGACGGTACCAGTCCTCACAAGTAAGACTTTTTTTTATAAAGGCCTTGTTTTAAAGTTTGTAGCAACATGTAAAGTTTGAAGCTCAGTTAACGTTTCTTAACTTTGTAGGTTTTATTAGTTCAGTTGTTATTGTGACGTGTCCTCAGAGCCGCTTCCTGTCCGGGCTGTTCAAATATCGGACTACAAAGAGTCTCCAGAAACTGGTGTGGTGTTTGAAATTGACACTGCTGCTAGAAACGTCTTTAGCAGAGTCAACATTACGTTCACCGAGGGACAGGAGCGACGCTCGATGCTTTACAAAGGTCAGACAGGTTCCTGGACTGGTAGTGACCCATGATTGAGACCTGTTTGTGTAGTTACCGCTAGTTTGATGTGTTAATGGATTCTCTACTTACAGAAAAGCCACAGTTTGTTTCATTGAGCTTGAATTAAGTTTTCTTTAATACGTTTGTTGGTAGATTTCTACAAAGGGAAGACTGTGTTCAAGCACTGGCTGCCAGGGGTGTGTTACCGGAACATCACCTTCCAGCTGATCTCAGAGGCCACCGTGTACCAGACTGCCCTGGTGTCACAAAGCGATGTCACACACGCCCCCGTCCACCACAGGACTGGTAAGCAGCTCCATCACTACAACACGAGCCATGAGTCAGACATCGGCAGTGATCAGTAGTAAGTGTAAACAGCTTCCCTGATATTTATGGTTTGTGAAATGCCAGCCTCTCAGCGGAGGATCATTATAGCAGCAGCAGATTAATCAGAGCTCAGACTCTCAGCCAACAGCCTCCTGCTGTGTCTCTTCTGCATCATTGATGTGATAGACATGATCTAAATGCTTCATTACCGTCTTCAGGCCTCTCCATGATGATTAATGAGCTCAGTGAGTGAGCGGCATTTCCGGAAACATCCCTCCCTTTAGACTCACGAAGGACTGAGCTGCAGCTCAAAGCCAAACTCAAGTTGTCAGTTCCACTGTTTCAGGATGAGGTTAACAAATGGCTTTCGCTGTTTCTCCCTCACAGTGCCCTACCCTCCTCTCAACATCTCACGTAAGATTGTCCACCTGAGTCAGGGATCAGTCCCAGGCGAAGCCCCCAATGTCCCCCCAGCACAGAACGGTCGACTCGGTTCCCGCTGGGCCCGCGACGTCCCGCTGATGGAGGAGCAGGAGGTAGAGGAGATGCAGCCTGAAGAGGGGAATACCTCTGAAGAGACGCTTGGACCTGCCACCCTGCCGCCCTTTGCCCCAACACAGAACCTGATCGAGGCTCCGACCACTGACCTGACCAGCCCTCCGTCCACAGAGGCTGAGAGCTACTGGTTGGACCCCACGACGACGTCGCCGGCCAACAGAGACGAGGAGTTTGTTAACGCTGTGGTGTCAGAGTACGAGGACTCCAACGAGCCGGGTTCAGCCATGGGTCTGCCTGCCGAAGCCTTTGTTCAGCCCACCAGACTACCCCCCATCCTGCTGGAGCTGCGCTGGCTTCCGCCCAGACCCCCCACTAGCTACGACGGCTTCAACATCTACATCTACAGAGACGGTACACGAGCAAATAATAATAAATAATAATAAATAAGGTTCTGTGTAACATTACTATTGGAAGTAGTTCAAATAATTTGAGGTTTTTACATATTTTTCTTTAGGTAACTCCACAGAAACAGCAACAGTGGACGAAAACACTCACGAGTTCTTCACAGAGTTAACTGAACCAGGATCGTACAGAGTCCAAGTCAGCACACTGAGCTCATCTGGAGAGTGTGAGGCCAGAGAGAGCTCGGCCAACACGGGCTTCAGCTTCTACCTCAGTACGTACGGATCGTAAAGTAATGATCTAAAGTTTAAGCTAATGCTGATGTTGCAAGTAAAAAATAAAGATGAAGATGACAGTTCAGTCATGGATCAGCAGCCCTACGGCCATGTTCTGGATAATAATCAGTGTTTTGTACCAGGTCCGGGTGGAGAACTGTTGGAGGAACTGCGCGAGCGTCCTCAGGCCGTCAGCGTCCGCCTGCTGGACTCCAGCACTGCCGCCGTCTCCTGGGCCCCGTCCTCTGAGGACCACAACGGCAGCGTGGTGTCAGTGGTTTCTACTACCTGCCTGAAGCCCAGCCTGAGCCAGAGGATGGAGAACATGTACTGCAGCGAGGTACTGACAGTGTGCCCTAGTCATCGTGAGTCGTGGTAGGAAGAGGCCAAGGGGGAAGGACCGATCATTAAAATGACATAAAAAACAACCCAGTGGACCCTTTGATATCGTCAATGGTGCCGAGGTTTAGCACCGACAGTAGCTTAACGTCTCGTTGCCTTGTGTGTCACTTCACCTCTGCTCCCCTTTGTGCTAATGGCGTCTGTAATAAGAGTTGATTATGAATCCTCAATATTGGAACCCAGAGCAGGTAGACAGGCCCCTTTGTACAGGTATTAATTTAAATTCCCTAACACCAGCAGGTGGAGTCACACAGTCACAGCGTTTACAACTGTTTAGAGATATGAATAAAGTACGAGTGGAATCTTTGTTTTTTGTATTTTACAGGAAAACTCGACGAGCGACCTCATCACGAACCTGACGCCTGGGGCCCAGTACCGGGTGGTGGTCTATCACACCAATGGGCCCCTGATCAGTCCTGCCTCTGAACCCGTTATCATCGATATAGGTCAGAGCACGATAATAAGTTGGATTCACAGGTGTTAATGCGTCAAAAGACTCGTCACTCAATGATACAAATCTTGTACTGATCAAACAATTATTCAGCTCTAAATTCTTTCATTCACATGCAAATGAAACATGCTCCATAACATCGCTATAGGGTTTCCTTGACTTCTTCTTGATTGTTGATCCCCCTAAATGTGATGATGTAGTAAAGGCCGTATCCTGTGCTCTCAGAGCCCACAGGTGTCAGGGAGCTGACCGTTTACCCCCTGAGTCCCACGGCAGTGATCCTGAGCTGGCAGCGTCCGTACCACGTGGCCTTCAGGAAATACGTCCTGCAGACCTTCTTCTTTAACCCGGTCACGCTGGCCTCGGAGTGGACCACGTACTACGAGATCGCAGCCACGGCCTCTGTGGTGGCGTCAGTGGTAACGATCAGTCATCACGAGTCACTTCAGAACCATCACTGCAGAAATAAAAGTTTGTTTTGTTCAGCGAGATAATTTAGATATGTATTATTTGAAATTTAAACAGTTTTTTATAGATTATAAACCAAACTGACTCGAGCGTCACTGCCATTAAACTATTAGTGTTTACCTTTTGTACAAAGGCGTTTCCTCACCGTGACCTCATGTAGAAATGTCTGGCTTTCACAAATCCCATGACCTGACCCACACAAACCCAGATTCACCAGGATCAGAGGTGTTCAGAGAACCTGTCTCCTGTTTCTTCAGAGAGTGACAGACCTGCTGCCCGCCTGGTATTATAACTTCCGTGTTTCCATGGTAACGTGGGGCGACCCGCCGCTCAGCTGCTGTGATAGCTCGACTGTGAGCTTCGTTACAGGTGATTATTCATCAATCTGTGTCTGTACTTCGGGTTTTTAATAAGTGATGGCAAACAGTGTTGATCACATCTCTACCTGGACGTCTCCAGCTCCTGAAGCTCCTCACATCACCTCGGTGGATTATTCTCACGGCGTTTTGTACGTGCGGTGGACGTACGGTGAGCTATTCATCGACCTGTCACACTCCAGGATGCTGCACTGGCAGGTTGTTGCTGTGGGGAAGAAAGGCCCAGAGAAGAGCTACTCCATCGATGTAAGTGTTGCTAACCCACCTGATGCGTGGACGCTGTCAGTCCTGCAGACGGATCCATCAGCTGCTCTTTCTGGTTCCGTTGTTGTGGAGGAGTAGGGGCCTGTTTCCACCACCGATCTGTGAACAGCTGTGAAGACTTGGCTTAAAGCATTAACTAAACGTGTTTGTTTTAGGTGACTCGGAACGTGATGCGAGCCAGCCTTCCTCTGCCTCCAGGTGACATCTACAACCTGACCGTGACGGCCTGCACCGAGCGCAGCAGGAACACCTCCATGCCCAACATCATCAAACTGGGTTAGAACCCACACACTCCACATGTTCAGCCCCCTAATCCACACCATCCAATGGTGTGGATTAGGTGTCCTGATCACGAGAAGCAACACGTCTTTTGGTAGTTGGTTTGAACGAGGCTTTAACTTGTGGATCAGAACCACAATTCTGTGTTTATGCCATACTCCAAACGTGTGTTTTTGCACTTGAAAAAGCTCAGTCTGATCTTTGATCAGTGCAGCAGGTTCCCATTGCATACTGCTCCCGTTACCATGATAATCTGAACAATGTTGAATCCAGGAAAATGTCTCCCTCTTTTGGGCGACACTAGTCTGGAACGTGCGCTACAGCTTATTATGCTGTGCTGTTTCACTTCCTTTTCCGAGCGCGCTGAAGTATTTTAGTCGTCAAAGGAAGCTCGTTTTCAGAGCTCTGTGCTCCACCTGCTGCCTTTCTGTCTCAGTCAGTCTCTGACGGTGTTGTCCCTCACAGAGCCGGCTCCTCCCAGGTCTCTGTACGCTGTGAACGCCACTCACTCGTCTGTGACTCTGCTGTGGACTGAGGAGGGGGTGGTCGACTACTACCAGGTCCTCTGCAAAGCCAGCAAGGAGTTGAAGGTACGGCTGCTGTCAAACCGTTTACAGGCTACGTATGTAACTATTGAAGGAGCGCGTTCAGTCAAATCTTTATTGACTACTCATTCAGTGGCTGAAACATGGCTGACCTAGAACCAAACAATGACAAAAACGGCAGAGTTAGAAAGTTGAGAAATACAGTAAATTAGACAAAGTCAGACCTGATGTGCTAAAGCACAAACCAAGACTGGGAATAATACAAATATTTAAATCTAAAGGCAACTAAATAGGTAGAACTGAATTCAGAAATGTAGAAAGTGACAGCAAAACATATGGACGAGCCATCCTGACCCTACATCCCACAGGACCATGAGGTTTCAGCTGCATTAAGTCCCACAAGGTACTGATCCTGAGAATGTTTGTGTAGTCAGCAATTATCAGTCTGATATGAAACAGTGGGAAGATACAAACAGCGCTGACCACAGTACGCTGCTGTCACTTTCCTTCTTCACAACCACCATAGCTCAACAGCATGCTTCAGCTTCCATCTGAAAGGATCCATCAGATCTGACCAGAAGGTAAAACGCTTCAAGAGGTCAAGGCGGGTCCAGCTGCTGCAGGACAGAGTCTCTCAGTTTCACATGAAGCATTAATGTCAATGTGGAGCTCACTAGTGATTTCATTAACAGGTTCACCAGGACCTTGGCTATTTCTTGACATTGCTTTCGAGGGAACGTTTGTGGTGTCAGGATTCGATGATTGATGTTGCCTTTCTGTCTTTCAGGCTCCGGAGCCCCACACGGCCCACTCTCACGTGTTCACAGTTTCTGGTTTGATGCCCTTGTCCACCTACAACTGCACCGTGACCAGCTTCAGCTACAGCACCCCCAGCAAACCTGCTCACATTTCCATCACCACCATTGGTGGGTTACGTGTCTGTGGGGGAATGAATGAGGAGACGCCACAGTGTCACAGAAGCTTCATACAGTTTCTCGAGATATTTTGGGAATGATTCTGATCAGTGGTGGTCGATTTATGTGGCTTTTTATCTTTAAAGACTTCACAAATGAAAGAACTATGTTTGTTTACAGCCAAAGAGATGAACCCGAGTGTAGCGGCCATCTCGGCTCTGGCTGTCCTCAGCATCCTGCTGGTGGCTCTGCTGGTTCTGTTCCTGCTTGTTCTACGGAAGAAGCACCTGCAGATGACCAGGTGGGCTCTCGCCTGTCAAACACGCTCCTGCAAACCTAATGTGTTGGTTTAATCACTGGTTGGTTTGGTGCATGTTATCAGCCGGCCTCTGCTTGGAGGGTTGCTCCTCACTTCTTCTGCTTTTAATGAGCTTGTGGTTTTAAACTCCGAAATAACATCACTGAATAATGAGCTTCCTGTTGGTGTGAGGCCGACCATCATGAAGGCTGGTGTTTTCGTCTGATTCAGCCTAAAACAATTGAACCCTTATCAGGTGTAATCTGTTTATTTACAGGACTAATATACAATACATATTCAGTCTAAAGACACTGCTCCTATTTAGAATATGTCACTATGTTTAGAAGGAGATCTTCTATTCCAGTCTTTTCCTTGCAGACTATTACATATTTAACAAGTGAGTTGTTGATTTCACAGGTTTCTGTTCTCTCTGTTCATACTTCATAGCTCACTTCCTCCTTTTAGTGTTTAATCATCAAATATTTTGACTTCCCCAAACTAAACTGGACTTTTCTCACTGTGTTTTTCCACAAACTGCCAAGAAAAAGCAGGTTTTCTGTTTTCCTGCACAAATTTGTTATGAAGCGGGATCAGCTCAGTAACATACCAGATGTCTGATGGTCAGTCAGCCTTAGGATAGGACTTTATTTACCCTACAATGGGGAAATTATAAGCAGCAGCAACTTGACAGGAACTTTGTCAGTATTTTACAGACAAAAAGGAAAGAAACAAACAAAGATAGACATAGACAGACATAAAACATTGATAAACTGTTCAACATAAGCAGTAAAAGATTCTATAAGTAGAGGTAAAGGTCAAAATATTCATTAAAATAATAAATACAGAATTAATACAGTGTCATTTCATGTATGTAAGAGTTGGATAAAAGCCTAATTCAAAAGCTTGTTTTTGAACCTGCTCTTTGCAGCCTCAGGTCTTTCAGCTGTTCTATAGAAACCATAGAGCCGAAAGAGTCCTACCAGAAAACCTGAGGCTCCTATGAGTATCTCTGATAAGGAACTAGGGCTAAAATCATGAAGAATCTCAGTCAGTTCAAACACAGGCAGCCAGTGGAGTGTTCTCAGCTGACCAGAAAGAGGAACATCTGGGATGCGGTTCCAGCTCACATTCAGGACATTTACATCATCAGTACTTGGCTGTTAAATATGTCACCTTTCTCTTTCAGAGAGTGTGGAGCAGAAACCTTTGTCAATTTCACCTCGTTTGAAAGAGATGGAAAATTACCCTACAACTGGTAGGTTCCCACTGTTTCCCTTTAAATGTCATGTGAGTTCTGTTTATTGAGCAGCCCTGACACCCGGGTGGAGTCGTAGTGTTTGGAAGGAGCTGGTGCAGGCAAATGAGGGAAGGACCTGGTTGCTACAGGCGTTAAGCAGTGGGGGCAAAGCTCTGTATCAGCAGCTCAAACAGGAAGCTCAGGATTTCCCTTAAACTCAAAATAAAACTAAATAGATGTTGACAAACGTTTCATTTAGTCATCTATTCTTTCAACTTCAGTGAGGATGTGGCTGATGGATCAGATTCAGTCCTGCTTTATTCACCACAAACACAGATTTGGAGATTGTGATTAATATATCAGCTGAAAGACGGTCAGTTAAGGCAGAGCCTTGGCTTCCATCTGCTGTTGTATTTGACCTTCATCACCAATGTCCATCAGAGTGTCTTCTAATGTAATGATGCAGCTGTGTTGCTTTGACTGTGCATGTGAGCAGACTTTGGTGTTTGATGTTGGGAAAGGTGCCGTTCGACCACGGTGTCGATCTGTAAGGTTTAATTAATGAACAGTAAGCTTCACATAGTGTTATTGTGGATCCATCCTCAGTGTTTGGCCCCCGTCCTCACCACCGTGTACTGCTACTACTATATTTTCTATAGTTACTACTTCTACACGTTATTAGCAAATACAAGACACAAAAAAGACGTAAAACAACATCTTTCTGTGAGAGTTTAATATCAGCTTCCTCAGACTCAGGAAAAAAATGGTTCAAAAAGTTTGTCAATCTGTTGTATGTGACAATAGGTTTGTTTATACCACTGGTTTCTGCATCAGGTCCTTTTTGTCTTTTTTAGACAAAATATATTAATAATGTCAATTATTTAATACTAATCACTGGAAACACTTCCCTCTCAAAGGTTTACTGCAGCAGGTCCTCATCTAAAACCTCCAAATAATTCTTGACAGACATGTCATAGCACAGATTTTAGATTATTTCAGTTCATTCCTATACTGTAAACATCGAGGGGCGGGTCATAACCTGAGATGTTAATGGCATCATTGGGTGGAATCTGGTGCTTATGGACAAAGTGCTGTTTGAGGAGGAGGGTCCCTGAGGCTGGAGCTGAGGTTGAGGTTGGAGCTGAGGTTGAATCTGGAGCTGAGGCTGAGGTTGGAGATGAGGTTGGAGATGAGGTTGGAGCTGAAGCTGAGGCTGGAGCTGAGGTTGGAGCTGAAGTTGGAGCTGAAGATGAGGCTAAGGTTAGAGATGAGGCCGGGATTGGAGCTGAGGCCAGAGCTGAAACTGATATTGAGATTGAGGCTGAAGCTGAGATTGAAGCTGAGGCTGAAGCTGAGATTGAGGCTGAGGTTAGGACTGGAGCTGAGATGGAGGTTGAAGCTGGAGCTGAGGTTGAAGCTGAAGCTGAGGTTGAGGTTGAAAATTATGCTGAAGTTGAGGCTGAGGTTGAGACTAGAGCTGAGATTGAGGTTGAGGCTGAGGCTGAAGCTAAGGCTGAGGTTGAGAGTTGAGCTGAGGCTGAGGCTGAAGTTGAATCTGGAGCTGAGGCTGAGGTTGGAGATCAAGTTGGAGCTAAAGCTGAGGCTGAGGTTGGAGCTGAGGCCGAGGTTGGAGATGAGGTTGAGGTTGGAGCTGAAGCTGAGGTTGGAGCTGAGGCCAGAGCTGAAACTTGAGGTTGAGGCTAAAGCTGAGATTGAGGCTGAGGTTGGAGATGAAATTGAGGCTGAGGTTGAGACTGGAGCTGAGATGGAGTTTGAAGCTGGAGCTAAGGCTGAAGCTGAGGTTGGAGCTGAGGTTTAGGCTGGAGCTCAGGCCGGAGCTGAGGCTGAGGCTGTAGCTGGAGCTGAGGCTGAGGCTGAGGTTGAGGCTGAGGCTGAGGCTATGGTTGAGGATGAAGATGGAGCTGAGGCTGAAGCTGAGGTTGAGGCTGAGGCTGAGACTATGGTTGAGGATGAAGATGGAGCTAAGGCTGAAGCTGAGGTGAGGCTGAAGCTGAGGTTGAGGGTGGAGCTGAAGCTGAGGTAAGGTTGAAACTGAGGTGAGGCTGAAGCTGAGGTTGAGGGTGGAGCTGAAGCTGAAGCTGAGGTTGAAGTTGAGGGTGGAGCTGCGTAAACCAATTGCCCTGATGCCACCTGTTGTCTGCCAGAGATAGCGGGTCACTCCAAGTGACTGCATGATGCATTAACACTGTGTTCAGCGCTAATGTGCCTCTGTACTAATGGAGAACCATGTTCTGTCGCCCCCTGGTGTCTGCTGTTGTCTTTTATTTATTTTATGTCTGTCTGTTTCATTTGAACCCGTTCAGGCGAAGAAGCCTCTTTGCCTTCCTTACCTTACTGCCATCCTGCCTTTGGACTGACTATCTTTTGGCTTTTTATATTAATCCTTGGTAAGTAAGCTCTTGCAGGGGCATGTCCTAGCAGAGCCACAGGCCACAGTATTGGTCAGAGACATTGCTTTCTCTCCTCATCAGTCTGGATCCAGAATTCCAGGATTCGTCTGGTGGCGTCAACGCATCATTGTTGTCAACAGGTCTCATGAGAAGCAGAGAATAAATGAGCTGTTTGAACAGGATCAGTTTTTATTCAAACCCTTGGTTTGAATGAGTAGTGCAGCACCGTTTGCTCATCTGTACTGTGGGATTCATGGGATCGGTTGACAACAAGAACAGCACCAGACTGTAAGAGTAAAAGCTTCGTGCTGAACCTCGTCTTGCAATGCTGTGTCTGTGGTTCCACTCTGAGTCACACGTGCACGTTCCTACTAACACGCTGAATGTGGCATGATGCTAACTAGTGCTTGGTGTCTGTCGCCGTCTGCTTTCACTCCGCCAGCCTGTAGTTCTGTTAGGTTCTGTGCTGTTCCATGTTTAGTTTGCATGTTTGTGGTCCACTGAGGACCTGTAGCAGAGTCAGAGCGAGTCTGTACCAGAGTCAGTACATGTGAATAGATGCATGTCTGATAGGCAGCTGTCTGCACATGAGCATGACGGTGTTATCTGAGCCCGGTCGGACACAGCTGGGTTCATGGGTCTACAGCTGCCAAAAGTCAAACTCAACCTTTTAGACTAAAATTAAAAAATGTCGTCTTAATTTCAACATCAATAAAAACACACACTTAGTTACTTACTTAGTTTCTAAATGTTTTTTCATGTCATTTTTTTTAAGTATTTAAACCTTGACTCTGACTGAGACTACGACATATTAATGTCTCACACACAAAAATTCACCTTCAACAAGGAAAAGTTTGAATCCTGTATTAACAGAATCTCTTTTTTAAGAACAAAAAGATATACACGTTACAGGCTTCTGTTGAATTTTTTAATTGGAAAAAAATGTGGATGTGGAAGTTTTTTTATTATTGGCTGCTGTAGATTTACAGTCTGGACTTGGACTCAGAGCTTTTATTGTTCTGAAAAACCCATGCTGGTCTCGACCCGACAGTCGTTACACAGCCGATATCTGACGTGTGCAAATCATTCATATTTTGTAGGAGCAAGACAGCATTAAAGAAAAGGAAACTAACAAGGTAACAGACCAAACACACACAGGGGTGTGTGTGTGTGTGTGTGTGTGTGTGTGTGTGTGTGTGTGTGTGTGTGTGTGTGTGTGTGTGTGTGTGTGTGTGTGTGTGTGTGTGTGTGCTGCTAACAGATGTTTCTGGCTGAAGGCAGAAACATCTGTTTGATCCACAGCAGATTAACGTGAACCTGAACCAACAGCCCAGACTTCAGACAGAACTGTCAGACAGAAGCAGCTGAGGGACGCGTAGGCTGATTGTCAGAGGTTCTGAACTAGGCTGACGCTGCCAGTGGCGGCGTATCGGCCTCTTTAGAGCATCAGAGTCATCACACAGTTAGATCACACCTTGGTCTTGGTCTCAGCCTGTTACACTGTGTGTGTTTGGTTTCAGTCCGGTCCAGCTCGACGACTTTGAGGCCTTCTTCAAAGACATGAGCAAAGACTCCGCCTACAAGTTCTCTCTGCAGTTTGAGGTGAGACGCTGCTCATGAGCCTAAAAGGCACAAGAGGTCAGCCGCTGCTGTTACTGTGCGTTACTATGCGATCAAACAGTGTTTACCGCCTGTTGACAATCGTCGATCTGATCACAGGTGGTATTTCTGTAGTCAGATGTGCCTTTGGAGACAATGATGTTTCAGAACAAACTGCTGCTGACTCTGGTCCATCTCAGTCTAGTGTCTGTGTTGGTTCATTCAGGAGCTGAAGAGCGTGGGCTTGGATCTTACCCACGATGCAGCGGACCTGCCGATCAACAGGCCCAAGAACCGGTACACCAACATCCTGCCCTGTGAGTGTCTGCGTCCTTGACACCTGGTGCTTCTGAAGCAGGACCCATCCTAGCGCTCTATTAGCCCTGTGTTCTGTCTTCCTCAGACGACTTCAGTCGGGTCAAGCTGACGTCCATGCACAACGATGAAGGCTCCGACTACATCAATGCCAACTACATCCCTGTGAGCTGCCGTCTGCTGTGCAGTTTGACACGTGTCCTGCTGACGTGTCAGTAACGGGTTTTTCTGTGTTTCATGGTTAGGGCTACAAACACGCTAAAGAGTACATCGCCACTCAGGGCCCTCTGCCCGAGACGCGCAACGACTTCTGGAAGATGGTGCTACAGCAGAAGTCTCCCGTTGTTGTCATGCTGACTCAGTGCAATGAGCGACGGAGAGTGAGTCTGACTGACACACACACACACACACACACACACACGCAGCCTAAACAGGAGCATAGGTATCACCGCTCTGTCATGTTCCAGGTGAAGTGCGACCACTACTGGCCGTTCACAGATGAGCCGGTGATGTACGGAGAGATCAGCGTGGAGATGCTCTCAGAAAGCGAGTCTCCAGAGTGGACCGTCAGGAAGTTCAGACTGGGATATGTGAGTGGTGATGTGTCAGTGTCAAACAAGTCCAGTTTACAGTAGCTCATGGTTTGAAACCCATCACCTGGTCCTGTGCGTCTGCTGCTGCAGGCTGACGAGACCCAGGACATCCTCCATCTGAACTACACCTCGTGGCCGGATCACGGCGTCCCCACAGTGAACGCCATCGAGAGCATCCTGCAGTTCGTCCTCATCGTGCGCCAGCAGGCCAACCGGACCAAGGACCCCATCGTGGTCCACTGCAGGTCAGAACCCGACAGCTACAGAGATGCTCCCAGCCGATAGCAGTGTGACCGTGTAATTGGATCAGTGGTTGATGCCTGTGTGTGTCTTGTGTCTTGTTCAGTGCCGGAGTCGGAAGAACCGGGACCTTCATCGCACTGGATCGTCTGATGCAGCACATCAGAGAACACGAGTTCGTGGACATCCTGGGAATGGTGTCAGAGATGCGATCGCACCGTCTCTCCATGGTCCAGACTGAGGTGACGTCTTCTGTCCACAGTAAATGTGACGTGTTAGAAAATGCAGTGAACGATAGTTTCCTCCATGTCTGTGTGGAGAAAACCTGTGGTCCAGCGATGGACACAGCTGTCTGACTTGAGGGTAGTCCACATGTGGGTTCAGATCTCTGGCCTGGATGTGACGGTGGTTCTGGTTGCTGCTCAGTACGGACGGTTCCTGTCTTTGGGCTCTTGAATGTGTTTGTGTGCCTGCTGCTGTTGCTGTCTTTAGATGCTGATGGTTCTTTGTTGTGTGTCCTCTACAGGAGCAGTATGTGTTCATCCATCAGTGTGTCCTGTTGATGTGGCAGAAGAAGAAGCAGCAGTCCATCACCTCCGATGTCATCTACGAAAACGCCAGCAAGACATAAGGAGGTGGCTCCTCGTCTTACTCTGAAGGTTAGATCGGGTCCAGATCAGACGGGTCCGGTGATGCCTCAGTGACGTGATGCTTGATGTGTGCGCTCCTTTCTCCGTCTCCAGGTTGTCAGCGTATCCTGTGCTTCAGGCATCATCTCTGCATCATCAGTGTTAAAAAACCAAACGGCCAAACATCTGGACAACAGGAGGAAAAAAAGAATCCAGTTTTTACTCGTTAACGCGTGGAATGGAGTTTGCCTTAAGGAGCCTGCTCTGACTGATTGACGAGCTCAACCACAAGCTGCCCTCTGAACCGGACCGAGTCCGGGCCACGCCGTAGCCCGTCACAGCCTGTCCTGTCTACACAGTCCACCCTGGTTCAGATGTGGAGCCGAAGCCAGTTAGCAGCTTGAATTTGTTTAGAATCTCAGGAGTCTAGCAGCTGTAGCTCGGCTGCAGCTCTCCTGGCGGATTCGGCAGCGCCGCACACTGCCACTCAGACCCGACGCCATCGGATCCGCCCGCTGTCGAAGTGCCAGGACCGCTGCACGGCAGCCAGCGCTGCACCCACCACTAGCACAAAACAGGTTTTAATAGATGCCAGCTTGTTTTTATTGTTTGGAGCTCGTGTCCTGGTCAGAATCAGGAGTGAAAGCGTGCTGGCGCTGGAACCAACTCACACCTGGATGCTGCACTCACACATGCTCACACTCCAGGGCCACAAACATGACTTCAGCTCTGTCCCCATCCTATCGTAGAGATCCACGCGATTCAGGCGAGTTTAGGTACGGAAGCGTAGCTGATTCTAGCGGGTGCTGAGGAACGAGCCCTTAAGTAAAAACCCCCATGACTGTGGCTCCAGAGCAAACGGTCAATCTGAACCAGGGTCAGCCTCTGGTCTGATTCATTCAATATGATTCTACCAACAAGCGCGGGCCGGCGCTTGTGGTTTGACCCACGACTACTGAACGGACCGTAGCTGTGGCACGTTTACACAAACAGATGTCGATCAAGTGTCAAAAACACAAACGATAAATTATAGAATGAGCCCAAAACATGACGCTTGGGTTGAAGTTTCACGTTTTAAACATGCCTTTTATTTCTGATTTTATTCTCTTATGAGCTCTTTGAGCGACGTCCTCGTTGATTCGCGACTCATCTTTGTGGCCTTGTGGTTCAGAGCTCACGTCTCCCATGTGGACGGGGCGGTTCGGTTCCGTTCACCGTTAGGTAGCAGACCGTGTACATACTAACTCTACTACTGTAGGTCCAGTGTTTCTACTCGTCATTGTGGAAATGTTGCGTTAGAGGTTGTTTTGAACTCGTCGTGTATGTGAATCATTACCGGAGCCAGGAGCCGGGTTTCCCCCATCACTGAAGAGCGTTTGTTGTTCGGGCTTCAGCGCCGAGCAGGAAGCGGCGTTGGTACCGACCTGCAGACGCCTCCGGGCCTCAGCTCCTCCCGCTCCGTGTCCAGTCACAGTCGTACGTCAGTGGTGCCATTTGTGTGTAGTGACACTAAGACTGAAGGGGGGGGGGTGTGTGTGTGTTGGAACAGAATATTGTTGTAATCCATTTGCTGGTTGGAAACTTGTCAGAACTTCACACAATTCAGTATTGACTCCAGTTTACAGAAGCCTCATTAAACTGATATTTGTCACATTGCAGCAGAAGATTCAGTTTGTGTTTGTTCCAGTTTTAGGTCAAAGTTTGTGTTTCAAAAACAAATTTAAAAATAAAACCAAATCAAAATATTTTATACAAGTAAGCAATGGAACGAAGGAAATATCAAATATGTTCTCTAGCAGCGTCAGACCGACCCATAACCTGAAGTCTGGATCAGAACAAAGGATGGACACAGCGTTAACCTGAACGTTCCCGTCACATACAGTGGTTCCGACACTTCGTTACAGGCTCCGCCAACAGAACTGTTGCTGCTTCTCGGTCTGGACCAGCAGGTGGCGGCAGCTCAGCAGGTAACAGCCCACTTAGAAACGGGTCTAGTTCCAGAACTGTCCAGTAACGCTTGTTGACGTAGCTCGCTAGCTTAGCAGCTAATGTTAGCTAGTTGGCGCCATATGGCTAATTAGCGAACAGGATTCAATGCTTGTAGGATAAAGCTGCTGGATGTGGATTCGCTCAATAGACAACGACTCATCTGCTGTTGTTTGTTTTTAGGCTGGAACCAGAGATATAGACGGAGGAAGGAGCAGAGCGGTGAGATCAACACATTAATAACTAATCGTTCAATTAGTTCTAAATAACTTGATTCAGTCATAAATTCCTGATGTGACTTGTCCACTGATCAGTAAAACTGTTTAACTCAACAACAGCACAAACACAATCGAAACGTTCATTACATGATTTCTATCAAATGTTAACACGTTGAACATGTTATATTTGTAATGATAAACTCATATAAAATAGTCATGTGTTTTATATTCAGTGCACAACCCAGCACCGGTGGCTGCATCAGCTGTAGCATGACTGACAGCTGTGTAAAGAACCACACATTGAAGCTTCACTGAAGCTGAAACTGGACCCAGTGTCCAGGACGAATCACGTTCTGGCTCTGTTCTGGTCTCTGGTCCAGTTCCACAGCTGCATCTCTAAGTACTTCTAGTTTCCAGCTCAGTGATTCTGAGAAACTATGTGTTTATCAGAGGTTTACAGTTGAATGAGACTGCTTTAATGATCTTAATCCATCTCAAAGACTCAGTCCAAGCAGGAAATCCGTTGTTCATGGTTGTAGCTCAGGATGCTGCACAGCTGAAGTTTAAAACGAGTTAAGGCTTCAGAGCGTCTGACTTTTTTTAAGAACGTCCTTGAAAGTCTGACGATAACGACCTAAACATACATCACCTGACCACAGATGGTGGCCAGTGCACACCAAGCCAGTGTGCCTTAAATCTGAGGCGTTTCCTGAGTTGAGGGGTTCTGGCTGTTAAAGGAGTTTCACCTCTAAAATCAACCAACCTGCTACAGATAAGTCCAGCTCATCTGTGGACTGAACCCATCCAGAGTCTGTGGCTCCTGTTTTAACATCATATAATAGTCACCTTTCATTTTGACTTTACTAAACTGGTCCCAGACCGTCGTCGTGACTCCAGGATCTCGGTCAGAGCTGACACGTGGACGTCAGCAGCCTCCAGACTCTGCATCAGTCTCTGCACGGTGGCCTCCCTCCCCTCAGAGCGTCTCCACTGTACCAGGCCGGCCAGAACCGCTCCGTGGGTACTGAATGGGTGATCGGACCGGCAGCGAAACAAGGCCTCAGTCGACAAACCCAGGTCCATCAACACCAACTCCCATTCAGAACCAAGACGAGACGCCAGGCGGGACAACTCCTGATCTGAAGGAACCCTGAGCAGAACCGAGTCTGGGAGTCTGCAGACATCTGTAAAACATGAGTCCAGATGTTGCATTGGTCACTTTTCTCTCATCGTCTACTTTCATTTCAGACTAATAAAAACATGACTTTAGCTTTTTGCAGCGCAAAGAGAGTTCTGGCTTTAATAGTTTTATTTCAGCATGATCACATAAACCTGATTCCTACATTCAGACCTCTACAGTCAAACAGGTCAGCGCCTTCAGGACTGACACTGGTCAAAGGGGGTCCTGGACAGCCTGGTTTTGTCCTGCTGTGATTCTGGGTATGTGATGGTCTGTGGGGGGTTGCGCCGCTTGGTCTCCTGTCATTGGACCACAGCGTCAACACAAACACACAAATTACTACCAGTTCCTTTAAAGTCAACGTGTGTCGCAACGTGTTTACTCTGTTCTAGTAGGGTCACTGTGACACAGAAAACTGTGTTTTCACCGCTCGTGACCTTGTTCTGGGGTTTTTGCGCTGCAGCACGTGGACCAGACCAGAGATGAATTGAACTGGTACCAGCAAATAACCCGTGATGAACAGAGGAGCGACCAGAACCAGTTGGTCCACTGCCGACCCAACAAAGGACGAGAGAATATAAAAAGTCCAGTATAATATTTCTGATGCTGCTTAGTAGATGTGAAACATTTACAGCTACTCAGGCCCAACAACAAGAATCAGAGACTGTGGACCAGCATTACCTGTCCACAGTCTCTGGTTGTGGTGCTATTTTGAATAATTTGTAGCCACAGTTGCAGAATATTGAGGTTTGGCTTCAGTGGAAACATGAAACCCATCAGTTCCTGCTCAGCCAGCATGTGATGAACTGATGGAAACAGACATGTGCTGCTGCAGTTTGTCTGAAAAGGAGGAGGTCTCCCTCTCATCCTCCTCCATCAGGCACGTACTGTAGAGCTGAAACCTGGTGACAGTCAGGTTCCCTCCTGTTTCCTTGGCTTGTGGTATATTTCAAACCTGAAGCTTGTAACTAAGTGAACCCCTCGGGACAGAATTTCTTCCATAACTTTCTGGGTGAGTGTCTACAGGCTTCTTACAACTGGACCAGATCGTCCCAGTCTTCCTACAGATGCTCACACATTTTGTAAACACACATTATGTGCACTTGAAAATTAGGAACTGCTTCCTGGACCTGGGTTGACTTTACTTCATACAACACAAACATTGGTTTCTTCTCATGTCCGTGATGTTGCCCACCAGCTGTAGGGTCAATGGTTTGAGTCCCTTTGTCACATGATTAGTAATCACATCTTCCTTGTACCTGATTGGGATGTGAACCAACATCTGACCAACGTCATCCAGAAACTTGGTTCTGCTACTTCGTCCTCCAGGAAAACCCGTCCACGTCTGGAACCAGAATGCTTGATTTGATTTCAGAGTCTCTATTAGCTCTCACCTGTCGACGAGGCTCTGGGCGGACCCTCCACCTGCTGCTGTAGAAGGTCCCGGACCCAACTGTAGTCCTCCAGGGAGCGCAGAAAGGCGGAGAAGGCCCGCGGCCCGCGATTCGGCAGGATGTCCAGCAGCTTCAGGCTCTTCTGCCGGTTAGTGGGCTGAGATTCGATGAGCTCCACTTGGGAGTCCGTCAGAACGTCCTCCTGGTACAGAAACGGGACGATGGTGTCGCTGACCAGCAACTCCCCGGACAGATACGACCTGTGCGCCCGCAGCGCAGCCTTGTGCTCAGGCTCCATGTCAACTGGAAACCGGTCACTCGGCGACAATTAGCCGGTTGTTAGGCGTAAAAAACAAGGCGCTTCAAGTTCTGGGCCCTCACAAGAACGTGTGTCCACTGTTATTGTGTCCGACTGGAAACCAGGCGCAACAATCGTTCCGCCAGATCTCTAGTTCCTTCCTACAAATGCTTTGGTTAAAACAAGGCGTCACTCAATTTACTGAGAAATCAAACAAAACGAGCTGTGAATGGAGATTAAATACCTTAATTTTTTTAAAATCAGGTCACAGTTGTTTCCAACATGAGTTTACAAGAGTTCACATGAAAATAGAATAAAAACATTTACAAAATACCCCAAAATATAAAGCTTCTAAAATAGTTTGGTCTCTCTACAACATGCAACATATGTAATGGCCTCATTCTGGTAGTAAATTCTCATAATTTAGTACAAGTGTCACACAACTACGAGTTAGTGCCTGTAACAACTAGATTCACTGAGCGTGTGGAGATGTAAACAGCAACTGAGCAAACACACGCTGCGCCGTGTAGTAAACGCTCCATATAAAGGCTTTATCGATCCTCCAGAGGCAGAACAGCACAGGCTGTCAGATGCCAAGCAGCCTCCACAAAACAATAAATATTGTTTCATGAGCCTCGCAGCAGACCTTACATGTTCATAGTGTCTAAGTGGCACAATGGAGACCTGCTGTTAAGATGCTGCTTAATGGATCAACTCTTTTGTGTCTTTTCTAAAGTGTAGGTTTCTTCCGCACATTTGGAAGTCCTTAAAACTTCTTGTCCTCTGAAAGAGGAGTCGAACACACATGTTGACACTGCCATCGACTACACGTAACGTGTTGAGCTGAACGTAGTAGAGGCCGTCGTCCTGTGAACACAGGTTTTCAGTCGTGTGACGTTTGTTTTGCTACTGGTTAGAACACATCCCTAAATGAAGCCTTTACGTCTTTTTGTTTTTGGAGCTGCACCAGGTTCAAAGTCTAACGTCAGCTCAAACAGCCGCTCATTCAACATGACGTGTTCAGACGCAGCGATGGCGTCTGTTTGAGTTCTGCCTGTGTAACCGCAGGTGAACCCCAGTCGACCAATCGCACGACTCCGCTCAAAGGTGGGAGGAACCAGAGGAGCTGAGGCCTCGGACAAGCTCCATTCATTAGCTGACTCCAGGTCAGATCCGAGCCTCTGTGAAGTGAGATGGAACTAATCAATACGTTTCTAGCTTCTCAGTAAAACTGAAACTTTACACATCGTCATGTTGACTTTGGTTTCTCTGGCGTCCCGTCAGTTTGTGAATCAGGTTTGAGCTTTTTACCGAGTCTAGCGTGAAACCCTCTGGACCTGAACCAGCTTCTACTTTCACATCTAGCTGTGTCTTTCAGGACATTCAGACTCCCACATTAACATGGTTTCATTTTATTAATAAGGATGTTTTATATCTTTTTTCATAAATACACATTTTTAAACCTCAAAGTACATTTGTCCACAGCGGAAAAGTTCTGCGTGATCGCTCATTCAGTTTCAGTTCAGCTCCACGTGTTCTGGTTCTGGGAGTTGGGTTTTCAGTCTCAGTGTTTTCATCCCTTGTTCTTTAAGAACATCTGTGTCTGAATGTTCTGATCCAAGTCACTGTCCCTAGGTTTGCATTTAAGGACTTGTTGTCATGACAACAGACGTGACACCCTAATCTGTGATCCACCTAGGGGACAGGGCCCAGGCCCTGATCTGGATCAGGTCACCTGTTGTTTAACAGCTGGAACTGTTTAACAGCCATTGATATATGCTCCATCTGCCATAGGGAGCCAGACTCCGACCCAAACACCCTGATGATTTCAGAATCAGCTCAGGACAGATGTTCTGTCCCGGTCTCTCCTCTGGATACTGCATGTTTCTGCAGCAGGGCATGATGGGACATATGCTTACGGGCTGTTCTGAATTCTATACGTTATAGGCATAGTCCATCAGATAGTCCTTTAGCCGGGGGGGCAGTGGCAGGTCCTGGACCTGCCGCGTTGTCCTGTTGATGGCGATGCGACACAGGTGCTGCAGCGACGGTGTGGCCGTGTACACGGGTCTGGTGAGCAGCAGCTGCACAGTGCCATTGGGCGCCGTTGCTGACGGCTGGGAGTTGGGAAGCTTGTCACTGGTTCTGGACAGGTGGACGTAGTGCTCCACGAGGTGGACCACACTGTCAAACTGCTTCAGCTTTGGCTTCACCAGAACCACAGAGTCCAGCTTGAATTTCCCGTGTTTGTACTCAATTCGCAGGTTAGTGGGACCCGCCGACGTCATGGCCGAGATGGTGAACAGGTAGTCTCTCTGTGAGCTGTCCCGGACCAGGAAGGTTCCCTCGGAGGCGTCCTGAAGGATCTCTTTGGCTTCAGTAGCGGTCAGACTGCCCCAGTACCAGCCTGCGCCAGAGACCAGAGCACATCAGCTACTAGAGGACGGTACCAGTGTTAGGATAGAGCTACAGCTGTGTGTGAGATGCTAAACATCCCTGGAAACAATCAAGAAAGTGTTTCCACCCAGCCTTCTCATTATTTCCAGGGGGTTGCAGACGTTTGGACCTCACAGCACACTGAGGAGTCATACCTGTGTTCTTCAGGTCCTTCATGGCTAAGGCGATGCGGCTCTCATCGGATTCCACGGCCCTCGAGGTTCTGTTGGCCCGTGCGTCCGTCTCAATGCTCTCTGTAGACTCCGAGGACTGGCAGGTCATTGGACAGACCCAACGTTCAGCTCAGACATGGAGCAGGTCTGCAGTCGCTGAAAGACGCAGCGGTTCTGTTGTCCTGGCAACACACCAGAAGCATCCTGATTACATTAACCTGGAAGGACATGGAAGTGAGTTCCATTTAAGGAAACATGTTCATTATTAAAACCAGGACTAACAGAGCAGAGCATCTGGGTTACAGTGAATTTACAGGACGTTCTGTTGTTGCTGATGACTAATTAACAGCGGGTGTGACAGATTCTCCACTTCATATCAACAGAACCTGTGTCAGCGACTGGGAAGCAGAAAACAATTAGGAGTGGTGGAAAGAGCAAAGTCTGAGGGTTTAGTGGAGGTTTGGGTTAAACCCAGCACCTCGCTATGGATTTACGTTGCTCATGAACCTGAACCCGTGTTTACTGACTAAGGTTCTGCTCAGCGTGTCGGCTCGTTGTTTTAACACACTGCTGTTTCATTGCTGTTGGTGAGTTAATGAATTCGCTCAGAGTAAACAATCGTGTTTTGACCCAACATTCTTTGTTTTAAAGCTCCATCTTAAAGTGAAGTTATAGTTTTCTATCGCTTAAATCCTCAACCCTGAAGCCCCTGAATGCTTTCATCCAACGCATGTGAAGCAAACACTCTGAAAGCAGCTTCACCTGTACGTCTGAGTGACGTCACTGCGACTCCCTGAAAACACTATTTTTAGAGAACACTGCCGCATTGTGTCATGCATCTGGTTCATTATTAGTAAGAGTGTTTTTAAACTGAGGAGTTAATGGGACAATTCATTATTCTGAATCTTATACTGATGTGACAATAAACGTTTTATTGTTGCTCCGTAGAAACAACGCAGGTAAGGTTCGGAACCGTAGGAGGAGGCGGGAACAGGTGTCTCACCTGTCCGACCCAAGAAGCGGCTCGTAACTCGCTTATGATCAACAACAACAACACGCACCTGGAGCTAGCGTTAGCCGCTAGCTAAAGCTGTCTGCGCCAGCGATGCCTCCCACTCGTCGGTTACATTTCACTGGGATCGGTTTCGCTTTAAATCCACGAACCGAGCCTCGCTTTTGCTCTATCTCCGCTTCTCCGTCCTGCAACGGGGCTCACGGTCCGATTCCACCGCGCAGGGAAACCACCTTTCGCCCTCACGCGTCCGTGTGTCAGAGTTGCGGCTGCCGAACCGAGGCAAAACCGAACTGTTCCCGCGTCCTGCAAGCCTACAATCTGCACCGTGCGAGTCCTTGCGCAGAACCCGTCCGTCAGTGTCTGTGTTGGGCTGAGCCGAGTCCAGCGAGCCGCCTAATAACCGAGATCATCATCAACACAAAAGACACATTTCCAGGAACTTTCCAGGAATACGGTCACGTGGTTCCGAGGCGGCCGATTTAAGGTGGACCGACGCACGTGTTCCACCGCGTTTGTTGGCGCATGGCGACACTGTCAGGGCCGTGCACACGCGCCTAGTGCAGGGCCGTCGGCCCCCCGAACCCACCAGGTCTAATGCGCTCAATTGGGCCAAGTAAGCGAGATTTGTTCAATTCTACACGGCTGACTACAAATTGAGTAATGGATGCAAAACAACACAGCAGTCTCATCTGTATTGATGAGAGACGATGGGTCAAGCCCTGATCAGCTGTAGCAGTAAAAAGTATGAATTGATGCAATGATGATGACAGTAAACCACATTTAAAACAAGATACACATGGATCATCATGAGTCAAGCATTAACACGTTTTATAGAGAACCTTGGCTTGTCATTGGGTCCTTCGTTGTGTCTGCTGTCATCTCACAGATTAACATCCAGGGAGTGGACACTAACACAATACCTGTGAGGATCAGACCCTGAACTCCTGAAGACCTTCTATGACTCTGGTGGCATGAGCCATACTGTACACATCTTGTGTGGTTGTTGGAGCAGCAGCTTCACTAAGACAAGAGGCTGGACAGTGTTGGGCTCCGTCCTGGGCTGTGCTCTGGACATGGTGTAAACTTACATCCATTTTAGACCAGGACTCTCACCAACTGCAGGACTCATGGTCTGCTCTGGAGAGCAGCTTCAGTGACAGACTCATCCACCCTCGCTGTGTGAAGGGCAGATTCCACAAATCTTTCCTCCCTGCTGCATCAGACTCTGCAAAAAAGCAAAAACATCTGTACAATGTTCATGTGCAATAATCACCCATGCTTTAATACGTACACTTCTCGCCAATGTCACCTATTATTCATTACGTCCTTGTACTATTTTCCTGCATCTCAGTATCTTCATCACCAGCTTAGGTTTGTCTTTATCATGTCTAAGGCTGAGCTGTTGTAAGATGCAGTTTCCCCAATGTGGGACTAATGAAGGGATTATTATTCTTTTCATTACATGTATGTAGTGTCGGATAAACGTTGTCCTGCAGTACCACCGCGTGGCCAATAGGTGCCAGCACCTCACGTGACCCAACAGGACGCAGAAGAAGAAGTTAACAGGCTTTGGTGTGTGTTGGTTAGCGATAGGAGGCGTCAAAACAACTTTAAGGACGTCAGTGCACGTGAAACCACAGAAGAAGAAGAATTTAGCGCGGGTCGTTTGACTGTTTGCTAACGGCTACATTACGTTAGCTGCGGGTCTGGTTCTTGTCTTGTGTCCGGTGAGTTTTGTTTTTCTCCAACAACGTGTTTTTAACCGGCCTGTATCCTTGAAGGCGGATATGAAATCAGCTCACACTCTGAACACCGAAGCAGGCGGTGGCTGTCTTATATCTATATCTTTGAATGTCAGCGGGTTTCATGGCTGTCTCGACCTCTTGCTCGTTCGCAGACATGGAGTCCACGGAGAACAGATTCGCTCACCTGCTGCAGCCGATCCGGGAGCTCACCAAGAACTGGGACATCGACGTGGCGTCAGAGTTAAACGACTACTTGGAAGAGGTAACCTGCGACTTCATGCGAGCTGTCCTACAGTCCACATATTAACGGAAACGTGTCCATGTCTGGGAGACATCTGTCTTCCTCTGTCATCAACATCTCAGGATGTCTGATTATCTATAAAAACACACCTCGTTGTTTCTCTAACATCACTTCCACACCACCTTGTTGACTTTTCTGGTTTCTTCTGATTCTAGTTGGATGATATGTGCATCACGTTTGATGGAGGAAAAACCAGACTGAACTTTGCTGAAGCAGCGCTGCTGATCCAGGGTTCGGCCTGCATCTACAGCAAGAAGGTAAAACCCAACCAAGCACTTGTCTCTGGCTCCTAGTGGGACCAACTCAACTATATGTTATTGTATGTTTCAGGTGGAGCTACTGCACAGCCTGGTTTACCAAACTCTGGAGTACATCAATGACCGAAAGAAGAGGCAAGTCTGTCGTCATCCAGTAGTCACTTATGTTTCTGATTAGTTTTTTTTTTACATTTTTTCTTTCTGACAGACAGAACAAAGAGACGGCAGCTTCTCAGGAGGATGATGCCAACGCAGCAGCCTGCAGCAACAACGCTGACGATGACGAAGCTGAGGTAGGAAGCCTTAAAAGATCATCTAGTAGAAACTAAGACTGATGAACTGTTTTAATGAGTTTAGTAACTTGATGTTTCCAGCTTCTGGTTTTGGAGCTAAACTGATTCTTTACTTTTTAAGATGACACAGTTGTCTGCTTGTACACTAGTAAATCAGTAGATTATGTGACCTCTGGCTGAGGTGGGAAATCACTGATGGTCTTTTGGTTGTGGTTTTCAGTTCATTCCTTTGGACATTAATGTTTCTGAGAGCTCACAGAATGAAGACATGAACACGGTCAGTACTCTTTGCTCAGTATGTGTTGTTGAATGTCAGCAGTTTTTTTTGGCATGTTAATTCTAGCAGTAGCACTGAAGACACTACGACCTTAATTCATTCCATATATATGAATATTATATGATTGCAGTTTTTTATGCCCTCAGGTGCTCACCACTTCAATGGTAAAGCTGGCAAATGTGGAGATTATTTAATTACTGCTTATCTTTTCTAATACTAATAAAATAATAATTAGGATTTCTCATACATGTAGAAGGAGAACTTGAGCACTTAAGTGCAATAAAAGTGCTTGGTTATGTTTACCTGTGTATGTAAATGAAGTGTGACCTGTGCAGACTGTGAATGTGGATCCTCTCCCTCCTGAGTCGCTGATTCCTCCTGAAACACATGAGAAGCACAGACTCCCTCTCATCAGGTCAGTCAATCTCCAAGTTGATCCATCTGTAACTATTGGGATAAGTGAAGCTACCTGCTGTTTTCTAATCAGTAAATGATTTTACACATCATTTACAAACACTTCAGTGCGAAAGGCGAGATCCTGTGCAGTCAAAAGGACTTCAGGATCAACTTGTTCATCCCAGGCGAAGAGGATCTGATCTTGCTCTCATTCCGATCAGCTGCTTCCAAGTTCCACTTGGATAACGACCAGCACGGGGACGATAATATTCTGCAGCAATGCATGGGTACATGAACCTGGTTGGAGCATCGTCCAGCCTGCATTGTTTTTTTTTTTTTTGTATGTTTTACTGTCTACACTTGTCATGTCATAAATAGCTTTTATTTGTGGCTGGACCAGATGCTAAGGAGTTTGATGTCGCAGAGAACTTTACGCCTTTAGAGAGCAACATGGAGCAGGACCAGGAACCAGAGGAGCATGTGGACAGACACCAGGTTCTTCTACTGTTTGTGCTTTTTATTTATCTTTTGATCCGTGTGTGTGTGTGTGTGTGTGTGTGTGTGTGTGTGTGTGTGTGTGTGTGTGTGTGTGTGTGTGTGTGTGTGTGTGTGTGTGTGTGTGTGTGTGTGTGTGTGTGTGTGTGTGTGTGTGTGTGTGTGTGTGTGTGTGTGTGTGTGTGTGTGTGTGTGTGTGTGTGTGTGTGTGTGTGTGTGTGTGTGTGTGTGTGTGTGTGTGTGTGTGTGTGTGTGTGTAAATTTTTATATATTCATCAATTGGTGTGAGACACATGTTTACATTTTTTGGATTTGCTTAGCTTCTTAACTAGTTGTCAAGTCTGTATGTTTTTGTCTCAGGCGCCGAGAGAAAGCCGGATGGTTCAAGAGAGGCGACAAGTGGACAAACCGAGAGAGGAGGCACCGCCTGCTGTATGTTCCCTGGCTGATAGATGAGCTTAAATACATGAATAAATAGAATACTCTCACCTTTTTACACTGTACAGATATTTAGGCTTTAGTCCAGTTTGTAATTCTTTGAAATCCACACCGGAACATTTACTTTGGATTTTTAAAGACGGTATGATGGGAGTTAATGTCTTTGTTTCAGGTGAATGTGTGGAAGTTTCACGACCCGTATGCTGTGGTGGGAACGGACAAACCTTTTAAAACAGGTAGACATTACAGCTCCTAAGCGTGTCAAGGGTCAGTCTGGCCGATCTTGTGCTGTCATGGTTCTGTTTTTGTAGGAAAGTGCTACAAGGTTCCTGATGGTCTGGACGATGGAGGAAAGAGGAAAAGGAAACGACCCAGTTCTCTGCAGGACTTTAGGAGCTGGTTCAGAGGAACCTGTAAGAGCATTGATGTGCACTGTTTAACAGCTGGTGTTTTATCAGTGTTTTGATGTGAATTAACACAACAGCTTCATGTTTGTTGCAGTTGATCCCCCCGAACTCAAGTTAAAAAACGGACCCACATTCTCAGGTTTGTTCAAAGCCCAAAAAACAAAACCACATACCGGTAGTTCTACTGTTACAATAGTGTGAGCTTGGCACCTGCGAAATGCAGTTTTATTTGCTGTGGTTTATGTGATGGACGATCCCCTTTTAAGCTTTTGATTGTCTTGTTTTGTTTTTTTTGGTAGCCTTGGACACACCTGTGTCCTGTAACAGTCACTAAATTATTACATTTAAATGTGTGTTCTGTAATTTTTCAGACCTGAACTACATTTATCTGAGCACAGTGAAAGACAAACTGAAGACTCGAAAGAGGATGTACAGAAAAGCAGTAAGACTGTAAAATCGGCGTAAAACAAAAAATACAGAAAACATTCACAATGAATCTTAGTTGTATTTTAGGACAGATTAACTGATTATTCCAGGTTTTACAGTAACTATGCTGACAGTACGTGGCCTCCTGTTCTTGGTCCACACAGGGTGTGGTGGTTTCTGATGATGAACTGAGGAAAACCTTCCTGCAGCCAGAAGAGCCGCCGCAGCAGGAGGAAGATGATCCTGTAGACGGCTTCAGACATGCCGACCCGCTGGGTACGAACACTCACTCTGACCCTGCATGAATAAACAGGCAACAATGTGGCTGTAATGTAAAACCCTGCTGCTATTGAAGTGAAGGCCAGGCCTGTCTCTGGCCAAATAGAGACGCTGCTGCTGAGGGATTCAGTCAGTCAGTCAGTCCCCCCCCCTCTCTCTCTCGCTCTCTCTCTTTCTCTCTCTCTCTCTCTCTGGTTACCACTTTATCAGTGGTTTGTGATTCACTGGCTGAAGGCTAAACAAACTAAATTCATAGTAGTAAGGTTCACAAACTCCCAAAAGGTGTAAAGTCCCAAATGGTAAAAAGTAACTCTTTGGGGCTTATCCCGTCAGGGCTCACCACAGCGAATGATTTACTTGATTGAAAATTGCTGTCATACAGTATAGGTTCTAAGGATACAAATATCATCTGTCAGCCTTAATCCTTCCGCTGATTAAAGTTTTAAATAATCTGTAAAAGGTGGAGATGACGAAAACTCAGACAACGAACATGAAGCGTTTGCTGATGACGTTCCAGCTGAGTTTGGTGGCCACGACGCAGGTAAAGACACCAGACACCTGATTACACCGCTGTGTCTCTGTTTGCTGGCTCACTGAAATATTTTACTATAGTTTGTGATGTTAACATCTGGCATTGTGTTGCCAGAGGCTGAGAGAGATGAACTGAGTTATGAAGATCTTGTGAAGCTGCGTGTGGTACGTAATTCATTATTATCTGTAAAGTGGTTGATTAACATTAGCTCCCAGTAAAACCAGCATCTACACAGATTCAGTGACTGATGTGTGGACCTGCAGGAGCAGCGACGACGGCCTAAACAAAACCTGAACGTGTTCTTCATCAATGTTTGTCTCTGTTGTTCAGGATCAGTTGGTGGTGAACTGCCGTGGTTACACTCAGGAGACTGCTCTGTCCCGAAGGGTCAAAGACTGGGAGGACAAGATCCGACCCGAGCTGCTTCTGCAGGTAAAATGCGCTGGGGATGGGGGGTTGGTTGGCATCAGAATGTAACCATGGAGACGTGTTTCCAGGAGGAGCGCCCTGCCTTTCACATCCATGAGTACGGTGACAGGATCGTGGGAGCACTGAAGAGTGTCGGTAGCCGCAGAGCGTTCTCCTCAATCGTTCACGACCTGGATAACTTTGAAGCCTGCAAATATCTGCTGGCCTCATTACAGCTGGTAAATCACAGCTTTGTGTTCACTACTTCAACCATTTCAACCTGTGTGACAGTGAACAGCTTTCCTACCTTGCGTTCTGTGATGGAGCTGGTGTTGCTGCGTCTCTTGCAGGCGAATGATTACACGGTGGAGATCGACAGCGTGGAGGGTTTGGGGGAGAGTCTGGACTCGATGGGACTCACGCTGCTCAGCACCAACAGAGCCACAGACCGATTCAAGACTCTGACGGCAACAACGTCACATTAAGTCTGACATGAGCTTGTTATGAGGTTTTTACTTTTACTACAAACGACAGCAATGCTTTAATAAAATATTCATCACTATTGAATTAATTTATTTATTGTCTGACTATTCCATCCCGCTATTTACACTAGTACCAGGTCCAGATCAGCTTAGGTAAAAGGCTTAACTGTACTTTTCTCAGATTGATTGCAGAGAATTGAGGGAAAAAAATTTGATTAAAGCACTTTTAATGAATTACTGGTTTATTGAAGCTTGCTTTCCTTGACCAAGTGTAAAACCTTTGTACTTTGTTCAGAGTCTGACATAGGTCTTCATGTGGTTCCTGATGCTCTCTGTGATCTGCTCCTGGTCCTTTGTCCTGTTGTAATAATCCAGAAACAGCCCATCAGGGCTGATCAGGTAGATGAGGATGGTGTGATCCACGATGTAGTCTCCGTCCTCATCTTTGGGTCCAGCTACAGCGTACACTCTGTAGTCCCGGCCAGCTTGTTTGACCTCCTCTGGCGTTCCTGTCAGTCCCATCAGACGGGGGTGGAAGTCTTTGACATACTGGGCAAGTGCTTCCACGTCGTCCCTCTCTGCATCCACTGTGATGAACAGGGGCTGGACCGGAGGCAGTGAAGTGTCCTGGTCCAGAGCAGACACCACGGCACTCAGCTTCTCCAGCTCATCCGGACAGATGTCAGGACAGTGCGTGAAGCCAAAGTAGAGCAGGAGCCAGCTGCCCAGGAAATCCTGCTTGGTCCTGCGCTTCCCCCTGTGAACAGACGCTTGTTTTGTGGTTTTCTGTGATTGGTTGACATTACATCACATAATGACCTTTACTTATAAGTTCACTCTGTTATTCACTAAATACTGAAGCAGACCTCTGTCCGTCAGCCCTAATCGAGTCAACCTGGACTCAGTAACGTAAACTAATGAAGCAGATTTATCAGAGTAGTGTCAACTGATCTGATCTATGGAGTCAGAAAACAAAGCACAGCCACTGATGAAGCGAGCAGCACTGACCACCTCCCTACATGCGGTTCTTCCGTACCTGTGGTCCAGCAGGCTGAAGCTGCCCTGGCCCAGCGCCACCTGCCGCAGCTGCTCCACGCGGTGCTGCCGCAGTTTCTGCTGCTTCTCCTGGTATACAAACCACCAGGCGCCCATCAGACCCCCGCCGATCACCAGCGTCACCCACAGCCGAGTCCTCAGCTTCAGCTCGGCTCCAGGGCGAGACGGACGCTGCCCCGGAGACAGCAGGCGAACGGGGGTGAGCTGAGGCCGGAGCAATCCGACAGGCAGAGGCCGAAAGGCACACGGCCTGTGATGAAGGCTCCTGAAAAGTCTTCCTCCACACAAACCACCTGCGACGCACCTTGTCAGCATTTCCTGGAAGACACGGGAGGCTGCAGCTGAACGACCTTCACGTGTGGCTCGGAAGCTAACCTAGCCCTCAGTGCTAACTGCTACAGCTACATGGTCATTTAACTAAAGTGCAGAGCGCGTCATTGTTCAGGTACAAATTTACCTTTAGCCGTTTCAGCCTGTAAACATCGAGGACCAGCGAGTACGTTGTAAAGCCGGTGCCACGGCGTGATCCGTTTTAACCGGGCTTCATTCACATCAGCAGATTCGACAAATGGGGACATACTTATACTTCAATTATATATATTGAAATTGTCCAGCCGCTGTTTGCTGTAAGTTCTCATGGGATGGAAGGTGGTAAGCCGTTAATATGTCACAAAAAAACACGACCCTTTATTGACTTCGTCGCTTTGAAAGCTGGAAATCAGCAGATTCGTTCTTTTTTCACGGCTAAAACCGACGGTTTCCAGCAGATGGCGCATTTTTCTAATAACTGAGTCTGAGAGTTTTGGTAGCATACCGATGCAACGGGCTGTAGTTTACTCCGGTCCCGTGTCCTGACATCAAGGGTGTGTATTCGCTCGTCCTTTTTGGGTCAACACACGAGTCACCCCAGGACTAGTGGGAGACTGGTGGCCTGTGCAGATGCTCCCATTGTTCCTTCGTGCTTCAGTATTTTGGGTCGTCAGTAATAAAGTGTGTGTGTGTGTGTGTGTGTGTGTGTGTGTGTGTGTGTGTGTGTGTGTGTGTATTGTGAGTCTCTTCGTCCTCCTGCTTAGCAGTTCAGTAAAGCTGCAAATGAGCTTTAGGTGATGGTAGTATCCTAAAACTCTAGCACCAGTTTAAGATAAGACTTTATTAATCCCTTGATGGGGACATTCTTTTGTTTTCAGCATCAAGAAGACATAGAAGACCTGCTTGTGTGGAGTCATTTGACCTGATGACCTGACACAAGCCACACATGTAACTGTCCACATACATGAAGTGAGACTGAACCTCAGTTAGTTCCTTTCTCGCTTATGTAAGACCTGAAGAACAAAGTGAAGCTGAGAGCTCCATCAGGAGCCGACGAGTCTCTGTGGTTCAGTTTGAAGCTTATATAACTGACTGCAGCGCAGAACTGCTTTAGGTCCTCACGTCTGAGGACACTTTCCTCATGGTAGTGTGAAAGAAAAACCAGAAGACTCTGTGAGTTGAAGCATTTCCCTCCAGAAGTCATATAAGTTATTATTGTTTCAAAGCTCGAATCACAATGAAGCCGTGTATAGTGTGTAAACAGAGAGCAGGACTGGTTTACAAGCTGATGATTGGTCTGGAGGTTTGGGACATGGCTAATAAAAAACAAAAAGGACAGAATATTAAAGCGTCTTAAATTCAGGTCAAACCGAAATTAGACATTAATTCACATTTATTTGCAAACCCTGTGACACAAAGGGAAATGTGTCTTTTGAGGAACAAAGGAATTGATGTATTTGATTAATTATAAAAAAAATTTAAATGAATTAAAAAAACAGAACAAAAACAACAACAGGTGAATGTGGTTGGTTGTTACCACAGGCCTGACTGACTGGATGAGATGAACCAGGACCAGTTGCTGTCGCATATTGGTGACTTTGTCAGCTCAGTCACACTTGACTTTATTCCATGTGACCCACTCAGGATTCCAGTTGCCTGGCAACAGCCAAAAGTGAGACAATCTCCGTTTTGTCAGCAGTGTGTGAACCACTGTGTGTGTGTGTGTGTGTGTGATGTCACACCTGCGTTCAGATTTCTGTCATACAACAAAGGTTAGAGTCGCTTCATTTACAGAAGTAACCAAGATACATTTTAAGTTAATTTAAAATAAAACCTCAGCTAAAATGAGGAAACGTTTAAGGACCAGGGCAGAGAATCGAGCATTCATACTGTCATGTATTACAGTTAAACGCCAGCAGCTCAAATAGACTCAGTGAGTTCTGAAGGTAGGATCCCTCCTCCTGTGTACGGATCTGTAGCATGTGCTACTGCAGTAGCGATGCTCAGGCAGGAAACGGTTAATAAATGACATCATGGAGCTGGGCCGGTGCTCACGTCACGGTCTGTGCCTAACGCAGTGACGTCACTGCATCACGCTGAGAGCGGAGCTGATGCTGAGGAGCAAATATAGGACGAGAGGAGGAGGAGAGGCAGCACAGTGTTTATGCAGCCTGTGTGTTTGCTGTGAGCAGCGGAGCAAAAACCAAGGTCATTCAGACGGGATCAGAGGGCGACGCAGGGACCCAGTCACTGGTGAGTCCTGAGCCTCCACAGGGACCAGGTGCCCAGAGTGTGAGGCTCCCTCCTCAGAGCCTGCTGGTGCAGCTGTGGTGCAGCTGTGCGTCCTCTGGCTGCAGCTCTCCACCACAGTCTCACCTGTTTGTACGCCCTGTCACAAACCAGTGTTGTGGTTGAACTGTGCTGATCGTCTCCCCTCTGCTCCCCCTCCAGGAGGATGAAGGGGCCCGGAGCGTGACGAGGCTGCGTCTGCCTCATCCTCCCTCCTCACCCGCTGCTCATTCTGCCTCACCCCCCGCCTCCCTTCACCACCAGCAGCTCCTCCTATTCCATCAGCTGCAAGCATGGACGGACTCCGGCTGCCGCCCGTCATAGAGGAGGTCCTGGACCCATCCGGTCAGTCTACCTTCTGGTTCTGGTGGACTCCACCTGTCCTGGGTTTAATGAACATGTTAACATTTTACTTGTTTCACAACATGATGAGATGGGACTGAACAAAAGGCTCACACTTATTAATACTCTCATCGCTTTGTCTCATTAGTCCGTTTTCGATGACATGTTTTCTCTGATGCTGTCGCTTTGGTTTCGTTAATAGACGAGCTGTGTGAGCTGAAGGTGGAGAAGCCCATCATGCTGGGAGACGCTCTGACGGACAAGGAGAGGGAGTCTCTGGAGGAAACCTACGAGGAGGAGGAGGAGAAGGAGGTGAAGGAGGAGAAGCAGGGTGATGGAGGTGAAGAAGAGGTGGAGGAGCTGAGAGCCCATGTGGTGCAGCTGCTGCTGGAGCTGGAGGAGACCAGAGAAGTTTCCCAGAGGCATGAGGAGAGCTTCTTGGAGCTGCAGGGTCAGAACCCGTTCACTGAAGCCTCCGTCACTCACTGAGTGAAACGTGTTGATGTCATCTCTGCTGTTACAGGTCTGCTGGAAGACGAGCGAATGGCCAGCACCAACCAGGCCGAGAGTTTCACCAGACAGATCCAGAAGCTGCAGGGTTGGCACACGCTCGGGTCAGAACGCGTCTCCTGTTGTTTACTTTGCAGACGGTACCTATTAACTGTGTTTCCTTCTTGCTGCAGCCCAGCTCCGCTCCGTGCAGGAGGAGATGGACAGTCTGGAGGAGGAGAAGGAGAGCGAGCTGGCAGAGGCACAGGAGGAGCTCCGCTCGGCTCAGGAGGAGGTTCTGGTTCTGCAGCAGGCGGCTGAGGAGGCGGCCGCAGAGAGGGAGAACGACATCGCCTCCCTGCAGGAGGAGCTTTGTCGGCTGAGGGCAGAGCTGCAGCGTCTCCAGGCCACGGCACAGGAGTACGAGCTGGAGATCACCACGCTGAGAGCCGAGATCAGCATGAAGAGCCTCGGACACGGTACTCAGAGCCCGGTCTGGCCCGCTGTTGTAGTGGCCTCCTCTGTCTGTGTTGGTGCATCGCTCAGTAGTGACACCTGCTGGATCTAAAAGGCTCTGCAGGCGGCCTGCGTGGAGGTTGGAGGCAGTGGATGGTTCTGGTTACTCAACCAACAAGAAATACTTTATTGATTACTTTCTTCCGAGATGCTCAATACAAGATAAGAACTCTGATGATGAACTGAGAAAAACCTTCCTGCAGCCAGAAGAGCCGCCGCAGCAGGAGGAAGATGATCCTGTAGACGGCTTCAGACATGCCGACCCGCTGGGTACGAACACTCACTCTGACCCTGCATGAATAAACAGGCAACAATGTGGCTGTAATGTAAAACCCTGCTGCTATTGAAGTGAAGGCCAGGCCTGTCTCTGGCCAAATAGAGACGCTGCTGCTGAGGGATTCAGTCAGTCAGTCAGTCCCCCCCTCTCTCTCTCTCGCTCTCTCTCTTTCTCTCTCTCTCTGGTTACCACTTTATCAGTGGTTTGTGATTCACTGGCTGAAGGCTAAACAAACTAAATTCATAGTAGTAAGGTTCACAAACTCCCAAAAGGTGTAAAGTCCCAAATGGTAAAAAGTAACTCTTTTGGGCTTATCCCGTCAGGGCTCACCACAGCGAATGATTTACTTGATTGAAAATTGCTATCATACAGTATAGGTTCTAAGGATACAAATATCATCTGTCAGCCTTAATCCTTCCGCTGATTAAAGTTTTAAATAATCTGTAAAAGGTGGAGATGACGAAAACTCAGACAACGAACATGAAGCGTTTGCTGATGACGTTCCAGCTGAGTTTGGTGGCCACGACGCAGGTAAAGACACCAGACACCTGATTACACCGCTGTGTCTATGTTTGCTGGCTCACTGAAATATTTTACTATAGTTTGTGATGTTAACATCTGGCATTGTGTTGCCAGAGGCTGAGAGAGATGAACTGAGTTATGAAGATCTTGTGAAGCTGCGTGTGGTACGTAATTCATTATTATCTGTAAAGTGGTTGATTAACATTAGCTCCCAGTAAAACCAGCATCTACACAGATTCAGTGACTGATGTGTGGACCTGCAGGAGCAGCGACGACGGCCTAAACAAAACCTGAACATGTTCTTCATCAATGTTTGTCTCTGTTGTTCAGGATCAGTTGGTGGTGAACTGCCGTGGTTACACTCAGGAGACTGCTCTGTCCCGAAGGGTCAAAGACTGGGAGGACAAGATCCGACCCGAGCTGCTTCTGCAGGTAAAATGCGCTGGGGATGGGGGGTTGGTTGGCATCAGAATGTAACCATGGAGACGTGTTTCCAGGAGGAGCGCCCTGCCTTTCACATCCATGAGTACGGTGACAGGATCGTGGGAGCACTGAAGAGTGTCGGTAGCCGCAGAGCGTTCTCCTCAATCGTTCACGACCTGGATAACTTTGAAGCCTGCAAATATCTGCTGGCCTCATTACAGCTGGTAAATCACAGCTTTGTGTTCACTACTTCAACCATTTCAACCTGTGTGACAGTGAACAGCTTTCCCACCTTGCGTTCTGTGATGGAGCTGGTGTTGCTGCGTCTCTTGCAGGCGAATGATTACACGGTGGAGATCGACAGCGTGGAGGGTTTGGGGGAGAGTCTGGACTCGATGGGACTCACGCTGCTCAGCACCAACAGAGCCACAGACCGATTCAAGACTCTGACGGCAACAACGTCACATTAAGTCTGACATGAGCTTGTTATGAGGTTTTTACTTTTACTACAAACGACAGCAATGCTTTAATAAAATATTCATCACTATTGAATTAATTTATTTATTGTCTGACTATTCCATCCCGCTATTTACACTAGTACCAGGTCCAGATCAGCTTAGGTAAAAGGCTTAACTGTACTTTTCTCAGATTGATTGCAGAGAATTGAGGGAAAAAAATTTGATTAAAGCACTTTTAATGAATTACTGGTTTATTGAAGCTTGCTTTCCTTGACCAAGTGTAAAACCTTTGTACTTTGTTCAGAGTCTGACATAGGTCTTCATGTGGTTCCTGATGCTCTCTGTGATCTGCTCCTGGTCCTTTGTCCTGTTGTAATAATCCAGAAACAGCCCATCAGGGCTGATCAGGTAGATGAGGATGGTGTGATCCACGATGTAGTCTCCGTCCTCATCTTTGGGTCCAGCTACAGCGTACACTCTGTAGTCCCGGCCAGCTTGTTTGACCTCCTCTGGCGTTCCTGTCAGTCCCATCAGACGGGGGTGGAAGTCTTTGACATACTGGGCAAGTGCTTCCACGTCGTCCCTCTCTGCATCCACTGTGATGAACAGGGGCTGGACCGGAGGCAGTGAAGTGTCCTGGTCCAGAGCAGACACCACGGCACTCAGCTTCTCCAGCTCATCCGGACAGATGTCAGGACAGTGCGTGAAGCCAAAGTAGAGCAGGAGCCAGCTGCCCAGGAAATCCTGCTTGGTCCTGCGCTTCCCCCTGTGAACAGACGCTTGTTTTGTGGTTTTCTGTGATTGGTTGACATTACATCACATAATGACCTTTACTTATAAGTTCACTCTGTTATTCACTAAATACTGAAGCAGACCTCTGTCCGTCAGCCCTAATCGAGTCAACCTGGACTCAGTAACGTAAACTAATGAAGCAGATTTATCAGAGTAGTGTCAACTGATCTGATCTATGGAGTCAGAAAACAAAGCACAGCCACTGATGAAGCGAGCAGCACTGACCACCTCCCTACATGCGGTTCTTCCGTACCTGTGGTCCAGCAGGCTGAAGCTGCCCTGGCCCAGCGCCACCTGCCGCAGCTGCTCCACGCGGTGCTGCCGCAGTTTCTGCTGCTTCTCCTGGTATACAAACCACCAGGCGCCCATCAGACCCCCGCCGATCACCAGCGTCACCCACAGCCGAGTCCTCAGCTTCAGCTCGGCTCCAGGGCGAGACGGACGCTGCCCCGGAGACAGCAGGCGAACGGGGGTGAGCTGAGGCCGGAGCAATCCGACAGGCAGAGGCCGAAAGGCACACGGCCTGTGATGAAGGCTCCTGAAAAGTCTTCCTCCACACAAACCACCTGCGACGCACCTTGTCAGCATTTCCTGGAAGACACGGGAGGCTGCAGCTGAACGACCTTCACGTGTGGCTCGGAAGCTAACCTAGCCCTCAGTGCTAACTGCTACAGCTACATGGTCATTTAACTAAAGTGCAGAGCGCGTCATTGTTCAGGTACAAATTTACCTTTAGCCGTTTCAGCCTGTAAACATCGAGGACCAGCGAGTACGTTGTAAAGCCGGTGCCACGGCGTGATCCGTTTTAACCGGGCTTCATTCACATCAGCAGATTCGACAAATGGGGACATACTTATACTTCAATTATATATATTGAAATTGTCCAGCCGCTGTTTGCTGTAAGTTCTCATGGGATGGAAGGTGGTAAGCCGTTAATATGTCACAAAAAAACACGACCCTTTATTGACTTCGTCGCTTTGAAAGCTGGAAATCAGCAGATTCGTTCTTTTTTCACGGCTAAAACCGACGGTTTCCAGCAGATGGCGCATTTTTCTAATAACTGAGTCTGAGAGTTTTGGTAGCATACCGATGCAACGGGCTGTAGTTTACTCCGGTCCCGTGTCCTGACATCAAGGGTGTGTATTCGCTCGTCCTTTTTGGGTCAACACACGAGTCACCCCAGGACTAGTGGGAGACTGGTGGCCTGTGCAGATGCTCCCATTGTTCCTTCGTGCTTCAGTATTTTGGGTCGTCAGTAATAAAGTGTGTGTGTGTGTGTGTGTGTGTGTGTGTGTGTGTGTATTGTGAGTCTCTTCGTCCTCCTGCTTAGCAGTTCAGTAAAGCTGCAAATGAGCTTTAGGTGATGGTAGTATCCTAAAACTCTAGCACCAGTTTAAGATAAGACTTTATTAATCCCTTGATGGGGACATTCTTTTGTTTTCAGCATCAAGAAGACATAGAAGACCTGCTTGTGTGGAGTCATTTGACCTGATGACCTCACACAAGCCACACATGTAACTGTCCACATACATGAAGTGAGACTGAACCTCAGTTAGTTCCTTTCTCGCTTATGTAAGACCTGAAGAACAAAGTGAAGCTGAGAGCTCCATCAGGAGCCGACGAGTCTCTGCGGTTCAGTTTGAAGCTTATATAACTGACTGCAGCGCAGAACTGCTTTAGGTCCTCACGTCTGAGGACACTTTCCTCATGGTAGTGTGAAAGAAAAACCAGAAGACTCTGTGAGTTGAAGCATTTCCCTCCAGAAGTCATATAAGTTATTATTGTTTCAAAGCTCGAATCACAATGAAGCCGTGTATAGTGTGTAAACAGAGAGCAGGACTGGTTTACAAGCTGATGATTGGTCTGGAGGTTTGGGACATGGCTAATAAAAAACAAAAAGGACAGAATATTAAAGCGTCTTAAATTCAGGTCAAACCGAAATTAGACATTAATTCACATTTATTTGCAAACCCTGTGACACAAAGGGAAATGTGTCTTTTGAGGAACAAAGGAATTGATGTATTTGATTAATTATAAAAAAAATTTAAATGAATTAAAAAAACAGAACAAAAACAACAACAGGTGAATGTGGTTGGTTGTTACCACAGGCCTGACTGACTGGATGAGATGAACCAGGACCAGTTGCTGTCGCATATTGGTGACTTTGTCAGCTCAGTCACACTTGACTTTGTTCCATGTGACCCACTCAGGATTCCAGTTGCCTGGCAACAGCCAAAAGTGAGACAATCTCCGTTTTGTCAGCAGTGTGTGAACCACTGTGTGTGTGTGTGTGTGTGTGTGTGTGTGATGTCACACCTGCGTTCAGATTTCTGTCATACAACAAAGGTTAGAGTCGCTTCATTTACAGAAGTAACCAAGATACATTTTAAGTTAATTTAAAATAAAACCTCAGCTAAAATGAGGAAACGTTTAAGGACCAGGGCAGAGAATCGAGCATTCATACTGTCATGTATTACAGTTAAACGCCAGCAGCTCAAATAGACTCAGTGAGTTCTGAAGGTAGGATCCCTCCTCCTGTGTACGGATCTGTAGCATGTGCTACTGCAGTAGCGATGCTCAGGCAGGAAACGGTTAATAAATGACATCATGGAGCTGGGCCGGTGCTCACGTCACGGTCTGTGCCTAACGCAGTGACGTCACTGCATCACGCTGAGAGCGGAGCTGATGCTGAGGAGCAAATATAGGACGAGAGGAGGAGGAGAGGCAGCACAGTGTTTATGCAGCCTGTGTGTTTGCTGTGAGCAGCGGAGCAGAAACCAAGGTCATTCAGGATCAGAGGGCGACGCAGGGACCCAGTCACTGGTGAGTCCTGAGCCTCCACAGGGACCAGGTGCCCAGAGTGTGAGGCTCCCTCCTCAGAGCCTGCTGGTGCAGCTGTGGTGCAGCTGTGCGTCCTCTGGCTGCAGCTCTCCACCACAGTCTCACCTGTTTGTACGCCCTGTCACAAACCAGTGTTGTGGTTGAACTGTGCTGATCGTCTCCCCTCTGCTCCCCCTCCAGGAGGATGAAGGGGCCCGGAGCGTGACGAGGCTGCGTCTGCCTCATCCTCCCTCCTCACCCGCTGCTCATTCTGCCTCACCCCCCGCCTCCCTTCACCACCAGCAGCTCCTCCTATTCCATCAGCTGCAAGCATGGACGGACTCCGGCTGCCGCCCGTCATAGAGGAGGTCCTGGACCCATCCGGTCAGTCTACCTTCTGGTTCTGGTGGACTCCACCTGTCCTGGGTTTAATGAACATGTTAACATTTTACTTGTTTCACAACATGATGAGATGGGACTGAACAAAAGGCTCACACTTATTAATACTCTCATCGCTTTGTCTCATTAGTCCGTTTTCGATGACATGTTTTCTCTGATGCTGTCGCTTTGGTTTCGTTAATAGACGAGCTGTGTGAGCTGAAGGTGGAGAAGCCCATCATGCTGGGAGACGCTCTGACGGACAAGGAGAGGGAGTCTCTGGAGGAAACCTACGAGGAGGAGGAGGAGAAGGAGGTGAAGGAGGAGAAGCAGGGTGATGGAGGTGAAGAAGAGGTGGAGGAGCTGAGAGCCCATGTGGTGCAGCTGCTGCTGGAGCTGGAGGAGACCAGAGAAGTTTCCCAGAGGCATGAGGAGAGCTTCTTGGAGCTGCAGGGTCAGAACCCGTTCACTGAAGCCTCCGTCACTCACTGAGTGAAACGTGTTGATGTCATCTCTGCTGTTACAGGTCTGCTGGAAGACGAGCGAATGGCCAGCACCAACCAGGCCGAGAGTTTCACCAGACAGATCCAGAAGCTGCAGGGTTGGCACACGCTCGGGTCAGAACGCGTCTCCTGTTGTTTACTTTGCAGACGGTACCTATTAACTGTGTTTCCTTCTTGCTGCAGCCCAGCTCCGCTCCGTGCAGGAGGAGATGGACAGTCTGGAGGAGGAGAAGGAGAGCGAGCTGGCAGAGGCACAGGAGGAGCTCCGCTCGGCTCAGGAGGAGGTTCTGGTTCTGCAGCAGGCGGCTGAGGAGGCGGCCGCAGAGAGGGAGAACGACATCGCCTCCCTGCAGGAGGAGCTTTGTCGGCTGAGGGCAGAGCTGCAGCGTCTCCAGGCCACGGCACAGGAGTACGAGCTGGAGATCACCACGCTGAGAGCCGAGATCAGCATGAAGAGCCTCGGACACGGTACTCAGAGCCCGGTCTGGCCCGCTGTTGTAGTGGCCTCCTCTGTCTGTGTTGGTGCATCGCTCAGTAGTGACACCTGCTGGATCTAAAAGGCTCTGCAGGCGGCCTGCGTGGAGGTTGGAGGCAGTGGATGGTTCTGGTTACTCAACCAACAAGAAATACTTTATTGATTACTTTCTTCCGAGATGCTCAATACAAGATAAGAAATTGCAAATATAAAAATAGATCATTTAAAAATGTCACACGTAGACGTAGAAATATAAAAAAATATATATATAAAAATATAAAATATAAAAAATAATGAAAAAAAATATATATATATAAAGCTACCATATATATATATATATATATATATATATATATATATATATATATATATATATATATATAGATATATATATATATATATATATATATATATATATATATATATATATATATATATATATATATATATATATATATATAAAGCTACCATATGGTTATGAAACAATGATGGTGTCTGATCACAGGAAGCAAAGACATCCTGTGGTGCTCAGTTTTATTATGAATCTTATGAAGTATGAATCTCACACAGAACATGCTCCTATACTTCACAAAGATGTTGAACTTCTGAATGTGGCACAAGTCTGTCAAAATATTAGGACCTGCAGCAGAACCAAAGTTATGTGGGAGTTTGTATGTGACACAGACGTTCTCCAGCTGAACCTTTGTTGCTCTTAGATCGATTTACACACAGTGCTGTGTTCCGATCTGCCACTGGCTGTAATTAGCTGGTCCTGATATTGTTTACTGACAGATACCAGCACAAAACAAAGCTGTTTAGCCTCATTAATCCACTGCTCAACACAACGAGTCACAGCTTTTAACACATTGACACATTTTAACACAATCACAGTGTTAAATGAAGGAGGTGAGCGTCTCTGTGTCTCCGAGCCTAATGTCACGGTTCCGTTCGTCGTGTGTCCAGGTGACGTGAGTCAGCTGAGGGACGAGCTCGTCTGTCTCACAGAAGAGCGTCAGTCTCTGAGCAGCAGCAACAAGGAGCTGAGCAACAAAGTGGAGCAGCAGCAGCGAGACGTGTGAGTGGTCCCAGCAGCTGTCAATCAGCTGACATCTGGCTGCTCGCTTCTTTGAACCCTGAAGACACCTTGACTTTTTAACCAGCGCAGAAAATCTCCTGGTCGACAGGTGTGAGGACGTCTACCTGGCAGTCAGAGCTGAGGGCCACACGGAGCGAGAGCCCGACCCGTACATCACTCTGTCCCAGGACCTGGACCCGTCTTCCGTGCAGGAGCTCCATGGGCTCAAAGTTCAACTGAGAGAAGCTGAGGAAATGGCTCGGAGAGTTCAGAGAGAGGTAATGCTGCAGCCTAGATCGCCTGTAATGTGGGTTCTACATGGAAAGCCATCAACCATTCCGTGTTCCTGCCAGTGCGACAGCCTGAAGGACGAGCTGGCTGAGCTGCAGCAGCTCTACGACAGCAGCCAGAGGGAGCGGACGGTGCTGGAGCAGGAGCTGCAGCGCTGCAAGGCCGAGCTGCACAGAGTGCTGGGCAGGAAGTCACAGGTAGGACGGCAGAGCCCCCAGAGCTGAGCTGCACCGGTCCGCTGGGTTCCAGCCTGCCATAACCACAATGTGCAGAGGCGTCCAGCATCCTGACACACAACTATTGCATCTGTCTGTCTGTCTGTCTGTCTGAAAGACTGTCTGTCTGTATCTGTCTGGTTGTATCTGTTCGTCTGTGTGTTTGTCTGTCTGTCTGTCTGTATCTGTCTGATTGTGTCTGTCTGAATGTCTGTCTGTCTGTCTGTCTGTCTGTCTGTCTGTCTGAATGACTGTCAGACTGTGTCTGTCTGAATGTCTGTCTCTGTGTCTGTTTGTCTGTCTGTCTGTCTGTCTGACTGTGTCTGTCTGAAAGACTGTCTGTATCTGTCTGATTGTATTTGTTCGTCTGTGTGTTTGTGTGTTTGTCTGTGTGTCTGTCTGTGTCTGTCTGACTGTGTCTGACTGTCTGACTATATCCATCTGACTGTCTACTTGTCTCTCTGACTGTGTCTGTCTGTCTGTCGGTCTGTTTGTCTGTCTCTCTCTCTGACTGTGTCTGTCTGTCTGTCTGTCTGTCTGCCTGCCTGCCTGCTCCGTAGACAGTTGTACCATTTAGCTGTGAGCGTCTCGACATCCGTGGCTGTTGACGGCTTGTTTTGTCAAGGCTTTGCTCGTGTCTGTTTCCTGCTGAAGCGACCGCGTCCTCACACAGGAAGAGCCCCCCAGCTCCCTGAGGTGATCCTAGCCCGTCACTGACCCATGTCCTGGTGCTGGACCTCATGGAAAGCTGTACCAGTTGGTGTTTAAGAGGCTTGAACCCGTGAAAACCAGGGACAGATGCCGTCTCAGCTGTCAGACCTGGAGACTTTGTGGGGCCTGGTTGGGACCTGACCTGTGGTGGACTGGGACCCGCTCTTCTTCTGTCTGTGCTGCTGAAGCGCTGCCTCGTCTCTGAGCGTCCTGGCTGTCTGCTCTTGCCATCTTCATCCTCCGTCTTCTGAATGTTTGCTCGCCGTTCTCCCTCACACTTCCTGATCTTCTACAGATTTCTTGATTTTATTTCCTCTTACACCCTCCTCTCTCCATCTTCCCCCACACTCCTTCCTTTTGTCTTCTTCTCAGAAATGCACACCTCCGTCTGAGCCCCCTGTTATCTCCATCCCCTTCATAGGAATGATTGTAATAGTGGCCTTGGTTTGGTGCTGGTGGGAGGAGCTGGCGTCCTAGAGAGGACCAGGTACGGCCTCGTCCAAACACTGACCTGTTTAGTGCTTTGCTTTGTAAAGTGAAACCCATCAGCTACTACTGAGCCAGGTCTTGTGTGTAGGTGGAATGGGAACCCACTGGTTCCCAGTTTGTTTGAATGTGGTTGGGCTAAAGCTCTGATGGGGCCGAGGCCTGTTCATGCTTCTGCCTTCACTTCAGTGTTTTCGTCTGTGCAGATCAGTGAGAGCTCATTTTGATTCTGTGCAGCTCAGAGGTGGAAACAAGGTTTGGACCTTAGGCCATCAGTGCTGTAGGTTTGTAGTGGCCTCACATTTGTCAGAGGCCTCTGATGAAACAGTTATCTTCATGAATGGACACAACTTGATCTTTATGAGCCTTGTTCCAGTTACTGGTAGAGAGACGCTATTAGGCAGCTGGGCTCCAACCAGACGCCACCATGGTCACACGACTTGACGCTCGACTTGACACAGTCTCTTCTATCTCAGCGTTGTCTTTTGGTGCCACCTGCTTTTTCCATGAGAGGTGTGAGGAGGTTCCACTAAGCCGACAAGTGGGACTCACTGGTCACAGTAAAATGTTAGTCAACCTGCTTCAGATTCGAGCTGTGAGGCCTCATAGTGGGTGAAGTCGGGCGTGGACTGACCTGGGTGCAGCCTGGTTACCGCTCTCCTCTTTCCTCAGACGGAGGCTGAAGGCTGGAACCTGGTGGTGGCAGCGGTCGCCGTGGCAGCCATCGTAGTTCTGGTCGTCCCCAGCTTCACCAGGGCCTGAGGACCACCGGAGGCTCAGCACTGTGGGACTGCGGCCACCCCATCCGGCGCTGCCGTCATGCATGTTGCTGTCCTGATGTTTGCTTGTTGCATCGCACCACCAGAACGTAGAGGCTACAGATGCCAGCGAGCGCTAGAGGAAGAAGCAATAAGTTGAACTGACCGTCTTCACAGAGATGTTGAAGTCTTCCTGCAGCTTGTGGTTGTACAGTAAGTGAGCAGCTAGAGAGGTACTGTAAACAGTCCTATCAGAAGAAACAACTCAATCAGTTTTAATGGTTTTGTTTCCCAGAGCCAGCAGAGTCAGCTGTTTATCAGTATAATTATTATAGAGTAAAAGTCCTCACTGTGTTATTCAAAGTGTCACCGAGTGTGACACAAAACATCAGTAACCACCACAACAATAAATCCTTCAGACTTTGAGTTAATCAGTTCTTAACATGTTAGGATGAAAATATCTTATTCCGACTTGTTTCTTAGTGATCCAGAGTCTAATTGTTTGCCTCGTTTTCCCCAAAGTAAAGGAACATCTGATGCTCAGTGTTCCAGTGATGACACAACAGATGGTAGCAGATGTTTTAAGCACATAACTGTGGTGTTTCACTATTGCTTGATGCTGTCATGATCTTATTGTGTTTGCCTAGCAATGATCATCAATGCTAATTATTTATCACATTCTGTAGCATGATGGAAAACAATTGTAATCTAAACATAATGTAAAGATGTTTAATGATGCAGTGAAACATTCATCATCATTAATTTTTGAGAGTGTTTGTGTTGACGGGCATCACTGTGCTGCTTTTAAGCTCTTCTTGTGCAACAGCTTTTTTGAACCTCAACAGTCTTAATGAAATTTGAACGAGGACCAAGAATAAAGCCTTGTGGGACACCATCCGTCAAGTACAGCAGCAACTGGAGCCACAAAATGTACAGTGTTCGTTTGAACTCAGACTTTCTGTCCCCATGAGAACAAACTGAGCCAAATACTGCAGCTGAAGCACAAACAGTTAACCAGATGTTCCAATAGACCGACACGTCTGTGCAGCTCGGAATCAGGTATTTAAAAGTGTCTTTGTTGTTGGTTGTGGTTGTAATGAACAGTTTGATTACATCATAAATCACAGTAAACTACAGAGACAATAACCAAGAAAATCCTCTGTCTAAATCTGAATGTGTGTGAAAAACAATGTGATCAGGTATGAACTGAAAATGAGACGTGTGGCCTGACCTCAACAGTCTGACCTGACCTCAGATGTCGTAGCAGAGCTTCGCCTGTAGTGTTAATATACCATCGTATAAATATTAATAAACAGTCCTGTATAGCTGGAAATGAAAAAGCATGACTCACTACAAGCTTTGCATGACGGGTACCCTTGTGTTTTCTTTGGTTAGATTCTTAGTTAAAACCACTTCTTATGTAAGTCAGCACTGTTGGAGGGTGAATTATGATACTGGAACCAGATGATCAGACCAAGAAAATTTCAGATTTCCTAATTTTTCACTTAAAGTTCTGTAACATTGTCTCATACATATGTAATAGGAAGCCAGATATCTGGCTCATGTGTCTCAGTGATTCAGATTTTATAGTTGTAATGTCCATTTACCAGTGATTGGGTGATTTTGACATATTCAACCGTACAGTAAATGTAATGTGTTTAATGTGTTAAAAGTATGTTTGTCTTCGGTTGTTTTACGTCGTACGTTTGTCTTTGGTTGTTTTACATCATCCAGTCCAATTCTGTGCTGCTTCCAAAAATCTGAGCTTTTCCTGACTTTGCTTTTCATTGTGACTTGCATCTATTAACACAGGAAGCATCAGTGGAACATGAGCTGATAAAGTGTTTCTGTTGAAGTAGCAAGTCCTTACTTTTAATTACCACCAGTAAGTAAAGTTCAACAATGTAGCAACTGGACATTTTTGCGTGATTGTGTGATGTGCTGGTACCAACAGAGAAACCTTGATTTAGTGAATGATCGACACACAAAGCTTTTGTTTTACCAACTGAACTGTAAAGGTTGTAACTGGTGACTGAAGCTCATCAGTCGCAGACTCTTTGCTAGCTGAGATGGGTCCATTCTTCCTTTGGCTACTTCAGTCCAACAAAACTCAAGTCTTCCCCAGAGTCACGTTTAGCCTAACGTAGCACAGTGACTGGAACAGGAGCTTCATGCTGTGGTTGCGGCTGGCTAACATTAGGCTAGCTTTAGCTATTAAGCCAGGGGTGTCAAACTCAAACCCCTGCTGCAGCCTCTCCATCACTCCCTGCTCCACCTCCTACTGATCACCTCCATCAGGTGTGTTCAGTCAATCAACAGCCAGCTGGATAATCCATCTGAAACCTGATCAATGTGATCAGCAGAGAAAGTTTGAGAACCAGCAGGATACCGGCCCTCAAGCACCAGTTTTAATCCTGTGCATTAGGCTAACATTAAGCTAACATTGAGCTAGCGGCCTGTGGCTACACAAAGTTTAGTTTGGTTTATCACAGAGCTAATTGTAGCACGTTGCTCCAGATTAGCCTTTCGCTACGTTAGCATGTCTCTACTTACTGCACCGTGTTTGTCTGGTTGTATTCTTATGTGATGACTTTGTACATTTTGTAAATGTTCTCACCAATAAAAGCAGTTGATCTTGTCTTTTTTATGTTTCTGCTTCTCTTAATGCGTGTTGTTGATGAAAGTTATGTGGCGTGACTCATTTGTTACCAAACTTTCTTCCGTATGAAACATGTTTGTGCAGGTAAATGTGTGTATTCGACCACGACCTTTGGACGAGTAGAGGTCATCCACTGGTTTGTTTCCAAGTAATGAGTGAAGCAACTGATACCTAAACTGGGTCTAATTAATGAGCCTGCTATGACTTTTACTGACTCCATAAACAGTCTTACACGTGGATGTTAATAGCGTAACCAGCCTGTAACCACACACTGAGCATCATGAGGAATCACAAACGCTGCGATAAATTTAGTTTCTCTATATTTACTGTCCAGCTTTTTACTGGATGAGGACACAACTGTGACTCACTGCTTTTATAGTAAACTTTAAATGGAGCAGTGGGTTTTTAAATAATGCTGGAACACGTGAGTTCCACTCAGCTTCACGTTGGCATAAAGTAAAGCAGGTTATTGGTTTATCTCCGTTATTTTTCGTTTCCCTTCTTTCCAACAGACTGTCTGCGGATGATGCCGCTTTACGAGCAGCTTTTCAGCCAGCTCTCGGCGTCCGCCTCCGCTCCGGAGCCTCTAAAAATACGCGGAGGTGTCACCGCGGGTCCGGGGCCAGGGCTGCGGGGGTCCGTCTGACCCCGCCCCCTGCCGCCGCCGCCCAATGAGCGGCGGGCGAGCGGTGCCCGGGCCGCCGTTGTATATGGTCACGGCGGGGACATTCCTGGGAGGCCAGCGCAGTGACGACGAGCCTCTTAAACCCCGACTCGCTGCTCCGCCGCAGTCCCTGCTTCTCCTGCCCGTCGACCCACTACTTGGTTCCGAGTTGGCCCGAAAGGAACAAACGGAGTCTTTCTCTGCCTTGAACTCGGTGGAGCGCGGAGCGTCACTCCCAGCGGGCCGGGCGCCTCTCCCCCGTCCTCTCGTTTTCCCAACTTCTCTTCTCTTCCCACTCGGATTTGTGCTATAAAAAGGCACCATGATGAAAAACAGCGGCTACTTGGAGCCGCAGCTCCTGCCTCCGCACTTCTACCAGAGCTCCGCCGACATCGAGGAGGAGGAGGAGGAGATGCCCGCCACCGAGAAGGACCTCGCGGAGGATGCTCCGTGGAAGAAGATCCAGCAGAACACGTTCACCAGGTGGTGCAACGAGCACCTGAAGGTCCTCAACAAGCGCATCAACGACCTGCAGAAGGACCTGAGCGACGGGCTCAAGCTGATCGGGCTGCTGGAGGTGCTGAGCCAGAAGAAGATGTACAGGAAGTATCACAGCAGACCCAACTTCAGGCAGATGAAGCTGGAGAACGTTTCTGTGGCGCTGGAGTTCCTGGAGAGGGAGCACATCAAACTGGTTTCCATCGGTAAGTGGTCAAACGACGCGAAACGTGCGTTCCAGGGGGGAGCCGCTTCACGGTGTTCACGTGGTGGCCGCCTAGTTGTGCCGAACAACCGGAACCAAGCACGCCGTTAGTGTGGCTGCTCTTTCTGTCACGAGGAGGTTCCCTTAAACGACCAGCAACGACTTCGGTTGTAAAGGTGGAACCACACGTTGCCTTCAGGACAAATTTCTGCTCAGAACAGAGCGCAACCTGGTTCATAACAAAACCAGAGAAGCTCCGTTGAAAATTAAACCTCGTTATTTCACTCATTGTCCGGGTGCAGCTTCAATGTGTGGAAGGTTCCTCTGCTTCCTGTTGGCTCGTGTTGGTGGTTCTGAATGGACGAGCGCTGACCAAGTGGATCTTTCCAGAAGGGTTCCCCCAGCGGATCAGATAACAAACATCCCAGTGTCGGACCTGATCGCTCCTCCTGATGGACCTGAGTCCAGACACGTGTTCATACTTGGACTTCATTCTGTGCCTGTGGAATCAGACACAGTACTTTTCATTTAAATGAAACTTTACATCCTAGATTTATTCAACAACTTTTCACTATAAATACCTCTTTCCAGTAAAGTGTTGAAAGTAAAAGCTTTAATGAAGGAGCAGCTCTAAAAGAATCAACCTCGTCGTTCCTGAACATTCCGGGAACTCTGGAACGACACAGAAGTCAACAGATGAGGAGGTGTTTGAGGAAAGGGAAGTATGTTGAGTGACGCCGGACAGTTGGACTGTGGGGGTCAAAGGAAGCTGCAGTCGGTACCTGCGCACGCTGGTCGGGTTCTGTGAGGCCTGGAGGGGGATCACGGGGCTGATTGATGGCACGACAGCTGGGCTCTGCTGTCGCTCCACCGACAGCTGCTGAAAATAGACTGGAGGGAGGAAACCAGCAGAGATCCAGCGAGGACAAGTCAGTTCAGACGGTTCTGATGGAAGCACCAGAACTTAGGGAGTTCTGGAAGTCTTGTCCACTTTGCTGTCACAAACATCCAGCGCCTGCTGCCAGAACAAACCCAGGTCACAGGTTCTGCTGACAAACATGGCACATAGAAACGAGACAGACGTAATGTGGATCACTGACTGGTCAGTGTGTCAGTAGTGCTGCTGAGAGATTAATTACTATTGTTACTTACTAGGAGAAAAGGCATCGGGTGAAGGACGTTACCTGGTGTCTGGACCAGAACCTTGTTTCGCAAGACGCTCTATGAACAGATCCCTGAGATGAACGAGCTCATGGTTTCAGCTCCAGCCGAGTTGGAGAGAACAGAGCTGCTGATGCTCTGTAACCATTAGAAGAGCTAGCGTAGCCCGGTACCGGTATGTTGTGGGTCATTGTGTCAGTCTCAGTGTAATGGTTAACATGTGTGGGAGCAGTCACGGCGCAGGAATGCTCGAATGAAGCCAGCGTCTCTGGGCTCAGACAGCTGATGAGCTCATGTTTCCTGCTGGAGGAACCGAGCGGCTGCCAGCGGCCTCTGGACCGGCACATGCACTCTGAAAGATGAGGAGTCCCTGCTGTGTGTCCTACACCTCCCAGAATGCATCTGGGTGAGGGCGACAGGATCACAGTGGTGACATCACATGTCTTCATCTACAGTCAGCAGTTTGATCAGCTGACTCACCAGCTGTGAGAGCTCTTCTGTCTTTATAGGTGTGAGCTGTGTGAGTGTCTCCAGGATAAACAGCTGATGATCACTCTGACTCTAGATTTGGTCTGAACCCGACCTGGTCCTCAAACTTAAAAACCTTTGGCTCCAAATGTCTCCCAGTGGCCTCACCTGCTGCGTCTCTAGAGGACCCTGTGCAGAATGTGCTACTGCACCAGTTCTGTAACCCGGTTTGGCTTCCTGTCCCTCTCAGCCTCATTCTAAACCCAGAACCGTCCTGACCCAGACTCGGTTCTCCAGCTTTAGTTTGATTGACAGTGTGAAAGCGGCCAGTGACATCCTGGAAGCAAACACCAACTCAGAAGTTTAATTCTTTCCCAGCGTCGTCGTGTCTCTTTCTGAGTATAACATCTCATGTTTCCTCCCCCGCAGACAGAAAGGCACTGAGGCCTTTCTATTCGGACTCCATTGTTTCAGCCTGTTTGTTTGGTAACCGTTGGCAACAAGCAGATGTTAATCAGGCGGAAGAGTTGAAAACACCAACATACATCAGTGAGTCTGGGTTGGACTGGTTCAGTCTCTGTCCTCGTGTAACGGCTCCACGCTTCTTTTCAGATTCTTCTGGAACAGGCCAGTTCTTTGTTCTGGTTCCAGATCCAGATCTGATCCTTCTCCTCACTGTGGCCAGAGCTGTAGCACATTAAACATCGGGAGCTGGGCTCACACAGGAAGCCGCTGTGTTCAGGGGTTTGCAGGCACATGTTCTCCTTCATCCTCACGTTCCCACATTGATGCTGTGGTCCAGGACCCGCTCGCAGATCCTGCTTCCTGAGGAAGGATTACAGCGATGCTCCGATCACGGCGGTTCCTGTCTGTCCGGTCTGGGCTAATGCACCCTGGCTTTCCTGAGTGCGTGTGTGTAGAAACAGCCTGAGCTCAGACAAGAAAATGTTCCATGTCGTATCACCCTCTGCAGCACGAGGAACCCACACTGGCTCTAATGGCTCAAGGTCTCTGTCTTTAGCTGCGTCTGTCCCACTGCTCATGCGAGGACGCTTCCCGTCCACAAGGACTTTACTCAGCTCTGATTAAAGAGGTTCTGTGAAGGTTCCTGGTTGGACCATCCGTCAGACACTGCATGTTACTGTGTCTACATATGTTTCCTATTTACTGACCTCATTCCTCTGCCCTAAGTGAAATGACATCATCCTGCAGCACCTTCACAGCACACACATTCGGACCGGTTCCATCAGATCGACGACGTTTCGCTGTGACTCTGAGCTCGACGTGAGCGTTACTGGGGAAGGTTCTGTTTCAGTCCGTGCAATCTCTGCCTTGTTGTGTTTCTACATTATGTACTTCACTCCTTGCTGTAAACAGAACAGAACCAGGATGAGTCCTCTAAAGGTCAGGTTCTGTTCTCCCGTCACTAGACATTGTTCATTATATCTGCACGTCTCCTCTCTGTCCCTCAGACTCTAAAGCCATCGTGGATGGGAACCTGAAACTGATCCTAGGTCTGATCTGGACCCTGATCCTTCACTACTCCATCTCTATGCCAATGTGGGAGGATGAGGATGATGAAGATGCCAAGAAACTGACCCCCAAACAGCGTCTGCTGGGCTGGATCCAGAACAAGGTGCCACAGCTCCCCATCACTAACTTCCACAGAGACTGGAGAGACGGCAAGGCGCTGGGAGCCCTGGTGGACAACTGTGCCCCTGGTAGGACCCACAACCCTGATATGTCACAGGCTGGACAGCCCAGAAAGGCTCATAAGTGTCTCTGTGACCTGCAGGTCTGTGTCCCGACTGGGAAACGTGGGATCCCAGCCAGCCAGTGGAAAACGCCAGAGAGGCCATGCAGCAGGCTGACGACTGGCTCGGTGTGCCACAGGTAGAGTCCTCGGTTCGCTGCGGGGCCCGTGCTCTTCACACTGTGACTGTCGTCTTCCTCCCTCTAGGTCATCGCTCCAGAGGAGATCGTTGACCCCAACGTGGACGAGCACTCTGTCATGACCTACCTGTCTCAGTTCCCTAAAGCTAAGCTGAAGCCTGGGGCCCCTCTGAGGGCCAAGACGCTGCACCCAAAGAGGGCCAAGGCCTTCGGACCAGGTGAGACTCACTCATTTAGTACATGCAACACTAGAGCTCAGCAGTGTCTCATCCCGTGAACTCAAGCCTCGTGACATGAGATGACCCTGTTACATCACTCACATGATGATCCTGAGGCAAATGCCCACATGACGGCGCTGGTTACTGAAAGGAACAAAGCCGCCTCACTTCCTCACACACAATAACCCCCAGGAACAGACGGTGGGGTCTGGGTGGTAACATACTGGTCCCTCTGATGCTCACAGAAAGGGCAGCCCCAGTTCTGAGCCTCTCCTCTCGTCTGGGCCTCAGGTATCGAACCTCGAGGTAACGTGGTCCTGAAACCAGCAGAGTTTCTGGTGGAGACGGTGGAGGCTGGACTGGGTGAGGTTCTGGTTTATGTGGAGGACCCAGAGGGACACACCGAGGAGGTGGGTGCACTATTCATCTCAGCACATCACAGTGAAATAGAACTGAAACCTTCATCTTCCATCAGGCGAGAGTCATCCCCAACAACGACCAGAACAGAACCTACGCTGTGGTGTACCTGCCCAAAGTGGAGGGGCTTCACAAGGTCAGAGTGTTCTGAAAGCCCATATGGGCCACGGTTCTGGGCTTCACTCCTCTGATTCTTCTCCCTTCAGGTGAAGGTGCTATTTGCTGGGCAGGACATTGACAGAAGCCCCTTCATGGTCCATGTTTCCAAGGCCATGGGTGACCCGACCAGAGTTCAGGCCCGTGGGCCGGGCCTGCAGGCAATGGGCAACGTGGCCAACAAACCCACATACTTTGACATTTACACGGCAGGTAACGGATCGACCCGACACTCATCATCACCAGCTGCTCACTGCTTCAGTCTGCAGCTTGTGTTGTGTTGTGTCCACCAGGAGCCGGTGCCGGAGACGTGTGCGTCATCATTGTGGATTCGAACGGCCGCAGGGACACAGTGGAGATTGTTCTGGAGAACAAAGGCGACAGTGTTTTCCGCTGCACCTATGTCCCCATCCTGGAGGGCCCTCACACCGTCTATGTGACCTTTGCTGGGCAGCAGATTCCCAGAAGCCCCTTCACCGTGAACATGTCCGAGGGTAGGGCCTGCACAGAAACTCCTTCAAATGAGTTTTAGATCCAAAGCTAATCCAGAGCTTCTGGTCCCTCCTCCTTCAACGTCCAACATCCTCCACCCTCAGCAATAACGTCTAGTCTGAGCTTAATGTTTGGCCCGACTCCAGTCCAGTCTGGGTCCGGTGGACTTGACTTACTGATGATGGTTCTGGCTCCTGACGTGGGGCTTTGTCTGCTCTGACTAGGCTCCATCTCTAGTTAATATCTGCTGTGTTGGAGAAGCTCCTGTTTGTCCTGACTTATTTATTTGGGAGCCATCTTTTAAGGGTTTGTCTAGTCGTGGCCTGTGGTGACCGGTGGATGGCTAATGCTGGGCCAGGCAGCGTGATACTAGCGCCTAGGTGACTGATTACACTTCTCACTGTAGATGTTGACGTGTCATTTGGACCTGCAGTAGAACTTGGCCCAGAGCTAGACTCTGGTTTGGGGCTTGGGATGTGACTGCTGAGTCCTGACTCTGACTGCTGGTCTGCTTGTCTGGGGCCTGTCTCTTTCTCCCTATGTCCAGATGTGTCATTACTGTTGTTCACTCCTTCACTTTCAGACAGCGACCCACCTCCTGGATCTCCGGTGCAGACTGTACTTCAGTCCGTACACTGCCCACCCTCAGACACAACAAGGAGAGCCCCCCCTCCAACTCCACCCAAACCCAGGCGACCAAGTTAGTACAGGCCAGGGCTGTGGGGGGTGCCTGGGGCCTGCCTGCGCTAGCCTGGTTTCCTTCCACCTCCACTCCGTCATCCCTGCCTCTGATTGCTTTGGACACTTTCCAGCTTTACAGCATGTGCAGCACTTCTTTCATCCTCTTCTACAACCAGACACAGTGAAAGTGGATCTGTGGATTCCTCTTTGGGTGGTGTCAGGGTTTAAGGACCTAGGGCTCCAAGCAAACACATGTAGCCTTAGCTAAGAATTAACTTAGAATCAGCAGATGTCAAAGCAACGTTGATAAATGCAGAAGAAGCTGAGCTGTGATGCTGCCCCCGCTGACAGACCAGCGTCCCTTTGGTGTCACTGAGTTTACCCTCAGGCATCAGGGACATTCAGACAGGCGCGAGCGTCAGCAGGACCGCAGGTCTGATCAAAGACTCATGATGCTCATGCACTAGCTTTGGGATTTCTTTCCTCCATTACTCAAATGTCAAACGTAATGTTTTAAATGTTAGGATCTTAGATTTTACTGAGCTTTTGACATGCCTGCATCATCATCATCATCATTATCATCATCATCACCATCATCACAAATGACACCTTTTTATTTTGTTCTGTCGTATGTCGACGGTTTGGACTCATCACTCTGGTTTCTTTTCACTTTTCTCTTCCAGCCTCAGCAAATTGCTTGGTCAGCTGACTAACCAATCAGAGAGTGTGTGTGTGTGTGTGTGTGTGTGTGTGTGTGTGTGTGTGTGTGTGTGTGTGTGTGTGTGTGTGTGTGTGTGTGTGTGTGTGTGTGTGTGTGTGTGTGTGTGTGTGTGTGTGTGTGCGTGTGCGTGTGCGTGTGCGTGTGCGTGCGGACTTTTGTCGTATTCACAGTTTGTTCTTTACATGAGTCAGGTTCTGGACAGAACCTTTGGATTCAAACTTTTGGGAAAGTGACTGAACTGGAACCAGTTATGTTGGAATCAAAAACCATCATATAGCTGTAATATGGAGAAGACAGGGTTGTTGTCATACTGAGTTATGTTCAACACAGTGTGTGAGGAGCTGGTGGACTCTAACCAGCAGCCTCCCAGTCTAACCAGTGTCCCATCTCTCCTTCTGATGGGTCCACACAGCTTGCAGCCCCAACGCCTGCAGGGCATCGGGTAGAGGTCTGCAGCCAAAGGGGCTGAGAGTCAAGGAGGTGGCAGATTTCAAGGTTTACACCAAAGGAGCCGGCAGCGGGGAGCTCAAAGTCAGCGTGAAGGGACCAAGTACAGTTTTTTGTTCTGTCACTTTGTTTAAGTCGCAGCTTTACATGACGGGCACGGCTAATGGGTTTCTTCCTGTGCAGAGGGTCAGGAGGAGCCGGTGAAGGTCCTGGAGATGGAAAACGGTCTGTATGAGTGTAACTACTACCCCATTAAGACGGGAAGGTACATGGTCAGCATCACCTGGGGAGGACACAGCATCCCACGCAGGTTGGACTTTGTGAATGATAAAGATATGTGTGTGTGTGTGTGTGTGTGTGTATGTGTGTGTGTGTGTGTGTGTGTGTGTGTGTGTGTGTGTGTGTGTGTGTGTGTGTGTGTGTGTGTGTGTGCGCGCGCATGTGTTGAAGCCACATTTAGATATTTGTGTCTGTCTTTAGCCCATTTGAAGTCCAGGTGAGTGAGGAGGTGGGATCCCAGAAGGTTCGGGCCTGGGGCCCAGGTCTGGAGACCGGCATGGTGGGGAGGAGTGCTGACTTTGTGGTGGAGGCCATCGGGACAGAGGTGGGAACTTTGGGTACGTGGAAACAACAGCAGCAGGGGTTTTCTGTGTGTAAGTGTGGTCGGAGGAGAGGTGGGGCTCAGATGTGACTCAACCTGTCTCTCTGCAGGCTTCTCCATCGAGGGTCCTTCCCAGGCCAAGATAGAGTGTGATGACAAAGGCGACGGCTCCTGTGATGTTCGCTACTGGCCGACTGAGCCGGGGAACTACGCCGTCCACGTCATATGCGACGATGAGGACATCAAGGACAGTCCCTTCATGGCCCATGTCCTGCCTGCTGCCATCGACGTCTTCCCAGAGAAGGTTGGACACTTTGGTCTTGTGTGTCTGTCTCCGGTCGCAACACGCTGGGGTGAACGTGCTGGTTTCTGCAGGTGAAGTGTTTCGGGCCTGGTCTGGAGCCTCTGGGCTGCATCGTCAACAAAGCTGCCGATTTCACCATTGACACCCACGGAGCCGGCAGAGGAGAGCTCAAGCTCTACGCTCAGGTGGAAACCCATCAGTGAGCTTCAAACCATGCTGCTTCTAACACTGCAGACCAATGAGACGTGTTTGTGCTTTCAGGATGCAGAAGGTTTCCCCATTGACATCCAGATGAGCGACAACGGAGACAGTACCTACTTCTGCGTCTACGTTCCCACCAAGCCGATCAAACACACCATCATCGTCACCTGGGGGGAAGTCAATGTGCCCACCAGCCCTTTCAGGGTAAAACACCGCTAACGCTGGACATGAGAGCCAGAACCTGCACCTGTCAATGACAGGATGCTTTCTGAGCCTCTTTTGTTCTAAAAATGCTTAAAAATAAGAGAACCATATAGGAGTCACTGCATCTGTAGAACCAGAAACTGAGCGGAACACAGTGGTAAGAAGCTGAAGCCAGCTGCTGCCAAAAGGCAAACGCCTGAAGATGGAAGCAGATGTGTCCTTCTGTGTTGTTCAGCTGTATCCACTGAGGGGAGGAGAGCTAGCTGTTTAGACTGACTGTCTGTGTGTGTGCTGTGTGTCAGGTCACTATTGGAGAAGGAAGTCATCCGGAGAACGTGAAGGTTTATGGCCCGGGTGTGGAGAACACAGGACTGAAGGCCAACGAGCCCACGTACTTCACGGTGGACTGCAGCGAGGCCGGGCAGGGTGAGCCTGGTTCCAGTGAGCTGCTCTCTGCTGCTTACTGCTACTTTAGTTTAGCTTTGATATGTCTCTTGTAGGTGACGTGAGCATCGGGATCAAGTGTGCTCCAGGTGTGGTCGGACCGGCGGAGGCCGACATCGATTTTGACATCATCAAAAATGATAACGACACGTTCACAGTTAAATACACGCCTCCGGGTCCGGGTCAGTACACCATCATGGTTCTGTTTGCCGACCAGGTAAGAACACATGCAGGTGAACTGCATCTGACAGGAAGTTCTGCTGAAACATGATGATGACTCACCTTGACTTACTGACTTACTTGACTCATCTAACCTTGATACAGGAAATACCCATCAGCCCCTTCAGAATAAAGGTGGAGCCGTCACACGACGCAGCTAAAGTCAGAGCAGAAGGACCAGGACTCAACAAGATGGGTGAGCGGGAAATACTGCAAACAGTACACAGGTCTACTGTACAAGTACTGCAAACACAGTTATACCATACAAGTACTGTTTGCAGTACTTGTATGGTCTAACTATATTGTAGCAGTACTTGCGATTGTATCGACCGTACTCATGTCTGAACTGACAGCGTTTTCTTGTCAGGTGTTGAAGTGGCCAAACCGACTCACTTCACCATTTACACTAAAGGAGCGGGTAAAGCTGAACCCGAGGTCCATTTTACTGCAGCAGCCACAGGCGATGCCGTCCGAGACTTTGAGGTCATCGACAACCACGACTACTCATACACCGTCCGCTACACAGCGGCGCAGCAGGTGAGGCCCCGCCCCCAGTCACAGGTGTGTCATCATGAGCTGATGAACCTGGGCTCACCGGTCTGTCTCATCAGGGGAACATGTCCATCACTGTGTGCCACGGAGGAGACCCCATCCCCAAAAGCCCATTTCATGTGGTTGTGGCCCCCCCACTGGACCTCACCATGGTCCAAATTCAGGGGCTGAACAACAGTAAGAATAAGGCTTCGTCCTGGGGATTTTATTTTGGAGGAACAGGAGAAAGTGATAATGATTCTTCTACCAATTCATGGTAACTGTACTGAAGCTGGGCGTTTGTTGTGTCCTGTGTTTTAAGAAGTGGACGTTGGGAAGGATCAGGACTTCACCATCAGTACTCGAGGAGCTGGAGGCCAGGGGAACCTGGATGTGAAGATCACGTCCCCGTCACGTCGGCCCATCCCCTGTAAGCTGGAGTCGGGCACAGCCAACGAGCTTCACACTGTGAAGTACATCCCGCCTGAGGAGGGTCCGTACAGAGTGGACATCAGCTACGACGGGAACCCCGTCCCAGGAAGTCCATTTACTGTGGAGGGCATCATGCCGCCCGACCCGTCAAAGGTGAGAATTGCTGAAGACGGACTCATATTAATGAAACGTCCCTGTATTCATCTAGCTTCACCTCAAGAAAACAACCAGAACCTATACCAACAAGGCCAAACCGGTTCCAGATCCACTGTGCCCAGTATCTGAAACTTAAATTTGATGCAGCTCTGAAAACAAAAATATTGAGAAGCGGGAGTTATGGTTTGATGTTGAGTGGAGATCAGCTCTGACAGATGACAGACTGAGCTTCAGGGTTCAGGTTGAACTGAGGCCTTGGGCCCAGTAAATGGTTCTGCTCTAATAAGACTGTGTCCCAGGTAAATGCATCTTAAGTGTGGTTATTAGGGAGCTTGCCTCAAACCAAAATGATGAACCTAACTCGAGTGTCTCCGACCTGAACCCCACAGGTACGAGCTTATGGTCCAGGACTTCAGGGTGGTGTTGTGGGCCAACCTGCCCCATTTGCCATTGACACAAAGGGAGCTGGTACTGGTGGTCTGGGCCTGACGGTGGAGGGACCTTGCGAGGCCAAGATCGAATGTCAGGACAACGGCGACGGCTCGTGCTCCGTGTCATACCTGCCCACGGAGCCCGGCGAGTACACCATTAACATCCTGTTTGCAGAGCAGCACATCCCCGGTTCTCCCTTCAAGGCCGCGGTCCAGTCGGCCTTCGACCCTAATAAGGTGACGGCCAGTGGCCCCGGTCTGGAGCGAGGTAAAGTCAACGAGGTTGGGTCGTTCACTGTGGACTGCTCCAAAGCCGGTGAAGCGGAGCTCACCATAGAGATCATCTCAGACTCCGGAGCCAAAGCCGAAGTTCACATCCAGAACAACAGCGACGGGACCTACTCCATTACCTACATCCCCCAGTTCCACGGCATGTACACCATCACCATCAACTACGGAGGACACACCGTGCCGAAGTTCCCTACCCGACTGCAGGTGGACCCGGCCGTGGACACCAGCGGAGTCAAAGTCTACGGGCCAGGAGTAGAACCCAGAGGTTAGGAACCTGTCAAAGTCTCCTCAGTTAGAGTGAGCGTTAGCTAAAGAGCAGTAAGCACAGGTCCGACGCCCTCTACTTTTTAAATGATCTCACCAACCTTCCCCTCAGTGAGTGTAATTGATGTAAGTGATGGTTGGACTTTGACCTGGGGCTCATGTCCCGGGACTGACCGGTTGACTCAGTGGCCTCCTGGACCCCACAGCGCAGGCTGTACTGTGTAGCGCATAGGCTGCAGCTATTGCACACGCTCAGTAGATGGTTCTGTTGTGTGGACGTGGACTTTTACTGTAGTACTTATGCAGGGAGTTATGAGCTACAGTGAGTACAGAAGGAAACCAGAAGTCAGAAGCGATCAAACCACACTCAGTCACGTAGCTGCGGATTATTGAGTTTGGTCTCTGGGAACGTATGAACGACATCCTGCTGTGGTCGGCACTAAATGCTCGTCTGCTCTCAGGTGTCCTGAAGGAAGTGACCTCCCACTTCACTGTGGACGCTCGCGCCCACTGTAAGAGCGGCGGCAGCCACGTCAAGACCTGCATCTCCAACCCGTCAGGGGCCAACACCGACGCCTACACCACTGACAAGGGAGACGGGACGTACCGCGTGGAGTACACGCCCTACGAGGACGGTGAGTCTCATAGCCACGATCTCAGCAGCACCGCAGGAGAGGCTGCATCATAACAGCCGCTAAAGCTCTACGTTGCTTTTTCAGGTTTGCATCTGATTGAAGTTTTGTTTGATGACTTGATGGTGCCAAAGAGTCCATTCCACGTATTGGTGACTGAGGGTTGTGATCCCAGTCGGGTCCGAGCCTACGGTCCCGGTCTAGAGGAAGGTCTGGTCAACAGACCGAACCGCTTCACCGTTGAGACCAGGTGATTGGTCTGGATTAATTCATGCTGGTTCATGTCTGTGCTGTCCTGGTCTGTCACTGCTCTGTTCTCCTTAGGGGCGCCGGCACCGGCGGTCTTGGTCTGGCCATCGAGGGTCCATCTGAAGCTAAGATGTCGTGCAAGGACAACAAGGACGGCAGCTGCAGTGTGGAGTACTTCCCCTTCACTCCTGGAGAGTATGACGTGAACATCAGCTTTGGAGGCTTACCTATCCCAGGTAGAGGACCCTGCTCATACAACCCAGACTGCCGTGTTCTTCGTGATCTCCATACTACTCTGTGTTGCAGGGAGCGCATTCCGTGTCCCTGTACGAGAGCTGGTCGATCCCAGTAAGGTGAAATGTTCAGGCCCAGGTTTGGGAAGCGGAGTCCGAGCTCACGTTCCTCAGACCTTCTTGGTGGACACCAGCAAGGCCGGGGTGGCCCCCCTGGAGGTGCAGCTCTATGGACCCACAGGTAAGAGCAAATTAGGATGCTGAAGTCTGCCGGTTCTGGATGAGGCAGTCCAGCCTCTGAAGCTGGTTCTGAGAGCTTGCTGAATCCACATTTATCGTATCACTGAGTGTCTGTGAATGTGTTGCTCTTCAGGTGTGACTGAGCCAATCAGCATCACTGACAACGGAGACGGGACCCACACTGTCAACTACACTCCAGCCAGCGATGGCCCATACACGCTGTGCGTGAAGTATGCCGAGCAGGAGGTGCCCTGCAGGTCGGTGCTGCTGAAGCCCAGCTTGAGATGATGTCATTGATTCAGTTCCAACTCTAAACCAGTTCCAGTCCTACTGATTTGGGTCTTCTCCTGCAGTCCCTTTAAGATCAAGACGTTACCGGCTCACGATGCCAGTAAGGTTCGAGCCAGTGGTCCGGGTCTGAATGCCTCTGGGGTTCTTGCCAGTCTGCCAGTTGAGTTCACCATTGATGCCCGACATGCTGGAGAAGGGCTGCTAACGGTCCAGATCCTGGTGAGTCCCAGTGGATCCAGCCACAGAACCAGGTCTATAAGGTGATCTAGGTCTGTGTGTAACAGTGTCATTTTACGGGACGGTAGAACCTGTTACTGTGTCTGCTCCACCATTAACTGGGTCACAGACACAGCTTAGTGTCTGTCACTGGTCTGTTCCACTGTTGGAGCCCTTTACTGTTGCTGCAGGGTCCCGATGGGTGCAGGCAAGAGGCCTCGCTGTTTGCGGAGGACTGGGGCAGGAGGGTTTGGGAGACTCATATTGTAAAGAAAACCATCCCCTTCAGTAGGAGGAGAGGCTGCGTAAGGCCTGCACGCCTTCCTTGTCTCCTCTAACCCCCCCTCCCTCCCCCTCATATCCTTGCCCATTCTTTAGATAAGCCAGGAATCTCCTTTACACAGGAAAGGATGGGATCAGTAAGCTGTCCTGTGGCGCCCTCTACTGGCCAAGGACAGCAACTAAGGGCAGGATCAGTTCCTAGGTGCCCCTCTTTGTCTAACATGCTAACATGCAGGTGTGGTATTCAGTTGTCCTTTAACCGAGCACTCCATCCAGCGTTACACCCTCTCTGAAGTGAGTACTGTGAGACCACTGGTCTCAAACCACCAGGAGTGTTCACAGCATCTGGCACCGTTGGTGAACGTTCCCGTTGGTCAATGACGGCAATGTGTCGGTGCTAATCATAACAACAAACTGGCCCTAGTGAATGCTATGTGCTTCCATGTCAGGCTGATCAGTGCTGCTTCTTCATACTGGTGATGTGCTTCCTCCTGCCCTGTGATCATTTCTAGGTCCAGGTCTAATCTCTAAAAAACTCCTAAAATGGCGGATGTCAGGAGTCCGCTGATGGCCGGTCTGTCCCTGTAGAGTAGAGCCGAGCTGTAGATTCATAACTCCTCACCTCTTTACAAACATGTCTCCTGTTACTCTGCCTGACTCCCTGTCTGCTTTGGTTCAGGACCCAGAGGGAAAACCCAAGAAGGCGAACATCAGAGACAACAGAGACGGGACCTACACGGTGTCCTACATCCCCGACATGACGGGACGGTACACCATCACCATCAAATACGGAGGAGACGAGATCCCGTACTCGCCGTACCGCATCCACGCCCTGCCCACCGGAGATGCCAGCAAATGTCTGGTCACAGGTGGGAAATGCGTCAGTCAGCGTTCGAGTGGAGCAGATCCGCCTTCAGGCGCTGACACTCTTCTTGTCTTTTACAGTGTCGATCGGAGGACACGGGCTGGGTGAGTACAGGGTCACAGCCCCTTACTGGCATCAACTACAGTTTGGTAGCAGTGATGCTTTCACACATCACACTGAACTCTACACATAACCAGCATTATTCCTAAAATGCAGCTTAACTGTGCGTTTCCCATCAGGATCGGGATTCGGTCCGACCATCCAGATCAGAGAGGAAACCGTCATCACGGTCGATGCAAAGGCAGCTGGGAAAGGTAAAGTCACCTGTAAGGTGTCGACTCCTGACGGAGCAGACCTGGATGTGGACGTGGTGGAGAACGCAGACGGGACCTTTGATATTTACTACACTGCTCCGGAGCCTGGAAAATACGTCATAACCATCCGGTTCGGAGGGGAGCACATTCCCAACAGCCCGTTCCACGTGGTGGTGAGTCAGCGCCCGTCTGTCTGGAGCGAGGTTCCATGAGGCCTCTGTCAGAGCGGGACCGTTGGATCCAAACCGAACTGTAACTAATCAGCAGATGGTGCAGGACTGTGTGAGATGTGTTAACCTGTTAAAGCTGCGTCTCTACCTGAACATAAAGCACTAACCAGCGTGTGGATGTGGGTTTGTGCATGTGTGTGTTGTTCCCCGTCAGGCCAGAGGAGCCGTGTGAGCAGCTCCAGCTCCAGCAGCCGTTAACCAGCGCTGCGCCACTTACACGCGTAATAACAGGCCTCATTCCCTGACAGACGCTGCATGTTCCCTCTGCATGATCTACTAACGCAGCCATGTCCCAGCTGAGGTGTGAGTATTCTTCTCTGGATTCAGTCCAACCCGCTGCTTGTCTTCTTTTTAGTCAGTGCTGATACATAACCTGGTGTCAGACTGGTTCCACAGCCCAGCTTCAGTTAACGGCCTCTCCTCTGGTCCTGGTGCAGGCCACCGACGAGCCCATCGGGCCCATGGATGGGATGGAGCCCGTCCTCCGCCCCTTCAGCCTGGTGATTCCCTTCACTGTGCAGAAAGGAGAGATCACGGGTAGGCGTCCAGCTACTAGCACACTAATGCTCTGGAAGCTGGAGGTGGTTGCTTGATCTATGTGCAACGTGTCCAGGTGACGTGCGAACGCCATCCGGTGGAACCGCTTGTCCTTACATCACTGACAACAAGGACGGCACCATCACAGTGAAATATTCCCCCACTGAACGAGGGCTGCATGAGATGGACATCAAATATGACGGCACCCACATCCCAGGTGCGTGTAGTAGCTGCTTCAAGTCGACCTGAATCTGTATCAGGTCCAGTCCAAGGCTTCCTGTGTCAGAGCTGATGTGTTGTTGAGGCCCCAGTGTATTTGAACCTTTGTCATGTCCTGTTGCTTTGCAGGAAGTCCACTTCAGTTCTATGTTGACGCCATCAACAGCGGCCACGTGACTGCGTATGGGCCTGGCCTGAGCCACGGCACCGTGAACAGTCCCGCCACCTTCACTATTGTGACTAAAGACGCTGGAGAAGGTATTGGTAGCACCGTGTACAGCCCATGTCCACGTACTCTGCGGTAGAGCCACTTTGGTGTCCCCCCCCTCTCTGCAGGAGGTCTGTCCCTGGCTGTGGAGGGTCCATCTAAAGCAGAGATCAGCTGTAAGGACAACAAAGACGGGACGTGCACCGTGTCCTACCTGCCCACCGCACCCGGAGATTACAACATCATTGTTAAGTTTGATGACAAGCACATCCCTGGCAGCCCCTTCTCCGCCAGGATCACAGGTGTGATGCTCCTCCAGAGCTGAACTCTAACGCTTTCTGTAGCCAGAGGGCGCTGAGCTGAGCCTGTAGCCTGGTAAAGGCCTCACAACTAGTCTGATGTTCAACTCAGGAAACATTCAAAACACAAAGCAGCAGGTTTTAAAACGTTGAAGTAGCTCATTGTTGACCCGTTGGTTCTGATTGCTCTTGTTTAACGAGTTTGACTTCCAGGTGACTACTCCATGAGGACGTCTCGGCTAAACGTTGGCACGGCCACGGACGTGTCCTTAAAGATCACGGAAACGGACCTGAGCAGCCTGGTGGCGACCATCAGAGCGCCGTCCGGACACGAGGAGCCGTGTCTACTCAAGAGGCTTCCCAACAGACACATCGGTGGGTAGCAGTCCTCCGCTCCCGACTCCTCTCTGGGTTGTGACTCACTCCTCCTTGTCTCCTGTAGGCATCTCCTTTACGCCGAAGGAAGTGGGCGAACATGTGGTCAGTGTGAAAAAGAACGGCAAACATGTGACCAACAGTCCTTTCAAGATCATGGTGGGTCAGTCAGAGATTGGAGACGCCAGTAAGGTGAAGGTGTGCGGTCAGGGGCTGGTGGAGGGACACACCTTCGAGGTGGCAGAGTTTATCGTGGACACCAGGAACGCAGGTAAGAACCAGACTCACTAGATTGTCTGAAATAAGGTCAGCTACCAGACGCTGCAGTAGACGACCGCGTCCCTGCTGCAGGTTACGGAGGTCTGGGTTTGTCCATCGAGGGTCCCAGTAAAGTGGACATTAACTGTGAGGACGTGGAGGACGGGACGTGTAAAGTCACCTACTGCCCGACTGAACCTGGAAACTACATCATCAATATCAAGTTTGCTGACCAGCATGTACCAGGTGCATGTAACAGACACACACTTTCCTCCTGCGGTTCTATAGTTTGTCATAAACAGCGTTTTTTCCCCAACAGGAAGCCCGTTCACAGTGAAAGTGTTTGGCGAAGGCCGGATGAAGGAGAGCATCACCAGGAGGCGCCAGGCTCCATCCATCGCTACTGTGGGAAGCACCTGTGACCTTAACCTCAAGATACCAGGTGAGTTCTGAGCCTCAGTGCTGCTCCCGTCTGCAGCCGACCCTCCACTTCCTACTCCTCACCTGCTGCTCTCTGTCTCAGGCAACTGGTTCCAGATGGTCTCTGCTCAAGAGCGCCTGACTCGGACCTTCACGCGCAGCAGCCACACCTACACTCGCACGGAGAGGACAGAGATCAGTAAAACACGGGGGGGAGAGACCAAGAGGGAGGTCCGAGTGGAGGAGAGCACGCAGGTGGGGGGAGACCCGTTCAAAGATGTGTTTGGGGGTTTCCTGGGACGAGAGAGTCTGAGCGGCTTCAGCAGCAGCCGACCGCAGGACGGTGCGTGTGTTTCTGGCTCATCTAGTTCAGCTGTGAAGTGATTAGTTCTGTTCAGTTCTGGATCCGAGGCTACCGGGTTGCACTGACCACATGTGATACTACATACTGATCCCTCCTCAGGTGAGGCCAGTAACCAGGAGATGACGGCTCAGGTGACAAGTCCTGGTGGAAAGACGGAGAATGCAGAGATCATAAAAGGAGAAGAGAGCACCTACAGCGTGCGCTTCATCCCTCAGGAGATGGGAGCTCACACAGTCAATGTGAAATACCAGGGCCAGCATGTCCCTGGGAGCCCGTTCCAGTTCACTGTGGGGCCCCTAGGAGAGGGAGGGGCCCACAAGGTCCGAGCAGGAGGAACCGGGTTGGATCGAGGAGTGGCTGGGATCCCAGGTGGGCTTTATGAAATCACAAATGGTCCCAGTTATGTCACGTCATGTACTGGACGAGATCAAGACAAATGTGTTGTTGTTTTTCAGCTGAGTTCAGCATCTGGACCAGAGAAGCTGGAGCTGGAGGCCTCTCCATCGCTGTGGAGGGACCCAGCAAGGCTGAGATCACCTTTGAGGACAGGAAGGATGGATCCTGTGGCGTGGCCTACGTGGTGCAGGAGCCTGGTGAGGTTTACAGACATGAGGAAGAAGACACCCCACGTAGTGAGAATACAATGTTCATGTTTACCCTGTCGTCGTCTCCAAGGTGATTACGAGGTTTCCATTAAATTCAACGACGAGCACATCCCAGACTCTCCGTTCATCGTCCCCATCGCCACGTTATCTGACGACGCCCGTCGTCTCACCATCAGCAGCCTGCAGGTGAGAGCTCTGCTGGTCAAACCTGAGGAACGGGCCCAGAGAACTGCCAGGTTCTAACCCTCCGCCTTCCTCTGCTCTTCAGGAGATGGGTCTGAAGGTGGGACAGGAGGCCTCCTTTGCTGTGCAGCTGAACGGAGCCCGAGGTCTGATTGATGCAAAGATCCACACGCCTTCAGGGGCCATAGAGGAGTGTTACATCTCTGAGCTGGACAGCGGTGAGTGTGGGAAGACGTGGAGGTTGTGAATCGCTGGTGAGCCAGGTCTCATCTCATGTTGTGTCTACAGACCAGTATGCCGTCAGGTTTATCCCAAGGGAAAACGGAGTTCACTCCATCCACGTCCGCTTCAATGGGAGCCACGTTCCTGGCAGCCCCTTCAAGATCAGGGTGGGGGAACCTGGACAAGTTGGGGATCCTGGAATGGTGTCTGCGTTTGGACCAGGACTGGAGGGAGGAACAACAGGTAAGACCTCAGCCTCCTGTCAAAGCACTCGCTGAGAACGTTCTGCTGCTGACTGGGCCCATCTCTCTCAGGCGTGGCCTCAGACTTTATGGTGAACACGTGCAATGCGGGCTCAGGGGCTCTGTCTGTGACCATCGACGGGCCGTCCAAAGTCAAGATGGACTGTCAGGAGTGTCCTGAGGGCTACACGGTCTCATACACACCCATGGCTCCAGGCAGCTACCTGATCTCCATCAAGTACGGAGGACCCCAGCACATCGTCGGCAGCCCTTTCAAAGCCAAAGTGTCAGGTGGGTCAGGGGGCCGCTACCGGCGCGGTCACACTCAGGGTTTAATGCAGCCATTCTGGACTCTCACTGCGGCTCCTCTGTGTCAGGGCCTCGTCTGTCCGGCGGCCACAGCCTGCATGAGACGTCCTCTGTCCTCGTGGAAACCGTCACCAAGTCGTCGGCGGTGGGCGGGGCCTTGACCTCCTTACCCAAGTTCTCCTCGGACGCCAGCAAGGTGATCTCCAGAGGCGCCGGTCTGTCGAAAGCCTTCATCGGTCAGAAGAACATGTTCACGGTCGACTGCAGCAAAGCAGGTGAGGAGCTGCGGGAGACATCACCAGCTCTGTCCTCTTCTCCTCACTCACTGGTTCCTCTGCCTTTGGCTCTGCAGGCACCAACATGCTGATGGTCGGTGTCCACGGGCCCAAGGCGCCCTGCGAGGAGGTGTACGTCAAACACGTGGGGAACAGGATGTACAATGTGACGTACACCGTCAAGGAGCAGGGCAGCTACATCCTGATGGTGAAATGGGGCGACGACAGTGTCCCCGGCAGCCCCTTCCACGTCACGGTGCCTTAGGGCCGGCTCGTCACGGCCTTCTCTGACTGACACGCCTCTGTCTGCACCAGCACAGGACCCTCCTGCACCCACTGGCCCGCAGCAGCTGAGGTGGAGCCCACGTCGCCTCCACTGAGGACAAATGTTGCTATAAACCAGGGTCTCGGAGGTCCATCCGTGGTCTTCGGGTGCAGCTAGAACAGCAGCTGTTTTCTTACACCATAATGTGACTGTTCGCTCTGCCTGCGATTTATTTATTCTCGGAGCTTTTCCCTCATTGATTGACGGTCTTATTGTTGAGCATGTGACGGAGTTGATGTTTCTTTTCTGGATAGTTAGAGGTTCCAGTGCAGCGAGACAACCACTGTTGCTATGACACATTTTATAGTGATTTTATATGCATCAAAAACTGGTTAATGAAATAAATCGGCCTTGTTTGGCCTAACCTGCCACAGGAAAGCGTGTCGGCGCCGTGTTCATTACAGAGCGGACCGGGTCTGCAGCAGAACCTCTGCACACGTTCTGTACTGGGTGAACCACTGACAGGAGACCAGCAGGTGGCTGCACACACTGCGCTGGAGGACGGAGAACAGGCTCGGTGGACCTTCAGCTGGTTGGTTCCTCCGGCCGTGACCTCTGCAGACGTTAACTTCACCTGGAGTCCAGAAAAACTCACAGCGTCACAGGACGTCCCGCAGCTTCCAGGTTCTCAGCATTCAAACTGAATCTGGGTCTCTGGTCTGGGTCTGCCGCGTGCTGGCCTTTGGTTTTCTGGTCTCTGGACTGTTCAAACCACAAGAAAGGGGATTAAAACTATAAAAGAGTACGATTGAAAAGCTGTTGGATGGTGATGATTCATGCTGGGTCAGGATGTCCCTCCTGCTCCTCCTCTGAAGGCAGCATTAGTGAGGGTATTATTAGTCTGAGCGGACGGCTGTAATTAATGTCTCGGAGGGGGAGGATTCTAAAAATACTCCTCCTAATTTAACCAAGCCACATTTCTAATCCAGGAGATGGCAACACCCCCCCTCCTCTTCCTCATCGTCATCACTGCTTCACAGACAAGGCTCCTTTATTTTTTCTGCTGCTTCACGTGTGATAATGCAGAAGAAACAGAAATCTGATTATGTAGATTTTTAACAGATTTTTATTTTTAGCTGCAAAGCGTTTCCGTACCAGAGACTTCCTCCAGTAACAACGGAGGCTCAGACTCCATAGCCAGTCTGCAAGTCGCTGTGTCCATGAGACATCTGTCGCTTCATCCAGCGCCAGCTCACTTGTTCCTCGTTTTTGTTTGTTACTGTCCACATGCTTGGACCCGAGGCTTCACACAGTATTTAACGTCTCGCGGGAGGTGCCATCTGTTGTCATGGTAACGTGGTGTTAACGGGCCAGTAACAGGGGTCTGTGTTACCACTGGAGTGGACAGGCAGGTCCCCTCCGGACCCGCGTGTTACGCCGGCAGTGAGGCTGCATGGATTCTGATCTGCAGATGTCGAGTGAAGTCAAAGTCTAAGCAGAGCGGGTGCAGATGAACAAAACGCTGAGGTCGGGACCGCTGCTGCACCAGAACAAGCTGCTGCTAAACCTGGATAATCACTCAGAAAATATTCTGCTCCCTCTTTCACCCCAATTTTGCAGCTCTGTCAGCGGCTGATTGGACGGGTGGGCCCTGCACCATGGCTGACTGCTCTGCTCCAGCTCCTAGAAACCACTGCTGAGGAAACCGGTTCCCCTGTAGGAGCAAAGATTTTCCCACCGCTCAGAAGTGTTTTCTGCTCTAATTTCCCTCCAGTCGCGCGAGCAGAAACCAGCTCCACATAATGAAGTCTGTCTGTGGATAGACGCCGTCTCGCTGGAACCAGCTTGTGGATCTAGTTCCGTGAACCTGTCATTTGGTCGTGTGAACTTCTATTTATCTGACAGCACCCACAGAGGAGAAGGTTTATTCTAGTTTCACCCTGGAGCAGAAGGACGTTGAATGCTTTGGGTTCCTGTGATTGACAGCTGCTTGATGAGGTTTGGCTCAGTGACTGCCACCGTCCTGCTAGTTTACAGTAACATCAAGTCAAGTCACTTCCTGGCAGATCGAGGTTTGGGAGAATTAAAATGAATGAGTATACAACCAAGGTGTCGCTGGATGAACGATAGCCCCTCCCACATCAGCTGTCAACCACAGGCGCCCCCTCTGCTGCGTTGATCAGTCTTTGACATGAAGCAGCCTGTGGATGGACCCAGGCCTGATGTGGTCCATGGGGATGACCAGCACTGCATGCAGCAGCTTTTAGCCTGGGTGGACAAAATACTGGACCCTCTGAGGCAGAACTGGCCTGAGACCAGTTTACCCGAGGGCCATGATGAAAGGCCATCAGACAGTGACTAGACCAACATGATGAATGAAGACTTCTAGCTTGAGACTTGGACATTAATGTGGCACGTTGCTCAGTAGCTTCCTTCATTTCCCAGCATGCACCGCTCCTGCTTATATCAGGACACAAACTTCGGCTGCCGTTTGTGTCCAGCTGAAGAAGCAAAGGCCGTCCTCCGTCCCGACCCAGCAGTCCCTCTTTGCCCCCAGTGGCTTCACAGAACTCCTCCTTCACCACTGATCTCTCGGACTCCGTAAACGCTGATCTGCGTTTTCTAAATCCGTCTCGATCACATGAAGGTGAATTTGTTTCTTTGTTGCTTCGGGACACGCTGGTCACCTTGGTGTCACCTGACTCGGCTCTGACGGCCGGGTAATTGGCTTCCATTAGACAAGCCGCTCTCCCCTTCCCATCAGGCCGTGCAGGGGAGGATGCAGCCAGACACACTCACCCCCGCCGACGGGGGGGTCAGCGCGATAATGGGACCGTCCATCATGACCAGGACACGCTGTTCTGTTCTGGTTCTGCCTTCGGAGACGAGCTGGACCTCAGACATCCTGTTTCTGCAGCTCGTCACAATTTTACCACATTCCTCAGCTTCGTGCTCAGCTTCCACCATCAGCCCCACATCAAGGTCACCGGCTCACATTGAGACACATCAGCTGAATCCTACTGCCTGTCATGTCAGCGCCGTATATATCTGGACCGCTGGCTGCTCAGCGGTTCTGTAGCTGGGTCTGTCTGTCGACACGGAGACCAAAGCGCTGTCTCCGCCTGGCAGACCATCGCCAAGGAGGAGGACCCAGAGTGGGCTCCAGGTGTCAGGCTGTCAGCGGCTGCGGGCCATTTACAGCTGACACAGTCCAGATATTCAGAACCACTAGAGCTGCGGTTCCTACACAGCTGCTGCTCCGTGATGGCGACAGGGAGCCGCGCTGCCTCCACAGCCTCTGTGGCTGACAGGCAGGTCCTTAAAATACGGGAGTGATGCAACGACTGAATATGTCCTTCCCGCTCCTCAGAGGATGAACCCAAACCTGACATGACGGCGATGACGTGTGTCTGTCAACTCGCTCCGCCTCTGACGTCACCTGCGTCTCCGGTTGATTGGACGACGAGGCCTCCTGCCTCCACTATGACCTCGTCTCGCTTCCTGTGTGTTGTTGTCGATACTGAAACAAAGTGGTGAAGTAACGTCTGTCGCTGTTTGAGCTTCGACATCCATATTCAGCATTTTCACAACTTGCCTGAGAACCCCAAACAGACGCGTCATCACTAACTGGACTCCCCTGAGCTCAGCCTCAGCTGGCAGCAGCCATGCTCCTCCTCGTCCTGAACGGTGGTTACCCAGAAGGCCGCGTTGCAACCGAGGCGTGGCTTCCTCAGCTGCCCTCGCCTCCGAGGAGACGACGGTGACAATGAGGTTAATGTGGTCCGGTCCAGTTAATCACCACTGAGGATCTAAAGCAGGTCACCGCAGTGGTTGGCAGTGGATGTATGAAGTGAGCCTTAACACAGAACCAGGGCCAGAACCAGACTGAGACTTGACTGTGTGTCTGCTGATTTTACAAATTTGTCACCAGCCGACTGTGGCCCAGCCTGGTTCTGGTCTCTATGGTCCTGAAGCATCTGAAGTCCAGTCTTTCCTCTGTCATTAACACATGGACCAATTGATCCAGTTCTGGTCTTACTGCAGCCTGCTCTTTAATTGACTCCTACTTAGACTTGGACCTCTTGTGCCGCCTGCTCAGGTCGCAGGCTTTGTGTTTGAGATTTTTTTGTGAGATTTTTCTCACTCTGATGATGCAGCAGCAACAAATAAAGGTTGATGTTTATATCGGCTGTGATGGATTTGGTGCTGATGGGAGAGGAGAGGCTTTGAAACTCATCCGTCACACGCTCTCAGTCCTAACGTGGTATAACGTGAATCCATCATCAGAGAACCTGTGATGAGCAACTGATCCCAGTCCAAGAGGAAACAGAAAACCAGTAGTTCTGCTGATCCGTCAGCGTCAGCACATCAAATGTTACCATGACGATGAGGCAACTGTGCTGCTCCGGCTGCTGCGGAGCTGCTGGACGGAGCCAGGTGAAGTCCGGGTTCATGCTCTGACCCTCCAACATATTTATCATAATGAAGACGAACAGAAATGTTTGATGTGACAGAATCAAGAACCAGAGGATATCAGAAAATAAAGAGGTAAGATGCCACAACCCAGAACTACTGGGTGGTCCAGCTGCTCCTGACCTGTGATGTATGATGACAGGTGGACCTGAACATCTCACCCTCTGACAGATGCCCTTTGAACCATAGGTCTGCTGTCACCTTGCAGTAAAATAGCACCGGTTCTGACCCAATCTGAAGTAAAGAGACGAACGACAATTTAGAGGGCACACAAAGACGCATGACTCATACAGAGTTATTCTCCATCCTCCCTTTTTCTATGAACTCAGCTGACCTTTGGTCCGAGCAGCTGAATCTGGATGCTGGTATTGTCCAGAACCTGTTTGTGTGCCAACTGAGCTCCTCTATGACCAGATAGGTCACAGATTCTGCAGCAGGAGGCAGAAAATGTTCTCGTCATATTTATCTCACTTTGTCAGAGCTGTAGTGAGACCTGGGAAACGTCTTCACATCCCATCAGACACAGACGAGGAGGAAACGGTAACGGAGAGCAACACTGCGGCTGCAGGTTAAGCTCATCGAAACGACATGCTGCTGTGGGAGCAATGGGAGCAGTGGGAGCTGTGGAAACAGTAGGAGCAGTGGAAGCTGTGGAAACAGTGGGAGCAATGGGAGCAGTGGGAGCAATGGGAGCAGTGAGAACTGTGGAAACAGTGTGAGGAATGGGAGCAGTGGGAGCAATGGGAGCAGTGAGAGCTGTGGAAACAGTGGGAGCAATGGGAGCAGTGGGGGCTGTGGAAACATTGGGAGCACTGGGAGCTATAGAAACAGTGGGAGCAATGGATCTGTGGAAACAGTAGAAGCAATGGGAGCAGTGGGAGCTGTGGAAAAAAGTAGGAGCAGTGGGAGCTGTGGAAACAGTGGGAGCAATGGGAGCAGTGGGAGCAGTGGAAGCAGTTGGAGCTGTAGTCCTGGACTGACAGAGCCTCTGGCCCATCTGAGCTCATCTATCCTTCCTTCCCTTCTGGTTTGAAGTCATGCCTTTTCAGACGGAGTGGCTCCATTTCAGTGTTTCCTCCTCAGCTCTGTGTGAATCACAGCAGGAGAGACAGAATAATGTGACGGCGCTGAGGAGAGGAGCTGAGCTGGAGGAGACGCAGGAGGCGGTTCCAGCCCACTGAGCCCAGCGCTGTGTATGTCGACACATCATCAGCAGAACCAGAACCATCATCACGGAGGAACCAATCCGGATCAATTCTACATTAGTGTCTGGTTTGTGCTTCTCACAGCAGATGCTTGTTCTTGCTTCTGACATGTTTTCAGGTTTTTCTTGATGCTAAGCCTCAGTTTCCATTGAACATATTCAGACCTGTCCTTTAGCTCAACTACTCATTCGCCTCCATCCATCAAATAAAGCTGCTGCAATGAGCAGCCAAGCTTGAGACCCCTGCTCCGCCTTCGCTGCTTCTTCCCTTTCTCTTTAATGTCTTGTTAACATCGTCAAACCAGCAGCAATGAAGCAGAGACAACTGCCCAACTGTAGCTGCAGTAGTTGTGTTTTAGTAACTGGGTGTTGTTCAGTGATACTCACTGCACCTTCTGAATGGATGATGTCGAACCCTAAGGTTCGTCTGGATCAGTAGAGCTGGGCCTTCAGGGACATTGATCACCAGACAGAACTCAAAGTACAGCTCAGAAGGTGAAGGAGGAAACTCTAACTCATTCACACCCCATAATACTGCACCCCCCCTTAATGGAGGTCCAGGGCCTCAGATGCTGGCTGCAGGAGGTGGTGTCCGTCTGGTTCTACCAGTCTGTGGTGGCAGCTGTACTGTGAGACCAGTCGTCCGTCACAACTGGCTCCAATGCTGCTTCTGTTCCGATCCTTATTTCTAAAGCCAAGTATTTTCATAGAGTCAGCGCTGAGAGTCATTAAAACCAATGAAAACCAAAAGAAATGAGAGAAGCCAATCGATGGGTTCAGCTGCTCGACTCCTCGCTGCGAGAAATAGATAAATATTTAAAAGCATTCAGGTGGAAGCTGCTGTTGAGGATTAAAGCCGACGCTGTGAAAACCAACGAACAGCTGAATGTAAAGAAAGAAGCCAAGTTGTGAAGCGATGCGTTCAGGGATCATCTTCTCGTTGTGTTTCTGACGTCTCCAATGTTGGCGTGTCGGGTGCTGGTGTTTAAATTCCACTTCCTTGTAACCAACATTAAATATTGATTTTAACTGTGCTCATTTTTCTGTTTTAAAGCTTCTCTAGGTTTTTCAGTGTGAAGCGACTTGGGAAACTCTGTCTCGCTGCTTCGCTGCCTGTCTCCTTTACTGTCACGTTGTTTCTCTCTGTGAAATAACAGCAGGCATTTGGGTGAAGTGGGACAGACGACCTCTGACCTGAGGCCTGTTGGCTCTGCTGATGCTACCGGGTTGGGCTCAGCAGGAAGCCGCTGATAGAAATGTCAAATCGCTGTATGTGTGGTTTCTGTAGAAACAAGGTGGTTCCAGATGCTTCTGTCGATCAGGTTTTGAACGCATCGTTTCTCAGACTGAACCAGGTCAGATTTTGTGACATTCCAGGGGATTTTTCACCTTGGGTTCTTTTTTGATGTTTTGGATCAGTCAGTAGCCCAGCATCCTGCTGCAGCTGGTTCTGGTTCTGATTCTGTGCTGTATTGTTGCCATCATTACTCTGTATGATGAGGCCACCTGCAGCTGCACCTGTCGCTCTCTGAGCAGGTCTGCGTCCTGCTGGCCTCTTATAATTTGATACTTCACATGAGAGGGTTTCAAACTGGACTGGGACCGAGCCAGAATCTGACTGGAACCCATCTGTGGCAGATTTCACTCTGCGTATCAGGAATGGAACCAAAAGCTCCTTTTTCTTTTTGTACAGCGTCTACTGGACTTGGTTCTGGATCTGGAATAGAAGAACTAACCCGACTGTACATCAGAGCCCGTCTACTCTGGTTCTGTTCTGACATTTCACCTGCTGTGGGAACAATGGGCCTGACTACCCATAATGCACCAGTAAGTATCTACTTTTGTTATGTGAATTATAAAAATGCACTAGAACCATCATTTATTTTTTATTGCATTACACAAAGGAATAACTGCAGCTGTCAGAATAAAAAATGGACGTAGACACACACTCACGGCTCATCGACCGTGTTCAGCTGAGTCCGGGTGAGGATTTAACGGACCGGGGGTTTGCATTAGTCCTTCTACTCCTGGACCCACGGTGCATCTCTGCAGACTCCAGAACTGAAATGGGTCCGTTCACGAGCGTTTGTCCGACCCAGCAGCAGAATTCCTTCGTCCCTGTTTGCTTCAGCGGATCAGCGCCTGCTTTTAACTCGGAGGTCGTGTCTTTAACCGCAGAGACGTATTTCACTTTGAAGCCTCACACGTCATTGTGTGTGTTTTGGCCGGAGGCAGCAGCTCAGAGAGGATGAGGAGATGCTGACCTTCATCTCTCTCATGCTTGCTCATGCTTCCTAGAGCTGTGAGGACCTAGGAGTTGTCATTAACTGTCTGACATACCTGTAAGACAGTTAATGACAACTTTCATTCATTCTGACTTTTATTGTTACATATTGTAGCTCAACATCTACATCATGAAAACACATTACTGGACTAGAAAGACCAGACACATGATCTCTGAGTGGCTGCGCTTTGGGAAACGGTTGACTTGAGGATGATGATGATGGCCCCACATTTATCCTGCTCCTTACTCCAGCACCTCATCGCCATGGTAACATCTCAGTACTGTATAAAGGCCAAAACCCATCTCTATCCTTCTGCTTGTCACTGGTTTCCCACTACGTCTGAGACGCAGCCGGTTAACGTCGCATCCACAGGCCGTGAGGACGACGCAGCGCTGCAGCCGCACGCGAGCAGGAGGAGACAAGCAGCGTATTTATAGCCTCGGGCTCTGCCGCTAATCAACACGTTGTGTGCGTCCACGTCCCACGTCTCCCTGCCTTCCCACAATCCTTTGTTGTTGCTGACAGATGGTGATAATCATTATTGTCCCTGGGACACAAGGACGTCCCGGTTTGTTACACAACACAATCGGCTGCAGCTTTTCTATGTTCCTGTGTTTACTCCATGAGCTTTGTCCCGCGGCTTCGGCGATGTGCCGTCACTGGCGCCGTCGTGGTGTTTGTGCCTTTTCCTGCAGGCCTGTGTTGAATTAATCTGCATAATGGGAGTCTCTGGGTCTGCACACGGGCCTGTGGTGCCGGCTCATCATCATGAGATGCTCAGATGCACTCGTTGGTCTGAACAGGAGCAACGATGGATGAGCTGATGTGGACTCCGGGGAATCAGAACCTCCCTCCGTGTGTTGGCTTGGCCCACGCTCTGTACTCTCATTAACTAAATGTTCAGGGATCAATCGCCTCCTCTTTATGAATTCATGTTAAACATCACCTGTGACACTCATTATGCTCCTCATTAATCAGACCTAATGTGCAGAAACCAGGGGAAACACACAACAGGACAAGTTGAGGCACGTTCATAAGACAGAGGTCCAGTCCTGGAGGCCTCCACACAGTGTGAACCGGACTCCGGTTCCTGGTGGTTGTGTTACCTGAACACACCAGGCTGGACATTCCTTTACACAGAAGCAGGGTCTGTGTGTGTGGTTGTACCTGAAACCTTCTCCCCTGAATGCGTCCCAGGGGTCAGTGATCAGCACCTGCACCTGACGTTAAAGAGTCTGTAGGAAAATACAGGTGTGAAGTGAAACCAATGCACAGAACAAAGACCTGGTGTTTACAGATCAGACATAGAATTAAAATTCAGAAAGCAAGTCTCTGAGCGGATGAGGCCTTAATCTGCTGCTGATGAAAAGCCTCCAGCTGCTGAGGATTCCTGGAGCAAACGCCGGAGTTTACGAGTCGATCAAACCAAAGATGGACGATGATGAAGCTGCGGTTTAAAAATAACTGCGGCGATTCTCAGGTGCCCTGAACAACAATCGCCAGCAGATAAACGTGCAATGAATCTGACGCTCTGTGACAGAAAATCAGTGAACGGGAGAGGAGACAAATGAACAACACAATGGCAACAACAACACAGAGAACAAGTAAACAACAGGGTGGAGAACATCTTAAGTCTGATCTCAGGCTGTGGACCCACCGAGTCCGTGGTTCTGGGTCTGATGGACCCTTTGTGGGAACAAACCATTTGGCTGATTGGAAAATAAAAGAAGCAGTAAATGCAGGTTCCTTTAGAGCCACTAGGTTCCACAGTCTGACCCATTTCTACCTCCTCCCTCTGAGACCGTGTTTCACCAGTGCTTTCTACTTTGCCGGGACATCAATTCTATGCTGCTGCTTCACCTCTTTAACTGTCTGTATTACCCAGAGTTCTCTGGGGCTGTTGCTCCCATTTCTCTGGTTCTGACCAGCTGACTGATGGGTAGCTGGTCCCTGATGGTTCTGTTTTACATCAGACTACATGTCTGTCTCAGTCCTTCCAAGCATCTTGGCCCGGTTCTGTTACATTAACGTACAGTAGCAAAAAATTCAGTTCAGTTCATTTGTCCAGCTTCCGTTTTGTCCAGGACCAAACACCAGGAGTCCAGTTTGTGTCATTTCATGTTCGTCTCAGAGCGTGAACAATCAGGTCAAACTGTGCTACAGAGTCTGTAGCTGCTGCTGCCTGACCTTTGACCTCTGAAACACACATTTCCCCTGTGGAGCCAATTAGAGCCGAGCTGTGACGGTCTTATCAGACTTACCTGCGCAGACAGTAGCGATGGTTTCCATGTAACACAGTTCCATAAATTATCCAGAGCCGTTTGGGTCTGGGTCAGTGTGAGCTGCATTGTTTCTGGGTTTGTGGGTTCAGTCCATCTGTAACAGATGTGGGTCACGAGTCTCGTGTTTATTTCGGTCCCGTCCAGTTTGGGTCGTCCTCACACCTGTGTCCACGTCCCCGCGTGTTCCAGCGGCTCAGCCTTTAGCTCCACAGGGAGCCATCAATCAAACGTATTGACCGGAGGCTGGGTGCACACTGAGACTCTCCACAGCCATTGATCTGAGCTCCTCTGGGCTTCTTGCTCAGTGATTTAGGAGCCGAGTGCGGCCCCCGCCTCCAGGCTGCTGATGGATGAGACAAACTCATGGAGACCGTGTGAAAGTGTTGGCTCACACTCGATTCAAACCCAGATTCAGCTTCCTGTAGTCTGCTCTGAGCCAGTCCGGCACCGTTTCAGACAGCTACTGGTGGTCGCCATGACAACCAAGCGTCCACCGAACCGTCTCACGACTGATCCATCAGACTTGACTTTTATGGATGGAGCATTAGTTTCACTGGTGTCCCGTGTCTTTTTTGTAGTGCAACTAAATCAAGTTTTAAGGATTCGTGATTGGTGAATTTGCTGATTGCGCTGTAATGAAGCTGCAGCTCAGTCTTGTCTCTAGGAAGTCACTGCTCTGATCTAAGTCCTGTTGAATCCTTTGCGCGCGCACTGCAGAATCGAACGAGAGCGCGCAAACCATCCTGTCACTGCAAAGGACCGATTATCCAACACGGGAAACACCAGGAGCGCATGAACTCTGCTTCCTTCTGACGGCGCGTAAAGCAGCGGAGACTTTGATGCGCGGAGAGCGGGGGAGAGAGAGAGGGGGGGAGAAAGAGAGAGAGAGGGGGGGGGGGGAAGAGAGAGAGGGGGGGGGGGGGGGGGGGGGAGCACCGCGGGTTTCTGCCCTCTCTAGCAGCACCTGCGTGTCAGGGCAGCACGCCGCCGTAGACCCACTTCCACCGAACACTTCTCGCTTCCTCGCCGCTGTGGGGCTCAGTTCGGCTCCTCTGCGCTGCGCCGCCGTCGCTCTCCCGAGGACGCACTTGATGCAGCAGCTGCTTCCTGCGGGACAACTCCGGGAACCGGGAGACTGGAGCGGAGGAGCCGGAGGGGGACATGCCTACTGCTGCTCGGTGGCACCGCGTGCTGATGTGGAACGCGGGGTTATCCTGACGCCTTCTGGACTTGTTGCTGCAAGGAGGAAACGGAACCAGCGGCTTTTTACGCGAAGTTCCTCTCTTCTGCGGAGCTCAGACCGTCCACGCTGACGCGCGCCGAGCAGTGCGCGGGACCCACTCAGCTGCGTCCAGTCCGTGCGTAAAACCAAGCCAACTGAATTCAGCTGTTTCCCGGCGGCGGATGCTCCGTGGACGCTCCGCTGCTCCGTGACGCTTCGTGCAGAGCCTCTCAGAGCCGCAGGACCGGCGAAGAAGCAGGATGGCGGCAGGAGTGGCGGCGTGGCTGCCGTTCGCGCGCGCGGCGGCCATCGGCTGGATGCCCGTGGCCAGCACCCCGATGCCGGTGCCGCCGAGGGACAAGCACCGGGACCACGACGCGCTCATCGTCCTCAACGTGAGCGGCACGAAGTTCCAGACGTGGCGGGACACGCTGGAGCGGTACCCGGACACCCTGCTGGGAAGCACGGAGCGTGACTTCTTCTTCCACGAGGAGAGCAACGAGTACTTCTTCGACCGCGACCCGGACATCTTCCGCCACGTCCTGAACTTCTACCGAACCGGGAAGCTGCACTACCCGAGGCAGGAGTGCATCTGCGCCTACGACGAGGAGCTGGCGTTCTTTGGCATCATCCCGGAGATCATCGGGGACTGCTGCTACGAGGACTACAAGGACCGGCGGCGGGAGAACCAGGAGCGCCTGCAGGACGACGAGGAGATGGACCCGAACAACGAGCTGATCACCGCCGACATGAGCTTCCGCGAGACCATGTGGCGGGCATTCGAGAACCCGCACACCTCCACCATGGCGCTCGTCTTCTACTACGTTACCGGCTTCTTCATCGCGGTGTCGGTAATGGCCAACGTGGCGGAGACGGTCCCGTGCGGCGGGGCGCGGAGCCGCGTCAAGGAGATGTCCTGTGGCGAGCGCTACGAGCTGGCCTTCTTCTGCCTGGACACCGCGTGCGTCATGATCTTCACGGTGGAGTACCTGCTGCGCCTCATCGCGGCGCCGAGCCGCTACAAGTTCGTCAAGAGCGTGATGAGCATCATCGACGTGGTGGCCATCATGCCCTATTACATCGGCCTCGTCATGACGGACAACGAGGACGTGAGCGGGGCCTTCGTCACCCTGCGAGTCTTCAGGGTGTTTCGTATCTTTAAGTTCTCGCGGCACTCCGCGGGACTTCGCATCCTGGGCTACACGCTGAAGAGCTGCGCGTCGGAGCTCGGCTTCCTGCTCTTCTCCCTCACCATGGCCATTATCATCTTCGCCACCGTCATGTTCTACGCAGAGAAGGGGTCCAGCGGCAGCAAGTTCACCAGCATCCCCGCAGCCTTCTGGTACACCATCGTCACCATGACAACGCTGGGGTGAGTGATGCTGCGGGGGCGGATCTTTGGTTCCAAAAATGGGCGGGGACAAGACTTTATCAGAGTGGTAAAGTTTATGGGATAATAAGATTTTTCATGTTTTTGCTGTAGAAAGAGCTGGTGAGAAGCAACGTTACAGGATTAGTAAACAAAACGATCCAAGCTGCTGTGATGTCATAGAATTAGTCTGTAGTTGAAACAGGAAGTGGTGAGCTTGGACCATTGACCGTTTCATTTTGGACTGTCTGGTTTAGCCTCGCTGATGCTTTCAGCTGTGATGTGTTCTCACCGTGCGTAGAATCCACTGGGAGACGGCGTCCAGTGAACAGCCCGGGACAGAGCTGGTCCAGCCTGGAGCTGCTTGGACTCAGCAGACGAATCAGAAACAGAACCTTTGCTTCTGGGTGTCGTTGGATCAGCTGCTGATGGTTTGATTTGTGGTCCTTGTGCCATAGTTGACCCCAAGTTGAGCCCAGTGTGTCAAAACAGCAAAGAAGCAGGCGTCAAACACGTGTCGGTAAAGCTGCCTCAGCCTCACACAGGTTGATATAAAACACAAGGGAATCAGAACCTCATACATTGGACTAATTTGCTCTCTTGCTGGGTCTGCACACTGTTTAGTCTGCACTTAATCAAAGGTTTGTCTCTGATCAAGATGATGATGATGAGGACGTCTGGCTGCAGTAAAACCTGGTTCTGCTGCTGAACATCCACGTGTTTGCTGAAACTGATGAGTCTTTGTTCTGTAGTGTCAATAAACACACACCTGCTGAGAACAGGTTGGAAGAGGCTCCTGTATCAAACCCTGAACATATAGTCAGTATAGTGTGTGTGTGTGTGTGTGTGTGTGTGTGTGTGTGTGTGTGCGTGTGTGCGTGCGTGCGTGCGTGTGTGTGTGTTTCTCTTGTGATGGATCAGCTGTTAGACACGTACGACTGGGTGCAAGCTCACTGAGCAGCTCGGCCTCCTGCTGTGCATCAGCTCGGGTCTAATGGAACGAAGCACCTACACATGTTGAGGTCGTTCTACACCTTGTGCCATTGTTTTTTGACCAGGTCTGAACCGGACCTGCGCCAGGCTGACACATGTTGTTGAAGTGCTTATATGCAGCCCAGTTTTGGTGGGAGCCAGTTGAACTCAGCTGTCACATGCGTCGTGGTGCTGATGGACCCGATCATGTAGATCTGAGGATTCCAGCCTGCAGCTCTGACTCTAGGATGCTGCAAGTTCAGCTCATTGGATTCTCACCGACCTGGAGCAGTTGAGGTGCTGAATGGTTCCTGTGATTAGAGTGTTGTGTTTCTGCTGTCACCACTGCATTTACTGCACACAGGTATTATTTAGTCACATGACTCCAGCTGTGGAAAACCTGACCATCAGTAACAGCGTTTAGGGACGGATGATTGGCCAGTCAGGCACTAAGGGGACTCCATACGAAGCTGTGTCACGCAGCTGGTGAAGGAGGCTCCATTAGAGCCGATGGGAGAAGACGGCAGCATCAACAGAGTTTAAGAGGAAACCGGCTGAGACAAAGAGCAGAAATACACAATACACAACACACCAAACCAGCAGACGGCAGGATTGTAGGACTTTGGACCTGAATCTGTCATCAGCAGCTTCTCCTCGCGTCCCTCAGCAGTTATTTGACTTTCGTTTCCTGGCTCCAGGTTTGGATCCTGGTGCTACTGTAACTGATTTCCTTTCACTGTGTCCTTTCACGGCTAGTTCCAGTGTTTGTTTCCTTCTTCACTGTCTTTTGTTCTCCCTCCTCTCTGTGGGATAATACGCTGCTAATTAAATGAATGCATTAGCAGCTCACACACACTCGCAGCCTTTCTCTGTGCATCTCAGTGATTATTTTTAATGAGCTCTGTAATGAAGCCACCTAAAGGAGCAGCTGAGCACAAAAGATGTCTTTGTCATCAGAAGACACTTTGACGTCTTCTGTTTCATTTGGAAATGACCCTTTAATGAGGCTCTGAATGACTGAGTGCCAGCGCCGGGTTGAATTGGAGGGCGAACGTGTTACACAACGAGGCTCCTCCTGGTTGTAGCCAGAACCACCAGAACCAACTTTTGGAACAGTGTCTGCGTGTTCCTGGCGTCATCCACGCCTCTGTAGAACCTGCAGAAGAACCTGAACCAGACCATACCTGGGACTTGACAGCAGCTGTTGCTGTGAGACACAGATTAAAACCAAGTCGAGTGTCGGTTCTGTTTTTTACCCAAAGCCATCGTCTGTCACATCATTAGCTTCCGTTAAATTGGAGCTTCATTACAGAGCTTTCATCCCGAGCCCCGGGCTCACAGGTGGAAGTGGTTCTGATCCAACTGCTTCCGCTGCGGTTCTGCTGAGCCCGGCTGATGTGAAGTCCCAGAGGGATGTGTGGGGTGCGTTTATCTTTCATCTCATCCCCATGAAGCTGCAGCGTCCCTTCAATAAAGAGCCTTTCTGCTGCGCTGAATGGGCTGCAGCTGTGCAGCAGTTCTGTCCCGTGTCATTGATATTCAGCTCCACATCACAGCTCTCACACTGACTGTTACATGTATTTCAGCCCCACCGTGGCTGAATTGTTTTCCAGTTGATTTTGGCTGACTCGCCACAAAGGAGACGGGCTGTAGGTGGAGGAGGGGGGGTCCTGAATGGGCTCAGAGGCGCTGAGATGACAGGAATGGGGCCGTGAATCTCACTCAAAGCTGGAGGACGTTTTTTACAGGCAATTGACTGAAGGCTGAACGATGCATCACTGTAACAGAGTTAATGGTGGCGTCACTGGATGCAAAGCGTGAGTCTGTAAACGGAAGCAGGAGCTGTTTGTGTGGGTCCATAAACGCTCCCATGTGAACATGTGCTGCTGCCTTGATCCCAGACAGATCTGGGTTAAGATCCGGTTTCCTCCTCTGACCTGTTTGAGAGGATCAGGTTCCTGACAGATCACCTGTCTGCTGCACCTGGAACCTCGGACCCAGCGACACCTGGACAAACGGAGGAACACGACCAGTTGAATAAGTGATGAAGACACTTGAGTCCAGTGTCAGCCTGACTGGGATTAATATTCCCAGTCTAAAACAAGTCAGACAGGTTCCACTCCAGTCCCAGGCCTGTTCTCCACCTGGTTCTGTCCGAGTGAGCTGGGACGTTCATTTCAGACCCGTCACCCCCACAGGTCTGCTCCATAGACTTCTCACTGAAGACTCGGTTCCATCAGCGTCGGACACTGAGCTTGAGGCAGAGACATGAGAAGCTAAATGAGTGAAGGTCGGGCCACTGGTTCTGAGTCTTCATCCTGTTTTCCTGGTTCTGGTTCCCCGTGATTTAATGTCTGGTCACATGATGACAAATCTGCTGCGACTCCTCAAAGCTGCTGCAGTGAGATTAAAAAGAGCCGAGTTTCTCTCTGAGGGCCCCAAACTCAATAAAGTCAATAAGACGCAGTAACGGCGGTTTTAAGAGGAACCAGCGAGTGTGACTGATGTTCTCCCAGAACACGAAGCGTCTCTTCTCCGTTTATGATGTTTTTCTCATTAGGACACGAACTCCCTCGACACGCAGGCACAAATGTGAATCCATTAGCAGAGACATGGGAACAAACAAGACGCAGGCACCCTGCACCGGCAGCGGCCACGCCCTCCCGGACCACGTCAAAGCCGGGCGCTGAGCCTGGTATCGGCTCTGGCCCGGCTCTTCACCGCTGCTTGATAATGAACACGATGCCGCTGCAACGACCGAGGCGTCGTCCTGGAGTCTGATCTGTGTAACCTCAGCCAGAGACTGAAGGTTGAGCGCTGTAAAGGTCCGGTAGGCAGCGGTCCGTTCGGACCGGCTTCACATGATGGGTTAATAAAACACACGCTTCTGTGCTGGTTGGATCCGCTCGGGCGCCGGCACCTCGCTGCGTTCTGGCTCTAGCTTTGATTTGGTTCTGGGACTGTTGCAGCGGGTTTTGGTCCAGGTCCAGTTAGTTCTGAAGCTCCAGGTTCCAGGTGGTTCTATCAGTTAGACAGGTTCTAGCGGTGCGTTGCTGAGACAGAAAACTAACATAAATAATAAAAACTAACTGACAACGAGCCACAAACGTCTCGGCATCAGACGAACGCTCTGCTCTGAGTCTGCAGCCTCGGTTACTGCTCTGGTTGTGGTTCTGGTTCTGCCACGCCACAAAGACTCGTTGGTTCCGTTCTGAGTCTAATGACAGTCTGGCAGATTCATCGCCTACGATATTTTAATCCCACTGAGCAGAACAAAGAAGAAGAACCTTTGTCCTGGTTTGTAGGATTAAAGAGTCAACAGGCGTAAAATGACAAAGCAACAGAAACAGAAACAAATAGATTGAGAACTTCATTAATCCTCTGAGAGATTGTTGTGTCCCCGCAGCTGCCAGCAAACATTAACAAATACATGTAAGTACATATAAATACATGTAAGTACACGTATACCGGTGCCATCTGTCAGTAGGATCAGATAAATCTACAGAGAAGCTTTACACTGAACAGATGTGAACAGATGTGACATGGTGGTCAAACATGTGACACATGGTTGAAGCATGAACACGTTGGTCCATTCATCCCGGACTCACCTCGCTGCTGATCCAGACCAGCTTCCTGGATGAATCCAGTCCAGATGTCGGTGCTGCTCACGTGTCCCAGCTCTATTCGGACACCTGAGTGCTGAGCGCTGCGGAAGGTGGAGGCGCAGAATCGGGTCGAGGTTCTGATATGTCTCTAATCCTCTTTGTTTCCATCAGAGACCTTTGACCTTTCCTCCGTGACCTCGTCCTTCCTCCTCCTCTTATCCTTTAATTCCTGTTTTCTCAAACTTCATCATCTTATTCAACTAAATCTTCTTACAGTTCGACGCTCGGGTCCAGGTGGCATCACCTGAACCAGTGTCACCAGGAGACGGTTCTGCCGTTAATGGATCAGGACCTTCACTGGGTTCTGATGAGCAGGTGTTTTAAGCCTCGGGCCATGTGATCACGACTGATTGGTGTCAGAATGGAAACCACTGAATGATGCATCCGGGTCTTGAGGTTCTGGAAACACTCGTTCTGACTCTTCACTGTTGCAGCAGTTGCTTTATTTTTGAAGTTTCAGGAAAGTCGACTGGACCTTCTGAACATGAATCATTGATGTTTTCACTACATCAATCATCAGAGTCGTTTCAGCTGCAGTAACTCCAGCTGCATTAAAGTTAATCCTCCTTCACAGTTACTGAGCTTTAACCACGTCAGTTTAATTTGAAAATCTCTTAACAACTAAAACAAGCTGCAGAACCGACCAGGCGCTCGCTGTTCTCTGATTGGCCAGAAAGGAGAACCAGGGTTAGAGTCACAGGAAGTGACATCAGCTCTTCACAATAAGATGAGCGTTGGAAAGCCTTTCACAAAACATCTAATAACGAATTAAATTCCGCATTGAGAATGATTTTCCCCTCGTGCGCGGGCGACTCACCTGATGTTCCTTTGTGAGGGGATTCTGCCACCAGCCGTCCCACTGAGTGACCCAGGAGCCTTTTGGATCTTCATGATTAGCGTCAGTTGATGTTGAGGTGATGGCGGTATTTTAGATTCTAGCTCATAAAGTGAACCTGAAGTTCGGACTTGATGAACACGCTGATGCTCCTGCTGCTCGTGGTGGAGTTGACTGTCACTGACCAGTGCCTCTAGTGTAGACGTAGACGCTGTAAAGAACTAGTTCTAATAGTGTTCGTCAGATCGCTGGGACTCACAATGTGAGGGAACTGAGGGGCATCGATTCAGGGAGCAGGGGACTGGGATCATAATGAGAACTGTCCGTCTCACGTGTGAATCGGACCAAATCAGCAGAGGGTCACAGTGAAAATCTCTCGCTGCTGCTCTCAGCTGTTACATCTGTTGTTGTGCAGGTTTTGCGGGTTTGGCTGCAGGGAGTCGCATCTGATGAACCCACTGAGCTAAATGAAGTCAAACTGTTGGAAAAGCTCATCGCAGCAGCAGCAGCAGCAGCAGCGCGGAGGCAGGAGGAGGGGGTTTCCACGGCGACGGCAGCATCCCTCAGGCTCACCGTGGTGATTACCCTGCAATACAATCAGCTCCTCTTCCTCTGCTCAAACTAGGCAGCAAATGCAATAAAGTATGTAGAACAGGAAGAACACGAGTGATCAGGACGCTGACGATCCATTGACCTGCGCTGCTGGAGGAGTAGGTTCTGAGTGTAAGTTCATTACCATGACATTGTTACAGAAACTAGACATGGACGTTTGAACTGGACCCAGAGAACAAGTGACTACACCAGAACGCGGTTCCTGTCCGGAGCCTCCGCTTCTTAACCTGCTTTAACCGTTCAACATGCAACTTAAGCTCCAATGTCACGGATCAGGTCTGACCCGAACCAGCACAAACTGAGCTTCAGTCGGAATCACTTGAACCCAATTCACAGCTGCCTCTGCAGCAGGTTCTGGTGTTACGGTGGAGCAGATCCAGGTTCTTTAATAATTGGTGCTGACACATTGTTTACCTTCACCACTTAGCGAGACCTGGTGGTGATGTTCTGTGCATGTTAGATCCACCTGTTCTGGGTCGGACCTTGTCCAGGACCAGCTCTGGTCTGCAGCTCCTGCAGACTGTCAGCACTGACTGGTGATGTGATGGATCGCTGTGGTTCTGCGGTGCCGATCCGCTGATCAATCACAGGTTAAAGCCTCAGTGTGTCTGAGCTGATTTATCAGCTTTTGCTGTCTAATCAATATCTCATTTTACAGGGTTCTGTTTAAGGGTTACAGCCAAGTCTGAGCCAAGATCAGTCATAACCCAGTTACAACGGTTCTGGTTGTGTTATTCTAAACTGACTTAGTACAGTTTCATCAGAGTGGTAGCTTCCCAGCTCCGCTTATGTCTCTCCTCAGCTCATGAACCTGTAAATGATTGATTCACTGCTGGATGAGACGGTGTACTTACGGCCAGAACCTGGTTCAGATCAGGTCCAGGTGACCTGCTTCAGGTCATGTGTGTTACAGACAGGTTCAAACCTTAATGAAGAACACAGTGGTCCAATACGCTTGGCTTTGAGAGACTTCTGCAGCACTGACATCCTTTGTCCTTGTGCGTTGCTGTTTTTTTAAGTTTGCAGGGTCCGTTCTGGTTCCTTCCTCAGGACCTTTGTGTTCTGTAAACGATGAAGTTGCCACTTGAGTAGAGACCGGAGGTTAACTTTATTACAACACAAACACATTAACATGTGTGAGGCTCCAGGTAAACCCACCGATCTGTGTCCTTCAGTATTTGTATTTGTTTGTGTCATCTTGTCTTTAAACCCAGAATCAAAGTTGGTTCATCTTTGGGTTTTTTGCTGCTTCCATACATCAGTGCGTGTACGGTACTTCATGCTGGGTCTGTGCTGGTGTTGGAGGCTCTAAATAAGACCTAAACGCATGAAGATGTGTCTCGATGGTTTCGGAATGTGTGGTTCCAGTACTGGTCCTACCAGGACTGCAACATCTCTGAGGCATGCTGATGGAAAAAACACTCAAGTCAAACATCTGAACCTGGAAATGAACGAGTCTCGTGTTGAAAGAGGGAGAGTTGAAAGGCAGGACAGGAGGAGACGCTGGTACAACTCATTTATTGAGGTTTCCGTTCATCTGGCCTGTAAAAGAAGCGCTTACATTAATCATAAACAGAGCTGGTCTCTGGCGCCCTCGTGTGGACACAAGCGGAGCTGCAACTTAATTCACAAATACTGAGTGAGGAAAATGCTGCGTCACCTCCTTTTTCTGCTGATTATCCCAAAAACGTCATTTGTGGTTCCCACATCAAGTTTCTGTCAACAGCAGCAATAACGGCAGCAGAACAAGCTATTCATAAATCAATATCAGCAGGACAGCTAATCTGCAAAACAAAGCAAAAATAACCTCCAGGAGGCCAAAGGGCTGATTATAGGACGCACCAGTCAAAGGACCCACCGGTCAGAGGACTCACCTCTCAGAAATCTCACCGGTCAGAGAAAACACCGGTCGAAGGACTCACTGGTCAGAGGAGGACTCAACGGTCAGAGGAGGACTCACCTGTCAGAGGACTCACTGGTCATAGGAAACACCGGTCAGAGGAGGACTCCCAGGTCTGAGGAGGACTCACCGTTCAGAGGAGGACTCACCGTTCAGAGGAGGACTCACCGTTCAGAGGAGGACTCACTGATCAGAGGAAACGCCGGTCAGAGGACTCACAGGTCTGAGGAGGACTCACCGGTCAGAGGACTCACTGGTCAGAGGAGGATTCACCAGCCCTCAGAACTAACTAAAGCTACTTTGTTCACTAAAGGCACATTTGGTGTTGATTAGAGTTGAGTCTGGGCTTAAGGTGTTGCGTTAGTCTGTTTGCTGCCTGTGAGTCACTCTGTCCTCTCTGTGCCCTCAGATACGGCGACATGGTTCCAAAGACCATCATGGGGAAGATCTTCGGCTCCATCTGCTCTTTGAGCGGCGTCCTGGTCATCGCCCTGCCCGTTCCCGTCATCGTCTCCAACTTCAGCCGGATCTACCACCAGAGCCAGAGAGCGGAGAAGAGACGGGCCCAGAAGGTAATGACATTGACCCGACTAACCCCCTGACGTGTAGAACCAAACTATCAGCAGTTCCTGAATGGAAAACAATGTGTTCATGGCGGTCCAACCTGAAGAAGACTGTGATTGCATGTGTTTACTGGGACAAAGCCAGGCAGCAGCTCAGGACCAAGGTGGGAGAGAGCACAGTTATAGACCAGCAGCTCATAAATGCTACATGGGTCCATAGCAGGGTCCACTCGTGTCCTGCTGAGTTCTGAGGTGGATTGTTCTCTCTCACTTTTTGGTCACTTCCTGTGCTGTTGTACAAACCAGAACCATATTCATGAAGTGGAAGCATTGGACCGGTACCGACAGGCTAAATGGTCTTTGTCTGTGTTCACACATAGAAAACCAGGCTTGCTAGAATTGGTGCAGTGAAGAGTGGAGGGGCTCATGCTTATTTGCAGCACAAACGCAGCCAGCTGCTGATTGGCCCAGATGAGGAGGTAACTCGGACGCTACCCGTCGTCGCCGGTGCTGCTGCTCCTTTGTTTTTCATTAGCTAGCTCTATTTTTCATGTTTCAAGCCTTGAACCAACAGCCTGGATCCTGCATGCTGAATGATGGATGCTGAATGATGGATGCTGAATGATGGATGCTGGATCCTGGATCCTGTATGCTGAATGATGGATGCTGGAACCTGGATCCTGCATGCTGAATGATGGATGCTGAATGATGGATGCTGGATCTTGGATCCTGCATGCTGAATGATGGATGCTGAACTCCTTCATCTCGGCATTGGTGTCAGTGAAGATACTGAACTGCTTCATGTCATTGTTTGATGTGAGTGAACGATCCTGTATCCACCAACAACAGTAACGGCAATTGTCTGACTGCAACAGAAGTAAATAGCTTCAGCTTCAGAGACCCTTCGGTCCTGCTCCGCTGGTCATGGGCAGAACCTCAGTGACGGGTTGTTTGGATGATCGGAGCTGTTGGAGCAGCTGGTGGAGCCTCTGAGTGGAGCGTCTGTTGTAGCAGGAAGCTGATATTGTTGAACCTTCTGTCCTACATCTCCATTCAGACGTGGAGGCTGATGCTGATCAACAAACAGACTAGAAACATGCTTGGTGTCCTGTCTGGGACACGTCGTGATTCCCTCCAGGGTCTTAACCATGATACTGTTTTGACTGTAGGACTCTTGGATGACTCACTTCTTGTTATTTCCCCCTCACAATTTAGAAATTCCTCAAGAGCAACAACTTTAGATGTTCAGGCCTGATGCCTCTCTAGAATGTAAGTCAGTGGCAAAGTCGATTCTAGGGAGAAATGACTTCACAGTGCAGTTAAGTAGCACTACAGGTGTTTCTGTACTGGTAACTGAGATGCTCAGTACTAACCTTGTAGTGGGACACACAACACCTGAGCTGATGAATAGGCCTTCTAAACCCAACTGTAAGTATTAGTGATAGTTCTCACAACCAAGATCAATAATGTTTAAATATGGAACTTGTGATGATGTATGTCATAGCCATTATTAGGTAATATAAAATTATGTATAAAAAAAGAGCAGTGAAAGCGCCACCAGCTCTGTCCAGTTGTCCCAGTGGACTCTCTGTGGGCTCCCAGTGGGCTCCCAGTGGACTGACTCTCTATGGACTCCTAGTGGGCTCCCAGTGGGCTCCCAGTGGGCTCCCAGTGGACTCCCAGTGGACTCATGTGATCTCTGTTTCTTCCCTGAAGGCGTCAAAGGAAGCAGGACAGTCCCTGGTGTATAGAGCCAACCCCACCTTCGAGGTGCAGCATCATCACCTGCTGCATTGTCTGGAGAAGACAACGGTGAGGACACACACTTCACCCCATGACTTCTGTCTGTAACAGCTGATTACATACAGAACCGTCAGATCCATCTAGTGGATGCAGTGACTGGGTTCCTCTGGAATCCATTTATTGTTACAGATGCTCCTCCTCGTTCTGGTTCAGACTTACAAACATAAACTGAATGCAGATTAAAATGTTGTGAACCTGTACGTATGTAAATATCCACAGAACCTGAATAAGATTACACTCTGGCTCTGATTGAAATGAGGTGGATGCACATTTTAGTTAATTCGCTTGACATTTTCCCCTTTTCTCTTTCCAGAACCATGAGTTTGTGGATGAGAAAACATTTGAAGCCAGCTGCAAGGAGGTGGCTCTGGTGAAGCAGGTGTCTCGGTCTTCATCCGTGTCCTCGTCTACCTCACCACACGGCCTCAGCTCCTGCTGCGCCCGCAGAAAGAGGAAAGGCTTCAAAGTCTCCAACTCCCACACGTCTGTGGGTCAGCAGGGCAACGTCCAAGAGCTGAGCACCATCCAGATCCAGGAGGGACCTGTGACCAACAGGTAGGAACGGGCTCGGGGGGGTCCTGATGCTCCTACTGTGCTTTAGGGCCTTAAACGTGTTTAAGTAAGCTCTGCTACAAGCACCTACTGTATGTGGTGTGTTCTGTAAAGACCTGCCGTCAGACTGCCCACATATAAACACCACAGATCATGTGACAGTGGATTCCCAAGTAGAGCCAGAGAGCAGGAATCCAGAATATGTCCAGCTGTGGGCGTCGGTGGGAGGTCTGGGAGCTCTGGGAACCGTCTCTAAACAGCTGGTTTGGACAGCTGGGAAAGCAGCTGTGTGAACGTGAAGGTGACCCGGTCCAGCACCATGACCCTGAATCTGAGAACTGCATGGCAGCACATTCAGCCCAAATCAGCCGTCATGCAGCAGAGCAGCTGATGTTTGATGTGTCAGCACATCAAGCAGTGTGTCCTGAGTCCTGAGCTCCTTAACCACCAGGAAACAGGACCTGAGCCTTGACCCAACACGTTCAGCAGCTCGACAACACGTTCTCGTTTGTGACTTGTGGTCTGACTGTCTCCTTTCCCCAGCCGGTCCAGTCGGTCCAGCCGATCCAGTCTAAATGCCAAATTCAAGGAGGCGCTTCCTCTGAACTGTGAGCAGCCGTACCTCACCCCCATCGCCATCAGCATTCCCACGCCGCCCGGCACCACACCCGAAGGGGACGACTCCACCAGCTCCACCGACTGCTCCCGGGCCGACATCATCCGGGTGTCGACGCTCTAGAGAAAGGTGCGGTCCAGCTCCGAGATGAGACTGATCACAACTGATGTGGAATCTAACCCGTCACCCGTGGCAACACAGATGCTGAGGCAGCTTCTTGTCCGACTGGTCTGTAAGGTTCTGGTCAAAGGATGGAAGGAGGGGAAACAGCTGGTCACCAGTCGGACCAGCAGAACCCGCTGCTGAGCAGCTGTGTCGTCCGCTCTGTCTTCCAAAGCCAAACGTTAATAATATCGTGTCTGCTTCTGTTCATCGAACTCTTCAGGTAAAAGGAAACCGACTCGTCTGTCGCTGTGGCAGCGTGTTCAGGACTGGGTCGCCTACATGTTTGTGGTTCTGATGTTTGTTTAACAGCTTCTGACTCACACATGTTGAACTGTTCCTGTTGTTCAGCTGCAGGTCATGTTTTTAGGAATAATACACATTTAAATACAGGAGAAATGTGCTAAGTTTCATATTCCTTTGAATATGCACTTCGTAGAAATGTGAGATGACTTTGTGCTTATTTTTAAACTTCATATTTTTTATTACAGTTTAAGCAGCCATAAATCCTCTCCTGCATGTGATCAGTGTTTCGTTGGTAGTTGTGTTTATTGGTGTATTTTTCCGTTCCTTCATCTTCCAGTTCGGACCGTGTGCTGAGCGCTGCATGCTGCGCGTCTAGGTCTGAGTCACTTTGTCAATCTTATCTTCAGGGACTTTTTGCTTCTGGACTAAACCCGAACCTGAAACCATGTTCGGTGCATTTGAGTGCATGGACTGTCATCCTGCTCATCATGTGTCAGTCCAAATGACATCTGAGGAAGCGACGTGGTCTGGAGACCTTCATGAACTGTGGCCTGTTTCTGTCTGGGTCCGTTATTGGTTTTTAAACCTTCAGTGAAGATTCCTCAGAACCATCAGTATCTGCCCGGGGGGTCCGACCCAAGACCTAATACAGACATGTTCAACAGACACGTGTCGATACAAAGACCTTCTCAACCATCTCATGGCTGTTTATGCACATCTGGATTATGGACCTGAGACAACAGCACATCACAAATTTTAGGTTCAGACACAGGTTTGTCCCTTGTTCTGGTCTTTAGGCGACCTCGAGTTATGTTTTTGAGCCCGCTGGGTCAGGACTGCTGTCTGGCTGTTGTTACTGTGATAGCTGTCGTGCAGTGAACCTTTTGTTGGGTCCTGGTATGACGTGCATGTTTGCTCTGGTTGGCCTTGTGTTGGACAAGCTGAGGCGATGTCACAGTCACAATGAGTTTTTTTTGTTTATTTAAAGGTTTTGACTTGTTAAGGATAATCTAGAAAACAGAAGCATCCTTTTCGTCTGGTGCCGTATCTGAATAAATAGATTAAACTTTGTCCCACTGGTTTAACTGTGCTTGTGTCTTTACTTCTAGCATCACGTCTCAGATCTTCATACTGTGGCGTTATTCCAGACTCTGGCCCCGCCCCCTCAGACCCACTGGACCTGGCTGGGCACTCACCTGTTAACCTGACACACCTATATTCCACACATATACAATAAATTGACGTGTTAGTGATGATAATGAGGATACACTGTGAGATAGTGACTTCTCTCGCCCAACCACTGTCTCCTAGTGCTGCTCAGTGGGGTTTGTTGGCTTTTCTCTGGTAAATAAACAAACTGATCGGACATCAGTCAGACGTGGGAAAGAGTCAGATGATGACACACGTGACTGCCGCCCATGTTGGAGGCAACAGGTCCTGTCCGACAGCTGAGCCGCATCCAGCGGACACTGAGGGGACTATTAATATGCTGCAGTGGTTGCGGAGGTGGAATTTCATACATGTTGGATGTGGAGAGCTTCTCACACTGGACAGCTGACAGCCTGGGTCAACGTCTCCACTTTCTCAGCAGCTGCAGCCCAGATTGAGGAATGTGCTGTAGGTGAAGTCCTCCGAGCCGCTAATGCCAGTTCTACCGGTCTCCAGGCTGGACCCAACAGCTGCTCTGGTTCCCAATGCTTTGAAACCTTTTACACAGCTAGAATAAGTGTTGGACCAGGTCTGTGATGGACCCTAACATGTTGTCATGTGGTGCTGTCTCAGCCACACCGTGAACATTAGGGGGGCCCGGTCAGACCCACTAAGATGTTCTCCTTATCCGGAGCTCACTGGTTCAGCTCCAGATGCAGAAAGTGAGACCTCTTCAGTCCAGGTTCTACAGGATCCTCCGTGACTCAAGCTGAAGAACTGACGTTGGGGGAACCAGTGTACCTAGTAAAGTAAAGAATCAGCACCAGTCTAACTTCTGGCTCGTGAACCTTAAGCTTTTATTCCAGTGATAAGATGATTAGTAACACAGTGAGTTCTTATTGGAGCTTATTGGAGAAGATGTCCCATCATCTGCGGATTCTACAGCGCAATGTTCTGATCCAGTGGCTCCTGAGTCTCTTCTGTTTCTGCCAGATGCTGCGTAGTCCTGGTCATGACAGAGGCTCCAGTTCAAACTGGTTTTCAGTCGGTGCTTCGCGGCTGCATCCTGGTTTCACCGCTTCAGCCGAGGGTCCGTGTGTGAGCGTGGGGCTGGAGTGCCCTGGCGGTGCCGCTGGCGCCGGCTCATCCACCTTTCGCCCATAGTAGAGCGCCCAGAGCAGCATGAGGGTGAGCGCCATGGCCAGGATCTGGGCCACACCGATGGACACGCCCAGGAAACGCAGCGCCTGCAGCTGCTTCGTCCCACGAACGAAACTGTAGATTTTTGGACCGCAGCCCTGAAATGCAGAGACAGGAGTCAGGTTCTACGCCAGGGTTCCAGGGACGTAGGACGGGTTCGGGCTAGCACAGTTGGACAGGATGGACACAGCCGTCATCAAAACGGGCCTGATACCGGTTCTGAATCCGGGCTGAGACCGTCTGTCTGTCTGTCTGTCTGCCTGCTTAAGCACCAGTCTGGACCTACAGCTGTTTTAGAGGCTGGTGTGTCACATAAAAGCACCTGTCATCAGCTAAAGTCTGGGAGTGATTTAAGTGGAGACCAAACAACAAATAGTCACATTTAAAGCTGAAGCATTTATGAAATAAATCTGATGAATGAATGGAAGTTTTATTTTTAGTAAAAAAATAAAGATAAAATGGCTTTAATAATAAAGTAATGAATAGATTAATGGAGAATCAGGTGCTCCGGTGGGCGGGGCCTCACCTCCTGGTACAGATCGCTGAGGTCGTGGTGGTGGGCGTGGCGAGCGCAGCCTGGATACTGATTGGAGCAGCAGGAGTCCGGTGGCCACTCCATGTCCGTCATCTCCAGCCAGTCAGTGAAGTAGATCACCCCGCAACATCGAAACTGTGCCCAGGTAGACACGCCTGTCAGCACACGGGTCACATGACCCAGGAAGCGTGTGTGTGCCTGTGTGTGTACCTCGGTCTGGAAGCTGTTCCAGGTGTGTGTGAGCCACTGGTAGCGCTGCAGGCCATAGTTCGGCATCCGGGACTTGAGGCTGATCATGTCCGAGCGTTGCACCGACGGCTGAACACACAGGCGACATCAGACTCAGATAAAGCCTCTCCCGCTGCTGCGCACTTCGTCACCTGCCCTTTCTCTGGCTCGGCCACGCGTGGCATCTGATAAGAGCCATTCCCCACACTACAGTACCCACAACGCCCGGCAGGTGAGGCCCAGGTAAGATAAGACATGCAGCTGCTGAGATAAGAAGTAGCCCGGGGGGGTATTCTTTCTACAGCTGACTGGCCTCAGCGTTAAGAACACGAACACGCCTCAAGCACACAGGTGGCAGAACCAGGCCGACACGTCATCAAACAGGTTTATGTTAAAAAAAGGAGAGAAATGATGTCTGACCTCATCATAGGTCCAAACTGCACTGGCCAGCTCCACACAGAAGACGACCAACAGGCTGCAGAAGTACTGAAACACAGACACACTGGCTTTAGTCTCCAGGTTCTGGTCCAGTAGCTGCAGGCTCCGTGTCAGCTCATGCAATCTGGGCAGAACCAGGTGATCTGTGAAATCCTTTGATCCAGTCACGATGTGCAGAGAACAGAACTGATATCATGTTTCCCAGTATGTGCTACAAAACCCATTCCTGACCCTGTCCAACAGGTGATGTGGACCTGATCTAAAGGAGAACACTCTAAACAGAACCTTTTAGCCTGGTCGGGGTTGTGAGGTGTTTCCATAGTAGCCTGGGTTCTGTATTGGTTCTGACTCACTGACACCTGTAATCTGTCCCTGTACGTTGGTGCATGACCACAACTGATCTCTGTGGACCTTGTAGGAGTTTGGACCTTAGCTCATGTTCAGTTTGAAGTGTCTGACTGCTTGCCAGGTATCTCACGGCACCGACCCCATCACCTTTACATCTTTACATAAACAAGAACAGTCCACTTCAGAGAACAGAGCATGTCCTCCTAATGTGTATGACACACATTTACATGAAGCGGGATCTTCATTCTATTGAATTATCTCCCAGACGGACCAGTGAGAGCTTTTATGTTTTGATGACGGTACAGAACCCAAACTGAAACGTACCCAGGATAGCAGCAGCAGGTTACGCTTGAGCGTGCCACAGTAGCCCACCATGGCCACGATGATGAGGAAACAGCACACAGAGATGACGACGGGGTGGACGGCTGGAGAATAGATGCGGACAGCGGCTTCCTCCAACCTGCACAGTGGACATTCATCATTTATTTATGTGTATGACCCAACGCTGCAGGAACGTGAACGAGTCCTCGCTGGGCTCAGATTCACACGGCCTGGTTCTGATGTGGTCACCAAGTGCAGTTGTGTCAAGGGGACAAACTGTTCACTGATCTGATGTTACACATGCTAATAACTTTTATTATAGAGAAGAGTTACTGGAGCAACATCACAGAGCCAGCGATGACACCTGAGCTCTGTCAGTGTGTCTGGACTCACCTGGTGTGAGCTGTCAGCGTTAGAACCGTGTTCAGAGAGTCTCTGATCCAAGCTGCCACTCCCAGCACACATGCTGACATCAGCTGGACACACACAAATAAACACGGATCAGTTTCTGCTGCCTACAAATAACATGTCAGAATGTGAAGCATCCCCTCCCACACACGGCGCCCCACTTCATCTGCGTGGGTTCGGACCAAACGTACACGGTGCCTGTTCGTTTGACGGCACTCACCCAGAACAGCAGGTTGAGCGCGTACAGCAGGCAGCGCAGGCACCTCACTGCGTCCTCCCGAGCCATCCCCTCCTGCTCATCTGAGCCCGGGACACCACCGCGGCCACATGCTCTCTGCAGGCGCGCAACACCGAGCAAAGTTCCGGGGGAGAAGCTTGTAGATCTCAGAGAAGCGCCTGCTCCGCGCGTAAAAGGCGCATTCCGCTCCCTCGGCTCTGTCCCGGCTCTTGTTTTTGCAGTTCGTGTTTATCAAAGAAGAAGCTCCAGCAAACCTACGCGACAGGTGGTTTCCTACTTTCCCTCAGCCCCGCTGGGATGGTGCAGTGCGTGGTGCTGACATGTCCACATCAGTCATCACTGACTTGGCGGAACACCACCGGAAAACCGAAGACCGAACTAAACAACCGTTTACACAGATTTACGCAAAAAATGCACATTTCGAATTTGTTCTTCAGACTGAAAGTAAAAAAGGGAAACAAATCCGCTGGTGCGCTTGTTCGAACTTTTGCGCTAACGAGCTTCTGTTGTGGAGACGGTCCAAACCGGAGTCCGGGGTGCGGGGAAATGTGTCCTACTGCCGCTGCTCCTTCTTCCTCCTCGCTAATTAAATGCGTACAGCAGCAGCAGCAGCAGCAGCGTCCTTCCCTCCCTCCCTCCCTCCCCCGGCAGCGAGTGTCCTGGGGGAGGACATAGGAATGCGTCCGCCCCCAGCCACGGGGTCAGCAGGCCAACGCGCTGACAGTGTTGTTATGCTGGAAGGAAGCGGGACACACGCAGCCTCTACTGGACCTGCAGCACGCGCCTGGACGCTCACTGTCCAAACGTCTGCAGACACGTTGTACGGTCCAGAATTATGAGCAGAGACACCAGATCGTCCGTGGTTCGTACATATTTACAGACAAACGTATGTGGTATTTGTTCAAACTACGGGATTAAGCGACGCTTTTTATGTTGATAGACATATAATGTAACCCTGTATGCAAACCCATGGTCAAAAAAATTGGTTTAGTGGACTTGTTATTGTGTTATTTTTACTATAGGGCAGATACGGCGCAATGTTTTAATTACAGTTGAATTAAAGGGTCTCAGAAATCTGAACATCCAACCGCTTCAGTTAAAAAAGAGGCTTTTTTGTTCGTACCATGGTTTATCCGATGTTCTGTGACCTAAATGTTTCCCAAACGATTCAAATAAATGCACACTAAATGTCGCATACATCATTTCTGATAGAACTTAATATATTATTCAACGTGAATTTGGGGAATTACATCCAATATTTGTTTTTTTTGTAATCATACATGAATCGGTGAGCACTATAAAGCGAGAGAATGATACAGTACATTACACTTAATTTAAAATGTCCATTTATTTCTGTGTAATTAATTATTTCCAAAATCGTAAGCTTTTTACTTGATCCTGTCAGTAATTAAATTTCTTATACGTCCTTGATACAATTATGAGTAGATTTCATAACTAACATAACTTGTTGTTTTTATTTAGGTGCTCTAAATTCAAGACCACAACTACATAACGATCGCCGATCTTGTTAAAAAAAACTACCACTCCCATGATTCACCCGTTGAAAAAACACGCGTATACGCGTGCGAAGGTTGTAGCCAATCAGCGAACAGACCGTCGCGTGCGTCACGTTCTCTGACCTTAATTTGTTGGTGTATTTTTTCTGAGAGCGACGGCTGCTGGCGGCGCCATATTGAAAGAAGAACATTGTTGTGTTAAACGGCAGAATCATCAATTTCACCATCATGCTGTACCTGGAAGACTATCTCGAGAGTGAGTCTGGGTTTGTAGCAAAGCGGCGGGGGCGTTATTGGCGGGTATCGTGATTGCATGCGTGTTATGTCTTGGTCCGTGTGTGTCCTGGCGTTAGCCTAGCCGAGCTAGCAGCCTAACCGTTTTTTCTTCTCTGGCAGTGATCGAGCAGCTACCCATGGATCTTCGCGACAGGTTTACGGAAATGAGAGAGATGGACCTGCAGGTTCAGAGTACGTATAATCCGAAGCAGCCGGTTGACGGCGCTGTGCGCCGACAACGTACGCGATTGAACACGTGGACCGCGACCAGCTTTGACTTTTCAGTTAAACAGAGCAAGAGCATCAATATCACCACGGCAGGCGTGAAGTTAGCATGTAAGCTAACGAGAAGCAGTTGGGTATCTGGCTGAGGACAGCGGATGTTGTGGACATTCTCTATTCTCTATCTGTAGACAACACAATATTAGAAACTTTGTTTGAAACGAGTAACCCAAAGGAAAAACACAGAATATAAACATGTATATAAAAGCAGCTTCTGTCGAAAATCTGCATAGTAAACATTTGAAGAAACTTCGACAACAGATCCAAGTTAAAGCTGAAGTGGAGTAAATCTCTAGTATTAGAGCCTTGATGCTGTTAATACTTGCAATCCAAAGATAAGAAATTGTATATTATCAGTCAATGAACGCACTGCCTCTGTAGTTGGACACCGTAAATGTTGAAGCGAATGTTGTGCTGATTATGTACAAAATGTTGCTGTAGCTGTGTCTCACTGTATATGTGTGTGTGGTTGTTTCTCTCAAACAGACGCTACAGATCAGCTGGAGCAGAAAGTGATTGAGTTCTTCATAAATGCAAAGAAGAATAAACCAGAGTGGAGGGAAGAACAGATGGAGGTTATCAAAAAGGTCAGACAGCCTGCTTGTGGGCGTTGGTACTAGGTGCTCCAAAATGGGAACCATCAAAATCACGGTTGTTGCTGGAAGCTGCAGCGGGTTAGTCCTCATCTGAGGGTGTTAGATGAAGCTGCTGTTTCATTTATGTCACTCCCTATAATAAATGGGTAGGGACTAATGTCTGACTCTATTAGGTGGCTCTAATCTGAGAAGGTTAAATGTACACTTGGACAGGATGAATGCCTGAGGGATGCTCTTTCTTTGATCACATTGTTTCTTCTGTTTTGAAATAATCCTGTTATTGTCAGACTCTGTTTGTGCAGCACTAATGTAGTTATCATTTTTTAAATTGGTGCTGTTCTTTGGCTGTCTTGTCAACAATTTCAGACTTCCTATAAAAATGTTTGTGAATGCTGCTTTTTAACATGTTTCAGGATTATTACAAAGCTCTGGAGGATGCAGATGAGAAAGTTCAGCTAGCCAATCAGATTTATGATTTGGTAAGTAATCAACAAAAATACTTGTCAGACATTAACTGCTGTTGGAACATGAGAGGTTAAATGAAAACAGATCTAAATTTAAATGGATTTGTTTATTTTCTTGAAAAGCTTGCTCAGGTGGGATATGCTGGGTTTTCTGTAAGGACAACACCTTTTTAAAGTGCTTTTTAGATGTCTTTTGTTTTTTTAATTGGTGCCATAAAAAACTGAAACGAATGAGGCCAACTGTCATTGCTTTAAATAGACACTAGATGGCAACCACATACTGTTCCAACTTGGGAGAAGTGTTGATGTGCTAGGTGAAGATCTAACAGTTATAATTTTGTAGAAGTAATTAATTCAGGACAAAAAGTGGACGCAATTTCTAAAAGGGCTAAGTCTGTTTTTATTTAAATCAGAATGAGTGTGAACACTCATTCTGATTTGTGTACTTTGTGTGTTCTTTGTTTCTCCTGGCATCCAGGTGGACCGTCACCTACGGAAACTGGACCAGGAACTGGCAAAATTTAAAATGGAGTTGGAGGCTGACAACGCTGGCATCACAGAAATCCTGGAGAGACGTAAGAACCCTGAGAGAGACTCTTTAGAGCTGATGTGATTTTGACTTGGACCCACTGATGTCCCAAACCCAAAATTCTGTCCTGTGTTCTCCTGTCAGGCTCTTTGGAGATGGACAGCCCTTCTCAGCCAGTTAACAACCACCATGTCCACTCTCACACCGCAGCTGAGAGTAAGTTCAAACTGTACTTAAGGCTGCAGTGGCAGCTGGCCTTGTTTCCTAATTGTCAAAAATTTGAACTCCACTTGTTACCATATACAAACTGGACTATAAGGACATAATATAATAACTTTTTTTTATTTTAAAACAAGTTTAAAAACCTCTCATTTAACATTTAGTAACTTGATGATTAGTATGAGGGGAAAAAAGCCTCAGTCTTAACTGTGCTAGTGTTTATCTGACCTGATGTGTTCATACTGTGACAGAGAGGAAGTACAGCGCTCCCACTCACCACACCACAGAACACGTTCCAGAGAAAAAGTTCAAATCTGAGGCTCTGCTTTCCACGCTCACGTCAGATGCCTCCAAGGAGAACACACCAGGTGAGAACAGGGTTCTACACCCCACCTGTACAGCCGTTACAGCCTTGCATTAACTCCCTTGTGTCTCCTGCAGGCTCTCGCACCAACAACACGTCCTCGTCCACCAACAACGTCTACAGTGTAAATTCCTCTCAGCCTTTGCCTTCCTACAACCTGAGCTCCCTGCCTGCGGGAGCTGGAGCTGGTGCCGGGGCCATTACCATGGCTGCAGCCCAGGCTGTACAAGCCACAGCACAGGTCAGATAATGGCAACCTCTGCAGGACTTGTTTGGGTTTTTTGGGCCAAGTCTTTTTGGTTATATATTATGTGTATATGTAATATATATGTGTGTGTGAGACCAAGGATTTCTGTCTGATCAGCTGATTGTCACCATATTGAAAGGACTGATGGCAGTTGTGTTATTGGCATGTTCAGATGAAGGAGGGCAGGAGGACGTCCAGTCTGAAAGCCAGCTACGAAGCCATCAAAAACAACGACTTCCAGCTGAGCAGAGAGTTCTCCCTGCCTCGGGACAACACAGGATACTCCTCTTCTGCCCTGGCCTCCACCCTCACTCAGACACTCACACCCAACACCACCTCTGACTCCAGGGGTCGCAAGTCCAAGTAAGACCTTAGAACTGGGTCAATGTGTGGGTGAATGTCAAAACATTTTCCTATTACGAATGTCCAACTGACGATCCAGTAGTTACACTGTCACGTTTTATATTGGTACAACTGTACTACGTTAAGTATTAGTAAAATATGTTACATTAACATTGGATTTATCTCCATCTTTTGTTATGCAGAAGCAACATCAAGTCTTCCAATCATCAGTCGTCGTCCTCCTCCTCCTCTTCGTCCCTGTCATCGTGTTCCTCCTCGTCAGCACTGGCGCAGGAGCTTTCCCAGCAGGCGTCGGCGCTACCGGAGGCTGAGGCCAACAGTCAGGTGGATTGGACCTATGACCCCAATGAGCCCCGCTACTGCATCTGTAACCAGGTGTGTTGATCCGTTTGACTTTGGGTTTTTAAATTGCTAAATGTGGGTGTAAACACTCACTCACAAAACTCTGCAATTGCAAATTTGGATGATTTGGATGTTTATAGCAGATTCCTATCTTTGTTTTTTTCTTATCGCAGGTCTCGTATGGAGAAATGGTCGGCTGTGATAATACAGATGTGAGTAACTTAGAAGTCTCCCTCGACATGGATGAGTCCGGTTGGGCTTCAGTGGAAGCAGCTCTAACAGTAAATATGATGAATAGACCATGTTGTTCATATATTTATCACTTTCCTTTTGGTTCAGTGTCCCATTGAGTGGTTCCACTATGGCTGTGTGGGTCTGACGGAGGCACCAAAGGGGAAGTGGTACTGTCCTCAGTGCACAGCTGCCATGAAGAGGAGAGGCAGCCGCCACAAATAAACTCCACCCTGATGGATGTCAACGGCTTTCATTGAGCTAAACCAGACGCTTTGGGGTCAGAGGCCGGTGAAGGGCAGGATAAGGCTAGAGAAGCCTTCATCTTTAGAGCTACGGATGTGCGTTAAAGAAAACATTTGAATTCTGAGATTAGTCAGAAGTCTGAATAAAGTACGTCCTTAGCTTCATTCCTTCTGTAAAACCCACACACACTTGATCAGAAGTTGAAACTGTCCTCATTTCCTGTTGCTGTTAATGACTTCACTCGAGCCTTCTGATCCACGACGCACAGCAAACATTTAACTTCATTAAAACATGAAATATCGGATTTTAATAAGAGGCCAAACTTTTTTTTTGTCATTATCTCAATATTTGATGTTTTTCTGTTGCTCATTTTGTCGGGGGGTCCTGATCCTGGTCCTGCTGGTTTCCTAGCTCTCCCTGCCATAGTTTGAGAACTAGCAGGACTGTGGCCTGGACCCGAGCAGCCCGCCTCTGGTCAGAAACTAACACTGGACACACAAAGCTACACCTTTATGTTAAATTATGGCAAACTGAAATCCAACTTTAGCCAGTTGTTGCTTAATTATAAACATCATTCGCAAAAAATCAGTTTTACTTTAACACCAGACTGGACAGAAATTCTGGCTTCTTCCTTTAAAATCTGAAGAATTTAAATCAGAATTGTTGTGAATTAGATTTTTAATGTAACAGTTTGAGTCTTCTGAATATTCACTCTCAAAGTTTTTGTTGATGTATGACCACCATGTTTAGTCCCAAGTTTTAATCCTCATCTGCTTGTTTTCCTTGTTGGAACAAAGCATCTCTAAACTTACACCAAACTGAGGTTTGTGTCTGTGTGTTCAGTCATGCTGCGCTGATGTTTGTTTCCAGGAATATTTAAAAAAAAAAGTTAAATAAAAAGCTGATGTTTTGTTAAATGTCTGTTTCTGTGTTAACTCAAACCATGTCGGCCGGTTAACTGGTGTTGCCCCCTCTGGGATGGGTTCAAATGAAGACGAGGCTGAGGTGTAACCCTCACATGTCTGCTCGTGTTGGTAAATGGTAATGGGTCAGGTGACCCGTGGCTACTGAGGTCAGGGGACCCATCTGTACCACCCACTGCTGATGTCAGGGAGCTGGATCCAGCACCTTTTAGCTTTTGGGCCTCGGTTGGCAGGTGGAGGTGAGGCCACACACACGGGACCGGCCTAGAGTCCAGTATTTTAGTTTGGACTTGGATCTGTAGAAATGTTTCAAATGCAGCAGTTGAAACAGAGGTCACAGGTGCTTCACTTTTTCTTACAGTGGTTTTAACCCAGGAATGCTCTTATATAACCGTTAAGGAGGAGCATGTGATGGTGGAGTCAGGGTCCTGGCTTGGATAGGAGCTCTTCACACTTCAGGGTTTTTAACGCCTCAATGTGCGTCTAAAGAAAGTTTAACCCCCAAATCACACGGATGCACAACATATGTGTTCCCAAAATAAAGCAGGAGGAGGAGGAGGAGGTGCTGGCCTCCCACAGAGCTGCACGGTTTACTCGCTGGTTCCACCGGAGCACAGGCAGCATTTCCTCCTGAAGCTTTTAACTCAAACCAGATGTGTCAACTCCTCTGTTTTTCCTCCATTTTCTGCTGTTTTTAACTTTTTCGCCTGGACTGCTTTTCCCAACGCTTTCTGGGGGCGGACGTCGGGTGAAAACTAAACCTAAGGGCGAAGTGGCCGAGTTGCGCACTTTGGATTCACATAAACCGAAGAGTGAGGGAGAAGTCGAGGAGCGGTGTTTGTCATATGGTCCGGTTTAGAGACACATGATCTCCCGAGCAGAACCGGAGACGCGGTTCGCTTGTTTTGAAGCGAACTTGTCTCCTTCTCTGCGCGTTTTGGCTGCGCCTGGTTCCGCTCGTTCGATTCACGTCAGAGCTTTAAATGGGCTTTGGTCGTTGAGCGTTTAGGTCCACTCTGATCAAAGTTCGGTGTTTGAGTTCAGTTTGTCCCGAACCTCGCTGTAAACGTCTTTATTGTAACAGCTTTTCCAACAACACCGACAGTTTGCACTTTTGGACACAACCGCGTTCTTCTGCGCCTATAACGGTTTCGACCCATTAATGCTGGAGTGAGCGGGACGGGCCGTGGACGTGGAGCCTGCGGGATGTGAGAGCTGCCATGCGCTGCCTCCTGGCCTCAGCCGGCGGACTCCTCCTGAGGGACGCCGGGATGCTGCTGCGCCGCCGCTCCTGCTCCGGCCCGCTGCTGCTGATCGGGGTGGCGGTGTGTCTCTTCTACCAGACCCTGATGGTAGCCCGGAACCGGCTCCGGTTCGGCCAGCAACCGGCCGCCGCGGAGGTGCGCAGAAAGTTGTCGGCTGAGCTCTTGGCGGAGACCGGGGCGCTCGTGTCCACCCTGGATGCTCTGCAGGCACAGGTGAGTTCACCTGAGTTTAACCAGAACCGACGCTCCCCCAAAGCGGACCAAAAGCGCCTAAGCCTCACGTGCTTTTTCCTGGTGGGTCGTTTGAGCCATTCAACTTCTGAAGGACGGAATGTGTGTGCGCCTTGAAGCGGCCGATTGTCGTTGTATTTTTAGATTTTGTGGGACATTTTGACAGAGGTTGACTGACAGCTGAACGGACCACTGGGGTCCAGTGTGCGTGTTCCTGACAGCTGACCGACACCCTGGGTGTTAATCAGCCCGTTAATCCCCTGAGCTCCGTGCTGCTGGCCGCTTTTGCTGTTTTAGGCCTGTCAGCTGTTCACGTTGTTCACACCGAACCTGGAGGATGCTCGTCTTGTTCACACGCTGAGTTTCACCTGCTGCTCTCTGGGTCAAGGAACCTGGCCTCAGCTGTCGGACGTCAGCTGTTCACGTCCTGGTTTCTCTGTGTCTGTGCACAGCTTCCAGTCAGACTTGGAACCAGCTCCTTCACTATCACCTGCCTGGAAGAAACACAACAGAGGAAGGCCCCTGGACGTGGGTCATGTGATCGGGGGTCAGGTCATGTGACCGGGCCTCTCCTCAGCAAAAGCGTTTCACTTTTCCCTCTGTCTCCTCAGCTCAGTGCATCTCAGTCCCAGCGCCGGCGGGCCGTTGTCCTGACGGGCCAACACCTGACCTCAGACACTGAGGTCCAGTTGTATGAGCAGGTTCTGCAGAAGATGGACTATGAGGTCCAGATGTCCAGATACGCAGAGACCAGCAGCTTCCTCAGAAGCAGCCCTGGTGAGTGGGGGAGGGGCTAAATGTGGTGCATCATAAGAACACCGCTGCACAACAAGGCCCGTGTGACCTGCTGCTGTTTGTTGAGCCCCCACATCAGGAGCGCTGATCCGGGTCCAATCCGTCGGCCTGGTTTGAGCCGCCCCTGGCCTCTGCCTGGAACAAACAACACTGCCTTTCCTGTCTGTAATTGCTTCCATATGTTCCCAGAGGTTCTGCTCAGACTTCATCTATTTAGACAGAACTTCCTGTTTCCTCCACATCTGTCGAAGCAAACAGCAGCTGGCTTTAGTCCTAGAATCACGAGCTTGTTTTGACAGCTTCCTGTCTGTCTCCATGGTTACAGGTGTGGGTGGGTGGAGCCTGTTGCTGTGTCTGAGTAGTTCAGAGAGGAGCTGTCTGAGGAGAATCTCATTCTCTCACCTGCAGCATTATCAAATGGTGAGACCTCCAGCCAGTCACAGACCATTGCGGACAGGTCCATCTAATCTCACTACCTCCACCTCTGTCCTCAGATCAACCTGATCCCAGCGCTGATGGAGGCCTTCTCTGATGCAGGTGGAGGGCTCTGTCACTTCTACACTCACTCCCACCTGAAAGGTGAGTCTGAGGAGTCACTGTGAACAAACTGCAATCTGTTGAACCAACAAAGTTTCAGGTGTTTTCATTCAATGAGCAGATTTACCCATGAGGCCATACTCCTGTGGGCCGACCAATCGGAAGCTCCAGATTCCTCAGGACAGGTGAGTGTGAGTGCTCCTGTCAGGATTCTCTGCCACAGTGTGTTCATGGCTGTATTCTGCTTCTGCCTGACAGTCCGTCACCTGCTCTGGTTGCCAGGATGAATGTCTATGTCCTGGTCACGTCTACAAGACCTCTGGCGTCATTCCTACATGACGTTGTCGTTGTTCTGACCAATCAGGAGCTGCGAGGGCGACCCACAAAGGTAGAGCAGCTGTCGGTCAGCTGGTGTTTGTTTGGAACACTGCTGCCTGATGGTTTTACAGTGTCACATTTTCAGCAGAATCAGGTGAGTGATGAGGATGTAACGGGTTCTGTGGTTCTGTTCTGTTTCCTAGCTCAGGACCTTCCTGCTGGAGCAGCTGGGGCCAGCAGACTCCCATCAGGCTTTGGGGCAGATCAAGAAAGTGATTGGTGAATTGCTGCAGGCAGCAATATCAACCAGTGACAGGAAGCAAAGGTAGATCCGATAGGTACTGAAGCGCCCGGTTCTGGTCCGGCTTAGATCCCAGTTGAGAACAGGACCAGTTCACACCAACTAATTGGCCTGGCCATGTGTTCCAGGTGTGTGCTCTGCTACCAGCTGCTCACCTTCACTGTGCTGTTCAGCGGCTCCATCACACCTGAAATAATCCAGGTGAGGCTCTCAATCAATTCTCCTACTTGTGATCCTGCACAGGTTCGGGTTTGTGTTTCTTGGTTTCCTCCTCTTCTTTCAGCTTCCTTCCTTCCTTCCTTCCTTCCTTCCTTTCTTCCTTCCTTCCTTCCTTCCTTCCATTCTTCTTCTCCTCGTGGTTCATGGTGTCAGGTTCAGTGGTTGTTCAGGTGGGTGTCCAGCAGAGGTCAATCTTCTCTGTGTTTGTGTCCTCAGGTGGACACAGACTTAACGTTTCCTGCTCTGAAGGACCCGTTTGACAGACAGATCATCAGAGAACAGATCCTGGAGGACACGCTTCACTTCACTGTGACGTCAGACACCGAGGGACGACGGGTGAGTCCACAGACAACCAATCTTAGCATCGACAGTTGTTGTACTGTAGTTTAACATTTAAACTTTAAAGTGTATTTAATTCATGAAAATGTTTGTAATGATAATTAAATGAACCTAAAACCAGATGTTTTCTGCGTGAGCAACTGTTGTTCTATGATGTCGACAGCTCGGCGGCTGCACGGACATGAACCACGTGTGTTTGTCAGACGATGAGCTGCTTCTGCTGCTTCGGTTTCAGCAGCAGATCAAGAATCCTTCAGCTTTTCAACTGGTGGGCAATGACAACAGCTGCTGCAGCGACTCTCACTGTGTCCTGACAAAACACTTTGATCTGACAAAACACACTCAGCACAGTAACATCCACAACACAGTGATATCCATGAGTCAGTTTACAGCTGAAAGAGTAACAGACCCATCACATGATCAGCTGATTGAGCCTCTGTCAGCAGAGTCATAGTTTGACACCTTTTATCTGAGAGGAACTTGGTTCTGACTCATCAAATCCTGATCAATGAGCTAGAACCAGGTTTGTGCTCCAGGTAAAGGGTTGGCTCACATCTGTGATGAGTCAGATGTGTAGAGTTGTAACCACAGGGGTGGCTGCTCCTCCTCTTACACCGGCCTTCACTCTCCACAGCTGTATCCCTCCTGCTCCTCCTCCTCCCCCTCCTCCTCCTCCTCCGGCCTTCCGACTGTCTCCGACCTCCTGGTCAGGATCAGCTGTTACTACGAGCTTCAGAGAAACAGCAGCTACAGGTGGGAATGATCAGTGTGGGCTCAGAGCTCAGCTGGTAAATCAAATCCTTTCGTGTTTCTGTGTTGGACAGAACCGATGAGGACCATGAACCGACCAATCAGGACGCATTGTCTTCAGGCCAGGAAGCAGTGGGAGGTCAGGCAGTGGCTCACGTCCTCTGCTGTGTTTTGTAGTTTGTATGAACTGCTCTTCCCACGGTGCTGAAGTTTAAATGTTCTGTTTCAGGCCCGTGTGTGGACCCCCACCTCAGACAGATCTACACCGACCCTCCTCTCAGCCTCACTCCCTCCTTTAGCCCTTGGGTCAAGGACTATCGTGCGGAGGTTGCGTTTGACACAGTGACAGTTCGTATTCGGCCGGAGCCCATCAGTTCTGCTTGCAGGGTCCACCTGGATGAGCACGGAGGACCCAGGTGAGGAGCTGGCTCTGACCGCTGACCCCTGGACCTCACAGCCCACTTCACTGACACGGCCTCCCTCCACAGGATGGCAAACTACCCGGTCGGCCTCGGCAGCAGCACGATTAGCATCTTGGTGACGGATGACAGCGGGCCACGACCTGTCGTCATGACGATCTACACCGTCCACATGTACCGCGAGAGCCGACCCAGTCTGCCCATGTTTGGAGATCATGTGATGTGTAGCTTTATCCAGGTGGGTCAAACACCAAGCGGAGGAGGAGCTGCTGCTCACGTCAGAGCTGCCAGGCGCTGCTGCTGTGGTTCTGGGGTCGTTGGACCCGAGGGGGCGTTTGTGCCTGTGTTCCGTTCCTTCTTTGCAGCCGTTTGGTTCATTGCAGCTCTGAGTCACATGACAAAGGAGATATCACTAAAATGTCGGCAGTTGGATCCAATCACACAATGTCTCTTCAGGACAGATATCAGCCAACACAGATAAAATAAGCTTCTTCTAACAAGAGAAACTCTACTTCTCCTTCGGGCCATGAATCAGTCTGTGTTCAGTCACCAGTGAAGCCCTGGCTCCCTCTATGGCTCCATTCTGTTCGGCTTTTAGCCGTTAAGCCGCGTCCGACTGACTGAATGGCTCTGTCTGTGTCTGTTTGGACCTGAACCTTTCTGAGGATTGATGAATGTTCTGGTTCTTTACACAAAGCTGATCATATCGGACCCATCACTCATCATTTAAGCGTTTCTTGGTTGTTTGGAATCATCAGATGCTGCTACTGACTTTAGAACTGAGCTGTTTTCTGGAATCTCACCGCTCAGAACATGGAACCAGCAACATGACGTGTTGTTAATGACGTTGGTTCGGTGCTTCGGGTCCGGGTTTCAGTGACCTGCTGGCCAAGCTGGGGTTCTCAGGCCTCTGCTCTGAGGATGTGTTAACAGACAGGAGGGGCGTTGTGCGCGGCGGCCGCTCTCAGGCTGTGGGATGAAAGGCGGCAGCGGTCTCAGACCAGCCTTTCGTCTGTTTGAGCGTTTACACTGAGCTCAGGTACGAACAAGAAAATCCCTGTTAAGTTTTCTTGTTGCACTTTGTCGTGAGTTGTGACAGTGCCGTGCAGAATGTGGCACTGCTGTGTGTGTGTGTGTGTGTGTGTGTGTGTGTGTGTGTGTGTGTGTGTGTGTGTGTGTGTGTGTGTGTGTGTGTGCGTGTGTGCGTGCGAGGGCGGCGGCTCTGAAGCCGGGGCCAGACGTAGCAGCTCCCACGGGGCCTCTGAGCCAAGCTGCTCAGGTTTTTCTGACCTCTGACCAGGAGGCCAAGACGAGGACGAACGAGGAAGAAAAAAGCTTTGATTTAAAGAGGCGATGAGTCCAAAAAGAAAACCATAAAGACAAGAGTGACAATGAAGAGCTGTCAGAATAGTTTTCTCCCCCTCAGCTGAAACCAGTTCTGCTCCTCCGTCCTGACATTAGCAAATACGGGACTCTGAAGACAACGATGGTTCCGTTCTAATGAAGCCGGAGTCCTGGGTTCAAAGTAAAACTGAGTCTGTCTATTTGTACACTCACCGGTTGCTGTGTGTTCTGGTTTTAGGACTGCGGTCTTCCGGTTCAGCCCGGTCAGGCCTGTGGTCTTCAGCCTTCCATCAGATCTCAGAGTCCACTTCACACGTGCACCTCAGGACACGCGCCAGGTCTGAATGCTTCTTCCCTGAGAGACGTGATGGTGGGCGTCGCCCAGTCTCACCTGTCTGCCTCTCACCTGTGTCAGGTCGGTGGGAAGTTCCTTGTCTCAGCTGTTCTGACAAAAGGACATGTGACTGGAGGGCCGTTGCCTGGCAACCAGACAGCTGTTATCACCGCTTAGTGGACCGCCCCCTGTTACAGGACTGTATGACGGACAGGAAGGTGAGCCGGCGTTGCTTCCATCAGTGAGTGGACGTGTCCTGATGGAGACTCACCTTGAATGTTCTTCACCAGGTGCTGTTCATCGGTGACTCAACCAACCGAGGTATGATGTACTTCCTGATGGAGCGGGTCAACTCCAGTCTGCGGGACTGGGGGAAGGCGCACGACACGCTGGCCTACAGAAACCTGAACGGGGGGCGGACGCAGGTCGCGTACTCGTACTACCCTCAGTTCTGGGTGGAGAAGAAACAGAGGCCGACCTTCAGGCAGGCGCTGCAGCAGCTGCTTGACAGGTGAGTGGGAAACAAAGAGCGTCAGACCGCTGAGGTCCGAGCTGCTGCACACCAGAACTCTGCCATCAGTCACATGGTTCACATCTCAGAAGCAGCCGCGAACGTTTCCTGGATGTGTTGTGATAAATCTCCATCGCCACAGGTCACGACCTCTGGTGAACTCCAACCGGACCGTGCTGGTAGTGGGAGGGGTCCAGTGGCTCAACAGCGATCACCTGAGGACAGTCCGAGAGGTTCTGGACAGGTGAGTCACACTGGCCTGTGCAGTAAATCATACAAACCAACTCTGTTGATTCTTAGACTCAATGAAGTGTAATTTGACATAATGATAATGTCTGTCTCAATATCTGTCACGCATGTGCTCTTCCTGTCCAGGGAGTCTCTCGCTAAGATCCAAGTAGTGGTGAAGTCTTTGGGGATAGGGTTCCACCTTCCTGTGGACGGGATCCGCTCCCTGACTTTGGTGCGTCTCTGTTTCCTGGTGCCTCTGCAGGCGGACGGACAAACATCTCACACAACTTCTTCTCACTGGATTTTGCAGAAGGAGATCCAGGATCTGTACAAAGAAAACATGGACATTATCGCCACAGCAAAGCATTATGGGTATGAGGTGATCGACACCTTCAGCATCACCGTGGGTCGATACAAGGAGTTCCTGCAAGGACGCTGCGCCTGCCATTTCCACCAGGTTAGAGCTTCCTCATATGGAACAAGAAGCACTCTGTTTGATTGGAAATACTTAGTGTTCTAAGACTTTTTACAAGTTAAATAAATGAAGTAGACATGCAGGTAAATGAAAATAAGATCAGTCTCAGGGTTGGAGGTTCGATTCCTGGCTCATGCTCAAGTGTTGAAGACGTGTATGGGTGCAGACCTTTACCTGTCAGCAGTTACAACTGTTACAGCTGTAGGAACCTAGTTATCAACTCGTCTTGGTGCCAGTCACATATTATGTAGATGTTTCATGTCAGAATCATGAAAGCTGCCATGTCTGTTCCGTCTCTCAGGTAGAGAAGCTTTGGTCACTCGGGTCTCCAGGTGATGCCACCAACACCCCCAGCAGATTAGGATCCACCAGAACCGGATCAGAGCTCAGCAGCGGTTCAGCATCAGGGAGCTCGGCCTATCACGTAAAAGGACCAGTGAACCAGGTGTACTCAGAGATCCTTCTGAGCCGACTGTGTCCCTCATCTGCAGACTAGACATTGGACGTGTTTCCCGTCCAAGCCCCAGACAGCAGGACGCTGTGTTGGAGGCTCCCCACAACCCAGGGATGGTTCTAGGCTGAGGAGGAATTATGACTGTGTGTGTGTGTGTGTGTGTGTGTGTGTGTGTGTGTGTGTGTGTGTGTGTGTGTGTGTGTGTGTGTGTGTGTGTGTGTGTGTGCGTGTGTGCGCGTGTGCGCGTGTGTGCGTGCGTGTACATTCTTTTGACTTTGGGACCATGTTGACAACATTGGGACATTTGGCCGGTCCCCACAAGTTTAAAGGCTTCTTTGATGGTAAAGATGTGATTTCAGGTTAGCGTTGAGTTTTGGTTCGGATTAGAGCAATGGTTTGACGTCTGCCTTCAGTTGTGATGATTAGGGTAAGGGGCTAGGGAAGGCATTATGTCAATGGTGCCTGCATGTGTGTGTGTGTAAACTAGATTTGACCAAACCTACCTCTGGTGAGTACTGACCAGTCTCTCTATGTTGCCGGCTTCTTACCAGTATGTGGATGAGTTTAATTTGGTTACCAGCTCATTAATTAGTAAAGTGAAAACTAGTGGAAGTTTGTTTCTGCTTCTTGTAAATATGTTCATAGTAATTGCCAATAAACACAAATACTTTCTTGTTACTTTTTGATAAGAATGTAGGTTGTAATAAAAGCTAGATTGTTGTTGAGATGAAAGTTGTCAGTATTTAACCATTTCTCTGACCAAACCTGTATACACATGTACCTATTTATATATTTATGATTGTATATTGTTATATCTGCGTACATGAAGTGTTCATTGTCTCAGCTACTTTCAACCAAATACTTGTTGACCGATGGTCATATGAAGGAAACGTCTTAGAGGCTTTTTATTTGACTTTAAACATGTTTACATGCTGTAAAATTATTTTTGATTATTTGTATTATTGTAAATTAGGAATCTCCATTTCCATTCAGTCAAACTTGTATCATTGATTAAATGTGTGATCCCATGTCAGAGAAGTTTTTGGATTTCCAGCTGGTTCGGTTTGACGGGACGCCCTTCTGAATTAAAGCACATTTAAACAACTACGTGATAATTTGTGTGGCATGTTAAATATATGAAAGCAGCTACTGTATGCGTGGGTCCAGTTGCCGTTGAACTGAGCCTTTGCAGCCCTGTCTGAACCCTGGATGCTGACCTGGTTTAATGAATTTAGTGAGACGTTCTTTGTCCAATTGGAATCCTGCTCTGACGTCAGCTGTGGAATATGAATCCAGGACGACCCGGACTGGTTCGGTCAGTCCTGCTGTCCTTCCTACATACTGAACCTGGTTCGGCCTGCTCCTCCGCTGATGGGAAGACTGAGTGCGCGGCCCGGTGGTTCGGGTGGATGAGGAGGCCATGGAGAGACGCCGCTTTGGGCTCCGACACGTGTGCGCTTTGACTCTGCTGCTGGTTTCGCTGTGTCCACTGCGCTGCAGAGCCAATTGGATGTGAGTACGACCCGAGCCGGAGCCCATCGGGCTTCTGTAGTGTGCTGGGAGTCGAACAGCAGACGGTCCAAACGATTAAACGGATGATAAATGATAATTATGATAATTATCATTTTTATGCTCGGTAACTATGTGCAGGTGTTTGGTGGTTTAGATTGAATTTAAAATCTTACACAGAGCAAACTCTGAATTTTGTTTCTGCTCCAGAATCAACTCGTTAATGGTTCGGGGACCATTCATCGCTTTTGGTTCTGTTTCTCGCAGGTGGCTCGGGGTGAGCTCGCCGGGGGTTCCGGAGGAGCTGGGCTGCGCCGGCCTCCCCCTGAGCCCCAGGCAGCGGGATCTGTGCCGGAGGAAGCGCTTCCTGCTGCCCAGCATCCAGGACGGAGCCCGGCTGGCGGTGGCGGAGTGTCAGAACCAGTTCCGACACGAGCGCTGGAACTGCTCCACCACCCAGGACCCGTCCGTGTTCGGGTTCGAGCTGACGAGCGGTAAGAACGAACTTTATCATTTAATCATCGTTCGGTATTTTGGAGATTTATAAACAAAGCAAATGAAATTTACCTTCAGGGTTTTTATCTTCAAATAAAGGTGTGAAATATTAATTCATCGGGAGTTTATTATTTCAGAAATGTTCAATAATAAAAACAAAAACAGAACCACTTGAAAAGCACTTTTCATTTTCAAACATCTTCACTAAATATTTACGCTTTACACAAAATGTACATATGTATTTTTACAACATTTGAATGTGCACAGAAAAAATACATTTTATTTACTATGTTAAACATATTACAAATACCATCACTATAAATGAAAATAATAATGTCCTTTAAAGAATACTATGACTTATGCAACAATTAAGTGATTATATTTGTTAAATAAATATAAGCCATACACACTTAAAATTGGTTGGAGGAGAGCGCTTGACATGACGTCATCACCTACCCGTTTCTGGACGTAGGATGACAAATAAAAGCAGTCAGTGGAAGATATCACGATTTGTTGTTTCAGTTAATTTTAGAATGAATAAATGCAGCAGTGAATGCACTGCAGGTTTTCATAAATCAGATGATCAAATCAAATTCATAAATCAGAATCAGAAGCGGTTATTGCAGCGTTTCCACAACAGTAGGAATTTGCCTTTTTGCACAGAACAGGTAAACACAAACCAGTTAAATAGTGCAGTAGAAGATTAAAATCAGCAGATGTACTGTACACAGTACAAGAGCGTGATGAAAGCGATCAAATAAATTATTTCACACACAAATAAATAGGTGTTTCATGTGACTTTCACTTGGGTCCTGCCTGACTCCACTTGTTGAACCGGACTCAGACCCTCCCGTCTCTCTCTTTCTACCGTCCCACAGGAACCAAGGAGACCGCGTTCATCCACGCGGTGATGGCTGCGGGGCTGGTCCACGCCGTCACGCGCTCCTGCAGTCAGGGCAACACCACGGAGTGCGGCTGCGACGCGCGGCTGCGCAGCGGCGGCCTGTCTGCGGAGGGCTGGCATTGGGGCGGCTGCTCGGACCACACCCAGTACGGAACCTGGTTCAGCCGCAGGTTCATCGACCACGGGGTCAGAAACACGTCGACGACCAGAGGCGGCCACTCGCTGGTCTCCATGAACCAGCACAACGCCGAGGTCGGCCGACAGGTGAGGCGGAGTCATGTCAGGGTCCAGCCGGGTCACCGGGAGGTCGCGGGTCGGTCCATAACCTCTGGCCTCTGTCCTCCAGGCCATCGACCGGACCATGTCCACGGACTGTCGCTGCCACGGCGTGTCCGGCTCCTGCGCGGTGAAGACGTGCTGGAGGACGATGGCAGCGTTTGGGCGCGTGGGCCTTTACCTGAAGGAGCGCTACGAGCGCAGTGTGCAGGTGTGGGACCGCTCCAAGAGGAAGAACAAGAGGAAGGACCCACGACGGGTTCCGATCGACAAACACCAGCTCATCTTCTTTAACAAGTCGCCGAACTACTGCGTGGAGGACCGGCGCCGGAGCGTCGCCGGCACCAGGGGGCGGCGCTGCAACCGATCCTCGACTGGACCGGACGGCTGCGGGCATCTGTGCTGCGGCCGAGGCTACAACACGCACGTGGTGAGACACGTCCAGCGTTGCGAGTGCAAGTTCGTCTGGTGCTGCTACGTCCGCTGCAGGCGCTGTGAGAGCATGAACGACACGCACACGTGCAAATGAAGAGCGGTGGTACCGTTTGAAACGTGACGTCGGCGGACATGAAGCAAGTTGGTGCGTGACGTCATCCTCCACACTCCCACTGGGAGACGAGAGGAACAGGTTCTACAGAACACCAGTCTACTACTACAACCAAAGTGTGATCTCTGACCTAATGATGACATTCTGAACTGTAAAATAAGATGAGAAACAAATAAAACGCCCTTACAAATCAGGACAAAAAGCTGGAACTTAGTTTACACTTCATTTTTTAGACATAATAAATGTTTGAGGTGGGTTGAAGCAGGTGTTTGTATGACTTTTACTTCCTGTTGAGAGTCAAACATTGTAATGATGAACTATCAGCTGGTATCAGTTCTCAGGCCGTTTGACTGTGTGGGTCCTGACTGATGAACAAACATGTGGTGGCTGTTGATGTTAGCATTAGCATTAGCATTAGCAAGCTAAGTCTGGTAAATGACAGTTAGACCTTTGCCCCCTGTGGTTTGGTGGTTGTTGGGTTCTTGGTTCTGCACCAGTGATGAGTTCCATAAATTGGCTCTGGAACGGTCCAATGGAAAAGGTTTGTGGCCAGTTCTGACCCGTTAACTAGTTGCTACATTATGTCCAAACTGAACAAAGAGATTAAATGGCTCTATTGTTTTCTCACATTCACATCAGAAACACCTTGAAACCCAGTGAAGTTGGGGACAAACTGAGATTAGCAGAGACCAGCTCAGCTAGTTGTACCGAGTCAGCAGAAAGGTTCTGATGGACCGTCCAGGATTTCCTGCCATTCCCTGGTTGATTGTGTGACACAGACAAATACAACCTGCAGGAGGCGCCCGGGTCGCTCCTCTGAGGGGTTCTGCATGTTTGGGAGGTCTGACTCTTTACTATGCAGCATTTAAACAAGTCTAAAGTCACAAACAGGAAATTCTCCTCAAAACAAAACAACACTGATTCTTGGCCTTTTTCCTGCTGAAGCAAGTTTCACTTGTTTAAATGAGAAGTTCCACTGTGTTGTTGAACTTGTGTCAGCAGTTTCCTCTGAGTTGGATTCCAGGAAACACATGGAGGAAGAGGAGGAGGAGGAAGAGCAGGGCTGAAAAGAGCTGGACAGGAAGACAGAGCATCAGTCTGTGACGGGACCGGGACCGGAGCCATGAAGCTGCATGGGCTGAACTCGCTGCTCGTGTCTCTGCCTGCGATGACGGTGATGATGATGATAATGATGAAGGCTCCAGCTGCATCACAGCAGGTAAAAGGCCTTTTCAGTTTTCACTGGTCAGTGTGAGACGGCTGCTCCATCATTGTGTCCTCGAGCCTAGATCGAGGCAGAACCTTTGGGATCAGCGTTTAAAGTCCAAATGGGAAGCTCAGGTCCAAATGTTCAGGTTCTGCTGCTTGTACTGGTTGAACTAGAAAAGAGGATGGTCACATTGTCCTTTCACTGTAAATAAGTTCTTCCTGTGTCGTTCAGAGATCATTTCTATCTGCACATCAGAACCAAAGCCGGTCACTGAACTTTGCAGGGAGTTTGTTTCCTGGATGAGATGCAGCAGATAATGAAGCAGCTATCGGATCGTTACACGCGTCCTGTTTGCCACACTGGGACTATCCAGAACTTTTTCTGCTAAATCTATTTAGAACTGATTTCAAACTGGACTCAAAAGTTCTGGCCCCAAAGTAAAAACCAGGACCAGGTCTGATTTTCCAGCACTGAGGCCTAGTAGCTTCAGACTAGACTGGACCCGTGCTGTGTTCTGAACTGAGAATGTGCCAGAGTCCAGTACTTCAGATGTTGTTGGTTCTGCTGTTATGCAGCACATCCCTACTGGGCTTCAATGTGTTGCCCAAGGACACTTCAGCCCATGAGCCAGGAATCAAACTCAACCCTTCTTCTGCTCAGCAGTGAAACGCTCTCACTGTGTGTTTGTCAGAACTTCTGCCTGAACTCGACAGTGTTGAGGACTTGGACCGCCTGTCACTCCTGTCGCATCACTGCGCTGATCCAGTGTCCCCTTGGGTTTAGACGGACTCTTGGCGCCGTGGCTAACAACTGCAGGTGGGTCTGAACGTCCGCTGAGCGACGTGTGTCCGGGCCTCCACTCACTGTCTGTGCTTCTTGTGCAGCTACCACGTCAGAACCGCCAGTCTGAAGATCACCCTCAGCGGCTGCTCCTTCGAGTGCTACAGAGAGGAGGAGGTGAAGAGCTGCTGTCCCGGTTACTGGGGTCCAGATTGTGTCGGTGAGGATCCAAACATGCACGTGAAAGGCTCCTTCCTTGGGAATGGAAGTCATTCTGTGATCTGCTGCCACAGCCACAGTTACCATGTTCAAAATTCTGGCATTCTGGCAAAACCTTCAAATTCTGGCATCCGGTCTTCTTGTCAGTACATCTCTGACCCAGAGTCTAACAGTACATCTGTTAGACTGGAGTTGAACTGTGATGTGAGTGACTCAGTTCTGGTACTTTAAATCCTGCAGAACTGGTGCAAAGGTCGCAGGTCCAGTCCAGGATGCAGATCTAACCAATGGAACCAGGAAGTCCTTCCTCTGCATGTTGTGGGTCAGCAGACCACTAATGTGCTGACTCTGACTGGACCCATAATGTCACAGACGGCATGTACTCAGCAGCTTCTGGTCCAGAACCAGTGAGGCCCAGATATAAAGTTAACCTTTTGTTGTGTTTGCTGAGTCAGCAATGAGGAGCTGGAAGTTTCCTGGTTCTCTTGCTGACAGGCTCAAATCCTCTGGTTGAGAACTGGGAACAGGAGGAAACACTGGCAGTGGGTGAAGGGATGATGTGAGATAAGACAGGACAGGACAGATAAGAGCTGACCAGGGGCAAGGCCCGCTTTCCTCACTGCTTCCTGTTGTGTTGTCAGAGTGTCCGGATCAGGCCCACGCACCCTGCAGCAACAGAGGAGTGTGTTCTGATGGACTGGGAGGAAACGGGACCTGCGCCTGTCAGGTAAGGCACACACAGAAAGCCCACATGGACCTCCTGAACACGCTGTATACCGTCCAGGGTAAGAACCCAGTGGGTTCTCCAGTCCTTCTAGAACTGTAGAGAGGTTCAACATACAGGATCCAAGGAAATGGGTCGAACCCAATAGTGTGTGTGTGTGTGTGTGTGTGTGTGTGTGTGTGTGTGAATGTGTGAATGTGTGTGTGTGTGTGTGTGTGTGTGTGTGTGTGTGTGTGTGTGTGTGTGTGTGTGTGTGTGTGTGTGTTTTCCAGGTGGGTTTTACAGGAACTGCGTGTGAGGATTGTTCCCCGGATCGATACGGTTCCACCTGCACCTCAGGTAACTATAGAACAATGTACACACAAATGGGTTGTTTGTTTGTCAAACAGTTCCAGTTCTGTTCTGATACCGGTTCTCTTCCTGTTTATCTGGCCCAGAATGCACCTGTGTCCATGGTCTGTGTAACTCTGGACTCAAAGGTGACGGAAGATGCACCTGCTTCTCTGGATATAAAGGTCCAAACTGTGACCAAGGTCAGTGTGTGGTTCTGTGCTTGTCGTTCTCCGTCCTGCCACTAGAGGTCCTCACACCTTTGTAACAGCTTCTCAATGGACATTGGACCCGTGCGGTTCTTTTGTAACCCCGTTTGCTGTTGTCTGGTTCTTGTTGCCTGCGCTCCCGGGTCCAGAGCTCCCTGAGTGTGCGGCTCTCGGCTGCCAGCAGAACGCCCGCTGCATGGAGCAGGCTGTGAGCGGACGGCTGGTGTGCGAGTGTTTGCCCGGGTACCAGCGTTCTGCAGATCAGTGTTTATGTGAGTGTAAACCCGTCCCGGTGTTTTTGGGTCCAGCAGCGCTGCCTGGACTCCTGACTGTCGCCTCTGCCTCCTCAGCTGTTAACCCGTGTCTTCAGAGCGTCTGTCACGCCCGCGCCTCCTGCCTCCACACGGGTCCGAACCAGCACCGCTGTGTCTGCAAAGAGGGCTACAGTGGCGACGGCCGGGTCTGCGTGAGCATCGATCCATGTCAGACTGGACAGGGAGGCTGCTCCGAGTCCACCCGATGCGTCTACGATGGACCGGGACAGGTACCACCCCCCAGCGCCAGCGAAGTGATGAGGGACAAAAAACTGGGCCAAGATCCATGAACAGAAGGATCAAGACTGGATCAGGGCTACGCAGGGAAAATAGGATCAACATGATCGTTATCTTAACAGAACCAAGAGCAAGACCAGAACCAAGTACAGGATCAGAAATTCTATCAGAACCCAGGTTCAACAGTACCAGTATTACACATTACAAAATCTGAACCGGTCTCAGATTAGGAAAAAAAGCAGCTTTTTAAACATCCTGGTTCCAGGTGGGGCTTTGAACAGAACCAGAACTGGAGCAGTACCACATAAATGAAGCCTGTGTTTCTGCTGTTTTGGTCCAGTCCCACTGCGAGTGTCTTCCTGGCTTTGAAAAGCTGCTGAATGGTGTCTGCAGCGTGAGGGACTCGTGTAGACCCGATTCCTGTCACCAGAATGCCAACTGTACCACCGTGGGCCCAGGAAGAGTCCAGTCAGTGATGTCTTGTACCTTCATGCACATGTTGAAACTGGACCCTGGATGTCACCTGTGCCTCTGTCCCTCAGGTGCACCTGTCTGCAGGGCTACGTCGGCAGCGGTAAAGTCTGTTATGGGAACCTCGTCCAGCGCCTGAACGAGCTCAACACCGACCCCAGAGGCCAGTGGACCGGTCAGCTGAGCAACGCCATCGCTCTGTTCGGTACCACATGTCTGCCTGCAGGATAGTTCTGTTCATATGTCTTGGTTTCAGAAGTAGCCAACCGTCCATTTCTGTTTCGGTTTAGCTTCCATCTCGTGGCCTCTGCAGAATTTGGGTCCTTTCACTGTTTTTGTCCCCATCAACAGAGGCTTTAAAGACGTGTCGGTAAGAATCGGAACCTTTGCCGAGCTGCAGCTGAAGCTGCGTATCTAATAATGGGTTTCCTCTCCAGGTGAGGACTCTGGCAGCAGACGTGAACAAGGCCAAGTACCTGTGTAAGCTGCACCTGGTGGCCGGCGTGGTCCCGTCCCACGCCCTGAGGAGCTTCAGCGTCTTCTACACGCTGACGGGGAAGTCAGCGGAGACGGAGGTGTCCGAGGTGAGACACAATGTGTCTGGACTAGAACCCAGAGCCGAACAAGAACCCAATCAGAACCATGTTCTGTTCCCTAAATGTGAGCCTGTTGAATGTGACCTGTTAGTGACTCCTAATAACATAACAGCTGACTAACTTTTACCAGTTTCCAGCAGGAAACGGGTTAAATCATTAATAACACTCGGCTTCAGAACCTCCCGGTTTCAGGTCGGCCCTCACTCATCATCTGCTTTGGTTCCAGGACAAGGAGACAAGAATCCGGATTCACGGCAGCAGGCAGAAAGGCAGCATCCTCCAGTCGGATCTGGTCGCCTCCAACGGGATGATCCACATCATCTCCAAGCTGATGGACAGCGTGTCGCCCACGGTGGAGAGCGACCCTGAGGTGACGCACGCTTCACATCACGGACCCGGCTGGAGACCCGTTCAGGGATTTAACCTCTGTGTCCACAGGAAAACCTGATGAAGATCATCTCTAACTATGATAAATTTGACAAGTTTAGATCTTTGTTGGAGGTGGGTGTAAATATGAAGCAACCTTAAGATCCTGGATCAGAACCACAGTGACCAGCTGATGGCTCCTTCCCTACAGAAAACGGACCTGGCGCCTGTGGTGGACCTTCCTGGACCCATCACTGCCTTCGCTCCCTGCAGCGCGGCCTTTGAAGCCATGGCCGCTGGACACCTACAGTACCTGAGCAGCTCTGACGTAGGAACGGGTCCACCTCAAACATACACAAACACACAGTGTCAGACAGAACCTGATGATGATGTTCTGACTCTCAGGGCCGCAACAAGCTGCTGGAGCTGATGAGGAACCACGTTGTCCCCTCCACCAGCGTGAGCCTCGTCCTGTCTTTGTTCTGCTGATCCGCTTCTCGCGACGGTTCTGCTCACCTTCCACCTTTGTCTTAAAGCTGGATGTCCTTAACCTCGTGTCCAGTCCCAGAATCGTGACCATGGCCAATCAGGTTCTGACCGTCAACGTGACTGAAAACGTAGGTTCACAGCTGCTGCTCCTGTAAAACTTTGGGCAGGCAGAACCAGAACCAGCAGATGTTATGAGTGGGGAACCTCAGGGACCCTGCAGCTGAACAGATGTTTGTTCCAGGGCCAGATCCTGGTCGACGGAGCCGCCGTGCTGGAAGCAGCCGTCCAAGCTAAGAACGGACGTCTGTATGTCCTGGACCGGGTCTTGGTTCCGGCCTCTATTCAGCCTGTGCTGCCCCACAGGTGTGACCTGTCTCAGAGGCAGATTGTGGAGGTGAGCCTCCCCACACACACACCATGAACAGACTCGCCCAGTGGAACAAAAAAGGCCCTGCCGGTCCGATCGGTCCGGAATGTTCTGGGTACTGGACGTGTCAGCTTCTCTCTGAAACAAAACACTTTGTTTTTCAGAGTGAATGTGTGAGCTGCTCAAAGCTGCAGGTGTCCCGGTGTCCGTCGGGCAGCGTTCACACGGTAAGACACCCGGTTCTGTTTTTATGTCTGTGTGGAGCAGAGAACCGACCAGAACCCTGATTGGATCTCTGTTGGTGCAGGGTTCTTCCTTTGGATGCCTTTACTTATTGTCTACTGGTGACTCGCGGCTGATGTTCCCTGCCAAAGGCTGCTCCCTGCTCTGCAACACAACAGTGACGGTACAGAACCACAAACAAGCCAGACTCACTTAGATGTGACTGCACTTCATCAGAACCAACTTTAAAAGACTGAGTTCTGCTCGCAGGATGGAGCTATTCAGGCATTATCTCGTTCACTGCTTCATGTTTGTGCTCAGACTCCAGCATGTTGTGCGGGTTTCTACGGTCCAGACTGCAGTCCCTGTCCTGGCGGCTTCCAGAGTCCGTGCTCGGGTCACGGTCAGGTCAGAACATTCACAGAATCACAAACAAACATCCACTGTGTCGTGTGTTCAGCTGAACTTGGTCCATTTCAGTGAATGCATCCTGTTGATTTCATTGCTTCATGTGAAACCACTGTGTGCTGAATCTTGTCCAGTGTGTGGAGGGGATTAAAGGGAACGGATCGTGTATCTGTGATCCAAACTTCAGTGGGTCCCGCTGTCAGTACTGTGCCTCCTCCACCAAATACGGACCCAAGTGTGACAGAAGTAAGTGGTTTGCCCTGTGACTTGGTGAAGGTGTGTGACGTCAGAGGCTCTAACCCACCTGTGCCTCCAGCCTGTCCCTGTGTCCACGGACAGTGTGAGAGCCGCCCGGACTCGGACGGGCGCTGTAAACCGGACTCCTGCCAGCAGGGGTTCACGGGTCGGTTCTGTGAACGCAAGACGGCGGCGTGCGGCGCCCGCATCCAGTTCTGCCACGCCCACGCAGACTGTGACTTCAGCCAGACGAGCCCACGGTGAGCGTTCGTTTGGATCTGAACGTCAACCTGTACAAAACAGATGTTAAAACACCAAGTGTCATGTTCGCAGATGTGTGTGCAAACCCGGTTACCAAGGCGACGGCATCACCTGTGTGGAGTCTGACCCGTGTGCTCCGCCTCTCAGGGGCGGCTGCAGCGTGAACGTGAGTCCTACTTGTTGTACTGGAGGTTCTGGTTGACGGGCTGCACCGGTGGACACAATGTGTGCTTCTGCAGGCGAAGTGTGTGCAGACAGGACCAGCGACGCACACGTGTCAGTGTCTGAGGGGATGGAGGGAGGACGGGGACGACTGCCAGCCAATCAACAACTGCAATAGCCCCGACCGAGGAGGCTGCCACCCCAGTGCCACCTGCATCTACATTGGACCTGGACAGGTAAGATGCCTTAGTCTGCTCCTCACAGAACCGGCGCTGGATGACACTTGGTTCCTGTTCTCAGAGCGACTGTAGCTGTAAACTCGGCTACAAGGGAAACGGGTTCGAGTGTGAAGCCGTGAACCAGTGTGTCACCGCAGACGGGGGCTGTCACTACTGGGTGAGTACCGCACCGTGGAGCCGACTCTCAGGTTGGTTCTGGTCTGGATGGGTTCTGTTTCGTGTGTTCAGGCCAGCTGTCTGCTGCGCTCGTCCCAGTGGACGTGCGTCTGCGATGAAGGATACGTGGGAGACGGGCGTGCGTGTTACGGGTCTGTGGAGCAGGTGAGACGAGCATTTCTACAGAACCGGTGATCTGGGCTTCATAAACCCTGACTTTCCTCCCTGTGGCGCTTTCAGGGGCTGATGGCGCTGCCCGATGCCTCAGACTTCTCGGGCTGGGTCACGGTGAGTGTCTCCCGCCGGGTTTTACTGATCCATCCTCCCTGTCTCCAGCGCTGCGAGCCTTGGATGCTCTTTCTAGTCTGACACTTTATTCCTTGGCTCTCAGGATTCTGGGATGTCTGAGTCTCTGCTGGATCAGAACATCACCCTCTTGGTTCCGTCTTCAGCTGCTGTTGCTAAAATGTCTTCAGAGGATAAAAGCTTCTGGACCATGAAGGGAAACCTGCCCAGTCTGATCAGGTTAGAACCCAGCGTGTCTGGACCCTCTGGGTTTGTTTCCTGAGCTCACAGCGTTTATTGTGTATTTATTGTGTATCTGCCAGGAATCACATGATTCCAGGGAACGTTCCGCTGTCGTTCCTAAGCAACGTGTCCTCCCTGACCTCCCTTCTCAAGACCACACTTCCAGTTCGGACGGACGGGAACGTGAGTGCCGGCTGCCTGGGACTCATGGTGCCGTCGCGCAGACTCAAGGCTTTAGATTAAAACCTGTTTGTGTTCCAGCAGCTCACCGATGTTGGTGGCGCCGCCGTCACAATGTCCAACATACCGGCAACCAACGGACTGATCCACGTCATCGACAAGGTGCGGAGCTGACGGTCCAGACGATTCTAATGACGCGTGGACACCACTCAGTGACAGGCTTCTGTGTCTCCAGGTTCTGGTTCCGGACAGGAAGCTGAGCGAAGGCCTGCTCGCAATGCTGTCTCTGAGACCCGAGTTCTCCCTCTTCAGATCATATCTCATCGTACGGACACACACAGGTTCTGGACGTTCTCCGCTGTGACTCTGGGTGAATGTGTGATTTGCGGTTCTGTGCGCAGAACTACAACCTGACGGAGGAAATCGAACGGGCCAGCGAGTTCACGGTCTTTGCTCCGACAGATGGAGCCATCAAGCATTACCTCAGTCATGTGGCAGCAGATGCTCTGGTAACGTGACATAAAACCATAAAGTCCATCTGCTGCAGATCAGAGTTCAACCCATGAGCTTTGTTGTTCAACAGGACATCAACACGACCCGGTACCATGTGATTCTGGCTCAGCGTCTGTTGAAGACTGACCTACAGTTGAGTGGATACAAGCAGACAATGCTCGGGTTCTCCTTCCAGTTGGGATTTTTCCCTCGAGACGGAAAGGTATGAACCGGACACTGAGCGATCACCATCGGATCATGGAACCAGACAAACCGGTTCCGGGTTGATATGGACCGTCTGCCTGTCTCCTGCAGCTGTTTGTGAACGATGCTCTGCTGAACTCTACCAACATCCTGAGCGGTAAAGGCGTGATCCATGGCCTGTCAGCGGTTCTGGAGATCAACTGGAACCGCTGTGACCAGACTTCCTACCAGAAACTCGTGGTACGTTCCTGGACTCTCGGCCTCACGAACGAGACGCCTGCTGAGCCTCAGTAACGTTTGTTCTCCTCAGGGAGCGTGTGAGGACTGTTTGCTCCCACGCAGAAGCTCCTGCCTCAAAGGCACCGACCCAGACGTGAGACACACACGCATCATTAGGAACGCGTCACGTCTGCTGCTGCTGTGAACTGACCTCTGCCTTTTGGTGCCTCCTGCAGTTTTCAGTGGCGAGGAAGAAATGTATGTACCTGAGGATGTTCGAGGGCGAGCGGCTGCTGATCTCCGGCTGCAGAACCACCTGCCTGCGGCCCAAAGTTGTACGTGACCGCCGTCACCACGAGGATCCGCACGCGGGTTCCGCTGGACAACTAATGACTTTGTGTTCCCAGGAAGCGCGGTGCTGTGGCGGCTACTTTGGAGAGCACTGTGAGCCGTGTCCCGGTCCGAAGGGGAAGCCCTGCTACGGTAACGGGGCGTGTTTGGACGGGACCCGCGGCACCGGAGTCTGTCTGTGCAACAGAGGCTTCAACGGGACGGCCTGCGAGACCTGCGAGGGCGGGAAGTATGGAGTCCACTGTGACCAAGGTCAGTGTGTTCGGTCCATTGTGACCCGTGTCCTACGCTGGTAGGAGACGGTGAGTGTGACCCAGACGCCGGTGTCTGCAGACTGCCACTGTCAGAACGGACGCTGCAGTGACGGGGTTCGAGGCGACGGGACGTGTGAGTGTGACGTTGGCTGGAGAGGAGTCTTCTGCGATGAAAGTAAGAGTCTGTCTGAACCGGACCCGGCGCTGAGGGTTACGCATCTTTCCTCCCATAATCGTTTCTGTGTCCGCTGCCTTTTAGAGGTTGAATCCAGAGCTGACCAACTGTGCGGCTCATTTAAATGTCACACCAGCGCAAAGTGAGTGGAGCCAAACTGCAGGATTAGTTAGAGAGCTCTGCTCAGACACTCAAAACACACTCAGGTTTAGTCTGAGGCTACAAACACACATTCTACCCGCTGGAACTGACCCACTGGTCTCCTCCGTTAGCTGTGTGTTTCAGACATCCGGACCTCGGTGTCTCTGTGCTGCTGGATTTGAGGGAGACGGAACCGTCTGTGAAGGTAGAAACCTCCTGCTATGCTTAGACTCAGCGGGTTTGCTGGTACTGAGGGTTCGCTGTGTGCAGCCAAAGACCCGTGTCTGGTGGACAACGGCGGCTGCAGCCCGGACGGCGTCTGTAAGAGAACCCGACCCGGACGGAGAGACTGCGTGTGTAACAGCGGCTTCTCTGGGGACGGACTCGTGTGTGTCGGTGGGTTCAGAGTTCACAAACCTGAAAGCATGAACTAAAGAGGCTGAGTGATGCGTTTGAGTGGTGCGGGACTTTTGCCTTTCCCAGGCATCAACCCGTGTCTGGAGGGAAACGGAGGCTGCCACGTCCACGCAGACTGTGTTCACGTTGGACCAAACCGAGTAAGCAGCTTCTGTGAGATATCAGCTCTCTGTAGCTTGTGTTTATGGACCTTATGCTTGTCTGGGTCTGCAGACGTCCTGTGCCTGTAAAGAAGGTTACTCAGGGGATGGAAGCAGCTGTGAGATGATCAACTTGTGTCTAAAGGTGAGTGTGTCTGATCCAGCAGTGACTCACTGGTTATCATGTCCTATGTCTGTGGGACCACAAAGCACATGAATATTGAAATATTGATCGCACCGAAGGACGCCGGCTCCTGGACTGGCTCACTCCCATTACCTTTGCCTTTTCCAGAGAAACGGTGGCTGTCACCGGAAGGCGTGGTGTAACATGACGGGACCAGGAGCAGCCAACTGCACGTGTAACAACGGCTTCGTGGGCGACGGCCTGGTCTGCAGAGGCACTGTGATGCAGGTGAGAAGCTGCAGTCGGTCATTGCGTGGCACCGGCTGCAGGACAAACGGCTTCACCCTCACTTTGTGTTTGCAGGAACTCCTGACGAGGAAGCTGGGAGGCTTCCAACTGGGCCTGATGGTGAGCACTGACTGGGACCAGCTTTTATGCCCCTGGAGGTGAAGCGCGACTCACCAAGTGAAACTGTGCTTTCAGGATGCGTCCATTTCACTGAGCGGTCGGGGCCCTTTCACCGTTTTTGTTCCGAGTTCCAGGGCCTACAGGAACGTGAACGTAAAGGTGAGGGTTGTTCCAAGGCTTCAAAGCCTGCAGCCATTCTGACAGAACACGTTCCATGACCTGCTGTTGTTCAGATGAGGACCCTGCTGCGGAGAAACCGAGAGAAATTCGCCAGCGTTCTGCGGAGCCACATCGTCATGGGTCACACTCTGCTGCCCGCCGACCTGAACCCGCCCCGGAACCTGACCACTCTGTCTGGACTCGTGCTGACCACCGGGTCCCGTCAGGTGCCAGTGTTACACCACAGCTGGTGATGTTTTACTCACATCTGTCAGATCCAGATGTCGTTCTGACAGCAGATGCACACAGCAGCATGCAGCTGTAGCAGAGGCTGGACAGAAGCTTAAAGCGGGTGGTACCACACGGTCCACGAGTCGCCTCACGGGTGATGAGGGGAACTGTGGGTCACCAGATCAGTAGACGTCGGTTCTTGCAGCTTTTGAACAACTGGTCATTCAGAACCAGTTGTGGCTTCCTTACAGCAGAGGCAGAGAGGTCCGATGAACAAACACCAGCTCATGAATGAATTCCACCTGATGATGTTTAATCCAATCGTTTCAGGGGGTCATCACTGTCAACGAGGCCAATGTCACGTACAGCGACGGCGTCAGCACCAACGGGATTCTACACGAGATCAACAGGGTCCTGTTCCTTCCCGACGTGTACGAAGACAAGAGGCCGGTAAACCGAGTCCGCCCCCACCACTTTGGTCAGATCCAGCTGTGATTTGACTTTCTGTTGGTTTCACTGTGGATCTGCTGCTGTTACAGCTGAACCTGAGCGACGTGGCCGACGGCTATAGAACCTTCTACAAACTGCTCGAGGTGAGACTTAAACAGGTGTTCACTGCCTCTGTGGCGTCTCCCTCGGTGCTGATGTGGTTCTGGCTTCAGGACACGGGCGTGATGAAGCAGCTGAACGACAGGCTGCTCCAACCAGTCACCGTGTTCATGCCTTCAGACGGCGTCATGGCAGCTCTGCCTCAGGAGCAGAGGGACTTCCTGTTTCACCAACACAACCGAGCCCAGCTGGTGGAGTACCTGAAGTACCACGTCCTGCAGAAGCAGATGGTGATCATCCTTGGCTCCATAAAACCACTATATATGATGATGATGATGATGATGATATGCAACGTCCCAACTCTACCCTTCCACACACAGCTCATTAGAACAATAAAGCCTTTCTTGTTTGTCCAAACCAGACGTACGCCGAAGGTCTGGTCCATCTGGACTCGGCTCAGACTCTGCAGGGCTCCTCGCTCTCCTTCTCCGCTGGCAGCTCAGACAGCATCGTAAGTCTGATCAGGCAGGAACCAGCTGAAGCCGGTGCCGGTTTAACGGACGTCTGACTCTGTTGCACAGGGAGAGATCTTTGTCAACGATGGAAACTGCCGGATCGTTCAGAGACACCTCGCCTTCAGCCATGGGATGGCGTACGGGATCGACTGTCTGCTGACTCCACCCAGCCTGGGAGGACGCTGCGACCAGGAGTCCACCTTTGAACTGAGGGTAATACCTGGATCCAGCTTTGGTCCCTCTGGTTGTAGGCTGCTCCTGGTGACGCCAGGCTGTTGTAATGCTGTGCCCTGTTTCAGATGAGCTGTGAGCAGTGCAAGCCTCTGGTCTCCCCGTGTCCCAAAGGGGCCGTAGTCAAGGTCGGGCCCCTGATTGTCCTGCACATATTTGTAGCATGAGTGTTCGTGTGCCTCACTGTGTTTGTCCTGTTTTCAGGAGATAGAGAAGTGCGACCTCCCCTCCATGTTTGTGGGTAAAAACCTGGGCTGTCGAGGCGTCTGCACGGTCCTCTTTTGGCAGCCGAAGTGTTGCCGTGGTTACTTTGGACGAGACTGTCTGGGTGAGGCTGGACGCAAAGCGTGAAGGGTTTGATCTGGGATGAGTAGTCCATAAAAACCCAGAAGAACTAACTGAAACACCAGTTTGTTTTGTGACAGCATCATGAAACTAACTGACTGTGTCTGTGTCTGGGTCCAGTCTGTCCCGGGGGCGTGGGCTCTGTGTGCAGCGGACGTGGGAAGTGTGACGACGGTCACCTGGGTAACGGTACCTGTACCTGTGAGACGGGTTTTGGGGGTGTGGCTTGTGAGCTGTGCAGTGACGGCTTCTATGGACCCACCTGTAGAGGTGAGTAACCAGAACTCGGCCTGTGGTTCTGTGCAGCTCGCTGGTTCAAAGTGAAGCTGACTCTAAGTGTTGGTTTAAATATGAGAGCAGTGTGACTTGGTTTCCAGCCTGCAACTGTTCAGAACACGGGTCGTGTGACGATGGTCGCAGAGGAACTGGTCAGTGTTTCTGTGAGCCTGGGTGGACGGGGGACAGATGTGACACACCGCAAGGTGAGCGTCCGCAGGTACGACTCCTTGATCCGAAGAACCTCTGCCTCACGCCGGCGTCCTGTTTCCTGCAGCTGAGATCTTCACGTGTTCTCCGCCCTGTTCCCCTAAAGCCGTCTGCCAGGACAACAACACGTGTGTGTGTCGGCCGTTTTATGACGGCGATGGCGTCACCTGTGCAGGTCACACACTCAGCATTTCCCACAGTCTGAACATTGCATCTGTGTCTGTGTTTCTGGAGCTCGCCCTGTCCCCGTCTCTGCAGTGGTGGACATGTGTCAGGTCTGGAACGGCGGCTGTGCCGAAGGCGCCAAATGCTCTCAGGACGGCGAGCGGGTGAGCTGCACCTGTCCCAAAGGTCACACTGGAGACGGCTTCTCCTGTCAGCCCATCGACCCCTGCGCCTCCGGGGACAACGGAGGCTGCCACGAGCACGCCACCTGCACCATGACGGCTCCGGTGAGGACCGTGACCGGTGGCTCCGGTGAGGACCGTGAAAGGTGGCGCTGCTCAGCAGCTTAACGCGTTCTTCTGAACAGGGCAAGAAACGGTGCGCGTGCAAAGACGCCTACATCGGCGACGGCGTGAGCTGCGAGGTCAAACAGCTGCCCGTCAGCCGCTGTCTCCAGGACAACGGACAATGTCACGAAGACGCCAAGTGTACCGACCTGCACTTTGAAGGTACGCAGTCCTCCACCCATCAGCCTGTCAGGCTTTGTTTACATGTTGAATGATCCAGTTCAACCAATGGCGAAATAATGATTCTTCGTTCTACCAACAAAACTTTGTTTTTGTGCAGATGCGACACTCGGTGTGTTTCACCATCGTTCAGATAAAGGCCAGTACAAACTGACCTTCGCTGCAGCGGAGCAGGCCTGCATTGCCAGCGGAGGTGCCCTGGCCACGTACACTCAGCTGTCCTACGCTCAACAGGTCCGTGAACGCAGCACGCGGGGCGTTCAGCAGCGGGGATCTGACCGGAGCTGCTCTCTGTCTGCAGGGCGGGTTGAACATGTGTGCCGCTGGCTGGCTGCACGGGGCTCGCGTGGCCTACCCCACCACCTACTCCAACCCCAAGTGCGGCTTTGGCCACGTGGGCATCGTGGACTACGGCGTCCGCAAGAACCTGAGCGAGGCCTGGGACGCGTTCTGCTACTGGATGAAGGGTCGTACAGTTACTATGCAGCTGCATGGCTCATGGCAGGCACCGATGTGACTGCTTTAGGAAGCGTATGATGCAGAGCCTGATTACAAACAGTGACATACAGATATTAGTCAAACATGCTGGTCTCCATCCTCCTGCAGTGAGGGTACATAACACATGAACCGTGTCTTGTGAGCTAACGTGTGGCTGCTGTTGCAGAGGTCCGGTGTGAGTGTCGGCCCGGCTACGTGGGAAACGGCGTCACCTGCACAGGAAACCTGCTGCAGGTCCTCCGCTCCACCCCGACCTTCTCCAGCTTCCTCACAGTGAGTCCGACCCGCTTGTAAAGGGCAGAATCGCACGTATATTCGTCATCACGCGTCCGACGGTTTCCCTCCACCTCCAGCAAGTCCTGAACTACTCTGAGGCGTCGGATTCCGGGAGACGCTTTGTGAGGCGGCTCAGCAACCTGACGGTCCAGTCCACGCTGTTCGTGCCTGACAACAGTGGCCTGGCCGGCAACCAGGTGAGTCCCAGGACAGAACACGGGTCGTATTGTGCTGACACGCGGCCTCACCCGCCTCCACCCGCAGACCCTGTCTCAGCGGGACGTGGAGTTCCACCTGTCGGAGGGCCAGGCTCTGCCTCTCAGCCAGCTGAAGAACGGCAGTCGGATCCGCACTCGAGTGGGCGTTCTGACGGTGGTTGGAGTCGCAGACCTGCTGGACCCCACGGCTCTGGTCAGTTACTATAGGCAGAACCAGACTCGGGTCTGAAGCATAGAGCATAGGTCCTTGACCCGCGTCTCCTCTGTGTTCTCAGTCGTCTCGTTACATCAACGGTCGCTTTGTCACCAGCTCTGACATCCTGGCGTCAAACGGCATCATCCACGTCCTGCAGGCGCCGCTGAAGGCTCCGCCCCCAAAGCAGCAGGTTGGTTCTGTTCGGCCGACGCGTCAGGTTCCTTTTGCGCCTCGTGTGCTTCATGCGCCAGCGTGTGGTTCTGCAGATGCCGGTGGCTCACAGAGCCGGGACGGGCGTCGGCGTGGTGCTGCTGGTTCTGCTGCTGGTTGGAGCTGGGTTCGTCGGATACCACTTCTACAGACGCAGCACCAAACCCTTCAGGTTCCACTACTTCAAGGTGGGTGCTGGTGCCGGTGTGTCAGTGTCGATACCTGCAGTAACATGTTGATGACATGAAACCCGCTTCGTGTCTGGCAGGATGATGATGAGGAGGAGGAGGAGGCTTCAGCTGCACACAGCAGCCGCAGCATCTCTAACCCGGTTTATGAAGCAGCTTCAGAACCGGCAGAGTCCAGCCCATCTCACGTGGCAGTGAGTCAGAGTCTTGGTGTCACTCATCTGTTTGTTGAACTGGTTCCAATGTGTTTTAACATGACGTGTTGATAGGCAGAGGACAAACACGAGGTGGTGAACGGAGGAACGTACGACCTGCTACAGGACAGCTAAGAGGGAAACCACTGGACCGGAACCATCGCACCCGCTTCGGTACCACTTTGGAGCCATTGTTTCCTGACCCGTTTTAAACCAAAGTCACTGATCTACAGTACTTCATCTATATGTTCCTGCAAGATTGCTGCATCCTACTCGAATCGGGTTCTGTTCTGGGTGTCCCGGCCCAAGGATTCTGGACCAGCTCCAGACCTCTGGAGAGCAGGTCAACCTCTGAACTGGCTGTTTTATGATCAAAGCTGAAAACTCAGCTTGCATATGAACCTATCCAAGGATGACATGGCTCATCTGTTTTATTTTTATGTTAGTGTTTATTAGCTCCTCCCGTGTTTTTGTCTTGTTTCCGTTTATTGTAGATGAACCTGTTCTTGGCAGTAGGTCATTGTGTGGCGCTACATGAATGCAGTTTGATTCATCTTCTCTGCTTAGACTCACCAGATTTCTTCTTGCTTTCCTCCCAATGTGTTACTAGTATCTTTGAACCTGAAGCTGCTGTTGTTTGTTTTTTTGGGATTACAGATTTATTTTTCATTTTCTGTAGTTCAGATGATGAACATGATGTAAAGTAGTGGAAGTATTTATGTATTGGTCAGAGGCAGGTGAGGGACTGTGCCACTCCTCCATATATAACATGGCCTCACAGCCTGTACCAGCCACACCCCCTAACCCTGACCCCCCAACACACACACACACACACACACACACACACACACACACACACACACACACACACACACACACACACACACACGTATGTAATCATGACCGGTTGAATCTTATAAAATGAGAAAAAATGTGAACATAAGTAAAAAAGTCCATTTTGTATAGTAGAAACATTTACAATGTTGAGATCTTTATTGATGTAATGTTGTAAATATGAGATTAGCTGTGGTGTAACATTCAATGAAAACATGTTGGAAAGTATCAGATTAGAGAATAAAGGCGAGCATCATCTACCACGAAAACAGTTCCATGAAAGGTTCCAAAGGCTTTTCTTTTTTTTTGTGTTAGACTTTTCTATAAGTTTACAGTCTAAATAGCTTTTTTTACAGCCATTTTCCAAAACAAACACAACCTTGCAGTCACTCATAGCTTCAAACTGACCCTGACTGTGAATCTGGGTTATCTTGAATGTTTCATAGGGAGGTATAAGCACCTCTTCTTCTTGTTTATGCTCTGAATAAGGAGCTATGTAAGCTCCTGTACAGGTTCTTATTTTAAAGCAGGTTTCTCTACCAAATCTCATTAGATCTTTCTTATAAGAGGTTGATGCAAAGGAACCAAACCGAATTACCTGGTTGATTTCACCAGTAAACTCGGCTTTGGTCCTTCGATAAACTGTGTAACACTTACCACCATTCAGCTTCTGAACAGCAGTTGTTAACCAATAATGCAGAGCATGGAATTTGAATTTGTTGGTGCCATAACTGACTTTGCCACTTCGGACCACATTATTAAATTCCTGATACCATTCATCAGACGTGTAGAGACATATTGCTTTCGCTTCATGTGTGGTGAGAGGACCTGTTGCACTGTTGCCACCTCCAACGCGCTGACAGATTGGACTTGTCTCTTTCATGTTTAGTAACCCAGTCTTGTCCTTAAATTTTCCAAGCTCGTTTTCCATCTCTGGACTGCAGTTTGAGTACATGTCATCAATAGAGTTGTCCTCCATGCTGAGCTTAATTGGTTCCAATGAACCCAAAAGCATCTTGGGATAGAGAAAGAGATTATGTCAACTAAGGTGCAGCACATGTTCACATATTTCCACATTGTGGAATCAATAAAGTCCTATCCATTGCATCTATGAAGGCTTGGGAAGCAAAAGGTCCCTGGTTCAAACCCCCACCAGAGCATCAAGTGTGTCCTTGAGTAAGACAGATCCTGGTTGCCTTGCATGGCAGCCCATGCTGCCCAGGGGATGGGTTAAATGCAGAGGACTCATTTATTCATTGTAAGTGTGACATATTACTTTCCTTCTTCTAGAATAGACAGAGTAAATGTCCACACTCCCACTTTCTACATTTAACTAAACAGATTGTGGTTCTGATTCAGATTGAGTCAGAAAAAAGTCTTGACTTTCACTTAAACCTATATCTTTGTTGAACCTGGTGTGTTTTTGTTGTTTAAACTACAGATCAAACTCTTTGCATCAGTTTCCTCAAACAAAAAACATTTCTTCATGCCTCAGACATTTAATTTAGTTTTTGAATCTCAGTTATTTATTATTCATTACTCTGCTTAGAAACACGATGATTACAGTCTTTAGTTTTTGTTAGGTTTTTAGTACAAATATAAACTAGTAGTAGAAGTAAACCAAGCAAGCACTGAAGCTTCCTGATGTTTAACTTGTTAAACCTCAATAAGCTGCTTCCTGTTTCCACCATAAACGTTCACATAATGTCTGACTAACATGAAACTCACAGAATTCTCACCCTCTGTGGATCCATGAGCAATATCCAACAAAGCAGCAGAGGAACCAGAGTCCAGCACATCTTGTTTGTTCTCCTTGTCACCGCAGGTAAAAAAACACTTGCCTTTACAGATTTATTTCACAATAAAGTCAAAAGTCTGCTTCACAAATGCAGATGCTGACACAAATCAAAGGTTTCATACTGTAGTAACGCTCTCCGTCTTCAGTAGCTTTGATCAGATGATGAGAACCAAGCAGCTGGTTCCAGGGTTTGGTTCAGCAACAGATCTGTGGTGCTTCTACAGCACTAACATTAATACATGTACAGGTATATATATATGTACAAACAAACAAAAAGAGGAAACACAACGTCATTAACAGGAAACACACCAACATTAATAGAAAACACGACAACAAGAAACACACCAACATTAACAGAAAACACAACGACGTTAACAAAAAACACAACGACATTAACAAGAAACATGACAACATTTCAACATTATGGAAAGCTACTGTAAGTCAGTCAAACTTTCACTTATACCTTCGAGCTAAAAACAGGGCTATGCTGCGTTAATTAAAATATAAAAGGTTGGTAATAGGTTGATTGGACTCTCTCCATTGCCCGTAGGTGTGAGTGTGTGTGTGAATGGTTGTCTGTCTCTGTGTTGCCCTGCGATGGACTGGCGACCCGTCTGTACCTCGCCCATAGCCAGCTGGGTTAGGCTCCAGCACCCCCGTGACCCCGCATTAGGTAATAAGCGGCTTGGAAAATGGATTGATGGATAGGCTATTTAAGGACGTTTCTTGTAGAAACGTCGCTGCCATTTACAACTGCTTGGAGACTGAATAATGTGGTTGGTGCCTATATAGAAACCGGAAACAAAACTCTGTTTAAATGCTTGGTGAGCTGAATCCGCAGGGATCTCTAACTCACGGATCGTTTGGTAGACGGACCTACTATTTAACGAGGCCAAACTAGGTACTGTGCTGTATGGCGCTGTATACTGAGCTGGAACTTGTCCAAGTGCCTTGTTCTGTAGCCAAACAGCTGTTCAGGTCCGTCCGTGAAGTCCTAAAAAGATCGCTCTTCCCTCATCTTATAAGAGTAGACTCCGTCCCACTGAGTCCTGCTTCTTTCAGTTTCGGTTTGGGCGTCCGAATATTTAATGTTAAAATGTGTTGACAGCATATCAAGGCTTGCATCCAATGAAAAACCTTTGATGAAATCATTATCAAATTTATGACCTTCCATTAACATTTAGTTAAAGTTGAATTACTGTACAGCAAACTCTAGGCTTTGAAATCAACTCAGTTCAATTTTACTGTATCTTACATATCCATGTGAGACCACTGAACAAACTGTAGAGCTGAGTTGCAGTAACTTCTTTCTCAGAGCTGATCTGATCTTAATCTGAAATCCTGTGAGTTGAATTTCCTCTGCCATACAGTAATATTTATAACTCAAGTATCACGCTTTAATAGTGTAATGCCTTAGATTAAGTTCACAAAATACAAACAAACACAGCATGGACATTCCTCTATGTAATCTTACTTACAGTATAACAGCATAGTAATGGTTTAATATACCAGTTAAAGCAGCTGCTGTTATGGCAGATAGACTGGACAATGTGTGCGTTAACATACCTATCTGGCATTAACTAAAAAAACAATTTAGAACTGTGTCTATGCCAAATTACCCTGCATTTAGTTGCAGGAAACTATTTTTACTGGAAACAGGTATATACAGTAGACTGACAAAATAGGAACATAGTAGTTCAGAGGTCAGCTCTGTCCAGGGCTGTGCTCTGGATGCAAAACAGGAGGTGGGTGACAGAAGGGTCCTGGCGAAGCCGACATCTATCCTGGACCTTGACTTTCACCCACTGCAGGACACACACCGTCTAATCTGGGGAGCAGCTTCAGTGACAGACTGATCCACCCTTGCTGTGGGAAGATCTTGCTTGCTTGATCTTGCTCTTTGCTGCAATTAGACTGTTCAATAAGCACCAACCTGTACATCACACACACACTCACTAGAATCAGTTGTAAAACTAGCCATTATAACCAGCTTTCTTTATTAGATTATATTATCAGCTCTTACTTTAGTTTCTGCAATTAAAATAAGTGAAGATGGTTTTTAACAGTAAAATTATTGTCAGCACTAGGATGCATACATTTTGTTTGCTAATCTACCGCATTACAGCACGATAGATGGTGACACTTTATTTGATTACAGATAAATATGTCTAGTCTGCTCACTGTATGGTGCAAGTGTCACATGTCTGAAGTTAACAGTGCTTAACTTCTGTGAGGCAGACGCCCTACTAGTTCTCTCCATGTTTTACTTTTATCAACTGCTTGGCACCAGAACAGACATCAACTAGAAAGCCAGTTAAGAAACAGTTATGCTTAAGTTAGCTAACTTTCCACAGATACGAAGAAGTAACCTTCACCCGTAACGTTAGCCGTGTGTGCGTCTAAACATGAGTTTGCAGACACATGTTGTAGCTCCCTCCAAGTTATTCACAGACACAAGGTGTCACAAGGCATAAACAATTGCACCACTATGCATAAACATAAACCAATATATTGCTTAGTGTGTCAGTAAGTCTGCTTCATCTAAAGCAAAATGTTTAGCCTGTGAAAGCAATAATTTTCAAAAAACAAATTAAAAAAGGAAGAGGTCTAAACAGATGCTTAACAGTCATTGGTATGCTAAGCTAACCTAGCTAACTTAGCTCTCCTATACGGCCACCTCAAGATGAACGCAATATTTGCCAGTGAAACAACCGGGGGAATACACGTCATTACTAACCAAAAATGATTTCAGATGTACATTTATGCTTTTCCGTACTTTTACAGGCCTGTAAATGAAAACAAAAACATGAGACGGCGACAGCAGACCCCCCTCCTCCTCCGCTTCAGCCAGACTGAAGTCGAGGAACAGTGTTTTCTGTTAATGTTGTCGTGTTTTCTGTTAATGTTGTCGGTCGTGTTTCTTGTTAATGTCGTTGTGTTTTTTGTTAACGTCGTAATGTTTCCTATTAATGTTGGTGTGTTTCTTGTTAATGTTGTCGAGTTTCTTGTTAATGTCGTCATGTCATCTGTTAATGTTGGTTTGTTTCTTGTTAATGTTGTCAAGTTTCTTGTTAATGTCGTTATGTTATCTGTTAATGTTGGTGTGTTTCCTGTTAATGACGTTGTGTTTCCTCTTTTTGTTTGTTTGTGACTTGCACTTCAGGGCACCAGATATATGGATGTGAAAAAACACGCCTCATCATAGTAACGTTTACATGAATAAGATTTGTGTGAACATACAGTTAATCTTCCTGTTATAAAATACACGCTAACGAAACCTGTGCAGCTAATATGACTATACTTCAGTTATTGGAAGTAACATGGTGTTATAAGCACCATGTTAGAGAGAGAAGCCATTCAAGACCATCACATCATCTACACCACAACTCCACAAAATGCAAATCAGCAGCTGTTAACTGAATCACTTGCAAATATATTCAAAGTAGACAAATTCTGAGGGAATTTTCAGACCTGTTATTGTCTAGGTTCATAAAGCATACGTAATATTATAATCGTTTTATTTATAGAGGCATTTTAGAAAAAGTCAATTTCAGTCAGTTAACTGTAAACTTTGGTAAACTGGAGTTTTGTAAGATCCGACCATCTGTCTGCAAAGAACCGGGAGCGTGCAGCGCCTGCTAGAGACGTGCAGCTCAGTCTGTCTGTGACAACAGCTGCTTACTTAGCTATCAAACTGCAGGTACCTGTAAATGGTATCCGCTATGAGTTTTCCACTGACTGTAGTGATGCCATGTGATCATGTAATCGCTTTACAGCAGTCGTCGATCGTAACTGTCTTTAAACCTCATGTCATGACCCCCCAGTCCTCTGAAACATCTCACAGGACTTTTTGCCATGAGCTCACAGACTACAACCAGTGCTTCCTGTGTTTTTTTGTACTGTACTTTGTTTGGCTGAGACGGGGCGGAGCTAAACGACAGGTAGGCCCAATCACTGCAGCTCAGGTGATTCGTCAGACTGCAATGCATACTGGATGTTGTAGGATATGACCATCTTCAACCACATCACATATTACTTCTGTTTTCCCTGTTTTCTCTGGACATAGACCATCAATCTTAAATGTTGCACATTTTTGCTGATAAAATGTAAAATATTTACATCGCATATTGCTTTTAGCGATGAAGTATCACTTTAACAACAGTCTTTACCTGAATGCGAAAAGGTTGACCAATAAGATAGTATTTCATATTGCCAAAAAGTGATTAAGGCCAATATATGTTCTTTTATGTCTAAATTAAAGCACTTTTTTGCATGTTAGTACAGATAAATAACAATGAAATTTAACTGAGGCAGATAAGAAAGCCTGTATTGGTCATTATCACATTTGTCACAATGTCACAAAGAAACTGGTCCTCGGCATTGAATCCCTCCCTGAGGAGCGGTGGGCTGCCATGCACCGTCTTACCAAGTGTCTTACTCACGCATGGTGCTCTGATGGGCTTGAACCTTTCGCTTCCCAAGCCAATGCTTTACCAACTGAGCTACCAAGAGGCAGTATTTAAAACTGTTAACATTTCGATACCGAAGTCAGCAGCAGCAGCAGCAGGTAGTCTAAACTCTCCGTCTCACCGGCGCCGTGCTTTTATTGTGACAGTCTAATAGCGGACGTGTGTTCGTCACTCAGCTCTCGGTACTTCGGCGGACTCGGGTGGAGCTCAGACAGTAAACATGTCCGTATACAACAGGGAGATTCTGATCGCCACCCGAATCCTGTGCAGCAGCGGTGGAGCCATGCAGCTGCAGCAGCTGCAGTGGGAGCTGCTGCAGCGCTGCTCCGCCAGCCATGAAGACATCCTCTACGTCATCAGGCGGTGCCCCCGCTTCCTGCTGGTCCCTGGTCCCGAGGGGGACGACACCGTGGTGGCCAAGACGTCGTTGCGCCTGTGCAGGAACTACGGGCTGGGGAAGCGGTGCGGCGGCTGTGAACAGCTGCATCTGTGCAGGTTCTTCATCTATGGAAACTGCAGGTTCGGCAAGGGCAGGTGAGCAGCCGGTACCGGTTCTGGTGCAGGTGTGTCCCGTCACGGTAATGTGAGTTAATACAGAAGTTGTGGTCGTTGAATCAAGAAACCTGTACGTGTAGTGACGTCACCTGTGTCCTCCGTCTGATGGTGTTTGTGTCACGTGGACTAAACAAACTGAGCTGAGAATTAAAATACTTTATTTAGTTTTAATAATTTATATATTTATCAGACATTACTTATGTTTAAACGTCGAAATGAGGTCCATGTGACGTTATTATCCAACTAGTCCAACTAGTTTCCAGAGAAATGAAACATGATACAACAAGATGAAACGAAACTGATCAGAAATGAAACTTAAATGATCAGTGTTAGGGAAATTGTTATTGTAAATCTTAAATAAAGCAGACACAATCAGTTCAGAGCTTCTTCAGGATTTTACTTGCAAGGAGTGAGCAGTTTACAGCAAAGGCAAGAGAAGACAAGGATTCAGCTCATAATATATTTCATTTTGGGAGGTGCATAGTCACACAGGACGTGGGAAATATTCTCTGCACAAAGCAAGCATTGGGCTCATCAGATAAGGATGCTACACACCGGTACTCCCTATTTCTTGCAGAGCAGAAGGGAAGAAACTTCAAGGCCATAGCACAGTTAACGAGGCTTCAGCAAAATATGTTTTAATGAATAAATGCTGTATTTTTCCAACAATCAGCACTGGGTTTTAACCATGGACTAACTGTCACACACCAACAGAGAAGTGGATTAGTACCGTGGGTTTTGGTTCTTACAGGTCGAGGTTCTTTGGGGACCTGAGTCACTTTCTGTCATCAGGCCAGAACCCTTCACTGCTTTTTCTCTTCTTCTTTCTCTCAGGAAACCGTGTAAGTTCTCACACAACATCCAGTCGGAGCAGAACTCCAGGTTACTGAGAGAATGTACTTTGCACGAGCTCAGCGAGGACGACCTCTTCCTGCTGCTGCTGCAGAACGACCCATCGCTGCTGCCAAAGGTAACGTGGTTCTGAACCCATTTCCTGTGTCCGTTGGAATTGCACTGTCACATTCCCCCTTAAGCAGAACTTGTTTAGCCCCAGGATCTGCAGCTAGTTTTAAACCAACACATGAGACCAGGCACAGACACTGAAGGGTTTCATTTCAGGAACAGTGTCCTCCGTCTCATGTCATCAGGTGTGTGCTCACTACAACAAAGGCTCGCCTCCCCACGGCTGCTGCACCTTCCAGGACTCCTGCACCAAAGTCCACCTGTGCCAGCACCTGATTCAGGGCGACTGCGTGTTCGGGTCCAAGTGTAAGCGACAGCACGCCATAGATGAGCCGCGCCGGCTCCAACTGGAGGAGAAAGGCCTGAGCAGAGACGTCATCCGGAAGCTGCCCTCCATCTACAGGAACATCCACCACATTGATGCTGCGTCTGATGACTCCACCCCCACAGGTGAGTAACAGGTGACTGTTCAGCCTAAACTAGGAGAGCTCGGGTTCTAAAGGAGGAACCGCCCGCAGGCAGCTCCACAGGTACACATGTAGATTACAGAGTTGCTGATTTATGATGACGTGACTCTTTGTGTCTGTTTTAGAGGTTCAGCCGTGTGCAGCCACTACAGACAACAACATCTGTCTGCACTTCATCAGAAACAACTGCAGGTTCCACAGTGAGTCTCATAAGCCTGGAGAGTTGGTCCTCGACCGCAAATTCCAGCTGATGTTCTGTCTATGGTCCACCAGGGGGCGCCAGAGTCTGGAGGAACTTTCATGCTAACGTTATAAATAATCATCTTTGATTCTAGTTTTATTTAATGATTTGCTAACAGCATAGCGTTGTATCAGTAGGTGTCTGCTCCTGTTCCCCCTCTGTGCAGACGAGTGTCGTCAGGTTCACTTCCACCTGCCCTACAAGTGGGAGGTGTTTGACGCAGGCACCTGGACTGACCTACAGCACATGGAGGACATGGAACGAGACTTCTGTGACCCATCTAAGACTCAGAGGTCAGAGGTCATGTCTCATCTCAGTCATGTTTGAGGTTCAAAGTGAAAAATGACGTTTCTCCATATTTAGTTGTGGAGCTCGGCCCGTTGACTTTCTGACCATGACTCGGGGGTCGCAGGGCGTTCGCCGCCTTTCCACGGTTTCCTCAGTAACAAAACCACCGCACTACCTGCTGACAACAGAGTGGAGGTGGTTTTATAAAGGGGACCAGGAGAACTGGGTGGAGTATGGAGACATGGTGAGTCGGTTTTACCTGTGATGATGCAATGATTGGCCTGTTAGCATCCTAACCCATCTGTCTGCGTGACCTCAGGACGAGAAGCAGCGAACCACGTCACAGACATCCAGGACTTTGGAGGAAAGGTACCTGTCTGACAGGACAGCTGAAGTCAAGGTCCTGAAAGGACACAGAGAGTACGTCATCAGCTTCAAAGGTACCTCGTCCTGTAGCACCTAGAACCAAGGCTCCATACAGACAGGTGTCCTAGGACAGTCACAAAAGAAGCATCTGTGTGGAAAGGAGTTCTGCAAGGCAAGTTCAGAAACATCACCTGAACCATGAAGTAAATTCCTTCCACCAGGGGGTGGTTAGATTCACTCTCTAGCTTCAGAGAAGGTAAAGTAAAACCCAAGTCAAGCACCTGAGTCCTAAAGTGGTGCTAGCCCCAGAATCTGCTCTGTTGTCATCCATGCGTGTTGGATTCTCCTCCTTATGAACTAACTAATGTTCTGTGTTTGTGTTCCATGGACCTGCTCAGAACCATTTGATCCTTCTTATGTCCTGCTTTACAGACATGTACCAGAGGAACCTCAAACACAAGACCAAAAGAAAAGTCCGTCGCCGTCCTCGCTTTGTCTCCGTGGCCGAGGTCAAACTGGTCTCAGTAGAAAAGCCAGAAACACATGTGGTCCTGGTGAACTAGGACCAGTGATGCTGTCTGCACCTTTCTGAAGAGTCTGTTACAGTTGATCTTGGCATCATTTGGATCGGAACCTTATGCTCTGAAGTTACAAAAAAGAATTTAGTATCTTTACATAACCGAAGCTCTGCCATCAACCTTGTCAGCTTTTTTATATATATATATATATATATATATATATATATATATATATATATATATATATATATATATATATATATATATATATATATATATATATATATATATATATATATATTTTTTTATTGTTTTTGTCCAGTCTTTTGAACATAGTTTGTTTGAAGATTTGGTTTGGAAAGTTTGGAAAGACTCAAATCTGCCGTGGACGAATAATCTTCTAAGTGCTTGAAGGTTCTCTCGTCTTAATCTGGATCAATAAAGCGTCTGTCGATCTCCAATCACTGTCCATACTTTCATTGAATTATTGTATAAACCGGTGTAAAGATTTATAGTGACACTATAAATCACTGCGTTTTGGAACTTAGTCAGTTTTTTTGCCTTAACATGTGATCAACTAACAGTGTCTTTAGAGCTAAGAAATTGAACAGATATCCAAATATTCATAGCACAAACAGCGCTTCAGTGCCCTAGGAACGTCTTTACCGTGTTTCCAGGGGGACAATAAAAGGTGACGGACCTGCTCCTAGACGCAGTCAGTTTATATTAATACACACTCGTTTTATTGGGGTTACACATAAACCGAGGAGCATGTTGCTAAAGCCCAGACTGCTGTTTAACGCTGGACAACGATTGTTTACATGTGACTTCATGTCACTGAAGTACACTGGACAAATATGAGCTTATTACAGTGGCTGGTTCCTGGAAGGTTCAATTAGAACGCAGCCTCACACGAACCTCAGCTCCCGTCACCCGATGACCTGCTCACGTGTTACAAATGGTTAATTTAGAGTAAACGTGGTAGCTGTTTGTACATAGGAACCACACACAGGTCAGGGAGGAATAGAACCTCTCTGGTCTCTGACTTTGTCCTGAATCCAAGAAACCGTCACAGGAACGGCGCATTCCACGCGACAGGAATAAATACTCTACACACAAAACCACTGACACCGGGACTAAAGGCTTCACGTCAGTCTGATCAGCAGCAGGGAAACCCGATTGTTCTGATCAGATTACATCGGGGACAGATTAAGCCCCGTTTTCTCAATTTTCTCAGATAAATCGATTTTCTTTTACGCCCAACGTTATTTCTTTGACGTCTTCTAACTTTTATTTGATCTTGTTCTGGTCGGTTATTTGCTTCCAGATTCTGTTCACATGGTGCAGTCCCGGTACTGGCAGGGTCCAATTCTCTCCGTTAGACAGAAAAAACGCTGTCGTCTTTTTAATTGTGGATTTAGATTGACTTCGCCGGGCAGAACCAGGCAAAGCCGGGCCGAACTCTCCCATCAACGGGCGAGCCTAAGAACAATCGGAACCAGCTTCGGCGTGTGGAGGCGAGGAAGACTCCGCACAGAGAGAAGAGGAAGGTCTGCTCCTGCGGGGTCTCTCCGCCTCCTCCTTCCCGCGCCGGGAGCGCGCAGCGCGGCTGCGGAGAGGCGTGACGCGCCCGAACCGCATCTCCAGGATGGCAGGTGGGTCTGATCTGTGACAACGAAGAAAACGCTTCATGTGCTGTTGGCTCGGTTCAGTTCGGCGTCATGTCAATTAGATCATTTTATTTTAGCGGTGCTGCAACTTTGATCTGCATCGTTAATGTTCGGTATCGGTTTAGCGGCTCGCACGCTTCGGTTCGGCCACTTGGGATTCATAGATAAATGAGGAGGGATGCCTCGATCCATCACAGGCGCTGATTCGTTTCAAGGACCAGAATTACGTTGCACCGGCACCGGAACGGACCGGATTCGGTAATTAGGGCACGGATGCTGTGGCGCCGAAAGGTGGGCCGGCGATGGAAGCAGGCTCTGTCCGAAAATAGGGTCAGTGTTGATGGAGGCCGGGCTGAGCCGATCCAGACCGCGAGAGGTGTGAGTGGCCGGCTAAGGAGAGAAACCCAGTGGATATGACACCACCTCGGTTCTGATACAGGCTGAATCCTGTGGTGCTCAACCTGTGGTTGGGCAGCGCCGAATGGTCTTTAAACCTGGAATAGGCTAAATCATTGGGCTGAAAAAAAATAATGAACTGCCTCAGTGTCGGTCCGAGGATCAGCTGACTACACATAAAAAGTAAAATAACAAAGCAAATGTATCAGTGCTGATGTTGAACGGCTCTTCTGTTCAGGTCCTCCTGACGGGCCCTTGGCTCTGTGTACTGGGCTCAGGTCAAAGGCCCTTTGAGGAATACAGACCCTGTGACCCCACTGGACCCTGGCTCCAGGAATAGGACCATGACGGACCTCAGAACCTCAATGTGTTGGCGAACACTTGTGACGCTGCTGATGACTGGCATGCTGGTTTCCATGGTTACCACGTCCTCACCTGCTTCAGGTATGTTTTATAGCCAGCTTCCACTCAGTGACCACTTAATTAGGAACATCAGTCATTATTCTTCACTTCACTTCAAATCGGTGCAGGGGGTGGACTCTGGTGATTCCAGAGTCCTGGAGCACTCAATTGAACTGGACTGTACAGGTGTATCTAATAAAGTAGCCACTGAGTGTGTGTGTGTGTGTGTGTGTGTGTGTGTGTGTGTGTGTGTGTGTGTGTGTGTGTGTGTGTGTGTGTGTGTGTGTGTGTGTGTGTGTGTGAGTTGTGATGTTTTGTGTGTATTGTGGCTCTGGGTCAGTACCACCCCATGTTCCCTGTGGGGGTTGTTCGATCCACCTGTTGGCTGCTGATCAAACGCAACATGGACTCTGGGAAACAGCGCTGAAACATCAGCCGCAGGTTTGGATGCTCAACAGGACTCTGAGTTTCATCACATGTCACAAGGTTTCATGTGGTTCTGTAGCCAAGTCCGGATAAAAAAACGTGACGTGAACAGCAGACGGCTCATGGTTCTGTTGGCACCATCCTCCTCCCACTGATGCCGAGTCACCTGCTTATGAATGACAGGCCGTGGGACAGGTTAAAGGACCGGTCGCCGTGGTAACATCCACCCCTTCTTCCAGCATCACACAGCAATCGATGTTAATGCTTCCAGTTCATCACAGGTGAAGAGGGGCAACGTCTTCTTCATGGGTGGTGGGAGAATATCTGCATGGGAGAGAAGACGAGGAGAGAAGGACCGGCTACGGATCGATGGCTCGATGCAATGTCTGTACGGTGACCTCGCGTCGTTTAGCTGAGCTCTGTGCGTTGGCCTCGCGTCTAGTGCTGATGCAAAGATCTCAGCTGCTGCCTCCCTTGGTGTCTGCTATCAGTATCTGTGTGCAGCAGGGCTTTGGATTTTCAGGGTGTCGACTCCTGAATACCAATGATTCGTCTCCGTTCAGCACGTGATGCTGCCGCAAATCTAAGCGTCACCACGGCAACGAGGCTGGCCGCAGATGAAGAGCCTCACAGGCCTCAGTGACTGAGAGGTTTACAACACTGCAGCATGAGGACGCTTCATGACGTGTACTGTATGCATATCAAATACGATCCAGCTGAAGTCAATGCTCAACATGAACATACAGTTACATTATGTGTTCACGGAGCTGAGATCCGTCAGCTGTGTTTCAGTTACGGGGAATAAAGCAATAGTATAACAGTATATTATAACAACAGTATATTATTCCTGTAGTATCTGATGTCATTTTGTAAATATTCACTATTCCTCTTTTGTCAGATTATATAGTGTTTTTAGGAATATAAAAGGAATCGAGACGTTCAGAGTTAAACAGTAAAATCTGTTGTTTTGGACTCACAGGTGAGCCGGACTTCAACTGGACCACAGAGCCTTCAGCTCCCTCCTCCCCCCCTCCCCCTCTCAGACCTGTGGCTTCTAGCCCGTCCCCAGACTTTGGTTACCACGGTAACGGTGATGGTACAGGCTCAGCAGAGGACTCAGACTCAGGTGCCCAGGGGATCCACTTGCTTCTCAGGCCTCCAGACCTCCTGTCCCCCAGCCTTCCCCCGCCCCTGCCCCCACACACTCAGCCTACTCTCACCCCCCCTCCCTCCTGGGAGCAGGGCCCCTCTCTGGAGGAGCCCTGGGGCTCCGGGGACTACCTAGAGACCCTATCCTTCATGGTGCCCGACGGCGAGGAGCTGGCATTGGCCACACCTCTGCCCAGCCACCCTTATGACGAGGACTCCGATGAAGACTGGGTCTCCTACAACACCGCCTTCCCTTCCCGCCCCACCCTCCCACTCTTCTCCCACCTTGCTCTCTCACCGTCCTCCTCCACCAGAATCCCTCTGCACACCCGTTCCATCCATCCTGACGTCTTCCCCACCTGGGATGAGGACTACGACCTGGAGGACATGATGCCTCTGGAGCCCACAGAGCTGCTGCTGCCGGACATGAACAGCCTTGAGTACTACACCAACCTGCTGGCCCGGGAAAAAGAGAGGGAGCGGGAGAGAGTCCAGGACCGAATCGACCAAACCCATTCCAAACTGCTCATTATGCCAACCACAACACAAACACATCTCCCCTCTTCTTCCCCGTCCCAGAGCTCTGGTCCTGTTCCAGCACGAGACTCCAAGCACGCCCCTTCAGAACCTACTCCTCCCCTCTCCCTTTCACCAAACTACACAAGTGAGGAGAAACCACTGGCTTCATCAGCCCCCCCCTCCACCCAGGTTCCACCTGCTCCACAACCCAAAGATCCCATCCCAACGCTGGACAGACACCTTCCATCCAACACCACTGGCCGGGTCCCTCCCCCTCCTCCACTGGGCCCACCCACCCGACCCGACAGAACAGAGAGGCCCTCGTTAGTCACAGAGAAGCCAGTGAAGACCACTGCCAGGACAACCACCACCACTGTCCTCACCACCACCACCCAGATCACAGCCATCAGCCTGACAAGAGCCCCCCCAGTCACCACACCCAGAGTGGTCCAGCCTCCGCCCACCAGGCAGTACCTGTGCAATGTAACCAAGCCGGAGATGTACCTGGTCAGAGTAGGTAAGAGCCCAAATGAAGCGTCTGAAGGGTTTTTCAGCTCTACAGGTAGAACATACTAAGTATTGATGCTTTGTTCCTGCAGTCAGCTCCAGAGGTTCGTCTGCAGGGTTCAGTCAGGTCAGAGACCTTTTGAAGAGAGAGTTCAACCAGTCGGTGGAGCTTCAGGTACTAATGCGTCCGTTCTGATACAGTATGTTTGAAAATTGTTTTGCGCTTCTGTCCCGTTGTGTTTTATTTTCTACTTCTTAGGTTTTACAGCACGATGAGCTCCTATTGTTCATCTCCTGCGTGTTTCTAACAGGATTTCTTTGTTGCTGCTTTGCTCTCTTTATATTAACGTCTTAAAATTCAGTCTAAGGTTAAACTGATGAATATCATTCATTAATAAATTGTTTCCTCTGCAGTTTCTCAGAACTCCGTCCAGTTTTGCTTTTCGCGTCGTGTCAGGCCCGTTGATCTTCACGGCCATTTCTGTCATCAACACTCTCCGCCAAGCTCCACGTTCCTTTGGCCCAGTTCCCAGCCTGTCCCCGCTCTACGCCGTCCCGGAGCCCAGGTATCAGATCCACTCTGTGCTGCAGTTCGTCCCGGCCCATGTTGACATCCGGGTCTGTAACTTCAGCGAGAAGGTGGAGAAAGGACTGATGCTAGCGTACACAGAGACACGCAGGCGCTCACAGGAGACGGGAAATGTAACCGTGCAGGTGGGTCCGTTTTCCGCGCGGAACAGAACCTGCTGCTGAGGCCGTGATGATTCAGTCTGGCGTTCTATCGTGCCCACAGCTGTTAAACATCACGCTGGCAGCGTCCCGCCCTGCGCCGGCCCAGAAGGTTCCTGTGGAAATCACCTTTGCCGTGCGTGATGCTCGGGGCTACTTACCAGGGATGGAGGTCAGCGACCACCTGAGGAAGCTCAGCCTGGTGGAGTTTAGCTTCTACGTGGGATTTCCTGCCTTGCAGATTGCAGAGCGTACGTCACACATCACATGAGACACATTTAGTTACTTCTGTCTATGGACATTTCAGAGCCAGACTCAGAGGGGCTGTCAGTACCAGGGTGTGTTTTAAACATAGTAATGCAAGTGAGCTACGTGAGCTAACTGTCAAATGTGTCAAGAGAGGTTGAACAAGTCCTTTGCTCCTTACAGCCTTTCACTACCCTGAGCTCAATACGTCTCACCACCTGCGCTCCACCTGGGTCCGTACAGGTGAGTACCTTAAGCCGTGTCCTTCATGAAGCTGGCTTCTCATGAATTCAGTTTGCCTGTGAGACTCGTCTGTTTCTGTGTTTTCAGTCCTGTTGGGAGTTCAGGATCAGCTGGTGACAGAGAGAAGCTTTAAAGCTCGCCTGGAGAGACGTCTGGCTCTGCTGCTGGAGGAGGGGCTGCAGGAGTCCGGCAGGACGCGCTGGAGGAGAGCGACGGCTGTGGGCAACAACAGTCTGCAGGTAGGTCACCTGGTCTGAGCGGTACCGTTAGCCAGTGGTTAGCCACACACACACACACACACACACACACACACACAGAACTTCACCCCACCGCCACCTCAGGCCATAAGCTTTGAGTGTGACACGCTACTCACCTGTGGCTTAGGTGGTGCGTGTGGCAAAGCTGTCTGGGGTGGAGCGCCCCCTGGAGGTCTTTTATTTCGTGGAGGGTCCGAGTGGTGAACGGATCTCGGCTGAGGTGACGGCAGCAACCCTGAATCGTGTGGACCTTCAAAGAGCTGCGATTGTCCTGGGACACAGAGTCCAGCGACCCCTGGCCCAGCGTGAGTCCACACCTACAGGATTTACTTCAATTAAATCAAACTCAAGTTCATTTTCCCTCTTGGTGCAACATATCACAGTTCCATAAGGTCATTCCAGCCACCTCGGTGTTGCCTTGATTTGCGCCTTTGGTGACTCCAGTGCATCAATATGTTGTTTTCCAACTGTAACTGTGCTTGAAGTGGTAAATCCAAGCAATGTAATAAAAAAATCAGCAGCGCCAGGACCGACCCGTGTAGATAGACCTCCATCGCAGCAAAAAGCACAGAAACATGCAGTAGTCCCCAACACAGGACCTTCTTCCCATATTTACATTTTGTTCTTGCAGCACATACAACAGACCAATAAGCGGAGAGAATGTTATATATTACGTTACGTTCTTGCTTTGTGTGTGAAACAAAACCGAACCAAGGAAAACCTACAAATCTATTAACTGATTTGGACCAAAGTAAAGAAATCAAATTGTGAAAGTGTCCTAGGACGACTCCACAGTCCACCACACAGTCTGTAACATGATACAGTACTAAACTAGAACATTTAGTCTTGGGGATTAACAATTCCCAAAACAATCCAAGTAAAACACCACTCACTATCTCCATGGCAACACTTGACTTCCTGTTGACAAAGCATGATGGAGAAGGAAGTTGTAAAGCCTCAATGTTAGTAGAGTTATTATTAATTCAGCTCACCTGTTTCCAATTATCTCCAGCTGTGGAGACAGTGTCTGTCCCTCCGGCTGAGACTCAGAGCCGCAGTATCTGGCTGGTTGTTGGCGTGGTCGTTCCTGTGGTGCTGGCCGTTTTCATCATCATCATCCTGTACTGGAAGCTGTGTGGCTCAGAGAAGCTGGAGTTTCAGCCAGACGCCATCAACACCATACAGCAGAGGCAGAAGGTTGGGGATTGACAGGAGGTGTTCCTGCTGTGTTTGTAAACGCCCACGGCTGATGTTTGTGTGCTCTCTCAGCTTCAGGCTCCTAGTGTGAAAGGCTTTGACTTTGCCAAGCTCCACCTGGGTCAGCACAGCAAAGATGACATCATGGTGATCCAGGAGCCTGGCCCTATGCCCGCCCCCATCAAAGAGGCCACGCCTTCAGACGGCGGAGACCTCAACACCCCCAAATCAAAAGGGTCGTCCACCAAGGTGGGCCGGTCCAGCCGCCGGAGAGGACGGTCAGTACCAGTCTAACAGTCTGTTCATGTAAGAGAGGAGACACTGGCAACTGTAAAAGTCCTAATGAAACAATCACAGTCACTGGATTTAAATTTAAGAAAAGTCTGATTTTAGCCTTGTCTGGAGCTCTGAAGGTTGAGTCACGTCAAGTGGATATGTTCTTTCCATGGCGACGCCAACAATCCAGAATGACCAAGTTCCTCCACTGGTCCTGGGTCTCATTCTGTTCCATTGTTCTTCTTCTGTACTGTGATGCTGCCTTGTTGCCCCTCTGAGGCCACAGGCCTTAAGAGCTGACTTCAGATGTCTGACCCCCAAAACTACCCCTAGCCCTTTGTCCACATAACGAGCCCATCGTTTTCAGGTGGGAGGGGAACCTCACTGAAGGATAAATGTGTGGCCTCCAGCCAACTTTCCTCAGGCCCAAGAAGCTGCTGGATGGTGCTGAAACGCATCCACGGAAATAAATGAGTCCAGATGACATGACTCAACCTTTAGATAACTTCACCTGCATCACTGAGAATCTACAAAACAGCAAAAAAGTATTCAACGTGTAAATGATAAGAATCTATATTTTAAGAGTCAGCTAAATGTAGTGAAGCTACTGCGATGCAGGACCAGCGTAACGCTGTGCAGCGACTCATGCTTCTGTCTCTGTCAGGCTCAGCCCATCAGACGGCGACTCGTTAGGCAGCGACCAATCCAGTGGCCGGGAGTCGGCAGAAGAGAGCACCCGCCCTGTGGCCACGCCCAGTGAGGGGAAGCAGCACCGGAAGCCGCCCAAAAACGGTCAGAACATGCAGCATCATGGGCATCTGAGGCCGTCATACAAGTCAGAGACGCCACCTGTGGCTGTGATGAAGCTAGGCCTGCAGCAAAGAATCCCTAGTATCCATAATAGTCGATGACGGAAATGATTGATAATGATTTGCCTTTCAATTTGTCAAAAAGTCAAATGTCAAAAAGAAATAAAACTCGTACAATGAGATTTACAAAGTAAATTGAAAGTTGAAAAGACCCTTATGAGGGATTAATAATAAGTAAAATGTTTTTATCCAATTCTTGAAAAAAACCATTAAATTAATGGATTCCCAAACCAATGGTTAGTTACATCCTAGTTGATCAGAGATGGATGGAGCGATCAAAGTGAACATCACGTGTCTTTTTTTGTTCAATGCTTCTGGACCGAAGGGAGGAGCCAGATGGGTACGCTTCATCATCACCACCTTCCTCTTCCACTGACCTGCAGCAGACATGAACAAGCCATCTTTACACTGCTGTAGTGATTATATATATAAATAGCACTGTACCTTTATTCATGGTGAACATGCATCAGACGGCATCACAATGTCATGACACCACTGCATTGTTACTTTGCACATCCAGTGTTTTAGAGATTGTTTCACCAGAGCTGAAGGAAACATTCACGTTGACAATCTGAGCGTCTCTCCAACAGCTCCATCGGCCAGCGGTCCAGACGAGCTGTTCTCCTCTTCCTCCATCTTTGATCACGTGGACCGTTTGTCCCGGGGCTCATCAGACGGCACCCGACGGCAGGCCAACAAGGTTCAGCTGATCGCCATGCAGCCACGGCCGAGTCCCCCACAGCCACACGCGCCATCACAGCAGAGCCCCACCCTCACGGAGAAGGTCAGCACAGAGGTGAGACGCACATCAAGTGGACCTCACCCCCACATTTCAACCCTGCGCCATCACCCCCTCATGTCCTCCTGCAGGTGGCGTTGAGACACAAGTCTGAGATTGAGCATCACAGGAACAAACTGCGGCAGCGTGCCAAGAGGAGGGGGCAGTGCGAGTTCCCTTCCATGGACGACATCATGGATGCCTTCGGGGACGGGCCGGTGCAGAGCGAGGTGGCGCAGCGACTCTACAGCTCTGCCCATGACCACATGGACTGCATTCTGCAGGCGGACACCCCCTCTCCCCCCACTCCCTCCGAATCCAAGAAAAGGTCAGCTGTTACCTGCACCTGAACACCTGAGCCAACGAAGCCTTAAGAACTTAAAGGCTCTTAGTGTGAAATGGGCATGTTCACCTTTAGGCTTCCGTCGAGGCAGGGTTCTTCCTCCAGAAGCTTTACAGCTTGTCATTTCCACTGTTACTGTCAACATTTTTTAAGTCACAAAAGTGCATTTATATATGCACAATACACAATATATATGTGTGTTTTATATATTACAACTGTACTGTGCATGTATATACAGTATACGTGTGTGTGTGTGTGTGTGTGTGTTTGTACATATACCTTCAAGCTAACATCTAGCTTGAATCACTGAGAACACACAGAGGCGTGAATTAGAGAAGCTGCAAAGTTTAGTGACAGCATGTATGTACGTATGTTCATATTATGTTATTGATTGGCTACAGTTTAGAGTTTGCTCTATTTGGGATTTGTGGCATTTTATTTAATATATTCAGATATTTTTATGCTATAGCAATAAAACTGAATATAATGTAGCAACTGATATGAGTGTTGATAAGTGTCTGTGTTCGTACTTCTAGAGGGAGGCGTTCTCCTCGGGGTCGCCATGCACAGCCAGGACCTGGAAGTCTTCCTGATACCGACAGAGACAGACTGCTCACAGATCATAGTGCCACCTACAGGAAATACCCCGGACTTAATAACGTAGCTTACATGGTGAGAAACTAGAATCAAATACATACGTTCTAGTTGTGCAGTTGAACTCAGCTCAACATTGAGAAAGGGTCGATTCTATTGATTGGTCATGGTGGTCATCAGTGATGGTCTTCTGAAGCATTCTGGGTTCTTACTCCAAAATGAAGCCAGAACCCTTTTTTTACCTTTACAGTATACTTTATGATCATGTAAGTATTTGGAACACTGCCAGAACGTGACCTGATTAAGTTGTAGGGTTCACCCTAACCCTCTCAGTTTCCCTAAAACCTGCCACCCTCAAGTAAAATGTGTGGCGCATACCTGGACCCGATCCAAGCAGAAACTCTTGATTCTTTATTCTGCTTCATGTCTCACAGTCAGACCCTGACCTGCCGCCGGACCACGGCAGCCCCTCACCTACTGATGAAGTGTTTGACGCTGCCCCAGCCCCACCCCCATACATGCCCCCCCAACCATCCATCGAGGAGGCCCGACAACAGATGCACTCCCTTCTGGACGATGCCTTCGCTCTGGTCTCTCCATCCTCGCAGGGCAGTGCCGGGGTGAGCGGGGTAAGCCCTGCCCTGCCCAGCCCCTCCCCTCAGACCCGCCCCCCAGGCAGGCAGTGGGGTTCTTACCCAGCAGCCCCTTCTCATAGCCCCTTTTCTGCAGTGAGTGTGAGAATCTGCAGCTGAGGCCCAATACTTCTGTCATGACTTCAGCTTTAGTTTTCATTATTCTCTTGTCTTTCTGCAGAGATACGCAGAGCTGGGAATGTCTCCTACATCAGTCCAGGGCCTGCTGCAGAGGTTGGTGTCAAACCAGGCCTGTAGACATCAGCTGAACTGCTGTCGGACTGATGGTTGTGTTCCTTACAGGCAGGGCTTGAGCTCAGGAGGGTATGTTTCTACTGGGGATCAGCTACAGGACTCGGTTTACACCAACAGGGGGCAGTATGAGGACCCTCCATCCTCCTCCAGACCCCGACCCGTAGGGGGTAGTGCAGGTACTGTCATCTGGATGTTTTAAACAGTCACTTGACATTTTAGTCAACGTTTACTATCTGTGATTACCATGAGTTCTTTTTCTTGACCCCCCCCATCTTCACTACCAGGTGCACAGCTCCACCACCTGACCCAAGTGGGCCTGTCCAGTCACATTGGTGTGTATCCTGGAGTGGGTCGCAGTATGTCTGGTCCCACCGGGTCAAGCTGGAACCAGCAACACTCAGACCAGGACCTATCCAGACCTGGAGCCAGCAGAGAAAGTGTAAGTGTGAGGAGCGTAGACTAGTGCTGTCCATAATATGTTGGTGTATGAGTAAATGTTTAGACTATTGGTGAGCACAAATCCGACAAATAACAGCCCTAAAAAATAATCAAGTCTGTTTAGTAGCAACCATGTCCCTGCTTCTTAGTTCTAAAATGACCTTTGCCAGTTCTAAAATGACCTTTGCCATTCCAGATGAGATGAAGGTCATCCCAGGGTTGAAACCCTTGTGAATAATCAAAACTGCAGTGCTTTAATTTTGGCTTTATGACCATAGTTCACCTTCCTGTCTGGCTGTCTTTGAATACTGATGAAGTGATGTACACCTCCTAAAGGTCCAAACCTTGCATCTGTCCTTCTCTTGACAGGTCCTGTCTTTCCCTGAGTTTTCCTCTTCCTCGGTTTTTCAAATGCCCAGCTCCTCGTTACGAGACCCATCTGTTCCCCCTCTCCTCCTGACCTCACCGACTCCAGAATACCCACCGGAGGACGCCTCGCCGTCTGCCCACACCTCTGCCTCTCTGATAAAGGCCATCAGGGAGGAGTTGAGACGCCTTGCCCAGAAACAGGCTGCAGTGACAAGCTACCCTTAACGTTTCTGGACCGGCTTTGGTTTCATTGTGTATTGCTATGAATCACTTTGAGCCTGTTAGGGCTACAAATTAATCTACACTCCGGACTCTCCTGAGCTAAACTAACGACTAACCCATAAAGAATCCTGACCATGAAAATAAAGGACAGTTTATCACGACTGAAAAGCCTTCGGTACTTAACAGGGTTCAACTGTCTGTATGTCAACCATCCCACCATCTCAGTTTTGTTGGATGACTCTCCATATTTCCATTGATGTGCTTCCTAAGAGGGACTGTCCTTCCAAAGGCTTTGGAGCGATCCTTCCTGGAGTTGTGCAGAAAACACTCCCTCCTGTTCTTTTGGATTGAATGGATTTAAGTAGTTCCTGGAGTTCTGAAATAGCTCTTCCTTGCAAACCTTGTGTACGGAGGGTCCTTTTGGATATTTGGAAGCAGTATCCTCTATTGAAATTGACCATTCTTGCCCTAACGTCGAAATCTGGATCATCCTGCCTGATCATCTATGGTGGATGGGCCGTTCTGATCCTAATGTCTAGTGGGTAGCCCTTCCTGGAGTGGCAGTCAATTCCTGAACTCAGTATGCGGATCATCTGTCATGGAGAGTTAGGAATGAGTGTGCCATCCAGACCCTCTATACTGGATTGCTGCTCTTTTGGGGTAGATGGTTTCCACTAAACTTCTTCTGCAGTCTGGATTGTACTTGCATCTGGATCGGTTCATCCTGGAGAGGATGATTCCTTGGCCTCTTGGAATGAATACTTTTTAACTTCTGGAGTGGACTGTTCGATCCCAGCCTTCAGTAGGACAGTTCCTCTTTATGTCCTGGAGTTCTGAAGTGGATTCTACTTTTGGACCTTCTGTGGTGCTAAGCGTCAGCCTCATACGTCATTAACCACTTACTGCCTTCCACTCTCCCATATGCCACAGGGATCACGTCTCTGTTCATTAATCATATCAATGAGGTTTTTGCACTGTCGACAGCTGGAGGTGATGTATAGGTCCAACAGCATGGAGGTCACATACTGTAAGTATCTATAAGAGTTAATATAAACAGATTTAAAGATGTAGAACCCCAGTGAGCACAATATTAATGTCAGATTTATTATTGGAGTATTGAGATCTAACTTATTTTTATTGCTTATATATATAAAAGTATACTTTAAATTGTTTATTTTGATCAAAAAAAGACCAAATTACTGTTTTATGGTTGTGACCCTCTTATGTTTGCTGTATATATTCAGCCAGCGTTTGTTTTTCTGTGGAGACGTTGCTTAGCTGCTCGCTTGCGTGTTTATGTATCAGTGGCAAAAAAAATAGCTTTGACAAATTCTTCTGCCACTGATTTGGTGTATCCACCAGTTAATGGGCAGACGTCTGCCGATTAGGAGGCAGCAGACACAGGAAACATTCATGGCATCCAGACACTAAATCTAATGACAGCACAGCACCCCCAGAGGCTGTAGTGAGTATTACACACAAGGAAATGCATCTGTGGGATTATAAAACAGTGATTATTAGTACATCAGTGGTGAAGGACAGAATCATGCCAGAACATACCAGACATGCCACATGTTCTCTGATCAGAATGTCACACACCAGGAATGACAAACTCAATAGGATGGGGTAAAAATAACACATAACAAAATGTTCAGTCTGTATTTGCAGCTGACTAGTACTACTAGTACCGTCGGCCTCATCTGTGGGGCCGTTCACATAATCCAGTCTCTCTGATCACACATGATCTAGATATTCTTACTTACATGCAGGCCCTGGTCATCCTGCCTGCAAAGCTGGTTTTTGGACCTTCAACGACCTCTCAGAGTATGGACCTCCATGACTTCACTACAGTCTGGTCTGATGAGCCTAAACGAAGCTAATTAATAGTTTGGTTATTGTCCTGTTAGAGCCACCTACTGCGTCAGTGCATCAGTGAGCACAGCTTCTGTTTCTGTAGATGGAAACAAGCCAAGTTATTCTGGCATCAATCGCTGTCACTACAGTAGCAGTATTGAAACAAATTTTTATAGATCCTGCTCTTGTTCGTGTGCTGGACGTGACGCTGAATGTTTCCTAGTCTGCTGGTTGACCGTCTGTCATGTTGGGGATTTGTTTGTCTGCTCTTATTCAGCATGTGTGACTATGTTTGAGGCTTTAGCTGCTCGTGATGTTCCTGTTAATGTTGGCATGCTGCTAAAAATCCCAGAATATATAAGTCAAGACTTGTTCCACATCAAGAATGAGCAAAGAGCACAGTTTGACCGTTACAAACGTACAACAGTCACAAAGCTCATATGACACAAAAATATTGTACAAAAAATTCATTAATTTAAAAGTTCTTTTCCATGACTGTTTTATTTTTCTAATGGTCAAACAGAAAATCAAATATGTCCGTCCAGGCCACCGTAGACAAGTGATCCTCCACGAAAAACGTTGTTGATCCAAACACAGGAAAATAAATGTTCTGTTTTTTGTTGCTTTTGCATTTTTAAGATATTTTTGAATCAAAATGAAGGTTGTGTCAGTGAACAGTGTAGAAAAGAACGTGGATATGTTGTTGAATAGATAACATAATATATATATATATATATATACATATATATCAAATATTTTATCTGAGGTTGCTCTGCTGAGTGGACTCTGCTGGCACCGGTGCCGACACGTCCTTCCTAGACCAGAAACCACCTGCAGAACTCTTCACTGGCTGGAGGCTTCCTGAGAATCAGTCCAGTTGCAGGACTGCACACACCTGCAGGATCACATGGTGCTAATTCAATGACTTGTAATATCTCACACACAGAAGAAACCCTGCAGGTGAGGTGATGAATTCAACCTGCTTCGCTGCAGGTTTCACAACGTTCTGAATGTTTCCTTCAGTGTTTTTTAGAGTTTCTGTGTTTTTTAGATCTGTGACCCTCAGTGAGATTCCTGCTGATGCCCAGGTGCATCGTGGGTGTTTCATTCATGACAAAACTACTGATTCCGAGTCAGCTCTCCAACATGTCCTGAAAGGCTGCAGCTTGTCCACAAGACGAGATGCTGATTCAAACATGACAGGGAAAAAACATGTGTGTAAACGTTAATAACTACACAACAGTTATGCCATTTTGTGTTTACTCTATCTAATGTAAACACATTTACACAGGTATGAGTGTGTGAATGTGAGTGTGAATGGGCGAATGAGAAGTAGTGTAAAGCGCTTTGGATCCTGGAAGGGTGGTCAAAGCACTATACTGTATAAGTACGGACCATTCACCATTAACCATTTATTTTACACTAACAACACACAAACAACAGTTCACAGACACAAGATAATAACTCATTTGATTCACTTGTTACACACACTGTGTTTATTTAACAAGTTATTCAGGTTAGTGTGCAGAACTCACAGCTCGTCTAATATTGAGAGTTTGTGCAGTAAGTTGCATTGTTAGCACAAGAATTGAAATAATTAATGTAAATAATCTATTTATATTTTGAAAAACATAGAAACATGCAAAATTAACAACTGCAACTAGGTGAAACTGCTCATTTTTGTTAATGTTGATTCCAATCGATTCCTTAGTTTTGTCATGAATGGACCTGAACAGATTCTGCTCAGAGCTGGACCACATTCCTGTTCTCAGGACTCAGTGAGCTGCTTTGTTGAAACTGAGCCTGAGGGAAGAGTGAGTTTCCTGGAAACACTGCCAACGGTCGGGCCTGTTCTAAAGTCGCCAGGTGAGCTCTGAGCTGCTCTGTCTCATGACCTGTTCTACCTGAACTCTGGGATCTGCATCCTGTGTTTCAAGTCTGAAAGAATGTGTTAAACATTAAAAAGAGACGTGTTCAAGATCTCACTCTCGCGTATTTAATTTCACTGCTGCGTGTAAACCTTGGCTTGCCGATGTTTGATAAACCTGCGTGAAGACTTAAAAAAAAACATTTCTGAAGTTCAAATTTGAAAAAAGCCAAAGTTTCTTAATTTGCAAGCTGCAAAAAACAAAAAATGTTAAGAAAACAGGTACGCGTGATTTCAAAAGTCAAACCCTATAAATGTTTTTGTGCAGTACAAAGACAAGTGACGTCATTAGCTTGGGGACCCGCTCACCTGCTTTGGGTTTGGCCCTCGTCGGGCTCCGTATCTGAGACGTGGCCTCTTCCTGGTTCACCTGGATACAAGGTGAAGCTGCCGCTGTTCGTCAGGTGCGGGATGCAGCATGACGGAGGGGACGGTGTGTGAGAGCGTCCTTCGATGAGCTAAGTCCACACGCGAACGAACCGAACCATTGGACTGCGGGACCGGCCGCTTAGGTTTTGTGAGTAGTTAGAGCTGCCCAGCAGAACTCTAACTCACCTGGAGAGACGGAACCAACCTGCAGCTGCGTCACGGCGAAGTGAAGAAAACAACGCGAATGTTGGTAAACATTTATGGTGAAAACGTCAGACAGCTGCGTCTAGAGACCGCGGCCACCGAAGATACGCGTGACGTCATCGACCACACTGTTAGTCAACAAGTATCATAAGTTTGATTTGATCATATTGTGTCTCTGCAGACAAACATGCACTATAGCCACTTTAGGGCTGGAGTCTAGTTACCATGGAGATTTACTCTGGGTTGAGATTAAACGCTCATCCTGGATTCATTTACCTCAGACTCAATAGCGTTTAGCTGCCTGGTTCATGCTCGCTGTAAATATATTACTTCACTTGAGTCAGTCGGAATGATTTGATTTAGTTTCACCATGTTTGCTATTTATTGTAGCTTTAATGATCCGTTAATCACAGTCATTACCAGGTGACGCGGTTACGAGAAGTTAATACTCATGTGATAAACAGTTTATGAAACAGGTCTGATCCTTCAGCACCAAAACCATGGAGTGGGTTAACCAGCGTTATCTGCGCCTGTGGTCTCATCATGTGCAGCTTTCTCCTGAATTCTGGGGCATCCAGACGTCCTGTCTGACGGAGTGTGTGTTTCAGGATGGCTGACAGCATGAAGACGCAGCTGGTGAGTGCCATCCACCTGCAGGAGGTGGAGCTGGAGGAGCAACCTGCAGGCAGCCAGCTGGACCCCAAGGACAGCAGCAACGGTGATGCTCTGGTCCACAACCAGTACACACTGGTTTCACCATCGTGCTCCTTCCAGCTTCTCTTTCTTCCTGATCCTCTGTCCATGGTTTATGCTCTCAGGCATAAACCATGTGATCATTGATCCAATTATTGCACCAACCTGAACAAAAACAGGTCCCATTAAAAGCTCTGGGTAGTGAGTCAGTGAAGGGTTCTGACTGGGTTCAATTTGAATCCTCTGTTTCACTAATGTTTAGGACAAAATACAGCTTCTGATTATCCTGTAAACATGTCATGTGCTGGGTACGGTAAGGTCTGCCTGAAGCCTCAATCTGCAGAGGCTGACAGGTCAGAGGTCAGAGGTCACACTAACTGGTACGTTTGGCTGTAACATGACGTCGCACTGATCCTCGCCTGCATCTCTGCAGCTCCTGAGCAGACGTTCACTGTGGAGGATGCTGTGGAAACCATCGGCTTCGGTCGGTTCCACATCCTGCTCTTCTTCATCATGGGCAGCGCCAGCGTGAGTCCTACACTGGACCTGGGCCTCCACTGTGAGTGAATGGGGTGTTCCTCAGTCCTCCCTGCTTCTGTGTGCAGATCGTGGAGGCGATGGAGATCATGCTGCTCGCCGTGGTTTCTCCTGAGATCCGATGTGAGTGGCGCCTGAACGACTGGCAGGTCGCCCTCGTGTCCACCGTGAGTTTACCCGCCGTAGTACTACACACAGAACCAGCTTCAGCTTTGACCCAGTCTGACCGGAACCACAGCCGACCCCTGCTCTGTTACTGTGTATGCGAAGCTGTGTTTCTTCCCGCAGATGGTGTTTCTCGGGTTCATGGTCTGTGGAGTTCTGGGCGGATACATTGCAGACAGATACGGACGCTGGAAGGTTCAACTCACTTTAATATTTGTGCAGCTGTGTGTGTGGTCAGTTTATTACGTACAGTTGAGAAAGATTGGATTTGATATTGAAAGTGACGGAGAGCCAGATGCTGCTGCCTGAACGCGGTGCAGACCTGACAGCTGTTGCCCTGTGTTCAACCAGGTGGTGTTCGGCGGATTCGTGTGGAGCGCCTACTTCTCCCTGCTCACCTCGTTCGCCCCGTCCTACGGGTGGTTCATCTTCCTGCGCAGCATGGTCGGCTGCGGCGTGGCCGGTGTGTCCCAGGGGTCAGTATGAGAGTGAACACACACGCGCTGCGCTTCTACAGGCCACACGTTCACGTTGTCGTTTCAGGTTTGTCCTGAAGACGGAGTTCATCCCAGCCAAGTATCGGGCCTACCTGCTGCCTCTGGCCAGCGTGAGTTTTTCCTGTTTTTTCCTACTGTGCTCACAGCACAAATATGCGGTGGCTACATCAGAGCGCTGCTTCACACCTGTGTCCACACAGAGAGCGCCAGCGAGGCCAAAGCCCAAAGAATCAGGTGTTGGTTCTGATGATTTCAGCTCTCATGGCGTAACAGTAGTGTAAGGCTGGGCTCAGTGGAGCTGAGGCGCAGGTCTCTGGAACAGTCTCACACTCTTCTGTTGTCCAGCACCCACCTGACATGGGACATCATCAGATCCCAGCATGCTGTGTGTTTGTGTGTCAGATCTTTTGGATGACGGGCTCGATGCTGATCATCGTCCTGGGGATGCTCGTGGTTCCAACTCTGGGCTGGAGGTGGATGATCCGCATCTCCGTGACGCCCAGTGTCCTCCTTATCTTCCTCTTCAGGGTTAGACCTTGTTTAGTCTCAATCTGTTTTTGTTGATCCATGTAAATTCCTGGCTCTGTAATTGTCCTCCTGTTTCTGGCATTAGTTCATCCCGGAGTCGGCTCGGTACAATGTGTCTGCAGGAAACGTGCGCGCAGCTGTGAAGACTCTGCAGTGGATCGCTGATATGAACAGAGCCTCTCTTCCTCCGGGACGGCTGGTGGAACCCACTGTGGTACGTGGACCCACGGCTGTGTGTGAGTCCAGGGTGTGGCTGAAGGTTTGATGCAACGGTACTCTGTTTTAGAACGAACGAGGCAGTTGGAGAATCCTGCTGAATTCATCGTTCAGAAGGACGTCGCTGCTGCTCTGGTACTCATGGTAGGTTCGGCTACTGATGTGCCATCACAGAGCCCGAAATCAAGCCGCTTAACTGTGTTCCTCTAAATTCTACAATAAACGTACTGTACAGATTTTGTCCCGTCCATCAGGTTTGTGGCGTCGTTTTCTTACTACGGATCCGTGCTGAGCAGTTCAGAACTGCTGGAGAAGAACCTGCTGTGTGTGACGGATGCTGACCCAGAGCATCAGGTCAAACACGTCCATGAAGACGGACTGTGTTTTTGCATCCCCTTCGGACCTGGAGACTACCGGACGCTGCTCATCAGTTGCCTGGGAGAGGTGGCGCGTGAGTAGACGTCCAGTTTCCAGCCTCCAGTGGTCGGTTGCTTCTGATCCAAAGTCTAAAGTCATTAAGTGGCTTCGTGGGGCAGAGCCTGCAGTCACTTCATGTCAGTCAAAGGTGTAATGTGAAATGTTGTTCCCAGCTCTGTTGGTGTGATGCATCTTCTGTCCACCAGGTGGTGCAACAGGGTAAACGTTTGTGTGTCTCTAGGGCCAAATGTTTCACCACCTGTAGCTCTGTATTCTGACTAGCATCAGATGGAGACCACAGATTTATTCTGCAGTCAGACTTCACCAACTGTGACTGTGTGCCTTCCAGTGGTTCCACTCAACATCTTTCTGCTGAACGTGTTGGGGCGGAGGCTGAGTCTGACGGTTCTGCAGCTGCTGGCAGCTGTTTTGTTCATGATGGTCAACATCTGCACCACGATGTGAGAACCTCCAGGTTTGTCAGCGCCTCCAGTCTAACCTCAGGTCTGACGTCTGGTGTCTTTGTCTGCAGGTTTGGGTTCACGCTGCTGCTGTTTTTGCTCAGGTCATCGGTGTCCATGAACTTCAGTGTGGTTTATATTTACACCGCTGAGGTGAGTCACGCTGCTTTGAGCTGTTCCTGTTGCTGATCTGGTTGGGTGTTTGAAGCCCAGTCTGGGTTTGTGGGTGACGGTGGGCTTGTCTCCCAGGTGTATCCCACTGCAGCGCGGTCTCTTGGGATGGGATTCTGTACATCGTTTAGTCGCATCGGAGGAATGATAGCTCCCTTCATCGCTCAGGTGGGGTTTGAGTTCTGCCCCAGTCAAGCTCTGAGCTGAGTCTTCGGGTCTGTGACGTCATCCTGTGTTTGCTTCAGGTGCTGATGTCTCGCTCAGTGGTTCTGGCTCTCAGTCCGTTCGCGGTGGCCTGTGTGGTTTGTGGTCTAGGAAACTTCCTGCTGCCCATAGAAACTAAAGGACGAGCTCTGCTGGTGAGACGAGGTCACGTGCTGTTCACCTTCTTCACTCATTCTTTATGTTAACCTTTTTATTTTTCTTTCAGCAAAACTCCTGATGGCACCAACCGTCACTGTTTATGACTTGTAAAAACATTAAATTTGTTACTGAGATCAACCGACTGCTCATTTGAACTGATTCACCAGTTTGTGAATTAATGTGTGTCTGTTACTCCTGCTGCTTCAGCTTTTTAAGTTGTTTTTATTGGTTCTTAATTGTAATTTGTTTCCCAATAATTTGATGAAAATAAATACGCTTTAGTAATAAATGTGACTGACAGCATGTGTTCATGAGTGGTCTGTTCATCATTGTTGTCTCTCTGGCTTCAGCTTCAGCCTGCAGTGGCGCCTCCAGTGGCTCATGGCTCAGTGTGAATCTGATCTCCTCCCATTAAGCTTGTTAACTCTCTGTGGATTAGGGTCGGTGTATCTAACAGGCAGCCCCCTCCCCCTCATTGACCTCTGACAAGTGTGAGTCTCTCTGCTGTCTGTGTCTTTGTTTCCTTTCTGTCATTCTGACACAACTGCATGAGGCACAGTCACATTTTTGGGGAATGTGCCGTTCTCCCTGTTTGTGGTGGCGTGTCTATGTCTGAGGCCTCTGACCTGCAGAACAGGCTTGGTCAGGGTGGATGTGGAGCACCGAGGGTTAGTCAGGGTGGACGTGGAGGCTTGGCTTGTCTCGAGTGGACGTGGAGGCTTGGCTTGGTGGTGCTGACTGACAGACGTGAGTAAAGTGGATTAGTGTCTGAGCGTGAAGCTGAGCAGCAGCCGAGGCTCTGAGACGTGAGTAACACTGCGCTGAGTGTTAGTGTTAATGTTTCGAAAAGTGGTTCAGACTGTTGTTGTTTGTGTTTCTGAAGGCGAGCGTCAGGTCGTCAGAGGTTTAGATTCTCAGAAGGCACGAAGAAAACTAACACACCATTCAGTTTATTACTGAGGCTCAGGACCAGAACCGGTCTTTAGTCCACCACTTGAGGTGTTGACACGTTCTGAACTAAACGTCTGCTTTGCTTTATCTTTTAACTCTATTTTGTTTTCTTTCTTGTAATTTATGTAAGTAGCAGAAATGTAAATGCTCCTTCTGCTTGTGTGGCGTCTTGTCCAACAGTTCTGTTGTTACAGAGTGTGTGTATGTGATTGGTGCTTGGTGCTCATGGTTCGGTGCTGATTGAGCCTCTTTGTTTTGCTCACCAACATCGTGTGACTTCAACACAGAGACGTCTTTGTAACGTTACAGCTGGAGAGAATGTTAAAGACGGATTCATGCTTCATTGTTTAATGCATGGAGGTTCTGGTGTCATGTTCTAGACAAACCCATTATCACATTTGGACCTGAAAGTCAAAGACACATTACCGATCAGATTGTTCCTTTGGATGACATCATGTCGCTTCAGGTTATGACCACATCTCTCCTTTACAACATCATCCTTTTCTACCAACTACCATCTGAGGAATATCACTAAAACCAGGAGCCTCCTCCCTCAGAGTGATGCTGATCAGTGACTCCATCACTAGTTCAGACAGCGCCACTTTTTGTCCCACCTACCACGGGGTCATTTAAACGCACCTGCATTATTGGCACCAGCTGCCTGGTCGTAAATGGTTACATGGAGTGTTATTATGAACTGGACTCAGACGGTGAGAAACCTGAAACCTTCCATTAATATGCACCAACCGGGACTAAACATCTTAGTCACTGCGTTAAGCCGCGACGCGTCAGACTGACCGGGGATCAGCGGTAATCGGCTGCCAACCAGTTTACCAGGTGCTTTGGTGCTGGAGGATCAGACGGAGCAGCCAGCGGTCTTGGCTGTGCGGCAGTGCGCGAGCAGCAGAACCATCGCTCGCACTGACGAAGCTCGGACTCCTTCCCCGCAGAGCACGAACCCCTGTGGGTCGACCGTCCAGACGGCGTCCGGGGCGGGTTGTTAACAGGGGTCAGTGAACTAATGAATAAACATAATAACAAGTGAATGCGAGAAGAATCAACTCAAGTCATTGAGTTTGTGCCTGAATGTGAAACTAATTATCACAAACTTTGGTGTAGAGCCAACAAGGCAAAGGTCTAATTTTGTTATTGTGCAGAGAAAAGGTTGTGTAACGTTCCGACACGTGGCTGCAGTGAAGTCAGTCAGTCTCAGAGGTGGACGTGCAGACGTGCAGCCCCCCCATCTGCTGATGTTTTCCAGCCGGCTCTGTTTCTTGTCTCCCCTCAGGTGTCAGGACGTGGTCTGGAGTCTCTCAGAGGTGATACTCTCATGGACCACCATGGCAGATGCGTCTGCAGAAGGCCGGGCTCAGGATCTGTTTGATGAGTTTGTGTCAGCAGTGACCTGCAGGGCGGTGCTGCGTGCCTTCAGCCAGCTGTGTGAGCATCTGCATCTGGACCGCAGCGCCGCTGAAAGGCCGTTGTATCGGCCAATCAAACAGCGCCTTAACTACTGGAAGGCCAATGCTCTGTGGACTAAACTGGACCGAAGGGCGGCTCAGCAGGAGAACCTGAGGGCCCGGGCCTGCAACAGCATCACAGTATGCAGCCATGCGGATCAGAGCCACAGCCACAGGTGTGTGTTTGATCAGCTGATCAGTCTTCTTGTCTTTCAGTGTGTGGTGATTGGGGCGGGACCCTGTGGTCTGAGGACAGCAGTGGAGCTGAGCTTTATGGGCGCTCGGGTGGTGCTGCTAGAGAAGAGGGACTCATTCTCTAGGAACAATGTACTGCACCTGTGGCCTTTCACCATCTATGACCTGCGGGGCCTTGGGGCCAAAAAGTTCTATGGGAAGTTCTGCGCCGGTTCCATCGACCACATCAGTAGGTCTGGGACGGTATTGGTATTTGTGGGTGAGAGCACCATCCTGTGGCCAACGGGTTTCCTCTCTGCAGGTATCCGTCAGCTGCAGCTGGTCCTGCTGAAGGTTGCCTTGCTGCTGGGCGTTGAAGTCCATGTCGGTGTGGAGTTTAAAAACCTTGTGGATCCACCAGAAGACCAGCACCGACGCAGTGAGAGCGACGTTCCTCAATCAGCAGTCCGCTCCTACGTTAACTATGCCTCTCTCACTATTGGTCTACCTGTGCAGAGGTCGGCTTCAGGGTGGAGGTGATGCCCAAGTCCCACCCGGTCAGTCAGCTGGAGTTTGACGTCATCATTGGCGCAGACGGACGCAGGAACACCCTGCCAGGTGAGACGTCCCGTAGAGCTCAGCTCAGCCCAGAAGTCGCCCGAACATGGACCCAGAGCCGAGCCGAGGCTGAGCTTTGTCTTCTGAACAGGCTTCCGGCGTAAAGAGTTCAGGGGGAAGCTGGCCATCGCCATCACGGCCAACTTTAAGAACCGGAACACGACTGCGGAGGCCAAAGTGGAGGAGATTAGTGGTGTGGCGTTCATCTTCAACCAGAGGTTCTTCCAGGACCTGCGGCAGGAAACCGGTACCAGGATGAGCAGTGGTTGTCGCTGGCAGAGGACTTCAAGTAAAGTGACTTGTGTTCTTTCTGTTGTGGCCGTTTCAGGCATCGACCTGGAGAACATCGTGTATTATAAAGACGACACACACTACTTTGTGATGACGGCCAAGAAGCAGAGTCTGTTGGACAAAGGTGTCATCCTGCAGGTAAACCAACAGAACCTTTGGACTGGAGCACGTCCCGTCTCAGTCCGGGTCACACACATTTTATCTCCATCAGGACTTTGCCGAGACAGAGCAGCTTCTGTCTCGGGGAAACGTGGACCAAGATGCACTGCAGGCGTACGCCCGCGAGGCCGCCGGCTTCTCCACCAGTCACCAGCTGCCCTCTCTGGACTTTGCCATGAACCAGTATGGGCAGCCGGACGTGGCCATGTTCGACTTCACCTGTATGTACGCCTCTGAAAACGCTGCCATGGTCCGCCAGCGCCGCGGACACCAGCTGCTGGTCACACTGGTGGGGGACAGCCTGCTGGAGGTGAGACAGGCTGCAGGTGGTGAGACATGCAGTTGCATTGGCTTCTTTCGACAAACCCGTGTGCCTCTCTTCAGCCCTTCTGGCCAATGGGGACAGGTGTGGCTCGGGGCTTTCTGGCTGCTCTGGACTCGGCCTGGATGATCCGACGCTGGGCTCGGGGGGGGGCTGCTCTAGATGTCCTGGCGGAGAGGTGAGGAGGCTCGGATCACACTAGGTCTCTCTTCTCTATGTCCCCATCTCACGACTTGTACGTCTTTCAGAGAGAGTCTGTACCGTCTCCTCCCTCAGGCGACGCCGGAGAACATGCAGCGGAACGTCAACCTGTTCTCTGTGGATCCAGCAACCAGATACCTGAATGTCAGCCCTCTGAGCATCACTCCTGCTCAGGTACAACAAACAATGTCCTGACCCCTGGACTGTTAACACACAGCTCAGATAAGACATTGTTTTCTTCATCATGTGGTTCTGTTAAAATCAGTGGGGCAGAAACTGGGCAATGTTATGATGGGGACAACTACCAAAACACTTGACCAGCTCCTGCTTTGCTGGACACACATTCTCAATCACTCCATGAGTTCCTCAAGTCTCATAATAGAGGTTTGAGCAGGGGAAGTTCTGAAGGGTAATGTGGGTTGGGATGTGCCTGTGTGGTGCCGATCAAGTGGATCAGGTGGGACAGTTCACAGAAGTCACTGGTTTGTAGCTCAGAGCTCCAGAGCTGGATCCACTGTTCAGAGTGAGGAGATATGCTGATGAACAGCGGCAGACAATCTGAGCAGCTTGTGGACGGTCCAAATGAAAAACAACAAGTTTACGATGATTAAAATCTACATCTTGTCCTGAACTGTGTGGCTGATTGGGGCTCGTGTCTGCAGGTGAGACACCTGGTGGACACAGGTGAGGAGGCGGGGCCAACCTCAGACCGTGGTACCGTACGATCACCCCGGTTCCTCAGACGGGGTGAGTTTGAACTTCGGTGAGCTGTGACTGTGCCCCCTGTGTTTCTGCTGATCTCTAAATATCAGGGGAACACTGAAGTCCTGTCTCTGCTCTTTCTCAGAGTCCTTCTCTCAGTCGAATCAGCTGCTGAGCTGGTGTCAGCAGCAGACCTGTGGTTACCGTGGTGTCGCCATTGGTGACTTAACATCGTCCTGGAGGAGCGGCCTCGCTCTCTGCGCTTTGATTCACAGATACCGACCAGATCTCATGTAATTGATACAAAGCTGTAGCGTGAACCACAATGATTCTCCCAGTACCTGTGATGCATTATGGTAACCCTGTACAACCCTGTAGGCTGAATAATGACATGTTAAGGCCTTACTCTGTTGATTTTAGAGTTTTAACTTTTGAATTGATTAATGACATCAAGTTAAATTTCAGACCTCTGATGTTTAAGACCTTACACAACTAAACCCAATAGATCCCACATACAGCAAGCCTTTACTTACAATTTAACCGCAACATTGGAGAGGAAAGGAGGAGGAGGTTCCAGAGGAGAGGAGCTTGGTAGCTAAAAGCTCTGCTTCCCGTTCTACATTTAAAGACTCTATGAACCACAAGTAGCCCAGTGCTCTGAGAATGAAACGTTCTGCTAGGAGCATAAGGAACTATGAGGTCTTTAAGATGAGAAGGAGCTTTTCATTAAGTGTGTAGGAGAATTTAAAGTCTATCCTACATTTTACAGGCAGCCAGTGCAGAGAAGCTAATGTAGGAGAAATGTGATCTCTCTTTCTAAGTCCCATCAGAACTCTGGCTGCAGCATTTTTAATAAGCTAAGTAGGCTTTTTAAGGAGCTGTTAGGACATCCTATGAGTAAGGAGTTACAGTAGTCCAGCCTAGAGGTAACAAATGGATGAAACTAGACCATTGTCTAAAGCTAAGAGAAGATCATTAGCGACTCTAAAACCGTTGCTCTTTCCTGTGTTTTGAAAAAGCGAGCAATTCTGTGAAAATTGAAAAGCAGAATATGGCCTCTAATACAAGTATATCAGCAGATTGACAGTATCATTGTTTTACAGATGTATGTAATAATCAATTGTTGCTCTTAACCCTCAGAGACTTCGAATCTCTCGATGAGACTTTGGTGGAAGACAACACTCGTCTGGGTTTCGATGTGGCTGAGCAAGAGTTTGGGATTTCTCCTCTGATGACGGTAGAAGAGATGCTGTCAGTGGAAGAACCAGATTCTCTGTCGATGGTGATGTACCTGAGTCAGTTCTACCAGCTGCTCAAAGACTCGCCCCCTCCAGCAGGTAGGATGTGGAGCCGGTGCAGACTGGTGTTAGCCCACAGTAAAGTCCTCAGGTCAGTCAAATGCAGTGTCTGCATCTTCCAGGTGGATTGTGTCATAATGCTGACCTGAGATCAGCACTCATCACTCCAGCCTCCCTGCTCAGCAGACTGGGCCACAGTCCCTCTAGGAAAAGAAACCCAAAGGTACTTGCCAACAGTTTTCAACTACTGACACAGTTCTGACTCATCCAGTTGTTTCTGCCTGGACAGGACCAGAGAGAAGCTGCAGGTAAGAAGAGGAAAACTAGTCGAAGTCCAGAACAGGAGGTGAGACAAAAAAACAGAAATACAAGGCTCCATAAAAGTAGTAAAAAATAATTAATGCTTTATTAAATTCTGGCCATAAAAAAGGGGCAAATCCTTGGTGTCTTGTGTGAACACATGCCTTTTACAGTCATGTGACCTGGGTGATGATGTTGCCAGCCAGGTGTGCATGGGCGGGTCCAGAGTCCGTCTGATGGCGAACCAGCTCCAAGCAAAGCTGGACGAGAGCTTGTCCACCTGCAGGAGTTCTTCTTCTGCGTCCTTACGTCGCCAGGTGGGACTAGTTTGATGCATGTTATTTCATCAGTATCAGTCTGATCACTGCTTAAACACAACCGTGACTCCGTCTTTGACCAGCAGGGGGAGCTGATATCTAGCTCGTCTCCTCCTTCAGAGTCTACGGACACTGCTGTCCCCGCATTGCCATGGAGACCGGTACATGTTGGTAGTGTGTAGAGCCCTGAGACAAACCCATAGAAAACCCTCGTTCAGTTTTAGTTTTCAGTCCTCCTTCTTTGACCTCAAACTGGTCCTCAAGGTCCGGTGTGCTTCTGGTTCTCCATCTATCTCTGCTGATCACCTTGGTCCGATGAAAAGGTGTTTTTTCCAGCTGTTGATGGACTGAGCCCTAATTTGATGGTGGCCAGTACAAGCTGGAGCAGGGAGATGGAGAACCAGCCAAGAGGCCCGACTTCGACGCCCCTGCTGTAGATCTAACGACTGGTCCTGATTCTGTTTTCTGTTTGTCAGAAGAAACGCACTCTTCTACAGGAACAGATGAGTTTTCGGTTTAAAGAGAAGATCAAGTCTCAGTCTATGGACAGTGATGAGCAGGTACCAGCCTGTGACCCGTTGGGTCTGTGGACGCCCTAGACCCAAACCCCCATGTTCAGGGTTAAGTGAGGCTGCAGTTCAGCAAACATTCTTTGGGTGACAGTGACTCATGTGATGAGTCTGCAGATCAACAAGTGGCTTTGCGTGAATCGCTGGATTGTTGCCGATTGCTGCAGCTGTAATAAACAAACTCCCAAGCTCCACGTGTTTGCTGACTCTGCAGCTTCAGGAGATGCTGGACTCATCGTAAACGGCATTCGTTTCTTAGCCACAGCCTGGAAAATTCAGAGAGAACTCGAACCAGCACAAATGAATTACAATAACTTCAGAGCGTAACGTCTTTGTGTCATTGTGCTGTGACCAGTGTAGCGCTGTTCCTCTGGGCCAGCGCTGATGTGTGTTTACTCCTCTCCAGGTCGCTGTGGGCAGCAGTGACATGTGCTTCTTCTGTAAGAAGAGAGTTTATGTGATGGAGCGTCTCAGCGCCGAGGGGTTGTTCTTCCATCGCAGCTGTTTCCAGTGTGATCACTGCAGCAGCTCCCTCCGCCCGGCCGCATACACCTACGACCACCACAGCGGTGAGTGGGCGGACGTGGGGGGCAGGTGTAGCTGGGTGGAGTCAGGCTGGAGGGAGGAGGGGCTGACCTTTGTGATTTCACGCTGCTCCCCATCTGTTCTAGTTAGAAGCTCATGATGCCGTCATGTGACCCCTGGACTGGGCTGCGAACGCTCCGTTAGAGCCGCCAGCCTCGCTCGCCCACAGAGCGAGTACTGTGCCGTGGAGCTCCAGGACAAACCACATCTCTGTTTGTTTGTCCTATTAGCAGCCAGTGGGTTGGAGAGAAGGCGGGAAACCTCCTGCATGTCCATATATAAACATCTGGCCTGATGTTGTGTCTTTGCTCAGGGAGGTTCTTCTGTCTTCAGCACCACAACGATCGCCTGGATGCTCCGGCTGTGAGGAAAAGGCCGACGCCGTGCGACGGAGCCGCTTCCCATCGAACATCAGTGGTAAAAACGTTTCCTCACACTGAAGCTGCTGATGTAAAAACTGAACTGGGTTCTAGACTTGAACCTGGACAGGACCTGCTTCTGGTCAGTAACAGAACCGGTCCCACCGTTCAGGCTCATCGTGCCTGTGCCAGTGGTTCTGAGTTCGTTAGGTGGTTGCGGGTGGAGCTGGTACTGTCCCGAACAGGTGTGGATCATTTCAGGTGCTGGGGATCACAGAGGTGCTGTTAAATCTTGGTTCTGGCTTCTGGCTTTAATCACTTGCAGCACTAGCTCATGAGCAGGAATGTGACGTTTGTGGTTCTGTGGAGGTCCAGTTGTTCACTTTCTGTTTGCAGGCGTCTGCAGGTTCAGATTTCTCCGTCTCCTCCTCCAACTCGCTGATCTCAGTCGACCGTCGCTCCTCAGGTGAGCTCCCTTCAGTCTGGTCCTTGGTTCACACTGAGCACATCTTAAACTAGAATCAATGTTGGCTTCAGTGTGTGTGTGTGTGTGTCTGTGTGTGTGTCTGTGTGTGTGTGCGACTGTGTTGGTGTGTTTGCAGCGGTTTCTATGATGACTGCGAGGCCCGAGCGAATCGAGCTGGAAAACTACCGACGCAGCTCGACACAGGTGTCGACGGACCTGCAGGAGGAGCCGGAGGAGGTCTCGGAGGAAGTCCTCAACCGGTTCAACCTGAGCCCGGACCAGAACCACAGCCACAGGTCCAGGTTAGACCTGGTCCGTGTGGAAGCTTAATAGAGAGTGAAGGGTTAGAGATGACGAGGTGTGAGGTAGATACAGTACCGGCCCATCCGGGTCTCATCATTGGTACCGGGTCCATTTTTCATCTTATGCTTTCTGTTGGTGTCCATTGTGTTCTCTGGTGCTGTTCTACTGTTTGACCAATGGACTCATTAAAAAAAATCACGGTCAAAAGTTTTTCTGCACGTAAATGTGAACATGTGTTTGACTTTACATGAACAGATGCAGCATCAGTCATGGCTGTTTATCATCTGCTCTTATTTCAGTTCAGGGACTGAGGATGAGGAGGGAGGAAGAGGGGGTCGAAGCCATGTGACCTCACACAAAAGTGCATGGAGCAAAACACTGCAGCTCCCCTTGAGGTGCAATGAGGAGGAAGATGAAGAGCCGGAGTCCAGCGATGGTGGGTGCGGAGGTGACGGAGTGACTGTGTGACAGGGTGACTGTGTGACAGGATGACTGTGTGACAGGGTGACTGTGTGACGGGGTTACTCCGTGACCTAGTGACTGTGTGACAGGGTGACTATGTGACTTGGTGACAGTACCTTATTTGATTTCTGAATGTTACGTGTGACATTGCTATAGTTACTCCGGCGCTGACTGGGCCCTTCTTGCTTCTCTTTCTGCCTTTCTGGCACCACACGCACAGAGGAGGAAGAGTTTTGTCTTCTTGCCTCCCGAAGCTTTTCGTCAGCGGCAGGAGGTGACGTTAAGAATCCCGACACACCTGTGGAATCTGGCTCCACCTCCAACCTGCAGCCTTTTCCTTTATCGGACACTTCTCCCACTGGCCTCACGCCCAGCACTGCCTCCTATCTCACCAGCCCTGACTCCACCCACGAGGTGGACAAGGACTCACCCCCACCCACAGCTTCCCAGAAACACGTCCCCCAAGAAAGGGGCTCCATCCATGATGTCAGCCCCATACAGTCACAGAAGACGCACCTCCCACAGCAGGATGGAAGGGTGGAGGACTGGGAGGTGGGAGGGGGGAAACCTAGAGGAACCTGCAGCCTCCCCGCTCTGCAGGGTGGGGGTGCTGCACTCCTCCTTCAGCTCAAGGCTCTCAGACCAGTGGAGATGGAAGAGGGTGGGCCCCGGGCTCTGTGGAGAACAGTTTTTCCAGGACACAGGAAGGAGAAGAACCGCAGGGGCGGAACCTCAGCTTCAAGCTCAGACCGGCTCACAGTACGAGAGTCAGGTGACGATCAAATAAATCAACACTGCAACAACTCAGTGTCGTGATGATGCACTAACAGTATTTTCTGCTTTCAGAGCACACGCGTCTGACTGAAGATTCTGATCTGGATTCCTCCACGTTGCTGCAGAGATGTTCAGTGGAACCCAGAAACAACGTGAGTTCAATGTGCCTTTAATAGCTCTGCTAATGACATCAACTATGCAGAGAAGCAGCTGTGGTTTTTTTTAAAACTGCGTTCTCCAAGCTTAGAATAGAGGCGGCGGTCTCCTCGCACTCAGCTAACCTGTCTGTCTAATGTTTCAGCTGCGTGTGGAGCTGGTTGACCTCATGTCTGAAATTCAGAGAGTTACAATAAAGGAGGAGGAGGAGAACCAGGAGGTATCCGCGGTTCTAGATTCAGAAACAAGCCGTGGTTTTAGTAGGTTTGAAATGACATAATTAGAAACCAGGTCTTTTCCCCAAACCCCAAAGGATGTTGTCTGCGAAACATGGCTTTAATTTGAGAATCTGCCAGCTGTTAGAAATTGTCTGATGAAGTTCTCACTCGTTTTCGTCTCAGGCTGCGTATGTTCCTCACGCTCTGGCTTTCAAACGAGCGTACGCCATCAAGGTACTGAGCAGAATAGTGGTAGTCTGACTTTATCCAGTTGGCGTCTTAGCTCCCGTCCAGCATCTGCTGTTCATCTACTGACATGGCCATTGGTGTCCCCAGAGATGCTCTATGAGGAAGGACCACTTCCACGACTCAGACGGACAGTCCTCCTGTCCCACGGAGGTCTTGGGGGTCCTTGTGCAGCCAAGGGAGCCTTCCAGTTTGAGTGTGAAGGAGACGCTGTTCCAAGGGGGTCAGGAGGAGGAAGACAATTTGGACGCCCAAATCACCAGACGGGTGCAGAGAGCCGCTCGAAGACAGGCTAAACAGGACCAGCTGAAGAGGCTCCACAAGGCTCAGGTGAGGGTGCTCGACGAAATACCGGAGGAGTCCAGGTGAAGAACTGGAAGGTCATGCTGTGTTTTTTCTTCAGATGATCCAGAGACAGCTGCAGCAGGTGGAGGAGAAGCAGAGGCAGCTAGAGAAGAGAGGAGTGATGGTGGAGAAAGCACTGAGAGGAGAAGCTGGTACAAATCTGTTCATGTCTTTCAGTTTGACCTGAGAAATGTGTGCTGCCCATTGTTCTCATGACGAAAGAATGACGTTCGGTCATCAGACGTGAACTGGGGCAGTCGATTGGTCTCTGTCAGATTAAGCACTGCTTCTGTGAACACACTGAGCAAAAGAGCCCAAGCACTTTCTAAGCATCAATGCACATGAACTCATCTGTTTCTTTCAGACTACTGGGGTGACTCCACCGACTGCCAAGACGTCGACCTTCTCCTGGGAGGTTCGTTCCTCTCGCCACACAGCTTAAGGTTCAGTGCAGGACAGCTAATAAAAGCCTCATTCTGAAGCAGGGACGGTCAGTTAGCATTAAAGCTAAAAGAAGACCATGAGCACTGGCTAATCAACCAACTGTGTGTCCCCGTAGGACTGGGGAAACTGGATAATCCAGCTCTGATGCAGCACTGGTTCCAGTTGGTTCAGCAGAAGAACTCTTTGGTTCGATACGAGTCTGAGCTCATTATATTGTGAGTTGCTGAGCTACAATCCAAGCTGGACCAGAATCTTGGTCAGATTCTGATCTGTGCTGCCTTTCAGCGCACGAGAGCTGGAGTTAGAGGACAGACAGAGTCGACTGCAGCAGGAGCTCAGGGAGCGGATGGCAGTGGACGGTAAAGACGGAGGCTTCACCGTGGTCTGCACTCGGTTGCTCGTTGTGACCCTACGTCTCCTGTGTTGTCTGTAGACCACCTGAAGGAGGAGTGGCAGCTCACTGAGGAGCGTCTGATCCTGGAGGAGATGCTGGAGGTGGTGGAGCAGAGAGACTCTCTGGTGTCACTGCTGGAGGAGCAGAGGCTGCTAGAACGACAGGAGGACCAGGATTTAGATGAAGTCATTATGACTCCAGGACTGGGACTCAGCTGGACCTAACACTGCTCTAAATGTCAGGTACTTTGTTGGACCTGGTCCAGTCTGGAAAAAGGTTCAGCTTTGAATACAGATGTAATGCAATGAAAACCTAACAGCTAACAGCTGCCATTTAATCAAAATAAAGGACTCAGGCCCTGATGATGGGCTCACCAGACAAGGGCAGACCGGTAGCTCGTTGGTAGCCAGTCACTATCTACTCCATCATTGAATAGGAGCATTTAGATGGTTGCTGAAAGTCAGTCAAGTTGCCAAAGACATGAATTGAACCAAACTTTTGGGATAAACATGACCTGATTGAATGAGAACCACTGTAGGTCCACTCTCGCTAACTGCACAGGAGCATTTACTTCAGACCACACATTACTTGGATCACAACCTCGTGTCCTAGAACTGAGGGTAGAGTGTGTAGCAGCAGATGCACTGGGATCCTGATTTCCATCTGGTTTAATGTAACCTGGTGACCTCCAGGGGGCGCTGCTGGTCCACGGTTCAGGTGTGTTAGCTGACGTGTGGGTTAAGGTACTGGGTTAAGGGTGCTGTTCTCTGAAGCTAAACCATGCATCAACAGTAACAATGAACTACTTTAAACTAATAAAAACATGAGTAGATGCAAACACAACACACTCAACATCTGTCAGCTTCTGGTTCCTTTAACCCGGTTTACCTGAAGGACCAGCGACTGGTTGGGACTGTGGCCTCACATATTGGGGTTGTCTTGGCCTTTTCATGGCAGAGACAGAGCTAACAAGAAGCTGGTTATGCTGAACACAGACTTGAGCAGACAAACATGAACTTGATTTATGTTCGCTCTGAGTTGTTATCTAACGTTGCTGACACCAGTTTCCCTGAATGTTCACAAAGAAGGGAGGATCAGCACACCGCTAAGTTCCCTAAGTGAATCCAGATGTTTAGCAGCTGAATGAGTCATTTGTGCCAATGCTGCTATTCTTTGATTGATTTTCCTGTCTGCCTTATTTCAGCTCCACCTGCATCTGACCTGTGACTTTAATCACTGATGGTTTGAGTGTAACTGAATCAAACTGCCTTCGAACTGGTTCAATAATAAAACTGCTTCCTTTGTGCCAAGTCCAAGTTTATGTTTAATGGCTGAAATTCAGGTTATTATCAGGAAGCTAATGGGTTGATGTTATCGCTCATGCTTGTTGGGGTGAGCTTTGTCCTGGAGCAGCAGGTCCATTCTTAATCAGCAGGTTAGAGTCAAGTCTCATACTGATACAGACTCGCTAATGTACCTTGAACTCAACTGAACAGAGCAAGAAGTGGTTAGCTGAAATCGTTACACTGTGTAACCATTTCATCCTTTCTACACTTCCCGTCTAGTCCTTCCTCTTGAACAACTGTTCTTGCTGTTTGTCAATGCAGTCAGTCAACTGAACCATAAATAGGAGGCTGAGCTGAGCACTGGGGCCCTCCTGGATCCAGTCTGTTCAGCCTCAGGTCTAACATGTGTTCTGTCCTACAACTGCTGTGTATGTCATGATGTACCTGAACCGCCTTAATAAGAGGGACCAGAACAGGAAGTTCAGAGTTGATCAGCAGAAGGTCTGTTGCTGCCCAGACTGTAAATTAAAGAACCCTCATCAAACCTGCTGGCACCACATTAAGTTATAGAACAGGATAAAATGTCCTGAACAAGTTGTTGAGCTCGACTTGGAACCAGGTGAAGGTGAGTCATCTGGCATTTCACTCAAAGTTTGAATGGGGGAGTTTTGGTGTGAGGCCTGAGCTTTCTGTTGCTTCATTCTGTTTTTCAGGATAAATGCTGGCAGCACATCTTGGAGACTTTGGACTGGTGTGTGTGAATGTGACACGTGGTGAACGCTGTCCTCAAACCCAGAGTTCCCCACTTCAGTTCCTCTGATTATTTTGGTGTCATGGTCCCATTCCAGTCATGATTCTGCCTGCAGCTGCTTGCTTACACTGCAGTCTGTGTGCAGTAAGTCGCATGATGAGGCAGATGGACGCACACCCTGAGGCTGATTCTGCTCCAGTGTTCCAACGTTTCATTGGCTTTTTATTTATAGCTGTGTAATTAATTATATAAAATCTTTGTATACAGGTTATGTTGTAGGGTGTTCTTGCTAAATAGATCATTTATATTTAAAACCAAATTAACTTGCATGTTCTCTTCTTATGAAAGCGTCCCCACTTCTTGCCATGTGAAGTCCATCTGACATTAGTTCGGCTTCTCCCCATAGGACTGGACGCTGCAGTGAGGACTCGTTACTGGAAGGTGATTTAAACCCTAAATATCTTGGCTGAGTCTTTAACTGTCTTGAGAAAGAAAGAATGTTTCAAAAATGTTCACCCTCAAAGGCTACAGAACCAGATATTATGAACTAATGCTTAACTCATTAAGACACATTCACAGAGAAGCCTTTTATTTTCCATTAGTAACGTTGTTTATAAAGCTCTTTATGAAGATCAATAAAAAGACATTCCCATTGTCTCAGGTTCAATGGTAAAAATTAGACTGTTTAGATCATACTTTATTTTTTAAAAAGTGCCCTGAGATGTAAATTCCGAACACAAACAGAAGAAGCCAAAGGTGAAACCAATGACCTGGAACCAAAGGTTCCGTTGCTTGTTACAGACTGGATTTGGAACCGGCTTCCACCTTGAGGTCCTTGGCAACAAGTCCAGCAGTGACCGGGTGCATCGCGCCTCGATGAGCCAGAAACAGTCGAACCGCTTCGTCGCGGTACTTTTCAAAGTTAAACACCTCTCTGGAAGTTTCACAGACATGTGAGTCAAGCAAAAGATCCAACAGCAGAATCTGCTCAGAACTGCTTCGTAAAGCCAATAAACACACCTGAACAGGGGCCTCGTAAACTTCATCCTTCCTTGTTCTGTTGCCATCTTCAGCGCCAAGGGAACCGCTTCCTCCCACTTGGACCGAACACACAGCCTCAGCCACCTGCAGAGGACAAGGACCAATCAGGACAGGGTCCGAGGAGGCCCAAAGAAGACGTACAGAACGAGTCTTACCTGAAGCGGATTTCTGAGTTCATGCAGCTGTTTAGACCATAGGCCTCTTGCATGGCCTTCACGTGAGTCACAGGGAGAGGAGTCTGAAACAACACAGCCGCTGTCAGAGCACTGGACTGTGGTGAGGCACAGTGAACAGTTCTGGGCTCAAGAGATTTACCTCCTGCAGCAGCAAGGACAGGAACTCAATGAGCTGGTGAGATGACAAAGCCTTGACATCAGATTCCTTGAAACTGCTCAGGTCCTCGTCTTTTGCCTGAGGGACAGGGGCACGGGTTTCACATGTTCACCAATGAAAGGGCTGGTGAGCAGGCTCAGGTCTTACCTTGATCCATCTCTGAGTCAGAGCGATGCAGGCGTCTGCCAGAGTGGTATCGTACCTGAAACAAAGACTCGTGTGAGAGTTTACCTACATGGTCACCTGGGTCCGCAGATCTATGATTGTTCGTTTTAAAGCACAGGTGTCATATATGACCCACTTACTGAGGCTTGACAGGAGGCATCCCAGGAGTGAACATCCAGGCGTTCCAGTCCACCTTGTTCAGCACGTCCACCTGAGAACATGTGGCAAAGGTCAGACACGAAAACCAAAACGCCTCCATCAGTTTCCAGTTTCTCACCTTGTCTTTGAAGTACGTGAACAGGTAGTTCTTCCACTCCTCCGTAGTGACGCTGCTGTAAGCGAACAGCTGGATGTACGACTTCACAAACCCCATGAACACCTCTTAGGGACACGGACCAAATAAACAAAGCAAACTAAACATTCAGATGAGGCTTCTCCTGATGTAAAGAGGTGTTACCTGGGCCGCCCAGCAGCTCCTCCAGGTAATACAGCAGAGCAAAGCCTTTCTCATAGGGCACAGAGGAAAAGGCATCATCAGGGTTAACGTCCTGCAGACTGGGAACCAGGTTCGTCAGCGGGTTGTTGGCTCCAAAAGTGTTCACCTGAGACACAACGAACAATGAGTTGAAAGACCAAGACTATTTAAAAGGGCAAAGAACACAAGTGGAGTACTCACAGAGTCCTGGAGATCCTTCCAGCCCCCGATAGCTTTAAACTGCCTGAACTGTTCGCTCTCCATGCACCTGCCAATCATCCTCTCCAGGTAAACAGTGTGGCCCTCATTCAACCTGGGCATGAGACAAGCTCAGTTAACACCAGTGTCTGACCAAGGGGGATTCAGGATATGCGTGAGACTGGACGTGATAAGGGCCAATGCGTTTAGATTCTGGTGGAAAGGCTTTGATTTGTGTTGGACACATGTCAGGACTCAACCTGCTGAGAGCGCTGTATTTGTAGGTTAGTTGGTCCCTGCAATCCTCCCCGCTCAGATTTAGGGTCTGACACGTAATGTAAAAAACTTTAACTAAGCTAGCTCAACCCGCAGGGTCAGGCTGAGGCCAGTGAGTTTGGCGTCTTGTGACAGGCAGCGCCCACACTGCGAAGAAAGGCTACAGATGCAGAGCGTACCAGAAGTGCTCCCAGGTCTTGTTGGTCACCAGATTACCCGTCCAGCTGTGAGAGATCTCATGAGCGATCACCTGAAGGATGATCAACAGGTCAGCATCATTAAAGATTTGTCATAAGACGGACGTGTGCACAGGCTGAGCAGGGTTGTACTCACGTTGGACAGAGACTTGTCTCCTGCCTGTAAACACAAAAACAGCTGATTACAGCCCACCAAGCGTCTGAAGATCACTACGTGTCAGTGAAGGTGTGTTTGTACCAGCAGGGTGGGCGTAGCGAAGGTCAGACAGGGGTTCTCCATTCCTCCGTAGGGGAAAGATGGAGGCAGAACCAGGATGTCATACTGACCCCAAACATAGGGTCCAGCCAGATCCTCGGCAGTCTTCAACATGGTCTCTGTCTGTCACACAAACAGTCAGCCCCCCAACATTCTGATTCCACACAGAAAAACCAGACGACTGACTGACGTACCTCAGAGAATTCGAATGCTGCTTTATCCACATATTCTTTTTCAGACCAGACTCTGGACCTCGGCCCGATCTCCCTGCCAGCCAATCAGAACTCTGTTTACCTGCTGAGCCCAACATGGTGATGTCATAAACAGCTGAGACAGACCATACCTGCTCTCCAGAGCTCCGACCACTATGGCTATCAGGTAGGAAGGCATGGCCACCTAAGAACAGAAGCAAGCGCTCAGATTTCTGTGTGGTGATGAAGAATTCAACTGACCAAACCAGTGTCGCGATCAATTATTCTTTAAACAAGTGAACTTTCTGCTGACTAATAGACCTGAAGTTCCAGGTTTTTTTTGTTCTGCTGCCTGAGTCAGACTTGAGGTTCAATCATTTGTTGGTTTCAAATGACAGCAAGCTGTGAAACTCCCTCACAATCCCTCCGTCAGGATCATGTGACTGCCATGGTCATGTAAATCAGCAGCAGGGGACACCTACCGGCTGCCTGAACCTGTAGATGATGCGGTTGTTGTCCTGGGGATCCACTTCCTGTCCGTCCCTCACTGCGCTCATCACGGCAACCAGCTCCTTTGGAACGGACACCTGAGACATGGATTGGCACAGTTTGTAAGAATGAATGTGATTCAGTGCCATCAATGTGCTAATGGAAGAATTTACACCAATGTCTCAACAGGCTAATCACAAACAGTTCCAGTAATGGTCTGATCAGCAGCCCATGTTACCTGAGCATAGTAGGTGTGTTTGACAGACGGGCTGTCCTGGCAGGGGACCATACTCCTGCAGTGATGAGCCTGGGACCAAATGAGAATGATGCTTTTAAGTGAGCAGGCCTTTGGAAATCTGTGTGAAACGTCCTAGCATATACAGGTGCTGGTGATATATTTGGAATGTCTTCAAAAAGCTATTTCATTAATTTCATTCAAAAAGTGAAACCTTTATAATATATTCATTCATTACTCAGACTAATATTTTTTGTGATGATTATAACTGACAACTAACGAAAACCCCAAATTCAGTATCTCAGATAATTTGAATATTACTTAATACCAATACAAAGAAAGGATTTTCAGAAATCTTGGCCAACTAAAAAGTATAAACATGAAAGGTAGGAAGAATGTCAGCACTCAGTACGTAGTTGTGGCTGCGTTTTGCCTGAATCACTGCAGCAAAGTGGCGTGGCATGGAGTGGATAAGTCTGTGGCACTGCTCAGGTGTTATGAGACCCCTCCGATAGCGGCCTTCATCTTTTCTGCATTGTTGGCTCTGGCATATTGCATCTTCCTCCTCACAATACCCCATAGGTTTTCTATAGGGTTATTGTCAGGTTAAAAACCACACAATGGGGACACCATGGCAGGTAGTGGTAGTTTTTGCACTATGTGCAGGTGCCAAGTCCTGTTGGACAATGAAATCTACATCTCCATGAAGTTGGTCAGCAGCAGGAAGCATGAAGTGTTCTAAAGCTTCTTGGTATATGGCTGTGTTGACCTTTGACCTCAGAAAACACAGTGGACCAACCCCAGCAGATGACACAGCACCCCAAACCATTAGTGACTGGAAACCATAAACTGGACCTCAAGCAGCATGGATTCTGTGACTCTCCTCCCTTTCTCCAGAATCTGGGACCCTGATTTCCAAAGGAAATTCACCAGAGACATAACTTCGTGGCAGTCCAGCCCTTTTTGGCTTCAGCCCAGATGCTTCTGACACGGTTGTTGACACAAGGAATGCAACAGCTCAAACCCATGTCTTCATACGTCTGTGCGTAGTCGTTCTTGAAGCACTGACTGCAGCTGCAGTCCACTCTTTGTGAATCTCCCCCACATTTTTAAAATGGATTTCTTTCCCAATCCTCTCCAGGCTGCAGTTATCCCTATTGCTTGTCCACTTCTTTCCACCACGTCTTTCCCTTTGCCTCTCTCTCGATGTGCTTGGACACAGAGCTCTGAACAGCCAACCTCTTCTGCAATGACCTTCGGTGTCTTGCCTCCTTGTGCAAGGTGTCGAAGGTCGTCTTTTGGACAACTGTCCAGTCAGCAGTCTTCCCCATGATTGTGTAGCATACAGAGCTAGACAGAGACCATTTAGAGGCATTTGCAGGTGTTTTGAGTTAAATAGCTGATTAGAGTGTGGCACCAGGCGTCTTCAATATTGAACCTCTTCAATAAGTGAACTGAATTTTGGGTTTTCATCAGTTGCTGAATATAATATAGAAGTTTCACTTTTTGAATGGAATTAGTGAAAGAAATCACGTTTTTGATGATATTCCAGTTATGACCTTCACCTGTACATAAATATTCTGCAATGTTGAAATGAGTGAAGACAGATTACAGCACTAAAACTTTAACCACATTAGACCAAGCAGCCATTTTTCCACGAATGATTAGTAATGAATATTCAGAAAACCTTTGCTTAATGACTTTACTGATGGATGTTTTCTGTGAAGACTTTGAAAAAGACAAAATCTGTGATGTGATTGTTAACAATACCAGACAATGCTGGAAAAACACTAAACACTCAAGTTCAGGACACGTGACCAAATCTTTATGTCCAAATTGTGGTTCTGTGAAACCAAAGCTGGTCAGAAGTTTAGAACCAGAGTCGGTTTCTGGACAATTACTGCAGCAAAACACCAGAATCGTCTTTTATTGGGACAAAACAACTGTGTTGCAAAAGTAAAACTGGTAAAAACAGGAAGTTTGGGGGGAAGAAGTGAAGCAATGTGTTACCTCAATTTTAACGGACGTGACCTGTGAAGGTCTTACTTCAGTAATAAGCCCTAATGTCCTATTTAAATGTTACAAGCGCTCCAACGCCTTCATTCCACAGCTAGTTCAGCATTTAGCTGCAGCTGTGCTAGAGACTTTACATTGTTACATAGACAAAGGAAAGTGACCTGTTCAGCAAGTCATTCACAAAAGACAACCACTCAGGTACCTGACACTGGCTGAACAGGTACGGATGCTTCTTCCCAGCCGTCTGTTCTGGCGTGAGCCACTGCAGCGCCGATGCAGACGGAGAGGTCTCGTAGGACACAGTCACGATCACATGCTGTCCCCTGGTTGGTCACACACACAGCCATTCTGTTTTATTTGGAATAGATGGAACGTAACTAAAGTGGCCAGGTAAGCTCACCTGGAGATGTCAAAGGGCAAAGTGATGTCCAGCGGTGTCCCCTTGAAGCCATGTCTAGGACCCAGACTGAAGTGTGCTGGCTGTCCATTTGCTAAGACCGATGCAACCTTCAGGTCTCTGGTGTCCAATGTCTGCAGCAGGTAAAATCTGAATGTTACTTAGCGGTTCTGACATTGATGTGGGACCAGCTGGGTCGGCACCGAGGGCCAGAGGCTGCCGTTCAAGAGTTCCCTGCTCTACTGTACTAAATACCATTAATTATTCATTACACTAAATATCTTCTACTATATATCTTGAATCTTTTCCTGATCCAAGTCTGGAAAAGTCAATTAAAATACTGATTGATTTATTGAAATAGCATTAACATAACATTTCCATAAAACTATCATCCAATAAAAATCCAGAACACTTGACACAAGTCCTTTGGTAATGTGTACTATTTTGTATGGTGTGTGTGTGGGTGTGTGTGTGTGTGCGCGCGCATGTATATACTACTCCATAAATGCTGCTCAGGCTCATAAACTGTTACACTCTGTCAATTCAAAGTTCACGACGACTCGGACTTAAGATTCAGTCTGAACTGTATTTAAAAAGCACAACATTTAAAAGGTTTCTCAAAACGGTTTCGCTTACAAAAAAAGTTAAAGAAATTGGAAGATACAATTTTAATTTTTAGTTTTGCAACATAAAAAGACCAGAGCCACAGAGAAGCTGGACATTATTCCCACTTATTCATTAGTCTGTTTTATTATCACTGCTATTGTGATCATAAGAGGCTGCGTGACTCGTTTACATATAAAATAATAAACTTTCTGGTGACTTGAATTAAAATTATTTTCTTTTCAGTTATTACTCTAAAAACTGTGTTTTACAGGCAGAGTTCTGACCATCACGTTCCGGACTGACCCAAAAACCACAGCGCAAAATAACGGGACCTAATAAATGCACTCCACTGATTGAACGAGGCGTTAGCTTCGAGGCTAACAGAGGACCAGGCTAACGTTACCAGAGAGGAGAACCGGTCCACCAGAGCCTCCACGGTTATCTCCACCTTGGCCCGGATCACATGCCTGTCGAAGTCCAGGTGCAGGGACAGGTTCAGGTGTCTGGTGACACAGCTGGTGAAGGATGAGAATGAGCACGGGTCGGACATGATTCCAGATCCGGTGTGAGCCGAGACACTAACCCGGCCGAGCCTCAGCCGTAGTTAAGTACCGGAACATGCTGCACTCACATCCGGCACCGGTCTCTTCACAATAAATCAGCTGACCGCAAGAGGGCTTTTACTTTGAAGTCTTGAACATAACGTAAACTTATTTTAATAGATCAAAGCCTGAAACTATATCAGAGTAGCTAAAGTGGACAAACAAAAATAAATTGATAATATGTTCCGGATCCACTGCTTGTGTCGGTGCAGTCGGAGATGTCCAGATGCCAGCGCTACTTGTGTGTTTGTTCTTCACCTGATGGAACAGTTGCAGGGTGTGGTTTCGTGTTTGTTGACCGTTCACTACGGTGTAAGTTCTTCTCTCCGCTCCCTGCGGTCTCGCCATCAGCTGCAGCGCCTTCGGCTTCCAGCAGGGGGGGCCCTCTGCCAGGGTATTGTGTCCCGGGGAGCGTGATGGAGGACCGGTGGCACACCGCATCAAGTTCTGGAGGTCCGATCCAGTTGTGATGGACCCGTTCGAGGGCTCCGCTTCTCCCCGACATGAAGAGGGCAGCTGTTGCCCGTGGGCCCGATTCTCATCCTGGCTAGAGTGTGTTTGTGTCGTGACGTTCGACCTGGAGCTCGGACAGGCCATAGAGGTATGTTGGATTAGCATCATTAGCTTCGGCACCAATAAGTGACCAGTAGCTGATCAGAACGCACGGTTCGACGTTAATTGGGCAGGCGTGAGCTCGTCTCTGTCACAGCAGCTGAACGGCAGGCCGTCTAAATCGGTTCCCCGCTGGAGCGTCTCGTCCAGCCGGACACAATGACACGAGACACGAGGATGGAGCTTTTATCACAGGCTGATACTGAATAACTCACTCTAAACAAAACGCAAGTTTTCTGTCTGTTCACACCGTGACAGTGCAGTCACAGTGTGAACAGTTGATTAACTATCTGCTGAACTTCTCAACTACCTGCTGTGAACTGATCTTCTGGGATTTCAGTGTCTTGATTTGGTTTGACTGTTCATTGCTTTGCAGCTGGTGTATCCTCAGGATGTGAGACTTACCGAGAAAGAGGTAGTTTCATTTATTTTCCTCTCACTTTCACTGATTCTGTCTATTGGTTTGGTTGTTCACTGTCATCAATGGTTTGTTCTCCAGAAAAGCAGCATCTGCTACCTGTCCTTCCCTGATTCCTACTCAGGTATGTATTCACTTGGAGATCAGAGGCAGGGGGTCAGAGGTCAGAAGTCATATAGGCTGTTGTTTCCCAGGATGCCTTGGGGACACGCAGTTCAGCTTCAGACTGCGTCAGTCAGTTGGTCGCAGAACGTCCAGGTTCACTGATGATGCTTACAACAGAGATGCTCCCATCACCCTGCAGGTGAGTTCACCTGGTTACCTCACCCTGACACCATGGGGGGTGAGTTCACCTGGTTACCTCACCCTGACACCATGGGGGGGGTCACCTGGTTACCTCACCCTGACCCTGCCGGGGTTAAATGTTTGTGGGTTAATTCTGAAAACGTCATTTCCTCGTCCTCAGAGAGAAACGTCCCATTTCTTCGGTTTCGTCTACTTCAGGCAAGTCAAAGACGTTTCTGTGAAGAGGGGATACTTTCAGAAGGTAGCTACCTGTTCTCCGGTTTGCTGTTTCCCGGTGTGAGCCTGGGCCTCACAGGTGTGATCATGTGAACGTTTCAGTCTTTGGTGCTGGTGTCCCGGTTCCCATACACTCACCTCTTCCAGTCTCTTCTTCACATCATTGCTCCGGAGTTCTTTGAGAAGCTGGAGCCGTGTCTTGAAGCAGGTGATGTTGTTGTGCTTGCGTCTTCATAACCGTGGTCCCTTCAGAAGTTTCCAGCCTGACTGTTTTCTCCTGACAGTGTGTAATGAGATCGACCAGTGGCCTTTGCCCGTACCTGGCCTGACCCTGAACCTGCCGTTGATGGGTGCCGTCTTACAAGTGAGTCAACTGTATGGTTGTGGTATGTGTTGGACAGTGTTTGAACTCCAGCACAACTGACTAAACCACGTTCTGAAAATCTGTTCTCATTATTAAGGTGAGGATTCCATCAAAAAGCGACAAACCTGGAGGAAGTCCTGTTCGACAAACGACCAGAGAGGTCAGAGACTTCACTTCCTCTTTCTTTTTCCTTCACTCTTTTATTCTGGCTAATGCAGATTATTATGGTTGGTGTTTTTGTTGGGTCAGAACCTGCTGCCGGCTCCAACTGTGCTGCCCACTATTCATGAAGTGGACCTGTTCAAGTCAGTCCTAAGTTCTGGTTCCTATTACGTTTGTTGATGCCTGTTTATTTGCTCCTGCTTTTGATTTAGTTCACTTCCACTTAACTGGGATCTCCCACCATGTCTAAGGTGTTTTCAGTCGGTCCTGGTCCACCTGCAGATGCTTTGGGAGCTCATGTTACTCGGGGAACCAGTGGTTGTCATGGCTCCATCTCCCACTGTCTCCTCGGAGACCGTGCTGGCACTCGTTGGGTAATGGTCAACCTCTACTGTATGTCCAAACACTCAGCCTTCTACATGAATCATTAGTCTTTTTACTTTTGAATATTTTTTTTCATCAGTTTTATTCACGTTCAAAACCACGTCCACTGTCTGACATAAAGGATAATCTTTAATTGAACTGAGGATTTCCACCTCATTGATCCTTTATCCAAATCCAAAATTGGTTTCATTTGGAACATAAAGTTAGTTAATAAAAATAGTGAATAAAAAACTGAAATTAACAAATCTTCAAATTTAGTTTAAATATTAAATAAAAAAATTTTGGATGATGTCACCACACGTTTTTTACTTTTAACACAGTTTGCTGCCGCTACTTGAACTGGGTTTTAAATCATAATGAATTTGTTTGTGAGCTGTGGTTGCCATGGTAACGTTGTGTCTCTACAGTGCCATCACTCCTCTGAAGTTCTGCTGCGACTTTCGGCCTTATTTCACAATTCACGACAGTGAGTTCAGAGAGTACACCACCAGGACCCAGGCGCCGTGAGTCCTTATTAAGATGTGATTTATCTGTAAACCCATTCTAGAAGACAGACCTTCAGTTCTCATTGGTCTCTTAGTCTGAAGTGAAAACAAAAGTAAAAGTTTGATCTTAAGCCTAAGCACAGCAGCTTCATCATTTTACCTTGTTTCCCTTCAGACCCAACGTTGTCCTTGGAGTCACCAACCCATTCTTTATCAAGACTTTTCAAACGTGGCCTCACATTGTCAGACTGGGGGAGATTAGGATGGCAGGTAGGAAAGCCTGCCCTTTGATGTGTTTAAGCGTCATCCATACTAATTTTACATGACTCAAAACATTTGTACTCAACATCTTCATGTCTGAAACAGATTATTTCTACTGTTCACTTCTAGGTGATTTACCAAAACAGGTGAAGGTGAAGAAACTTTCCAAACTGAAAACTCTAGACACCAAGCCAGGTAACCAGACACCAGACAGGCCAGGATCCAGAAACCTGTTTGTTTGTTCATTGAACTTTGCTTCTGTGCGCAGGAATCTACACATCGTACAGAACGTTTCTACATAAAGACAAGATTCTGATTAAACGACTGCTGAAGGTGAACTATCAGTTTAATACCAGACTCCACATTAACCCATGAACAGCCCACAAACCGGTTCTGGATGTGTCTTTACAACCAGGGCTTCCAGAGGAGGAGGCCATCCGAGGTTCAGAGCGTCATCCTGAGGAGACATTTGTTAGAGCTCACTCAGAGCTTCATTATCCCTCTGGTGAGAAAGCTGCCGACCGGTCTGTAGTGACATCAGGGAGGGTACCTGCGTCAGGACGGAGAACTAGATGAAACAGGAGATTGTTTGAGTGTGAATATGAGCATTGTTAGGTCACGAGGTTAGAGGGTGTTAACAAGGTTAACCCTGTGTGTTGCTTGCCAGGAGCGGTATATGGCGAGCCTGATGCCTCTGCAGAGGTCTGTGACTCCTTGGAAGGTAAACAGGGAGTAGAACGTGGCAGTTTCCTGTGGCTTGTTCTGAATCTGTAACGTTGTATGTGTTTACAGACGCCTCCTCACATTCGACCCTTCAGTCAGGATGAGTTCATGGCCACTCTGGGTCACACCGGCCCTCAGCTCACCTCAGTGCTCAAAGGTGATTGGGTGGGATTGTACAGGTGAGTCACTCTAGTATTTTTTTGTATTTTTTTTTTGTTGTCGTGTTCAGCTGAAAATATTTTTCACGGGACAGGAAGTTCTTCAGGTCTCCAAATTTTGATGGATGGTATCGCCACCGACACAAAGAGATGACTCAGAAACTGGAGAGTCTTCACCTGGAGGTCATCTGTGATGCTGTGAGTCAGTTGATCTCAAAATTCAAACATGTAAGTAGCAATCTCCAGCCATGAAGTATCTGGGTGTTCTGCCTGCAGGACCTGCTGGGATGGACCAGAGACAAGTCTGAAGTAGAAATCGTGGATTTGATTCTCAAGCTCAGAGAGAAACTGGTGAGAAATAAAATATTGTGCTAAGAGTAAAAGGTTTTGCTTTTGAAATAAAAGGATTTTATTTTAAATACAATATGTTGACATAAGGATTAGAAAGACACTTTTTTTTTAAACACTAAAATGTTAATAGTGATGCTGCAACTACTGTATACGTTTGAAGCTCAAAGAACAAAGTCACTGTCATTAGCAAGAGAACTGAAAATTTTATCTCACATGTTTTGTTTCTGTGAATTTATTCTAATAATTATATTTACTCACTTATTTTTAATATAATTTCTGTCTCAAGTTGTTTCAACACAGGAAGTTGTGTTTTTCAGAATAAAGCCCGTCGACAGCAGCTGCAGGTGAAGGATGGAGTGATGGACAAACTTGATGGATTCATAAAATCCACCATTGGTTCGCTGCCTGAAGACCTGCAGACTGTTCTCAGCTCTCGCTGACGAACACCAAAAATACTGTTTCATCATTATTTCAAAATGTTGCAGCTACTGATGATAGAAACAGACATGAACCTGAGACTAATACAGACATTTAGCTTTCCTTTCATTACTAAGGTATAATTGTTTTGTTTAACTTCTCTCGATGCAACTCACTCGATGTCTCATCCTAAATTATGTATTCCTTTCCTGACAACTGAGTTCATAGTTTCATGTTTTGACTATTAGGAAAATAAAAGTTGTTGTATAGAAAAAGTCTCAGTGATGAAACACAATAGTCTCCATTTGTTCTCATCTTAATCTTGTACAGGCTTGTGATGGGTCCTGGGAGGCCCCTCCGATCAGCTACTAGTGTATGTGTGTGCTTGCTCGTTCTTCAAAGAAATTCTCATTTCTTTGAAGGCCTGTTTGAGGGTTTAGATGTGATATTAGGGCTGAGGCTAGAATTGAGTTTTGGTTCAAATCAGAGCAAGGGTTAGACATCCGGCTTTAGTTGTGATGGTTAGGCTTAAGGTAAGGGGCTAGGGAAGACATTATGTCAATGGAGGTCCTCACTTCCATGTAAGTACAAGTGTGTGTGTGTGTGTGTGTGTGTGTGTGTGAGTGTGAGAGAGAGAGAGAGTGACACCGAATCAAAAATTCAAAGTCAGCATGATGGCATTAATACCTTACAAATTGTATTTTGAAAAGCACAAATCTTCTAAACCAGGTTACCAGGTTGTTTCATTCTGATATTAAATGTATAAAGTGACTTTAAATCAGGATAAAATACTTTAATTTCAAAAATAAACATGAACCTCAACATTTGCTCATTTGTTATATCAGAAGCCGCATTTATAATAAAGGAAACAATCTTATTGTAATTGATGTCAGAAGAACAGTGGTTACAGTTACTGGATCCGTACATCTTCATTTCACAACCTCTAAGCCTTAGTTAAAGTTGGAATAATTAAAATTTGTACATTTCCATTTCCCGATTATTGACTTGACTGACTTTCAGAAGCATAACCAGCAACAACCAACTCATGTTCATTTTGTGTGTGCTGGTTTTTGGAGTTGTGACTGTAGAGGACATGGCCGCTGCTTTACCTCTTGCTATTCATCCACCACGTCGCCCCCTGCTGTTTCACAACCTGATGTTTTTCCTGTGGGCTGAAGTGCAGAATGGTGAGGATGGCTGTGAGGGTCTGCTGCCTCCCGCTGGTGTCCTGCAGCGTCAGGAACTTGTAGATGATGTTCTTCAGATACTCCATGTTGGCTCCCTCTCTGCTCTGGTCTCGGAGCAGTTTGTCAAGTCGTACTCTCAGCTCTGTCAGCTCCTCATCGTGCCGCTCTGCATTAGCAATGAGTCGGGCCTGCAGCTGGTGCAGATCATCCTCCAACCGGTTCTTCTGACGCCGAAGCCCACCCACCTCCACCTCCTTCCTGGCCAGCTGCTCGGCGTACAGCAGCAGCGTGGGCTCTGTGTTGGTGGCCCGTTGCAGGGCCTGGCTGACCGTGTCGGCCTCTGTCTCGGGGACAGACTCGCACTCTGCTCCGGCTGTCCGGTCACAGTCGTTGCTGAAGTTGAGTGCAACAGCTCGCAGCCTCTCCAGCTCCTGGTCCTTCTCATCCAGCAGCGCCATGGTTCTCTCTCTCTGTTTGTGCAGCTCAGCCTCCAGTCGCAGCAGCTCATCACGGTGCAGCACATCGGCCCGCTCCACATCCTGACGGTGGCTCTGCTGCAGTGCCACCACCTGCTGCTGCCACTCCTCCAGCTCTTTGCGGTGACGGGTCTCTGTCTCATCGCTCTGGATCCGGAGGTTGATGTACTTTTCCTTGAGCTCGGCCAGCTGGTCCCGAACATCCTCCAGCTCCTTGGCCTGGCAGCCATCTTTAGTGTTCTTGTTCTTCAGAACCACTTGCGCTCGTACTTTGTAGCGCTCAAACTCGTCCTTCAGCTGCCGCAGCTCCTGCTGGTACTTCAGGACTGAGGCTTTGTCCTCACCTAGCTCAGAGTCCACCAGAGTGTGGAGGTTCTGGTCCTGGCTCCTTTGAGCCGCCAGCAGCAGCAGCTTCTTTATCTTGTTCAGCTTCTCCTTTAGCACGCTAATGTCCAGCTGCGAGTCATCTAGGCCCAGCTCGGAGGTCGACTTGCTGGATGCAGCAACAGCCAGATTTTTGTTCTCCGTGTCTAGCTGCAGGATCCGGTCTCTGAGTCTCTGAGCTGTCTGCTGGTCACGCTGACGCACCTTCTCGCATGAACCCAGCAGCTCTGACAGTTCAGAGACCCGCTGCTCCAGACCTGCAACTCTCATCTCTGCAGCCTGTGCACGCTCACATGCACGCTCCTCTGAGTCACAGGCCTAAAATACACAAGAAATACACAAGAGTTGAGATCGGAAAATATATATATAAATATATATATATATAACCTGAACACAGAACATTTGTTGGCTGAACCTGGGTTTAGTTAGCACAGTCCTGGTCTTCCGGGACTTACCTTCTTGGTCTCATTGTAGATCTGCTGCTGAAAGTGTTCTTTCAGTTCTGTCAGTTCTCGCTCCAGGTCTTTCACTCTGGGATCTGGTTTCTTTCGTTCTTCCTCAGCTGCCTGCAGCCTCCTCTTTAACAGGTCTCTCTCCTCCTTCATCTGACTCAGGTGAGCTTCAGACTCCGCTCCGCGATCCACCGCCTGTGATGTCATCAGCAGCGCTGCGGTGGCATCCTGCAGGCGGAGCTCAGCGTCCTGATGCAGATCCCGCTCCTGCTGCAGGATCCTTTGCAGCTCGCGCAGTTGCTGGACATGATCTCCCTGCTCCTGCTCCCTCTCATGCTGCTGTGTGATGATGCGAGCACGACTTTCGGTGAGCTGCTGTTGTAGGGCGCAGAGCTCAACCTCGTGCTGGGTCATCAAGGTGACTAGACGTTCCTGTAGCTCCTCCACCTCCTGCTTCAGCTGCCGTTTGTCGGCCTGGAAACTCGCCTCCATCCGAGACTTCTCCTGTGTCACGGTGGCCAGAGCACCGGTGACCGTGCTCAGTTGGTTTTTCAGCTGGGCAAGCCGACGCTCTGGTTCTGTGCCAGTTGAGGACATGGCCTGAGGTTCCACCCCCACTCCACTGCTCTGAGAACCAGTAGTGACCTCCAACCTTAAGGCCTGCAGGAAGAAAGACCAGCCTGTGGTTTATTTGGTTTGTGATTTATTTCTATGGTGTCATTTAAATGTTTTGCATTTAATTCTATAAATTTCTGGGTCCAGTCTTAAACTTACCATTGAGCTGGGCTTCACAGCTGCTTCTCCCGAGTCTTCCTCAGACTGATCCCCTTTGCAGGTCTCACTAGAGGTGTCTACAGATGCTGCTGTGTCCACACTGTCCTCGCTGTACTGGGAGCAGTGGTCGTCTGTCAGGTCTAGGGCACTGGTGGGAAGGGGCATATCCTGCGAGCTCATGTCCACCTCCTGGGTCACAGTCAGAACCTTCAGACTGGCCTCAAGAGCCTCCTTCTCCTTCAGAAGACTTTTGTAGGCCCGGACCATGTCCTTTAAACGGGTTTGGTACTGAATCAGCTGCTTTTTCTGGGACTCAATAGTGTCAACCAGCTCCTTCCTGCTGGGACCGCCTCCAAAACTCATCCCGAACTTCTCCATGACTCTGGTGGTCTGTGTTCTATAGTCGACTAGGATCAGGATTAGGGCTGTTTCATCTGGAACTGATCATGACAGCGGGGTACCCTTTACCCACTTGAAGCCAAATATTAAGTATTAATATTATTATCACTCCAGTTAATCGTTTATGTTTTGGTTTGTCCTGAACGCTATGGCAAGCACTTCAGCAAAAGGTTAAAACACATTTAACATTAACTGAACAAAACTAGTCTAACCAGCGTTTAAGCTGTTTGAACCGCCACGGAGAATTACCTGCTTTGTCCGCTGGCACACGGTCCGAGACAAAACATTCGGCTCAGTGAGCTCGAAACAAATTGGGAAATGCAGATTTTTAAAGTCGTTTCATCAGAATGTCAGAAAATATGAAAAACATGTTAAAGTTTTATTCACAGTTTATGTTGTCCGTGGACAATCGCCATGTTGGACTGAACCGGAACTGAGAGGGGGCGGGAATGAGCTGCGGCGTTCACACGCTCAGGATTTTCTACAACCCCTTGTACAACTCATTGAGAAATTTACCTAAATTATTATTTTAATAACCAGTTCTGATTCTGTTAGTGAATCATAATGCCCTCCCTCGGTTTCCATACTTGTGCACCCATAAACGTGAATACTTTTCCTCTCGACTGACTTGTATTTGTCTGATGATGTATTTACTACTAGTGCACTCAGCCAGACGGGGTGAAGCTAACATTCACACGAGCTAAAGTGTGCAGCGCTCCAAAAAACACCAGTTAATCAACGCTACCTTGCAAACACGATCACCGAGTCTACAAGCTCCCAGCAGGTGGAGAATGCGTCTCTGTTTTCTGTTAATAAAGTTTGTCGAAGCAGTGACGTCATTTATTCCGCGTTGGCCTGGACGTGGCACCGAGGCGGAGCTGCGCCCACTCCTGCTTCTCGCTGATCTTCCTCCGCTCTGTCCCTTGCGCTGTCCGAACAAATCGTCGGACATTCTGTACTTTCAGGTTTTTAATCCTCCCGCCAAGGAACCGGAACATTATAACCAGAATGGGTCTTACTATATCGTCACTGTTCTCTAAGTTTTTTGGGAAGAAGCAGATGCGGATCCTGATGGGTAAGCGCTGCGGCTAGGCTAACTAGCTGCACGTTAACCGGCTGGGAGCCGGTAGCGGGTAAAACCCATGATGTACTAGCTTAGTTATATAGACACTAGTGTAGCTCTTTTGTGTTACAGTTAAAATGTCTGTGTTGGTTGAACATCAACTTTGAGTTTAACAGAAAATGGTTAATCAACAGCTAGCACAGTTAGCCCTCAGATGCTAGCGCTCTGAGCTCTCAAACTCACCGAGCTGTTGAAACTGTCAGGACCAAAACGGCATTTTTACGAAATTATAGAATATTTGTTTTACTTTTAATTCGATGTTTGAACTGTGAGTCTGGAACTGTTGTCTAAAGTCAGTTTGTTACGTTTTCTTTTCTCTTTCAGTGGGTTTAGACGCAGCTGGAAAAACGACGATCCTGTACAAACTGAAGCTCGGAGAGATTGTCACCACCATCCCCACTATCGGTAAACTACCAGTCATCATAGTGGAACAGTCAGTAACACGATTATTGATAACTAAACGTTGGACCTGTATCTGTATTTAGAAATGACATGCTTGGTACAGTGTATTTAAAAACATTGTGAAACTGTTTTCTTTTTTATTAACGAATTAGATTCCCAGCTACATCAGTCTAACCAATGGTCCAATGTGGACATACGCTACTTATAAACTAGTGAGCATATACATGTATTTCTAACAGTCAAGGTATGTGAGTAACGAGGAAAACCACACACGTACCATATACATTTCATTCTGATTGATTCTGAACAGTTTTCTTAGTTTGTGGAAACAGAAACTGCTCTAAAATGTCTGGATTTGTTTCTCCCAACCGGACCCAAATATAGATCGTGTTCCATCAGAACATATACTGTACAGACATTTTTTTAGGTATTTGTCAATGCAGGAGAACAGGACTAGGCTAGATTCAGTGCTTAGAGCCTGGTTCTGGGTTACTTTGATAGAGGACCAGTAAATAATTTGTTGTTTGTGCTGCAGGTTTCAATGTGGAAACGGTCGAATACAAAAACATCTGCTTCACAGTCTGGGATGTCGGTGGTCAGGACAAGATCAGACCTCTGTGGAGACATTATTTCCAGAACACACAGGTACTGAACTAGGACACCCTAGCCAGAGCACTGAGCACATTAGCAATGAGAAGCCCCACACTAGCACAGGAAACATCAAGCAGACAGAAAATCTTGACCCAACACACAAGCACATTCACTGACTTGGTCCAGCTATAGAAACTTCAATCATATGTGGAACACATTTTATTGTATTTGTTTCGGTTCCATCATCTGGATCATGGTTCTGTTGGTCTTAGTGGCAAAGAGACATGAAAAACTTTCTTAATAAACTAGAAACGATTTCTGTTCATCTATGAATTTAATTGTCATAGAAACAACAGAGTCTTGAGTGTTGTCATAAATATAACCTACAGTATATGTGCATTTTACTTTTTTAATGAATTACTCTAATAATGGCTTTCTTATAATTTTTATAATTCTAATAAGAATTATTATTAGTTTTATTTTTTGTTGTTGTTGCTTTTGTTGTTATCCAAAACAATTTGCCAGCCGCTGATCCACATTTGTGTCATTGTGATCAATCAGTAACACATCATTCATGTAACTTTAGTTAGTGGGAGTAAGATGAAAGGAAAAAGGTTTGACAGCGGACCTATGAACTTATCATTTAGTTGACCTTTGACCCCAGAAGTTGAGTGTATGCAGACAATGGTAACCTTTGCTGTGCTTCTTGACCAGGGTCTGATCTTTGTGGTTGACAGTAATGATAGAGAGCGAGTAGCTGAATCAGCAGAGGAACTTTCCAAGATGGTGAGAGACATTTTTATTTCATGTATTTTCTACTGTTGTCACGGCCCGAAAGTGTTATAGATTTAATGGTTAAAAAGTCATTGCTTGGTGTTAACAATTTAATATTTAATGCATTTATTCAAACTGACCGCTGTCCTTGTTTTTATGTGAGGACATGTCGGTAAAACACACAAGCTTAAAAGATTTGGTGACCTGTTCCTGTTGTACCTGTTTGGGAACACAAAATGACATAGATCACCTGGAGCACAACAAGAATTTAAATTACCTTTCCTCACATCATAGTTGGTGTGTAATAGAAATCCAAGAAGACCATAGGGTTTTTCTTCATTTCAGGTCCAAGTACAAGAAACAAAAGCAGAAAATGTTTGATCTGAAACTGTTTGCGTCAAACTCTTATTAGTATTAGGGTTATTGCGTGTTCTCTTCTCTCTGATCTATGATGTCATTAATCAGAGGATTCTCTCTGCAGATCCAGGAAGACGAGCTAAAGGATGCTGTTCTTCTGGTGTTTGCTAACAAACAGGATCTTCCAAACGCAATGGGAGTCAGTGAACTCACCGACAAACTGGGTTTGCACAGCCTGCGCAGCAGAACTGTAAGGACAAGTCCTCATCACTGCAGTCTTATTAAATTCTGTTAATAACCAAACTAACTATGTTAGCAGGATAAACAAACCTGTTCAATGCTGTGCTCTTATTTTGAGTACAGATACGTTTAATCACCTAATAGTCACAACTGTCCACAGCCTTACTCTAATCTCAGATCATTAATTACTATGTTGGCTCAGCACGTTTTATTCTGAAAATACTTTTCTAAATTGAGCAGACTGAAAAAAATATGATCAATGTTCATTAAACCTTATATTTCTAAGTCACTGAGATGTTTAATTACAAAAGAGACAATGTACTAATTATCTGAAGTGTCCAGGTGTGTTTCACACAAAAACAAACATAAGAATGCAGAGTTATTTTTATTTGTGTCTCATCGTGTTGTTTTTCTCCTCAGTGGCACGTCCAGGCCACTTGTGCCACTCAGGGTACAGGTCTGTATGAAGGTCTGGACTGGCTGTCCAACGAGCTGGCGAAACGTTAGACCACAAGAAAAGTGTCAGGAAGCAGCAAATGATGTCACTGAGTGATGACATCGTGTACAAACTGAAGAGGAGGAAAACGAAGTGGCATTTTACAGAACTGTTCCCTTTTCTTTTTTTTTAAGTTATAAATGTGTCTGTAGAAGGAAGTGATGTCATGGACTCTGAGCTCACCTTGATTTCCCTTCCCTTCTTCTGTTCTTGCAGGTGTTAGGTCTGTTTTGTTTTTCTTTTAATCAGCATGTTTTAACTCTGAATCACATGAAAGGAAGTGGAATGGGAGGGCAGGGCTTACAATTGATGACAGTTACCTGTGGGTGGGGTTCAGGACAGGTGACAGGTACCTGTGACAACTCATTCCAGAGCCTGAGGCCTCGTTATTTCCTCATTAATGTGAAGAAGAAATGGAGACAATGATGCAATAAAGGTTTTTCTGTTTGACACTTATGCTTTTTGATTAGTTAATTATTCACAATTTTGCTTTTGCTGAGGGTGTTCAGAATAAGAATGACTTAATATTGTCATGATAAGAAAAATAACTTTTTTTAAATTTCATTCCGATTCAAATTGAACTACTAAACTATTTAAAAAATTAAGCGTATGTTTGGCAGTTATTTGTGAGACCACAGGACGTGGATTTAGTGGAACATTAAATAAATAAATTCCCCACTTGCCCCTTCCTTGGAGCGGTCTTAATTCTACAAGCTTAGGATCTGCTGGAGCCACTCTCCTGGAGTTACAGCCCCCAGTGTTCCTATTATCACGGGTACCACTTGTGCCCTCACCCTCCATATCTTCTCCATCTCTTCTTTTAGCCCTTGGTACTTGGTACCTTCCTGTGCTCCTTCTTCCTGATGTTGCTATTACCTGGGATTGCTACATCTATCACTACAGGCCTTCTTTCTTGTTTGTCCGCCACTATGTTGGGTCCTGCTGTTATGTGGACTGTTTCAGTGGCATCTTTGCACAGCCTGCACCTTGGGGCCTGTGTGGTATGGTAGATCCCAGCCTCTATTATTCCACTACTCAAAGCCTGCTGCTAGGTGCCTCTGATCTGTCTTTCAATCCAGCTTTGTCCAGTCTCTGGTAGGATGTGTCGTCTTCTATCTGCCGGTGGTACATGTCGTGCAAGGGTTTGTCCTTCCATGAGGGTTCCTCCTCTGGTTTCTGCTGCCTGGGGTATTCACTAAGCACGTCATCTGTTGGGGCCATCTTCCTGATGTATTCATGAAGCTTAGTTGTTTCATCCTGGATGGTGGCTTTGACGCTCACTAATCCTCGGCCTCCTTCCTTCCGCTTAGCGTACAGTCTCAGGGTGCTGGATTTGAGGTGAAACCGTCAATGCATTGTAAGGAGTTTTCATCTCCACTTGTGGCCGACAGGGTACCTGATGATGGGAGGGCAAAGGTGTTGATAGCCCAGACTTCCCATTCAGCTGACTCTTCAGGACATGCCTTACCCTTTGGAGTCACTTAGCAGATTACAAGGTATTTGTAGCTACCCTCCACATCTGCTATCTTGCCTTCTGGTAGTTCTATCCCCTCAGTTCTAACTACCTTTCCTCTATTTGCTACCATCCGACCACACTTATCCAGTCCAAATGGCATTCAGATGTCTTGGCTGTATATCCTGGTGGTATGTATCAGCTCTCGGGATACAGCTTGATCCATGTCATCCATGTAGAGGAGGTGGCTGATGGTTGTGCTATTCTGTAGCTGATATCCATAACTAGTCATGGTGATGATCTGGCGGAGAGGGTTTAGGCCAATGCAGAACAGCGGCAGCATCTCCTTGGTATATGCAGCATTTCATATTGACTTGGGCAGTTGGCCTCTAGGGTTGTTTTCCACTTCCCAATTGAGTTCTGGAAGGAGGTTCTTAAGAGTCTATTGTATTGTGTTTATAAACTGATACGGGAAAAAAATACCTTCACAGTTGTAACTATTACAATAACCTGTTCACATGAAAGACTGTGGGTCTAACTGGGTCGTGATCCGTGCTACTGAATGGTTTGTTTTTTTAATCTTGAATTAGTAGAATTAGTAAACAAAGTAGGTTCTATTTGACAGGTGAGGTTTAGGGTAACGGAGGACCTAGACGGTTTTTATTTTTTTAAAAATTAATTTTAGTTCAAAGTGTTAAAATATGTTATGGACTTTGTAGTAAATACCAAACCTTTATTGACTTAAATAAACAGAACACATTTAACAGAAAGTTATGATGAACCGTTGACTGCATCTGTCTGTCACACGTTGATTGGTTCATGTTGGTTGTTATGACGTTTCACAACAAACACTTTCTGCCCAGAAACTGTCACTGTGTAGGCAAAATCCTCCAGAATCACTGAGAACAGAAACAGAGGCACAGGTGATTCCCATGTTATTCTGAGCATGTCTACGTTTTACTTGCACACGATGCAGTACCTGACATTCGTTTGAACCAGGGATCGGCTGATCCAGGTAACCTGAAGCGACATGCCGTTCGAACCATCTGCATCATTACGCCTGCTGTGTGTTCATCATTCTCCAGCTCACCTGCAGACTGGACAGGTCCAGAGTTCAAAGGTAAGTCCTAATGTAAAGGTCTTCAATTATATCATTTCCATTTAAAATTCCCACCTACGAAAACATAGATCAAGACTTAGATAATTGTTGATAATTGACCAATAAAATATGCGTCAGTCATATTATGTCAGTGTAGACATATTTCCATGCTTCTGTCTGCATGAACACTACACCAGGCACCAGCAGAAGATGTCAGGAGGAGCCAGGAACAAATTCGGGCTTCTTGCCATGAAATGAAATATTGGAATTGCTTACCGTAGTGAAAAAAATATTCAGTTAGTGTGAACTGTGTTTCAAAAATGAATAATAATGACTTACAGCCAGAACGCCGTCCTCGCTAATAACCAGGTAACCGAGCTGATCTGGGATCCGCTCCAGACCCGCCGTTAGAGCCGCAGTCGTCTAAAAAGCACAGGATAGGTGAAGCTAACAGCTAATGACAAGAAGCAAAATAATCTGAAGCTAACAGCTAATCACATGTAGCAGAAGAGTTTTAAGATAACAACCAACCACAAGTAACAGAAACGCATGAAGCTAAAAAAGCTAACAGAATTTAAAAAACAAAAATAAAATAATTAGCTCACCATTCTCTGCTTGCCTTGTTTTTACTGTAACTCAGTTGCATTTCCGGTTTTCTTGCGACTTTCACGTGACTGTTAAGGCGTTTGAGTTCTGCCGGATATTACGCAATTATATAAGTGGCTCGCGTGTTTCAACGTTTATTTGGTTTATAATCCGTTAAAATAATCATTTGCTGTTTTCCACTCAAGAGAGAATTATTGTTACAAAATGCATTGTCTTATACACGATGTTTAATGAAATGTAATTCAAACTTTTAAGACTTACACAGCTAAGAACTATAGTCTGGATTACGTGTGCTGGAATTAGTATTGATGTTTCTACCTAATCCCAATATAATTGTCATTTGTCATCGATATAATTGTGATTTAATTATTATTATTATTGTTTCCGTTTGAAGGGTTTCCCTCCGAACAGCAGGGCGCGCGCTCTAAGCCCTTAGCCGGAAGTGTAGTTCAGCTGACTGTCATATGATCCTTCGGTAAGACGTCGATTTTTTTCCTCCGTTTCTGCGTTTAAACGTTAACTTCCTCGTGCAAAACTTCGCCTCAAGGATGGCTGGCCGCGGCAAATTGATCGCTGTTATCGGTGACGAGGACACATGCACCGGCTTCCTGCTCGGTGGCATCGGTGAGCTGAATAAGAACCGCAAACCCAATTTCTTGGTGGTGGAGAAGGACACGAGCGTGACGGAGATCGAGGAGACCTTCAAGTAAGAACCGTTCGTTGAGCAGCTTGTACAGTTTTCTTCTGCAAGTAAAAATTTATTTGAATTGATCAGTCATCCAGGGTTAAATGTCAACGCGACCCGAATTATAGGGAATCAACAACAGTAACAAACAAATGCATCTGGGTGAATTTGTCACTAATTAATTAATTCACTGCAAATGGCAAAGTTAAGTCATTAAAAAAGGGAGCAGAGTTTGGTTCTTTGTGAGAGGTCAGCGATCCAACGTTAGCTCCTCTGTACTGTAAAAAAACATATATACCCTTGAATGTTTACACACAGCTCCCCTACAAAATGACCTTGATTTAATTAAGCTTCACACCAAACTTCAGTAATAACACACTTAAATTTCAATTCTCGTGTTCATTGTTATCTGCTGACAACAAGTTTATAACTAAAAACATCCTGAAGCTGCTAAAGCTTGTGTCGTGTAAACTACAGATTGGCAAGTTTCAAAGTTCTGTAAGTCATGCCTGGAGTTTAATTCACATATTCTAAGACTTTAAAGACATTTTGATGTTTCATTAATCCCTTAAGACATTAGCATTCGTGATCAGTGTAGGATCCCCTCTGAGCGTGACTGGAGTCTGGTGTGATGTCATCTTCTCTGGGCAGGAGCTTCTTGGCCCGTAACGACATCGGCATCATCCTGATAAACCAGTTCATTGCAGAGATGATCCGCCATGCCATCGACGCCCACATGCAGTCGATCCCAGCCGTGCTCGAGATCCCATCCAAAGAGCATCCATATGACGCGTCCAAGGACTCGATCCTGCGCCGAGCCAAGGGCATGTTCTCTGCTGAAGACTTTCGATAGACGCCCCACATGCACACAGTCTGACAGGCTATTTGTTCAGTGATTAGTTGAAATGTCCCGAGTCTTGTTTTGTTTTCTCTGTGCAGTGATGAACGTGTTCCAGTGGCAAAACTGAATCCGTGAATGTGTTTTATTTTTTCTGCTTTAACTTATAAATGAATAAATAAATGTTTTTGATTGTGATGCTCTGCCTCAAACGTTTTTATGTAGAATCTTCAATTCAAACTCTTCCTCAGACTTTAATGCTCACTGTCCCCTTTTCTGACTCTCCCCTCCCCTCTTCTACCTCCTTTTATCCCAACCTTCACTTCCCCTTAAGGGGTCCGGGCCCCTCAGCATTAACAAAATGATGCTTTTTGTGTAAGTAAGTAAGTAAAACGCGTTTACTTCAGGTTTTTCTTACTACATGTCTGTCCTGAGTCTCTGGCCTTCTGTCTAGTGTTCGTGGAGTTCCACAGGACCAATTTTTTCTTTAAGGACACAAAATCAGATTCAAAACCACGAGTGTTCACAGGAAATAACCAGAACTCTCACACACCCTGTCTCGCCGCCTCTTCAGGTGTTTGTGATGTGAACGAAGAGGTGAGGGTGAGCGGTGCTGATAACGTCCCACAGTAAATATTGACCCAATACTGAGGCAGCTCATCAGTCACAGAATGTGACCTTCAGAGTCTGTGACCCTGTAAACATCCTGTATAAAAGCAGCTGTGAGTGAATAGTAGCAGTTCTGCCTCGGACACCATGAAGCCAGGACAGCTGTCCACTCTGAGGATGGTGTTTGCGGTGGTGGTGGTGATGATGATGGTGATGAGGGTGTTTTCGGTTCCTCATCCATCACCTGTTCACCTGAGGTGAGACCAGAGTCCAGTTGAGATGGTAAATTCATAAAGTGATCGGGATTTCTAATACTGATTTCTGTCTGTAGCCATGGCAACCAGGTCCATTTTAACCAGACGATTAAGGAGGAAAGGTGAATCTGACGCTTAAAGAATGATGCATCCTGACAAATGTAGAAAATATGATTTAAAATGCAACATTACTTCTCATAATACAGCTTCTAATAATAATTGAAGAATCTCTTGTTTCTTCTGCAGTTTGGACTTGTTGAACGTCTGGTGAGACAAAAATATCTTTTTTTAGAGAATCTTTTAAGCAAAAGTCAGTTTTACACTATCATAGGGTATAGTTTTTAACAAATATCTACTGTTGTTGTTAATAGAAACTGCCTTCATTTTTTTCCTTAGGAACAGCTCCACTAACGAAACCGGACACAGAGTTTTGTTAGCCAGGTGAGTAAATTATGGTTTTCAGTAACGTTCAAGTATAAAGCGAAGTGTGACCCCTGGTCCTCATGTTCTGGAATAACCCTAGTCCAGGGTCTGTTGGACCATGACCTGCAGAATCAGGGTCTCACCTGTCGTCTCTGCGTTCACCTTTAGGTTAGGATGCATGCTCCCCACGTGTGCCGCGGCCAACCTCATCTCTTCCATGCAGGGTGGGGATGAAAAGGCTGGTAGTGCTGCCACGGATCCGTTTGGCAACGGAAAAAAGTGAATTCACCTTTTCGCTGCATCTGTTTATGATTATAGCTTCTGCTCCCTTGATGCTGACGTAAATAATTACAGCATATTAAAATCCCAACTGTGTCCATCAGTTCTGTCTGCTACTATAAATTATATGATTGAAGTGGTGAATACCAAAACTGTATATGGCCTAAATATCTGGCTATTATGAAGTCGGAGCAGCAGTTTGGGTCCAGACAAAGTCCAGTTCCAACCACTGCCAAGTTCTGGCAGATCAAACACAGTACATTAATGGTGAACCTCGGCTGCTGTTAAGATGGAAATGAAGGTGAAACATGAAAAAAACAGTCTCCATAGTTATAAAATCTGAGGTTGTAATCCTTGTTATTTATTTAGATAAAGTGGCTTTAAACTTAAACTTTGGTTCTAAACTCCAAAATGTAATTTTAAATATTTTCTACAATTTTGGCCAAGAGAGAAAGAATAATAGGTGTTTTTTAAAACAAGAAATAAAGGGTAATGAAGGCGGTCAACGGTGTATAATGACTATCGTAGAAATAAAGTTCAGATATTATACTTAAGAAATTATGTTTGTTAAAGTGCAATAAAAATCCAACAGGAACAGTTATTCAAAAGGCTTACAGTAATTTTTAGGTTTTCGTGATCATGACCACAGCATTTCTGAGTGTGAACAGGGCGTCAACACACTGAGAGGCAGTTTCATCTGCGTCGCTGTCTTTGCTGTCAGATATGCGCAGTTACTGAAGCGCGAGAATATAGAAACATTTGTTGTTGTTCAGGTAGTTTTCCTACAAGTCTACTGTGCAGAAAACACGTATTTAAAACGAAAGGTCCATTTTATATTACCATTACAAATTTAAACTTGTTTAGTTTTTTTAAACAAGTTAAAGAAGCTTGAGTATTTATAATGACTTGAGAGGGTAGTAAATTGGAGCAAGGCCAGTGGGCTAAACCCGCTTCACGTGTAAACGTCACGGTAAAACATTTTGAGGACGTGGCAGGACGACGACTCATTCCGGGCGCTGTCATTGGTCCGCCCGCGGCTCCCTGCCAATCAGGTGCAAGTATAACCATCAACGGTCCAATCAAGTTCTCAGAGAGAGAGCGTGTGAGACTGAGAAAGAAAGAGATGGGGAGAGGATAGCAGAGATGACAGTGCGAACTGACAGGTGAGAAGCTCACGTGATTCATTTACGTAAAGATTTTATCAGTCCTGCTGATGATATTTTTACTTTACATGAGTTGAACTGGTTTTCTCTAAGGATGGCGCTGGTGTAAATGGTTTAGTTTGGTTTCACTGCTGACTTATGTAAAGTGTAAGTAGCTGCTGTACTTTTATGACTGTACTCAGGTCAATGCGTGCGCTCCTCACCTGTAGCTACTGATGACTGTGTGTCAGGATGGTGTCTGTGCTGCTGCTCCGCCCTCTGCGTCATCTTACACGCACACACGCAACAGTGACCCAAACTATGACCATGAAGCTTTACTGTGTCCAGGCAAAGCCAAAACCTTGGAGCCATTAAATACAAAAACAAAAACATCAAGTGAACAGAGAGCCATGCACACTGGACCAGCTTAAATGAAGTAGACACACAGTCACACAAGTAAATATTATGTCAAAGTTCCATTTTATAGTCCGTTCTTCAGCATTTACCATGAGTATTGCTACGGGATAAAAACTGAATAAAAACCTCCTAAATGCGAGTTGTAAAGTGCTCTGATGAATGAAGCTGAACTAAATGAGAAAGTCAAGATACAGTTGTTGACTGGTAGAAAAATCAGGTCAATCAGTGATTCTGAAACAGCTCCATCCTCCATCACTCACCAAGCTTCACTAACAGCTGGATCAGCTGGACCGAGTACAAGAATGTCACCTACGGCAGCGTCCTTTGTAAGTGCAATTCACTGTATTCATGATGCACCAAGTCACAGAAGTTGTTTCAATGAACTTTACAAAGTAAAAAATGCCACAGAGCAGCACCAGGGCACAAAGAAGAGGAAAAAACACCTTTAACACAGAAAAACTCAAGCAGAACCAGACCCAGGCTGGGCGGCCATCTGCCTCGACTGGTTAGGGGGAGAAACAGAACACAACCCTCAAAGTATGCAGGGAGATGAGGGAAAACATGGGCTCACTCAGTCCCCATCAGTCTGCGTAGCAGCATTGGAGGGGGTCACTCGACTCCCATGATCTGCCCCCTGTCTTACTGGCTCTGCCACAGTCAGCTCCCTTGTAGAGCTGAGTACATCCTACAGCTGTTATGAATATTATGAAACCACTGTCACCAAAGGAGGCAGAGGATGAAATACATGGAAGAGTCTTCAGCAGGTCACAGAGGAAGAAGCAGTTCAAGCGAGCAGATCTAGGAAAACAAAATAACCTTTAGATCAGGTGTTGGGGGGACCTTTACAAGAGCTGAGCATTAAAAAGGCTCTAAAACTGTAAAAGCTGTAGAGCCACCTGGATACTCATTCTATTCATTTCCACCACTGTCTGATTGGTAAATAAATGAAAAACCTTGGCTTAGTAAATAGTGTTTGACTGCCCTCAGTCGACCTTCAGACAGACACAGGCTACAAGTACAATCGAATGATGCAGAGGGACAAGAGCTGCTGATACAAGCAGAGATTTGATGGCACACAAAGATGAATTCTCAGCTTTTTTCATCTAGAAAATTATGAGTACATGAAAGACGTCATGGTGCAGGTGAGTGTCATTGAAATGATACAATAGAATATACTTGATGTATTTACATTGGACAATGAAAGACATCAACAAGAGCAAAGACAGTCTGATTGAGTTAAAGGAGTACATTGGTAAGTACTACATTACGTATGTGTACTTCAACTTTTACTTGGCTGCAGGTGAAACTAAAAAAACCTCCTGCACCTGTGATTGTTTCAAAGCTTGAAGGTTCTTTAAAACTTCAGGTGTATTAAGGGCCAGTGATGACTGTCTCCCTTCTCCAGAGTGTCAACAGTTTTCTGAGTTCAAAGACAAAAACAACGATGAGAAAATGGACAAAGAAGAAACTCTGGACTGGATCCTTCCACCTGATTACAACCACGCTGAGGCTGAAGCCAAACACCTTCTCTACGAGTGTGATTCCAAAAAGGTGAGTAAACACCTGGTCCCACCTGCGGCTGGACCCCTGCTTGTTACCTGGTTAATGCCTGGTCTCTGTGCAGGACGGGAAGCTGACCAAGGAGGAAATCCTGGACAATTATAAGGTGTTTGTTGGGGGTCAGATTACAGACTTTGGAGAGGTGTTATTGCAACACGATGAGTTTTAAAAAAGCAGCTGAATTTCAGACAAAAAAACTGTGCATATATGTTTATAGTGTATTGATCATTTGGATCTTTCTCTTGGTCTTGTTTATATATTTTATCTTTTGTCCTGCCACAGTTTGTTATTCATGTACTGAAGCTGAGTAACTGATCTGTACTGTAACACAACATTTGATGATATTGTTCAAATTGTTTACCATGTTTTTAATTTTGCTTATTATGTGTAGTTTTACTGTATATTTATCATATTTATCAAAACCAGTAAAGCCCAAACCCAAAGTATTACACAGGTGTAGGTTCTCGAAAACAGTTTTTTTCTTCAAATGCTGAGCAGTCAAAGTCCTTTTGTTCCAAATATTAAAAAGCTTTAGATGAATTCCGTTCTTTCCTTATCAACATTTCTGTGATGTTAGCTGAAGAGAAACAAAAACACAGGAACCGAAACAGTCGAGATTTCATTCTAACTTGAGCCCATTTGGCAAAATTGCACAACTACAAACATCAATTAAATCAATTAAAAACTAAGTCTTTAGAAAGTTTTATATTCCTGATTGGAAATTTTAAATCGGATAAAACTGAGCATCAGTATGATGGTCTCCAATACACAACGTATTTATTCTAGTATAAAGGCATTACAGTACATAATCATTACTTTGCAACAAAACTACAGGTTTGATTTGTCTCATCTCACCAGCCTCACTAAAGAATATTCAACTGAAAGTTTTTTTTATTTTACGTCTCGATGAAAATATATCTGTGTGACTTGATGGATTTTGAAGAAGTTCTTTTGTTCGTGTAATTACTGTCAGATACAGAGAGTTACGCAATTTGTCTATCGGGAGTGCCCCTCCATCCCCACATGACTGAGCGGAACTAATGTTTGTCTTTGTGTTTCCTGCCGGGGAAGGATCGTGGTTGCACGCGGGAAGCCTGCGAGATGGCGGTCGACAGTGAGACCGTTTAGGACTGCTTCGAATCCTTTGAGTTGGGGAATTTCCTGCCTTTTCTCATTCGTGCTTCAGATACGAGGAATGGAGGGGGGCAAACCGAGCCTGGCTCTGGTCTATCAGGCGGTCCAGGCCCTGTATCATGATCCGGACCCGGCCGGGAAGGAGCGAGCGTCGGTGTGGCTTGGCGAGCTCCAGAGATCGGTAAGAAAATGGGAGAGGCCGGGGGAGCAGAACGGGAAACCGGCGGGTCTAAAAGACCTGCGGTGGCGGTAATGTCGCCTGTCCGGGTCAGGTTCGAACAAATTACCCGTTTAAAAGAGACCAGATGACGTGAAGTGCGCAGTCTCAGAGGACCAAGGGGTTCGTGTTAGCATCACAGCTAAGCTATTCCAATGAATGGACCAAAACACAGTGTTAGCAGCATGTTAGCTTCGTTAGCTTCCTGCGCTCACTAAAAGTTAAACAGAAAACTACCGGGCGCCTCTACAGATACTTTTCTTTTTAAAGATTGAATGTGTTTCTATGTGGCCGATGTGCCGTCGGTTAGTGTCAGATGATTCACCAGGTCCGCTCTGCTGGCCCTACTAGCTCCATTAGCATGCTAGCATGGCCAAGTTTGGTGTCTGACTTCATGCAACTATTTAACCTTTGTGAAACTGCTTCGTGTGCGTTTGTGGTTCGTTTGGATGACGGGTCTCTGGTGGATCAGTCAGCCAATGATCGAAGTCAGCTCCTTTGAGGAAGTACACCCGGTTCAGTTTAATGCTACCTTTGGTAGTTAATGAATACCAACTAATCATCAGACTGATTTCAGTATCACTGCCACAGGGCGTGGCACAGAGTGAGACCTGGACTTGGCTTTAAATTCGGTCCTTAGTTTTAGCTTAGGTAGCTGAATTCGTTTTGTGACTTTTTAGCTTATTGCTCAGCGGATTTTCAGGTTCGTCTGACAGATCACGTGCCACTTTGACGCGATCCCTCTCGTCCAGTATCGTCATCTGTTCCGCTACTGCAAGCCCTTAGCTTTTAGAGCTTTGGACCTGTGCTGACACGTGTGGAGGTTTAGTGCTTACACTGACACAGTTCAGTACAAGAAACAGTTTTGGTTGCAGAATCACCATAATACATAGAATATTTCTCATCTTGCATCACAAACGACATTTTCAGGCATAAATCAAACTGACTGTTCATACAGCCAGAATTCTTTGGAGTTGTGATCCAGAAAAGACCTGACTGAATTTTGTATGTTGCATCATGTAAAATTAAGATCACTGTGGGTGAGGGAGAAGATCTGTGCTTCAGACAGGTGTTGTGACATCATGTCCTGCTGTGTGTTACAGATGTACGCATGGGAGATCTCTGACCAGCTGCTGCAGCTCAAACAGGATGTGGAGTCCTGTTACTTTGCGGCTCAGACTATGAAAGTGAAGATCCAGACCTCGTTCTATGAGCTCCCACCTGAGACACACAACGCTCTGAGAGACTCGCTGCTGACCCACATACAGAACCTCAAAGACTTGTCCCCAATCATTGTCACTCAGGTAACAGTGACCTCCAGTCAATTTGCTAACAAACCCTGGACTAGCTGGGACCTGCTTCTTTGGTATTTTTTTTCTGTAATGCAGTAACAGAGTTTATAAAGTTTCTGATGCAGATTATAATAAAAAAAAAATTCAGCACAATCCCATTAGCCTTACAACAGGAGGGACATAATGTCAGGGTTTGCCAAACTATATATAATTTATTTATTATCTTATATGTAATATAAAATCTTTCTCCACTTTTATTGTCTTTAATTTCTGTCTTATTTCTCAGCTTGCGCTGGCGATTGCGGACCTTGCACTGCAGATGGCCTCCTGGAAAGGATGTGTTCATACGCTCATAGAAAAGTAGGAATTCACAGTCTACACTCTCATACTCTAAATATGAAAACTAAGTGTATCCTGGCTGAGTTCATACTTACCTGTTTCTGTCTTTACCCCCTCTCAGGTACAACAATGACATCAGCTCAATGCCATTTCTCATTGAGATTCTCACAGTTCTGCCAGAGGAGGTTCACAGTCGGTCTCTGAGGATCGGAGCCAATCGGAGGACAGAAATCATTGAAGACCTGGCTTTTTACTCCAGCACTGTGGTGACTTTGTTGGTCAGTGCTATTATATATATGTCATACGTTTGTTATTTGTCTGTTGGCATCAGTTTGTCTAAACACTACCCTTTCATCGTCACCCAACTGCTTAATGTTTCAGTCTTTATGTCATCCTCGGTCTGGATTTTGGATTGCACCATTTGGATTTATTTTCATAACCACACCAGCATGTGGCACTGGAAATCATTCTAACTGTGTTTGTTTCAGACAACATGTGTGGAAAAGACAGGCAATGATGAAAAGATGCTCATCAAGGTGTTTCGGTGTCTGGGCAGCTGGTTCAACCTGGGAGTACTCGACAGTAACTTCATGGCCAGTAACCAGCTGCTTATGGTCCTCTTCCAAGTCTTGGTGAGAGTCTGGTTCTGTGTAAAGTCAGGACAGAAGAACTGAGTACTTGCATAACATAATGAAAATGCAGATCTATAGAGTTCCAGCTGCTGATATTCTTGTTGTTCTGGGTGCACAGCAAAGGGATGAAACCCCCACCAACCTCCACGAGGCGGCATCAGACTGTGTGTGCTCAGCTCTCTATGCCATAGAAAACGTAGACACCAACATGGGGCTAGCACTGCAGCTCTTCCAGGGTGTCCTGACGCTAGAGACGGCTTATCATATGGCTGTAGCTCGAGAAGACCTTGATAAGTAAGGACTCATGGGAAACTGGTTCTGATTGTTGACTGTGGTGTTGTGTTGTTCAGGGTAAACTTTTTTTTCTTTTTTTACTTGTGTCTTCAGAGTGCTGAATTACTGCAGGATCTTCACTGAACTCTGTGAGACTTTCTTAGAGACGACAGTGAGGAGTCCAGGACAGGGGATGGGAGACCTAAGGACTCTAGAGCTGCTGCTTATCTGTGCAGGACACCCACAGTATGAGGTAGCAAAATACCTACAGTCCTCTCTGCCTGCATTAATGCACCTGCACTTTTAAAAGTCTTTCAATTTTAAACACGTGTAGCTGAATAACTGGAATCAGTATTATCTGTATGTATGCATTTAATTTATACTGTGGATAATTTTTATGTGACTCTGTTGGTCCTTGCTAGTCCTTAAATAATAATAAATAATAATAATAATAATAGTAATAATTTAAACAAGCCAGAAGCTCCCAGACTCACAGCTGATTGTCATCTAATTTGTCTTTTAGAACAAATAATTATTTCTAGAGATTCACACACATTCACTCCATAATATCCACAATAAGTAGTGTTCTTTTTAGAATTTCATCATGTTTATGCAGAGGTAGAGAAAAGCTCCATAAACCAACAGGCTCCACTGGCACAAGTCTGTGCTCTGATTATAATCCCAGTGTCTGCTTTGGTCCAATCTAGGTTGTTGAGATTTCTTTTAACTTCTGGTACCGCCTTGGAGAACATCTTTACAAAATCAACGACGCAGCCCTTCACAACATCTTCAGACCGTACATACAGAGATTGCTGCACTGTTTGGCTAGACACTGTCAGCTTGATCCAGATCACGTAAGAAGCCTGATTCAGTCTACGTGGCTCCGAATATTCAAACCGTAAACCTGGTATGTTCATGATGCTCATTACTTTTGTGGTCCAACAGGAGGGAATCCCAGAAGACACGGATGACTTTGGCGAGTTCAGGATGAGAGTCTCAGACCTTGTTAAAGATGTCATCTTTCTCGTTGGGTCCATGGAGTGCTTCTCTCAGGTAACTTTAGTTTGTCATCTATCGACTATCATAAAGTTTAGATGTTGTTTGTGTGTGAAAAGTTTTTCCGTTTTTTTTTAAGTTGTATTCCACGTTGAAAGAGGGAAACCCTCCCTGGGAAGTAACGGAGGCTGTTCTCTTTATCATGGCTGCAATTGCAAAAAGTGTTGACCCGTGAGTATCTAAAGAGCATCTTTATATCCTTAGGAAACAGTACTTCCTAACATTAGGTGTAACAGAGATCTGAAATAAAAATCCAGCAAACTCTATTCAACTTGCAGAGAGAACAACCCAACTCTGTCAGAGGTTCTGCAGCAGGTGGTGTTGCTTCCTGAAAGCGTGCACATGGCTGTCCGGTACACAAGCATCGAGCTGGTTGGAGAGATGAGCGAGGTCGTGGACAGAAACCCTAGATTTCTTGGTATGACGTCGTCTTACCTTAGTACAGATAAATTGTTTCCTCAGTATGTAACAGTTAGGTAGACTGATAAACTTACATTTGTAAACATTGTCACTAGGAGAAAAGTCTTCATTGTCTGGTCTTCTTTTTGTTACCCTGTTGTCAGACCCAGTTCTGAACTACCTGATGAAGGGTCTCAGAGAAAAGCCTTTGGCATCTGCGGCAGCCAAGGCAATCCACAACATCTGCTCTGTCTGCAGAGACCATATGGCTCAACACTTCCACGGGTTGCTGGAAATTGCTCGCTCCCTTGACTCCTTTGCTCTGAGCACTGAAGCAGCTGTTGGGCTGCTCAAAGGTATGCTGGTACACTTATGAAATGCACCTTGAGTTATAGGACCAGGTCAGTCAGCTGCTGTCCCCTGTTATTGTTGGAAAAGCAAAAGGAAGGCATAGACCAGAGGGTATGACATCATAAAGGAGGGTGCAGAGATGTTCACCATTGCATTGGTGCTCACATGTGTTGCGGTGATGTCACAGTGTGGTTTTTACTTGTACAGGAACAGCTTTGGTTCTGGCTCGTCTTCCGCTGGGGAAAATTGCTGAGTGTCTCAGTGACCTGTGTGCTGTTCAGGTTGTAGCTCTGAAAAAGGTAGATGAAAGTTTGTGTATTTCTGGAAACACCTGAGTTCAAATGTTCAGTATGTAATACGTTTTTGTGTTTCAGCTCTTGACTGAAGAGTCTACCAATGGGAAATCAGCTGATCCCACCGTGTGGCTTGACAGACTGGCTGTTATCTTCAGGTATGTACCTGCTCATTTACGTGAAGTCAAACATTATTGAAATGAAGCAAAAGGACAACACTCATTCAGGTCATTTGCTTCTGCTTCAGACACACAAACCCCATTGTAGAGAATGGGCAGACTCACCCATGTCAGAAAGTCATCCAGGAGGTAACCTCCTCATATGTGGTTTATCTGCAAATCCCTTTCCATTAGTGCACATTCAATTTATAACCTGACATCATGTAACTCCCATGTAGATTTGGCCGGTTCTATCAGAGACCCTGAACACTCATCAGGCTGATAACAGGATTGTGGAGCGATGCTGTCGCTGTCTCAGGTTCGCTGTCCGGTGTGTTGGGAAAGGCTCCGCCTCCCTGCTGCAGCCCCTTGTCACTCAGGTGAGAATCTGGTAACATGACACAGTTTCAGTTCTGTGAAAGTTGCTCAGTGGCCAAGTGTCTGGAAATATAATGCTAATATTTTTTAGTCAAATCCAAAAATAAAAATATTTTTAGATGTATTCATTCTGTAACTCTATTTCGAGTGACTGCATCATACGGTTAACACAGAGGCGTTAATAGAATGTCTGACCACTATGCAAAAAGTGCTTTCATACAGACACACCTGGACAGACATGTGTTCTGCTGCTGTTCTGTGGTCCTTGTGTGGCGCTGGTTGTCTGTCATTAGATCACATTTGTGTAACAGCAGTTCAAACAAATCTTCCTCACTGTTTTGTCTTTGCTCAGATGGTCAGCGTGTACCAGGTATATCCACACTCGTGCTTCTTGTACCTGGGCAGCATCCTAGTGGATGAGTACGGCATGGAGGAGGGCTGCAGGCAGGGACTGCTGGACATGCTGCAGGTATTTGCCTATAAACTCAGTACACTCACTTGTTTACCAGCCTGACTTGCAAAGGTAAAGATAATGACTTCCTTTTCCTGTAGGCTCTGTGCATGCCAACCTTTCAGCTTTTGGAGCAGCCGAATGGTTTGAGGAACCACCCAGACACTGTGGATGACCTCTTCAGACTGGCCACCAGGTTAGGGCCAGTTTGACTGAGCAGTAAGCCTGATTTGTGAAATCTGTCTTTATCTGATTATTACTTCCCTACCTTCTCAGGTTTGTCCAGAGAAGTCCCGTAACTTTACTGAGCAGCAGCATCATTGTTCACATCATCCAGTGTGCCATCGCTGCAACGTCCCTCGACCACCGAGATGCCAACTGCAGCGTCATGAAGTTTGTCCGAGACCTGGTCCACACAGGGGTGGCCAACGATGTGAGTCCAAAACTGTAAAACCATGTCGGTCTATATGGGTTCAACTGTCTCTTGCTGTTGTGACGTGCTTAAAATGCGCCCCTGCAGCACGAGGAAGACTTTGAAGTGAGGAAGCAGCTGATTGGTCAGGCCATGGGGCAGCACGGGCAGCAGCTCATCACTCAGCTCATGCATTCGTGTTGTTTCTGTCTGCCACCGTACACACTGCCCGATGTTGCCGAGGTGCTGTGGGAGGTCATGGTGTTTGACAGACCTGTAAGTAAACGCACCATCTGTGGCCTGAACCTTCACCTGTCTGGTCTTTGGTTTTAACGGATGATCGGTTTGCTGCAGACGTTCTGTCGCTGGTTGGAAAATGCTCTGAAAGGTTTACCTAAGGAGACGTCAGGAGGAGCTGTGACAGTCACTCACAAACAACTCACCGACTTCCATAAACAGGTCACCAGGTAAGTCAGAACAAGGTTTAGACTTTGTTGGACATTTTACGTACAGGTGTGGTCTTGACACCAACACTTGAGAAAGTTATTGAGTGTAACAATTGGTTTGGTCTGACGGGAACCTGGGAACTTCTGCCAGACGTGTGGCAGACGTACATCGCATATAGAAATCAGTCATGTGACGGTGGGAACTCTGGCTGTTGTTCAGATGCTGTCCCTCACAGGCAGAGATACCCAAGTGTAGCATGATGTTTGGTGACATAAGCCGGTTTCTGTTGAGACCTGTCTAACACAAAGTGGAACGTAGAAAAACTGGAGTCTTCACTGCATGCTCAGACCTGTCCTTGTATAGCAAGCACTCTGTCTGTAGAGCCTCACCTGAATTTACCCAAACAAATATAAACCTAAGTTCTGTTGTAATGGCCTAAAAAAACAGCAGGAAAACATGAAATCAGTAACCATGGCAACAAAATGAAGTTATTGCATGCTTTTCTTTTCCTGCAGTGCTGAAGAGTGTAAACAAGTGTGTTGGGCTATCAGAGAGTTCACCAGGCTGTTCCGATAGCCACATAATACCAGGTAAGTGATCACATCTGTCAGGAACAACAGATGTTTGTGTGATGTTGCCACTGAAAATCAGTTTGTGGTTACGTGTTTTTCTTAGGTGAGAGGTTTTGATGTTCAGAGAAGACGCTGCAGACGAGGATCCAAAGGGATGAGGATGAAGATGAAGATAAGACTTTGAATGTGAAGCAGGACAATTTGCTCTGAAAGACTAATAGTGAGGACTAAGTCCTCCCCCTAACCTCACCTGTCGTCAGCTATGTGGGCGGAGTCAGGACAGGTTCACTAAGTGAACTGTTGTGGATCAATTCTTCACTGGAATGATGTGCCTGGCAGCAATTTTTAAGAGAAGATTTATTTTGGACTTGTGATGTTTTTGTCCGTGCCATAAGGGGAGCTGAGAGATTTCCCATGATGCTCTTGGGCTGAGTAACGGGTTTGACGTCACCTTTGACTTTTTTAACCTTGGTTGAATTTTAGTTGTTTTTCACAGAGAGGACTCTGCTGAGACACCGCGATGGGGGATGTAGCCTCGTTGTAAACAATAAAACAACTGAAACAAGGGATGATTTTAGTGGTTTTGGTTCTGGTCTGATCCAGGCATGTGAAATTTTGAGTAAATGACCACAAACAGAAAAAGCAAGCAGGTAAGCTCAGAGCAGCCTAGAAACAGGAAGACCAGATAAATTTACGGACTTTAGTTAATTCCCTTCGTCCCACAGTCGGGAACTTTGTGCCTCTGACCCAATCCTAGGGGGAGCAGTGGCGCCGCGGTGCCTGGGGAGGTAGTGTGAAGATTCTAGCTCAAGGACACACCTGGTGACAGAGGTGGGAATCAACCCTTCTTCTTCCCAGGCCAATGCTCTACCTACTGAGCTGCCAGAACAGTATGACTTCTGAGTAAGTCTCCTATCTCAGGTGTCAAACTGGTCCTCGCGGGCCGGTATCCTGCTGGTTCTCCAACTCTCTCTGCTGATCACCTTGATCCGGTGTCGGTTGGTAGATCGACTGAACACACCTGATGGAAGTGATCAGTAGGAGATGGAGCAGTGACATGAAAATATGTCATAATTCTTAGCTTTCAAATCAGTACCAACTCTAATAGACACAGTAGCAAACTGTCAGGGACTCTAGGTGTGTATTGATCATCCAGTTACACCAAACAGGTGGCAACAATCATCAGTTTCACTTAACAGTTGAAACAGTCATAGTCACAGGCAGCTGTCAACCTTTAGATGAACATCCAGACTCCGTCATCACAGCTCTGTCACATAAACAGTGGTACTGTGTCAGCAACGATTCTCCCAGACACAGACTGCAAAGCAGACTGGGCCTTTAAACTGTGCTGTTCCAGCTGAAGACACCAACAAAAGATGAAGATGTTAAACAGCGCCATCAGCGCAGATCTGCAGCTAACAGGTACGGCCATGATATAAAAACGCAGTCCTTCCAACCAAATAAGCAGACAGTTTCTGTATAATACTGCTGTGATGTTTATTGAAATCCTGCAAACAAACGAGTGAAATGATGTGAAACACTTTGTCCTCAATGATCTGATCAACACTGTTCGGTCCACACGGCTTCTTTTAAAACAGCGCATGACTGGACAACTTTTTAATTTCTGATTATGCTTTATAAACCATAAAGAAACCATTAAAAAGAAACATTTTAAATGTTTCCTCTCACATACTGTTTTGTTTGTCTTGATTGATCCGTAACGATTGTCGCATCGCTGGCTTCTAATCTCGAGTCCTGAAGGAGGTGATTGAATATCCACCTGTGATCAGTGGACAGCGGGTGTCCAGGGCCCCTGGATGTGTTGACTCTGCAGGAGTTTCTGCAGCTCCTTGAACTGCTCTACCGTTAGGTCCTTCACATCAGGGTTGGAGATCTGCAGCCGAATGCTGTCTGTGGACCAGCTAAGTTCTCCAGAGAACATCTCTGTGAGAATCCGAGCCACCACAGGAACCACCTAGAGCGTAGGAAACGTGTTAAGACTGGAGGACCAAAATGTTCAGCACATTGCTCTGGTACAGTCTTTGATACAAATAGTCAAGTCACAGGAAAGATCCAGTATTCTGACCTGGACCATGATGAGTTTTTTCTCTTTGGGTTTCTTATCGGGCCAATCCTCTCCAAAGCAGAAGTGGATCTCAAAGGGTGGGGGGTTGGGAGCTTCACCCTTCTGGAACAGGATTAGTCCTGAGGACAGAAGTTTAATGACCAGGTAAAACTGAAATTTGTTTTTGTCAGTTCAGTTGTCATTAGTCACCTTGCAGGAAGTTGTTGAGACTGAACACCTTGACTTTCTTCTCTCTCTCGAGGGGATTTGGTGGACCGTGTTCTGGCATTCCTGGTCCAGACCAGAACACCTTACACTGACACAGACGGACTGCATAGATGTCCTGTTCCAAGATCTCCAAAATAAGACCTCGGTCCATTACATCCAACAGGGCCTCTGTGTAAAAGCGCTGTTTCTGGTTTTGGACTTCCACTGTACCCGGAAACAGAACCTGCTGTAGGGAAATTGGTCCAAAAAGGTCCACCTGCTCAGGGGTTGGCTCCAGGTGTCCGTAGTAGAGACGACAGCCCTGAGGGTTACTGACAGTTAGCGAACCCATGGGCCGGCCACGATACTGAAATCTTAGGTCCAGATCTGTTACTATGGCAACACAGACAGAAAAGGAGGCCATAAATGATTAAATCCAATATGACAGTTTGGCTTTGATGGCCTGAGAAAGCCAGTATCAGCAGAACCAGTTAAAAGTGACTGGTCAGAGATCAGGTGTCATAGGTTCTACTCACATGGGACGCTGCTCAGCAGGTCGTACTTGCAGGGCTGGTGGTTCTGAGGATCCTCTCGGTTCTGCACGCCTTCTATGCTGCTGGTGTCCATCAGGTCTGGACCAGGGTTTGCAGACGCAGTGGAAGCAGACTGAGGGTTCAGGGTCTGGACTCCACTTGGTAGGCCTGCAGCATGGACAAAGCTCCCCTGATCCAGCATCTGATGCTGAGCCTGGAGGTCAGAGCTTACAGGGAGACTGCTGTTGGGCAGGAGGGGAACCGGGATCACAAAGTTCTCATTGGAAGAAAAACTGGTGTTGAAGGAGTTGAAGGGGGGGTCACTGATCCGGGGGTCTGCGGAGATATGATATCATACAGTCCGACAGGCCTCACAGACACTTGGTGATGTACAGAACAACAGTGACAGGGACCGTGTCAGAAATGGGAACTATCCACATTTGTTCAGGCTGTGAAATGTAATAATTTGGTTACAACCATTATGAGCTCACAACATACACGGGTCGTCACATTTATACCCAGACTGTCCCCGATCAAGCGGCTGTTCACCACTTCTGCTATGTCAGTGTTTAGCTGGTACTGGTTCTGTTGAAGGGCTGCTGCTGAGTGCTGACAGTCTCCGTCATCAAACACCCAACAGGTTTTCATGTCATGTTTCATCTTTGTGCTGTCCTGTTTGGTGTCACTGTTTGTTTACGTGTGTTATCTTTTACCTGAAGCTAAATGAGTGAAAGGTGAAACGCTAAGTTATCTGACACTGTATAGAATCTTTTAAGACAAAGCTGACAGTCAACTGTTACAATGTTGGGGACATTTAACTTCTTCTTGTCACTGCCTAGATATTTCTGGACGCTATGTTTCCATGGAGACCCTTGTACTCACTGATGCTAAGCTCCATCAGATTCGGCATCTGAGAATGAAACAACAATGTTTTAATTGCTTATAAAATGGATTGTTTCTATTTTCCTTGCACTTTTTTTGTTTCTTACCTCGTCGTCCTCCTCATCAAGTCCATCTGACGGGAAAGAAGCAGACAGCAGCTCATTCACATTTAACCAGACAGAGTGTCCTGCTGGTGGTCAGAGTAACTGACTAATTGTGTAAAACTGCTGTGGCAGCATGACGTCTGTGCTCACCCGCGTTACCCAGCTGCTCGCAGACCTCGTAGATCTTGAACGGCTGTACCGGTGTGTCTTTGGTTCCATCGTATTTCAGCTGGAACTCTCTGCTCTTGTTTAGGGCACAGCGAAGGTTTGCTTTCCACTTGGCGGGGTCGGGTTCGTCCACACCTTCCTGGTATTTCCCTGTTTCCAGAGCCCACGCCTGTAAGACACAGAGCAGGATGTTGTTGCTGTAGGTTAAGTTGGATTAGTTTTATTGCAGCTGTGAGAACAGATCACACCGTGTTGACTGGTTTTCAATAATGTTGTTCCTGAAACAGGACAATCTTTAATGTCAATGAGACTTTAAAACAAGAACCAAAGTCAAAAGGTCACAGGAGGAAGTGACTTTAGCCTTAAGCTGAATTGAAACTCAGACTTAAACTGTGAGGAAGAGGAAGTTCACAAGCTTTTTGTGCTCAATGAAACATCTGTTGTGTTATTTTCAAAATTGTTCTCCTCTGAGAAGCAATTGGTTGTGATTGTGTCTTTTATCAAACCGTTCAGCTTGATCTAACACACCGCCTCATGTGTCTTATCTGTCAGATAGTATTTGCTGCTAAAGATCCACCAGAAACCAAAAGCTGCTGAGTTGACGTGTTACGGCTGTAAAGCCTTTGGAGGGTAACCTGACCTTGAAGATGGTGTTTTCTTCGTCTGATGCCGGTGTGTGTCGGGTCGCGTGTTTCCAGGGGATCTGGAAAAGTCGGTGTTCCGGGCTTAGCCAGTGGAGACCAGGATACTTGCCACTGTTCACCTGAGCGAGGAGCCAGGGCTTCAGACGGATCCGCCGGGGATGTCCACTCATAGCGCCTGGAAAGCTGCCTTCGCGAGCTGAACAACAACTGATGTCAGTGTGATTGTGTAACGGAACCTTCAACAACATCTGTGTTAATCTAAACATGAAGCTGTGACTGTTGAACCTTGTGCTTTAATTGCATATCTGTAATTCATGATGTGATGGGAGGGTCCCGTGCAACCAGCTCCAAGTTCAGCTTCAGAAACAGACCCATCTTGGCTTTTAACAGCAGCCTTCAAGGTGCCTTGCCCAAGGTCAGGGTTAATAAAGCTGCTATAGGTCGATACGCTGGGTGAGCGTCGGACAACCCATCATTTATACACAGAAATTTCTTCAGCTTTGTTTCTCCTGTGCTTTTCTGTCTTTGTATCGTTCAGAAACAGATGTAAAATGTTCAATTCAAACTTACATCTCTTTAATGTATATTTCAATTAAGTAGGAATTTGGTTGTTTGTTAAAAGTTTTCTATTGTTGGCTTCTGTGTTAAGCTCAGAATCCTCATTCATCCATCATTTTGTGTGCAATAAAACTCAAACTCAAGAATCTGATTTTTGAGTTAGTTTTCGTTCCTTCCTGGTTTTGGGAAGTCAGAACCACAGTCACAGGACCGGAGACCAGGCAACAAGGGACGGGCCCTAGTTAGAAAGCGCTGGGTGTCACTTTTGCTGAGCTGATTTCACTTTTTCAAATGTTCAGTTCAACTATACAAGAATATCTGATCAGCAAGTACAAATCCATGTGTTCAATGTTTTAGTTTTCCGTTCCTTTCTGTCTGCCAGTGTCACCTCAAGGGAATCATTATCTCACTGTAACTGCTGGTAACGTCAGAAAAACTAGTGGCCGTCAGTTGAGAGCAGCTGCTCATCCAGCTGCTGGATGCGTTTTGTCTACAGACAGAATCGCTATTCACTACTTTGCATCTGGGTCGACTGTTGTAGCTTGTGTTCACGTGACGTTCACATCAGGGTCTGTTGGTGATGTGTTGGACACTTGCACCCTAAACTCGTCCTTGTCCTGCATTAGTGAATGAAAATACAACATGAGCTGCTCATTATTAGAAACAATAACCATTTTTCAGATTTGAGTTACGCTCCATACAGAGTCGTTTTCATGTGTGTGGCTTCTGTTTTAGTGCAAATCATGCCTATGTTTTTACTGCTACACGAGAGAAGTTGCAGCTTTGCTTTTGGCTTCCTAAAGAACGTTCACCACCCACGTCACAGCCTTAAAGTGGAAATAAGGTCCGTCAGAACGCATGGCTTTGTGAGACAGACATCAGATGGACCGATCTCAAACAAAGTCCATAATTGTAAACTAACTAAACTCACCTAGATATGGTCTTGTGTCTGGTTCCGGTCCAGACAGTCGGGGGTTTAACGTCCAGCAGCGTCAGGATAACTTAAGCACACAAACAAACAAACCAAAAAATAAACCACAGATTTCCACTGACAGTACGACTCAAAAGTTCTAGACTCAAACCAAAAGCCGAGAATCCGGATCTGACCAGCATCAAGTTTGACGCAGCCACATTTGCTTCCTGTTTGAGGTGTCTGCGCTTTCAGAATAAAGGTTTCATAGAGTGTTTTACATTATCCAGGGGCGTCGCTAGCAGTTGTAGGTTCATGGAAAAGGTTTGAGGTTGGGTTTAGGAATAGTACAGACCACTACTGATTACCTTAGCATCTTGGTGCAGTTGTTTAGAGTATAATGCTGACGTTTTCAAGGTTATGAGTTCAAAACTTGCTACAGGACTACTTGTTTGTTTTGACAGCGTATCAGTAATTAGTCAAAATGACATTATTCTCACATTCAATAGTGAAAACACGCTGTTGAGTTAGTTTCAGGTGGGTACTAAAGGTTTAAAAGGCTTGGTGGCTCAGTTGGTTGTGCATTGGTTTGAGGAGTGGAAGGTCTCGGGTTTAAAGCCCACCACAGCACCAAGTGTGTCCTTCAGTAACACACCTCACACTAGTTCCCCGATGCTGCCCACTGATCGTCTCAGGGGATGGGTAAAACTTTCCCCAGTGTGGGATCAGTAAAGTTAAATTATTATCATTATTATTAAACCTGTCAGAGTGAGAGCTCCATGCTTGGTTCCTTGGAAGTAGTTGGAGTGAGCGCTCTTGCCGCCAATTAGCGCATCTTAGACGTATTTTCCCGTTTGTGAGCTTTCAGCAGTAAGAGGGAGAAACGGTAGCAGCTCATGTTCTACAAATTGTAATATAAAAAAAATCAAACGCCTTGTGTGGACATCTGTATTCTGTTTGCCGGCTGTGTAGCAGCACAGGTGAGGTCATGGATAGGACTAGACAAGTCTAAATGACTCTGTTCAAGCATGTACTAGGTCAATTAAAAGCTGAAATACATGTGCGAAATTAAGTGTGTTGGTAAATAAACTGCTTTTACATGTTTGAAAGAACAATTAAATAAAGGCTCCGCGAATGAACAAACGTTTGAAAAGGGCAAAAATAGACTGTGCTTTATGTGCTAAATGGTAAAATAATGTGTAAATGAAAGAGTTTGTTCAGAACAAAAAAGGAGTAACAGAAATTCATTAACATTAAACAACCTCCTTTAAAATAGTTTATAGCATATGGAAACCTACGTGTTAATGTTACATTAAAATGACAATTAACCTGACACTGGTCATTTTTTATGTATTGTATATAAATATGAAAAAAGTTACAGTAACCTTTGCTAACATATAGAAATTAGTATGTCAGGTGCTTTATTGTGAAAGCTCTTAAACTAGTTTTCGACTTGATATTTGTCCTTCAGGTGACTTTACAGTATTGCTTCAGATGTGGTTACTCCCTTCCTCCTTCCGTTTTCAGTATGAAATGTGTGATAAATGTTTCTACTGTGTGAGCTGTGTGGTTTCTGAACTTACAGTAGAGTTTAACAGATTAAATGTGAGTGAAGATCCAGAGAGCCCTATTGTTTATTTAGTAGTAATAATGCCATTAAAACATGCAGGATTGAGTTGTCTTCAGTAAAGACTAAAAGGAGAGGAGTCAAAAATCACTGTGGTTTACTATTTTCAGATATTATAGTTCAGCTTCAGTTCAGGTGTAAAATAACATTGGTTAAGTTTTGGTCAAGTTTAGTTAAACTCATGATGTTTCTAGTTGTGCACTTGTCGGCTCACGTGACACAGTGTAGATGACCTCAGTCCAAATGACAAACATTAACCCATGTGAACAGATGTCTGAGTAAATGTTTCGATTGCAGTTTTTTTTATTAATGTGATTTAAAAGGATTGTAAAGGAATGTATTCGGGATACATGAGTGAAATTGATTCAATAAAGAAATTGAATCATAAACCTCATGTATGCCGAATTTAAATTTTAACAGTAAACGACATAAATTCAGTTTGAAAACTAACCATTTTTGCAAATATAAAAAGAAGGGAGACCTAATAAACTTTGATCTGTCAGTAGGGACGTGACTTATGTTCTCTTGGGCTAAGGTTAGGTGAAGAGTAGGATCAGGTGTATTTGGGGGTTAGAGGTCAACTGGTCCTTCCTGGGTGAATTCCCCCTGAAGTCGTTTAGATGGAGATTGTGTTCCCCTCTTTGTGCTCCACATGTGTAACATTGTACATTTTCTTCTGTTTGTCAGATGCCTCTAAGTGACCACAGAAGGAGGAGGTCCTCAAGAAAACTGCAATTCCCTTACAGGCTGCTTCTCACTGACAGAACGCTGCTAATGGCGCCCCCTGGCGGCTGATGTGAGGCCAAGCACCGTCTGTCCTGTCACTTTATGCATCTCTTTGCACATTTTTATTCCCAGCTACAACTTTACTAATAAAATTATCACCATTAGAGAAGACATTCATCAGCGACTTCCTCCAAATGACAGAAAGCAGGATTTATAAAACATCATAGCACAGAAACAGCTCTGGTTAGAGTCACTATAAATCTTCTCTTAGCTTCTAGTTTGCTCTAGTTTCTGTCCTTGTCCTGTTAGATCTTGATACAATTGATCACAACATTCTATTACAGAGACTAGAATATAGCATCAGAATTAAAGGAACCGCACTGGGATGGTTTAAAACCTAGTTCTTGAAGAGATTCCCGTTGGTTCATGGTAACGACAAATCCTCAATATACACAAGGATTAGCTATGGAGTACTGCAGGGTTCTGTGCTTGGTCCAGTTCTGTTCAGTCTATACATGTCGTGGTGAGATTATTAGGAAGCATTCTATTAATTTTCATGGAGATGATACTCAGGTATACACTGATGTGAAAAAGTCTTCCCCAGCAAGTCCACTTCTGAATGGCTGAAGAAAAACAAAATGAAGACTTTGGAGAGGCCTAGTCAAATTCCTGACCTGAATCCATATGAGATGCTGTGGCATGACCTTAAAAACATAGTTCAGCTTGAAACCCTTCCAATGTGATTGAATTACAACAATTCTTCAAAGTTAAGTGGGACAAAATTCCTCCACAGCGCTGTAACAGACTCATTGCAAGTTATTGAAAACACTTGATTGCAGTTTCTGCTAAGGGTGGCCCAACCAGTTTTAAACCAGGTTTAGAGGGCAAACACTTTTTCACACAGGGCAATGTAGGTTTTAACTTATTTCTACTCTTAATAATGAAAACTTTCATTCAAAAATTGCATACTGTGTTTACTTGTGTTATCTTTGACCAATAAAAAAATAAAATTTGTTTGATGATTAGACACAATAAATGTGAAAAGCATGCAAAAAATTAAGAAATTAAGAAGTTAGTAAGGGGTCAAAGGCCTTTTCACACCACTGTATATGTCTTTGGAACCAAATGAAAAAGATCAACTAGTCAAAATTGAAAGGTTTTTAAAGACATCAAATGCTGGATGTCCCAAAATTTCCTTCAACTAAATTCAGATAAAACAGAGGTTTTTATCGTTAAATCAGAGATTCACTATTGAGTCAGAGAGCAATGCTGGATGACATAACATTAGCTTCAGATTCTACTTTGAGGAACCTGGGTGTCATCTTTGACCGGGATCTCTCTTTCACATCTTACATTAAACAAATCTCCAGAATCACCTATTTTCATCTAAGAAATTTATGCTGCAGCCAGAGTTCTGATGGCACTTCAGAGAGATCACATTTCTCCTACATTAGCTTCTCTGCACTGGCTGCCTGTAAAATGTAGAATAGAATTTAAAATTCTCCTACTCAGCTACAAAGCACTTAATGAAAGCTCCTTCTCATCTTAAATACCCTATAGTTCCTTATGCTCCCAGCAGAATGCTTCGCTACTTGTGGTTCCCAGAGTCTTTAAATGTATGACAGGAGGCAGACGTCAGTCACTGGCCCCACCTGGATCAGCCCTGTTTCCATAGCAACACGCAGGAGGCTGAGAGCGCAAGCCACAGCACATTAAAGTTAAATACAATTAATAAAAACGTTAACCTCAACTACTGTCGAAACAAGAACAAGGGTTTATTTTATGCTCTGCAGCAATTGCATGTGGTTGTAATGGTCAGATTTGAACTGGTGGGTAATGTCACCATTTTGTTGTCCTGTCATCTACATGTACAAGGCTTCACATGCTTCACTTAGCCTGGAGTGTCAGAGAGAGAAACTGAGTTTGTACGTCCCCGTAAAAGCATGGCAAAATGCAGCTGGACACATGACTGGAGGAATCAAACCATTAGTAAAATATGTTTATTGCTCAACAGAAACACAGTAAAATAAATGTTGACAGAAGAAATCAGAAGCCCATTAATGAAAAACATCATGCAAGATGCTCAGTCATGAGCGCCCTTTGACGAACTAATTAAGACCCAATTTAAAAGGACACATCCATCAAACTAGACTCACTCTTACATGATATCTGGTACTGTGATGGTCCTTTGGTAATCAGCAGGCTTTTGCATTAACAGCAGAGTAACGACACTTCGCAGAACCACACTGGCAGCTGAAGTACTTGCTTTTCACCCTCCAGTAGTGATCGCCGTAGTCAAACCTGGTGAGGAAGAGACTCAGGTTAAGAAAACAGTTCAGTTTTCCAGCTCTTTACTCATGTCCAGCTGCATTTCAGCTCTGCCCTATGACTGGAGGAATCAAACCTCCAACCCACTGTACCTGCCGAGTCACTTATTCCCCCAGCCCCTTCCCCTGCACCACTCACCCTAGCTGGTCTCCAGCTTTGATTGATCTGCTAGAGAAAAAGGCAATCCTGGGGAAGCGCAGGTCCTGGTGCATGGTGAACACCTTCACAGCAAGTAGGTTGGGCTCACACAGGTGGTTGATGAAGCGGCCGATGTTGCCAAAGAGTCTAGCATCAATACAGTGTACATCTCCTACCTGCACACAAACAACTGTAAATGAGTGCAATAAGACATGAAATGTCCACGCTCCCTCGCTTAACATGTTTTTACCTAAATGAGGAGAGTCACGTTTGTCACATGTGCTCAGTGTGATCCTGCTTTCATGTGTGAAGAGCACAGGGCACTAGTAGCGAATTTGCCAATCTTTGTGTTCTCTGGCAAATGAGAAACATCCTGCAAGGTGTTGGGCTGTAAGCACAACCTCTCTGGACACTACGCTGACAGACACAGCAAACCTGCTTGTGCCATCCTGGATGAGCTGCACTACCTCAGCCACTTGTGTGGGTTGCTACCACAAGAGTGAAGGCACTGCCAGCATGCAAAAGTGACCAAAACATCAGCCTGCATAGGAACTGAGAAGGGGTCTGCAGAACCACTCCTTTATTGGGGGTGTCTGGCTAACTGCCTATAATTTCCAGCTGTTGTCCATTCCATTGGACAACAGCATGTAAAATTGTATGTCAATCAATGTTGCTTCTTAAGTGGCCAGTTTGATTTCACACAAGCTTGATTGGCTTGGGGTTACATTGGGTTGCTTAAGTGTCCCCTTTATTGTTTTTGAGCAGTGTAGATTTTATCATTGTTATAAGCTTTTAGATGTGCTATCCACTGCATCACTTAGTTTATTTATAGCGGAATCAAAATGTGCACCAACACGTCTCCTTACGTTCCCATACAACAACATCAACAAGCAGCATTGTGCAAACTATTCACCTTATTGTCTAGAGTAAAGAGGAAGGAGTCGTTTTCCCTTTTGTCTGCCTCTGCATCAGTTATGATCTCGCCAACATACCTGTAGTGGGGTTGAGGGGGACACACCTGTTGATCAGCATTTCATGTTGTAAAATGATTGTAATCCTGTCCCAGTTCTTACTCGCAAACAAACGCCCCCTGAGGAATCTCCTGCATGGCCCTCACTCCCCAGCCCATCTTCTGTGTCCGGAAGAGCTGCAGCCGGACTCTGAAAAACAACAACATGCGTAACATGCGTTCAGCTTGTTTCTCAAAGATGTCGGACAGTTGAGAATCAGATTCCTTTACAGCCCAAAGAGGTACACGCCTCCTTCACGCTGACCTAGTAAGAAACCGTTAGCTGTGAACTTGATCCATAACACATCTATGAACATTAATAAAACCCAAGCAGCGAAGGCTAAAAATGAAAACATCTTCTGAGAGTATGTTTGCTCTACTAAAAGGTAACTACATCCTTGTTAGTAAAGCAACAACCTCAATGTGTATAAAAGCATCCCATCAAAACAGAGAAGCATTCTGTTCAAATGTGTCAATCTGATTTAAAGCCCAACGTAATCATGATAACCATGACTTCAGTGCAAAGCCACAGCCTCTTTTTTTATTGTGCCGTGTTCAGACCTTTGAGTTTATTCAGCTTTTCAGTTGTGAAGAATCTTCCAGACTGATTGAAAACAGTTTTGGTATAGCACAACACACCTTTTGGCTTCTTTATAAATAAATAACGGCAATGGAAGAATGTTTGGACACTTTTATGTAGCGATAGATGTAGAGCTGAATTAAAAGTATGTCCATATTATCACAATATTGCTCATTATAACATAGTAAAAGTCATAATTGTTGTTGTCCAGGTAATCAGAAGCTCATCAGCTTACGTCTGAGAGAGAATTAGATGATGACAGGTGAGAGGGGACAGAGGTGATTGTTATTTTTTTTGTGTTGTAGAACATTTCTATTGTTTGTGTAGTTTGCGCATTTCTATATTACCATACCACAATATAGAATGAGTACCCTGTGTTATGGCTCTGTAAGATATAGGTTACATTTGACTCACAGTCTTTCATTGACTTTTTTTGTATGTGGTCAGATTTCTGACCATGGCAATTTTCATTTTAGATTGTGAGTGATGTGTGGAGGTTGGATCACAGTGGATCCAGAAATGAATCCGAAAATTACTAAATCCAAATTGGAATGTGGTTAACATCAGAAACAGAAGCATTGCCAGCTTATTCCTAAAGCTAAGACAAAATACTTTAAAGATATCCCCATTTAGAATAGAATAGATCCCCATTTTAAGATTTCAAGAGAAAGCGCTGTTTTCTCAGCCACTATCAGGCCACTACTACAGTACAGTTTCAGATTTCTATTAAACAAGGGACATTTAATCATAAGTGGTAATAATAAATACACCTGAATTTCAGTAAAAGTAGCAGCAGCTCAAAAACAGCTAAATGTGTCACCTGATTCCGTTCTGGACCACTCGATTCCTGCAGGTCCTCCAACAGGAGCAAGCATGATTGCACTCGAACAGCACTGGAGGCTCCTGCTGACAGAAGTCGAGTGGTAGTCGACCCTCCTGTAGATACACCATTAAAGTATTCACCAAATGGCCACAGGAATAACACGTTATTCTTCGTTGCTCCACTATCGTTCCATTATCGAACATTGTTCCAATAGCATATAAAACAAAACAACCAGTTACCAGTTGAACCCATTACACAAAATAATGGAATCTGACATTGTTAATATTTTTCATGTAGGAGATCAAGATCATAATGCATAGTGTAGTGCTTGTGTGTGTGTGTGTGTGTGTGTGTGTGTGTGTGTGTGTGTGTGTGTGTGTGTGTGTGTGTTAACTTACGCTGTCATACCAGCATCGCAGACTGAGCTGACCACACATGCAGGTACTGGATGAGCAATTGTCTGTACAGCTGCAATGCTAAATGAGACAATTGTTGAGGTGTTATTTGGGATTTTAAAATCTTGCAAATAGTCATTACTGAAAGTGTCTGTGTGTGTGTACCTAGCATTTACATTTTTTACCAAAGTAGGGACATCTATTACAAACTTTGAAGGCCTATTTGAGAGCCAAGATGAAGGAAGGAAGATGAAGGAAGCAGGACCAGAGGAGTCACACCTGTTCCCACTGCATGTTGGACTCCAGTGAGGCTGCCCTTGGTCACAGATTCTGTTTCTTATTTGTCACCTAATTTGATCTTTTTATATAGCACCAATTCACTGTAAAAGCATTTTAGGGCACTTTTGTTAAGTAAGACCCAACATAAAACGATATAAGAAATCCCCAACAACTGCCACTTGAGCAAAAGACACAGAGTGACCTGAATAATTTCTGACTACAGTAGAAGCTTTTTAAGAAAGTATCAAGTGAATTACAGAAAGAGGATGTTTCACCTGTAAGTGAGTGATGTTCTTGTCCATGGTCAGTGTGGAGGTGACACAGTTGTCTGGGATGTATTTAAAGTTTTCAGGGCAGGGCTCGCTGTCAATACCATTAACACAGGGGATTGGGACTGCCTCGTATCCTCGAGAAATATCCCTGGAGGGGAGAAAAAGACATGTTGACATGCAAAATGATGATTCAATATTTACTGTAAAATAAATATTTAGATTTTAAAAGTGAACAATTTGATGGTTCCTGTCCACTGCATTTGTCATGATACTGTAGTTGATCTGATCTTCACAAAAACGATAAGATGTGAAAACTAAAAAAACAAAACGTTCCATATGCAGTTAAGCTGGTAACCATGGTATGACACAAAAAAGAAAGCCCTTGGCTGATGTTACACAACCACGGAAAAACACGTGGTGACAAATGTGCCTTCAAGTAACCCTTGTTAGACTGATTATTAAACTAGAAAGGCACAACGAAGGGGCATCATACATTTTAATTGTTAATAACCTGCAGGGAAGATGATGCAGTGCATTAAAAATACAGAAACTCAGGACGACACAAGAGACAATAAACGCCCTCTACCCCTGAAGACCAGTGATTTTAAACACTGGTGCAGAGTGTGCTGGTGACAGCTTGGTTTAACTTAGACATGTACCTAGGGAATATGCCCCTGCACAGGAAGCATCATTAACATCATTAATTAGAATCTTGCTTATTCCCATGTAGAGTGAAGGTTTCATCATAATGGAATTTGCATTGGTTGATTGATGCTCATGTAGAACATAAACATAAACCAGTGAAATAGTGCTGTGGCATTTTAAAAACCTTTAACTTGAATCAGCAGATGTACAAGGCAGAAGCGTAACGCAGGAATGTGATGCAGAGCATAGGGGTGTTATTTGTTATTTAAGAGTCCAACGGCAGACAGGAGGAAGCGGTTTTTGTGCCTCTGCCTGAGGGAAGTGACTCAGTGAGTACATGACCTGGGTGTGAGGTATCGGCTGTGATCCGACCTGCACATCAGAGTCCTTGACATGTGCAGGTCTTGGACAGATGAAAGGTTATAGCCAATCATCTCATCTCATTGATCATATTAATGATGGTAATGATATAAGCATATGTAGGTCTATGTCAGCCCAATTATTATTACTAGTTAGCTAGATGCATTTTTATTTTTTCGGTACCAATAGTTGTACCTGCTGAAGACCCTCTCTCCATAGCAGTCCCTGCCTCGTCTGACATCAGTCAGCTTCTTGTTGGTGTTTAAGGCCATCCACACTCTGGAGCCATAGACGCAGCAGTCTAGGGCAGTCTCGCCCTCCTTATTCCTCTGACTCACATCAGCTCCACGAGACAAAAACAACCTGTGAATGGAAACATTACATGTGTGACACAGTGTCTATTAAATACAAAGACAACACAGAAAACCAAGAAATGCATCAAAAACATGAATCGAGGCGTTCAACAATATGGAAAATTTCTCTCTCTAACCAATATCTGCAGATATTGCAGACAAACAATTGTGAAACAAACAATGAAAGTACCTGCTTTAACAAATACTGTACTTCTTTTGGTTGAAATTAATATTATTTTAATAATTACAAATACACTAATTTGTGACTGCTGTTTAATTTATCATATTTCCATGTCTTCATTTGCAAAGAGTAAGTGGTAAGTTAAACTGCAATATAGGTGTAGGAGAAACAAAAGTAAACTTTGGATGTAAAGTAAAAACTCACGTCACACACTCAAGGTGTTTCTCTCTGGCAGCAACATGAAGTGGCGAGTCCCCATGAATGTTGACAGCACTAAGATCACACTGAGCCTCAAGTAGAGCCTGGGCAACGTCTTCACAGCCTGACAGCGCTGCCCAGTGCAGACACACGTTCTCTTCCTAAACGAGCAGCAGACTACAGGTCAAATATGATCGAGTGCTATAATTATGACAAGACCTAGTGAACACTACAGGCTTCAGGCAGACGAAGCTGCTTAAAAAAAGGAGCAGGCATTCAACGATTGAGGAAGCTTCTCTTCTCCACTTTCATAGTACTGCTCAAAGTGGTGTTGCTGGCCTTTCTCCATGATTGTAAAAGATGATAAACCAATGTGACTTGAGATGTTACTTTTGCTTCTATATTAATGGAACTGAATTGAATTTAATTATATGTACATGCGTTTGGCTCATTGCTACAATATATTCCTTAGATGTCAGGTTTACAGTAGATGTACTAAGTTCCAGCCTATAAATGACAATTTGTAGGCTGCAATTTCTCAGCTCTCTAGCAATGCTATACTGTAAATTCACCTCCCCTGTGAGGTGATTGTATGTACTGCATTGCAATGTAGTACGCATTGCAACCCCACAAACCCATTTCAATTCAGATCCTGCAGCCCCTAGAATACAAACTCTCATTCATACAACCACATTAATTATATGTATATGTATATGTGCCTTCTGTGCTTCAACCTTGTCTCTGATATTAACGTTGGCCCCTCTGGCCAGTAGGAGGAACACGAGCTCCTTGTGTTTATTCTCAATGGCCCATGTAATGGGAGTCCATCCACCATCATCCTGCGAGGAAGAGAAGCTGTGAAACTCATACAAAAATGTATCACAACATGAATAATGAGTATGTGCTTTACCTGACAGTTAATGTATCTGGATGCTTTGGAGAGCAGGTGACTGACTATATCATAATGCCCCAGTTTAGATGCAAGATGTAGACAGGTGAACCCTGTGACATCCTGAAACAACATGATTCAGACTGAGCAAAACCGAAGACCTATGAAAAACGTTCCTCCTGTAACAAAAACTCTCTAGTATCTTAAGATAAGAGAAGGAAAGGTTAAGAAGAGCTAAGGTCACAATTGCCAAGAGCAATCAGACACTTAGGAGACTAGCTCTTCCAACTTCTTGAAATATTATTAGGACTCATTCTTATTCTATAATTGTTCTTAAGAAAAAAAAAAAACACATTGCAGGTGAAATGAGAAATCAGGTTAAATCAAAAATTAAATCAGAAATTAGGTTAAAAACCTAATTTATTTTCTGCTCATCTATTATCCAAATAAAAAAATCTATATATTAATTTCATTTTTTATTTATTTATTTTATTATTTTAGATTTTTTTTACAAGTTCCACTATTATTGTATAACTAGATCAGAATTTAATGATATAACTATGATGTCCTCTCTGTAGCTGAATAGGAATAGGTTTCTAGATGGGGCTGTAGTTAGAATTGGGTTCCAAACTCAGACATGTCAAACCCTGCGGAGGTCTGTGGGACCATGCTGCTTTGTTGTCAGCAACAGTTTAGCTATTTGCAGTCAGTATGAGAGCACAAATCACAAATCATCTTTCCACAAATATGTACATCCAGCCATAATGCGCCCTGTGCAACAGCCCACTGCATTGGGTTAAATGTAGAGGACTTATTTGACATTATAACAAGTCATAATGATGAAAAGGATTTATTTTTCTTCTACACACTGTACCAGTAGGCTTTACTCTATTAATGGTGTGATTATATCTATGTAATGAATAGGCTGTGATTACTAGCTACAAAATGCTGGTTTTCTGACTTCAAATTTCAGAGGAGTTTGAGACAAAATTTTATAATACACCTTGGAAATGAGTTAATAGTGGACCCAACCTAGACAAGAATACAATAAATGTAAACTGCATTGCATTAAAGACAGTCTAATAATATATAAAAAAGCACTTTGTGCTGCTAGATAAACACATTATTCCTCCTTAATTGAGGAAAACAAACAGCACTGTAGCCAGGCTGACTAAGAGTCATAGCTGTGTTGAGCCTAACTATCGCTTTAAATCTCAGCCGCAATGACTTTAAACTTGAACTACATTACTAATAAAATTATCACTATTAGAAAAGACATTCAGCAGCAACTTCCTCCAAATGATGACTTCCTCCAAATGACAGAAAAAATTCTAGCACAAAGCTGGTCAGAGATTGGAAACCGGCCCACCTTGTGGCCAACGGCTGCTCCAGCTCTGAGGAGGTACTTTACAGTGTCCAGATGGTTGTTTTCACAGGCTGCCATCAGTGGAGTCCTCTGCTCCTCATCCAACATGTCCAGATTGGCTCCAGCCTGTTTGTGTACACATGCACAACACATCACCAACGAAAACTGTATCTCTTATTACTGATTTTATTTTTGCTGTTCTAACAGTTTGATGATGATAATATTCAATGCAAAAAAAAAAAAAAAAACAGGCTTAATGCAATTTACGCTTAACGTACAGTCTGGACTTTGTTCTTCCCATTCAGCTGACTTCTCAGGAGTTGCCTTAGTGGTTGTTGTATTGCTTGCAACCTCACCGTGGTTATCGTTTGCCTGTGGGATTTCAAGGTATTTGTAGCTATCCTCCACATCTGCTACAGTACCTTGCCTTCTGGTAGCTCCTCAGCCCTGAATACCTTATCCTGTCCATACATCTTGATGTCATCCACGTAGAGTATATGGCTGATGGTTGTGTTATTCCATAGTCGGCACCCGACTACGAGGGGGTTCAGGGGGTTCATGCCGCACTTGATGTTGACTTGGGCGATCGCCTTGAAGTTTGCCTCTAGGGTTGCTTTCCACTTTCCCATGAAGCTGTGGATGAAGGTTCTTAGAGTCCTGTTGATCTTGTATAGTTCCAAGCATCCCATGATCCATGTGTGAGGCATTGAGTCACAGACTTTCTTGAAGTCAATCCAGGCAGTGGATGGGTTGATATGTCTGGTCTTACAGTCTTAGGTGACTGCTTTGTCTACAAGTAGCTGGAGTTTTGCTCCCCTGGTGTTACTACTAATTCCTTTCCGGACAATACTCATGTATTGATCTGTGTGCCTGCTCATTTTAGCTGCTATGTTGTGTAGAGGCAGGGATCAAGACTATTCTGACTTTCGTTAACCATTCAGGGTAAGTTCCATCCAATAGTAGCTTGTTAATTTGTGCCACCAATGCTCTCATGGAGTGAGGTTAGCTTCTTAAGGCAGTAGGCCACTGTGGGACTATTAAAGGCTCAAATGTGTTCTTAGGCATGGATCATGTCAGGGCCTGGTGCTGTCCAGTTCTTCATACTGAAGACCCTCTCTCAGATGTCTGCTATTGTAGTGGTTACTGTATCTTGTTCAGGAAGGTTGCTCTGGTCTGTTCTCCGGTCCACCAGACACTTGGCATTGCTGTTATGTGATGCCTCGTTCCCCCATATGCCTTTCCAGTATTCTTTGGTATTCTTGGCGGGTCTGCTCTCGTGTTAATACCATGCCACTGTAAATACACCTTGGATGGTTCGGTGGAGATCACCCTGTTTATTCTCCTGGTTTCTCTGGTGTATCTCTAGAGCCAGGTAGCCAGGGCTGTGAGCCTTTGCTTGGTAGTCTCCAAGGCCTCAGGTATGGTTATGTTGCTGGACTTCTTGAGTGGGTGGTAATTCTTCGTCATGCCTTTCTGTAGTTCTGAGAGTTGGCTAACTTCTTTCAGTGTTTCCAACCTCCGTTTCCATGGGGGATACGGCACCTTTTGGTTTGTGTTTGGTTTGTGTCTTTGGTTTGTGACCCCAATGGTCAAAGTTGCTGTGCTGTATGTCAGCTGATTGATCTCAGTGATGATCATAGTTGGTGTTGTATCTTCTAGCAGACTTTCAGAAGGTGCTTCACTTATTCTTGGTAACCGGCCTTGGGGGTTCCAGGTTTCTATCTTAGCCATGATCTTCATTCTTAGGTCAGCTGCTCTTGCATTAAGCTCTGTTAAGATGGGGCTTGGAACCCAATGTCTGATTGTAGGGAGGATGATGATCTCTCTCTTGCCGTAGCATTTATGTTGTGTTGTACCTCATTAATCTCTAGTTGTCATATCAGGTGTTTCTTGCAGATATTAGAGCACTGTACTCCTAGTTGTTTCTGTGTTAGCCTAGATTTCGGGTTTTAAAGTATTCATAGTTCCCACATTTTCTTCATGTAACCCCGCTCACTAGGGTTACTGCTGTAGTAGCATTCCAATAGTTCCCTGTTCTCATGTCTTGTCCATGAATGTCTTATAATTGTTCCAGTAGCCCACTTCACATCAGGTTGTCCTGGTTCACTAACACCTGACGTGGACCTTGTTGATCCGGGAGATGTCCAAGTTGGTGCGACTTTTATGTTTGTATCTATTATTAGCATAAAAAGCTAGGCAGAGAGCATTAAGGGTCTTGCCTAAAGGATTTTTCCCCAACTGGGAATCAAACCTGAACCTAACTGTACTGAAGTCAGCTGCACTAACCACTTCTTTTGACTGGTTATTTTTGACCACTTAATGAGTTTAGCAATTCAGGACACACTAGTCTTTCATCTCTTGAACTCAAGACTTTTAATTCATTAAGCTATATTATATATACTATATTATAATCAAATTAAGCAAACCTTTACACAATTCCTTCATTTTCAGCAGTTCTTTAATTTTACCAAATCTTTTTTAAGTTACCTAAATTTGAAATTCAACTACTTCAGCTTCTTCTGCAAATATTCAACTCTGTTTAAACAACTCCAAATTCTCTTCTGATACATTCATCTATTGAATGTCTAACTATTCTTTACACACTTCAGCTACTTTCAGATATGTTTTAAATGTCAGCTACTTTCAGTAATTGTTAAGCAATATATGGATGTTACCACCAGATGTACTGTAATTCATGCAAGTGCATGAACCAACACTAATGAACCAAGTCTGATAAATATCATTCTGTAAGTGCTGAATTGTATTGTTCTTTGAATTAAAATGCATATACACGTGCAAATGCCAAAAAGGGATAAAAATGTGCAGGATATTTGCAGAGGATCTTGTAGGGAATAACTATTAGTTTTGTTTTAAAGAAAAATCTACAAACAAGGGAACTTGGCAGACCTTTAATGAACATTGCTTGGCTTACTGTCCTCACCTGCACCAGCATGTGACAGATCTCCTGGTGACCTTCTGTAGCTGCTGCATGAAGTGGGGTCTGTTTGTTTTGTCCATCCATTAAAAGGTTGGGGTCTTTTCCATCAACTGCAATGTGCAAAGTCTGGGTCACCACTATGATAAGAATCTGTCAGAAAGGTGACGTCTTTGCTACAGCTGCTAGGACTTTTATTCCACATAAATTGCAGAATTACCAATAACAATAACTGACATTCCCTCTACTCTGATTTATATTTTCTTTGAGTTGCTGTTCAGCTAAACCTAATGACATGCCCAATAAGTGTATAATACAATAATTGTTTCGTACAGCTAAAGCCATCTCATGTCACCTGTACCTAGGAGATGAATGACCTTCTGAAGCTCTCCGTGTTTAGCTGAGGTGTACAGCTGGCTGGTGGGGTACTTTATTCGCTTTGGTCTGAGGCTAAAAATAGAAATATCCACACAAAATGTTAACTAAATGTTTTTCACAAGTAACAACAAAATTTTGATGGTTGACCTTACTTCTCATCATCCAGTGCTGTAAGGATGCTTTCTAGAGACTCTCTAGGTCGTCTGTCTGTAGCACAACCATTCTCACCATTGACCCTGAAGGGAGGAAGGCAGCAGTCACTTTTCTAGTGGACATGTAGAAACATTCGATCACATAGTCGTTTGAGTTTCTGTACACGAGGATATATTCAGTACAACTACCTGCTCTGGCTGTCATCTCTGCTTCTATGGGCCCCACTTGTCTTCTTAGCTCTGAGTATCAGTGGAAACGCACCAATGTTTGGTACAGATAGTGGGGTGGCCACAGTTGACACAGTTGGAACAAATGCCCCAGAATCTGATCTGGGTGCTGAGGGTAACAGATCAGCCTTCGGCAATGTAACCACTTTTGCCCTAGTTGCATTCTCTCCACAGTGGGGACAAAACCTGCCATCCTTTAAGATGGAGGCGCAGTCATGGTGAAAGCGGTGGGAGATGCCGCTATATGGCCTGCACTCCATAAAGGTGCCCTGTGGGATGGAATCTTCAATCAAGTAATTTCTTTTTTTCTCTTCTTGGGTACAAACACGTGAAAATGTGCAGTCAAAGTCCTTGTCATTGAACTTTGTCAAATATATAGTAGTTCTCAAGGTATTAAGCTTGTGTTTCCTCACCACACTGCAGAAAAGTCCACAGCCAGGACAGCACTGGTGCTTGACCATGCCAGACCGATGGTCTTCACACAAAACCAGCAGATGGACTGTGTTGGAGGGCCGCATCATCTCTTTCTTCACCACTCGCTTCTGGCAACGAATCAGCTGTGGAGAGAAAATATGGGAAGCTTTACAACAGGAATAAAAAAACTCTGAACTTCCTTTCTGGCACTAAAATAAGAGAGAAATTTAAGGTGTTTTTCTAAACAACAGTACAACATTCAATATATAAAATATAATATATCATGTGTTTTAGGCATACAGTGGTGCATCTACAGTAGTAGCTGGCTAAAATTTATAATTTACGCCTATAATTTAGGACCGTTACAACCTGTGGGTATTTAATCATTGAGATTATCTTTACCATTCCGTCCAAACTTTCCATTGCCATGCAGATATGATCCAAAGTGGAACTGCCCCCGTGTGGAGTCTCCATACGACAGCAGCACAGAGGTAGCTCTTCAGCAAGGTCACTCTCTGTCATCTCAGCATCTACACCTATACACAGAACTGACCCGTTTATACTGTAAATGTGTTCTGTAGAAAAAAACCAAACCAAATAAAGAGATTCTGTAATCACCAGACGTTGGGGCTGACAGTAGCTCTTCCTGAGCCTTCAGGTCCAGACAGTCTAAAGCCAGCTCTGTGTATTCAACGTGACAGCCTACTTTTGATACCAGTTCCACCTGGGACTCAACAGTCACTTGTTCGCTGGCTTTTGAGGACTCGCATAGAACAGTTGCTTTTTCACTTTCAGCAGCTTGGATCTTCTTCCCATGTGGTCCTGGCTTCAATTTCTGAGAAAAAAAAGAAGGAAACAGAAACCACATCAGAAAGCAGCTAAAATCACTAGATAACTATAGTCTCCCTTGATGAGACTGTCAATTTTTAAATAATCTACTGTGTGTATGTAGCTTTTATAGCTGTATATTAACTTACTACCACTACATGTAATTAGTACATAAATACATTTAATGCTGAGATTGTTGCTTTTATATAAAGCGTAAAATGTTTTTAACAGTATCCTAATTACAAGAAGTGCCATCTAACAATGTCCTGAGTGAATTTTGAAATCTTAAATCAAGATTTTTTTTTCCCTCATTGTTTCTGTTGGTCACAAATAAAGTTTGTTTAATAAACCTATTTTTCATTGCAGTTGGACAACGTGTATATTAAAATAAACAGTCTTAAAACATAGACTACATGAGAACTATTAAAAAAAAACACTGGTATTTTTTTTATCTGCTATTATTAATTGTACTTTTTCCTCACATTTTAACATATTGCAAAAGTGTTGAAGCTATAGCTTCCAACTAATGAACTGCAGACATTTTAGTCTTATTTCAACCTAATATAAAAAAAAACTTTACTATACTGTCAGTTAAGTTACTTTCTATAGTATAGTATAGTATAGTATATTATAGTATAGTATGATATAGTATAGTATTGTACAGTATGATGAACCCAAGAGTCATATTCCTTCTCCTGTGATTTGCTGTTCTCTCACATCATGTCCATCTCACCTCCACTTCTCATCTATCACGTAACCTATGCTATATGCAATACATACGAGCACTCTAGAACAAGACTCATCTTTTAGGCCTCCAGAAAATGAGGGATTACCCTTAGACTGGTTGGCTTTGGTTTCCCATACATTTCTGAACTTTCTCTGACCCTGAGCTTTCGCTCTCATCACATCCGCATCATACATCACCACCAACAGCTCCTACAGCATCCTCAGATCCACTCTCAATACTGCTAGGTCCTCTGTTTGCTGCCACTAGCATGATCCTCACTTGCCTCATGGTAAATGTTCCACTATCCTGTAGATCTCCTTCCACTGGCTGCACTAAAATGTACACTGTTGATCAAATCATGTGCACAGGTCATAAAATCTGTGGATGCCACAAATTGTTTGGTTCTTGATATTCAGGACCCCCCCACACACACACACACACATCATCCTTGCAGTTAGTGCTAGTGTTTCAGATCTGACATACTGTACATATAGGAGACTGTGGGTTAAGGTCTGCATAAGCCACAGAAGTACCTTCACTTCTGGATCATGAAAAGCAGCAGCCTTTTCATGCGGTTTCAGGGCCTTGGCCTTTTTCTTAGGAACCAGATTATACATTCCCATCTTCCTCTTTTTTTTCTTCAAAGCTAGAAAAGTTAGGAGTCAAAATGAATCCTGAGGAAACAATACTGTAAAGTCAAAGCAGTGTTTGGGTTATTAATCAATTCATCATTGACGTTTAATATTCTACAAATCTGGTATTATCTTTAACACAATAGCTGTGATAAGAACATTTAATAGATCCTTGCTTTTCTTTTCCACCATTAAATGTGACAGTGACCTGTATGCAGCATCCAGATTTATGATAAAGAAAAAAATCTACTAACCCAATTGAGGTTTGACTTTATTTTTTCCTTTCTGGCTGTGACCACAGTCTGTGTTAGATGGAGGTTCAGACTTCACTGACTGCATCAGGCCAGACCTTGCTGATTTTCTGCTTAGACGCTTGGAAGGCATAGAAAAACACACTTTTTATTTATGTCCTACTATGTTAAAGAAGGAGCAAAAACAATGTTTTTTTTAATCTGTGGCACAAAAAAGGTTCAGCTCATCTTTTTGGGGCTTCATTAATCAAAGGTCAAAACATCTCATTAGTTTAGATAGTCGGGGAGTCCTGTCACCCCTATTACTATTAAAAAGGAAGAGGTGGAGGTTGGGACCAAGTACAAATACCTGGGTATATGTGTACTTAGACAATGGACACACTGGACACCCTGCATGCTGTAGCTGAGAGGAGGATGCTGGTCCAACTCCTCTACCCCCTGCTACACCAGGAGTGGGCAGCAAACTTTGCACCAATCAGTGTGTAAACGTGTTCAGTTTAAATACATTTGTGAAATAAAGAGAAGCAGTAAACTTTTTCTGCATGTTTTAGAGGCTTGAACTGTAAAAGCTTCATCTGAAGCAACATTTTGGTGTAAATACATGTATTTGTTATTAGAATGCATAGTTTTTTGGGTCAGCTATGATGTCTGGACTTCGAATACAGCATTTAAACACATTGACTCACTGACGCGCAAAGAGTTTAGTGTTCATCTAATGAGACCAAAGAATCTTTTTATTTAATCATTTTCAACTTTTTGAATAGTGTGCTCATTCCTTCTTAAGCCTTTTCCAGACTCATGACAACAAGTAAGAAAGTAGGTCAAACTGAGAAACAGGTCGTTGTGATATGTGCTAATGAAGCCCCATTTTACTTGCTTTTGTGTCCCACTACATGACAGCTAGGCCTAAGCATTGAAAATGATCGGTTCTTATTTCAACACTGATCTCTGATCAAGAATCTCATTTAGTGCTAGATTTTCCTCACATTTGAGGATGAAGCTTGGCTCAATTCCAGTTGTTTGTCACATGTAGTCGACCCCTCACATGTTACTTCTTTTTAAATAATACTTGTGGATTAAACAGTATGTGCTGCTTATTTTCCCTGTGCAATGTGCCTTTCTAAAATAGATGCAATCTATTAACTCCAGAGACTTATCTAATGAAAGATTAAAGCATTACACACCCAAATACAAACTGGACTATCATTTTGGCCTGAATGTGAAAGCTAAGGAATATGGGGAATATCACCTTAGATTGAGAACCTTCCTCTGAACACGAATACTTAGTCTGGTTCTCTGAGCTCGAAGGCGCAGCATCAGCTGCAGGAGGAGGAGGGCGTGCAGGAGCAGCAGCAGCAGCAGCAGCAACAGGAGCCTCTCTGACAGGTGAAGGGGTCTGATGTGCAGGTTTGTGCAGAAGCTGGCTCCCAGGAGGTGCCAGCATCAGTCCACACGCTGCGCCCGGTCGTTTGATGGGAGTTGCACTGCGGACGATGGGTGAGCTGTGGAAGGGAGTGATCCTCTCTCTGGGTCTCTGCGCTGCCGCGGACGCTGCAGGAGCGGGGCTGGAGTGTCTGCCGCCTTGACCCGACCCTCCACTCACGCCACTGCGCCACGGCTCCATTGCTAAAAGCCCAAACGCCAGTTGCACCCGAGAGTGGGAAAGTTTTCGTCGAGCGTCAAACCGAACAATGAGGAGTGTCCGTCGTGCACGCGATGGTTCATGAATCCACAACTGTGTCACAACCTAAAGTACCTAGAAGTCCGACATTTTCCCAGAAACATGTTCATAGAACGAACAAATTCAGGGAAAACAGAACGCGCCCGGACGTTACAAACAGCAACGAAGTTTGTTCCTACCGGATCTGTTCGGTGTGTTGGTACACGAGCGACTGTGGTGGGACAGTAGCAAAGGAAGACAATAGTCTCACTTCCGCCATTAGAGCAACACGTGACTCTCTACATGCAACGCTCACATAGACGCAGTTCGACTCCGCTGTGTGACTATTGACGATTCAATCCAGGAGGATCGATCAAGTTTAGGTAAACGTTCTTTGGACGTATGTCCCGGTTCAGTACCGGGAATAAAGCTAAGCGGAAGTGGCTGACAGGAAATCCTCTTGCATCCGGTACGAAACTGAAGAAAGCAACTTACCAAACACATCCAATAAGAGAAGATTTCAAAAGTTCGCTCAAGTAAAATAGTGGATTTCATCCATCACAGAGCAGCACATACACAGACATCATTCACACCCACTCAGCTGCACACAGACATTTTGGTGGGAACACTGTCCATTATTATCACAAGCCTCTTATTATGCTATGAGCTGGGTGTAACGCCAGGTTACTGCACCCTGATGCTTTATTGTGTGAATCAGAGGTGATGGCAGATATTACTGAACTGAACTGACAATTACTGAGACGTACTAAACTAAGTTATTCCGTAGCATTTTCTATATTTTTTGGTTTTATAAATTCCCAATATACTTAATTACTCTGTAAATGCCAAAACCTCAGGGACACAAATAGTTTATTCTTTTTAATGTTAAAAATCGTGTTTGAAACTTAATTTGCAATAATGCACTGGCTGGTTGGGAGCTTGTATGAGGAGTTTAGAGTGCAGGGGTAATTCCATCATCCTAGACTCTGATGAGCCTTGGGCAAACATTTAAAGTAGCATTTATTACTATTGGGTTATAAAGACACTAACAGAAGAGAAAACAATGTTAGAATCACGAATGACCATTTGATATCTCATTGTACTCCACTTTTCATATTTTAGTATTGATTTTATTTGACATAGACAATGTACATTGGCAGGTAACAAAAATTTCAATGTTTGAAAACTCATTTTAAAACTGACAGTTACAGTGGGGCAAAAAAAGTATTTATTCAGCCACCAATTCTGCAAGTTCTCTCACTTAAAAAGATGAGAGGCCTGTAATTCTCATTATAGGTGTACCTCAACTATGAGAGACAATGAGAAAAAAATCCAGAAAGAATTTATTTGCAGTATAAATATTCGGTCAATATTAAAGGTTCATCTCAATACTTTTTCATATACCCATTGTTGGAAAAGGTCAAACGTTTCCTCTTCACCAGGTTTGCACGCTGTTGTCGCTGGTGTTTTAGCCCATTCATCCATTCAGATTTCCTCTAGATCAGGGATGTTTTCCCGCTGGGCAACTTGGGCTTTCAATTCTCTCCAAAGGTTCTCCATGGGGTTGAGATGTGGAGACTGGCTAGGCCACTCCAGGACCTTGAAATGCTCCCTACCGTTTCCTGGGTGGTGTGTTTGGGATCATTGTCATGCTGAAAGACCCAGCCATGTCTCATCTTCAATGCCCTTGCTGATGGAAGGAGGTTTTCACTCAGAATCCTATGATACATGGCCCCATTCATTCTTTACACAGATCAGTCGTCCTGTCCCCTAGGCAGGAAAACAGCAGCAAAGCATGATGTTTCCACCCCCATGTTTTAGAGTAGGTATGGTCTTCTTTGGCTGCAACTCAATGTTCTTTCTCCTCCAAACAGTTGACGTATACCTATGATAAAAATTACAGGCCTCTCATCTTTTAGGTGGGAGAACTTGTAGCCACTGTATGATTTGAAAATAAAATCTGAATAAAATCAGGCAAAGTTAAAGTTTTGTCCTTTCAGTGATTTTCAAACATTTAATGTTTTTTTTCAATTTTTCCCTTGACCCATTTTAACAGCCAAACCCCTCTGAAAGTTTTAAAACGGCATAGTATAAAGCAAACATTTAGCGTTTGAAAAATGTCCATCATTTTTTTCAGTGCTTTTAAATTTTGAAAGGTGCTTTTCAAACCTATAGTTCTGTCCTTTCAGAGGTCCAGGTCATTGTTAAAAGTCTGTTGCATTGTCAATATTCCACATCAAACACCTGGCCTTATTTTCACACCCTGCAGCCTCTTACCAATGCTCAACCAATCACAAGCTAGTCAGCCAACAGGAAGTCTAAAGCTTACACTGGTCACGTTGGGCAAGATAAGGGAGAAAGGAATGAAAGAAGCTTTGGAAGAAAAACAACCAGAGTACTGTTATCATATACACACATTACCATTTCTTGACATACTGTAATCTCTAATGGTTTTCTGAGTATAGCTGCACACAACTCATTCCCTTTACTGTACATGGAGAATGCTAATAAAACAAAGAGTAAAGTGCATTGGGTTTTTTCTTTTTCAGAACAACTAGGCTCATTACAGGGACGAGCAGCCAATTCCAAACACAAGACAAAAGTCCATGATGTTGCTGATGTTAAAATGACATATGCATTAATATGTTAATTACAGATTTTTTGTGTTTAAAATATAAAATTGCTTTGAGTTCTACAAGGATCAGACAAATAAATTTCAGCCTTAATCTAAATGAACGTGCATTTCATCTGCTGAAGAGGATGCCAGGGAAAAAAAAAAAGTCACTTTTTACACAAAACAACCAGTGAATTACAGGCGTTATGCAGTTATTCCAAATAAGCCGTAGGCATTAGTAGAGGCTCATTTTGTTGAAGCTGTGAGATAACGGTACATATTATAAAATGTACATGATAAGTCAATTACAGATACACTACTCAAATGGATTTAAATAATTGAAGCATGTAAAAAACAGAAGTAAAACTTAATGTAAAACTGATTTATTCAAATCTACACAGCAGTTGTAAAACAACGGTAAAACAGTTCTGTGGGTGTGATTGATTCGGATTTAGTGAACCTAATAACAAAATAGTACAATTAATCAAACAGAACTAATGCCTAGCGTGAAGACAGCCAACACATACAAAAGGAGGCTAAAATGCATCTTTCTTTAATATAGGTTTGCCTATCTATTTCCTAAAGTGCTATTAAAATGATCCAGAAGCAGACTGGTTGTTGTAAGTGTTCCTTTGTGCCAGCATACATCGGGAGAAGGGGTTCTGGTGCTTGATTTACTTCATGCGTTGCAACTCTCGTCATAAGAAGGAGGCGCATCTGTGACAGACAGAAACCAGCAAGTTATTTCAGGACTCACAGTTGGAATGTTCATCCTAACCATCCTGGACCAGGCCTAATCCTAAACCTGGAGATTCTGATCCAGGTCATCAGCAGGTTAGAGCACGGGCAACAAACAAGGCAGTTCTGAAGTCAAACCATTTAAGATTGATTGCTACTGAACTGTGAGCTAAAAGCTGATAATGATCCTTATGGAAGCTCTTATCTACTGTAGGTTGGCAGATGTCGCTCGATCTTGTAACAATGTGAAAGGGCTTAAATTGTGAGGTGTGTAGCAAATGCCTTTGCTCCTGTGTCTAGTGAACATCAGTATAAACACTGGGAACTAACAAAAGGTCTATTACATATGCTCCTCATGACAAGGCTACAGAATGAGTGTGGGCAGCTCACCTTGTGGATAACCTGACACGTATTCCTGTGGCATGGCATGCGGTGCTGGTATTGAGCTGCAGCTGTTGTCAGCGGGGTAAGGTGCTGAGGCCTGTCTAACAGGCCCACTGTCCTTCTGGGTCTGGGTGAAGGAGAGACCTGGAGCATAGCTGAAAGCACTGGGTGAAACCAACTGAGACTGGCGCTTGCTGGGAAAGCTGCCATCTGTGGTACTCCCACCATGTTCTTTAGGGTAGTCAGCTGGAGGAGCACTGGGAGAAATAAGAGAAGACATCCTGGAGCGAGGAGCAGAACGGGGGGCAGGTTTTGGAGTACTTCTAGAGGTCAGGGGGGGAGTAGTGGCAGAGGTGGCATTGTCTGGGGGGAAAACACATGCTGCTGTATTTTCAGCACAATCAGAGAAGGAAAGATGAGCTTTTTTGGAAGGGTGTCGTTTTTTATCAAGTGAGACGTTCCCAATATGGATGGGTAGGGTCAGCATGACATCTGGAGACTTTAGACAGACCTGGAATCAGACAAAAATGGAAAAGAGGACAAAGTTGGTGATTTTCTTCCTCAAGAAAGAAACAGTTTTGAATTGCTTTACAGTAGAGAATATACAATTTATGTAAAACTCCTAAGCATTATGCATCAGCATCCACCTGCTGAAATTATACATTCATTTTAGAGTGAACTAGTATATAAAAGTATAAAAAATAATTTAACGTTTCATTAAAATATTTATTTATACAGTGCAAAAATTTTGTGTATCTATGTCTAAAAGTCGAGTTATGGCCACTGCACTTCTTCTAGTCCACTGAACTTGACTCCTAACCTGGATGACAATCATAAGGAGAAAGGTGTGAACCTTGGTACCTAAGCAAGTGTGATGCATTAGGAAATGTTCATAACTCTGACTAAAGTGATTGTAATATTTCAAGTTACATGTAAGTGACCTGGTCAGTTAAAAAGTTGTGGAAAGCATTTGTTTTTTAGGACACACATTCATGGCTGTAAACATCTTAGTGTTGTTTAATATAGTGTTGTATAGTGTTACACTATAAACAAAGTAGAATGGCCAAACTTACTATCTGATAAATGGAAAGGCAAAATAGCTAAATACAGTGACTTACTTTAACATAATATTCAATTTTTATAAGATCACATCCAGCGAGAGATGACTGAGGAAGAGCAGGAACGATGATCTGTTCCTTCCACTCCGCCTCTTTGCCGGCCTTAACCACACCTCCCTCCACATCTGCGATCATCCTTAGATCATACGTGGGCCTCTTTGTCTCATAGGTCACCCTCTGAAAACACAGATGGATAAAGTGAATTCAACACTGCGGAACATAGTTCATCCACAGAGGCAGTGGTTTTAACAATGTATGCACTCATTAATAAATGTGTTGCTGCACTTCGGCAGCAATTTTAAAATAACTGAATAAATGATGGATGAATTTACTTATAGAAAATATATGCAACAATGTTCTGCCTCACAAAAGTAAACATAAACAGAACGAGAGAAATCCAACCATTACATATGACATTAGTTCACAATACTTATTAGTAGTGCTGGTTAGCGATTAAAATCCTTAATCGCATTAAGCGCATGAATTTTCTGCAATTAATCGCATGGCATTAATATGAGAAGCATTCAGTAATAAAATAATACAGTGAATTATAAACGATTAAACTATAGTGATACAGTGACACACAATATTGACCACATGGCATGCTTTGTGGTGTAAAATTCACCAAAATGTGTAATTATTTTTCCCCCTTGTTTGTATATTTGTCTACTTGTCTGTTTTAAGTATTCTAAGTATTTTAAGTATTTGTATTTTACAAAAGAATTTACGAACAAAAGAATTTCCCCATTGTGGGATTAATAACGTGGTATCTTATCTTAAATCAAAAGTAGTATATCCCACATTTTCACCTTAAAACTACTACTCTCGGGTGAGAGCAACAGTAGGTGCATGTTGTAGCTCCTCGCCTTTTCATACAACTCGTGTATTCTTCCTGTGGCGCGTCAGCACTACTTATTAGCATTGAGTTGGGCGCAAACAGTTGTACGGGGAGATCAGGGCAGAGGAAGAGGCCTGATACGGTCTTAAACAGTAAATAAACAGTTCCAATAGAAAACAAGATGTCTGAGCCAACATGTAGATGAAGAGGAAGCTGAGCCCTGTCAAGAAGCCATGTTAAAATTAGTGAAAAATTCACATCAACCGTGGAAATTCATCCAATGCACAGCAGGGGTTACATCATAATGAGCTCACTGATATCACACCATGCCTAGCCCTGATATTACACATTAAGATAGATAAAGACATCGCATATCCTCCAAGTCAGTGGTCACGTGCTTTGACTCCTCCGTACTGTTACACAGCAGTTGAAAGTTAGGTTAAAGTGCATCAAATGGTTGATGCAGAAGCTGCATGTTAAGCTTAAAAAAGTTGCTGGAGGCTGAAGTGAACTAGACAGATGTCAACTACCTTCTGTCGCCTGGTGGTCAAACTGAGACTTGCATCCAGTTTTCTTAAGGAAGTAAAATCACAAACGCACCACAGTGACCACGCTGCTTGTTTGTAAGCGCTACAACTGTGACTGTACCAGGGTATGACTAGACGCGAACCATTTACCTGCATCAGGCTGGCGCCCATGTTGCCTGTGTTTTTTCCAGATTGGTTGTAGATGCTGACTGTTACCTGGATGACCTGGCCTGGGGTGTAACCCTTCATATCAGTCTGGGCCTTCATCACCACTGTGCCAGTTTTCATCAGCATGTAGGTGAATTGCTGTGTAACTGCAGATGAACACGGCCCCTGAATGAACAAAGATTAATTGAAAAATTTAATGTAGGCCTCATGTACCAGCGAGCAGACAATGGATTGTGTTCATTTAATCAACACGTGATTAAATCACACACACACACACACACACACACACACACACACACACACACACACACACACACACACACACACACACACACACACACACACACACACACACACACACACACACACACACACACACACACACACACACACACACACACACACACACACACACACACACACACACACACACACCTTACCCATATGTCTGGGACTTCATTCAGATTCAGAAGGCTCAGCAGGTAGAAATATTTTTCTGTGCTGTAGTCTTTGGAAAATCGTGGCGTGTCAATAAAGGCTCTCACTCTATAGATGATTCTACCATAGTTGCCTTCAAAAGATGTTGGAGCAGATGCTGTAGGGCAAACATCCAACATGTGTCAATAGCTGGAAACAAGTATTTAGTAGTCAGACTGTGGGCGGCTCATACAGTATGTCCTATCAGCTACTGTAATGACAACAAGAACAGACCGGTTGGGTTAGTTCAGATCACGCAGTGTTTCTTGCCATGCAGCAGTGAAAGATGAATTCCACTTGATAAGTGGCCCAGGAAATGACAAACACCAACACAGGCTGGACACTTATTGGTTCAATTTTGTCTCCTTGTTCTGCAAATGTTCTAAATGTTTAGTGTTGAGAAGTGGAAACCAGTTTTCTGGCTCCACTCAGCAGTAAGGGTTAAAAGGTAAAAGCATGTGTACCGGGGCGGTGTTCTCCCCAGTTGTCTAGTACTTACATAACTATACACAGCTGTATTCAGTCTCACAGTTTAAAGTGTCTTAATATGACTTTTGTCAAAAATGTAAAATCAGTTGAGTTGATTCAAAACAGTGAAATTGTATTAGTACCAACATGCCAAGAAATCACTGTGACACACATGAAGGAGAGAATGCCACACTTTACCTGGTATGAGAAACTTGAAGGGAAACGTGTGTTCTCCCTGTTTCATGGTTCCTGTGGGATACAAAGCAAAGGCAGTGTCCATCAGTGGATTCTGGAACAGTTTTATTGGCTAGTTTTCTACTTACCACATATGTCTTAGGGATGCAAGAAAAATGCTCGTCAGTAATAATATATTTATTAGAAATAATGTAAGAATAAAAGCATTAAGTCAGATCTGATTAAAGACCTGGTGCTACAGTGGTTTGACATATGCTTGACTACATTTGCTATTTTGTTTATTTTGCCTTCATGTGTCACTGATGCTGATGCCACAGTGAACCAAAACAACCGTGAATGCATGCTAGAATCTCCACAACCAACATCAACTGTCTGACTACAATAAGGAAAATGACATGTGTGTATAATATGCTGCATCCCGTTGTGGTAACAGTTTAATAATAAGCATTTGGCTGCATACCTTTGTCTGCGACAGAGGTGGTGCTGTTAAAGTACTGCTCCTCTGTTGTCCATGCAGTGTCCTGTGCCTTGCTGCTGATGCCACAGAAACCATTGCAGTTCACTTTAATGGCTGCAGAACATAACAGAGCAAACATGGTGGTGACACATTAGACTGGTCTTAATGCAGAGCAGTACGTTAAAGGCCTCAGACGCACTTATCAAGGTGCCCTTTCATCTGTCCCAAGGCTACTTTATAGTCTCCCATGAAGAGAACATCTAAGCACCCTGTAATGGTGGCTAGAGCTTCGGTAAATGGGACTAGAGGAACTGCAACTGGTCTCCAAAACAGATGAGAGCAGACTGTAACAGTACAAAAAACAGTGTGATCAAGTGGACCAGTGTTCAACTTTACCAGCAGCTACTGTCCATGAAGAACGTGAAAAGTACTGACATCCTGTGAGGTTTTATACAGAAGAAAAAACATGGTGATGGTGTGTTGGATGAACATCCAGAATAATCAAATATTTGGTGGCTAAGTTGGTAGAGCGTTGGCTTGGGGAGTGGAAAGTCCCAGGTTCAAAGTCCACCAGAGCACTATTATAACCCATCCCTACTACCACTACTGCTTATTATTAGTACAACTACTTCTATATGGACCTAGTTTATTAATCTAATCTAATAAAAATTAACAAAAGAAGTCACATAATTAATTTGTGCATTTTTATGACAATGAGATAAATAAAAGCAATAAAAATACGATATATAAGAATTTCCATTTCTCCCCTCTATTTTTTAAATGCCCTGTTGTAATCATATCCATTGTATACAAGGTGAACTTAGTTTATCTATGACTGAGTCAAGACCTGAAATTTCTAACTAAGTGGTTAGATGAGGGGAGAAAGAGAAGATCAAAGAGCAGCAGAACGCTGAAGTCACACTGTATATGTTTGTTCTGACCAGCTCTCCCTGAAGAGGAATGTAAACAGACTGGAGACACAATGAAACTGCAACTCACGAGTAAACAAAGGCCAACAGCCTGAAAGGACTTTAAATGAACAGCCAGTATTAAAGATATCGTAAAAAATTAAGGACACAAACAAAATGACATACACAGTCACTATTCAGAGAGAAGCTCATCTCAGCTGATCTGGTTCTGACGAGAATGCTGTTCAAAAGGTGTTCAACATGTTTAAAGTGTGGCAGATAACATTCCATCCTGAAATGTGCATACAATGTAATTCTTTAATCCCAAGCTGGAAGATGTTGACCTTACTGGGGGCAGCAGGCCGCAAAAAAACAAATCTTCAATTAGGTCGCATAAAATGTCACACAAAGCCTAAATAGCAGTGAAGTTGCCAATAAATGTGGAGATCCAAGACGCTGTAAAGGCAGACAAACGCACCAACATGAAAACTCGCTTTAAATGTACTTCCAGCGATCCACCAAACCTAATTTTTGACTTCATTTGGGTGACGGCGCCTTTCCACACCACGAGACAAATAAGCTAAACTGTTGAGACTCTTACCTTTACACGGCAGCGGCTGGTTTAGCTTAATGGTCACGGTCCCGGTGATGGAGTCGCCTGGACTGTACGTGTCTTTGTTTTGGTCAAACGTGATCTCGAACTCCTGGACTTTTCCCATGTTTCCCAGAATGGCCGACACTGAAAACTACCTGCGCAACGCGCCCTAACTACATCCTCCTACCGAGGCTCGTTCCAGGTGAACAGACAGGTTAGGTCTCTCTTCAACTTGCTCTGACGTCAAGAATCACTCAGAACTGCCTATGTAATCAACGATGACCTCGTGAAACCGAGGCGATAGCAGTTTCAGGCGCCAGGTTCCGCCTCCGCACCTACAGCACAACCCCAGAGCATGACGGGAAACGCCCGGCGCTCACCTTATCTAATTGGTTCAGGTGTCGGATTAACAACATGACGTTTCGTGGACACGAATCCTTCTCTCTCTAGTTCATTTTATTTGAAGGTCTTTTTTTTACTAAAGATAAAGCTTTTTAATTCGGAATGTCTGACTTTATTCTAAGTCACATTTTTAATATCTAAACATACACTGATTGATATTTATTTAGAAATACGCGTTATGTTTCTTTTCACTTGTGTTCCATGTTTGCTATTATACATTTCGTCGCATTTGAATTCGCTTGCTCGTTCTTGTTTTATAAGTGAGGAACAGCCTAAAGCCAAATGCAGAGCTCATACCCGGAAGTTTTCTACATTTTCTTGTTCCGCCTGATTTGTGTGGACCTAACACAAAGAGCTAAAGTTAACTGCTGAGGTTGTTGTGTGGTCACTAAATGCAGTTTAAAGTTTTTACATCGACCCTGCGCACCTGCCACATTTAATAGGCCGTATGTGTTTTTCTAACATATGGATGGACTTTAGACAGCGGTGTTTCGAATTTAAGAGTATCCGCGTTAACTGGTGACCGAACGACCGCGGTCAATGAGCCGTTGTTTGCTTTTCCGTGATCAAATTAGCCGTCGCTATAGTTGAAGTGCGCGAGTGCCAAAAGACTCACTGTAGTGAACAATGGAGATGATATTAGACCTAACGTCCTATGGAAACTTACGGTAAACTGCAAAATATCAGAAGTGATATTTACAGTTACAGATGAAATGTAAAAAAAATACAAATGGCCTTTATTCAAAAACTTGTCTTTGAATAAAATAAGTTCCTCATCTTAAGTAAAACATCAATCCTTCACAGCACTACTTAGTACTTTATGTACTACTACCACAGTAAATATGAACTCATATTACTGCATTGTTTTGGAATCATTCATTACTAAACTTTTTTACAATAAACAGCCTTGAAACCAATAGCTGAAGTTTGACCTTTCATAAAACGACTCCCTCAAATTAGTAGAACACTGTTCCTTCACATTACTACTTAGTACTTCAAAGACTACTACCACAGCAAATATGAACCCATATCACTGCATTGCTTTGGAATAATCATTATTATTATTACTATTTATTACTATTAACAACCTTGAAACCAATGGCTGATCTTTGACCTTTGATAAAAATACTTCCTCAAACTGGCACTTCCTCAAATTAGTAGAACACCGTAGTAGTAGAGTCAAATTAGTAGAACACCGTTTCAGACCTGGTCTGGGTCTGGCAGAACAAGGAGACACTGGTCTGGGTCTGGCATTATGCACCAAAGTCAAGTTATTTACCATCAAAGTTGACTGTAAGAGTCATATCACAGTACGACATGGTACTTTTAAATACTACTTTAAATACCACTAAACAGTAGTCAACCTTACTACTCCTACTTTAAATACTACAATAGTGCAGTTGATAGGGAGCACAGTAGACTTATCGTGCATGGCACCCCCTCCATGGTCGATATGTTGAAGTGTCCTTGGGCAAGAGACCGAACCCCAAGTTGCTCCTGGTTTTTCAAGCTAGCGCCTTGCATGGCAGCTGCTGGCTTTGGATCCCTGAAAGGTGTATAAACACACTATATTAATGTGGCTCATTCACCATTTACAATTTACAAAATCCTCAAATATACAGTAAAAGTGCACAGGTCTTTGTGGGGTAAGAGTACACGTCCTGTAGAGTAAGAAAACACTGGTCTGTGTCGGGAGTGCGGGGGTGATGGACCCAAATGCACAGCTCTCAGGCAGGGCTTTGATAAATCAAGTCTTTTGTTGGTAATGGAACAAGAACAGCAGGCAGCAGGGTGGTTGGACAGGCAAAAATCAAAAACCGCAATACAGCTTCAGCAAAGGCACAGATGAGGACTAAGCAGCAGTGATGGGCTGGTTGAAGCGGAAGCTCCGGAGCTTGTATAAAGAAAACAACACAGCGGTTCAGAGACACTGTGCCGATGCTTGATTCATTTGGCAAAAATCACGTGATCAGTGACGTCCGAAGCGCCTTTTGTCACATTCATACGTCACCGCTTCAATACGAGGTTCAAATCATTATAAGGAGGAGAAGCGTTAGCAGGTTTTGTGGTGTGTTTAGGTGTCAATTTTTTTTAATTGAAAGCGACGTATAAGACACATGGAGCCTGCGAGGAAGAGAGGACGTTCTGATGGCATTTTTATTGCCCAGTTTATGAACAATTCTAACTCCAGTTCAAGTCAATGAAAGAAGAGAAATACACTTTTATAAGTTACTAGAGAGAGAGAGAAAGAGAGCGAGAGAGAGAAAGAGAAAAAGAAACTTTATTCATCCCACAGCAGAGAAATTTAAACTGCTGGAACAGCCACAATAAGACAGCAAAGGATTTGTGCAGGATTACAAGAAAAAAAAGTAATATACACATGTATATATTTACAGGCATGTAGCGATGTACTTGTGCAGAATTAGGCAAGAATTAGCATGTAAAAGAAGCATATGACAATAATGAAACATATGATATTGTATATAAATGTACCTGTCCACTGGTTATAGATCACAAAAGCACATGGAGGCAGTGACCTCTCAGCACAAGGATACTTCCCTCTGTGGACTGTTGTTCTCTATATATATCTATTAGTTATATAACTATTAAAAAGGCACAAGCAAAACAAAATCACATTTATCTAATTAAATTAATCACACAATAGTGTATTTTTCTCAAAGCATCACAATGCTATCAAACGAAATCAATCAATAAACTTTGAAACCATAATAGGTTGGTTCATTACAGTAACTTCAAGCTGCAATTTATTTTTTTGGCCACCAGATGTCATTAAAATACTGTGTTGAAAAACTCGGAGTAACGAATTCCCCAGCTAGTAATCTAGATGGTATTTTAAGGAAATACCAATAGCATTACCATTACAGCAGATGAACAGTCTTATTATGAAAACGATGACTACCGTTGCGTGTTGTGCTCTGCTGTAAACATTTTTGTAGTAGAGCTGTCTAAACGCCGGTTGAGTGAATGGCGACTGGTTTGACCGAAGTTGTTAACCCTCCGGTTTACAGACAAACATTCAGATTTGCTTTAAATTGCTTTAAATTTAACAAAAGGTTATATTTTAACAGTGTGTTTGAATAAGACACAGTTTAGTTTAGTAGTCGTTTAGCAGCCTTTTCATTTTGAATCAAAGCAGACAGTTGTTAGAAAGTCACAGATTCTTCATTTAGCAAAACTCTGGCTGGAAAACTATTCCTTTTCAAGAGTCTCTGTGACGATACTGCTGACATTGCTTACAAATGATGAAATAAATTACTGAATTAGTATTAGAGTTGCTGAGAGCTAAAGAAATGAAGAGGACTTTGATGCAAAAAAAAGGATTCTGACAAATCATGTCTCCTAAAAGACTTCCATCTCCTTGGTCTGCTTGGTTCACCACTGGATCCTCTACTGGTCATCTTCATCAGGACAACGAGGGTGGCTCTCCTCCTATTGTGTCAATGTTGTGAAGGACAACACAAGCAACTATAATGTTACATGCCCGCTCTGGCCACGTAGACACTAGAACCTCGTCTTCACGATGTGTTCTGTCGTGAGCCCCGTTGAACCGTATCTGTGGATCAGGCTCAGGTTCAGAGTAGGGTCTCATCAAATAGAGCAGACAAGGGAACCCTCTGTCCCACAGCAAGAAGCCATTGTAGTGTCCTGTAATGATTAAAATGTGTATAAAACAACACAGTAAAAATAAGAACTTGTGTAAATTCCAACATACCGTGTTGGGTCAGGGTTATGTGGCATACAGTAACACCTTAAAAATTCTGGAATCGTGTACTGACCCTGGCCATTTTGCATCAACATTATTGATGACAGGGCCTTGGCGGGATCGGGATTTTGCGGCCTCTACTCGCCACCTCTTCTTCATAAAAAAATTAGGTCTGGTGCATCTGATGTAGCACCTGTTGCTGCTCTTAGCTGTTCCATTTTGATGTAGTGAGTGGGTTGCTGATTTTTCATGCTTTATGGCATTTCTACTGAGTAGTGACTCAAAAGCTTTTGCTGAGAACTCAGTGCCTTTATCTGATCTACTATACATCACTTTCCCATAAGTGTCTGTGATCTGTAGCAGTGGCACAAGACACAAATTGTGTCTTGCTGCTCTGCTCCATTCTTTCACCTGCATCTGTGTCCTTGGCTGTCCTCCTGTCTGTCTGACCACGTCTGACACTTAGCCGTCTGTCTTCCTCTCGTCTGTCTGACCCCCAGTGTGTGCTCTCTTCCATCTTTTAAACGTACAGTACCTTACTGCTCGCTAATTCTTCACAGGTGTGTCCAGTTTACTGAAGGAGGTAGGTTAACTCAAAGTAATTCCAACGGCAACCGGCCTAATCAACCTCATGCACAATAAAAACACATACAATAAAACATGTAAGCAATAGATCATGCAGTTCAAACACAAGTTACATATTACAATTAAACACAACACAAACCTGTTAATAAATCCATAAACCAATATAAATTAGTTCATTCGTGACATTTTCGTACCTTCTACCACACCCTCTAACATCCTCATAATTACAGTGCCCTAGTATCTCATGCCAAGTATGGGTATCAAAACAACTGTATCAATCAAGCTGTAGTGGCTACAGATATTGATGTGTGTGTGACATAATTTCTCCTTTTGATCGCCCAAAGACTGCAGAGAAAACTTGACTGGGGGGTCAAAACTGATCCAAAGCGAGATCAAACTGTAGCTTTGGGTGAAAGAGCAATGCTGATAAGCTATGAAACATGGCCAGTAGTCAATAAACACTGTATGGAATGAACAGCCAATGGGAGCCGAGCAGGGTGGAGCGCAAGCGGCAGACTGTACTACTGTATAGTACTGCTGCCAACACAAGGCACGTCTCCCACTCAGCCCATCTTTATTCAGCATCCTCTGGTTAATGGATTACACAGTTTCCCTCCAAGTGCAACATCAGCTGGCAGTTTCCCCGACACACTTCTACCAGGGCTACAGCGTGGAATTACAGGTACATCTGCTTAGAATCCACTTGTCCCGGGTTCTTGTTTCTCCTCTTCTCTTGCACTGTGTGTGATAGGACGTGTACGTGAGTGCAGAGGAGTGAGTGTTACTTTATGTAGATTCTGCAGAGAAAAACATGGTATTCGTGTTGCATGCTGATTCTTGTTGCGTGATGGCGCTGAGGAGGAGACGAAGGGGAGAGTGGCAAAAAAAAAACATTAAAAAGCTACAAATCATTTCAATAATGTAATTTCAATAAGTTTGCTGTATACCTTTTCTAAGGGTACATTGATATCATAATTCTGTTAGAAACAGAGCACCTGTATACCTGTATTACCAAAGCTGCATAATTTTTTATCTTTTGCACAGTAGATGAGAGTTTGTTTAAATGGTTTCATTTTTTAACAGGGGCTGTGCTTCTCTCCTTCAGCAATGGTCCAACACATACCTAATTTAAGATTTAAGATTTTGTTGTGCAGCTTCAAGCAGAATTTCAACTGTGCTCTCTACACTCCATATGCCTCCTTCTGCCCTTAAGAAATGTTACAAAACCATTACCACCTCCTTCTGGAAACCACAAGATGGCCCCAACTCGGCACTATCAGAACTCCTGGAATTTTTACTGACAGACAATGAAAGTTATGTACTAAAAGCATCACAGTTCAAATAACCTGATATAGATAACACTCTTTCAACTATTTCTGAAATAATCTCATGATTTTTCCACATACTGTATATTCAGGCCTTTTAGTCAGTCATCTTGTTTTATTTTAATTTAAACTTTAACTGAAGGAAAAAGCACCACCATTTCACTTCTTGCTGTCTGTGATTTGTTATTCCCCTTCATGCTTTTTTACTGCCTTTTTTGCCATTCTTGTAACTTGTCAATTTCAGCTCAACTGAGATGAAAATATTTATGAACAGTGCAGAATTTAACAAAGAGCTTCAATAATTATTAGTAGAAGTAGACAAAGAATAGAATAGAATAGAATAGAATAGAATAGAATAGAATAGAATAGAAGTAAACAAAAATAAATTCTTGCATCCACCTAGAAAAACCTAGAACAAATATCTGTATCAAGTGTACTTGAAGTACTTGATTCTGTCACATCTGTTAGGAGCTGGGCCAGGAAAGGATAGAGCAGTAGAGGTCAAGACATCAAGAATCACTTGTTTCCATTGATTTGTCAGCTTTTATTTTATGTAGCCAAATCAAATCAAATTTTCACATGTTGCATTCAGATCCTCACACATATTCACATTTGTGTCTTTCTCCAGATGAAGTCAACAGAGGTGGACCAAGGACTTTTCACAGACAGCTACTGCAAAGTGTGCAGTGCTCAGCTCATCTCCGAGTCCCAGAGGGTTGCCCATTATGAGGTGACACCGCACACACACACACACACACACACACACACACACACACACACACACACACACACACACACACACACACACACACACACACACACACACACACACACACACACACACACACAGCTGTGTACAGTAAGAAGTCAAGAATATTATAAATATAAATCATTTTAAGTTTAATGTTCAGATTTTGCCAGTTTATTATTGACACTTAAGCCTGCTATTTTTTTTATTTGGTTAACTGTTTCCGGACACCTTCTTCTATGTCCTGGTTTAACTTAGTGTAGTAGTTATAGTTTCCTTATGCAAAAGGTGAAACTGCAAACAAACTACATTACAAAAGTATATTGGGGAATAATTTACTTATTGGTTACTGTGGGTGTGTTGGAAAGTAAATAGTGCACACATATTCTATCCTAATCCAAAACAAACACTCTAAATGATCTTATTGTGCCTTGGTAAGATGTCTGGACAAGACACTAAACCCTTGGCACCCCAAATGTACGCTCTGGCCCAAGGCAATTGGGAATAATAAAATGTATAATTTTTCTACATTTGTGATTAAGTTTAAGAGTCAAAAGCCTCACTAGCAACAAGAATAGTGATTAAAGCAGTAACTTGGTCACCTTACTCCTGCCTTAGCCTGAATCACACTTTTTCTCTGTCTGTGCAGATACTGCCTTTCAGTCATTTTAGTCCTTTTTAGGACCGGTGAGTCGGACCGGTGAGTCTGACTATACACTAGACGTGTTATGGATCTACAATATAGATCTATAATAACAAACAGACAGACAAACAGTTGAAAAGACTAATATTAACACTCTTGTCCACTCTGAAGTATTATTAGTGGTGTCTGGTTGCTTTTTAATTCAGAATGTGGACAAATATATTTGTGACCTTATGCTACTTTGCAGTTTTTATTGATTATAATTGTTGTTCCTGTTTCACTTTGTTCAAACTTTATGCTGCTTTGTACTGGGATTACTTTCCCTCTGCAACTCCTAACCAATCCACAGTATTTGCTGCAAGGTGTTTTGTTTAGCACTGCCTTGGAGTGCTATTTAAAGTAATAACTGCCCATGGATAAGAAGAGAACTGCTTTGTTTTCAGAAGACAGGAAATAGCTGTACCACTGCAAATAAAATATTTATTTTGTTATTGTGTGCTGGATGCTGAATACAGCACTCGGCCTGTTGCCTTCTGGAGATGGGTTGTATTGGATCTAGGATGAGGATCTAATGCATTATGACATGTTTGGGTCATAGTGATGACAGTAGGAACAAGAAGACAGATGCATGGAAAAAGACTTCCATTGTGTACATGTAGCGTTATCTTTAAACTAGATGACAACAAATATCTGAGCATTAAGACTATGATATAACTTAGAAAACTGGTGGTAAGTGTTTTACTGGTTAGAATGTAAACAAAAACCTCCTGTTAGCATTCTTATTTTTAATCTCCCGTCCTTCTTGTGTGTACCTCCGTCTGTGACAGCGATCAAAGTGTGCAAAATAATTTCCCTCCGGGATTAATAAAGTTTTTTGAATCTTGAATCTTAAAAACAGATCATCACAAATTGCAAATTAACCTGTTCAAGGATTCAGTACTTTAACATGTTTAAATCATCCAGTATATAAGGCACAAGTTGTGTAATGTATAGGTGAATCTGGCGATATGCCTTAAATGCACTATGGGGAATAATTTTATAAAAGAGTATTAACAAATGTTCTGAACAACCTTCATGTAACATATACAGTATGTGGACTGATATACAGATGGAGCAGCCTAAAACTGCTAACTGACTAATAAGTGGTTTCACTGTGGTTTAAGCACTGTGTCACTAGGATGCCTGCATGAATGTGATCCCCCACATTGACGTAGTTAATGCATAGCTAGGTTGTTAACTTGCACAATATTGCCCGCTATGCATTGGGGATGGAGCAGTGATGTCTGATCCAAGCACACAGATAGAGGACTGTAAACAGATGTGGTTTGTATATAGATGGCCAACTTTAACTCTAACTCTTCTGAAATCTCACTCCACCTTAGTAAATTTCATTCTAAAAGCATTTGCATAAATACTTACTAAGATGTATATTTATTGAAGTTATATTTCAGTAATGTTTAATTAGTTTTTATTGTTACAAAATATTTACTAAATTTTACTTATTCTACCTAGGCATTTTTTATTTAGTATGTATTTGCGACAATACCTTCTTATGTTTACTTATGTACAAATGTTATTTAAATGTTAATGAATGCATTATTTAAAAGAATTACAGCTTATTCCAAAACAGATCAGAGAAATATTTAATTTGCGAAAAGTATCAAACCACAGATCAAGTTTCAATGATAAGTGTTCATTCGCTTTTTCTGAAGTCATGAAACTTTGCAACAATGGTGGGCTCTGGCCATCCGGTTGTTTGCCTCCCAGTCAATGGGTGCAATGGAAAATGATTTTATCCACAACATCACCTAGAAGCTTGATCTGTTAGGATGTTTTAGCTTCCACATATTCCTCCACCTGTTCTGGAATCCCAGAGAACACCAGGTTGTCTGATGGTGCAGGCCTGCATTTTTTTATTAGCACTAGCTGAGCCATGTCCTCTGTCAGGGATTGTACCTTTTCCTTTCAGGACTTTGGAAGCCACCTGCTGCTGATTAAATTCGAGGACCTCTCTGAGGGCCTGGAACTCTTGTGAAGAATTCTAATGCCAGACACACGTCTCAACTTCTCATTTATAAACTCCAGGATGTCAGCTATAGGTGAATCAGACCTGCCAGAGTGGCAAGATGATCAATTGTTTTTGTAGGTTTTAAGTAGAGATTATATATTTATTGGCGGATTGTGAATCGAGCTGTTGTTTCTGCTGGTTGCGCACCACCTTGTTGACTTTCTCACACTGGTCCCACAGATTCTTGCACTTTCTTCAACGTTCTTTCAAGGTTAGCTCTTTTAAAGGTAATACAGCAAATTCACTCTTTCAATGCAGGTTCAACACAGACTAAAACAACTCATGTATTCATCGAGGTTCAACTTATCAGTGTTTTGCTTCCAGTGTGAACACAAGGCACTTCACTTGCTGATTTCATTAAAATACTTTTAAAGTGAATATACACCACTGAAAAGCAGCCTGTTATAAAAATGGTACATTTTATTTGCAAAAATGTTTAACATTGATCATCTATGTTCAGAGAAAAGAGAAAATGGCAGTAATACTGTACGTTTTGTGGATGAAAATGGTCCCCACCTAAACACCCAGAATGCATTGCAGTCTGACGAATCTCTCAAGCGTGCTTGCACATATCGTTACTCCTCCAGTTTACAGACAAACGTTCGGAAATTGCTTTACATTTTCATCAAAAGGTTATATTTAACAGTGTTTAATAAAGACATAATTTCTAAGTCGTTTAGCAGCCTTTAGATTTAGACCAAAGCAAATAAAAACGGAAATAATGTGAGTTAGGATTTCTTTTGCAGCCCGGTACCAATTGACCCAAGGACCAGTATCGGTACGTGGCCTGGGTGTTGGGGATCACTGTTCCAAAGGATCCAGGTGGACGGACAGAACCATGCAGTAAATGGGAGGGGTGTAATTTGACCAGTCAGGCAAAAATACACTAACCTAGAGTAACCCCCCCCCCCCCCACACACACACACACCTTGGCGCCTGTGAATCCGAGTGTCCTTTCACTCTTAAATACTACCTGAGATCATTTAAGTAAACCTCCATTGAATATTGAAGTTTTCCTTTAAAGTGCATTGGATGGTTGGGACAAATGACCTATATGGATTGCATGATATCAATGTTACTGCTAACAAAAAAGACTGAAAAAGTACTACTGTATAATCATTCACTGAGAACAATTATATTAACTGCCATGTCAAGCCAACTAATTGCAGTGTTCAACCGATTGGCTGTTTGACAATTCATCATGTAATATTTATCAAAGAAAGAAAGAAAGAAATTAGAATTTTTTTCTTCTTTTCTCTTTGCCAGAGTCGGAAACATGCCAACAAAGTGCGGCTGTATTACATGCTCCATCCTGTCGATGGAGGTTGCCCTGCAAAAAAGCTCAGGACAGACAATGTGAGTCCTATCTACTTCGTACTATCTTGCCTGTTTCCCCACGATCTCAGTTATCGCAATTATTACATATCTGACTCGCATGGAGCTTTTGAGGTTAATGGATTTTCCTGCCTTTCCCAACATGACTTCTACCCCCTACATTTCTCCTCTTTCTCATTTCTTTCTCACTGCTTGTCTTCTTTTTCCTCTCCTCCTCTCCCATTTCCTGTCACACACCATTGCTTGTCTGTTTTCCCCAGTCCTTCATGCCTCTTTTTACCTTTACTTCTGTTTATTCACCCTCCTCGCCTCTTTTTTTCTAAGTACTATGTATTTCTTTTTTATCTTTGTTTGCTCTACTTTACTCTCCTTTCATTTTGTCCCCTTAGATTTTTTTAATTTTAGTTATTAGTAAGTAGTTACAGCTTTTTAATCACTATTTTACTTGGCCTTCATTTCTCTCTTGTTGTTTTCCCAGCTTTGCAATACTAGTCTTTTATTTCATTGTTTTAGATTAAGTTTTCTCCTGTCTCTTCTATCTCTACACATTTCCCCAATATTGCATTTCATCTACATTTGTCGATGTTACTTGAATTTTTTACCTCTTTATTATTAGAGTAGACCTTTTCTTTTCCTCCTCCTATCTTCCTTTCTCTTCCCTTGCATTCTGTTCCTTTCCATAATCATTATTCTGTGACTGTTTCTTTGACATGTGTGCATGTTGTACTCTATTCTGTCATAATCTCCCTAATGTTTTAATCTCTTGTACTCAAACTGTAAGTCAGAGCGATGCTGTACAGTACATTTGTCTGACTATTTTTTGCTTTGATGTTTTAAAAGTTTTTATTGGAAGTACTAAAATATTTCTTAATTAGGAAACAAATTCTATGTAGATCATAGAAATTATCTATATAGAATCTCTAATTTATAATCACATTTTTTTCCAGCAGAAGAAATTTGATACAACTTGGCATACTGTGATAACAATAGCATTTTTAGTACTGTATGTCAGTAATCGCAACTCTTTATTATTTTTTTGCCATTTGCTGTTTTATTTCCTTTTTATTTCCTGTCTGTTCCTGCCTTTTCATTTTCTTTAGTCTTACCATGCATAATGCAATCAAGCATTTAAGCTACAGTACTCACCCAATTCTTTGCCAGGTTGTCTGTTCTTGTCTCCCATGCCAGTCAGCATTTCAGCACTCATATAAGTCCTGTCGGTTGTTTTGGTTCCAGTCCCTGACCTTGCTTTTGTCTTGCCCCTGTTGGTACCTCAGCCTGGGTATTAGATTAACTGTTTTTGACCATTCCATGTCTGACCTCGTTTTGCCTACCGTTCTGGAACTGTTTGCATTATAGCTCCTCTTTAACTCGAGTCCTGTCTCCTTGGGTCCGTCACCTCGTGTAGGTCCTAGGCGGTCGCCTAGGGTATGAGTAGAGTGCGCAAAAATATGAGCTCGCTTAGGGCGCCTGCTTCGCCAGGGCCGGCCCTGACCTCGTGCTCCTGACAGAACAATCTGGCCACATTTGTACCCAGCCTGTCAGATTCTTTTTTTTAAGTCTGTTTTTTTGGTTTGTTTTGAGGAGTTAGTTTTTTTGCAATGCCTTGGATTCTGCCGGGCTCAACTTGTCCGAGGACTTCTGCCTTTGCTACGTTGAGTTTCTGAGGGACGCTAACGAAGCGCCCTTACTTGAAGCCAGGTTAGAAGCACTCTATGAGCTGGACAATATTGTTATGGACGAGCAATGGTGGCTCAACTACCCAGGAGTGAAGGATCTGTGGTATAAATTGAACACCATTCATAGAACTACCAGAAGGCAAGATAACAGATGTGGAGGACAGCTACCAAATACCGTGGCCAAATGGTAACCAGGAAGAGGCTGCTAGGAAAACAGCAACCACTAGGTGTCATAACTCTGTGTTTTCAGTCATTGTTTCTGCCATTTCCTGTTTTATTTTCACGCCCCTTCCGGTTTAGTTCTGTTCTGTTCCTGCTTAATTACTTAGTCATGTGATTCACCAGCTGTGGTCAATTGGTTATTTATTCAGTGCTTATATACTCCAGTACCCCCCCCTTTTTGTTTGCCAGACTGACGCATGTTCACACCACTTTCCAGCATTCTTGCTTCCCCGTCCAGTCCGGGGACCGTGTTTCAGTCCCTTTCTGTACCTTTGATTGTGCCACGGATTCATGGTTTTTGACCTACACTTGTTTGACCAAGTTTTTTCCTACCATTTGGAATTGATGCCATTGAAATCCAGTTTTACTTAAGCCCTGTCTCCTGAGCTGTGCATTTGGGTCCTTCATTCCTGTCACTCCTGACAGGACTGTACTGTAGCCTTTGGATCCCCCATCTTGACAGGTGACAGTTTACACATTCTCCCAGTACCTGCATGGATTTCATTGGGGAGCTTCCTCTCACACACCAAATGCACATGTGTTAGGCTAATTGATGATACTAAATTATCCCTTTTGTATGTATGAATGGTAATGTTGTCTGTATTTGTATCAAAATGAACTATCCATGATGTGCCTTGCGTCTTTGCTTCAAAAATGGAAAGCTGTAAAATAAAAAAATGAATGGATGGCCCAAACTTCTAGAATCATACTGTATCTTTTAAAGTATAATAAATGTGTTCTCAGTTGAACAGATCAAAGTTTAATGTTTGATGAAATTTCACTTGTAGAGATGTAACTTACAACTTACAACAAAAAAAGAGAACTACCAGATCTCAACTGTATTTCTAAAGACATGACATCTTAATTTATCTTGTTAAAGAAATGCTTTGCATCAGCTACTCGGGAGTGGTACCTCAGAACCTTAGATACTTTTTGCTAACAGCTGACTGTATAAATTTGAATGGTACATGATCTAATTAGATGAACATATGTCTACAAACCTGACTAGACACTAGTCAGTTTCATAATTACTGCTCCATTAGCCCAGATGAATTATTTCTGCCAAAATAAAAAAAATGGTTAATTTTTAATGTCACAATGTGAACTACTAGCAATATACAAAGAAAAGTTAATATGCATTATAAAGGTTAATGGAGACTTGCAGTTGACTAGATCTGGTGTTAGCTTGCCAGTTTATTTAACTGCCAGATGGCATTAAATCATTCCTGCAGTGCTTTCATTGGATCCCAGTCACACTTGGAGATGGCACAGGTGTCCTGCATTGCCTTGACAGAACAAGAAGTGACTGCAGTCTTATGCTTCATTGCCTCGACCTCTCCTTGAGCAATATCCAGCAGATTCGACACAAGTGTGCATACACACACTTACAGAAAGTACACAAGCTTCCTATGGCATATATGCACACCAAATCAGTAGTATAGTCAGGGAAAATTAGAGACAGAATGAAAATAGGGCCTGTGGAGGTTTAGGTTCACTGTGAGATCACATGCCTAGGGCCACCATGCCTTCCTACTAAAGAAATAGCTTCAGGTTAAGGTCAAATGGGACACTCTGGGACATATATTTTGCAGTCATCAGAAATGCCTCCTCACCTTATCTCTAAGGGAGCACCCAGCCACCCTACGGAGGAAGCTCATTTGTATCAGTGATCTTTTCAAACCAGACCCCCTCCGGCCCCTGGCTGCGCCTAGAAATGCATAAAAATTGAACTATAAAAAACTGTAATGACTAAAAAATGTAACTCTTATTGACTGTGATATTGTCCATCCATTTTCTAAACGCTTATTCCCATGCTGGTCGCGTGGGGGGGGGGGGGGGGCACTGTGATATTGTAATATATATATTATATTAGAGGGCCACATAAGATATTAAATATTTTCTGAGCACTGAAGTGTCAATCACCTGCTGAAAGGAGCTGGGAAAGGCATGGTGCAGTTTTTCTTTGCTATATTGCTTTAGTATATTCTGCACAGCCCTTTAGATTTGAACCTAGGCAAAAGTGGATCCACATTTTTATTCAGCGAGGTTCAACTTCTCAGTGTTTTGCTTCCAGTGTGAACACAAGGCACTTCACTCTTGAGCTTCTTAGCAATAAAGGGGATGAGTGTAAGTTGTCACTCCATTAATCCCTGTGTAAGACCATGTCTTAATAAAAAGCACTATCCCTGCAGAATGTACAGACAAGCAAAACAGGGGTAGAGACCCAGTTGTCCAGCTTGTACGTGTGGGAAATGAACCGTTTAAAATGTCATTATCCACAGCCCTCGAATGGCAAAGTTCCAACAGGCCAGTGTGTACAATATGCTTGACTGTCAGTCTGGCCACAAACAACTTTCCACTGCTTCATTAATTACATTTCCCTGAAATTAGCTTCTCATTTATACAGTTTTAGTTAGTCATGAAATTGTGGTCCCTTTCTACAGTATTTGAAGATGGACTCTCAGTGTCTTGTTTATTTTGGTCTTCTCCTGAACATAGTTGCTAGTTATATATATGAAATCTTGCAAATATAATGCTCTACTGCTGCTCTTTGGGTAGTTGAGGAGGTTTGTGCCCGTGTATGTGTACACAAGTGTGATGAACAGTTTGTGGAGGATAAGGCCAAGGGTGGGAGGAGGCACTGCACATGTGCAGCAGTGTGCTTCTGTTATGATACACTGAAGAATTAACAATGAAGAGTTAAGAATGTTACACGTGCTACAGTGCCATCACTGCAGTGGCCATTACAATGGCTAAAATTATTACGTTTTATTGTATTTAGGTTTTACACACCATATCAACTTTTGAAACTTGGGTTGTATAAAATTTTACACCTGTAATTATATTTTTTCAAATATTAATTTCTAGACCAGTAAAGCAAACACTGCAGCATATTGATTAGTTAAACTCCAGTGGTTTTTGAATCCTACATTTTTTGGTGGTGTGTTTGCATCATAAATGTTTATAGCTTTGTTATTGTGGAGAAACCAATCCACACTCACATATGGCACAGTGGTACTTGGAGTGGTTTTAATTAGTTTTTTTTTCTTTTACAGGATAATGTCAAATATAATTTATTCATCACGTATTCAAATTGTATTCCCATTCATGTGTTCAGCTAAAAGGCACAACTGGGTTAAACAGAATAAATGGTCTGAGCCTTTTAATTCAAAGCAGTTTGAAGTTTTCGAAGCAGCAGTTGATAAGTTTACAAACTTTTGGACTAAAGCAAATGAATTAAGGTATGAAAGCACACTAACTCTGAAAGTGAATCCTTCCTTGGCCCTCCCTGATTGAATTGGCAGAGTGCTATTTTGTTCTCCTACATGGAATTTAAGAAAAAAGGAGTATCCATCAATAATGCACATATGGTGGTCCAGGGAGTTGTTGGCTATCAGTCATACAGTGCTGGCTCTAAGATCATCCTAATAACAGTCTTATTTTTTGTATTTTATATCCTTTTTTGTATCTTGCTAAAATTTAATTCCCTGATTGTTATGGTCTAACCCTAATGTGAAGTGGTAGAGAGTGTGTTTGATTGAGTCATATTTTAAACTTAAGGAAACTAAAATAATGTTTTCATGGACTCATAAAAAATTGATTTAGGCTAACTGTATTTTCTTTTGCTTTTAGGGCAGCAATGAGGGCGACGTAGACAAAAATAAGTGCTGCACATTGTGCAACATGTCCTTCACCTCAGCAGTGGTGGCACAGTCACACTACCAGGGCAAAGTCCACTCCAAGAGGCTAAAACTCCTACTTGGGGAGCAGCCTGCCATTACAACCAAAGGTAAAGCCCCTGCCTTCAAAATGCAAATTACAGATGCTATAGTAAAGGATGTTCACTGAGAAGTGAACTAGTTAAATAATGACTAAAGATTTTCAATAATCATATTCAGTAACACTTACTGTAGTTCAAACTCTATACATATCTCCATCACTTCTTTTTGAGCAGGAGGGGTTAGAATTATGTCCTTTAAGCATTTTAGATAAATTTCATAATTCATAATTATGAATGTGACTCGTGTTAATTCAAGTCCAATTATAAAGTATAGAAGAATCAAAATATATATCCAACAGTTTAACATTGAAAAAATCCTGAGGTTTTGTATTAATATTGTTAAGCCAAAATATATACATACATACATGCATACATACATACATATGTATATACATACACACAAATTAACATCAATTTAATTTATGTGTAAATACATACATACACTCTTGTACAGGGTACACACTTGTACTTTACTACACAGCTGCATACAGTAGTGTCTGTGCATGCAGTTTTTTAGATTTAATCACTGTTTTTTTTTCTTTATTTTAGGATGAATTTAAATCCACCAACACATTACTGTTCCTTGAATATACTAACAAACTGGCAGTAGGGAGAATAATGAACAAAGGTTTGGGGGGGAGGCAGCAAATGAGTATTTTCAGAGTTTTGCGGTGTTTAACACCCGTGGTGGAAATTCCCAATAAAGAAGCTGATAAGAGAGAGTTGTCTTTTGTGTAATTTATTGTAATAACACGAAAGCATATGGGGTGCCAGTCAGATGTGGCGGAGCTATGCGTACTGTTTGAGGTGTTTGAGTCCACGTCACTGATCTAGGATCATAGGGGATGGAGTCAGTTTTGCACCCAGCGATCATTTAACGTTTACTTTTAACATTTACATTTATATGTAACATTTACATTGGCATTTAAAATTTACATTTATATTTAACATTTACATTTAGACCTTTGCACATTTAACTAAATTTGAGAAAACATGTGTAATTTAATTAAATGTGAGAAACTAGTTATAGGTGCTCCTTTTACATTCGGCACCCCATAAAAGCAAAGTAAAACATCAATGCTGATTGTACACATCAACAACGCAAAAACCAGCTGGGGAGATCCATAGACCACGAAAGTACAGTGCAAAGATCCCAAAATGCCTATGTTGCTCCTGGCTTTTGTCTTTTTCCTGCAGGCTGGACTGTTTCTCTCTGTTCCAATCAATTCACATATTACCACCTCATCTGTCACCATATTTGGAGATGTTTTGCATTTTTACACCTGGTACCACTGGTGCTCACTATCAGAGAGAAAGATAAATAAAAATCAATAGACAAAGAGAGAGAGTTTCTTAACCTTGGTTCTGAGGAGTCAGGTAGGAGCCAGATCCAGGAAGAACCAAGCAGAAACAACCATAAAATATAAGCAGTATTAGAAACATGTCAGATACATAAATACTGATAAGATGTGCAAATGTGAATACTGTACATCAGCCTTAAGCCATGTTTGTTTACCATAGCTTGTTCAGTCATTTATTTGCACTTCACATTTGTGTTTTTACTATATACTATCAGATATCCACAATCTTTTCATTTTCTTCCTTTTTTATTTTGTTGAGATTTTCTGTCAACTAATAAGGTGGGGCATTTGTATAGTGGTATTATGTGAAGTATCCTGCATTACTGTAGCTCTCCCTCAACCCATGCAGCCAATTTACTTCTCATACATCAATCCATCAATTTTCAACCGCTTAACCAGGCTGGGTTGTGGGGGTAGCAGTCTGAGCAAAGTGTTTCAGACTTCCCTCTCCTCGGACACTTCCTCCAGCTCTTCCAGTGGGACAACCCCAAGGTTTTCCCAGACCAGCCGAGACACATAGTTTCTATCCAACGTGTCCTGGGTCTACCCACGGCCTCCTACCAGTGGGACATGCCCGGAACACCCGAAGGCATCCGAACCAGATAACTGAACCTCAACTGGCTCCTCTCGATGTGGAGAAGCAGCGACTCCACTCCGAGCTCCTTCTGGATGACAGACCTCCTCACCTTATCTCTAAGGGAGCACCCAGCCACCCTACGGAGGAAGCTCATTTGTATCCGTGATCTTTTCAAACCAGACCCCCTCCGGCCCCTGGCTGCGCCTAGAAATTCTTTCCATAAAAATAATGACCAGAACCGTTGACAAAGGGCAGTCCTGCTTCTCCGGTATTAAAATTTCAGTCAATATACTGAATTCTGAGTCCTGTGATACCCTTTGCTGCAGCAATGCTAAAATTGTTACAGGGTGGCAGGAACTATGAGGTAAGGACCAAACGGACAGCTCAGGGACAAATCTTTAACTTCAGCATTGTCCACCAGTGGCCTTTGCTGTATTTAGACTTTTTATCTTTGTGCTTCATTTCTTTATATGCATAGTGTACATGCATTATACTTATTTTAACATAATTTGTAGGGAATACTGCCTAATCCATTCAGTTAAAATAAAAGCTCCTCTCTGCAGACTGGATACCTGAGATGTTACAGTACAGTACAGACAAAAAATAGAAGTTCTTACAGAAACACAACAACCTGATATTCTAGATTTACAGAGAACTGAAATGTTTGCAAATTATTAAATCTCATCATTTAACATTTAGTTTACCAAACCTCAGAACATTGTGATATTCTCCTTCAAAAGATCAGAAGCCAGTTTGCATATGGTCTTTACAAGATCCCTTGAGCACACAGAGAGAATAGCCTTTTGCTGGCGAGGTCTGCTAGACACTAACACTTTTAGGAGAGCCAGATTTCTCTTTAAACGGTGACATTATTATTCTATTGTCCGGTTAATACATGTGGGTTTAGTCATGGAGTAACAGTCCACTCCTCAATCTGAAACGATCTGGGCAGTGTGGTGTCAAATCCACCAATAAGAAGCCGTGAGGCGTCTTTGTTGCATTGTCATAACGCTCTATAAAATAAGCTTTGTGTCTGGGAAAAGTCTGCTGGGCCAGCACAGATGTTTAAAGTTTATCATGCCTGTTTATGAAGAGAACAAAATGCGTTGAATTCAAAGACCCTCAAATCAAAAGATCCTTCAGGAAGTCACCCCTGGCCACGAGCCGGCTCAGGGGCTAGTAAATATCAGGGCAAGGAGGCTGGAGCGCAGCAAGATACGGGATAGAGTTTCTCACGTTAGCTACAAAGGCAGGTTGGGACGCCACCACGTTCTGAGATGTTTTCATCTGGGGACTTTCATGCTGGATGAAGGATTGCCTAGCTGCTCGAGAGCTGCTCCGGGAGCTGGACGGACTAATCGCATTAGCCACCAAGATCGACTACTGTCGTTGGAATAGCGATCTGCAACAGCGTGAGGAGATGCACGCGGTGGAAATCCCCAGGTGGAGCAACATGAGCGAACGAGGGAGTCCCCACCCACGCCCGCTAGCACATTCGTGTCTCCACCTTCTCCTGAGGAGCCCATGCAGCTGGGGCGTGCATGACTGACAGACACTGAGAAGAGATGGTGACGAAACCTGGGGCTCTGTTTGTATTGCGTCCAGTCTGGCTACTTTGCAGTGAGCTGCCCGCTAAAAGGGCAGGCTCACCATTAAACTGGAGGTGTTAAATAATGCTTCCACCCGTTTGCTTCCCACAATCACTCTGCAATCTGACTCAAACTCTAATCAACAAGCTGTGTTGATTGGCTTGGGACGACTCCAACGCTAGTCTAAAGGATACTAAGCTGGCGGAGAGGCTGGGAGTTCCCATCTTCCCCCTGGCTCCGCTGTGAAAGACCACGGTGCTAGATGGTCTGCGACTTAGGAGGATCACACACCACACTGGTCCGGTAACTTTGTCTTTCCCTGATTCCCACTCTGAAAAGATCACATTTCTTGTTGTTTTAGCCTGCTATCACCCAGTGATTCTTGGACATACCTGGCTGCGTCAACATAATCCTCGTCTCAACTGGAGAAACGGTGAGATCGAGGAATGGAGTCTGGCTGCCGATCTGGTTTTGGAGTCGTTGGACGTGGATGGCATTCCAACCTGTTATTTGGATCTTCGTGCCATGTTTAGTAAGTAAAAAGCCACCTCGTTACCTCCTCATCGGGACAGAGACTGTGCCATTAACTTGAGGCCCAGAGCTGTGCCTCCCAAGGGACGTCTTTACCAGCTCTTGCCCAGGGAGAGCGCTGCTATAAAATGGTACCTGGAGGGAGCCCTGTCGGTGGGATTTATTCGGCCCTCGTTGTCATGTCTGTCTACCTGTGGACACTATCAGGGTTACTATTTCCTGTTTTGTTTTGCATTACTTCCAGTTTGTTGTTTATCTATGTCGCCATGATTACCTCGTTTTTTGACCCAGCTTGTTTTGACTGCCGATTTGCCTGCTCCCTTGTATCATCACGCATTGTCTCTTGTTCAAACACTGTGCTTTACTCTGGAACCTGCTGTTTGAATTAAAACCAGTCAAACCTGCTCATTGGCTTCCTGTGCCGTGCATGCGAGTCCGGTTCATCCGACCACCTAAAAGAACAATCTGGCCAGAGATGGACCCAGCTGGCACCGAGTGCGCTCCGCCCTCCAGGCTCAGGAGCAACGCCTCAAGGAGCTTGAAAGAAGGACCGATGCCGCACTCCTGGATTTGACTCGCTGTGCTGCCCGACAGGAGAGCTCCGCGGCGGAGCCAAACTCACTGGTCAGGGGTCTGGCGGAGATCCACGGGCGGCATCTGCTCAAGCTAGTGCTGTCAGTCACCCCTCTGCACCGGACGTCAGCTTGGTGGCACCGCAACGACCGAACAAATCAGTGTGCATGAGTATGTTTGCTAGCTTCTCAAAGGCGCTTAAGCAGATCTTCCAGGAAGTGGCGCCCGGGTGAGAGGTGGCTCAGAGATTTGATCGGTGACTGTGGAGCAGCGAACGGGAGCAGCGAGTGGAGTCAGCCTACGGGTTCCAGTCGCTGCTGTTTCCGGATCTGGAACGGGAGGGTGCAGGTCCCATCAGTTCATGCCTTCCTTCGCCGCTGTCGGCAGACCTGGCATACGGCTCGGCAGGCCATGCTGTTGTCCGGTGCCTTTTGTCTCGTGTTTCATGTTAAGGGTTTTGCCCGTTGATTACGGATTGATTAATTTAGTGAGTAGGGGGTTTAGCTTTGGTTCCTGTGTTAGCAGTGATTTTTAGTTCAGTTTAGGTTCTGAGCTTTTGAACTGTCCTCGGGTCGTGCGTTTGGGGTCTTTCCCTCTTCCTCCTACTACCTGGTCAGCAGATGCGGCCAGATGAGCGTAAAGGTTCAGTATTAAACCAGGTGTCCTGTTCGGCTCGGTACAGACCAGTAACTCCCCGCTCAGAGCGGGCGTTCATTCTTTCCTCCGCCTCCACTGCATCTCCTCTCCTGTCTCTGTACCCGGTCAAGCCACGCTGGTTCGGAACCGACGGGGGGAGTTTGTAACAGTATGATGCAAATGTAAAAGCATTGAATCTAAATAATTGGTAAATAGCCCTGTTCTTATTTTAGTGATTTTCCACCTAATGGTACTCAAAGCGCTTTAATTTGGGGTTCAGTGTCTTGTCCAAGGACACTTCAGCACATGACTCAGCAAGCCAGGAATTGAACCACCAACCCTATGATTGTTGGCCAACAGCCCTACTTCTTGAGCCTTTGTCGCTGCTTTACTGCACAGTAAGCATACCACAACCCTTGTATTGCATCAGAAATAGGAAGTAAATAAACCATTCCATTGTGGACTGTTTGTCCCTTGACTAACCATTACATGGCTGCCAGTTATCAAATGTGGCATGTGTTCTGTCTTCATGATTCGATGATGATGAATCAAGACCATGGGGTAAGTATGACTCATACAATAGTGCACTGGTGATTCCTTCATAAAATGTATTTTTAAATATCAATGTCAATTGTAACTGCCTTAAAAAGCAGCAATCCTTTCAGAGGTTGTTCCTTTTACTGTACTGTAACACTACATATGTGTCTAAAGCTTATGAATCTCCTTTTTCTTGTTGATGCTTCAACCTATAATACATCAATAAAACAGTCTTTTCTTCAAACTTGCTACCATGCAGAGGTGATACCATCTGCAGCTTGATCATGCTGTTGAACCTTACATTCTGAACTGAGCTGAGGCGAAATATAACACTTTCAGGTTTTTGATCCTGCTTTTTTCAGAATAAGCAACTCCACAATTGCTCTAATGGTGGAGAAAAGGGTTTCACCCTTTTGTATGCCTGTTGGATTATCCATAGTACTGCAGAGCTCTCCTGCTCAGCATGTTATAAATATCTGCTGCTCAGTATAGAACTTAGAAGACTTTAGATATAAATGGTGCGCTTCTAAGCAGCACGATTAATATTAAAGCAGCATGATTATATTGAACTAGAATAATGCACAGACATAACACAGCACAGACACTGATGATGATAAATTACTTTCATATTAAAATATGTTAAGTAATATTTGATCCCTGGAGGTATCTGCATCATGTTCTCTCTACATTCTCGCGATAATGTCTGCCAGATATCTGCTTTTCCCTGTCATTGTACCAACATTACAAGTCCCTAGCCTCAATTCTACGCAAATTTTATGCTGGATGCCCTTCCTGATATAACTCTATTTATCTGGGCTTGGGACTGGCACAGAAGTCACTGGCTTGCAACCCCTGTAGCTAGATTTCCTAATATTCATGAATATTTAAAATAAAGATTAAAATAAAGTTTTTAAATTGAAATAAGTTATAGTTTGCTAATTTTAAAAAAAGATATTGTTTGCAGCAGTTATCTGCAGAGGAATTACGTGATATTTCAGAGTGATGTTTACATTTCTTTGACAAAACCAGACTAGAAATTTGTGTCTTAAGTTGAGCTTTCTCCCTGTAAGCACTGAAAATAATGGCATGTAAATTTATCACTACCCTTAACAAACAAGAACTCTGAAAGCAGTTTGGAGTTTTTCTCTTTTTCTTTCTCTTTGTATCAATTTTTCCTTTTCCTTTTATTTTCTAGTTTTGTTACCTCCACATTAAATACTTTAGTCTTTCAGTTCCCCACTGCTTTTGTAGTCTCTCGTTCAGACTGTTATCCATGCATATGTTCTGCTTGGTAATTGCTTGACTTTTATGCTGTGTCTAAAAAGTTTTGATGAAATAATACATTGTTATATTAAAATCAACAGCCTAGCAAAAAGCTTCATTTAATAGCTGGCAGAAAGACTAGAATGTGTCAGAATGTTCAATTGCTTTATTGTATTTATTGTATTGGTGGATGCACACCCCTGCCTTCTGACTTACATTTGTCTGAGCAAGGCATTCAATCGAAATCACCTTCAGGGCTGCTGTTTTGTAGCTGGCCTCTGATCTTCCTGCTAATGCAACTACAGCGATTTAATTGAATCTGACAGCTTACATTGGCCCATTATTTACAGAGGTCACCCTTCACAGATTCAAACCCTGTTGAATGTAAAAATCAAATGAAAATACAAACTCTGCTACTGTACTCCTGAGCTCTGACTCACAGAAGAACACAGTAAAATGCTTCTAGAATAAAATAGAATATGTAATTTGTAGCCAGTACAACGAAATTGGGTGCAAGGAAAAATAAAAATCACAAATCACAATATATAAAAGAGCACATATTGCACATTTGACAGACCTTAACCACATGAACTGGAACTGAGCTGTTCAGTTTGCATATAGGTCCAACTCCATATTTACAGAGACATAATTAATTAATATGTCTAAAAGAAAAGGCTATTGGTGCTACCACACTGAGTACAATACAAGGTTGTCTAACTGAGAACAGTGTGTTTGAGATGTGGTACAGTGTTGCCCCCTTATGAGCTGTTCGGTACAACTATTGCTTTTAAGTAGAAGCTATTTTTTTCTATGCCTCTTCTCTTTTGTGTTTGTTGCCAGTTTAAATATTAATTGGCGTTATAGAATGTAATTTAGATAACACTAGATGTTGACTTGGGAAGGGGCAAGCACTTGTCATGAAATGCAGGGGACGAATAACCCACATGCACAGCGCATGACCGGACTGAGTGAATGTTCACTTGATAACGACAGCTCCAAAAACAACAGGCAATCTCGAAGTCAGACAGGCAGGAATCAAAACCAGTAATCGAAAACCTCCAGCAAAGGTACAAACAGGGATGCAGTCAGAAAACATGCACGAATCAAAAACCATGGACTTACTAGAAGTCCATGGTCCAGACTTACTAGAAAGGCTGAACAATAGAGTGCATGAACAAACAATCTGGCAAGGAGACAAGTTGAGTACTGGAGCTTAAATAACCTAATGACTAATTGACAGCAGCTGAGAGTCACAGTATAGACAGTAAAGAGTGAGTTGACTGGAACGGAAACAGGAACTAAGCAGGAAGTTGTCAAAATAAAACCGGAAATGACTAGAAACAAGGACTGAACACACGACTCATGACAGCACTGGAGTGTTAAAGTTAATTAGGTTGATATTGTCTTCTTATTTCATAGAGCTCTGGGTCCATTTACATTGCCATTAAACATTTACATGTGTTATTTCCTGTTTTATTTTGACCATTTCCTTTTTAGTTTCTTTTTTTTTCTAGATTTCATTCCAGCAGCATGCTCAATATTTATGTCCCGCCCGGTTTTATTTGGTACAGTACTTCCTGTTTTGTTTCATTACCAGTTCTCACCACACTCCTTGTCACTCTGTCAGTGTTACAGTCACTACAGGAAAAGAGAGCAAAGTAAACTCATTGTGGTAATGTGGGTTCTAGCCCATGTGGATATTAAAGGGAATGAGTGGGTGGACAGGGTGGCGAAAAGAGCAACAGAGCTCTGATAATTGAGTGTGACAAATACAGGAGAGAAAGGGAAGGAATGGTATGATTATGAGGGGAGCAGGAGTGAAAGAAGTTGGCCTGAGGAGTGTTTTGGAAGCTGGGGGAGCAGGGACCATTTGTTTTTAAATGTCACTGAGGATGCAACACGCAGTTAAACCCCAAAAAAGAACACCACTCCTTGCTAGATTGTTTGATCGTGTTCCTTTGTCAACTTTCCAGCGTTCATGCCCAGTAAGTCCTGTCGTGTACCAGTTCCGTGTCTCGTTTTGACCTTGCCTTGCGTGGCCCCTTTGTTCTGTTTGTTTTTTACTCTGCTTTTGTTGCTGAACCTTGTCTGGAGACTGACTGCCTTTGCCTGATCCCTGTCTGTACCGCTGCCATCATCTAAGTTAACCTGTGGACTGACCTCTGCCTGTTTGACCAATGAGCTTTGAGGAGATTGAGCAGTCAATCTCCACAAGCTGAGATCTGTGTGTGTGCTACGTGTGGGTCCTCACCTTACTACTCCTGCCGAGCGTGACACAAGGCTGTTGTGTTGTTATAATATTTCTTTTTTTAATTCTAGATTTCATTTATTCAGATGTAGCAATTCTTCTCAGGTTCAAAAAACAAATATCTTCATTTTTGTTTAAAGCATAAATCAAAGCAAGCATTTCTATAAATGAAATGGCTGTTACTTTAAATGTAGTTTTAAGCCTTTATTATTCAAAAACTCCCTCAAACTGTGTAGCAGGATCTTTGGATTATTTCTAGATTATTATTTAAACCTTTTTTGGTAGAAAATCTATCTTTCATCTTTTTCTGGCATTTTAAAATGTTTAAGTTAAAACATAAGTGGGAGATCTTACCTTTTAATTTTGTTATATGATTGCAAAGGTGCCCAACTTGTAATGCTTTGTGTGTGCTACACACAGTAACCTAGCCAATTCGGATTTATAATCTCTCACATTATTCTTTTTTTCATTAATTGCAGCTTTTGTCTTTTCTTTTTAAAACCACTAGGAATTTGTGTTTATTTTTTTCAGAGACATCCCACAGTCTGGTAAAAAGCTTTACAGAAACCTCCCCCTTGACATCCCTGCAACAGCGCAGAGACTCAGCCCGCTACTGCCAGTTATGCAACGCCTGGTTTAACAACCCCGGCATGGCACAGCAGCATTATGATGGCAAGAAACACAAGAAGAATGCAGCCAGAGCAGACCTCTTAGAGCAGCTAGGCAAGACCCTTGACATGGGAGAGATGAAAGGTATGGCGGCATTACTTTTTCTTATTATTATATCCTCAATTCATTGCCTAGTGTTTGAATACATTACTGTTACATAGACGAATGCTCCTCTGTACTCTAAAGTTACATACAAATAACAAGTACTGGTAAGTAAGCTAATTCATTGTTTAAAAACCTCTTGGATGATGATGAAAGTAAATCTGGCAACATTCCCTTGTCTTGACCAAGGACATGTCAACAGAAAGTAATGCTTTTAACAGCCTCAACATGAAGAGTGTATACATTCAAGTCTTTAGTTTTAACAACTACATAGCCAGTGCTAATTAGAACCTAGAGTAGTTACAGCTGTACTTGAAGTCATTGTAACCTGTACAATGAAATGGAGTTAATTGATTTCCAAGCATACTCCCTGCTCAGCAAGAAGCTTGCTTTTTAAGTTACAGAAAATAGTGAAAGAAGGGAAATACCAGTTTTCCCACTAAGTAGTCTTTCAAATGTTGTAGTTTTTCAATCTATTTATTTTAGTACCGGCAAACTGTAGCAGCCGCTTCTTGCCTTAGGTTTTCAGACATTTTGTGACCTTGGCAAGATCTATTGCCGGCAGCCAAGGCGCCAACAAAAACCCCAGAAAAGAGGTTTATAGTGTGGACTTTGATTTCTCTGCTTTTACAAACAGTATATTCTCAAGGAGCCTAAGCAAAACTGTTACAAATTCCCCCTGTACGGTTTTGAATTGCTGGGGCTTGACAGGACCCAATTGTAAACTCCCCCTGTTGGCCGCGACGGTTGTGACAGAAAAACTAGCGCTGGAAACTACAGCGCTATGTGTGCACTTGCACACAGCTGTGATCACGTTGTGCTATCAAGAACACCTGGTTCAACACTGAACCTTAACGCTATATATAGAATAAGTCTTAGTTCTACAACGGTTAGGGATCATGTGTCTCTGTGGCGCAATTGGTCAGTGTGTTCGGCAGTTAAGAAGGCTGGTGGTTTGAGCCCACCCAAAGACGTGTAAAGTCTTTAAACATCATGTACAAAGAAAATTTCACCAACACCGTTTGACTCACCTTTTTCAAACACTAGTCATTGGAAATATCCTCTTCCCACATCGTCTTGAATACTTCTGAACCACCAGCATTCTGATTTGTAAAGAATAATTCATAGTTCTACAACTAACAAGCACTCGACAGCACCTAATACTTATTGTTAAGAAATAGAGGTCTAAATCAAATATAAATGCAAGGGTTTAGTGTCTCTGTGGCGCAATCGGTCAGCCAATTCGGCTGTTAACCGGAAGGCTGGTGGTTTAAGCCCACCCAGGGACGTGTAAAGTCTTTAGACATCACATACAAATTAATTTTCGCCAAAGCTGCTTGATGTACATTTGTCAAAGAAAAGTTATTGGAAATTTCCTCATCCCACATCGTCTTGAATACTTCTGAACCACCAGCATTCTGATTTGTAAAGAATAATTCATAGTTCTACAACTGACAAGCACTCGACAGCACCTAATACTTATTGTTAAGAAATAGAGGTCTAAATCAAATATAAATGCAAGGGTTTAGTGTCTCTGTGGCGCAATCGGTGAGTGAGTTTGGCTGTTAACTGGTGGTTTGAGCCCACCCATGGACGTGTAAAGTCTATAAAAATCATTTACAAAGGAATTTTTCCCAACACCGTTTGTTTCACCTTTTTCAAACACAAATCATAGTAAATTTCCTCATCCCACATCGTCTTGAATACTTCTGAACCACCAGCATTCTGATTTCTAAAGAATAATTCATAGTTCTACAACTGACAAGCACTCGACAGCACCTAATACATATTGTTGTGTAATAGGGCTCTAAATGAAACCCAAAACAAAGGGCGAAATGTCTCTGTGGCGCAATTGGTCAGCGCGTTCGGCTGTTAACTGGAAGGCTGGTGGTTCGAGCCCACCCAGGGACTTGTAAAGGCTTTAGACATCACATACAAAGTAATTTTCGCCAAAGCTGCTTGATGTACATTTGTCAAAACAAAGTTATTGGAAATTTCCTCATCCCACATCGTCTTGAATACTTCTGAACCACCAGCATTCTGATTTGTAAAGAATAACTGATAGTTCTACAACTGACAAGCACTCAACAGCTTGAAATTGAGGAAAATTTCTCATTCCACATCGTCTTGAATACTTCTGAACCACCAGCATTCTGATTTGTAAAGAATAATTCATAGTTCTACAACTGACAAGCACTCGACAGCACCTAATACTTATTGTTAAGAAATAGAGGTCTAAATCAAATATAAATGCAAGGGTTTAGTGTCTCTGTGGCGCAATCGGTGAGCGAGTTTGGCTGTTAACTGGTGGTTTGAGCCCACCCATGGACGTGTAAAGTCTATAAACATCATTTACAAAGGAATTTTCCCCAACACCGTTTGTTTCACCTTTTTCAAACACAAATCATTGGAAATTTTCTCATCCCACATCGTCTTGAATACTTCTGAACCACCAGCATTCTGATTTGTAAAGAATAATTCATAGCTCTACAACTGACAAGCACTTGAGTGCATCTAATACATATCGTCTTGAATACTTCTGAACCACCAGCATTCTGATTTGGAAAGAATAATTCATAGTTCTACAACTGACAAGCACTCGAGAGCACCTAATACTTATTGTTAAGAAATAGAGGTCTAAATCAAATATAAATGCAAGGGTTTAGTGTCTCTGTGGTGCAATCGGTGAGCGAGTTTGGCTGTTAACTGGTGATTTGAGCCCACCCATGGACGTGTAAAGTCTATAAACATCATTTACAAAGGAATTTTCCCCAACACCGTTTGTTTCACCTTTTTCAAACACAAATCATAGGAAAATTTTCTCATCCCACATCGTCTTGAATACTTCTGAACCACCAGAATTCTGATTTGTAAAGAATAATTCATAGTTCTACAACTGACAAGCACTTGAGTGCATCTAGTACATATTGATGTGTAATAGGGCTCTAAATGAAATCCAAAACAAAGGGCAAAATGTCTCTGTGGCGCAATCGGTCAGCGCGTTCGGCTGTTAACCGGAAGGCTGGTGGTTCGAGCCCACCCAGGGACGTGTAAAGTCTTTAGACATCACATACAAATTAATTTTCGCCAAAGCTGCTTGATGTACATTTGTCAAAGAAAAGTTATTGGAAATTTCCTCATCCCACATCGTCTTGAACACTTTTGAACCACCAGCATTCTCATTTGTAAAGAATAATTCATAGTTCTACAACTGACAAGCACTCAACAGCTTGAAATTGAGGAAATTTCCTCATTCCATATCGTCTTGAATACTCCTGAACCACCAGCATTCTGATTTGTAAAGAATAATTCATAGTTCTACAACTGACAAGCACTCGACAGCACCTAATACTTATTGTTAAGAAATAGAGGTCTAAATCAAATATAAATGCAAGGGTTTAGTGTCTCTGTGGTGCAATCGGTGAGCGAGTTTGGCTGTTAACTGGTGATTTGAGCCCACCCATGGACGTGTAAAGTCTATAAACATCATTTACAAAGGAATTTTCCCCAACACCGTTTGTTTCACCTTTTTCAAACACAAATCATAGGAAATTTCCTCATCCCACATCGTCTTGAATACTTCTGAACCACCAGAATTCTGATTTGTAAAGAATAATTCATAGTTCTACAACTGACAAGCACTTGAGTGCATCTAGTACATATTGATGTGTAATAGGGCTCTAAATGAAATCCAAAACAAAGGGCAAAATGTCTCTGTGGCGCAATCGGTCAGCGCGTTCGGCTGTTAACCGGAAGGCTGGTGGTTCGAGCCCACCCAGGGACGTGTAAAGTCTTTAGACATCACATACAAATTAATTTTCGCCAAAGCTGCTTGATGTACATTTGTCAAAGAAAAGTTATTGGAAATTTCCTCATCCCACATCGTCTTGAACACTTTTGAACCACCAGCATTCTGATTTGTAAAGAATAATTCATAGTTCTACAACTGACAAGCACTCAACAGCTTGAAATTGAGGAAATTTCCTCATTCCATATCGTCTTGAATACTCCTGAACCACCAGCATTCTGATTTGTAAAGAATAATTCATAGCTCTACAACTGACAAGCACTTGAGTGCATCTAATACATATCGTCTTGAATACTTCTGAACCACCAGCATTCTGATTTGTAAAGAATAATTCATAGTTCTACAACTGACAAGCACTCGAGAGCACCTAATACTTATTGTTAAGAAATAGAGGTCTAAATCAAATATAAATGCAAGGGTTTAGTGTCTCTGTGGTGCAATCGGTGAGCGAGTTTGGCTGTTAACTGGTGATTTGAGCCCACCCATGGACGTGTAAAGTCTATAAACATCATTTACAAAGGAATTTTCCCCAACACCGTTTGTTTCACCTTTTTCAAACACAAATCATAGGAAATTTCCTCATCCCACATCGTCTTGAATACTTCTGAACCACCAGAATTCTGATTTGTAAAGAATAATTCATAGTTCTACAACTGACAAGCACTTGAGTGCATCTAGTACATATTGATGTGTAATAGGGCTCTAAATGAAATCCAAAACAAAGGGCAAAATGTCTCTGTGGCGCAATCGGTCAGCGCGTTCGGCTGTTAACCGGAAGGCTGGTGGTTCGAGCCTACCCAGGGACGTGTAAAGTCTTTAGACATCACATACAAATTAATTTTCGCCAAAGCTGCTTGATGTACATTTGTCAAAGAAAAGTTATTGGAAATTTCCTCATCCCACATCCTCTTGAACACTTCTGAACCACCAGCATTCTCATTTGTAAAGAATAATTCATAGTTCTACAACTGACAAGCACTCGACAGCACCTAATACTTATTGTTAAGAAATAGAGGTCTAAATCAAATATAAATGCAAGGGTTTAGTGTCTCTGTGGCGCAATCGGTGAGCGAGTTTGGCTGTTAACTGGTGGTTTGAGCCCACCCATGGACGTGTAAAGTCTATAAACATCATTTACAAAGAAATTTTCCCCAACACCGGTTGTTTCACCTCTTTCAAACACAAATCATAGGAAATTTCCTCATCCCACATCGTCTTGATTACTTCTGAACCACCAGCATTCTGATTTTTAAAGAATAATTCATAGTTCTACAACTGACAAGCACTTGAGTGCATCTAATACATATCGTCTTGAATACTTCTGAACCACCAGCATTCTGATTTGTAAAGAATAATTCATAGTTCTACAACTGACAAGCACTTGAGTGCATCTAATACATGTTGTTGTGTAATAGGGCTCTAAATGAAATCCAAAACCAAAGGCAAAATGTCTCTGTGGTGCAATTGGTCAGCGCGTTCGGCTGTTAACTGGAAGGCTGGTGGTTCGAGCCCACCCATGGACGTGTAAAGTTTATAAACATCATTTACAAAGGAATTTTCCCCAACACCGTTTGTTTCACCTTTTTCAAACACAAATCATTGGAAATTTTCTCATCCCACATCGTCTTGAATACTTCTGAACCACCAGAATTCTGATTTGTAAAGAATAATTCATAGTTCTACAACTGACAAGCACTTGAGTGCATCTAGTACATATTGATGTGTAATAGGGCTCTAAATGAAATCCAAAACAAAGGGCAAAATGTCTCTGTGGCGCAATCGGTCAGCGCGTTCGGCTGTTAACCGGAAGGCTGGTGGTTCGAGCCCACCCAGGGACGTGTAAAGTCTTTAGACATCACATACAAATTAATTTTCGCCAAAGCTGCTTGATGTACATTTGTCAAAGAAAAGTTATTGGAAATTTCCTCATCCCACATCGTCTTGAACACTTCTGAACCACCAGCATTCTCATTTGTAAAGAATAATTCATAGTTCTACAACTGACAAGCACTCGACAGCACCTAATACTTATTGTTAAGAAATAGAGGTCTAAATCAAATATAAATGCAAGGGTTTAGTGTCTCTGTGGCACAATCGGTGAGCGAGTTTGGCTGTTAACTGGTGGTTTGAGCCCACCCATGGACGTGTAAAGTCTATAAACATCATTTACAAAGGAATTTTCCCCAACACCGTTTGTTTCACCTTTTTCAAACACAAATCATAGGAAATTTCCTCATCCCACATTGTATTGATTACTTCTGAACCACCAGCATTCTGATTTTTAAAGAATAATTCATAGTTCTACAACTGACAAGCACTTGAGTGCATCTAATACATATCGTCTTGAATACTTCTGAACCACCAGCATTCTGATTTGTAAAGAATAATTCATAGCTCTACAACTGACAAGCACTTGAGTGCATCTAATACATATTGTTGTGTAATAGGGCTCTAAATGAAATCCAAAACCAAGGGCAAAATGTCTCTGTGGTGCAATCGGTCAGCGCGTTCGGCTGTTAACTGGAAGGCTGGTGGTTCGAGCCCACCCAGGGACGTGTAAATTCTTTAGACATCACATACAAATTAATTTTCGCCAAAGCTGCTTGATGTACATTTGTCAAAGAAAAGTTATTGGAAATTTCCTCATCCCACATCGTCTTGAACACTTCTGAACCACCAGCATTCTGATTTGTAAAGAATAATTCATAGTTCTACAACTGACAAGCACTTGAGTGCATCTAATACATATCGTCTTGAATACTTCTGAACCACCAGCATTCTGATTTGTAAAGAATAATTCATAGTTCTACAACTGACAAGCACTCGAGAGCACCTAATACTTATTGTTAAGAAATAGAGGTCTAAATCAAATATAAATGCAAGGGTTTAGTGTCTCTGTGGTGCAATCGGTGAGCGAGTTTGGCTGTTAACTGGTGATTTGAGCCCACCCATGGACGTGTAAAGTCTATAAACATCATTTACAAAGGAATTTTCCCCAACACCGTTTGTTTCACCTTTTTCAAACACAAATCATTGGAAATTTTCTCATCCCACATCGTCTTGAATACTTCTGAACCACCAGCATTCTGATTTGTAAAGAATAATTCATAGCTCTACAACTGACAAGCACTTGAGTGCATCTAATACATATCGTCTTGAATACTTCTGAACCACCAGCATTCTCATTTGTAAAGAATAATTCATAGTTCTACAAATGACAAGCACTCGACAGCACCTAATACTTATTGTTAAGAAATAGAGGTCTAAATCAAATATAAATGCAAGGGTTTAGTGTCTCTGTGGCGCAATCGGTGAGCGAGTTTGGCTGTTAACTGGTGGTTTGAGCCCACCCATGGACGTGTAAAGTCTATAAACATCATTTACATAGGAATTCTCCCCAACACCGTTTGTTTCACCTTTTTCAAACACAAATCATAGGAAATTTCCTCATCCCACATCGTCTTGAATACTTCTGAACCACCAGAATTCTGATTTGTAAAGAATAATTCATAGTTCTACAACTGACAAGCACTTGAGTGCATCTAGTACATATTGATGTGTAATAGGGCTCTAAATGAAATCCAAAACAAAGGGCAAAATGTCTCTGTGGCGCAATCGGTCAGCGCGTTCGGCTGTTAACCGGAAGGCTGGTGGTTCGAGCCCACCCAGGGACGTGTAAAGTCTTTAGACATCACATACAAATTAATTTTCGCCAAAGCTGCTTGATGTACATTTGTCAAAGAAAAGTTATTGGAAATTTCCTCATCCCACATCCTCTTGAACACTTCTGAACCACCAGCATTCTCATTTGTAAAGAATAATTCATAGTTCTACAACTGACAAGCACTCGACAGCACCTAATACTTATTGTTAAGAAATAGAGGTCTAAATCAAATATAAATGCAAGGGTTTAGTGTCTCTGTGGCGCAATCGGTGAGCGAGTTTGGCTGTTAACTGGTGGTTTGAGCCCACCCATGGACGTGTAAAGTCTATAAACATCATTTACAAAGAAATTTTCCCCAACACCGGTTGTTTCACCTTTTTCAAACACAAATCATAGGAAATTTCCTCATCCCACATTGTCTTGATTACTTCTGAACCACCAGCATTCTGATTTTTAAAGAATAATTCATAGTTCTACAACTGACAAGCACTTGAGTGCATCTAATACATATCGTCTTGAATACTTCTGAACCACCAGCATTCTGATTTGTAAAGAATAATTCATAGTTCTACAACTGACAAGCACTTGAGTGCATCTAATACATGTTGTTGTGTAATAGGGCTCTAAATGAAATCCAAAACCAAAGGCAAAATGTCTCTGTGGTGCAATCGGTCAGCGCGTTCGGCTGTTAACTGGAAGGCTGGTGGTTCGAGCCCACCCATGGACGTGTAAAGTCTATAAACATCTTTTACAAAGGAATTTTCCCCAACACCGTTTGTTTCACCTTTTTCAAACACAAATCATTGGAAATTTTCTCATCCCACATCGTCTTGAATACTTCTGAACCACCAGCATTCTGATTTGTAAAGAATAATTCATAGCTCTACAACTGACAAGCACTTGAGTGCATCTAATACATATCGTCTTGAACACTTCTGAACCACCAGCATTCTCATTTGTAAAGAATAATTCATAGTTCTACAACTGACAAGCACTCGAGAGCACCTAATACTTATTGTTAAGAAATAGAGGTCTAAATCAAATATAAATGCAAGGGTTTAGTGTCTCTGTGGTGCAATCGGTGAGCGAGTTTGGCTGTTAACTGGTGATTTGAGCCCACCCATGGACGTTTAAAGTCTATAAACATCATTTACAAAGGAATTTTCCCCAACACCGTTTGTTTCACCTTTTTCAAACACAAATCATAGGAAATTTCCTCATCCCACATCGTCTTGAATACTTCTGAACCACCAGAATTCTGATTTGTAAAGAATAATTCATAGCTCTACAACTGACAAGCACTTGAGTGCATCTAATACATATCGTCTTGAATACTTCTGAACCACCAGCATTCTCATTTGTAAAGAATAATTCATAGTTCTACAAATGACAAGCACTCGACAGCACCTAATACTTATTGTTAAGAAATAGAGGTCTAAATCAAATATAAATGCAAGGGTTTAGTGTCTCTGTGGCGCAATCGGTGAGCGAGTTTGGCTGTTAACTGGTGGTTTGAGCCCACCCATGGACGTGTAAAGTCTATAAACATCATTTACATAGGAATTCTCCCCAACACCGTTTGTTTCACCTTTTTCAAACACAAATCATTGGAAATTTTCTCATCCCACATCGTCTTGAATACTTCTGAACCACCAGCATTCTGATTTGTAAAGAATAATTCATAGCTCTACAACTGACAAGCACTTGAGTGCATCTAATACATATCGTCTTGAATACTTCTGAACCACCAGCATTCTGATTTGTAAAGAATAATTCATAGTTCTACAACTGACAAGCACTCGAGAGCACCTAATACTTATTGTTAAGAAATAGAGGTCTAAATCAAATATAAATGCAAGGGTTTAGTGTCTCTGTGGTGCAATCGGTGAGCGAGTTTGGCTGTTAACTGGTGATTTGAGCCCACCCATGGACGTGTAAAGTCTATAAACATCATTTACAAAGGAATTTTCCCCAACACCGTTTGTTTCACCTTTTTCAAACACAAATCATAGGAAATTTCCTCATCCCACATCGTCTTGAATACTTCTGAACCACCAGAATTCTGATTTGTAAAGAATAATTCATAGTTCTACAACTGACAAGCACTTGAGTGCATCTAGTACATATTGATGTGTAATAGGGCTCTAAATGAAATCCAAAACAAAGGGCAAAATGTCTCTGCGGCGCAATCGGTCAGCGCGTTCGGCTGTTAACCGGAAGGCTGGTGGTTCGAGCCCACCCAGGGACGTGTAAAGTCTTTAGACATCACATACAAATTAATTTTCGCTAAAGCTGCTTGATGTACATTTGTCAAAGAAAAGTTATTGGAAATTTCCTCATCCCACATCGTCTTGAACACTTCTGAACCACCAGCATTCTCATTTGTAAAGAATAATTCATAGTTCTACAACTGACAAGCACTTGAGTGCATCTAGTACATATTGTTGTGTAATAGGGCTCTAAATGAAATCCAAAACCAAGGGCAAAATGTCTCTGTGGCGCAATCGGTCAGCGCGTTCGGCTGTTAACCGGAAGGCTGGTGGTTCGAGCCCACCCAGGGACGTGTAAATTCTTTAGACATCACATACAAATTAATTTTCGCCAAAGCTGCTTGATGTACATTTGTCAAAGAAAAGTTATTGGAAATTTCCTCATCCCACATCGTCTTGAACACTTCTGAACCACCAGCATTCTCATTTGTAAAGAATAATTCATAGTTCTACAACTGACAAGCACTTGAGTGCATCTAATACATATCGTCTTGAACACTTCTGAACCACCAGCATTCTGATTTGTAAAGAATAATTCATAGTTCTACAACTGACAAGCACTTGAGTGCATCTAATACATATCGTCTTGAATACTTCTGAACCACCAGCATTCTGATTTGTAAAGAATAATTCATAGTTCTACAACTGACAAGCACTCGAGAGCACCTAATACTTATTGTTAAGAAATAGAGGTCTAAATCAAATATAAATGCAAGGGTTTAGTGTCTCTGTGGTGCAATCGGTGAGCGAGTTTGGCTGTTAACTGGTGATTTGAGCCCACCCATGGACGTGTAAAGTCTATAAACATCATTTACAAAGGAATTTTCCCCAACACCGTTTGTTTCACCTTTTTCAAACACAAATCATTGGAAATTTTCTCATCCCACATCGTCTTGAATACTTCTGAACCACCAGCATTCTGATTTGTAAAGAATAATTCATAGCTCTACAACTGACAAGCACTTGAGTGCATCTAATACATATCGTCTTGAATACTTCTGAACCACCAGCATTCTGATTTGTAAAGAATAATTCATAGTTCTACAACTGACAAGCACTCGAGAGCACCTAATACTTATTGTTAAGAAATAGAGGTCTAAATCAAATATAAATGCAAGGGTTTAGTGTCTCTGTGATGCAATCGGTGAGCGAGTTTGGCTGTTAACTGGTGATTTGAGCCCACCCATGGACGTGTAAAGTCTATAAACATCATTTACAAAGGAATTTTCCCCAACACCGTTTGTTTCACCTTTTTCAAACACAAATCATTGGAAATTTTCTCATCCCACATCGTCTTGAATACTTCTGAACCACCAGCATTCTGATTTGTAAAGAATAATTCATAGCTCTACAACTGACAAGCACTTGAGTGCATCTAATACATATCATCTTGAATACTTCTGAACCACCAGCATTCTGATTTGTAAAGAATAATTCATAGTTCTACAACTGACAAGCACTCGAGAGCACCTAATACTTATTGTTAAGAAATAGAGGTCTAAATCAAATATAAATGCAAGGGTTTAGTGTCTCTGTGGTGCAATCGGTGAGCGAGTTTGGCTGTTAACTGGTGATTTGAGCCCACCCATGGACGTGTAAAGTCTATAAACATCATTTACATAGGAATTCTCCCCAACACCGTTTGTTTCACCTTTTTCAAACACAAATCATAGGAAACTTTCTCATCCCACATCGTCTTGAATACTTCTGAACCACCAGAATTCTGATTTGTAAAGAATAATTCATAGTTCTACAACTGACAAGCACTTGAGTGTACATTTGTCAAAGAAAAGTTATTGGAAATTTCCTCATCCCACATCGTCTTGAACACTTCTGAACCACCAGCATTCTGATTTGTAAAGAATAATTCATAGTTCTACAACTGACAAGCACTTGAGTGCATCTAATACATATCGTCTTGAACACTTCTGAACCACCAGCATTCTGATTTGTAAAGAATAATTCATAGTTCTACAACTGACAAGCACTTGAGTGCATCTAATACATATCGTCTTGAATACTTCTGAACCACCAGCATTCTGATTTGTAAAGAATAATTCATAGTTCTACAACTGACAAGCACTCGACAGCACCTAATACTTATTGTTAAAAAATAGAGGTCTAAATCAAATATAAATGCAAGGGTTTAGTGTCTCTGTGGCGCAATCGGTGAGCGAGTTTGGCTGTTAACTGGTGGTTTGAGCCCACCCATGGACGTGTAAAGTCTATAAACATCATTTACATAGGAATTTTCCCCAACACCGTTTGTTTCACCTTTTTCAAACACAAATCATTGGAAATTTTCTCATCCCACATCGTCTTGAATACTTCTGAACCACCAGAATTCTGATTTGTAAAGAATAATTCATAGTTCTACAACTGACAAGCACTCGACAGCACCTAATACTTATTGTTAAAAAATAGAGGTCTAAATCAAATATAAATGCAAGGGTTTAGTGTCTCTGTGGCGCAATCGGTGAGCGAGTTTGGCTGTTAACTGGTGGTTTGAGCCCACCCATGGACGTGTAAAGTCTATAAACATCATTTACATAGGAATTCTCCCCAACACCGTTTGTTTCACCTTTTTCAAACACAAATCATTGGAAATTTTCTCATCCCACATCGTCTTGAATACTTCTGAACCACCAGAATTCTGATTTGTAAAGAATAATTCATAGTTCTACAACTGACAAGCACTTGAGTGCATCTAGTACATATTGATGTGTAATAGGGCTCTAAATGAAATCCAAAACAAAGGGCAAAATGTCTCTGTGGCGCAATCGGTCAGTGCGTTCGGCTGTTAACCGGAAGGCTGGTGGTTCGAGCCCACCCAGGGACGTGTAAAGTCTTTAGACATCACATACAAATTAATTTTCGCCAAAGCTGCTTGATGTACATTTGTCAAAAAAAAGTTATTGGAAATTTCCTCATCCCACATCGTCTTGAACACTTCTGAACCACCAGCATTCTCACTTGTAAAGAATAATTCATAGTTCTACAACTGACAAGCACTCGACAGCACCTAATACTTATTGTTAAGAATAGAGGTCTAAATCAAATATAAATGCAAGGGTTTAGTGTCTCTGTGGCACAATCGGTGAGCGAGTTTGGCTGTTAACTGGTGGTTTGAGCCCACCCATGGACGTGTAAAGTCTATAAACATCATTTACAAAGGAATTTTCCCCAACACCGTTTGTTTCACCTTTTTCAAACACAAATCATAGGAAATTTCCTCATCCCACATTGTATTGATTACTTCTGAACCACCAGCATTCTGATTTTTAAAGAATAATTCATAGTTCTACAACTGACAAGCACTTGAGTGCATCTAATACATATCGTCTTGAATACTTCTGAACCACCAGCATTCTGATTTGTAAAGAATAATTCATAGTTCTACAACTGACAAGCACTTGAGTGCATCTAATACATATTGTTGTGTAATAGGGCTCTAAATGAAATCCAAAAGCAAGGGCAAAATGTCTCTGTGGTGCAATCGGTCAGCGCGTTCGGCTGTTAACTGGAAGGCTGGTGGTTCGAGCCCACCCAGGGACGTGTAAATTCTTTAGACATCACATACAAATTAATTTTCGCCAAAGCTGCTTGATGTACATTTGTCAAAGAAAAGTTATTGGAAATTTCCTCATCCCACATCGTCTTGAACACTTCTGAACCACCAGCATTCTGATTTGTAAAGAATAATTCATAGTTCTACAACTGACAAGCACTTGAGTGCATCTAATACATATCGTCTTGAATACTTCTGAACCACCAGCATTCTGATTTGTAAAGAATAATTCATAGTTCTACAACTGACAAGCACTCGAGAGCACCTAATACTTATTGTTAAGAAATAGAGGTCTAAATCAAATATAAATGCAAGGGTTTTAGTGTCTCTGTGGTGCAATCGGTGAGCGAGTTTGGCTGTTAACTGGTGATTTGAGCCCACCCATGGACGTGTAAAGTCTATAAACATCATTTACAAAGGAATTTTCCCCAACACCGTTTGTTTCACCTTTTTCAAACACAAATCATTGGAAATTTTCTCATCCCACATCGTCTTGAATACTTCTGAACCACCAGCATTCTGATTTGTAAAGAATAATTCATAGCTCTACAACTGACAAGCACTTGAGTGCATCTAATACATATCGTCTTGAATACTTCTGAACCACCAGCATTCTCATTTGTAAAGAATAATTCATAGTTCTACAAATGACAAGCACTCGACAGCACCTAATACTTATTGTTAAGAAATAGAGGTCTAAATCAAATATAAATGCAAGGGTTTAGTGTCTCTGTGGCGCAATCGGTGAGCGAGTTTGGCTGTTAACTGGTGGTTTGAGCCCACCCATGGACGTGTAAAGTCTATAAACATCATTTACATAGGAATTCTCCCCAACACCGTTTGTTTCACCTTTTTCAAACACAAATCATAGGAAATTTCCTCATCCCACATCGTCTTGAATACTTCTGAACCACCAGAATTCTGATTTGTAAAGAATAATTCATAGTTCTACAACTGACAAGCACTTGAGTGCATCTAGTACATATTGATGTGTAATAGGGCTCTAAATGAAATCCAAAACAAAGGGCAAAATGTCTCTGTGGCGCAATCGGTCAGCGCGTTCGGCTGTTAACCGGAAGGCTGGTGGTTCGAGCCCACCCAGGGACGTGTAAAGTCTTTAGACATCACATACAAATTAATTTTCGCCAAAGCTGCTTGATGTACATTTGTCAAAGAAAAGTTATTGGAAATTTCCTCATCCCACATCCTCTTGAACACTTCTGAACCACCAGCATTCTCATTTGTAAAGAATAATTCATAGTTCTACAACTGACAAGCACTCGACAGCACCTAATACTTATTGTTAAGAAATAGAGGTCTAAATCAAATATAAATGCAAGGGTTTAGTGTCTCTGTGGCGCAATCGGTGAGCGAGTTTGGCTGTTAACTGGTGGTTTGAGCCCACCCATGGACGTGTAAAGTCTATAAACATCATTTACAAAGAAATTTTCCCCAACACCGGTTGTTTCACCTTTTTCAAACACAAATCATAGGAAATTTCCTCATCCCACATTGTCTTGATTACTTCTGAACCACCAGCATTCTGATTTTTAAAGAATAATTCATAGTTCTACAACTGACAAGCACTTGAGTGCATCTAATACATATCGCCTTGAATACTTCTGAACCACCAGCATTCTGATTTGTAAAGAATAATTCATAGTTCTACAACTGACAAGCACTTGAGTGCATCTAATACATGTTGTTGTGTAATAGGGCTCTAAATGAAATCCAAAACCAAAGGCAAAATGTCTCTGTGGTGCAATCGGTCAGCGCGTTCGGCTGTTAACTGGAAGGCTGGTGGTTCGAGCCCACCCATGGACGTGTAAAGTCTATAAACATCATTTACAAAGGAATTTTCCCCAACACCGTTTGTTTCACCTTTTTCAAACACAAATCATTGGAAATTTTCTCATCCCACATCGTCTTGAATACTTCTGAACCACCAGCATTCTGATTTGTAAAGAATAATTCATAGCTCTACAACTGACAAGCACTTGAGTGCATCTAATACATATCGTCTTGAACACTTCTGAACCACCAGCATTCTCATTTGTAAAGAATAATTCATAGTTCTACAACTGACAAGCACTCGACAGCACCTAATACTTATTGTTAAGAAATAGAGGTCTAAATCAAATATAAATGCAAGGGTTTAGTGTCTCTGTGGCGCAATCGGTGAGCGAGTTTGGCTGTTAACTGGTGGTTTGAGCCCACCCATGGACGTGTAAAGTCTATAAACATCATTTACAAAGAAATTTTCCCCAACACCGGTTGTTTCACCTTTTTCAAACACAAATCATTGGAAATTTTCTCATCCCACATCGTCTTGAATACTTCTGAACCACCAGCATTCTGATTTGTAAAGAATAATTCATAGCTCTACAACTGACAAGCACTTGAGTGCATCTAATACATATTGTTGTGTAATAGGGCTCTAAATGAAATCCAAAACCAAGGGCAAAATGTCTCTGTGGTGCAATCGGTCAGCGCGTTCGGCTGTTAACTGGAAGGCTGGTGGTTCGAGCCCACCCAGGGACGTGTAAATTCTTTAGACATCACATACAAATTAATTTTCGCCAAAGCTGCTTGATGTACATTTGTCAAAGAAAAGTTATTGGAAATTTCCTCATCCCACATCGTCTTGAACACTTCTGAACCACCAGCATTCTGATTTGTAAAGAATAATTCATAGTTCTACAACTGACAAGCACTTGAGTGCATCTAATACATATCGTCTTGAATACTTCTGAACCACCAGCATTCTGATTTGTAAAGAATAATTCATAGTTCTACAACTGACAAGCACTCGAGAGCACCTAATACTTATTGTTAAGAAATAGAGGTCTAAATCAAATATAAATGCAAGGGTTTAGTGTCTCTGTGGTGCAATCGGTGAGCGAGTTTGGCTGTTAACTGGTGATTTGAGCCCACCCATGGACGTGTAAAGTCTATAAACATCATTTACAAAGGAATTTTCCCCAACACCGTTTATTTCACCTTTTTCAAACACAAATCATTGGAAATTTTCTCATCCCACATCGTCTTGAATACTTCTGAACCACCAGCATTCTGATTTGTAAAGAATAATTCATAGCTCTACAACTGACAAGCACTTGAGTGCATCTAATACATATCGTCTTGAATACTTCTGAACCACCAGCATTCTCATTTGTAAAGAATAATTCATAGTTCTACAAATGACAAGCACTCGACAGCACCTAATACTTATTGTTAAGAAATAGAGGTCTAAATCAAATATAAATGCAAGGGTTTAGTGTCTCTGTGGCGCAATCGGTGAGCGAGTTTGGCTGTTAACTGGTGGTTTGAGCCCACCCATGGACGTGTAAAGTCTATAAACATCATTTACATAGGAATTCTCCCCAACACCGTTTGTTTTCACCTTTTTCAAACACAAATCATAGGAAATTTCCTCATCCCACATCGTCTTGAATACTTCTGAACCACCAGAATTCTGATTTGTAAAGAATAATTCATAGTTCTACAACTGACAAGCACTTGAGTGCATCTAGTACATATTGATGTGTAATAGGGCTCTAAATGAAATCCAAAACAAAGGGCAAAATGTCTCTGTGGCGCAATCGGTCAGCGCGTTCGGCTGTTAACCGGAAGGCTGGTGGTTCGAGCCCACCCAGGGACGTGTAAAGTCTTTAGACATCACATACAAATTAATTTTCGCCAAAGCTGCTTGATGTACATTTGTCAAAGAAAAGTTATTGGAAATTTCCTCATCCCACATCCTCTTGAACACTTCTGAACCACCAGCATTCTCATTTGTAAAGAATAATTCATAGTTCTACAACTGACAAGCACTCGACAGCACCTAATACTTATTGTTAAGAAATAGAGGTCTAAATCAAATATAAATGCAAGGGTTTAGTGTCTCTGTGGCGCAATCGGTGAGCGAGTTTGGCTGTTAACTGGTGGTTTGAGCCCACCCATGGACGTGTAAAGTCTATAAACATCATTTACAAAGAAATTTTCCCCAACACCGGTTGTTTCACCTTTTTCAAACACAAATCATAGGAAATTTCCTCATCCCACATCGTCTTGATTACTTCTGAACCACCAGCATTCTGATTTTTAAAGAATAATTCATAGTTCTACAACTGACAAGCACTTGAGTGCATCTAATACATATCGTCTTGAATACTTCTGAACCACCAGCATTTTGATTTGTAAAGAATAATTCATAGTTCTACAACTGACAAGCACTTGAGTGCATCTAATACATGTTGTTGTGTAATAGGGCTCTAAATGAAATCCAAAACCAAAGGCAAAATGTCTCTGTGGTGCAATCGGTCAGCGCGTTCGGCTGTTAACTGGAAGGCTGGTGGTTCGAGCCCACCCATGGACGTGTAAAGTCTATAAACATCATTTACAAAGGAATTTTCCCCAACACCGTTTGTTTCACCTTTTTCAAACACAAATCATTGGAAATTTTCTCATCCCACATCGTCTTGAATACTTCTGAACCACCAGCATTCTGATTTGTAAAGAATAATTCATAGCTCTACAACTGACAAGCACTTGAGTGCATCTAATACATATCGTCTTGAATACTTCTGAACCACCAGCATTCTCATTTGTAAAGAATAATTCATAGTTCTACAAATGACAAGCACTCGACAGCACCTAATACTTATTGTTAAGAAATAGAGGTCTAAATCAAATATAAATGCAAGGGTTTAGTGTCTCTGTGGCGCAATCGGTGAGCGAGTTTGGCTGTTAACTGGTGGTTTGAGCCCACCCATGGACGTGTAAAGTCTATAAACATCATTTACATAGGAATTCTCCCCAACACCGTTTGTTTCACCTTTTTCAAACACAAATCATTGGAAATTTTCTCATCCCACATCGTCTTGAATACTTCTGAACCACCAGAATTCTGATTTGTAAAGAATAATTCATAGCTCTACAACTGACAAGCACTTGAGTGCATCTAATACATATCGTCTTGAATACTTCTGAACCACCAGCATTCTGATTTGTAAAGAATAATTCATAGTTCTACAACTGACAAGCACTCGAGAGCACCTAATACTTATTGTTAAGAAATAGAGGTCTAAATCAAATATAAATGCAAGGGTTTAGTGTCTCTGTGGTGCAATCGGTGAGCGAGTTTGGCTGTTAACTGGTGATTTGAGCCCACCCATGGACGTGTAAAGTCTATAAACATCATTTACAAAGGAATTTTCCCCAACACCGTTTGTTTCACCTTTTTCAAACACAAATCATAGGAAATTTCCTCATCCCACATCGTCTTGAATACTTCTGAACCACCAGAATTCTGATTTGTAAAGAATAATTCATAGTTTTACAACTGACAAGCACTTGAGTGCATCTAGTACATATTGATGTGTAATAGGGCTCCAAATGAAATCCAAAACCAAGGGCAAAATGTCTCTGTGGCGCAATCGGTCAGCGCGTTCGGCTGTTAACCGGAAGGCTGGTGGTTCGAGCCCACCCAGGGACGTGTAAATTCTTTAGACATAACATACAAATTAATTTTCGCCAAAGCTGCTTGATGTACATTTGTCAAAGAAAAGTTATTGGAAATTTCCTCATCCCACATCGTCTTGAACACTTCTGAACCACCAGCATTCTGATTTGTAAAGAATAATTCATAGTTCTACAACTGACAAGCACTCGACAGCACCTAATACATATCGTCTTGAATACTTCTGAACCACCAGCATTCTGATTTGTAAAGAATAATTCATAGTTCTACAACTGACAAGCACTCGACAGCACCTAATACTTATTGTTAAAAAATAGAGGTCTAAATCAAATATAAATGCAAGGGTTTAGTGTCTCTGTGGCGCAATCGGTGAGCGAGTTTGGCTGTTAACTGGTGGTTTGAGCCCACCCATGGACGTGTAAAGTCTATAAACATCATTTACATAGGAATTCTCCCCAACACCGTTTGTTTCACCTTTTTCAAACACAAATCATAGGAAATTTCCTCATCCCACATCGTCTTGAATACTTCTGAACCACCAGAATTCTGATTTGTAAAGAATAATTCATAGCTCTACAACTGACAAGCACTTGAGTGCATCTAGTACATATTGTTGTGTAATAGGGCTCTAAATGAAATCTAAAACCAAGGGCAAAATGTCTCTGTGGCGCAATCGGTCAGCGCGTTCGGCTGTTAACCGGAAGGCTGGTGGTTCGAGCCCACCCAGGGACGTGTAAATTCTTTAGACATCACATACAAATTAATTTTCGCCAAAGCTGCTTGATGTACATTTGTCAAAGAAAAGTTATTGGAAATTTCCTCATCCCACATCGTCTTGAACACTTCTGAACCACCAGCATTCTGATTTGTAAAGAATAATTCATAGTTCTACAACTGACAAGCACTTGAGTGCATCTAATACATATCGTCTTGAATACTTCTGAACCACCAGCATTCTGATTTGTAAAGAATAATTCATAGTTCTACAACTGACAAGCACTCGACAGCACCTAATACTTATTGTTAAGAAATAGAGGTCTAAATCAAATATAAATGCAAGGGTTTAGTGTCTCTGTGGTGCAATCGGTGAGCGAGTTTGGCTGTTAACTGGTGATTTGAGCCCACCCATGGACGTGTAAAGTCTATAAACATCATTTACAAAGGAATTTTCCCCAACACCGTTTGTTTCACCTTTTTCAAACACAAATCATTGGAAATTTTCTCATCCCACATCGTCTTGAATACTTCTGAACCACCAGCATTCTGATTTGTAAAGAATAATTCATAGCTCTACAACTGACAAGCACTTGAGTGCATCTAATACATATCGTCTTGAATACTTCTGAACCACCAGCATTCTGATTTGTAAAGAATAATTCATAGTTCTACAACTGACAAGCACTCGAGAGCACCTAATACTTATTGTTAAGAAATAGAGGTCTAAATCAAATATAAATGCAAGGGTTTAGTGTCTCTGTGGTGCAATCGGTGAGCGAGTTTGGCTGTTAACTGGTGATTTGAGCCCACCCATGGACGTGTAAAGTCTATAAACATCATTTACAAAGGAATTTTCCCCAACACCGTTTGTTTCACCTTTTTCAAACACAAATCATAGGAAATTTCCTCATCCCACATCGTCTTGAATACTTCTGAACCACCAGAATTCTGATTTGTAAAGAATAATTCATAGTTCTACAACTGACAAGCACTTGAGTGCATCTAATACATATCGTCTTGAATACTTCTGAACCACCAGAATTCTGATTTGTAAAGAATAATTCATAGTTCTACAACTGACAAGCACTTGAGTGCATCTAATACATATCGTCTTGAATACTTCTGAACCACCAGCATTCTCATTTGTAAAGAATAATTCATAGTTCTACAACTGACAAGCACTCGAGAGCACCTAATACTTATTGTTAAGAAATAGAGGTCTAAATCAAATATAAATGCAAGGGTTTAGTGTCTCTGTGGTGCAATCGGTGAGCGAGTTTGGCTGTTAACTGGTGATTTGAGCCCACCCATGGACGTGTAAAGTCTATAAACATCATTTACAAAGGAATTTTCCCCAACACCGTTTGTTTCACCTTTTTCAAACACAAATCATAGGAAATTTCCTCATCCCACATCGTCTTGAATACTTCTGAACCACCAGCATTCTGATTTGTAAAGAATAATTCATAGCTCTACAACTGACAAGCACTTGAGTGCATCTAATACATATCGTCTTGAATACTTCTGAACCACCAGCATTCTGATTTGTAAAGAATAATTCATAGTTCTACAACTGACAAGCACTCGACAGCACCTAATACTTATTGTTAAAAAATAGAGGTCTAAATCAAATATAAATGCAAGGGTTTAGTGTCTCTGTGGCGCAATCGGTGAGCGAGTTTGGCTGTTAACTGGTGGTTTGAGCCCACCCATGGACGTGTAAAGTCTATAAACATCATTTACATAGGAATTCTCCCCAACACCGTTTGTTTCACCTTTTTCAAACACAAATCATAGGAAATTTCCTCATCCCACATCGTCTCGAATACTTCTGAACCACCAGAATTCTGATTTGTAAAGAATAATTCATAGCTCTACAACTGACAAGCACTTGAGTGCATCTAGTACATATTGTTGTGTAATAGGGCTCTAAATGAAATCCAAAACCAAGGGCAAAATGTCTCTGTGGCGCAATCGGTCAGCGCGTTCGGCTGTTAACCGGAAGGCTGGTGGTTCGAGCCCACCCAGGGACGTGTAAATTCTTTAGACATCACATACAAATTAATTTTCGCCAAAGCTGCTTGATGTACATTTGTCAAAGAAAAGTTATTGGAAATTTCCTCATCCCACATCGTCTTGAACACTTCTGAACCACCAGCATTCTGATTTGTAAAGAATAATTCATAGTTCTACAGCTGACAAGCACTTGAGTGCATCTAATACATATCGTCTTGAATACTTCTGAACCACCAGCATTCTGATTTGTAAAGAATAATTCATAGTTCTACAACTGACAAGCACTCGACAGCACCTAATACTTATTGTTAAAAAATAGAGGTCTAAATCAAATATAAATGCAAGGGTTTAGTGTCTCTGTGGCGCAATCGGTGAGCGAGTTTGGCTGTTAACTGGTGGTTTGAGCCCACCCATGGACGTGTAAAGTCTATAAACATCATTTACATAGGAATTCTCCCCAACACCGTTTGTTTCACCTTTTTCAAACACAAATCATAGGAAATTTCCTCATCCCACATCGTCTTGAATACTTCTGAACCACCAGAATTCTGATTTGTAAAGAATAATTCATAGCTCTACAACTGACAAGCACTTGAGTGCATCTAATACATATTGTTGTGTAATAGGGCTCTAAATGAAATCCAAAACCGACGGCAAAATGTCTCTGTGGCGCAATCGGTCAGCGCGTTCGGCTGTTAACCGGAAGGCTGGTGGTTCGAGCCCACCCAGGGACGTGTAAATTCTTTAGACATCACATACAAATTAATTTTCGCCAAAGCTGCTTGATGTACATTTGTCAAAACAAAGTTATTGGAAATTTCCTCATCCCACATCGTCTTGAATACTTCTGAACCACCAGCATTCTGATTTGTAAAGAATAACTGATAGTTCTACAACTGACAAGCACTCAACAGCTTGAAATTGAGGAAAATTTCTCATTCCACATCGTCTTGAATACTTCTGAACCACCAGCATTCTGATTTGTAAAGAATAATTCATAGTTCTACAACTGACAAGCACTCGACAGCACCTAATACTTATTGTTAAGAAATAGAGGTCTAAATCAAATATAAATGCAAGGGTTTAGTGTCTCTGTGGCGCAATCGGTGAGCGAGTTTGGCTGTTAACTGGTGGTTTGAGCCCACCCATGGACGTGTAAAGTCTATAAACATCATTTACAAAGGAATTTTCCCCAACACCGTTTGTTTCACCTTTTTCAAACACAAATCATTGGAAATTTTCTCATCCCACATCGTCTTGAATACTTCTGAACCACCAGCATTCTGATTTGTAAAGAATAATTCATAGCTCTACAACTGACAAGCACTTGAGTGCATCTAATACATATCGTCTTGAATACTTCTGAACCACCAGCATTCTGATTTGGAAAGAATAATTCATAGTTCTACAACTGACAAGCACTCGAGAGCACCTAATACTTATTGTTAAGAAATAGAGGTCTAAATCAAATATAAATGCAAGGGTTTAGTGTCTCTGTGGTGCAATCGGTGAGCGAGTTTGGCTGTTAACTGGTGATTTGAGCCCACCCATGGACGTGTAAAGTCTATAAACATCATTTACAAAGGAATTTTCCCCAACACCGTTTGTTTCACCTTTTTCAAACACAAATCATAGGAAAATTTTCTCATCCCACATCGTCTTGAATACTTCTGAACCACCAGAATTCTGATTTGTAAAGAATAATTCATAGTTCTACAACTGACAAGCACTTGAGTGCATCTAGTACATATTGATGTGTAATAGGGCTCTAAATGAAATCCAAAACAAAGGGCAAAATGTCTCTGTGGCGCAATCGGTCAGCGCGTTCGGCTGTTAACCGGAAGGCTGGTGGTTCGAGCCCACCCAGGGACGTGTAAAGTCTTTAGACATCACATACAAATTAATTTTCGCCAAAGCTGCTTGATGTACATTTGTCAAAGAAAAGTTATTGGAAATTTCCTCATCCCACATCGTCTTGAACACTTTTGAACCACCAGCATTCTCATTTGTAAAGAATAATTCATAGTTCTACAACTGACAAGCACTCAACAGCTTGAAATTGAGGAAATTTCCTCATTCCATATCGTCTTGAATACTCCTGAACCACCAGCATTCTGATTTGTAAAGAATAATTCATAGTTCTACAACTGACAAGCACTCGACAGCACCTAATACTTATTGTTAAGAAATAGAGGTCTAAATCAAATATAAATGCAAGGGTTTAGTGTCTCTGTGGTGCAATCGGTGAGCGAGTTTGGCTGTTAACTGGTGATTTGAGCCCACCCATGGACGTGTAAAGTCTATAAACATCATTTACAAAGGAATTTTCCCCAACACCGTTTGTTTCACCTTTTTCAAACACAAATCATAGGAAATTTCCTCATCCCACATCGTCTTGAATACTTCTGAACCACCAGAATTCTGATTTGTAAAGAATAATTCATAGTTCTACAACTGACAAGCACTTGAGTGCATCTAGTACATATTGATGTGTAATAGGGCTCTAAATGAAATCCAAAACAAAGGGCAAAATGTCTCTGTGGCGCAATCGGTCAGCGCGTTCGGCTGTTAACCGGAAGGCTGGTGGTTCGAGCCCACCCAGGGACGTGTAAATTCTTTAGACATCACATACAAATTAATTTTCGCCAAAGCTGCTTGATGTACATTTGTCAAAGAAAAGTTATTGGAAATTTCCTCATCCCACATCGTCTTGAACACTTCTGAACCACCAGCATTCTGATTTGTAAAGAATAATTCATAGTTCTACAGCTGACAAGCACTTGAGTGCATCTAATACATATCGTCTTGAATACTTCTGAACCACCAGCATTCTGATTTGTAAAGAATAATTCATAGTTCTACAACTGACAAGCACTCGACAGCACCTAATACTTATTGTTAAAAAATAGAGGTCTAAATCAAATATAAATGCAAGGGTTTAGTGTCTCTGTGGCGCAATCGGTGAGCGAGTTTGGCTGTTAACTGGTGGTTTGAGCCCACCCATGGACGTGTAAAGTCTATAAACATCATTTACATAGGAATTCTCCCCAACACCGTTTGTTTCACCTTTTTCAAACACAAATCATAGGAAATTTCCTCATCCCACATCGTCTTGAATACTTCTGAACCACCAGAATTCTGATTTGTAAAGAATAATTCATAGCTCTACAACTGACAAGCACTTGAGTGCATCTAATACATATTGTTGTGTAATAGGGCTCTAAATGAAATCCAAAACCGACGGCAAAATGTCTCTGTGGCGCAATCGGTCAGCGCGTTCGGCTGTTAACCGGAAGGCTGGTGGTTCGAGCCCACCCAGGGACGTGTAAATTCTTTAGACATCACATACAAATTAATTTTCGCCAAAGCTGCTTGATGTACATTTGTCAAAACAAAGTTATTGGAAATTTCCTCATCCCACATCGTCTTGAATACTTCTGAACCACCAGCATTCTGATTTGTAAAGAATAACTGATAGTTCTACAACTGACAAGCACTCAACAGCTTGAAATTGAGGAAAATTTCTCATTCCACATCGTCTTGAATACTTCTGAACCACCAGCATTCTGATTTGTAAAGAATAATTCATAGTTCTACAACTGACAAGCACTCGACAGCACCTAATACTTATTGTTAAGAAATAGAGGTCTAAATCAAATATAAATGCAAGGGTTTAGTGTCTCTGTGGCGCAATCGGTGAGCGAGTTTGGCTGTTAACTGGTGGTTTGAGCCCACCCATGGACGTGTAAAGTCTATAAACATCATTTACAAAGGAATTTTCCCCAACACCGTTTGTTTCACCTTTTTCAAACACAAATCATTGGAAATTTTCTCATCCCACATCGTCTTGAATACTTCTGAACCACCAGCATTCTGATTTGTAAAGAATAATTCATAGCTCTACAACTGACAAGCACTTGAGTGCATCTAATACATATCGTCTTGAATACTTCTGAACCACCAGCATTCTGATTTGGAAAGAATAATTCATAGTTCTACAACTGACAAGCACTCGAGAGCACCTAATACTTATTGTTAAGAAATAGAGGTCTAAATCAAATATAAATGCAAGGGTTTAGTGTCTCTGTGGTGCAATCGGTGAGCGAGTTTGGCTGTTAACTGGTGATTTGAGCCCACCCATGGACGTGTAAAGTCTATAAACATCATTTACAAAGGAATTTTCCCCAACACCGTTTGTTTCACCTTTTTCAAACACAAATCATAGGAAAATTTTCTCATCCCACATCGTCTTGAATACTTCTGAACCACCAGAATTCTGATTTGTAAAGAATAATTCATAGTTCTACAACTGACAAGCACTTGAGTGCATCTAGTACATATTGATGTGTAATAGGGCTCTAAATGAAATCCAAAACAAAGGGCAAAATGTCTCTGTGGCGCAATCGGTCAGCGCGTTCGGCTGTTAACCGGAAGGCTGGTGGTTCGAGCCCACCCAGGGACGTGTAAAGTCTTTAGACATCACATACAAATTAATTTTCGCCAAAGCTGCTTGATGTACATTTGTCAAAGAAAAGTTATTGGAAATTTCCTCATCCCACATCGTCTTGAACACTTTTGAACCACCAGCATTCTCATTTGTAAAGAATAATTCATAGTTCTACAACTGACAAGCACTCAACAGCTTGAAATTGAGGAAATTTCCTCATTCCATATCGTCTTGAATACTCCTGAACCACCAGCATTCTGATTTGTAAAGAATAATTCATAGTTCTACAACTGACAAGCACTCGACAGCACCTAATACTTATTGTTAAGAAATAGAGGTCTAAATCAAATATAAATGCAAGGGTTTAGTGTCTCTGTGGTGCAATCGGTGAGCGAGTTTGGCTGTTAACTGGTGATTTGAGCCCACCCATGGACGTGTAAAGTCTATAAACATCATTTACAAAGGAATTTTCCCCAACACCGTTTGTTTCACCTTTTTCAAACACAAATCATAGGAAATTTCCTCATCCCACATCGTCTTGAATACTTCTGAACCACCAGAATTCTGATTTGTAAAGAATAATTCATAGTTCTACAACTGACAAGCACTTGAGTGCATCTAGTACATATTGATGTGTAATAGGGCTCTAAATGAAATCCAAAACAAAGGGCAAAATGTCTCTGTGGCGCAATCGGTCAGCGCGTTCGGCTGTTAACCGGAAGGCTGGTGGTTCGAGCCCACCCAGGGACGTGTAAATTCTTTAGACATCACATACAAATTAATTTTCGCCAAAGCTGCTTGATGTACATTTGTCAAAGAAAAGTTATTGGAAATTTCCTCATCCCACATCGTCTTGAACACTTCTGAACCACCAGCATTCTGATTTGTAAAGAATAATTCATAGTTCTACAGCTGACAAGCACTTGAGTGCATCTAATACATATCGTCTTGAATACTTCTGAACCACCAGCATTCTGATTTGTAAAGAATAATTCATAGTTCTACAACTGACAAGCACTCGACAGCACCTAATACTTATTGTTAAAAAATAGAGGTCTAAATCAAATATAAATGCAAGGGTTTAGTGTCTCTGTGGCGCAATCGGTGAGCGAGTTTGGCTGTTAACTGGTGGTTTGAGCCCACCCATGGACGTGTAAAGTCTATAAACATCATTTACATAGGAATTCTCCCCAACACCGTTTGTTTCACCTTTTTCAAACACAAATCATAGGAAATTTCCTCATCCCACATCGTCTTGAATACTTCTGAACCACCAGAATTCTGATTTGTAAAGAATAATTCATAGCTCTACAACTGACAAGCACTTGAGTGCATCTAATACATATTGTTGTGTAATAGGGCTCTAAATGAAATCCAAAACCGACGGCAAAATGTCTCTGTGGCGCAATCGGTCAGCGCGTTCGGCTGTTAACCGGAAGGCTGGTGGTTCGAGCCCACCCAGGGACGTGTAAATTCTTTAGACATCACATACAAATTAATTTTCGCCAAAGCTGCTTGATGTACATTTGTCAAAACAAAGTTATTGGAAATTTCCTCATCCCACATCGTCTTGAATACTTCTGAACCACCAGCATTCTGATTTGTAAAGAATAACTGATAGTTCTACAACTGACAAGCACTCAACAGCTTGAAATTGAGGAAAATTTCTCATTCCACATCGTCTTGAATACTTCTGAACCACCAGCATTCTGATTTGTAAAGAATAATTCATAGTTCTACAACTGACAAGCACTCGACAGCACCTAATACTTATTGTTAAGAAATAGAGGTCTAAATCAAATATAAATGCAAGGGTTTAGTGTCTCTGTGGCGCAATCGGTGAGCGAGTTTGGCTGTTAACTGGTGGTTTGAGCCCACCCATGGACGTGTAAAGTCTATAAACATCATTTACAAAGGAATTTTCCCCAACACCGTTTGTTTCACCTTTTTCAAACACAAATCATTGGAAATTTTCTCATCCCACATCGTCTTGAATACTTCTGAACCACCAGCATTCTGATTTGTAAAGAATAATTCATAGCTCTACAACTGACAAGCACTTGAGTGCATCTAATACATATCGTCTTGAATACTTCTGAACCACCAGCATTCTGATTTGGAAAGAATAATTCATAGTTCTACAACTGACAAGCACTCGAGAGCACCTAATACTTATTGTTAAGAAATAGAGGTCTAAATCAAATATAAATGCAAGGGTTTAGTGTCTCTGTGGTGCAATCGGTGAGCGAGTTTGGCTGTTAACTGGTGATTTGAGCCCACCCATGGACGTGTAAAGTCTATAAACATCATTTACAAAGGAATTTTCCCCAACACCGTTTGTTTCACCTTTTTCAAACACAAATCATAGGAAAATTTTCTCATCCCACATCGTCTTGAATACTTCTGAACCACCAGAATTCTGATTTGTAAAGAATAATTCATAGTTCTACAACTGACAAGCACTTGAGTGCATCTAGTACATATTGATGTGTAATAGGGCTCTAAATGAAATCCAAAACAAAGGGCAAAATGTCTCTGTGGCGCAATCGGTCAGCGCGTTCGGCTGTTAACCGGAAGGCTGGTGGTTCGAGCCCACCCAGGGACGTGTAAAGTCTTTAGACATCACATACAAATTAATTTTCGCCAAAGCTGCTTGATGTACATTTGTCAAAGAAAAGTTATTGGAAATTTCCTCATCCCACATCGTCTTGAACACTTTTGAACCACCAGCATTCTCATTTGTAAAGAATAATTCATAGTTCTACAACTGACAAGCACTCAACAGCTTGAAATTGAGGAAATTTCCTCATTCCATATCGTCTTGAATACTCCTGAACCACCAGCATTCTGATTTGTAAAGAATAATTCATAGTTCTACAACTGACAAGCACTCGACAGCACCTAATACTTATTGTTAAGAAATAGAGGTCTAAATCAAATATAAATGCAAGGGTTTAGTGTCTCTGTGGTGCAATCGGTGAGCGAGTTTGGCTGTTAACTGGTGATTTGAGCCCACCCATGGACGTGTAAAGTCTATAAACATCATTTACAAAGGAATTTTCCCCCAACACCGTTTGTTTCACCTTTTTCAAACACAAATCATAGGAAATTTCCTCATCCCACATCGTCTTGAATACTTCTGAACCACCAGAATTCTGATTTGTAAAGAATAATTCATAGTTCTACAACTGACAAGCACTTGAGTGCATCTAGTACATATTGATGTGTAATAGGGCTCTAAATGAAATCCAAAACAAAGGGCAAAATGTCTCTGTGGCGCAATCGGTCAGCGCGTTCGGCTGTTAACCGGAAGGCTGGTGGTTCGAGCCCACCCAGGGACGTGTAAAGTCTTTAGACATCACATACAAATTAATTTTCGCCAAAGCTGCTTGATGTACATTTGTCAAAGAAAAGTTATTGGAAATTTCCTCATCCCACATCGTCTTGAACACTTTTGAACCACCAGCATTCTGATTTGTAAAGAATAATTCATAGTTCTACAACTGACAAGCACTCAACAGCTTGAAATTGAGGAAATTTCCTCATTCCATATCGTCTTGAATACTCCTGAACCACCAGCATTCTGATTTGTAAAGAATAATTCATAGCTCTACAACTGACAAGCACTTGAGTGCATCTAATACATATCGTCTTGAATACTTCTGAACCACCAGCATTCTGATTTGTAAAGAATAATTCATAGTTCTACAACTGACAAGCACTCGAGAGCACCTAATACTTATTGTTAAGAAATAGAGGTCTAAATCAAATATAAATGCAAGGGTTTAGTGTCTCTGTGGTGCAATCGGTGAGCGAGTTTGGCTGTTAACTGGTGATTTGAGCCCACCCATGGACGTGTAAAGTCTATAAACATCATTTACAAAGGAATTTTCCCCAACACCGTTTGTTTCACCTTTTTCAAACACAAATCATAGGAAATTTCCTCATCCCACATCGTCTTGAATACTTCTGAACCACCAGAATTCTGATTTGTAAAGAATAATTCATAGTTCTACAACTGACAAGCACTTGAGTGCATCTAGTACATATTGATGTGTAATAGGGCTCTAAATGAAATCCAAAACAAAGGGCAAAATGTCTCTGTGGCGCAATCGGTCAGCGCGTTCGGCTGTTAACCGGAAGGCTGGTGGTTCGAGCCTACCCAGGGACGTGTAAAGTCTTTAGACATCACATACAAATTAATTTTCGCCAAAGCTGCTTGATGTACATTTGTCAAAGAAAAGTTATTGGAAATTTCCTCATCCCACATCCTCTTGAACACTTCTGAACCACCAGCATTCTCATTTGTAAAGAATAATTCATAGTTCTACAACTGACAAGCACTCGACAGCACCTAATACTTATTGTTAAGAAATAGAGGTCTAAATCAAATATAAATGCAAGGGTTTAGTGTCTCTGTGGCGCAATCGGTGAGCGAGTTTGGCTGTTAACTGGTGGTTTGAGCCCACCCATGGACGTGTAAAGTCTATAAACATCATTTACAAAGAAATTTTCCCCAACACCGGTTGTTTCACCTCTTTCAAACACAAATCATAGGAAATTTCCTCATCCCACATCGTCTTGATTACTTCTGAACCACCAGCATTCTGATTTTTAAAGAATAATTCATAGTTCTACAACTGACAAGCACTTGAGTGCATCTAATACATATCGTCTTGAATACTTCTGAACCACCAGCATTCTGATTTGTAAAGAATAATTCATAGTTCTACAACTGACAAGCACTTGAGTGCATCTAATACATGTTGTTGTGTAATAGGGCTCTAAATGAAATCCAAAACCAAAGGCAAAATGTCTCTGTGGCGCAATCGGTCAGCGCGTTCGGCTGTTAACCGGAAGGCTGGTGGTTCGAGCCCACCCAGGGACGTGTAAATTCTTTAGACATCACATACAAATTAATTTTCGCCAAAGCTGCTTGATGTACATTTGTCAAAGAAAAGTTATTGGAAATTTCCTCATCCCACATCGTCTTGAACACTTCTGAACCACCAGCATTCTGATTTGTAAAGAATAATTCATAGTTCTACAACTGACAAGCACTTGAGTCCATCTAGTACATATTGTTGTGTAATAGGGCTCTAAATGAAATCCAAAACCAAGGGCAAAATGTCTCTGTGGCGCAATCGGTCAGCGCGTTCGGCTGTTAACCGGAAGGCTGGTGGTTCGAGCCCACCCAGGGACGTGTAAATTCTTTAGACATCACATACAAATTAATTTTCGCCAAAGCTGCTTGATGTACATTTGTCAAAGAAAAGTTATTGGAAATTTCCTCATCCCACATCGTCTTGAACACTTCTGAACCACCAGCATTCTGATTTGTAAAGAATAATTCATAGTTCTACAACTGACAAGCACTTGAGTGCATCTAATACATATCGTCTTGAACACTTCTGAACCACCAGCATTCTGATTTGTAAAGAATAATTCATAGTTCTACAACTGACAAGCACTCGAGAGCACCTAATACTTATTGTTAAGAAATAGAGGTCTAAATCAAATATAAATGCAAGGGTTTAGTGTCTCTGTGGTGCAATCGGTGAGCGAGTTTGGCTGTTAACTGGTGATTTGAGCCCACCCATGGACGTGTAAAGTCTATAAACATCATTTACAAAGGAATTTTCCCCAACACCGTTTGTTTCACCTTTTTCAAACACAAATCATTGGAAATTTTCTCATCCCACATCGTCTTGAATACTTCTGAACCACCAGCATTCTGATTTGTAAAGAATAATTCATAGCTCTACAACTGACAAGCACTTGAGTGCATCTAATACATATCGTCTTGAATACTTCTGAACCACCAGCATTCTGATTTGTAAAGAATAATTCATAGTTCTACAACTGACAAGCACTCGAGAGCACCTAATACTTATTGTTAAGAAATAGAGGTCTAAATCAAATATAAATGCAAGGGTTTAGTGTCTCTGTGGTGCAATCGGTGAGCGAGTTTGGCTGTTAACTGGTGATTTGAGCCCACCCATGGACGTGTAAAGTCTATAAACATCATTTACAAAGGAATTTTCCCCAACACCGTTTGTTTCACCTTTTTCAAACACAAATCATAGGAAATTTCCTCATCCCACATCGTCTTGAATACTTCTGAACCACCAGAATTCTGATTTGTAAAGAATAATTCATAGTTCTACAACTGACAAGCACTTGAGTGCATCTAGTACATATTGATGTGTAATAGGGCTCTAAATGAAATCCAAAACAAAGGGCAAAATGTCTCTGTGGCGCAATCGGTCAGCGCGTTCGGCTGTTAACCGGAAGGCTGGTGGTTCGAGCCTACCCAGGGACGTGTAAAGTCTTTAGACATCACATACAAATTAATTTTCGCCAAAGCTGCTTGATGTACATTTGTCAAAGAAAAGTTATTGGAAATTTCCTCATCCCACATCCTCTTGAACACTTCTGAACCACCAGCATTCTCATTTGTAAAGAATAATTCATAGTTCTACAACTGACAAGCACTCGACAGCACCTAATACTTATTGTTAAGAAATAGAGGTCTAAATCAAATATAAATGCAAGGGTTTAGTGTCTCTGTGGCGCAATCGGTGAGCGAGTTTGGCTGTTAACTGGTGGTTTGAGCCCACCCATGGACGTGTAAAGTCTATAAACATCATTTACAAAGAAATTTTCCCCAACACCGGTTGTTTCACCTCTTTCAAACACAAATCATAGGAAATTTCCTCATCCCACATCGTCTTGATTACTTCTGAACCACCAGCATTCTGATTTTTAAAGAATAATTCATAGTTCTACAACTGACAAGCACTTGAGTGCATCTAATACATATCGTCTTGAATACTTCTGAACCACCAGCATTCTGATTTGTAAAGAATAATTCATAGTTCTACAACTGACAAGCACTTGAGTGCATCTAATACATGTTGTTGTGTAATAGGGCTCTAAATGAAATCCAAAACCAAAGGCAAAATGTCTCTGTGGCGCAATCGGTCAGCGCGTTCGGCTGTTAACCGGAAGGCTGGTGGTTCGAGCCCACCCAGGGACGTGTAAATTCTTTAGACATCACATACAAATTAATTTTCGCCAAAGCTGCTTGATGTACATTTGTCAAAGAAAAGTTATTGGAAATTTCCTCATCCCACATCGTCTTGAACACTTCTGAACCACCAGCATTCTGATTTGTAAAGAATAATTCATAGTTCTACAACTGACAAGCACTTGAGTCCATCTAGTACATATTGTTGTGTAATAGGGCTCTAAATGAAATCCAAAACCAAGGGCAAAATGTCTCTGTGGCGCAATCGGTCAGCGCGTTCGGCTGTTAACCGGAAGGCTGGTGGTTCGAGCCCACCCAGGGACGTGTAAATTCTTTAGACATCACATACAAATTAATTTTCGCCAAAGCTGCTTGATGTACATTTGTCAAAGAAAAGTTATTGGAAATTTCCTCATCCCACATCGTCTTGAACACTTCTGAACCACCAGCATTCTGATTTGTAAAGAATAATTCATAGTTCTACAACTGACAAGCACTTGAGTGCATCTAATACATATCGTCTTGAACACTTCTGAACCACCAGCATTCTGATTTGTAAAGAATAATTCATAGTTCTACAACTGACAAGCACTCGAGAGCACCTAATACTTATTGTTAAGAAATAGAGGTCTAAATCAAATATAAATGCAAGGGTTTAGTGTCTCTGTGGTGCAATCGGTGAGCGAGTTTGGCTGTTAACTGGTGATTTGAGCCCACCCATGGACGTGTAAAGTCTATAAACATCATTTACAAAGGAATTTTCCCCAACACCGTTTGTTTCACCTTTTTCAAACACAAATCATTGGAAATTTTCTCATCCCACATCGTCTTGAATACTTCTGAACCACCAGCATTCTGATTTGTAAAGAATAATTCATAGCTCTACAACTGACAAGCACTTGAGTGCATCTAATACATATCGTCTTGAATACTTCTGAACCACCAGCATTCTGATTTGTAAAGAATAATTCATAGTTCTACAACTGACAAGCACTCGAGAGCACCTAATACTTATTGTTAAGAAATAGAGGTCTAAATCAAATATAAATGCAAGGGTTTAGTGTCTCTGTGGTGCAATCGGTGAGCGAGTTTGGCTGTTAACTGGTGATTTGAGCCCACCCATGGACGTGTAAAGTCTATAAACATCATTTACAAAGGAATTTTCCCCAACACCGTTTGTTTCACCTTTTTCAAACACAAATCATAGGAAATTTCCTCATCCCACATCGTCTTGAATACTTCTGAACCACCAGAATTCTGATTTGTAAAGAATAATTCATAGTTCTACAACTGACAAGCACTTGAGTGCATCTAATACATATCGTCTTGAATACTTCTGAACCACCAGCATTCTCATTTGTAAAGAATAATTCATAGTTCTACAAATGACAAGCACTCGACAGCACCTAATACTTATTGTTAAGAAATAGGGCAAAATGTCTCTGTGGCGCAATCGGTCAGCGCGTTCGGCTGTTAACCGGAAGGCTGGTGGTTCGAGCCCACCCAGGGACGTGTAAAGTCTTTAGACATCACATACAAATTAATTTTCGCCAAAGCTGCTTGATGTACATTTGTCAAAGAAAAGTTATTGGAAATTTCCTCATCCCACATCGTCTTGAACACTTCTGAACCACCAGCATTCTCATTTGTAAAGAATAATTCATAGTTCTACAACTGACAAGCACTTGAGTGCATCTAATACATATTGTTGTGTAACAGGGCTCTAAATGAAATCCAAAACCGACAGCAAAATGTCTCTGTGGCGCAATCGGTCAGCGCGTTCGGCTGTTAACCGGAAGGCTGGTGGTTCGAGCCCACCCAGGGACGTGTAAATTCTTTAGACATCACATACAAATTAATTTTCGCCAAAGCTGCTTGATGTACATTTGTCAAAGAAAAGTTATTGGAAATTTCCTCATCCCACATCGTCTTGAACACTTCTGAACCACCAGCATTCTCATTTGTAAAGAATAATTCATAGTTCTACAACTGACAAGCACTCGACAGCACCTAATACTTATTGTTAAAAAATAGAGGTCTAAATCAAATATAAATGCAAGGGTTTAGTGTCTCTGTGGCGCAATCGGTGAGCGAGTTTGGCTGTTAACTGGTGGTTTGAGCCCACCCATGGACGTGTAAAGTCTATAAACATCATTTACATAGGAATTTTCCCCAACACCGTTTGTTTCACCTTTTTCAAACACAAATCATAGGAAATTTCCTCATCCCACATCGTCTTGAATACTTCTGAACCACCAGAATTCTGATTTGTAAAGAATAATTCATAGTTCTACAACTGACAAGCACTTGAGTGCATCTAATACATATCGTCTTGAATACTTCTGAACCACCAGCATTCTCATTTGTAAAGAATAATTCATAGTTCTACAACTGACAAGCACTTGAGTGCATCTAATACATATTGTTGTGTAATAGGGCTCTAAATGAAATCCAAAACCAACGGCAAAATGTCTCTGTGGCGCAATCGGTCAGCGCGTTCGGCTGTTAACCGGAAGGCTGGTGGTTCGAGCCCACCCAGGGACGTGTAAATTCTTTAGACATCACATACAAATTAATTTTCGCCAAAGCTGCTTGATGTACATTTGTCAAAGAAAAGTTATTGGAAATTTCCTCATCCCACATCGTCTTGAACACTTCTGAACCACCAGCATTCTGATTTGTAAAGAATAATTCATAGTTCTACAACTGACAAGCACTTGAGTGCATCTAGTACATATCGTCTTGAACACTTCTGAACCACCAGCATTCTGATTTGTAAAGAATAATTCATAGCTCTACAACTGACAAGAACTTGAGTGCATCTAATACATATCGTCTTGAATACTTCTGAACCACCAGCATTCTGATTTGTAAAGAATAATTCATAGTTCTACAACTGACAAGCACTTGAGTGCATCTAATACATATCGTCTTGAATACTTCTGAACCACCAGCATTCTCATTTGTAAAGAATAATTCATAGTTCTACAACTGACAAGCACTTGAGTGCATCTAATACATATTGTTGTGTAATAGGGCTCTAAATGAAATCCAAAACCAACGGCAAAATGTCTCTGTGGCGCAATCGGTCAATGCGTTCGGCTGTTAACCGGAAGGCTGGTGGTTCGAGCCCACCCAGGGACGTGTAAATTCTTTAGACATCACATACAAATTAATTTTCGCCAAAGCTGCTTGATGTACATTTGTCAAAGAAAAGTTATTGGAAATTTCCTCATCCCACATCGTCTTGAATACTTCTGAACCACCAGCATTCTGATTTGTAAAGAATAATTCATAGTTCTACAGCTGACAAGCACTTGAGTGCATCTAATACATATCGTCTTGAATACTTCTGAACCACCAGCATTCTGATTTGTAAAGAATAATTCATAGTTCTACAACTGACAAGCACTCGAGAGCACCTAATACTTATTGTTAAGAAATAGAGGTCTAAATCAAATATAAATGCAAGGGTTTAGTGTCTCTGTGGTGCAATCGGTGAGCGAGTTTGGCTGTTAACTGGTGATTTGAGCCCACCCATGGACGTGTAAAGTCTATAAACATCATTTACAAAGGAATTTTCCCCAACACCGTTTGTTTCACCTTTTTCAAACACAAATCATTGGAAATTTTCTCATCCCACATCGTCTTGAATACTTCTGAACCACCAGCATTCTGATTTGTAAAGAATAATTCATAGCTCTACAACTGACAAGCACTTGAGTGCATCTAATACATATCGTCTTGAATACTTCTGAACCACCAGCATTCTGATTTGGAAAGAATAATTCATAGTTCTACAACTGACAAGCACTCGAGAGCACCTAATACTTATTGTTAAGAAATAGAGGTCTAAATCAAATATAAATGCAAGGGTTTAGTGTCTCTGTGGTGCAATCGGTGAGCGAGTTTGGCTGTTAACTGGTGATTTGAGCCCACCCATGGACGTGTAAAGTCTATAAACATCATTTACAAAGGAATTTTCCCCAACACCGTTTGTTTCACCTTTTTCAAACACAAATCATAGGAAAATTTTCTCATCCCACATCGTCTTGAATACTTCTGAACCACCAGAATTCTGATTTGTAAAGAATAATTCATAGTTCTACAACTGACAAGCACTTGAGTGCATCTAGTACATATTGATGTGTAATAGGGCTCTAAATGAAATCCAAAACAAAGGGCAAAATGTCTCTGTGGCGCAATCGGTCAGCGCGTTCGGCTGTTAACCGGAAGGCTGGTGGTTCGAGCCCACCCAGGGACGTGTAAAGTCTTTAGACATCACATACAAATTAATTTTCGCCAAAGCTGCTTGATGTACATTTGTCAAAGAAAAGTTATTGGAAATTTCCTCATCCCACATCGTCTTGAACACTTTTGAACCACCAGCATTCTCATTTGTAAAGAATAATTCATAGTTCTACAACTGACAAGCACTCAACAGCTTGAAATTGAGGAAATTTCCTCATTCCATATCGTCTTGAATACTCCTGAACCACCAGCATTCTGATTTGTAAAGAATAATTCATAGTTCTACAACTGACAAGCACTCGACAGCACCTAATACTTATTGTTAAGAAATAGAGGTCTAAATCAAATATAAATGCAAGGGTTTAGTGTCTCTGTGGTGCAATCGGTGAGCGAGTTTGGCTGTTAACTGGTGATTTGAGCCCACCCATGGACGTGTAAAGTCTATAAACATCATTTACAAAGGAATTTTCCCCAACACCGTTTGTTTCACCTTTTTCAAACACAAATCATAGGAAATTTCCTCATCCCACATCGTCTTGAATACTTCTGAACCACCAGAATTCTGATTTGTAAAGAATAATTCATAGTTCTACAACTGACAAGCACTTGAGTGCATCTAGTACATATTGATGTGTAATAGGGCTCTAAATGAAATCCAAAACAAAGGGCAAAATGTCTCTGTGGCGCAATCGGTCAGCGCGTTCGGCTGTTAACCGGAAGGCTGGTGGTTCGAGCCCACCCAGGGACGTGTAAAGTCTTTAGACATCACATACAAATTAATTTTCGCCAAAGCTGCTTGATGTACATTTGTCAAAGAAAAGTTATTGGAAATTTCCTCATCCCACATCGTCTTGAACACTTTTGAACCACCAGCATTCTGATTTGTAAAGAATAATTCATAGTTCTACAACTGACAAGCACTCAACAGCTTGAAATTGAGGAAATTTCCTCATTCCATATCGTCTTGAATACTCCTGAACCACCAGCATTCTGATTTGTAAAGAATAATTCATAGCTCTACAACTGACAAGCACTTGAGTGCATCTAATACATATCGTCTTGAATACTTCTGAACCACCAGCATTCTGATTTGTAAAGAATAATTCATAGTTCTACAACTGACAAGCACTCGAGAGCACCTAATACTTATTGTTAAGAAATAGAGGTCTAAATCAAATATAAATGCAAGGGTTTAGTGTCTCTGTGGTGCAATCGGTGAGCGAGTTTGGCTGTTAACTGGTGATTTGAGCCCACCCATGGACGTGTAAAGTCTATAAACATCATTTACAAAGGAATTTTCCCCAACACCGTTTGTTTCACCTTTTTCAAACACAAATCATAGGAAATTTCCTCATCCCACATCGTCTTGAATACTTCTGAACCACCAGAATTCTGATTTGTAAAGAATAATTCATAGTTCTACAACTGACAAGCACTTGAGTGCATCTAGTACATATTGATGTGTAATAGGGCTCTAAATGAAATCCAAAACAAAGGGCAAAATGTCTCTGTGGCGCAATCGGTCAGCGCGTTCGGCTGTTAACCGGAAGGCTGGTGGTTCGAGCCTACCCAGGGACGTGTAAAGTCTTTAGACATCACATACAAATTAATTTTCGCCAAAGCTGCTTGATGTACATTTGTCAAAGAAAAGTTATTGGAAATTTCCTCATCCCACATCCTCTTGAACACTTCTGAACCACCAGCATTCTCATTTGTAAAGAATAATTCATAGTTCTACAACTGACAAGCACTCGACAGCACCTAATACTTATTGTTAAGAAATAGAGGTCTAAATCAAATATAAATGCAAGGGTTTAGTGTCTCTGTGGCGCAATCGGTGAGCGAGTTTGGCTGTTAACTGGTGGTTTGAGCCCACCCATGGACGTGTAAAGTCTATAAACATCATTTACATAGGAATTTTCCCCAACACCGTTTGTTTCACCTTTTTCAAACACAAATCATAGGAAATTTCCTCATCCCACATCGTCTTGAACACTTCTGAACCACCAGCATTCTCATTTGTAAAGAATAATTCATAGTTCTACAACTGACAAGCACTTGAGTGCATCTAGTACATATCGTCTTGAACACTTCTGAACCACCAGCATTCTGATTTGTAAAGAATAATTCATAGCTCTACAACTGACAAGAACTTGAGTGCATCTAATACATATCGTCTTGAATACTTCTGAACCACCAGCATTCTGATTTGTAAAGAATAATTCATAGTTCTACAACTGACAAGCACTTGAGTGCATCTAATACATATCGTCTTGAATACTTCTGAACCACCAGCATTCTCATTTGTAAAGAATAATTCATAGTTCTACAACTGACAAGCACTTGAGTGCATCTAATACATATTGTTGTGTAATAGGGCTCTAAATGAAATCCAAAACCAACGGCAAAATGTCTCTGTGGCGCAATCGGTCAACGCGTTCGGCTGTTAACCGGAAGGCTGGTGGTTCGAGCCCACCCAGGGACGTGTAAATTCTTTAGACATCACATACAAATTAATTTTCGCCAAAGCTGCTTGATGTACATTTGTCAAAGAAAAGTTATTGGAAATTTCCTCATCCCACATCGTCTTGAACACTTCTGAACCACCAGCATTCTGATTTGTAAAGAATAATTCATAGTTCTACAGCTGACAAGCACTTGAGTGCATCTAATACATATCGTCTTGAATACTTCTGAACCACCAGCATTCTGATTTGTAAAGAATAATTCATAGTTCTACAACTGACAAGCACTCGAGAGCACCTAATACTTATTGTTAAGAAATAGAGGTCTAAATCAAATATAAATGCAAGGGTTTAGTGTCTCTGTGGTGCAATCGGTGAGCGAGTTTGGCTGTTAACTGGTGATTTGAGCCCACCCATGGACGTGTAAAGTCTATAAACATCATTTACAAAGGAATTTTCCCCAACACCGTTTGTTTCACCTTTTTCAAACACAAATCATTGGAAATTTTCTCATCCCACATCGTCTTGAATACTTCTGAACCACCAGCATTCTGATTTGTAAAGAATAATTCATAGCTCTACAACTGACAAGCACTTGAGTGCATCTAATACATATCGTCTTGAATACTTCTGAACCACCAGCATTCTGATTTGTAAAGAATAATTCATAGTTCTACAACTGACAAGCACTCGAGAGCACCTAATACTTATTGTTAAGAAATAGAGGTATAAATCAAATATAAATGCAAGGGTTTAGTGTCTCTGTGGTGCAATCGGTGAGCGAGTTTGGCTGTTAACTGGTGATTTGAGCCCACCCATGGACGTGTAAAGTCTATAAACATCATTTACAAAGGAATTTTCCCCAACACCGTTTGTTTCACCTTTTTCAAACACAAATCATAGGAAATTTCCTCATCCCACATCGTCTTGAATACTTCTGAACCACCAGAATTCTGATTTGTAAAGAATAATTCATAGTTCTACAACTGACAAGCACTTGAGTGCATCTAATACATATCGTCTTGAATACTTCTGAACCACCAGCATTCTCATTTGTAAAGAATAATTCATAGTTCTACAACTGACAAGCACTTGAGTGCATCTAATACATATTGTTGTGTAATAGGGCTCTAAATGAAATCCAAAACCAACGGCAAAATGTCTCTGTGGCGCAATCGGTCAGCGCGTTCGGCTGTTAACCGGAAGGCTGGTGGTTCGAGCCCACCCAGGGACGTGTAAATTCTTTAGACATCACATACAAATTAATTTTCGCCAAAGCTGCTTGATGTACATTTGTCAAAGAAAAGTTATTGGAAATTTCCTCATCCCACATCGTCTTGAACACTTCTGAACCACCAGCATTCTGATTTGTAAAGAATAATTCATAGTTCTACAACTGACAAGCACTTGAGTGCATCTAATACATATCGTCTTGAACACTTCTGAACCACCAGCATTCTGATTTGTAAAGAATAATTCATAGTTCTACAACTGACAAGCACTCGACAGCACCTAATACTTATTGTTAAAAAATAGAGGTCTAAATCAAATATAAATGCAAGGGTTTAGTGTCTCTGTGGCGCAATCGGTGAGCGAGTTTGGCTGTTAACTGGTGGTTTGAGCCCACCCATGGACGTGTAAAGTCTATAAACATCATTTACATAGGAATTCTCCCCAACACCGTTTGTTTCACCTTTTTCAAACACAAATCATAGGAAATTTCCTCATCCCACATCGTCTTGAATACTTCTGAACCACCAGAATTCTGATTTGTAAAGAATAATTCATAGCTCTACAACTGACAAGCACTCGAGAGCACCTAATACTTATTGTTAAGAAATAGAGGTCTAAATCAAATATAAATGCAAGGGTTTAGTGTCTCTGTGGTGCAATCGGTGAGCGAGTTTGGCTGTTAACTGGTGATTTGAGCCCACCCATGGACGTGTAAAGTCTATAAACATCATTTACAAAGGAATTTTCCCCAACACCGTTTGTTTCACCTTTTTCAAACACAAATCATAGGAAATTTCCTCATCCCACATCGTCTTGAATACTTCTGAACCACCAGAATTCTGATTTGTAAAGAATAATTCATAGTTCTACAACTGACAAGCACTTGAGTGCATCTAATACATATCGTCTTGAATACTTCTGAACCACCAGCATTCTCATTTGTAAAGAATAATTCATAGTTCTACAACTGACAAGCACTTGAGTGCATCTAATACATATTGTTGTGTAATAGGGCTCTAAATGAAATCCAAAACCAACGGCAAAATGTCTCTGTGGCGCAATCGGTCAGCGCGTTCGGCTGTTAATCGGAAGGCTGGTGGTTCGAGCCCACCAAGGGACATGTAAATTCTTTAGACATCACATACAAATTAATTTTCGCCAAAGCTGCTTGATGTACATTTGTCAAAGAAAAGTTATTGGAAATTTCCTCATCCCACATCGTCTTGAACACTTCTGAACCACCAGCATTCTGATTTGTAAAGAATAATTCATAGTTCTACAACTGACAAGCACTTGAGTGCATCTAGTACATATCGTCTTGAACACTTCTGAACCACCAGCATTCTGATTTGTAAAGAATAATTCATAGCTCTACAACTGACAAGAACTTGAGTGCATCTAATACATATCGTCTTGAATACTTCTGAACCACCAGCATTCTGATTTGTAAAGAATAATTCATAGTTCTACAACTGACAAGCACTTGAGTGCATCTAATACATATCGTCTTGAATACTTCTGAACCACCAGCATTCTCATTTGTAAAGAATAATTCATAGTTCTACAACTGACAAGCACTTGAGTGCATCTAATACATATTGTTGTGTAATAGGGCTCTAAATGAAATCCAAAACCAACGGCAAAATGTCTCTGTGGCGCAATCGGTCAGCGCGTTCGGCTGTTAACCGGAAGGCTGGTGGTTCGAGCCCACCCAGGGACGTGTAAATTCTTTAGACATCACATACAAATTAATTTTCGCCAAAGCTGCTTGATGTACATTTGTCAAAGAAAAGTTATTGGAAATTTCCTCATCCCACATCGTCTTGAACACTTCTGAACCACCAGCATTCTGATTTGTAAAGAATAATTCATAGTTCTACAGCTGACAAGCACTTGAGTGCATCTAATACATATCGTTTTGAATACTTCTGAACCACCAGCATTCTGATTTGTAAAGAATAATTCATAGTTCTACAACTGACAAGCACTCGACAGCACCTAATACTTATTGTTAAAAAATAGAGGTCTAAATGAAATATAAATGCAAGGGTTTAGTGTCTCTGTGGCGCAATCGGTGAGCGAGTTTGGCTGTTAACTGGTGGTTTGAGCCCACCCATGGACGTGTAAAGTCTATAAACATCATTTACATAGGAATTCTCCCCAACACCGTTTGTTTCACCTTTTTCAAACACAAATCATAGTAAATTTCCTCATCCCACATCGTCTTGAATACTTCTGAACCACCAGAATTCTGATTTGTAAAGAATAATTCATAGCTCTACAACTGACAAGCACTTGAGTGCATCTAGTACATATTGTTGTGTAATAGGGCTCTAAATGAAATCCAAAACCAAGGGCAAAATGTCTCTGTGGCGCAATCGGTCAGCGCGTTCGGCTGTTAACCGGAAGGCTGGTGGTTCAAGCCCACCCAGGGACGTGTAAATTCTTTAGACATCACATACAAATTAATTTTCGCCAAAGCTGCTTGATGTACATTTGTCAAAGAAAAGTTATTGGAAATTTCCTCATCCCACATCGTCTTGAACACTTCTGAACCACCAGCATTCTGATTTGTAAAGAATAATTCATAGTTCTACAACTGACAAGCACTCAACAGCTTGAAGTTGAGAAAATTTTCCCATTCCACATCGTCTTGAATACTTCTATTTCTTGAAATTGAGGAAATTTTCTCACTCCACATCGTCTTGAATACTGAACCACCAGCATTCTGATTTGTAAAGAATAATTCATAGTTCTACAACTGACAAGCACTTGAGTGCATCTAATACATATCGTCTTGAATACTTCTGAACCACCAGCATTCTGATTTGTAAAGAATAATTCATAGTTCTACAACTGACAAGCACTCGAGAGCACCTAATACTTATTGTTAAGAAATAGAGGTCTAAATCAAATATAAATGCAAGGGTTTAGTGTCTCTGTGGTGCAATCGGTGAGCGAGTTTGGCTGTTAACTGGTGATTTGAGCCCACCCATGGACGTGTAAAGTCTATAAACATCATTTACAAAGGAATTTTCCCCAACACCGTTTGTTTTCACCTTTTTCAAACACAAATCATTGGAAATTTTCTCATCCCACATCGTCTTGAATACTTCTGAACCACCAGCATTCTGATTTGTAAAGAATAATTCATAGCTCTACAACTGACAAGCACTTGAGTGCATCTAATACATATCGTCTTGAATACTTCTGAACCACCAGCATTCTCATTTGTAAAGAATAATTCATAGTTCTACAAATGACAAGCACTTGAGTGCATCTAATACATATTGTTGTGTAATAGGGCTCTAAATGAAATCCAAAACCAACGGCAAAATGTCTCTGTGGCGCAATCGGTCAGCGCGTTCGGCTGTTAATCGGAAGGCTGGTGGTTCGAGCCCACCAAGGGACATGTAAATTCTTTAGACATCACATACAAATTAATTTTCGCCAAAGCTGCTTGATGTACATTTGTCAAAGAAAAGTTATTGGAAATTTCCTCATCCCACATCGTCTTGAACACTTCTGAACCACCAGCATTCTGATTTGTAAAGAATAATTCATAGTTCTACAACTGACAAGCACTTGAGTGCATCTAGTACATATCGTCTTGAACACTTCTGAACCACCAGCATTCTGATTTGTAAAGAATAATTCATAGCTCTACAACTGACAAGAACTTGAGTGCATCTAATACATATCGTCTTGAATACTTCTGAACCACCAGCATTCTGATTTGTAAAGAATAATTCATAGTTCTACAACTGACAAGCACTTGAGTGCATCTAATACATATCGTCTTGAATACTTCTGAACCACCAGCATTCTCATTTGTAAAGAATAATTCATAGTTCTACAACTGACAAGCACTTGAGTGCATCTAATACATATTGTTGTGTAATAGGGCTCTAAATGAAATCCAAAACCAACGGCAAAATGTCTCTGTGGCGCAATCGGTCAGCGCGTTCGGCTGTTAACCGGAAGGCTGGTGGTTCGAGCCCACCCAGGGACGTGTAAATTCTTTAGACATCACATACAAATTAATTTTCGCCAAAGCTGCTTGATGTACATTTGTCAAAGAAAAGTTATTGGAAATTTCCTCATCCCACATCGTCTTGAACACTTCTGAACCACCAGCATTCTGATTTGTAAAGAATAATTCATAGTTCTACAGCTGACAAGCACTTGAGTGCATCTAATACATATCGTTTTGAATACTTCTGAACCACCAGCATTCTGATTTGTAAAGAATAATTCATAGTTCTACAACTGACAAGCACTCGACAGCACCTAATACTTATTGTTAAAAAATAGAGGTCTAAATGAAATATAAATGCAAGGGTTTAGTGTCTCTGTGGCGCAATCAGTGAGCGAGTTTGGCTGTTAACTGGTGGTTTGAGCCCACCCATGGACGTGTAAAGTCTATAAACATCATTTACATAGGAATTCTCCCCAACACCGTTTGTTTCACCTTTTTCAAACACAAATCATAGTAAATTTCCTCATCCCACATCGTCTTGAATACTTCTGAACCACCAGAATTCTGATTTGTAAAGAATAATTCATAGCTCTACAACTGACAAGCACTTGAGTGCATCTAGTACATATTGTTGTGTAATAGGGCTCTAAATGAAATCCAAAACCAAGGGCAAAATGTCTCTGTGGCGCAATCGGTCAGCGCGTTCGGCTGTTAACCGGAAGGCTGGTGGTTCAAGCCCACCCAGGGACGTGTAAATTCTTTAGACATCACATACAAATTAATTTTCGCCAAAGCTGCTTGATGTACATTTGTCAAAGAAAAGTTATTGGAAATTTCCTCATCCCACATCGTCTTGAACACTTCTGAACCACCAGCATTCTGATTTGTAAAGAATAATTCATAGTTCTACAACTGACAAGCACTCAACAGCTTGAAGTTGAGAAAATTTTCCCATTCCACATCGTCTTGAATACTTCTATTTCTTGAAATTGAGGAAATTTTCTCACTCCACATCGTCTTGAATACTGAACCACCAGCATTCTGATTTGTAAAGAATAATTCATAGTTCTACAACTGACAAGCACTTGAGTGCATCTAATACATATCGTCTTGAATACTTCTGAACCACCAGCATTCTGATTTGTAAAGAATAATTCATAGTTCTACAACTGACAAGCACTCGAGAGCACCTAATACTTATTGTTAAGAAATAGAGGTCTAAATCAAATATAAATGCAAGGGTTTAGTGTCTCTGTGGTGCAATCGGTGAGCGAGTTTGGCTGTTAACTGGTGATTTGAGCCCACCCATGGACGTGTAAAGTCTATAAACATCATTTACAAAGGAATTTTCCCCAACACCGTTTGTTTCACCTTTTTTCAAACACAAATCATTGGAAATTTTCTCATCCCACATCGTCTTGAATACTTCTGAACCACCAGCATTCTGATTTGTAAAGAATAATTCATAGCTCTACAACTGACAAGCACTTGAGTGCATCTAATACATATCGTCTTGAATACTTCTGAACCACCAGCATTCTCATTTGTAAAGAATAATTCATAGTTCTACAAATGACAAGCACTTGAGTGCATCTAATACATATTGTTGTGTAATAGGGCTCTAAATGAAATCCAAAACCAACGGCAAAATGTCTCTGTGGCGCAATCGGTCAGCGCGTTCGGCTGTTAATCGGAAGGCTGGTGGTTCGAGCCCACCAAGGGACATGTAAATTCTTTAGACATCACATACAAATTAATTTTCGCCAAAGCTGCTTGATGTACATTTGTCAAAGAAAAGTTATTGGAAATTTCCTCATCCCACATCGTCTTGAACACTTCTGAACCACCAGCATTCTGATTTGTAAAGAATAATTCATAGTTCTACAACTGACAAGCACTTGAGTGCATCTAGTACATATCGTCTTGAACACTTCTGAACCACCAGCATTCTGATTTGTAAAGAATAATTCATAGCTCTACAACTGACAAGAACTTGAGTGCATCTAATACATATCGTCTTGAATACTTCTGAACCACCAGCATTCTGATTTGTAAAGAATAATTCATAGTTCTACAACTGACAAGCACTTGAGTGCATCTAATACATATCGTCTTGAATACTTCTGAACCACCAGCATTCTGATTTGTAAAGAATAATTCATAGTTCTACAGCTGACAAGCACTTGAGTGCATCTAATACATATTGTTGTGTAATAGGGCTCTAAATGAAATCCAAAACCAAGGGCAAAATGTCTCTGTGGCGCAATCGGTCAGCGCGTTCGGCTGTTAACCGGAAGGCTGGTGGTTCGAGCCCACCCAGGGACGTGTAAATTCTTTAGACATCACATACAAATTAATTTTCGCCAAAGCTGCTTGATGTACATTTGTCAAAGAAAGTTATTGGAAATTTCCTCATCCCACATCGTCTTGAACACTTCTGAACCACCAGCATTCTGATTTGTAAAGAATAATTCATAGTTCTACAACTGACAAGCACTTGAGTGCATCTAATACATATCGTTTTGAATACTTCTGAACCACCAGCATTCTGATTTGTAAAGAATAATTCATAGTTCTACAACTGACAAGCACTCGACAGCACCTAATACTTATTGTTAAAAAATAGAGGTCTAAATGAAATATAAATGCAAGGGTTTAGTGTCTCTGTGGCGCAATCAGTGAGCGAGTTTGGCTGTTAACTGGTGGTTTGAGCCCACCCATGGACGTGTAAAGTCTATAAACATCATTTACATAGGAATTCTCCCCAACACCGTTTGTTTCACCTTTTTCAAACACAATCATAGTAATTTCCTCATCCCACATCGTCTTGAATACTTCTGAACCACCAGAATTCTGATTTGTAAAGAATAATTCATAGCTCTACAACTGACAAGCACTTGAGTGCATCTAGTACATATTGTTGTGTATTAGGGCTCTAAATGAAATCCAAAACCAAGGGCAAAATGTCTCTGTGGCGCAATCGGTCAGCGCGTTCGGCTGTTAACCGGAAGGCTGGTGGTTCAAGCCCACCCAGGGACGTGTAAATTCTTTAGACATCACATACAAATTAATTTTCGCCAAAGCTGCTTGATGTACATTTGTCAAAGAAAAGTTATTGGAAATTTCCTCATCCCACATCGTCTTGAACACTTCTGAACCACCAGCATTCTGATTTGTAAAGAATAATTCATAGTTCTACAACTGACAAGCACTCAACAGCTTGAAGTTGAGAAAAATTTTCCCATTCCACATCGTCTTGAATACTTCTATTTCTTGAAATTGAGGAAATTTTCTCACTCCACATCGTCTTGAATACTGAACCACCGCATTCTGATTTGTAAAGAATAATTCATAGTTCTACAACTGACAAGCACTTGAGTGCATCTAATACAATATCGTCTTGAATACTTCTGAACCACCAGCATTCTGATTTTGTAAAGAATAATTCATAGTTCTACAACTGACAAGCACTCGAGAGCACCTAATACTTATTGTTAAGAAATAGAGGTCTAAATCAAATATAAATGCAAGGGTTTAGTGTCTCTGTGGTGCAATCGGTGAGCGAGTTTGGCTGTTAACTGGTGATTTGAGCCCACCCATGGACGTGTAAAAGTCTATAAACATCATTTACAAAGGAATTTTCCCCAACAACCGTTTGTTTCAACCTTTTTCAAACACAAATCATTGGAAATTTTCTCATCCCACATCGTCTTGAATACTTCTGAACCACCAGCATTCTGATTTGTAAAGAATAATTCATAGCTCTACAACTGACAAGCACTTGAGTGCATCTAATACATATCGTCTTGAATACTTCTGAACCACCAGCATTCTCATTTGTAAAGAATAATTCATAGTTCTACAAATGACAAGCACTCGACAGCACCTAATACTTATTGTTAAGAAATAGAGGTCTAAATCAAATATAAATGCAAGGGTTTAGTGTCTCTGTGGCGCAATCGGTGAGCGAGTTTGGCTGTTAACTGGTGGTTTGAGCCCACCCATGGACGTGTAAAGTCTATAAACATCATTTACATAGGAATTCTCCCCAACACCGTTTGTTTCACCTTTTTCAAACACAAATCATAGGAAATTTCCTCATCCCACATCGTCTTGAATACTTCTGAACCACCAGAATTCTGATTTGTAAAGAATAATTCATAGTTCTACAACTGACAAGCACTTGAGTGCATCTAATACATATCGTCTTGAATACTTCTGAACCACCAGCATTCTGATTTGTAAAGAATAATTCATAGTTCTACAACTGACAAGCACTTGAGTGCATCTAATACATATTGTTGTGTAATAGGGCTCTAAATGAAATCCAAAACCAAGGGCAAAATGTCTCTGTGGTGCAATCGGTCAGCGCGTTCGGCTGTTAACTTGAAGGCTGGTGGTTCGAGCCCACCCAGGGACGTGTAAATTCTTTAGACATCACATACAAATTAATTTTCGCCAAAGCTGCTTGATGTACATTTGTCAAAGAAAAGTTATTGGAAATTTCCTCATCCCACATCGTCTTGAACACTTCTGAACCACCAGCATTCTGATTTGTAAAGAATAATTCATAGTTCTACAACTGACAAGCACTTGAGTGCATCTAATACATATCGTCTTGAATACTTCTGAACCACCAGCATTCTGATTTGTAAAGAATAATTCATAGTTCTACAACTGACAAGCACTCGAGAGCACCTAATACTTATTGTTAAGAAATAGAGGTCTAAATCAAATATAAATGCAAGGGTTTACTGTCTCTGTGGTGCAATCGGTGAGCGAGTTTGGCTGTTAACTGGTGATTTGAGCCCACCCATGGACGTGTAAAGTCTATAAACATCATTTACAAAGGAATCTTCCCCAACACCGTTTGTTTCACCTTTTTCAAACACAAATCATAGGAAATTTCCTCATCCCACATCGTCTTGAATACTTCTGGAACCACCAGAATTCTGATTTGTAAAGAATAATTCATAGTTCTACAACTGACAAGCACTTGAGTGCATCTAGTACATATTGATGTGTAATAGGGCTCTAAATGAAATCCAAACCAAGGGCAAAATGTCTCTGTGGTGCAATCGGTCAGCGCGTTCGGCTGTTAACTGGAAGGCTGGTGGTTCGAGCCCACCTAGGGACGTGTAAATTCTTTAGACATCACATACAAATTAATTTTCGCCAAAGCTGCTTGATGTACATTTGTCAAGAAAAGTTTTTGGAAATTTCCTCATCCCACATCGTCTTGAACACTTCTGAACCACCAGCATTCTGATTTGTAAAGAATAATTCATAGTTCTACAACTGACAAGCACTTGAGTGCATCTAATACATATCGTCTTGAATACTTCTGAACCACCAGCATTCTCATTTGTAAAGAATAATTCATAGTTCTACAAATGACAAGCACTCGACAGCACCTAATACTTATTGTTAAGAAATAGAGGTCTAAATCAAATATAAATGCAAGGGTTTAGTGTCTCTGTGGCGCAATCGGTGAGCGAGTTTGGCTGTTAACTGGTGGTTGAGCCCCACCCATGGACGTGTAAAGTCTATAAACATCATTTACATAGGAATTCTCCCAACACCGTTTGTTTCACCTTTTTCAAACACAAATCATAGTAAATTTCCTCATCCCACATCGTCTTGAATACTTCTGAACCACCAGAATTTTGATTTGTAAAGAATAATTCATAGTTCTACAACTGACAAGCACTTGAGTGCATCTAGTACATATTGTTGTGTAATAGGGCTCTAAATGAAATCCAAAACCAAGGGCAAAATGTCTCTGTGGCGCAATCGGTCAGCGCGTTCGGCTGTTAACCGGAAGGCTGGTGGTTCGAGCCCACCCAGGGACGTGTAAATTCTTTAGACATCACATACAAATTAATTTTCGCCAAAGCTGCTTGATGTACATTTGTCAAAGAAAAGTTATTGGAAATTTCCTCCATCCCACATCGTCTTGAACACTTCTGAACCACCAGCATTCTGATTTGTAAAGAATAATTCATAGTTCTACAGCTGACAAGCACTTGAGTGCATCTAATACATATCGTTTTGAATACTTCTGAACCACCAGCATTCTGATTTGTAAAGAATAGTTCATAGTTCTACAACTGACAAGCACTCGACAGCACCTAATACTTATTGTTAAAAAATAGAGGTCTAAATGAAATATAAATGCAAGGGTTTAGTGTCTCTGTGGCGCAATCAGTGAGCGAGTTTGGCTGTTAACTGGTGGTTTGAGCCCACCCATGGACGTGTAAAGTCTATAAACATCATTTACATAGGAATTCTCCCCAACACCGTTTGTTTCACCTTTTTCAAACACAAATCATAGTAAATTTCCTCATCCCACATCGTCTTGAATACTTCTGAACCACCAGAATTCTGATTTTGTAAAGAATAATTCATAGCTCTACAACTGACAAGCACTTGAGTGCATCTAGTACATATTGTTGTGTAATAGGGCTCTAAATGAAATCCAAAACCAAGGGCAAAATGTCTCTGTGGCGCAATCGGTCAGCGCGTTCGGCTGTTAACCGGAAGGCTGGTGGTTCAAGCCCACCCAGGGACGTGTAAATTCTTTAGACATCACATACAAATTAATTTTCGCCAAAGCTGCTTGATGTACATTTGTCAAAGAAAAGTTATTGGAAATTTCCTCATCCCACATCGTCTTGAACACTTCTGAACCACCAGCATTCTGATTTGTAAAGAATAATTCATAGTTCTACAACTGACAAGCACTCAACAGCTTGAAGTTGAGAAAATTTTCCCATTCCACATCGTCTTGAATACTTCTATTTCTTGAAATTGAGGAAATTTTCTCACTCCACATCGTCTTGAATACTGAACCACCAGCATTCTGATTTGTAAAGAATAATTCATAGTTTCTACAACTGACAAGCACTTGAGTGCATCTAATACATATCGTCTTGAATACTTCTGAACCACCAGCATTCTGATTTGTAAAGAATAATTCATAGTTCTACAACTGACAAGCACTCGAGAGCACCTAATACTTATTGTTAAGAAATAGAGGTCTAAATCAAATATAAATGCAAGGGTTTAGTGTCTCTGTGGTGCAATCGGTGAGCGAGTTTGGCTGTTAACTGGTGATTTGAGCCCACCCATGGACGTGTAAAGTCTATAAACATCATTTACAAAGGAATTTCCCCAACACCGTTTGTTTCACCTTTTCAAACACAAATCATTGGAAATTTTCTCATCCCACATCGTCTTGAATACTTCTGAACCACCAGCATTCTGATTTGTAAAGAATAATTCATAGCTCTACAACTGACAAGCACTTGAGTGCATCTAATACATATCGTCTGAATACTTCTGAACCACCAGCATTCTCATTTGTAAAGAATAATTCATAGTTCTACAAATGACAAGCACTCGACAGCACCTAATACTTATTGTTAAGAAATAGAGGTCTAAATCAAATATAAATGCAAGGGTTTAGTGTCTCTGTGGCGCAATCGGTGAGCGAGTTTGGCTGTTAACTGGTGGTTTGAGCCCACCCATGGACGTGTAAAGTCTATAAACATCATTTACATAGGAATTCTCCCCAACACCGTTTGTTTCACCTTTTTCAAACACAAATCATAGGAAATTTCCTCATCCCATCCCACATCGTCTTGAATACTTCTGAACCACCAGAATTCTGATTTGTAAAGAATAATTCATAGTTCTACAACTGACAAGCACTTGAGTGCATCTAATACATATCGTCTTGAATACTTCTGAACCACCAGCATTCTGATTTGTAAAGAATAATTCATAGTTCTACAACTGACAAGCACTTGAGTATATCTAATACATATTGTTGTGTAATAGGGCTCTAAATGAAATCCAAAACCAAGGGCAAAATGTCTCTGTGGTGCAATCGGTCAGCGCGTCCGGCTGTTAACTTGAAGGCTGGTGGTTCGAGCCCACCCAGGGACGTGTAAATTCTTTAGACATCACATACAAATTAATTTTCGCCAAAGCTGCTTGATGTACATTTGTCAAAGAAAAGTTATTGGAAATTTCCTCATCCCACATCGTCTTGAACACTTCTGAACCACCAGCATTCTGATTTGTAAAGAATAATTCATAGTTCTACAACTGACAAGCACTTGAGTGCATCTAATACATCGTCTTGAATACTTCTGAACCACCAGCATTCTGATTTGTAAAGAATAATTCATAGTTCTACAACTGACAAGCACTCGAGAGCACCTAATACTTATTGTTAAGAAATAGAGGTCTAAATCAAATATAAATGCAAGGGTTTACTGTCTCTGTGGTGCAATCGGTGAGCGAGTTTGGCTGTTAACTGGTGATTTGAGCCCACCCATGGACGTGTAAAGTCTATAAACATCATTTACAAAGGAATCTTCCCCAACACCGTTTGTTTCACCTTTTTCAAACACAAATCATAGGAAATTTCCTCATCCCACATCGTCTTGAATACTTCTGAACCACCAGAATTCTGATTTGTAAAGAATAATTCATAGTTCTACAACTGACAAGCACTTGAGTGCATCTAGTACATATTGATGTGTAATAGGGCTCTAAATGAAATCCAAAACCAAGGGCAAAATGTCTCTGTGGTGCAATCGGTCAGCGCGTTCGGCTGTTAACTGGAAGGCTGGTGGTTCGAGCCCACCTAGGGACGTGTAAATTCTTTAGACATCACATACAAATTAATTTTCGCCAAAGCTGCTTGATGTACATTTGTCAAAGAAAAGTTATTGGAAATTTCCTCATCCCACATCGTCTTGAACACTTCTGAACCACCAGCATTCTGATTTGTAAAGAATAATTCATAGTTCTACAACTGACAAGCACTTGAGTGCATCTAATACATATCGTCTTGAATACTTCTGAACCACCAGCATTCTCATTTGTAAAGAATAATTCATAGTTCTACAAATGACAAGCACTCGACAGCACCTAATACTTATTGTTAAGAAATAGAGGTCTAAATCAAATATAAATGCAAGGGTTTAGTGTCTCTGTGGCGCAATCGGTGAGCGAGTTTGGCTGTTAACTGGTGGTTTGAGCCCACCCATGGACGTGTAAAGTCTATAAACATCATTTACATAGGAATTCTCCCCAACACCGTTTGTTTCACCTTTTTCAAACACAAATCATAGTAAATTTCCTCATCCCACATCGTCTTGAATACTTCTGAACCACCAGAATTTTGATTTGTAAAGAATAATTCATAGTTCTACAACTGACAAGCACTTGAGTGCATCTAGTACATATTGTTGTGTAATAATGTGTAATTGCACCACAGAGACATTTTGCCCTTGGTTTTGGATTTCATTTAGAGCCCTATTACACATCAATATGTACTAGATGCACTCAAGTGCTTGTCAGTTGTAGAACTATGAATTATTCTTTACAAATCAGAATTCTGGTGGTTCAGAAGTATTCAACCACCAGAATTTTGATTTGTAAAGAATAATTCATAGTTCTACAACTGACAAGCACTTGAGTGCATCTAGTACATATTGTTGTGTAATAGGGCTCTAAATGAAATCCAAAACCAAGGGCAAAATGTCTCTGTGGCGCAATCGGTCAGCGCGTTCGGCTGTTAACCGGAAGGCTGGTGGTTCGAGCCCACCCAGGGACGTGTAAATTCTTTAGACATCACATACAAATTAATTTTCGCCAAAGCTGCTTGATGTACATTTGTCAAAGAAAAGTTATTGGAAATTTCCTCATCCCACATCGTCTTGAACACTTCTGAACCACCAGCATTCTGATTTGTAAAGAATAATTCATAGTTCTACAGCTGACAAGCACTTGAGTGCATCTAATACATATCGTTTTGAATACTTCTGAACCACCAGCATTCTGATTTGTAAAGAATAATTCATAGTTCTACAACTGACAAGCACTCGACAGCACCTAATACTTATTGTTAAAAAACAGAGGTCTAAATGAAATATAAATGCAAGGGTTTAGTGTCTCTGTGGCGCAATCAGTGAGCGAGTTTGGCTGTTAACTGGTGGTTTGAGCCCACCCATGGACGTGTAAAGTCTATAAACATCATTTACATAGGAATTCTCCCCAACAACCGTTTGTTTCACCTTTTTCAAACACAAATCATAGTAAATTTCCTCATCCCACATCGTCTTGAATACTTCTGAACCACCAGAATTCTGATTTGTAAAGATAATTCATAGCTCTACAACTGACAAGCACTTGAGTGCATCTAGTACATATTGTTGTGTAATAGGGCTCTAAATGAAATCCAAAACCAAGGGCAAAATGTCTCTGTGGCGCAATCGGTCAGCGCGTTCGGCTGTTAACCGGAAGGCTGGTGGTTCAAGCCCACCCAGGGACGTGTAAATTCTTTAGACATCACATACAAATTAATTTTCGCCAAAGCTGCTTGATGTACATTTGTCAAAGAAAAGTTATTGGAAATTTCCTCATCCCACATCGTCTTGAACACTTCTGAACCACCAGCATTCTGATTTGTAAAGAATAATTCATAGTTCTACAACTGACAAGCACTCAACAGCTTGAAGTTGAGAAAATTTTCCCATTCCACATCGTCTTGAATACTTCTATTTCTTGAATTGAGGAAATTTTCTCACTCCACACATCGTCTTGAATACTGAACCACCAGCATTCTGATTTGTAAAGAATAATTCATAGTTCTACAACTGACAAGCACTTGAGTGCATCTAATACATATCGTTGAATACTTCTGAACCACCAGCATTCTGATTTGTAAAGAATAATTCATAGTTCTACAACTGACAAGCACTCGAGAGCACCTAATACTTATTGTTAAGAAATAGAGGTCTAAATCAAATATAAATGCAAGGGTTTAGTGTCTCTGTGGTGCAATCGGTGAGCGAGTTTGGCTGTTAACTGGTGATTGAGCCCACCCATGGACGTGTAAAGTCTATAAACATCATTTACAAAGGAATTTTTCCCCAACACCGTTGTTTCACCTTTTTCAAACACAAATCATTGGAAATTTTCTCATCCCACATCGTCTTGAATACTTCTGAACCACCAGCATTCTGATTTGTAAAGAATAATTCATAGCTCTAAACTGACAAGCACTTGAGTGCATCTAATACATATCGTCTTGAATACTTCTGAACCACCAGCATTCTCATTTGTAAAGAATAATTCATAGTTCTACAAATGACAAGCACTCGACAGCACCTAATACTTATTGTTAAGAAATAGAGGTCTAAATCAAATATAAATGCAAGGGTTTAGTGTCTCTGTGGCGCAATCGGTGAGCGAGTTTGGCTGTTAACTGGTGGTTTGAGCCCACCCATGGACGTGTAAAGTCTATAAACATCATTTACATAGGAATTCTCCCCAACACCGTTTGTTTCACCTTTTTCAAACACAAATCATAGGAAATTTCCTCATCCCACATCGTCTTGAATACTTCTGAACCACCAGAATTCTGATTTGTAAAGAATAATTCATAGTTCTACAACTGACAAGCACTTGAGTGCATCTAATACATATCGTCTTGAATACTTCTGAACCACCAGCATTCTGATTTGTAAAGAATAATTCATAGTTCTACAACTGACAAGCACTTGAGTGCATCTAGTACATATTGGCAGCACCTAATACATATTGTTGTGTAATAGGGCTCTAAATGAAATCCAAAACCAAGGGCAAAATGTCTCTGTGGCGCAATCGGTCAGCGCGTTCGGCTGTTAACCGGAAGGCTGGTGGTTCGAGCCCACCCAGGGACGTGTAAATTCTTTAGACATCACATACAAATTAATTTTCGCCAAAGCTGCTTGATGTACATTTGTCAAAGAAAAGTTATTGGAAATTTCCTCATCCCACATCGTCTTGAACACTTCTGAACCACCAGCATTCTCATTTGTAAAGAATAATTCATAGTTCTACAACTGACAAGCACTCAACAGCTTGAAATTGAGGAAATTTCCTCATTCCACATCGTCTTGAATACTCCTGAACCACCAGCATTCTGATTTGTAAAGAATAATTCATAGTTCTACAACTGACAAGCACTCGACAGCACCTAATACTTATTGTTAAGAAATAGAGGTCTAAATCAAATATAAATGCAAGGGTTTAGTGTCTCTGTGGCGCAATCGGTGAGCGAGTTTGGCTGTTAACTGGTGGTTTGAGCCCACCCATGGACGTGTAAAGTCTGTAAACATCATTTACAAAGGAATTTTCCCCAACACCGTTTGTTTCACCTTTTTCAAACACAAATCATTGGAAATTTTCTCATCCCACATCGTCTTGAATACTTCTGAACCACCAGCATTCTGATTTGTAAAGAATAATTCATAGCTCTACAACTGACAAGCACTCGGCAGCACCTAATACATATTGTTGTGTAATAGGGCTCTAAATGACATCCAAAACAAAGGGCAAAATGTCTCTGTGGCGCAATCGGTCAGCGCGTTCGGCTGTTAACCGGAAGGCTGGTGGTTCGAGCCCACCCAGGGACGTGTAAAGTCTTTAGACATCACATACAAATTAATTTTCGCCAAAGCTGTTTGATGTACATTTGTCAAAGAAAAGTTATTGGAAATTTCCTCATCCCACATCGTCTTGAACACTTCTGAACCACCAGCATTCTGATTTGTAAAGAATAATTCATAGTTCTACAACTGACAAGCACTCAACAGCTTGAAGTTGAGAAAATTTTCTCATTCCACATCGTCTTGAATACTTCTATTTCTTGAAATTGAGGAAATTTTCTCATTCCACATCGTCTTGAATACTGAACCACCAGCATTCTGATTTGGAAAGAATAATTCATAGTTCTACAACTGACAAGCACTCGACAGCACCTAATACTTATTGTTAAGAAATAGAGGTCTAAATCAAATATAAATGCAAGGGTTTAGTGTCTCTGTGGCGCAATCGGTGAGCGAGTTTGGCTGTTAACTGGTGGTTTGAGCCCACCCATGGACGTGTAAAGTCTATAAACATCATTTACAAAGGAATTTTCCCCAACACCGTTTGTTTCACCTTTTTCAAACACAAATCATTGGAAATTTTCTCATCCCACATCGTCTTGAATACTTCTGAACCACCAGCATTCTGATTTGTAAAGAATAATTCATAGCTCTACAACTGACAAGCACTTGAGTGCATCTAATACATATCGTCTTGAATACTTTTGAACCACCAGCATTCTCATTTGTAAAGAATAATTCATAGTTCTACAACTGACAAGCACTCGACAGCACCTAATACTTATTGTTAAGAAATAGAGGTCTAAATCAAATATAAATGCAAGGGTTTAGTGTCTCTGTGGCGCAATCGGTGAGTGAGTTTGGCTGTTAACTGGTGGTTTGAGCCCACCCATGGACGTGTAAAGTCTATAAACATCATTTACAAAGGAATTTTCCCCAACACCGTTTGTTTCACCTTTTTCAAACACAAATCATTGGAAATTTCCTCATCCCACATCGTCTTGAATACTTCTGAACCACCAGAATTCTGATTTGTAAAGAATAATTCATAGTTCTACAACTGACAAGCACTTGAGTGCATCTAGTACATATTGTTGTGTAATAGGGCTCTAAATGAAATCCAAAACAAAGGGCAAAATGTCTCTGTGGCGCAATCGGTCAGCGCGTTCGGTCGTGTTAACCGGAAGGCTGGTGGTTCGAGCCCACCCAGGGACGTGTAAAGTCTTTAGACATCACATACAAATTAATTTTCGCCAAAGCTGCTTGATGTACATTTGTCAAAGAAAAGTTATTGGAAATTTCCTTATCCCACATCGTCTAAATCAAATATAAATGCAAAGGTTTAGTGTCTCTGTGGCGCAATCGGTGAGCGAGTTTGGCTGTTAACTGGTGGTTTGAGCCCACCCATGGACGTGTAAAGTCTATAAACATCATTTACATAGGAATTCTCCCCAACACCGTTTGTTTCACCTTTTTCAAACACAAATCATAGGAAATTTCCTCATCCCACATCGTCTTGAATACTTCTAAACCACCAGCATTCTGATTTGTAAAGAATAATTCATAGCTCTACAACTGACAAGCACTCGGCAGCACCTAATACATATTGTTGGGTAATAGGGCTCTAAATGAAATCCAAAGCAAAGGGTAAATGTCTCTGTGGCGCAATCGGTCAGCGCGTTCGGCTGTTAACCGGAAGACTGGTGGTTCGAGCCCACCCAGGGACGTGTAAAGTCTTTAGACATCACATACAAATTAATTTTCGCCAAAGCTGCTTGATGTACATTTGTCAAAGAAAAGTTATTGGAAATTTCCTCATCCCACATCGTCTTGAACACTTCTGAACCACCAGCATTCTGATTTGTAAAGAATATTTCATAGTTCTACAACTGACAAGCACTCAACAGCTTGAAATTGAGGAAATTTACTCGTTCCACATCGTCTTGAATACTTCTGAACCACCAGCATTCTGATTTGGAAAGAATAATTCATAGTTCTACAACTGACAAGCACTCGACAGCACCTAATACTTATTGTTAAAAATAGAGGTCTAAATTAAATTAAATGCAAGGGTTTAGTGTCTCTGTGGCGCAATCGGTGAGCGAGTTTGGCTGTTAACTGGTGGTTTGAGCCCACCCATGGACGTGTAAAGTCTATAAACATCATTTACAAAGGAATTTTCCCCCACACCGTTTGTTTCACCACTTTTTCAAACACAAATCATTGGAAATTTTCTCATCCCACATCGTCTTGAATACTTCTGAACCACCAGCATTCTGATTTGTAAAGAATAATTCATAGCTCTACAACTGACAAGCACTTGAGTGCATCTAATACATATCGTCTTGAATACTTCTGAACCACCAGCATTCTGATTTGTAAAGAATAATTCATAGTTCTACAACTGACAAGCACTCGACAGCACCTAATACTTATTGTTAAGAAATAGAGGTCTAAATCAAATATAAATGCAAGGGTTTAGTGTCTCTGTGGCGCAATCGGTGAGCGAGTTTGGCTGTTAACTGGTGGTTTGAGCCCACCCATGGACGTGTAAAGTCTATAAACATCATTTACATAGGAATTCCCCAACACCGTTTGTTTCATCACACTTTTCATCACATCATCACATCACCTTTTTCAAACACAATCATAGAAATTTCCTCATCCCACATCGTCTTGAATACTTCTGAACCACCAGAATTCTGATTTTTAAAGAATAATTCATAGTTCTACAACTGACAAGCACTTGAGTGCATCTAGTACATATTGTTGTGTAATAGGGCTCTAAATGAAATCCAAAACAAAGGGCAAAATGTCTCTGTGGCGCAATCGGTCAGCGCGTTCGGCTGTTAACCGGAAGGCTGGTGGTTCGAGCCCACCCAGGGACGTGTAAGTCTATAAACATCATTACAAAGGAATTTTCACAACACCACACCGTTTGTTTCATTCACTCACATTTTTCAACCAACACAATCATTGGAAATTTCCTCCTCATCCCACATCGTCTTGAATACTTCTGAACCACCAGCATTCTGATTTGGAAAGAAAAATTCATAGCTCTACAACTGACAAGCACTCGGCAGCACCTAATACATATTGTTGTGTAATAGGGCTCTAAATGAAATCCAAAACAAAGGGCAAAATGTCTCTGTGGCGCAATCGGTCACCGCGTTCGGCTGTTAACCGGAAGGCTGGTGGTTTGAGCCCACCCAGGGACGTGAAAAGTCTTTAGACATCACATACAAATTAATTTTCGCCAAAGCTGCTTGATGTACATTTGTCAAAGAAAAGTTATTGGAAATTTCCTTATCCCACATCGTCTTGATCAAATATAAATGCAAAGGTTTAGTGTCTCTGTGGCGCAATCGGTGAGCGAGTTTGGCTGTTAACTGGTGGTTTGAGCCCACCCATGGACGTGTAAAGTCTATAAACATCATTTACATAGGAATTCTCCCCAACACCGTTTGTTTCACCTTTTTCAAACACAAATCATAGGAAATTTCCTCATCCCACATCGTCTTGAATACTTCTAAACCACCAGAATTCTGATTTGTAAAGAATAATTCATAGTTCTACAACTGACAAGCACTTGAGTGCATCTAGTACATATTGTTGTGTAATAGGGCTCTAAATGAAATCCAAAACAAAGGGAAAAATGTCTCTGTGGCACAATCGGTCAGCGCGTTCGGCTGTTAATTGGAAGGCTGGTGGTTTGAGCCCACCCAGGGACGTGTAAAGTCTTTAGACATCACATACAAATTAATTTTCGCCAAAGCTGCTTGATGTACATTTGTCAAAGAAAAGTTATTGGAAATTTCCTCATCCCACATCGTCTTGAACACTTCGGAACCACCAGCATTCTGATTTGTAAAGAATAATTCATAGTTCTACAACTGACAAGCACTCGACAGCACCTAATACTTATTGTTAAGAAATAGAGGTCTAAATCAAATATAAATGCAAGGGTTCAGTGTCTCTGTGGCGCAATCGGTGAGTGAGTTTGGCTGTTAACTGGTGGTTTGAGCCCACCCATGGACGTGTAAAGTCTATAAACATCATTTACATAGGAATTCTCCCCAACACCGTTTGTTTCACCTTTTTCAAACACAAATCATAGGAAATTTCCTCATCCCACATCGTCTTGAATACTTCTGAACCACCAGAATTCTGATTTGTAAAGAATAATTCATAGTTCTACAACACTGACAAGACTTGAGTGCATCTAGTACATATTGTTGTGTAATAGGGCTCTAAATGAAATCCAAAACAAGGGCAAAATGTCTCTGTGGCACAATCGGTCAGCGCGTTCGGCTGTTAATGGAAGGCTGGTGGTTCGAGCCCACCCAGGGACGTGTAAAGTCTTTAGACATCACATACAAATTAATTTTCGCCAAAGCTGCTTGATGTACAGTTGTCAAAGAAAAGTTTTGGAAATTTCCTCATCCCACATCGTCTTGAACACTTCGAACCACCAGCATTCTGATTTGTAAAGAATATTTCATAGTTCTACAACTGACAAGCACTCAACAGCTTGAAATTGAGGAAATGTACTCGTTCCACATCGTCTTGAATACTTCTGAACCACCAGCATTCTGATTTGTAAAGAATAATTCATAGTTCTACAACTGACAAGCACTCGAGAGCACCTAATACTTATTGTTAAGAAATAGAGGTCTAAATTAAATATAAATGCAAGGGTTTAGTGTCTCTGTGGCGCAATCGGTGAGCGAGTTTGGCTGTTAACTGGTGGTTTGAGCCCACCCATGGACGTGTAAAGTCTATAAACATCATTTACATAGGAATTCTCCCCAACACCGTTTGTTTCACCTTTTTCAAACACAAATCATAGGAAATTTCCTCATCCCACATCGTCTTGAATACTTCTGAACCACCAGAATTCTGATTTGTAAAGTATAATTCATAGTTCTACAACTGACAAGCACTTGAGTGCATCTAGTACATATTGTTTGTGTAATAGGGCTCTAAATGAAATCCAAAACAAAGGGCAAAATGTCTCTGTGGCGCAATCGGTCAGCGCGTTCGGCTGTTAACCGGAAGGCTGTGGTTTGAGGCCCACCCATGGACGTGTAAGTCTATAAACATCATTTACAAAGGAATTTTCCCCAACAACCGTTTGTTTCATTTTCACATCACCTTTTTCATCAACACAAATCATTGGAAATTTTCTCATCCCACATCGTCTGAATACTTCTGAACCACCAGCATTCTGATTTGTAAAGAATAATTCATAGCTCTAACAACTGACAAGCACTTGAGTGCATCTAATACATATCGTCTTGAATACTTTGAACCACCAGCATTCCATTTGTAAAGAATAATTCATAGTTCTACAACTGACAAGCACTCACAGCCCTAATACTTATTGTTAAGAAATAGAGGTCTAAATCAAATATAAATGCAAGGGTTTAGTGTCTCTGTGGCGCAATCGGTGAGTGAGTTTGGCTGTTAACTGGTGGTTTGAGCCCACCCATGGACGTGTAAAGTCTATAAACATCATTTACAAAGGAATTTTCACCAACACCGTTTGTTTCACACTTTTCATCTTTAAAACACAAATCATTGGAAATTTCCTCATCCCACATCGTCTTGAATACTTCTGAACCACCAGAATTCTGATTTGTAAAGAATAATTCATAGTTCTACAACTGACAAGCACTTGAGTGCATCTAGTACATATTGTTGTGTAATAGGGCTTAAATGAAATCCAAACAAAGGGCAAAATGTCTCTGTGGCGCAATCGGTCAGCGCGTTCGGCTGTTAACCGGAAGGCTGGTGGTTTGAGCCCACCCAGGGACGTGTAAAGTCTTTAGACATCACATACAAATTAATTTTCGCCAAAGCTGCTGATGTACATTTGTCAAAGAAAAGTTATTGGAAATTTCCTTATCCCACATCGTCTAAATCAAATATAAATGCAAAGGTTTAGTGTCTCTGTGGCGCAATCGGTGAGCGAGTTTGGCTGTTAACTGGTGGTTTGAGCCCACCCATGGACGTGTAAAGTCTATAAACATCATTTACATAGGAATTTCTTCCTCCCCACACCGTTTGTTATCATCACAACAGTCATTATCACATTCCATTCATTCACACCTTTTTCAAACACAAATCATAGGAAATTTCCTCATCCCACATCGTCTTGAATACTTCTAAACCACCAGCATTCTGATTTGTAAAGAATAATTCATAGCTCTACAACTGACAAGCACTCGGCAGCACCTAATACATATTGTTGGGTAATAGGGCTCTAAATGAAATCCAAAGCAAAGGGTAAAATGTCTCTGTGGCGCAATCGGTCAGCGCGTTCGGCTGTTAACCGGAAGACTGGTGGTTCGAGCCCACCCAGGGACGTGTAAAGTCTTTAGACATCACATACAAATTAATTTTATTTTCGCCAAAGCTGCTTGATGTACATTTGTCAAAGAAAAGTTATTGGAAATTTCCTCATCCCACTCGTCTTGAACACTTCTGAACCACCAGCATTGATTTGTAAAGAATATTTCATAGTTCTACAACTGACAAGCACTCAACAGCTTGAAATTGAGGAAATTTCTCGTTCCACATCGTCTTGAATACTTCTGAACCACCAGCATTCTGATTTGGAAAGAATAATTCATAGTTCTACAACTGACAAGCACTCGACAGCACCTAATACTTATTGTTAAGAAATAGAGGTCTAAATTAATAAATGCAAGGGTTTAGTGTCTCTGTGGCGCAATCGGTGAGCGAGTTTGGCTGTTAACCTGGTGGTTTGAGCCCACCCATGGACGTGTAAAGTCTATAAACATCATTTACAAAGGAATTTTCCCCAACACCGTTTGTTTCACCCTTTTTCAAACACAAATCATTGGAAATTTTCTCATCCCACATCGTCTTGAATACTTCTGAACCACCAGCATTCTGATTTGTAAAGAATAATTCATAGCTCTACAACTGACAAGCACTTGAGTGCATCTAATACATATCGTCTTGAATACTTCTGAACCACCAGCATTCTAATTTGTAAAGAATAATTCATAGTTCTACAACTGACAAGCACTCGACAGCACCTAATACTTATTGTTAAGAAATAGAGGTCTAAATCAAATATAAATGCAAGGGTTCAGTGTCTCTGTGGCGCAATCGGTGAGTGAGTTTGGCTGTTAACTGGTGGTTTGAGCCCACCCATGGACGTGTAAAGTCTATAAACATCATTTACAAAGGAATTCTCCCCAACACCGTTTTTCACATCAATCTTCATCATTTCAAACACAAATCATAGGAAAATTTCCTCTCCATCCCACATCGTCTTGAATACTTCTGAACCACCAGAATTCTGATTTTTAAAGAATAATTCATAGTTCTACAACTGACAAGCACTTGAGTGCATCTAGTACATATTGTTGTGTAATAGGGCTCTAAATGAAATCCAAAACAAAGGGCAAAATGTCTCTGTGGCGCAATCGGTCAGCGCGTTCGGCTGTTAACCGGAAGGCTAGTGGTTCGAGCCCACCCAGGGACGTGTAAAGTCTATAAACATCATTTACAAAGGAATTTTCACCAACACCGTTTGTTTCACCTTTTTCAAACACAAATCATTGGAAATTTCCTCATCCCACATCGTCTTGAATACTTCTGAACCACCAGCATTCTGATTTGGAAAGAAAAATTCATAGCTCTACAACTGACAAGCACTCGGCAGCACCTAATACATATTGTTGTGTAATAGGGCTCTAAATGAAATCCAAAACAAAGGGCAAAATGTCTCTGTGGCGCAATCGGTCACCGCGTTCGGCTGTTAACCGGAAGGCTGGTGGTTTGAGCCCACCCAGGGACGTGAAAAGTCTTTAGACATCACATACAAATTAATTTTCGCCAAAGCTGCTTGATGTACATTTGTCAAAGAAAAGTTATTGGAAATTTCCTTATCCCACATCGTCTTGATCAAATATAAATGCAAAGGTTTAGTGTCTCTGTGGCGCAATCGGTGAGCGAGTTTGGCTGTTAACTGGTGGTTTGAGCCCACCCATGGACGTGTAAAGTCTATAAACATCATTTACATAGGAATTCCCTCCAACCAACACCGTTTGTTTCACACCTTTTTCCAAACACAAATCATAGGAAATTTCCTCATCCCACATCGTCTTGAATACTTCTGAACACCACCAGAATTCTGATTTGTAAAGAATAATTCATAGTTCTACAACTGACAAGCACTTGAGTGCATCTAGTACATATTGTTGTGTAATAGGGCTCTAAATGAAATCCAAAACAAAGGGAAAAATGTCTCTGTGGCACAATCGGTCAGCGCGTTCGGCTGTTAATTGGAAGGCTGGTGGTTTGAGCCCACCCAGGGACGTGTAAAGTCTTTAGACATCACATACAAATTAATTTTCGCCAAAGCTGCTTGATGTACATTTGTCAAAGAAAAGTTATTGGAAATTTCCTCATCCCACATCGTCTTGAAAACTTCGGAACCACCAGCATTCTGATTTGTAAAGAATAATTCATAGTTCTACAACTGACAAGCACTCGACAGCACCTAATACTTATTGTTAAGAAATAGAGGTCTAAATCAAATATAAATGCAAGGGTTCAGTGTCTCTGTGGCGCAATCGGTGAGTGAGTTTGGCTGTTAACTGGTGGTTTGAGCCACCCATGGACGTGTAAAGTCTATAACATCATTTACATAGGAATTTCCCCAACACCGTTTTGTTTCACCTTTTTCAAACACAAATCATAGAAAATTTCCTCATCCCACATCGTCTTGAATACTTCTAAACCACCAGAATTCTGATTTGTAAAGAATAATTCATAGTTCTACAACTGACAAGGACTTGAGTGCATCTAGTACATATTGTTGTGTAATAGGGCTCTAAATGAAATCCAAAACAAAGGGCAAATGTCTCTGTGGCACAATCGGTCAGCGCGTTCGGCTGTTAATTGGAAGGCTGGTGGTTCGAGCCCACCCAGGGACGTGTAAAGTCTTTAGACATCACATACAAATTAATTTTCGCCAAAGCTGCTTGATGTACAGTTGTCAAAGAAAAGTTATTGGAAATTTCCTCATCCCACATCGTCTTGAACACTTCGGAACCACCAGCATTCTGATTTGTAAAGAATATTTCATAGTTCTACAACTGACAAGCACTCAACAGCTTGAAATTGAGGAAATTACTCATTTCCACATCGTCTTGAATACTTCTGAACCACCAGCATTCTGATTTGTAAAGAATAATTCATAGTTCTACAACTGACAAGCACTCGAGAGCACCTAATACTTATTGTTAAGAAATAGAGGTCTAAATTAAATATAAATGCAAGGGTTTAGTGTCTCTGTGGCGCAATCGGTGAGCGAGTTTGGCTGTTACTGGTGGTTTGAGCCACCCCATGGACGTGTAAAGTCTATAAACATCATTTACATAGGAATTCTCCCCAACACCGTTTGTTTCACCTTTTTCAAACACAAATCATAGGAAATTTCCTCATCCCACATCGTCTTGAATACTTCTGAACCACCAGAATTCTGATTTGTAAAGTATAATTCATAGTTCTACAACTGACAAGCACTTGAGTGCATCTAGTACATATTGTTGTGTAATAGGGCTCTAAATGAAATCCAAAACAAAGGGCAAAATGTCTCTGTGGCGCAATCGGTCAGCGCGTTCGGCTGTTAACCGGAAGGCTGGTGGTTTGAGCCCACCCATGGACGTGTAAAGTCTATAAACATCATTTACAAAGGAATTTTCCCCAACACCGTTTGTTTCACCTTTTTCAAACACAAATCATTGGAAATTTTCTCATCCCACATCGTCTTGAATACTTCTGAACCACCAGCATTCTGATTTGTAAAGAATAATTCATAGCTCTACAACTGACAAGCACTTGAGTGCATCTAATACATATCGTCTTGAATACTTTTGAACCACCAGCATTCTCATTTGTAAAGAATAATTCATAGTTCTACAACTGACAAGCACTCAACAGCACCTAATACTTATTGTTAAGAAATAGAGGTCTAAATCAAATATAAATGCAAGGGTTTAGTGTCTCTGTGGCGCAATCGGTGAGTGAGTTTGGCTGTTAACTGGTGGTTTGAGCCCACCCATGGACGTGTAAAGTCTATAAACATCATTTACAAAGGAATTTCCCCAACACCGTTTGTTTCACCTTTTTCAAACACAAATCATTGGAAATTTCCTCATCCCACATCGTCTTGAATACTTCTGAACCACCAGAATTCTGATTTGTAAAGAATAATTCATAGTTCTACAACTGACAAGCACTTGAGTGCATCTAGTACATATTGTTGTGTAATAGGGCTTTAAATGAAATCCAAAACAAAGGGCAAAATGTCTCTGTGGCGCAATCGGTCAGCGCGTTCGGCTGTTAACCGGAAGGCTGGTGGTTCGAGCCCACCCAGGGACGTGTAAAGTCTTTAGACATCACATACAAATTAATTTTCGCCAAAGCTGCTTGATGTACATTTGTCAAAGAAAAGTTATTGGAAATTTCCTTATCCCACATCGTCTAAATCAAATATAAATGCAAAGGTTTAGTGTCTCTGTGGCGCAATCGGTGAGCGAGTTTGGCTGTTAACTGGTGGTTTGAGCCCACCCATGGACGTGTAAAGTCTATAAACATCATTTACATAGGAATTCTCCCCAACACCGTTTGTTTCACCTTTTTCAAACACAAATCATAGGAAATTTCCTCATCCCACATCGTCTTGAATACTTCTAAACCACCAGCATTCTGATTTGTAAAGAATAATTCATAGCTCTACAACTGACAAGCACTCGGCAGCACCTAATACATATTGTTGGGTAATAGGGCTCTAAATGAAATCCAAGCAAAGGTAAAATGTCTCTGTGGCGCAATCGGTCAGCGCGTTCGGCTGTTAACCGGAAGACTGGTGGTTCGAGCCCACCCAGGGACGTGTAAAGTCTTTAGACATCACATACAAATTAATTTTCGCCAAAGCTGCTTGATGTACATTTGTCAAGAAAAGTTATTGGAAATTTCCTCATCCCACATCGTCTTGAACACTTCTGAACCACCAGCATTCTGATTTGTAAAGAATAATTCATAGTTCTACAACTGACAAGCACTCAACAGCTTGAAATTGAGGAAATTTACTCGTTCCACATCGTCTTGAATACTTCTGAACCACCAGCATTCTGATTTGTAAAGAATAATTCATAGTTCTACAACTGACAAGCACTCGACAGCACCTAATACTTATTGTTAAGAAATAGAGGTCTAAAATTAAATATAAATGCAAGGGTTTAGTGTCTCTGTGGCGCAATCGGTGAGCGAGTTTGGCTGTTAACTGGTGGTTTGAGCCCACCCATGGACGTGTAAAGTCTATAAACATCATTTACAAAGGAATTTTCCCCAACACCGTTTGTTTCACCTTTTTCAAACACAAATCATTGGAAATTTTCTCATCCCACATCGTCTTGAATACTTCTGAACCACCAGCGTTCTGATTTGTAAAGAATAATTCATAGCTCTACAACGACAAGCACTTGAGTGCATCTAATACATATCGTCTTGGAATACTTCTGAACCACCCAGCATTCTAATTTGTAAAGAATAATTCATAGTTCTACAACTGACAAGCATCTCGACAGCACCTAATACTTATTGTTAAGAATAGAGGTCTAAATCAAATATAAATGCAAGGGTTCAGTGTCTCTGTGGCGCAATCGGTGAGTGAGTTTGGCTGTTAACTGGTGGTTTGAGCCCACCCATGGACGTGTAAAGTCTATAAACATCATTTACATAGGAATTCTCCCCAACACCGTTTGTTTCACCTTTTTCAAACACAAATCATAGAAAATTTCCTCATCCCACATCGTCTTGAATACTTCTGAACCACCAGAATTCTGATTTTTAAAGAATAATTCATAGTTCTACAACTGACAAGCACTTGAGTGCATCTAGTACATATTGTTGTGTAATAGGGCTCTAAATGAAATCCAAAACAAAAGGGGCAAAATTGTCTCTGTGGCGCAATCGGTCAGCGCGTTCGGCTGTTAACCGGAAGGCTAGTGGTTCGAGCCCACCCAGGGACGTGTAAAGTCTATAAACATCATTTACAAAGGAATTTTCACCAACACCGTTTGTTTCACCTTTTTCAAACACAAATCATTGGAAATTTCCTCATCCCACATCGTCTTGAATACTTCTGAACCACCAGCATTCTGATTTGGAAAGAAAAATTCATAGCTCTACAACTGACAAGCACTCGGCAGCACCTAATACATATTGTTGTGTAATAGGGCTCTAAATGAAATCCAAAACAAAGGGCAAAATGTCTCTGTGGCGCAATCGGTCACCGCGTTCGGCTGTTAACCGGAAGGCTGGTGGTTTGAGCCCACCCAGGGACGTGAAAAGTCTTTAGACATCACATACAAATTAATTTTCGCCAAAGCTGCTTGATGTACATTTGTCAAAGAAAAGTTATTGGAAATTTCCTTATCCCACATCGTCTTGATCAAATATAAATGCAAAGGTTTAGTGTCTCTGTGGCGCAATCGGTGAGCGAGTTTGGCTGTTAACTGGTGGTTTGAGCCCACCCATGGACGTGTAAAGTCTATAAACATCATTTACATAGGAATTCTCCCCAACACCGTTTGTTTCACCTTTTTCAAACACAAATCATAGGAAATTTCCTCATCCCACATCGTCTTGAATACTTCTAAACCACCAGAATTCTGATTTGTAAAGAATAATTCATAGTTCTACAACTGACAAGCACTTGAGTGCATCTAGTACATATTGTTGTGTAATAGGGCTCTAAATGAAATCCAAAACAAAGGGAAAAATGTCTCTGTGGCACAATCGGTCAGCGCGTTCGGCTGTTAATTGGAAGGCTGGTGGTTTGAGCCCACCCAGGGACGTGTAAAGTCTTTAGACATCACATACAAATTAATTTTCGCCAAAGCTGCTTGATGTACTTTGTCAAGAAAGTTATTGGAAATTTCCTCATCCCACATCGTCTTGAAAACTTCGGAACCACCAGCATTCTGATTTGTAAAGAATAATTCATAGTTCTACAACTGACAAGCACTCGACAGCACCTAATACTTATTGTTAAGAAATAGAGGTCTAAATCAAATATAAATGCAAGGGTTCAGTGTCTCTGTGGCGCAATCGGTGAGTGAGTTTGGCTGTTAACTGGTGGTTTGAGCCCACCCATGGACGTGTAAGTCTATAAACATCATTTACATAGGAATTTCTCCCCAACACCGTTTGTTTCACCTTTTTCAAACACAAATCATAGAAAATTTCCTCATCCCACATCGTCTTGAATACTTCTAAACCACCAGAATTCTGATTTGTAAAGAATAATTCATAGTTCTACAACTGACAAGGACTTGAGTGCATCTAGTACATATTGTTGTGTAATAGGGCTCTAAATGAAATCCAAAACAAAGGGCAAAATGTCTCTGTGGCACAATCGGTCAGCGCGTTCGGCTGTTAATTGGAAGGCTGGTGGTTCGAGCCCACCCAGGGACGTGTAAAGTCTTTAGACATCACATACAAATTAATTTTCGCCAAGCTGCTTGATGTACAGTTGTCAAAGAAAAGTTATTGGAAATTTCCTCATCCCACATCGTCTTGAACACTTCGGAACCACCAGCATTCTGATTTGTAAAGAATATTTCATAGTTCTACACTGACAAGCACTCAACAGCTTGAAATTGAGGAAATGTACTCGTTCCACATCGTCTTGAATACTTCTGAACCACCAGCATTCTGATTTGTAAAGATAATTCATAGTTCTACAACTGACAAGCACTCCGAGAGCACCTAATACTTATTGTTAAGAAATAGAGGTCTAAATTAAATATAAATGCAAGGGTTTTTAGTGTCTCTGTGGCGCAATCGGTGAGCGAGTTTGGGTGCTGTTACCTGGGTGGTTTGAGCCCACCCATGGACGTTGTAAAGTCTATAAACATCATTTACATAGGAATTCTCACCAACACCGTTTGTTTCACCTCTTTTTCAAACACAAATCATAGGAAATTTCCTCATCCCACATCGTCTTGAATACTTCTGAACACCAGAATTCGGATTTGTAAAGTATAATTTCATAGTTCTACAACTGACAAGCACTTGAGTGCATCTAGTACATATTGTTGTGTAATAGGCTCTAAATGAAATCCAAAACAAAGGGCAAAATGTCTCTGTGGCGCAATCGGTCAGCGCGTTCGGCTGTTAACCGGAAGGCTGGTGGTTTGAGCCCACCCATGGACGTGTAAAGTCTATAACATCATTTAAAAGGAATTTTCTCCCCAACACCGTTTGTTTTCATCATCACCTTTTTCAAACACAAATCATTGGGAAATTTCTCATCCCACATCGTCTTGAATACTTCTGAACCACCAGCATTCTGATTTGTAAAGAATAATTCATAGCTCTACAACTGACAAGCACTTGAGTGCATCTAATACATATCGTCTTGAATACTTTTGAACCACCAGCATTCTCATTTGTAAAGAATAATTCATAGTTCTACAACTGACAAGCACTCAACAGCACCTAATACTTATTGTTAAGAAATAGAGGTCTAAATCAAATATAAATGCAAGGGTTAGTGTCTCTGTGGCGCAATCGGTGAGTGAGTTTGGCTGTTAACTGGTGGTTTGAGCCCACCCATGGACGTGTAAAGTCTATAAACATCATTTACAAAGGAATTTTCCCCAACACCGTTTGTTTCACCTTTTTCAAACACAAATCATTGGAAATTTCCTCATCCCACATCGTCTTGAATACTTCTGAACCACCAGAATTCTGATTTGTAAAGAATAATTCATAGTTCTACAACTGACAAGCACTTGAGTGCATCTAGTACATATTGTTGTGTAATAGGGCTTTAAATGAAATCCAAAACAAAGGGCAAAATGTCTCTGTGGCGCAATCGGTCAGCGCGTTCGGCTGTTAACCGGAAGGCTGGTGGTTCGAGCCCACCCAGGGACGTGTAAAGTCTTTAGACATCACGTACAAATTAATTTTCGCCAAAGCTGCTTGATGTACATTTGTCAAAGAAAAGTTATTGGAAATTTCCTTATCCCACATCGTCTAAATCAAATATAAAATGCAAAGGTTTTAGTGTCTCTGTGGCGCAATCGGTGAGCGAGTTTGGCTGTTAACTGGTGTTTGAGCCCACCCATGGACGTGTAAAGTCTATAAACATCATTTACATAGGAATTCTCCCCAACACCGTTTGTTTCACCTTTTTCAAACACAAATCATAGGAAATTTCCTCATCCCACATCGTCTTGAATACTTCTAAACCACCAGCATTCTGATTTGTAAAGAATAATTCATAGCTCTACAACTGACAAGCACTCGGCAGCACCTAATACATATTGTTGGGTAATAGGGCTCTAAATGAAATCCAAAGCAAAGGGTAAAATGTCTCTGTGGCGCAATCGGTCAGCGCGTTCGGCTGTTAACCGGAAGACTGGTGGTTCGAGCCCACCCAGGGACGTGTAAAGTCTTTAGACATCACATACAAATTAATTTTCGCCAAAGCTGCTTGATGTACATTTGTCAAAGAAAAGTTATTGGAAATTTCCTCATCCCACATCGTCTTGAACACTTCTGAACCACCAGCATTCTGATTTGTAAAGAATATTTCATAGTTCTACAACTGACAAGCACTCAACAGCTTGAAATTGAGGAAATTTACTCGTTCCACATCGTCTTGAATACTTCTGAACCACCAGCATTCTGATTTGGAAAGAATAATTCATAGTTCTACAACTGACAAGCACTCGACAGCACCTAATACTTATTGTTAAGAAATAGAGGTCTAAATTAAATATAAATGCAAGGGTTTAGTGTCTCTGTGGCGCAATCGGTGAGCGAGTTTGGCTGTTAACTGGTGGTTTGAGCCCACCCATGGACGTGTAAAGTCTATAAACATCATTTACAAAGGAATTTTCCCCAACACCGTTGTTTCATCACCTTTTTCAAACACAAATCATTGGAAATTTTCTCATCCCACATCGTCTTGAATACTTCTGAACCACCAGCGTTCTGATTTGTAAAGAATAATTCATAGCTCTACAACTGACAAGCACTTGAGTGCATCTAATACATATCGTCTTGAATACTTCTGAACCACCAGCATTCTAATTTGTAAAGAATAATTCATAGTTCTACAACTGACAAGCACTCGACAGCACCTAATACTTATTGTTAAGAAATAGAGGTCTAAATTAAATATAAATGCAAGGGTTTAGTGTCTCTGTGGCGCAATCGGTGAGTGAGTTTGGCTGTTAACTGGTGGTTTGAGCCCACCCATGGACGTGTAAAGTCTATAAACATCATTTACATAGGAATTCTCCCCAACACCGTTTTGTTTCACCTTTTTCAAACACAAATCATAGGAAATTTCCTCATCCCACATCGTCTTGAATACTTCTGAACCACCAGAATTCTGATTTTTAAAGAATAATTCATAGTTCTACAACTGACAAGCACTTGAGTGCATCTAGTACATATTGTTGTGTAATAGGGCTCTAAATGAAATCCAAAACAAAGGGCAAAAATGTCTCTGTGGCGCAATCGGTCAGCGCGTTCGGCTGTTAACCGGAAGGCTAGTGGTTCGAGCCCACCCAGGGACGTGTAAAGTCTTTAGACATCACATACAAATTAATTTTCGCCAAAGCTGCTTGATGTACATTTGTCAAAGAAAAGTTATTGGAAATTTCCTTATCCCACATGGTCTAAATCAAATATAAATGCAAAGGTTTAGTGTCTCTGTGGCGCAATCGGTGAGCGAGTTTGGCTGTTAACTGGTGGTTTGAGCCCACCCATGGACGTGTAAAGTCTATAAACATCATTTACATAGGAATTCTCCCCAACACCGTTTGTTTCACCTTTTTCAAACACAAATCATAGGAAATTTCCTCATCCCACATCGTCTTGAAACACTTTGAACATTCGAACATTAAATGAAATCCAAAGCAAAGGGCAAAATGTCTCTGTGGCGCAATCGGTCAGCGCGTTCGGCTGTTTTTCGGAAGGCTGGTGCTTCGAGCCCACCCAGGGACGTGTAAAGTCTTTAGACATCACATACAAATTAATTTTCGCCAAAGCTGCTTGATGTACATTTGTCAAAGAAAAGTTATTGGAAATTTCCTCATCCCACATCGTCTTGAACACTTCTGAACCACCAGCATTCTGATTTGTAAAGAATAATTCATAGTTCTACAACTGACAAGCACTCAACAGCTTGAAATTGAGGAAATTTACTCGTTCCACATCGTCTTGAATACTTCTGAACCACCAGCATTCTGATTTGGAAAGAATAATTCATAGTTCTACAACTGACAAGCACTCGACAGCACCTAATACTTATTGTTAAGAAATAGAGGTCTAAATTAAATATAAATGCAAGGGTTTAGTGTCTCTGTGGCGCAATCGGTGAGCGAGTTTGGCTGTTAACTGGTGGTTTGAGCCCACCCATGGACGTGTAAAGTCTATAAACATCATTTACAAAGGAATTTTCCCCAACACCGTTTGTTTCACCTTTTTCAAACACAAATCATTGGAAATTTTCTCATCCCACATCGTCTTGAATACTTCTGAACCACCAGCGTTCTGATTTGTAAAGAATAATTCATAGCTCTACAACTGACAAGCACTTGAGTGCATCTAATACATATCGTCTTGAATACTTCTGAACCACCAGCATTCTAATTTGTAAAGAATAATTCATAGTTCTACAACTGACAAGCACTCGACAGCGCCTAATACTTATTGTTAAGAAATAGAGGTCTAAATCAAATATAAATGCAAGGGTTTAGTGTCTCTGTGGCGCAATCGGTGAGCGAGTTTGGCTGTTAACTGGTGGTTTGAGCCCACCCATGGACAGGTAAAGTCTATAAACATCATTTACAAAGGAATTTTGCCCAACACCGTTTGTTTCACCTTTTTCAAACACAAATCATAGGAAATTTCCTCATCCCACATCGTCTTGAATACTTCTGAACCACCAGCATTCTGATTTGTAAAAAATAATTCATAGTTCTACAACTGACAAGCACTTGAGTGCATCTAGTACATATTGGCAGCACCTAATACATATTGTTGTGTAATAGGGCTCTAAATGAAATCCAAAACAAAGGGCAAAATGTCTCTGTGGCGCAATCGGTCAGCGCGTTCGGCTGTTAACCGGAAGGCTGGTGGTTCGAGCCCACCCAGGGACGTGTAAAGTCTTTAGACATCACATACAAATTAATTTTCGCCAAAGCTGCTTGATGTACATTTGTCAAAGAAAAGTTATTGGAAATTTCCTTATCCCACATCGTCTAAATCAAATATAAATGCAAAGGTTTAGTTTCTCTGTGGCGCAATCGGTGAGCGAGTTTGGCTGTTAACTGGTGGTTTGAGCCCACCCATGGACAGGTAAAGTCTATAAACATCATTTACAAAGGAATTTTGCCCAACACCGTTTGTTTCACCTTTTTCAAACACAAATCATAGGAAATTTCCTCATCCCACATCGTCTTGAATACTTCTGAACCACCAGAATTCTGATTTGTAAAGAATAATTCATAGCTCTACAACTGACAAGCACTCGGCAGCACCTAATACATATTGTTGGGTAATAGGGCTCTAAATGAAATCCAAAGCAAAGGGTAAAATGTCTCTGTGGCGCAATCGGTCAGCGCGTTCGGCTGTTAACCGGAAGACTGGTGGTTCGAGCCCACCCAGGGACGTGTAAAGTCTTTAGACATCACATACAAATTAATTTTCGCCAAAGCTGCTTGATGTACATTTGTCAAAGAAAAGTTATTGGAAAATTTCCTCATCCCACATCGTCTTGAACACTTCTGAACCACCAGCATTCTGATTTGTAAAGAATATTTCATAGTTCTACAACTGACAAGCACTCAACAGCTTGAAATTGAGGAAATTTACTCGTTCCACATCGTCTTGAATACTTCTGAACCACCAGCATTCTGATTTGGAAAGAATAATTCATAGTTCTACAACTGACAAGCACTCGACAGCACCTAATACTTATTGTTAAGAAATAGAGGTCTAAATTAAATATAAATGCAAGGGTTTAGTGTCTCTGTGGCGCAATCGGTGAGCGAGTTTGGCTGTTAACTGGTGGTTTGAGCCCACCCATGGACGTGTAAAGTCTATAAACATCATTTACAAAGGAATTTTCCCCAACACCGTTTGTTTCACCTTTTTCAAACACAAATCATTGGAAATTTTCTCATCCCACATCGTCTTGAATACTTCTGAACCACCAGCGTTCTGATTTGTAAAGAATAATTCATAGCTCTACAACTGACAAGCACTTGAGTGCATCTAATACATATCGTCTTGAATACTTCTGAACCACCAGCATTCTAATTTGTAAAGAATAATTCATAGTTCTACAACTGACAAGCACTCGACAGCACCTAATACTTATTGTTAAGAAATAGAGGTCTAAATTAAATATAAATGCAAGGGTTTAGTGTCTCTGTGGCGCAATCGGTGAGTGAGTTTGGCTGTTAACTGGTGGTTTGAGCCCACCCATGGACGTGTAAAGTCTATAAACATCATTTACATAGGAATTCTCCCCAACACCGTTTGTTTCACCTTTTTCAAACACAAATCATAGGAAATTTCCTCATCCCACATCGTCTTGAATACTTCTGAACCACCAGAATTCTGATTTTTAAAGAATAATTCATAGTTCTACAACTGACAAGCACTTGAGTGCATCTAGTACATATTGTTGTGTAATAGGGCTCTAAATGAAATCCAAAACAAAGGGCAAAATGTCTCTGTGGCGCAATCGGTCAGCGCGTTCGGCTGTTAACCGGAAGGCTAGTGGTTCGAGCCCACCCAGGGACGTGTAAAGTCTTTAGACATCACATACAAATTAATTTTCGCCAAAGCTGCTTGATGTACATTTGTCAAAGAAAAGTTATTGGAAATTTCCTTATCCCACATGGTCTAAATCAAATATAAATGCAAAGGTTTAGTGTCTCTGTGGCGCAATCGGTGAGCGAGTTTGGCTGTTAACTGGTGGTTTGAGCCCACCCATGGACGTGTAAAGTCTATAAACATCATTTACATAGGAATTCTCCCCAACACCGTTTGTTTCACCTTTTTCAAACACAAATCATAGGAAATTTCCTCATCCCACATCGTCTTGAACACTTTGAACATTCGAACATTAAATGAAATCCAAAGCAAAGGGCAAAATGTCTCTGTGGCGCAATCGGTCAGCGCGTTCGGCTGTTTTTCGGAAGGCTGGTGCTTCGAGCCCACCCAGGGACGTGTAAAGTCTTTAGACATCACATACAAATTAATTTTCGCCAAAGCTGCTTGATGTACATTTGTCAAAGAAAAGTTATTGGAAATTTCCTCATCCCACATCGTCTTGAACACTTCTGAACCACCAGCATTCTGATTTGTAAAGAATAATTCATAGTTCTACAACTGACAAGCACTCAACAGCTTGAAATTGAGGAAATTTACTCGTTCCACATCGTCTTGAATACTTCTGAACCACCAGCATTCTGATTTGGAAAGAATAATTCATAGTTCTACAACTGACAAGCACTCGACAGCACCTAATACTTATTGTTAAGAAATAGAGGTCTAAATTAAATATAAATGCAAGGGTTTAGTGTCTCTGTGGCGCAATCGGTGAGCGAGTTTGGCTGTTAACTGGTGGTTTGAGCCCACCCATGGACGTGTAAAGTCTATAAACATCATTTACAAAGGAATTTTCCCCAACACCGTTTGTTTCACCTTTTTCAAACACAAATCATTGGAAATTTTCTCATCCCACATCGTCTTGAATACTTCTGAACCACCAGCGTTCTGATTTGTAAAGAATAATTCATAGCTCTACAACTGACAAGCACTTGAGTGCATCTAATACATATCGTCTTGAATACTTCTGAACCACCAGCATTCTAATTTGTAAAGAATAATTCATAGTTCTACAACTGACAAGCACTCGACAGCGCCTAATACTTATTGTTAAGAAATAGAGGTCTAAATCAAATATAAATGCAAGGGTTTAGTGTCTCTGTGGCGCAATCGGTGAGCGAGTTTGGCTGTTAACTGGTGGTTTGAGCCCACCCATGGACAGGTAAAGTCTATAAACATCATTTACAAAGGAATTTTGCCCAACACCGTTTGTTTCACCTTTTTCAAACACAAATCATAGGAAATTTCCTCATCCCACATCGTCTTGAATACTTCTGAACCACCAGCATTCTGATTTGTAAAAAATAATTCATAGTTCTACAACTGACAAGCACTTGAGTGCATCTAGTACATATTGGCAGCACCTAATACATATTGTTGTGTAATAGGGCTCTAAATGAAATCCAAACAAAGGGCAAAATGTCTCTGTGGCGCAATCGGTCAGCGCGTTCGGCTGTTAACCGGAAGGCTGGTGGTTCGAGCCCACCCAGGGACGTGTAAAGTCTTTAGACATCACATACAAATTAATTTTCGCCAAAGCTGCTTGATGTACATTTGTCAAAGAAAAGTTATTGGAAATTTCCTTATCCCACATCGTCTAAATCAAATATAAATGCAAAGGTTTAGTTTCTCTGTGGCGCAATCGGTGAGCGAGTTTGGCTGTTAACTGGTGGTTTGAGCCCACCCATGGACAGGTAAAGTCTATAAACATCATTTACAAAGGAATTTTGCCCAACACCGTTTGTTTCACCTTTTTCAAACACAAATCATAGGAAATTTCCTCATCCCACATCGTCTTGAATACTTCTGAACCACCAGCATTCTGATTTGTAAAGAATAATTCATAGTTCTACAACTGACAAGCACTCGGCAGCACCTAATACATATTGTTGTGTAATAGGGCTCTAAATGAAATCCAAAACAAAGGGCAAAATGTCTCTGTGGTGCAATCGGTCAGCGCGTTTGGCTGTTAACTGGTGGTTTGAGCCCACCCATGGACGTGTAAAGTCTATAAACATCATTTACAAAGGAATTTTCCCCAACACCGTTTGTTTTACCTTTTTCAAACACAAATCATAGGAAATTTCCTCATCCCACATCGTCTTGAATACTTCTGAACCACCAGCATTCTGATTTGTCAAGAATAATTCATAGTTCTACAACTGACAAGGACTTGAGTGCATCTAGTACATATTGTTGTGTAATAGGGCTCTAAATGAAATCCAAAACAAAGGGCAAAATGTCTCTGTGGCACAATCGGTCAGCGCGTTCGGCTGTTAATTGGAAGGCTGGTGGTTCGAGCCCACCCAGGGACGTGTAAAGTCTTTAGACATCACATACAAATTAATTTTCGCCAAAGCTGCTTGATGTACAGTTGTCAAAGAAAAGTTATTGGAAATTTCCTCATCCCACATCGTCTTGAACACTTCGGAACCACCAGCATTCTGATTTGTAAAGAATATTTCATAGTTCTACAACTGACAAGCACTCAACAGCTTGAAATTGAGGAAATGTACTCGTTCCACATCGTCTTGAATACTTCTGAACCACCAGCATTCTGATTTGTAAAGAATAATTCATAGTTCTACAACTGACAAGCACTCGAGAGCACCTAATACTTATTGTTAAGAAATAGAGGTCTAAATTAAATATAAATGCAAAGGTTTAGTGTCTCTGTGGCGCAATCGGTGAGCGAGTTTGGCTGTTAACTGGTGGTTTGAGCCCACCCATGGACGTGTAAAGTCTATAAACATCATTCACATAGGAATTCTCCCCAACACCGTTTGTTTCACCTTTTTCAAACACAAATCATAGGAAATTTCCTCATCCCACATCGTCTTGAATACTTCTAAACCACCAGCATTCTGATTTGTAAAGAATAATTCATAGCTCTACAACTGACAAGCACTCGGCAGCACCTAATACATATTGTTGGGTAATAGGGCTCTAAATGAAATCCAAAGCAAAGGGCAAAATGTCTCTGTGGCGCAATCGGTCAGCGCGTTCGGCTGTTAACCGGAAGACTGGTGGTTCGAGCCCACCCAGGGACGTGTAAAGTCTTTAGACATCACATACAAATTAATTTTCGCCAAAGCTGCTTGATGTACATTTGTCAAAGAAAAGTTATTGGAAATTTCCTCATCCCACATCGTCTTGAACACTTCTGAACCACCAGCATTCTGATTTGTAAAGAATATTTCATAGTTCTACAACTGACAAGCACTCAACAGCTTGAAATTGAGGAAATTTATTCGTTCCACATCGTCTTGAATACTTCTGAACCACCAGCATTCTGATTTGGAAAGAATAATTCATAGTTCTACAACTGACAAGCACTCGACAGCACCTAATACTTATTGTTAAGAAATAGAGGTCTAAATTAAATATAAATGCAAGGGTTTAGTGTCTCTGTGGCGCAATCGGTGAGCGAGTTTGGCTGTTAACTGGTGGTTTGAGCCCACCCATGGACGTGTAAAGTCTATAAACATCATTTACAAAGGAATTTTCCCCAACACCGTTTGTTTCACCTTTTTCAAACACAAATCATTGGAAATTTTCTCATCCCACATCGTCTTGAATACTTCTGAACCACCAGCGTTCTGATTTGTAAAGAATAATTCATAGCTCTACAACTGACAAGCACTTGAGTGCATCTAATACATATCGTCTTGAATACTTCTGAACCACCAGCATTCTAATTTGTAAAGAATAATTCATAGTTCTACAACTGACAAGCACTCGACAGCACCTAATACTTATTGTTAAGAAATAGAGGTCTAAATTAAATATAAATGCAAGGGTTTAGTGTCTCTGTGGCGCAATCGGTGAGTGAGTTTGGCTGTTAACTGGTGGTTTGAGCCCACCCATGGACGTGTAAAGTCTATAAACATCATTTACATAGGAATTCTCCCCAACACCGTTTGTTTCACCTTTTTCAAACACAAATCATAGGAAATTTCCTCATCCCACATCGTCTTGAATACTTCTGAACCACCAGAATTCTGATTTTTAAAGAATAATTCATAGTTCTACAACTGACAAGCACTTGAGTGCATCTAGTACATATTGTTGTGTAATAGGGCTCTAAATGAAATCCAAAACAAAGGGCAAAATGTCTCTGTGGCGCAATCGGTCAGCGCGTTCGGCTGTTAACCGGAAGACTAGTGGTTCGAGCCCACCCAGGGACGTGTAAAGTCTTTAGACATCACATACAAATTAATTTTCGCCAAAGCTGCTTGATGTACATTTGTCAAAGAAAAGTTATTGGAAATTTCCTTATCCCACATCGTCTAAATCAAATATAAATGCAAAGGTTTAGTGTCTCTGTGGCGCAATCGGTGAGCGAGTTTGGCTGTTAACTGGTGGTTTGAGCCCACCCATGGACGTGTAAAGTCTATAAACATCATTTACATAGGAATTCTCCCCAACACCGTTTGTTTCACCTTTTCCAAACACAAATCATAGGAAATTTCCTCATCCCACATCGTCTTGAACACTTTGAACATTCGAACATTAAATGAAATCCAAAGCAAAGGGCAAAATGTCTCTGTGGCGCAATCGGTCAGCGCGTTCGGCTGTTTTTCGGAAGGCTGGTGCTTCGAGCCCACCCAGGGACGTGTAAAGTCTTTAGACATCACATACAAATTAATTTTCGCCAAAGCTGCTTGATGTACATTTGTCAAAGAAAAGTTATTGGAAATTTCCTCATCCCACATCGTCTTGAACACTTCTGAACCACCAGCATTCTGATTTGTAAAGAATAATTCATAGTTCTACAACTGACAAGCACTCAACAGCTTGAAATTGAGAAAATTTTCTCATTCCACATCGTCTTGAATACTTCTGAACCACCAGCATTCTGATTTGGAAAGAATAATTCATAGTTCTACAACTGACAAGCACTCGACAGCGCCTAATACTTATTGTTAAGAAATAGAGGTCTAAATCAAATATAAATGCAAGGGTTTAGTGTCTCTGTGGCGCAATCGGTGAGCGAGTTTGGCTGTTAACTGGTGGTTTGAGCCCACCCATGGACAGGTAAAGTCTATAAACATCATTTACAAAGGAATTTTGCCCAACACCGTTTGTTTCACCTTTTTCAAACACAAATCATAGGAAATTTCCTCATCCCACATCGTCTTGAATACTTCTGAACCACCAGCATTCTGATTTGTAAAAAATAATTCATAGTTCTACAACTGACAAGCACTTGAGTGCATCTAGTACATATTGGCAGCACCTAATACATATTGTTGTGTAATAGGGCTCTAAATGAAATCCAAAACAAAGGGCAAAATGTCTCTGTGGCGCAATCGGTCAGCGCGTTCGGCTGTTAACCGGAAGGCTGGTGGTTCGAGCCCACCCAGGGACGTGTAAAGTCTTTAGACATCACATACAAATTAATTTTCGCCAAAGCTGCTTGATGTACATTTGTCAAAGAAAAGTTATTGGAAATTTCCTTATCCCACATCGTCTAAATCAAATATAAATGCAAAGGTTTAGTTTCTCTGTGGCGCAATCGGTGAGCGAGTTTCGCTGTTAACTGGTGGTTTGAGCCCACCCATGGACGTGTAAAGTCTATAAACATCATTTACATAGGAATTTTCCCCAACACCGTTTGTTTCACCTTTTTCAAACACAAATCATAGGAAATTTCCTCATCCCACATCGTCTTGAATACTTCTAAACCACCAGCATTCTGATTTGTAAAGAATAATTCATAGCTCTACAACTGACAAGCACTCGGCAGCACCTAATACATATTGTTGGGTAATAGGGCTCTAAATGAAATCCAAAGCAAAGGGCAAAATGTCTCTGTGGCGCAATCGGTCAGCGCGTTCGGCTGTTAACCGGAAGGCTGGTGGTTCGAGCCCACCCAGGGATGTGTAAAGTCTTTAGACATCACATACAAATTAATTTTCGCCAAAGCTGCTTGATGTACATTTGTCAAAGAAAAGTTATTGGAAATTTTCTCATCCCACATCGTCTTGAACACTTCGGAACCACCAGCATTCTGATTTGTAAAGAATAATTCATAGTTCTACAACTGACAAGCACTCAACAGCTTGAAATTGAGAAAATTTTCTCATTCCACATCGTCTTGAATACTTCTGAACCACCAGCATTCTGATTTGGAAAGAATAATTCATAGTTCTACAACTGACAAGCACTCGACAGCGCCTAATACTTATTGTTAAGAAATAGAGGTCTAAATCAAATATAAATGCAAGGGTTTAGTGTCTCTGTGGCGCAATCGGTGAGCGAGTTTGGCTGTTAACTGGTGGTTTGAGCCCACCCATGGACAGGTAAAGTCTATAAACATCATTTACAAAGGAATTTTGCCCAACACCGTTTGTTTCACCTTTTTCAAACACAAATCATAGGAAATTTCCTCATCCCACATCGTCTTGAATACTTCTGAACCACCAGCATTCTGATTTGTAAAGAATAATTCATAGTTCTACAACTGACAAGCACTCGGCAGCACCTAATACATATTGTTGTGTAATAGGGCTCTAAATGAAATCCAAACAAAGGGCAAAATGTCTCTGTGGTGCAATCGGTCAGCGCGTTTGGCTGTTAACTGGTGGTTTGAGCCCACCCATGGACGTGTAAAGTCTATAAACATCATTTACAAAGGAATTTTCCCCAACACCGTTTGTTTTACCTTTTTCAAACACAAATCATAGGAAATTTCCTCATCCCACATCGTCTTGAATACTTCTGAACCACCAGCATTCTGATTTGTCAAGAATAATTCATAGTTCTACAACTGACAAGCACTTGATTGCATCTAATACATATAGTCTTGAATACTTCTGAACCACCAGAATTCTGAGTTGTAAAGAATAGTTCATAGTTCTACAACTGACAAGCACTCGACAGCACCTAATACTTATTGTTAAGAAATAGAGGTCTAAATCAAATATAAGTGCAAGGGTTTAGTGTCACTGTGGCGCAATCGGTGAGCGAGTTTGGCTGTTAACTGGTGGTTTGAGCCCACCCATGGACGTGTAAAGTTTATAAACATCATTTACAAAGGAATTTTCCCCAACACCGTTTGTTTCACCTTTTTCAAACACAAATCATAGGAAATTTCCTCATCCCACATCGTCTTGAACACTTCTGAACCACCAGCATTCTGATTTGTAAAGAATAAATTATAGTTCTACAACTGACAAGCACTCAACAGCTTGAAATTGAGGAAATTTTCTCATTCCACATCGTCTTGAATACTTCTGAACCACCAGCATTCTGATTTGTAAAGAATAATTCATAGCTCTACAACTGACAAGCACTTGAGTGCATCTAATACATATCGTCTTGAATACTTCTGAACCACCAGCATTCTAATTTGTAAAGAATAATTCATAGTTCTACAACTGACAAGCACTCAACAGCTTGAAATTGAGGAAATTTCCTCATTCCACATCGTCTTGAATACTTCTGAACCACCAGAACTCTGATTTGTAAAGAATAATTCATAGTTCTACAACTGACAAGCACTTGAGTGCATCTAGTACATATTGTTGTGTAATAGGGCTCTAAATGAAATCCAAAACAAAGGGCACAATGCCTCTGTGGCGCAATCGGTCAGCGCGTTCGGCTGTTAACCGGAAGGCTGGTGGTTCGAGCCCACCCAGGGACGTGTAAAGTCTTTAGACATCACATACAAATTAATTTTCGCCAAAGCTGCTTGATGTACATTTGTCAAAGAAAAGTTATTGGAAATTTCCTCATCCCACATCGTCTTGAACACTTCTGAACCACCAGCATTCTGATTTGTAAAGAATAATTCATAGTTCTACAACTGACAAGCACTCAACAGCACCTAATACTTATTGTTAAGAAATAGAGGTCTAAATCAAATATAAATGCAAGGGTTTAGTGTCTTTGTGGCGCAATCGGTGAGCGAGTTTGGCTGTTAACTGGTGGTTTGAGCCCACCCATGGACGTGTAAAGTCTATAAACATTATTTACAAAGGAATTTTCCCCAACACCGTTTGTTTCACCTTTTTCAAACACAAATCATAGGAAATTTCCTCATCCCACATTGTCTTGAATACTTCTGAACCACCAGCATTCTGATTTGTAAAGAATAATTCATAGTTCTACAACTGACAAGCACTTGACTGCACCTAATACATATTGTTGTGTAATAGGGCTCTAAATGAAATCCAAAATAAAGGGCAAAATGTCTCTCTCTGACATCACATACAAATTAATTTTCGCCAAAGCTGCTTGATGTACATTTGTCAAAGAAAAGTTATTGGAAATTTTCTCATCCCACATCGTCTTGAACACTTCGGAACCACCAGCATTCTGATTTGTAAAGAATAATTCATAGTTCTACAACTGACAAGCACTCAACAGCTTGAAATTGAGAAAATTTTCTCATTCCACATCGTCTTGAATACTTCTGAACCACCAGCATTCTGATTTGGAAAGAATAATTCATAGTTCTACAACTGACAAGCACTCGACAGCGCCTAATACTTATTGTTAAGAAATAGAGGTCTAAATCAAATATAAATGCAAGGGTTTAGTGTCTCTGTGGCGCAATCGGTGAGCGAGTTTGGCTGTTAACTGGTGGTTTGAGCCCACCCATGGACAGGTAAAGTCTATAAACATCATTTACAAAGGAATTTTGCCCAACACCGTTTGTTTCACCTTTTTCAAACACAAATCATAGGAAATTTCCTCATCCCACATCGTCTTGAATACTTCTGAACCACCAGCATTCTGATTTGTAAAGAATAATTCATAGTTCTACAACTGACAAGCACTCGGCAGCACCTAATACATATTGTTGTGTAATAGGGCTCTAAATGAAATCCAAAACAAAGGGCAAAATGTCTCTGTGGTGCAATCGGTCAGCGCGTTTGGCTGTTAACTGGTGGTTTGAGCCCACCCATGGACGTGTAAAGTCTATAAACATCATTTACAAAGGAATTTTCCCCAACACCGTTTGTTTTACCTTTTTCAAACACAAATCATAGGAAATTTCCTCATCCCACATCGTCTTGAATACTTCTGAACCACCAGCATTCTGATTTGTCAAGAATAATTCATAGTTCTACAACTGACAAGCACTTGATTGCATCTAATACATATAGTCTTGAATACTTCTGAACCACCAGCATTCTGAGTTGTAAAGAATAGTTCATAGTTCTACAACTGACAAGCACTCGACAGCACCTAATACTTATTGTTAAGAAATAGAGGTCTAAATCAAATATAAGTGCAAGGGTTTAGTGTCACTGTGGCGCAATCGGTGAGCGAGTTTGGCTGTTAACTGGTGGTTTGAGCCCACCCATGGACGTGTAAAGTTTATAAACATCATTTACAAAGGAATTTTCCCCAACACCGTTTGTTTCACCTTTTTCAAACACAAATCATAGGAAATTTCCTCATCCCACATCGTCTTGAACACTTCTGAACCACCAGCATTCTGATTTGTAAAGAATAAATTATAGTTCTACAACTGACAAGCACTCAACAGCTTGAAATTGAGGAAATTTTCTCATTCCACATCGTCTTGAATACTTCTGAACCACCAGCATTCTGATTTGTAAAGAATAATTCATAGCTCTACAACTGACAAGCACTTGAGTGCATCTAATACATATCGTCTTGAATACTTCTGAACCACCAGCATTCTAATTTGTAAAGAATAATTCATAGTTCTACAACTGACAAGCACTCAACAGCTTGAAATTGAGGAAATTTCCTCATTCCACATCGTCTTGAATACTTCTGAACCACCAGAACTCTGATTTGTAAAGAATAATTCATAGTTCTACAACTGACAAGCACTTGAGTGCATCTAGTACATATTGTTGTGTAATAGGGCTCTAAATGAAATCCAAAACAAAGGGCACAATGCCTCTGTGGCGCAATCGGTCAGCGCGTTCGGCTGTTAACCGGAAGGCTGGTGGTTCGAGCCCACCCAGGGACGTGTAAAGTCTTTAGACATCACATACAAATTAATTTTCGCCAAAGCTGCTTGATGTACATTTGTCAAAGAAAAGTTATTGGAAATTTCCTCATCCCACATCGTCTTGAACACTTCTGAACCACCAGCATTCTGATTTGTAAAGAATAATTCATAGTTCTACAACTGACAAGCACTCAACAGCACCTAATACTTATTGTTAAGAAATAGAGGTCTAAATCAAATATAAATGCAAGGGTTTAGTGTCTTTGTGGCGCAATCGGTGAGCGAGTTTGGCTGTTAACTGGTGGTTTGAGCCCACCCATGGACGTGTAAAGTCTATAAACATTATTTACAAAGGAATTTTCCCCAACACCGTTTGTTTCACCTTTTTCAAACACAAATCATAGGAAATTTCCTCATCCCACATTGTCTTGAATACTTCTGAACCACCAGCATTCTGATTTGTAAAGAATAATTCATAGTTCTACAACTGACAAGCACTTGACTGCACCTAATACATATTGTTGTGTAATAGGGCTCTAAATGAAATCCAAAATAAAGGGCAAAATGTCTCTCTCTGACATCACATACAAATTAATTTTCGCCAAAGCTGCTTGATGTACATTTGTCAAAGAACAGTTATTGGAAATTTCCTCATCCCATATTGTCTTGAATACTTCTGAACCACCAGCTTTCTGATTTGTAAAGAATATAACATAGTTCTACAACTGACAAGCACTTGACTGCACCTAATAGTTATTGTTAAGAAATAGAGGTCTAAATAAAGTCCAAATGCAAGGGCTTAGTGTCTTTGTGGCGCAATCGGTCAGCGAGTTTGGCTGTTAACTGGTGGCTTGAGCCCACCCAGGGACGTGTAGAGTCTATAATTATCATTTACAAAGGAATTTTCCCCAACACAGTTTGTTTTAACTTTTTTAAACACAAGTCATTGGAAATATCCTCATCCCACATCGTCTTGAATACTTCTGAACCACCAACATTCTGATTTTTAAAGAATAATTCATAGTTCTACAACTGACAAGCACTTCACTGCTTATACTTATTGTTGTGTCATAGGGTTCTTAATGAAATCCAAAACGAAGGGTAAAATGACAAGCACTTGACTGTACCTAATACTTACAGTACAGTAAATATCATTAAATAAGGCCTGAAAAAACTGCTGCAGCATTGTTGAGACTAAAAGGCACAACAAGGTACTTGTAATGCTCTTAATGTGTGTTGGAAGCCATTTTCCACTCTTCCCCCTCCCTAATTCTTATATGCTCTTAAGCATTATCAAGATCTAATTTTGCAAAAATAATGGTCCCTTGAAAAAGTTCAAAGGCGGAAGACATTAGAGGGAGAGGGTATCTGTCAAGCCCAGTGATTTGATTAATGCCCCGGTAACCAATACATGGGAGAAGCCTGCCATCTTTCTTCAGAATGTAGCAGATTCAAATTAATTATTTAAAATTAATGGGGCACCAGGTTTTTCAGCTGAACCAAGATAGAATTAATCCAGTTGAAAACCAGATATCAAATAAATGATTTATTAATTAAACTGCTCTAGTAGTTTATTGCTTGCTTATGCATCCCCTATTGTAAATGGAGAACTGATAATGATTTTTGTAGTCACTGTTTATTTATTTATATTGTATTGCCTCATGATGGTCGTCACAGTAAGCCATAATTTATTTGGCACAGGATTTTACTTTTAATACCCTCCTTAACACAAGTCATCCAGCCATTTTTCACTCTGCGTAGAACTTTCTTTTAGTGGATATCTATGGTTCAGTGTTATTTCCACAGACACTTTTATTTACTTTTTATTTACTCTGTGACTAAGAGGAGTCAAATCACAAATCACCAACATCTAATAATTGTTTACAGTTCACACTGCATTTATTCTCTGGGATTGCAGAGTGCATTCAAGTCTGTGCTTGCTCTTCCATTCCTAACCCAAATAAATGAGACTGCAAAAAACATTTTTCTTCATCGCCTCTGCTGAGCTGCCTTTCCATGACATCAAGGGACATGTTAACCAATACAAATGAGTCTCTGGTTGATCACTGCCAATGCCTCAGAAAGTTGTAAGTAAAGATGATGAGGGGAAGTACTACAGAGACCTATAGGCTCCTGTTGCCTTTATCGCTCATGGAGGAAAAACCATAAGGGAAGAGCTACAGGGGCTGACAATGATGGATGACCTGCCTGCTAGATAATGTTTCACCCTTTCAAAAATACTTTGAGAAGCTAGCGGTCAAGTGTTCTCTGTAGATCAGACTCTCCCTATCCACTGCAAAAGCTGAATGTCAGCTCATTACTCTGTCTAGGGACAAACAGGCAAAATTGAAATCTGAAATCTGTTGGCAGTCGACTGACAGAATGGTTATTGAACAGCTTATCAGAAGGAAAGTGAAATGAGATTTGCCCCTTTCTCTTATATAGAGAATAATTCACTTTATCAAAATGGCGAAAGGAAACAGCTGACATCAGCACCTTTACTTGAGGCTGACATCAGCATCAAGTAAATAATAAGCAAATGTCAGATTTGTTGAAGAACAATGTTATGTTTCTAATTTTCAGCAGGCATTTTCTGTGGTGCAGCCATTGACAAAAAACAACAATTTATAAAGAAATCTGTTTGAAGAGGATATGGTTATATAATTCAATAAGCACAGGGTGACATTTATTTCCTCTTGCCTTCTGCCTTGAGGCATATTCATGGTAGAGTCAACACAATTCTGAGAGTGAGCAATCAAAAAACACTTTTCATTTAGTGCCACATGACAACAATTATATTCAATAACATATTCTTGTAATCTTGTAAATTGATGTAATTAGACAATAGTAAATAGACTTGATGTGAGTGTGTGTAGATGTGTTAACGTTCTTATTTTTAAATCTCCCTACCTCCTTGTGTGTACCTCTATCTGTGACAGCGATCAAAGTGTGCAAAACAATTTCCCTCTGGGATTAATATAGTTTTATGAATCTTCAAAATCTTCAATCTCTTTTGAATCTTCAAAACAAATTGAGATATTGCATGAATTTTTAATATAATCATTCTATTCCAGAGAATAAATCCAAATCCCTGAGATATTTGCTGTTATGCATATTATGTGACACTGTGACTTTTTAGGCAAAGACACAGACAGTCACCGTCACGCCGTCACACTTACTGGGTAATTTAGAGTCTCCAATTAACCTTAACTGCAAGTAGTTTTTTTAATAATAGATGAATGTCACAAAAAATTGTTGAACCTTTAGTATATTTAATTTTAAGTCATCCAACTGAAATACAGGCACACATTGACGTGCAGTCAGAAAAAAGTTATGATTATGATAACATCAAATAGAAATCTATATCTGTCTCTCATCTAAAAAAACTGGATGACATTAAAAAAAGAGTTTGAAAAGTACATTTTGATCTTGATTGAATTATTCTCTTTTTTATGTAAATCTAATTTAAATTGATTAAAAAAGTTCCAAAAACTTTTTTTTAATTCACTGAAGGTCACACATTTAAATTTCTTTTGTTTAGAATACGTATACAGTAAATTGTGAAGAACACATTGAGGGTACACACCTAATTTGCTTTATTTGTTGTCTGTTGCTCATTTAAAACATGGCCTGTAATCGTTAAGCATTCTGCCAATTAAATAATAGGTAGTAGCCTTTTAAGTTCTTATATTTGTAAAAGCAGATCACATGGAAAATCAAAAATTTTGTTGCACAGGCAGATGGGAATATTAGATTGTGTTGACCTTCCTCATGGTAAGATGTTTTCTGAGCTCAATAAATTTTCCGTTTTTTTTCTGCAGGTCTGAAACGAAGCTACACCTGTGAAGTCTGCAGGGTCATGCTGAACTCTGTGGCGCAGTACCATGCACATCTGCAGGGCTTAAAACATCAAAATAAGTAGGTGAAGTACTGCACCAAACAAAAACACATTTCCATTTAAACTATCAATGCTGCTATGTTACTGTACCCCGTTTCTTTGGCATACATTATGTTTTTTTCATCTGTGTTCTTGAAATCCCCCGCTTCTTGAGAAAGCCTCTGGGTCCACGTACCTTTGAGTCAATTAAAAAAAGAACAATCAAAAAAACGAGCCATTTTTTCATAAATAAATTTTTGACTGAATTTTTGATTCAAAATATTGAATTTTAAAAATGGTGTTGTCTGGATTTGTTTATGTATGTGGTTTATTTGCTTAGCGTGACTTCTTGACTTCTTCGTGTGCCAAATATTTGGCAACGACTAGCTTATGTTGTACTGTATGATGGTGTCGCTGGAATTAAATGCAGACTTAGTTAAAAAGTTAGTTAAAGAGAGAGAGTAAAGAGTTATTTGAAACAGGTATTTCCAGCAGATGGGCATTCAATCCTGGCCCAGCAAGCCACGCCTGGCCTCTGTAGTTCCTGTTGTGGCACTGCATCTTGTGCTTGGTGGTCTGGAGGAGACCATGTATGTTCCTGTCCGCGGTGGTCGGTGGAAACCAGTCCAGCACCTGCAATTGATTCCAGTGACAATACGGCAATAGACTTTGTTTCATGGACTCACTTAGTTTGTTTACATTTTATTTGGATTGTCTTATGTCTGTCATGTAGAGCTGTGGCCATGTTTTGTGTCTAGTTTGTCTGGTTTGGTTTTGGGCCCTCCTCTGGTCCTCCCTCTGCCCACCCAGCTAGTTGGACTCACGTTTTGGCTTGTTTGGGATCCGATCTAGGACGGGGGGGGGGGCTCAGTTCTGGTTCGCCCCTCCTGCCTGCCGGGGACGCCGTGAGTTTTTGTCCTGTGGTTGGTGCTGTTTCCTGTTTCCTGTCAATCTTTGCTGGCTCGTTGTGAATGTTACATGGCTGTCACCTGTGTTCACTTGTGCCTCATGGTTGTGTTTAGTCCTCGTCCAGGTTGGTGGTTGTTAGTTTGAGTCATTTATCCTGCTAGTACAATGATTTTTAGTTGTGGTTACTATTTAAATTCATGTTTACATTTATTTGTTTCCCTGCTTGGCAGCCCCCTTAGTTTTGTATTTCCTTCTGTTTGCTGTTTATTAAAACGTTGGGTTACTTAGCCTAAACCTTGGTTTCTTGATAACAGAGTGAGGAGTTTCACTATGGGAATCGCCTCGGCGTGACCAACCATGGAAGCTCCAATGACACAACGTCTGTCAGAGACAGACAGGTCGAGCCGTGCTCGGGCTCCGCCCACCCCTTATGACACGGTCGACCGACTGTGCAGAAAACTCTGAAAATGTTTTAGAGCCAAGAACACTGCTTGTAGCTCCAACACATTTATGTGCGCCTGGGCCATTCTCAGGCTCCAGATGCCGTTTACGGTCCTGCCCATAAATGTCACGCCCCAACCGGACAGTGACGCATCCGTTGTCAGCGTCATCCTGGTTAGCACCGCCCCCAGTGGTACTCCCGAGTAGAGAGCTGCCGGGTCTCTCCACGGCCGGAGGGCTGCCATGCATGCACGATTTACTTTCACTCTGCGCCTGAGGTGACGCCGCCGGCAGAGCTGCAGTAACACAACCCAGTGTTGGAAATCCCTCATTAACAGCAGCCCCAAACGTACCACGGAGATGACTGAAGCCATGAGGCCAAGAAGGCGAAGGCACAGTCTGAACGATACTGCCCCGCCAAGTTGAAAACGGGAGAGGCATTGTATAAATGAAACAATCCTCCCCTCGGTTAGCGAAACACGGTAAATCCGAGAGTTTATGCTGAGCCCTAAATATTCTGTGCGTTGGGCCGGCACAAGACGCCTCTTCTCCCGGTTTATCTTGAAACCAAGATCGCATCGTATTGCTTGCTCTCGCGAGTGGGAGCATATCAAATAATTGTCGATGTATGAGAAAATCTTAACCCAGACGTTTCTTAGCGGCGCTAATGCCGCCTCTACACATTAGCTGAACACTCTCAGCGAGAGGCCAAACGGGACGGTTTGATACTCGTAGGCAATGCCTCGATACGCAAACCTGAGATATTTGCTGTGTGGCGGGAAGATAGCGATGTGAAAATAAGCGTCTGACAGATCGATCGTAACTAACCAATCTGTCGGGCGAATCGCTTGACACAGCACTTTTTGTGTTAACATTCTGAACGTATACTTTCGGAAGTGTTTGTTTAACACACGAAGATCCAGAATGAGTCGCAATGTAGTGCCGCCCTTCTTTGGGAGAAGACAATAGCGAAAGTAAAAACCCTGGTGGGCCTCCTCGCTCGGCACCACTCTGATGGCTTGTTTGAGGAACAGGGAATTTATTTCGTTGTCTAAGACGTGAGCAGAATCCCATCGCGGCACTGACAATAATACCCCGTTGAACCTGGGTGGTTTCGCCGCAAATCGTAGCCTGTAACCCTGAGAAATTGTAGTTTCTACCTATGGGGATATTGCGCATGCGTGGCATTGATCGACCCGCCCAGACAGAGGGCCGTGTGTTTCGCGCGTGGATGACGTCATCAGCCCGCGTTGCGCACACTCCTTCTACGTCTGCAAATCGTTGCCGCCCCCGTGTGGGGATAGCGGGGCACGACATTGTTTTCTCTTTGTTTTGTTTTTGCATTCTGCCCTCGGCTGTGAACCTGGCTGCAGAGATGCACACTTTACTTCGTTTTGAAAAGCCTGACTAAGTATGACTGCTTGGTGGAACCAGGGAGTGCTTGGTGACACTGACAAAGTGCTGCGGCCCTGTTTTAACTGCCCCTGTGGGGACTGAACGTGGGCTTCTGGCAGACTGTGAACAAATGCAGCCTCCAAAATCTGAACATGGGGGCTGCAGTCCCTCATTACCTTTCTCCGCTACAGAAGAGTAGAGGCGGGGTTGATGGAGAGAGAGCAGGTCAGGTGGGCCGTTTCTTCGGCCTCTTGCAGCCACCGCTGCAAATGAATGTTTACCCCAAGGCCTGGAGTTAACTGGCCTGGTCTGCTGGTTGGGCTACTGACTGGTCTGTCTGGTTGCCCTGACCATATCCTGTCTTTCCCTGGCCGCTGCGGCTGCAGCAGCAAAGCCCGCCTTGGGTGCTTGAGGAGGGCGCAGAATGGCTTTGCGTGGTACAGTAAACAGAGATTAAAGGCTTCGCCTTCTTCTTTTCTCAGAGTGCTGGTCTCTCTCATTTTCTCCAATGCTGGGCCAAAGAGACCCTTGGATGGATCATACGGGGCATCCATAATATCTGCCTTCTGAGCATCGCTCAGGCCTGACAGGTTTAGCCAGAGGGCCCTCTCTCCTGACACTGCCAGCCTCATCACTCGGCCAGAACCCTGGACCGCTCCTCTGGAGGAGCGTAAGATGAGGTCGTTGACATCGCAGATTTCGTCCCAGAGAGCCGGGTTTGGAGACCCTGTTTCCAGCAGGCGTCCCATCTCCTCCAAAATCTCTGCCTGATATGCAGACAGCAGGGTAACTGCATTTAAAGAGCACACTGACTGAGCTGCATATTTATACATCCTCTGAAAGATAGACGCGGTAAGGCGTTTCATCTTATTGGGCAGAGAAATGGTAGAAGAGGCTGACAATGTGCGGCGGTTTGGGTGAAGGTGGTATGCCACTGAAGGATCCACTGCTGGGGGTTTGGTCAGCTCCAGCTCCACCATGTTCAGCATCTCCAGTTTTGAGTGCCCCTTGGTGGGTAATTTGCTTTTGAAAGGGCTTGACCAGTAACGGCTCATCTCTTTCATGCAAGCAGGAACCGCAGGTAAAAGCTGCTTTGATGGTGCTTGGGCCGGTGGAAGTCTTTTACCATCATACAGGTCCCTCTCTGTCCCCTCTTGGTCCTGAGCTGCTGGCCATGGGATCCCCAGCTTGGCTGCAGCCCTCTTACAAACCTTGTACAGGTTATTATTCATTGGGGGACTGATGGGCGGGGAAGGTGGAATAATCCTCCTCTTCCTCCATATCATCTGTGTCCAGGAGGTCAAAGCTGGCATCGCAGTCTGCCTCCTCAGGGCCAGGTTCATGCTCTTCGTGGTCGAAGGAGCTCCTCGAACAGTGGAGGCATGAGCGGTGATTCAACGTCCATCATGTCCGCCCAGCTCTTTTTAGCTCGCGGAGGATGGCTGTTCATAGTGGCTGTAGGGGTGGTAGCTGACAGGCACGGGTCCTGCTTGTTATCCACCGCTACTCTCAGCCTTCTATCCAGAGTCTTCTCTGGCATCACAGTGTGGGCACACTTGTGGGTCAGCTAGTGAAGCCTGTGCGTGCTTAATTCCCATGCAGGCTATACACATCGGATAAGGGTCCCGACCCGAAATGAATGAACCGCATGACGCAGGACACAGGCGGGATGCAGCCTCCTTAGCCCTTGGCTCCGATCCTTTGGACAGGGTCGTCACCGTAGACATAGTTGGACAGAAGACTGTAGGATACACACTAGGCGTTAGCCTGTTATAAGACGGTAATAGACACAGGGTTTATGCCGCGTCAGGTACTGGTCCTGCAGCTAGCTCGCCTTGACGCTTTAGCTAGACAGTCCGTTTAGTGGGTTTGAATCCAAGCTAAACACTGGGTTCAGAGCTAGCTCGCCTCGACACGTTAGCTAGTCACCGAAAAATTCACTGTCTAACAAGCTAATGCTAGACAATGTTCAGAATAGGCTCGTAGTGAAACGTAGCCTGAGTTACGCTAGCGCGGTGCGTACATGACCACAGGGAAAAACAGCTTGTCTTAACACGGACACTGTATCCTAGCGTAAATAATAATTGTCTTACCCAGCGCGATCTAGACAATGGCCTGAAAACTGCGTTCGGCGATGCTCTCCTTAACGGGTCGTCTATAAACTGTTAAACAGATCACAGGTTGCCTGGATACGCTGAGGGAGCTTAAAGTTCCTCACGGGAAGAAAGCGAGAATGATTTAGGAGGGGCGGTCGACCATGTCATAAGGGGTGTGCGGAGCCCGAGCACGGCTCGACCTGTATGTCTCTGACAGACGTTGTGTCATTGGAGCTTACATGGTTGGTCACGCCGAAGCGATTCCCATAGTGAAACACTGAGCGAAGTTAGAAAAAGAACCCATTCATTGTCAGTCCTGTCTGTAGGTCATTGCATTTGGGTCCTCATCTTAGTCTAGTTTGCCCTTCAGTATGTAACATGGTGCACCTGCAGAACCCAAAAGTTATCGATATGGGGGACAACCTAATGAAATTCTGCATCTCAAATCTCACATGTCAAGCGAGGGAAGTTGGACTTCTAAGGGTAGTAAACCGTAGCACACCAGATCCAATGTTTGCTAAAATTAATATATATAAGTATTTCAAAGCAGTAGTAGCATCCAGGTGTTTGACATTTTCCTTAAAAAATATATTATAAAATAAGCTCATGTTTCTGATTGCCATGTTGTCTTGTTTTAGGCCAGAACCAAATTAACTTGCAGCAGGGGAGGATGTCCAGTTAGAATTTGTTCTAAGCTGCTCCCCAGTGTCTCTGTTGTGGCAAACATGTATGAACAGGAGCTAAGATCCTTATTGACGTGGGTGTCAGTCTTTGGTACACTACTCATCTTTTTTAATCTGAGCAAAGGTGGTGCTCGTTTTACACTCGGCACCCCATAACAGGAAGCAGTCAGGTGCCAGCTACTGGATTTTTTCCTAGTCCCAAACTGACTTTTGTCCACGATGAGGCAAAACACCTTCCTGAGGCTCACACATGTTCAAATGAACTTCACATGTTTGTTAACAGATAAAATCTGGCAGATGATAATGAATTAGTTTACTATTTTCTGGTTGCTCTTATCAGTTTTCAGTGCAATGTAGTTTACAAAAACAAAGACAGGCTGCATTACTATCTGCTATATGTATTACAAGTCTAGGCACAATTGAATTATGGATGTCCACAGTACAGACATATCCAGACTAGCTATTACATGTTAAAACGGCTTGCCATATTGCCATATTACACACATCAAATAATTGAGGAAGATGCTCTTATATGTAAGAACTTGTACTCCTAGATGTTTTTCTATTGCTTCTATTGTTTTCAAGCAGGTTAATTGTGACAGCCAGTTCTTCCATGATCTGTTGGTTAAAGGTCCATGCACACACTTTTTTCATGCTCCACAATGCTAAAGAATTGGACCTTGATGTCTCAGTAAGGTGTCTGTAACTTTTCATGCCAAAAAGCACTGTAGATCGCCCACACGGCCCGTTTGAAAATGTGTGTTTTAAGCTCTGGTCCACAACGCTCTATTTTCGGAGTGCGTCGCAAGCGAAGTTGATCGCCACACCTCTTTGAGGAAGCGCATAGCTGTGATCCGCCGCGGGAATCAAAAGTCACGGTCACTGAATCCATTGTAAAATCAACACTGGCTGACTAGTCCTTGCAGTAGAGTTCAATCATACGTTTGATCCAAAATCTGACTCTGAAGTCGAATGGGAGGCTGTTGAAGTGGTTACACTTCGACTGGCGCAAGGTACGTCTAACTGGCAGATTCACATTTAATTTAATTTATTGATTTATATAATACGCAACTTGATTAGCTGCCAACGCTAATACTAATCGTTGCCAATGAGCAGCCTGAATTAATACAACAGTATATTCATAACATGACTACAGCTTGTTTGGGAGCATAGCTCGATAAACTAAAATATACTCATTTTTACATGTTTTTTTCTTTCTCGTGCTGCTGCTGTGTGAAAATAATTTTTCCATAATGGGGTCTTCAGCTGCAGCTTATATTTTGCCGTATTTGGCTGTAATTAAGTGCCAATGTGGGAACGGTAAATGCCTACAGAGGCAATGACCTCAGTACCATATATCACACGATTCGAACCGAACGAATACTGGAGAGGCTTGGATTTATCTAAATTGCGTAGCAGCACCTTGCAAGGTTCCCTTCCCAGGTGTGTCTGGGCGGGCCGAAGCTGGTCCTGTGATTGGTCAAGCGAATGCAGACGTATCCAGTCCGCCAAATTTGAAACCATGGTTTGAGTTGGATAAACTCTCAAAAATGTGAAATAAGTAGGGGGCGTACTTCTAACACATCAGGAGTGTCTTAACGTGACTCAGGGAGTCACATAAACGTACTAGAATGTCCAAAAAGGTAATTTTGCATGTGCGGGCACAAGGATCAGCATACGAGCATATGTCTGTCTAGTGTGAAGATTTGCAGCGGCGTCCTGTTCCCTTCAGTTTAAACTGAATAACTGTTAAATGGTACTTTAAATGCATTTAATGTTTTAATGATCCTGGGAATGTACACATAATGCAGACAAAATAAATCTGTTTTATTGTCAACATCCAAGTCTTCTGTTGACTTAAGCTCATGGAAAATGGGTGCAAGCATGTCATGTAGTCTTTGTTCAAATCCTGATTGAATCGTGCTGAATAGATTCATAACAATTTCAGCCATATTGTTACAGGAACACTGGAGGAAGACTTACAGTCTACTGTACCCATCTGCTGCACAGCTAATTTACGCGTAATCATTATTAGCTGACTTACAGTGTGATTACCATCTATATGCCATATATAATTTGGAAAAGTCACAGTGTACAGTATACTTGCTTTTGAATTGTTGCTGTCCAAAAGCATAATTAGTCTTATTGTAGCCTATCTATCCCAGCTGGCTATGGGCGAGAGGCGGGGTACACCCTGGACAGGTCGCCAGTCTATCACAGGGCTAATTATGTTTCCATGAATAAATAATGTATGTTGGGCGTTAGGTGACAAATAAGCTATCAGATATCATTAATTTCTCAGCCCCGTAGCTGCTGATCTACAGCGGTCACATGACGAATCGCGAATGAACTGTAATGCTTGCTCTGTTGATCCTGGCTGCTAAATTACAAATGAAATCTCTCTGCTTACTTATTCAATCACAACAGTGATTAGATAGCAACTTCTTGACAAGAAGAGAAAACGCAAGCATGAAACAAAACCCAGAGTGGGTGGACAAATAAAGAAAAACAATTGCCGAACTCTAGAGCAGAGTAATCCGGCTTCACTTGCCGGTCGAACTAAACACGGGTAGGATCCATCTCTCTCTATATATATAGGTTAACAGGTAAGAAAATACAAACTAATTAAGGAACAAATTAAGAACATTAAACCCTGTAACATGAAACATGGCAAACAATCAAGGCACGCTGGAGACACAATGGCATGAACACAGAGTGAGAACACTACATCGTGTAACGACACTCAACGAACCAACAAAGAACTTTTGTTGGTTCGTTTCCTTCCTTCTCAGAAGGACAGACAACACCTGACATGCTGATTCTGAATCAGTTTGGTGCTGTTTTTTTTCTCTCTTCATTAGGTCTAAACGTTCTCTTACAATACAGTATATGCTGTTTCATTTCCACTGCTCATCTTGAGCGTTGCCTCTCCTTCCTACAGTATATTTAGTTTATTTATTTACAATACTTTCAGTGGCAGATAAACTTTATAATATAATGTGAGGGGTGTTATTCTGGTATCAGTCCTAGTAAAGCTACAGGGATTGGAGTTTATAGTAAAGAAAATAATTAATATCACTTTAATTTATTTAAAATAAAAAATAGGAAATCTTTGATGATCAACCATTCTAGATCAAACTGTGAACATGAATCTTGGGCTGTGTATCACAGATGAGCCTAACCTATTCCTCTCTTATTTTTCTTCCTCCAACAGCCTGAAAAATCAGATATGTGTCCAGTGAGCAGGGGAAGAAGGTAAATACCAATCAAAAGATTGATGTCAGAAAAGCTGTGGTCAGCTTGCCCCATTTCTTTCTTCCTCTGCTGTGCTTTTGCTCTTATCTATATTATTTGGAATTTGTTTTCTTTCTCCCTCTCTCCTGTCCTTCACTCCAGTCTGTTTTGGCTGACCCAATACAAGGAAGACGTTCAGGAGGTTTTATGCTGGAGAACGGCACCAACACTCTCACCTGTCAGTTTGCATTACAGTTCACACTGGCCACTCTTACATCATTGAACTTTGAGTTCCTCTGCAGATACAATATGTACTGTGTTCTTATCTACTGTGTAGACAGTGTGAGAACAGGGTCTCTTATTCATGATAGCCTTTTAAAAAAAGCATGGACTAAATTATGTTATCTTTTCCACATGCAAGTACTGTAAGTGGCATTTTAACTTAAGAATATGAGAGTTATTTTGAATTTTTTCTTTTTACTTGAATGAAACAGCATATTTATGTGAAATTAAATGAAAAAGGCAACTTATTAACTGTACTGAAATTGTATGAGACAATTATTTGTGTTTCTTTTAGTTTTTGTGTGATGCACAGTGTAACTTTACTATAATGCTTTTATTACAATTTTGTGGAGTGGAGAAAATTAATTTTAAAGGTGCACTAATGATGCTGGTTGTAGATCTTGTGATCAATTTATTGTTTGAACAAAGAGCTGACAGTACTTTAAGGAGACAAGCACAGCTAATAAGATCTGCATATATACAGTAAAAGACAGAATATTTAAACTTTTTAAATATAGTTTTCATTTATTATAACTTAATCGTGTTAATTGCATGGGTTTACTGTGATTAATCGCGATTAATGCATTAACATAAGAAAAATCTGAATCAGTTTTCAGAACCAGTTTAATTTTAGCCAGGTTTGCACAAGACAAACATGGAATTGCATTCGGTCTGACTCCGTCTTTTTATACCCTTAGGCAAAACAGGAATTGTTTACATATTGTTTACAGTTAGAAACTTACATACTTACATACATAAAAAAATATATGTTATTAACATAACAAATAGTAAGATAAAATAGTATAAATTAAATATTGCTTGATAATGGTGGCTATAGCTCTGTGACGCCTGCCAGAGGGGAGGAGTTTGGACAGGTTGTGTGCAGGGCGTGGGTCAGCAGTAATGCTTGCTGCCCGTTTTCTGAGTCTGGCCTGGTACAAGTGCTGGATAGATGGAAGCTCAGTCCCGATGATCTTCTCTGCTGACCAGACCACCCGCTGCAGTCTGTGTCTGTCCTGCTTGGTAGCTGAACCAAACCACACAGTGATGGAGGTGCAGAGGACAGACTGAGCTGTCAAAGGAAGTACAACCTCTGCTGGGCCTTTTTGCAGACAGTGTCTCCCCAGTCTTGAGCATGTTGAGCTCCAGCTGGTAATAACTGCGTCACTGAACCAGCTGCTCCACCTCCTGTCTGTATGCAGACTCATCAACGCTCCCGTCATCCAGGTAAAGACAGCCCCACTACATCCAGAGATTTCACGTACTGAGGACAGGTCTAATCGGAGCTTGTGAACTACCTCGGTGACCTCAGCCTGGATGATGGGCAAGTCCTCCTCTGAGACCCCTGCCTCTGCTTCCTCAGCAGAAGGCGTGTCGTAGGGATTGAGGAGATCCTCAAAGTACTGCTTCCACCATCCGATGACATCTCCAGTTGAGTCCCCCAGATCATCCGGTTTGGGGATTGTCACCACAATACGACGTCCGACCGAATGGACGCGTTAACAATGGAGGTGGAGAATATGGTCCACTCAGGCTCAGTGTCTCCAGCCTCCCTCGGAATCTGGTTGAATTTCTCCAGGGGGGTGTGAGTTAATAAATGGCCTTACTTGGAAGATGTACAATTCAAAGAAATCGATTTGGATAGTGACTCTTAATTGGAGTAGATTGCCCAAAGGCAGTGGAGTCATGGCAAATCATAAATAGCCAAGGCAACGGTCCCTATGCTGTAAGAACACTGTTAGGATGGGTCGTAAATGGACCACTAAATGGATCTTCCACTACAGACAGAAACGGAAGACCAGAGGCGTCAGTAAACTGCATATTGATTGAACATGTTGAAAACTTTCTGGTTAAACAATATCAGTAATTATTTCCCTGAGAAGTAGTATCAAGAAAACCTCCAAATGTCAGTTGAGGACCCGAAATTCCTGAAACTTGAATCAAGTGCACCTACGCTAAAAGACAAGCATGACTATTTACCTTTACCACTTTGTGACAGTCACATCATCATGCCAAAAAACACATTGCAGAACAAAGATCAAACTACCTCCTTAAGAAATTCAAAATAATTCCTGCTTATGCAGAAGAATACAAAGTGTTTATGGAACATATGATCACTAAGGGCTATGCTGAGAAGGTGCCAGCAAAGATCCTCCATCAAGATCATGGTAAGGTGTGGTACATACCGCACCATGGAGTATACCACACACTCGAAGGAACCCTTAGAGTAGTGTTTGATTGTACTTCATCTTACAAAGAAACCTCTCTCATGAACTTCTGCAAATACCTGACCTAGCTAATTCACTGCTAGGTGTCTTACTCAGGTTTCGTCAGGAACAATTTGCAGTAATGACGGACATAGAGGAAATGTTTAATCAAATTTGAGTTAATGAGAGTGACTCAAATTTCTTAAGATTTCTGTGGTGGCTTGGAGGTAACACAAGTCAAAGGTTAGAACAATACAGAATGACTGTTCATTTGTTCAGGGACATTTTGTCACCAAGCTGTGTTAATTATGCCTATTAACAAGAACAAATTTAATGCAGTTCTCTAACAGTTAAACTCAACTTTTATGTTGATGATGATGTACCTACTGAGAAGCAAGCTATTGACCTGGCCAAGGACCCCAGTGAGCTGTGTGAATAAGGGGGCTTTAAACTAACAAAATGGGTTAGCAATAGCCGTGCAGTTCTAGCTACCATGCCGGATGAAGACAAAGCTAAGCAGATTAGGCACTCGGCTTATATTAAAACATGGAGAGTGACACACTCGTATTCTTGACTACTAGCAAAGCCGAATATTTAACCAGAAGAGTAATACTATCTACTGTCAGTTTAATGTATGACCCATCAGGTCTTGTTACACCTTTTGTACTAAAGGTAAAACAACTCATTCAAGATCTATGTCAGGCCAAATGTGCTACCTGATGCAATTGACAAATACTATGAAATACGGCTAATAGAGCTAAACCAACTAAGACAATTAGACATGAACAGATGTATAAAATCAGTAAGGTTTGGGCAAGTGAAAACAATACAATTGCATCATTTTTGTGATGTCAGTAAAAAAGGATATGGCACAGTCAGCTACCTCATGTTCACAGTGCTCTGGCAATGGGAAAATTGAGAGTAACCCCTCTTGAGACGATGACTATGCCTAGACTTCAGCTTACAGCAGCTACTTTAGCTGTTGTAAAATGCCCCTCCCACTGCTAGGTGGGGTTGTCGGGCCCCGAGCTCAAGACCCTGTGTCCACCTTATTTCAGTTTATCACTTTGATCATATAGACATTAAAACCACGTTGTACCTATTATTCATTGCTGTTCTCTGCTCGTGAGTTGTGTCTGTGCTTGTCCCTACCCTGGACTTCTAGCTTTTGATATCCTCGGTTGTATCTTGTGTTTACTAGCTCTTGTATGCATCTTTTGTAGCCTACTTAGAGTAGTGATTTTCTGTTGTTCGGTCCTGTTTGTTATTTTGCTTAGTTGTTAGTTTTTTCTCCTGCGTTGCAGTGACCTTTTGTTCTTATAATTTTTTGATAGCCTTCTTCCCTGCTTAGCAGTGATTTTTCATTTGCCTGGACAGTCAGAACCTTTCTGCACTTCTGTACTACAAATAAACACTGTCTCACTTCCAACTGGTTTCCCTCGCTTTTGGGTCCACTCAAGGTGTGAGGAAAGGCAGCAACGAGGTCAACGCCCAATCTCACACTTGAGCAGACAGTGAGCTCCCTGACACAACAACATGCAACTCTCTCACACACACACACACACACACACACACACACACACACACACACACACACACACACACACACACACACACACACACACACACACACAATTTCTCAAATTGTTTCCCCCAAGACCGTTTGCACCCTGACAAGGAGTTTACACCTCCAGAAGGGCTACTGTATATAGCCTTGGGAGGAGGCATGACAGGTAACATTGGTGTGTCTTAAAGCTATATCCATGCGCCCTGACTGTGGGAGGTCTATTTCCCGTACATATCTAATATGTAACTGGTGAGGAGAGACAGTCTCGAGCAACAGACGACCACCAGTATTGTTTTATGTCTCCCACCAGGGCTTAACTCTACTTTTATAGCATCCATGTGTGCTGCCCAGGCTCCCCAATGGCGAGGGACATAGACTACTTACATTCATTAGCACTCACTCAATCTGTAACACAGCCCACCCGTATCAAGGTACATTTCATTACGCATGGCTTGCCTCTCTCTCTGACATCAAGCATATAGCTATCACTCACCACTGCCACAGTAATTGCAACACCCAATGAGCACATTTTGCAGGCTATAGAGCACCCCTGAGTTTAAGGTACACCCACTAGATTTTGATTATATTTGCTCTGTCCATCCGACTCGGTCAGCAAGTCAATGACAAAAGGTTAATCCCTAGTATAAAAGGAGCTTTACATAATACCGGAAGCAAGAGCACATTGACGATTCTCAACATCACACTGTGCAACTGCCAGCAGATAGACAAGTGAAAAAGACAGGTTTTGTCGTGTTCACACCTGTTTCAGCTGAGGGAATTATAAAATTAATGAAGCATACATGAGCCACATATTGTTCTCGCAACACCATCTTAGCTTAATTCCTGAAAAGTATTTTCTCGTGAATTCAAACACATGTACAGTAATGTCACTTTTAAATCTGTGTAGTAGTAGTGTAGTCCCTGCCTCTTTTAAAAAGGCCTAAGGTACCCCCATTCTAAGAAAGTCTCACTTAGATTGTTGCCTCCTTGGACAACTACAGACCAGTCTCTTAATTGCCTTTCTTGGTACGGTCATGCATAAGTGTGTCTACAACCAATTAGTGGATCATTTCCAGAAGAATGAGCTCTTCGACAAATTTCAGTCTGGGTTCCGCACAATACACACCACTGAAAAGTGCATAATGACATATAATTGAACTTTATTGATCCCACATTGGGGAACTTACTTTTACCCATCCCCCGAGGGGAGCAGTGGGCTGACACAGTGCGATGCTTGGGGAGCTAGTGCGAAGGACTTAAGGACCTTTGGTCAGCAACTGGCTGTGACATGGGGCTATATAAATAAAGTTTTGATTTGATTAATTTGATTTGACTGGCGATAAGGTGAGTATGAAACCTCACTTCCTTATCTCAAATGTGTGAACATTTCAAGTCTAATCCATGGAAGAACAAATCTTAAAACATTTTTCTGACACAATATGTTCCAAAGTGTGCAATTGATGTTTGCGTTATTTGTTTGTGTGACAGGGCGGCAAGAGCATGCACAGAAAGGGGGGACAAAGGAGGACTATCATAATTATCAAAGTTTATTGTTATTTTAATTTCATTAATACGTTAAAACACACAACTCGAAGTAAGTTAGTAAATAATATAAACACAGACATAAAAACAGTAGCGTCAGAGAAGGGCACTACCCGCAAGCTGTATCTGGACAAGGGCATATTGGGTTGTGGCACCTGCACCTGTTGTCCATCAGCGAGAATCTGCTCTCCCCAGCAACTGGCGCACTACTGTATATTTAAAGACAGCTCTTAAAAGCTCTCCCTGCTGATTACCTTGTTCGGGTGTGTCAGTTAGCTGCTGATTGGTAAACACACCTGGTCAAGGTACTCAGTACCAGGACCGGGGGACCAGGGTTGCAGACCCTGGTCACCCCCCTGGTTCTGTGTGAGAGGCTTGGGTCGTGACACCTGCCCTCCTGGAACTGAAGGTGTGCTGGGATCCTTTCCTCTGCTCGTTGGCTGGGTGTAGTGGCCGAGCTCCTCCCATCACCCTGGCTTTCACAAGTGGAATTGTTCATACACCAACATCTGTCTCACCCTTTTGGTGTACAAGCTACAGCTTTACTAACCTTGTAGTGGGACACTCAACACCAGAGCAGATAAAACAGGCTTCCTAAACTTAACTGTAAGTAGTACTGTTACTTATTATTATCAATATCAATAATGTGTTATTATGGCAGTTGTGATGCTGTGTGTCACAGCTTTTATTAAGTATTATTTGATTATGTATAATAATGCATAGGTGTGTGTGTATGTATATGATTTATGTATATGTATTTACAGTATGCGTGTATGCACATACCTTAACACTTATTAGACTATAATTACAGTTAACCAACAACAGTTAAAAGTTAAACATCTTTGTGATAAAGTCACCGTACTTTATCAAGAAGACCTTTGATCGTCACACAGCACAGGAGAGGAGCTTAAGAATCACCTAGTGTCTGGTGTCTCACTATATCTGAATAACAGAAGAGATAGTAAAGACCTACTGTACTTTTAAATTCACCAGGCACGGTGACGGTAGTAATTCAGGTCCTGTAGAAGCCCACTTGTCCTTTTCCAGATTCAGCAGATAATATATAGGCTTTGTAAATTTCAGCGTGTAGCGACAACTGCCTGACTATCTGACTACTACTACTGCCTATCCTATCTAATAGGATACTATCCTATCAGATACTATCCTATGCCAGCGAAGAGTCTTTTCCACCTGAAAACCTTTGTCTGCAGAAACCTCCACTTTCTGCAATTCAGCCTCATTAAAGGAGCCCTCTAGCGGCTTGCTGTCTGAATCTTATATACTGGGGGGATTCTTGGGAAACAATAGCTTATTTTAAAAATTCTCATCAATGTATCACTATGTATATTTCTTGTCAAACACCCCTCTCAGTTTACAGATTCTCACAAGGTCTCAGATTTTAAAGTAAATTGTAACTTGTTTTTATGGTCCAGGGGGAACAAACCGTACAGGTTTCGGAAAACTTCTATAATGTTTTCAGCCGTCACTTGAGCTGGGGTCATCTTGATGCTGCTGAGATAACTATTATTGTAACTTGTGTCAGGAACAGCAGGGCGTTGGACCCCAAAGCATAGCTCAGAGACAGAGTGAGGTCTTTTATGGCAGGCAAAGGCAGTTGAAGACTTACTGTGCACGAACGCTGGAATGCTGGCATGAAAACCTAGAATCTGGCAATGAATGAACACTGGAGGTAAATAGTGGAGTAATGATTAACAGGCTGCATAACAAATGATCAGAAGTAAAGACAACGGAAATGATGGCAGGCTGGAGGGTGACAGGAACTAAGAAAAATGAAACTGGAAATGGAATAAATAAGACTAGATTCATGATACCTTGGACAATCAGTTTTAACACATCTGAATATCTGAGGGTGTTTTTCCCTGTAAAGTAACTATATAAATGGTAAATGGTCCACATTTAATGTATACAGCGCATTTATACGCCTTTTCAGGGATCCAAAGCGATAGTAGTTGTTTCAATCACCCATTCACTCCCACATTCAAACACTGATGCCAGCACTGATGGAGTTTGTTTCAGCGTTTTGGCTTTAACCTCATTGGATGTGCTTAAGCGTTTTTTGCATTTTTTATCAACACCTTAGACAGCGTATCGTAAAATTCTTCAAAGATCTGTCTGAATAGCCTTGGGAATGCCACTCTTACTTAGAATTTCAGCAACGGTGTCCGCTACTTCCTTTACTTATTTATTTTAATAGGTCTTACACAACTATAGGTTGTGTTGGAAATTTCCCATAAAGAGGCAGATGAGAGAGTTGTCTTTTGTGTGATTTATTATAAAAATAAAAGTAAAATAAAAATAATGGGGAAAGCAAATCAAAAACATGGATGTTGATCGTGCACATCAACAAACCAAAAACCAGCTGGGGAGATCAGTGCTCACACCACGAAGATGTGATGCAAAGAGCCCCCGATCCTCAAGTTGCTTCTGCCTTTTAACCCCTTTCTCTGGCTCTGGTGGAATGTCTCTCTGCACCAATAGAATTGTTTGCGCCACCTTATCTCGCTGTGAGTAAAAATGTTTACATTCTCACTTCTGCATCATTGTGTCTTTTTATCCAAAGGAAGGCACACCGAGCTTCCAAGACATGATGCATTCGCTTGAACAGCCTTGGGTCTGGTGGGGAGTCAGATAGGAAGGAGCCAGAGTCCGGGTGTAAAAGACAAACATATATCACAAATTATTAGTCAGTCAAATGGAACATCAGATGTTTAGACTTGATGTACGACAGGGCACAAGAGATCAGTTGTTTGTGTAAGAATGTTCAGTGTTGCACCCAACCAGCACATGACGACTGTTTAATCAGAAGTTAAAATCAAATAATAGCTGTATGAAATCCAGCAAATATTTTTTATATGCCAAGATGCTTGTGCTCTGCTCTGTCAGAGGCTGAAGGGGTTGAAGAGGATGACATTGTAGGAATGAGGAAAGAAATGTTTTAATATGGGCTTTCCAAAACTAATGTACAAACATCTGTTGCCTTAGCTTGGATTGCTGGCCCCAGAGCTCCTGAGCATTCACCAGAGGTAATCCTACTGTAACTTTTTTACTATTGTGTCCCTAAATGCAGCTGAATGGGTTCAGAACATATTGCTGCAGAGTGTCCTGGGGGCTCAGCCTCATGGTTTTAATTTGGCACTTGGCAGATGCAAAACATGAGAACAGCTGGTCCTTTGCTGGGTCCTCGTGCCCCATCAGGGCTAGTGAGTCCTTAGCAGAATGACAGTAATCTACAGTAAGTGGCAGATGTGCCAAGATTTCTTTGATGAAGTCCGAAACCAGGCTGCAGCATTCTGTACAGAGACAAGTAAGAAGAGACTTGTTAATGCTAGCTACTGTATAAAGCATTGCAATAATCCAACCTGGAGCTAATCAGCGGAAAATAGCTGTGACTTTACAGTAAGTGCTGAAAGAAAACAGGAAAGGATGTGTTCACTTTGTTTATTGTTACACACACAAAGTCAAATCCTTTTTTAAAAACGCTACACAAATCTTTTTTTTCATCTATCATCTTTCATGCCATGTGCTCATTTATAAAGCACTACATCAAAATTCTTCAGTCACCACAGTTTGAGCTCAATTAGCAAACAATTACCAAGTTGAAAACACAACGCATCAAAATTTGACACACATCAGTCAGATTCTTCAGCAGATAGATACAAGTGCCCAAATCTGTTCTTTGATATTTGGAACAAAGCATCTATTGAGAAATAAAAGAATAGCTTGAAGTGGAGGAGAAGGTGGAGAAGAAGAGAAGAAGGAAGGGCGGCAGTGCAATGATTGCAACCACATTTTAGTGCTTCACCCACCATCACCTCCATCATCAAAACCTTTTACTTACAGTTGTACAGTATCTCTAGTACAGATACTATGGCACTCTAAGGCTACTGTAAAGCAGCCTCACGTGATAATGCCAGCTTCCATTGACTGGTTAACAAATAATCTCTGCCCGGTGCTCACCTTCTTCAAGCCATTGAAGAAGCTGCCTGGTCATATATGTACAGTAGGGGGTGGATCAGGCATGCAAGAGGGTTTGGCTGGGGCTAATATATCCTGTGATGTGGACGAGATTCTCTGTCTTGACCCAGATTAGAGACAGGGCGCTGAGACGGATTTTTTTTTTGAGTTGTGTTGTGTTAAAGGTGAATAAATAAAAATGTTCCAATGTATACATTATGTTTTTTTGTGTTCATGTGTCAAGATTTTTAGAGGGGAAGACTGACAGACTTGCCAGTTTGGGAAATATCATTTTAAATTTAGAGCACACTCTAGGAATGTAAACACTGTTAATGTGTCTGGATTTTGGTCACTAGATGGGGTAGTCTTCCCAATAATAGCATGACCTACATTTACATTTGTTGGTAGTGCTGATGCTGTGCTGATGTTAACCCCAACCAGCTTACAGTTTTTCTTCATTACGTTGACCTGGTTAAAGAAAATAGGATCCACTTAGTCTTATCATCATTACTCCAAAATGTGGAGTACAAATGTGTAAACCCGTTCTCATTGGATTGACACATGGTTCCCCACCATATTGCAAAACAGTTAACACAGACTCCATTATGATAGCTTTGGTGATGAAACAGGAACAATCTATCCCTAACTATTAAAAACTGGCAAGATCAGTATGAACGTACTAAAGCACCTGTTTGACACCCCTTCACAAAAATGTTCAAATAGCAATCAGTCTGCAGGCCTTATAAAAAGGTGCCAGGTCTGTGTTGTTCGTTGCCAGCATGGATGGAGGAGGTCTAAGCCAGGGACAGAGTATCAATTGTGTCTATCTTTGGCTAGATTTGACTGTATTTTTGGTTTCCTGTATCATTTACAGTAGTTCAGTTTTCAGCCACAGTTTGTAAAAAATGAATGTCATGGATTCAATAAAAATCTGCATCAAAGCATTTTTTCATCTGGATCAAATTCTTTGCAAATGGCAACAGGCTACAATGACAAGCAGTGGAGTTTGGTATTTTGTAATTTGTTGTCCATTGTGTAATGATTGACTGATTGAAAGTGCTCAAAAACTTGTTTGCAAGTTGTGTTATTCGGAAGCAATAATTTCTTTTATTGCATATTTCAAATGTTTTGACATGGGTAGAACTTTTGGGTTTCCATTTGCAACTCTTGACTCAACACTTGAACTCATTCTGGTAGTCTCAGTGTGAGACCTGCTGCATTATAATATAATAAAGTGCACAGATTAAATGGAACCAAGCAACTTTAAAATGAGTGGGTTAACAACTAATAAGGTCTTCAAATAAAAAAATCTGATTAGATAAGATCTAGGTATATATAGTTTATAGTTTTTTTATATACACAGAGAGAGGGTTAGCGTAACAGCAGATGGCACTTTCCACTTTGCATCCACCCTGGGACTGTTTGAGACCCTTTTCCATCTCTGAATCAATATTACAGTTACTGTATGAGCAGGTCACTATTATTCAAAAGATGGGAATAATAAACACCAGATGATTTTATGATTTTAAACTCTAAAACATACAGTAGCGAAAACAAGGTGGTGATTCTGGCTGTGCAGTTTGATTTTGTTAGAATCACTGCAGTGAATTACATGGCTCCATGTGGATACCAATATGAGTGTGAATATGAGCATATGAGTATGCATACGGGCAGACATCTTATCCTTTCGACAAATGCAAATTGTTTTCAGGCTTGTTTTTTCAAGTCCTGACTCTCATGCAGTACAGATGATTACTTTAATGTCTGCCTTTCAGTGTGGACAAACTCACACAGACTTGTGAGGAAAGTGACTCAGTGGAGACACACCATCAGTCAAGGCACAGTAAATAAATAAACTAAATACTAAACTGAACTGTGAGTTCATACTCCAACTTCATATATAGGCAGGCTTTGAGCTAAGGAAGTATGGGTTTGATATTTCAAGGTTGATTATTAATTAATCAAAAGTGGTCCAGAATTTAGGTGGCATACATATATGTAAAGTTTCTTCATGATCTATGTGTATCTTTATCACTACTTCTGGCATTGGTCCTGGAAAATGGAAAAGTGTCCTGTAAAATAAACTTCAATAGAGGGAATCCCAGAATTAGTGCGGGTAAAACAGCAAATCTGCTCACAGGAGTTTTTTGTGTATGATGTGATGCGTCTGCTCTGAGCCGCTGACAGCTGATCTGCCTTTAGGCTTTATTGAAAGTGCCAGACTGCCTGGATAAAGTAGTGGTGTGCTGTGCTTGGCTATGATCTCTGCAGCTCCATGTGACATGACCCACAGGATTAATCTGAACAGGTTTGAAACTGGTTCTCGGGCAGCCAGCCTCATCAGATCGAGTTCATGCAGGCAAATACAACATACAGTAGATGTAACTTTGACCTTCTTTAGCTATGCTGACTAAGCATCTCACTCACTTTTGACTGGCTAGAATTTCCTGTAAGGTGTCATAATCAGAATCAGAAACTCTTTTTTTGCCATGTACAGTGAAGGTTTTACCATATTAGGAAATTGCTTTGGAGATTTGGTGCTCACATAGAACATAAAGAATATAGGACATAAACATGAACCAGTGAAAAGGTGCAGTAGCAGATTAGAAAAAAAATTATTGGTCACTTTAACCTGTTTTATGAAACTAGTTTCCACTCAGTCCACTCAGTTCCACTCAGGAATCAGTCACATCAGTATCAGACACATGCAGCAAATGTATAAACCTGTTCTCATTGGATTGACACATTTTCTCCCCGGTTTTCCAAAACAGTCGTCATTGAAACATTCTAAATTCTGACTCTGACTGACTGTTTTAACTATTAGACACCAGTAAGACCAGTATAAACTCACCATATCACCTGTTTGCCAAAAAAATTTTCTATCAGTCTTTAGGCCTTAAAATGGTACCAGGCCTGTGTTGGTCTTTACAGCGTGGATGGAGAAGGTCTAAAGCAGAGACTGAGTATCAACAGTGGCTGTGTCTCATCCTCCAATAGATTTGACTGTATTTTTGTATTTTCTGTAATATTTACAATTTACTGTATCAGTTTTCTGTCACAGTTTGAAAAATGGATTCAATAAATCAAAGCATTTCTTCATCTGGATCTAATTCTTTGCATTAAAGGTAAATTTGACATAAACTACAAAGACAACAAAGTGCAACAGACTCCAATGACGATCAATGAAGCACTGATTCACACACTGATTCATACTTGTTTGGAAGTTGTATTGTTTGAAGACAAAATGAGTTTTTGCTGCCTATTTCCAATGTTTTGACACAGTTAGAGCCTTTAGCAAACAAAGCGTGTCATTATGAAATTGGAGTCACTGTTTAGACTTGTGTGTGAACTGTTAAGAGAATGGGTTGTTTCATTGGACGGTTGTGTCAAAGCAACCAATAAAAATTGTAAATATCAGTGCAGAATGGATAAGCAGATGTATAAAGGAAGGAACGAGATGCAGAACATGGGCAGAGTAAGAGGAGAGACAGCTTGAGTTTCCTCAATTGCCTCAGGAAGAACATCCTCTGCAGGGCATTTTGATGAGTTGGACTGTTCCTGGGAGATGTTGGTGTCTAGTACTGTAAGTGAAAGGGGTTCACAATTGAGATGAGGGTTAGGGAGAGGGGAGGCAGTGCAGTCTATGATCATGTCAACTGTTTTCTGGGCATTCAGCTAGGGTTGCCAGGTTGTTGTGGCCATACCACCTCCTGTCTGTAAGCAAACTCATCGCTGTCTGAGAAGAGTCAGATGATGATAGCAGTCAGTAACTACCATTTGATGTGTCTAATTATGCCACATGCAGGTATGAAGATTTATTTTTTCCCCTGAAGGCATGGATGGATGTGTTATAGTTGGCAGTTGTCTGTGTTCATCTACAACATTTTGGCCTAGAAAAAGACATTTTTCTAGGCCAAAATGTTAAAATGAAATCATTTAAAAATATGCAATAAAAACTCATTTTGCCTTCAAACAATACAACTTGCAACCAAGTATATTAACACGTCCAATCAGTCATAACACCTTTACAATGTTTTTACCTGTAATCTTACAGAACACTGACAAACTGAAAACAAAATTGATCACCTTATTTTGACGATGATTTAAGATGGTTGCAATAATGTAAATAATGAAATAACTGCGAGTAAATGCAGCAGTTACAGATGTGAACCAGGATGTGAATCAGAAAGGTGATGTTTAAGATGTCTGAAGTATAATTATAGGGTGTGACAACAGACAAGTGATTCGGGGTGTTTACATATGAGAAGCAGTTGGACAACAAAAGTTCAAATTTGCGCTTCAGCTGCCATGCTTAAAGACAAATACTCAAAACTCTCAAAAAATACATCCAATATGTGCTGAAACAGCATGCTGTTTCATATAAAACATCACGCCAAGAAGCACAAGCGATTTATACAAGACAAGTTATTTATTCAAGCAGAGGCTTGCAAGTTATTCTATGTTTTTTATGGCAATCTCTACATTCTCCCAATTATGGTATATATTTGGCATACACGATATTATAGTAATCTACATCATCTACAATTAAAACATGAACTTCTAAAACAAATAGTCCACCCCTAAACCCTGTAGGCCATCAACTGGCAGATGAGTTTACAATATGTGACACAGGGGGTTTTACAGTCCAATGCAGTTACAAAACTGCACAAACCCATGTCAACCCCCCAAAATAAGCAGCCAAATGCAAAGATAAAACATAGTTATAAAAATAGGAGCTGAAGTCCTCCATTGTTTCTAGGCCTGCACTTCCTGCTTCTCTGGGCCACAGATCAGCTGCACCTGCAGGGCAAGAGACAGAAGTGGAGGGTGGAGGTGTAGAAGAGCGATGGTGTAGGGGTGGGGGTTATTGGTAGTCTGAATAAAACAAAGGGAGTGAGGGGCAGAACAATAGCAAGGCCTTGTGGTGGAACTGGAGCGAGACAGCATGTCTGGCGGGCCGTCGGCCGCCCAGCCCCAGAAGGAACCTTGAGCGCCACACAGGAAAGGGCTTTCTCCAGAGTTGTCTAAAACACACACACACACACACACACACACACACACACACACACACACTCATGAACACTTGTACAATATGCAACTGCACATAAGCAAACAATAGAGGCCCCTCATCCTGACCCGGCCCTTGACATAACTCTCATCTAACTCCAGGGACTTATCTCACATAAACTTAAAGAACAGACTGTCCTATCAAGAAGACAGAACAAAGGGGCTACTAAAGGTGAAAACATTTCATGCAGGACTCTTCCCCATCGGGCATAAGCGCTATCTGCTTATACAGCACAGTTTTCTCCTAGGTGGTCTAAACTAGGTTATAGTTTTTCTTTATTGCTTTGATGCAGTCGTCAACTGAACCTCCACATTTTCAAAACAGTTAGCATGCAGGTCTAAACAGCAGTATCCTTGGTCAAAATGGCACATTTTGTTTGCAAAAGGCTCTAACCGTGGCAAAACATTTAAAATATACAACAAAAGCACTTCAAACCACAACAACAACAAAAAGAAAAACCAAACTGGTGAAACATGTGAATCAGTGCACCTCTGCTTCTCATTGTAGCTCATTGCTGAACTGTAAACCCGAACAGTTCTACTGACTTACTGTATGAAGATTGAGGGCACTATACTTAAAGTGATACTTCCCTGCTGAAAAGCAAGTTGTGTTCCAAATATTTTACATTTTATCAGCAAAAATGTGCAACAACATCGGACATTGATAGTCTGTGTCCAGAGAAAACAGGGAAAACGAAAGTAATATGTGGACCTACCTGTCATTTAGCTCCGCCCCCCCCTCAGCCCAGCTGTTGCTGGGGCAGGTACAGAAAAAACAGGAAGCACTAGTTGTAGTTTCTGAGCTCATGGCAAACAATCCAAGGTGTCTCAGGGGACTTTGACAGAGGAATAAATGATATTTCTGTCGAGGTGGAGAGGTGGCACAGTGGGTAGCACTGTTTCCTTACTGTGAGAAGGTCCTGGGGTTGATTCCTGGGGACTTAAACCAAAGGTTGACTTTACATTGATCAATATTGCCTGTATGAATGGTTTGTCGTTTTAGGCAGCTGTATTGCTTACCAAAAAAAATTTTTTTATTAACTTAAATATTTTGAGGTCATCGGTTTTCTCATAAGTTTTGAGTTCTGGTGCCATTTGTTGTCTTTTTATATAGGCTGTGTGAAATGTACCTTTTTGTAAATAATTGGATCCAGATGATGAAATTATGCAATTTTTACTGATTCCATGACAACAACACAGACCTGGCACCTTGCTAATATTTGCTCATCAGATATACAAAAAAACTCAACTACATGGTAACTGAAAAACATATCTTCCAGATACCTCAGTCATCGAGCCAATTGAGACATAATTACTTGGTGGTCAACGTGAGGTGTATTTATCAGATCAGGAGCAGCCACAGTGACAGGAAGGATCGGACCACCCGCACTATAGTGTGATCCAGAGCAGTCACAATGTGTTATTTGTTCAAAGTGTCTCTATGGTTCCCCTGTGGGTTTTACATGGCAGGAGGGGATTCCATTTAACGCAGACCACTGACGCAACATGAAGCTAGGGAGATTCATGTTGCGTATGAGGCTGGAGCAAATTGTGTACAAGAGTGGGGGAGAGTATGCGCAATACACTGCCTCATCCAAAAACAACAAAGAATGACATTGTTTTTGAATGTGGTGCTGGGCTGCTGAGTGAACAATATTTGCGCATAAACAATGAGAGTCAGATTCCAGATTCCTCCTCTGATGCTGAGGAATGCCAGTTTTGTTTTCATTCTCCTATGTACTGTATTCCCATCATGAGTTAACCCGGATGATGCTGCTACAATTCCCTGGATGGAAGGCTGTGACTCAGACAGACCAACGCTTCCAGGAAAACCCATAGAGAGTCATTGCCCATTCTTTCCCTACGTTCTTCTTTTTCTCACATTTCCTGAGCAAATCTTGCGTCATGATAACTTGCTGGTCTTTGTTCTGTTTAGTTAAACAGCTTTTTGACACATAGGGGAAGAGAAAATAGGCCAGTGCTTTGCTCGCAGCAGACAAAAAAGCTTAAAACTAGACTATTCTAGACTTTCTAAAGAGTATTGAACTTTGTCAGATTTTTTCCCCTTAGTTTGATAATAATAGCTCTGAAGCAGTCATTCTTGATGCTCTCTGCTTTGATGAAAGATCAAATGACTGCTGTTTTTTTTATTAGGACAAATCATCTGGCCAGTTTATTAACCCCATGCTGCCTTTCTCTCTGCTTTACGTGCAAATTGAGGTGCAACATCTGTCAATTACTTACTGTTGTGTTGTGAATTTCGAATTGAAAGTAATCATCCCTTACTCTCAGCAATTTAATTTAATTGTTGTCACTCTCTTTTTGGTTCCAGGCATTAATAGCTACCTCAAACCAAGTTGCCAGGTTGCATTCAGACTGCTGAGCTCTCCTGCTGTAAACCGTGGGTGAGGAACAGGATAAAATAATTTCTCTGTCCATGTATGTGAGGCTGGGTTTTTCAAGATCTGCAGCTTTAGTTTAGTAGGAATTGCGATTTGTCCGTTTATTGGCTAGAATGCATCATTTAAATAAGTGTTGTGTGTTTTACATAATTTTAGGTTGTTGGCAGACTCTGTGTTTCTTCTCTTTGTAAAGATCCAGCAGCTAAATAAATACCGTATAGCCCAAAGAACCTTATTATACAGTACTGTAGATGTGAGATCAGCCAAGTGTCAGAGCTCACACTGCTTCATTAAACAAGACACAGTCACATGTCCAGGGCTGTTGGTTTTATGTCCGGATTTTCCAGCCGAATGCTGACTAACCCTAAACTTGTGTTTCAACTCATGCTTAGTTCCTTATTGCAGCCCTCGGTTTGAACTAGTCTGCACTGGAATCTAGTCGACAGCCACTCCCTGTGCTGTGATCACTAATCTTGCACCTCTGTTGCTCCTTTCTTTTTCTCTATCTGATCCATCTTGTCTGCATTTATAAGAAATAGACTAATATTTAACCTCTGGCTGAGTAGGCAGTTTCAGCAGGAGCACTTCTCTGCTCAAGACAAAGGTTGAACTAAACCTTTGTGGAGTCAGTATGGTTCTGCTCTATCATCTAGTTTATATCACAACTGAAAGCATTATTGTTGCACTGCATTAGATGCAGGATATTTAAGTGAGATATATTTCCTCTTACACATACTATAAAGGGTTTGGCTGTTTAGTATTTAGTTAGGGTATTTTAACACTTGTAACAGTAATGTCATCTGTTACTGTATGCTTTCATTTATATAACTCTTTATTGATGTCCCCGCTCCAAAGTGCATGCACTCACCTCCACCCTGTATCTTCCTCCCTCTCTGTGGTTACTGTCCTCCAGGCGCGAAGGCTGTCTGCCACAGTGTCTGTTGACATCAAAGCTTTCACAATTTCTAAGACCGATGAAAGGCAGGAAGGGTGGGAGAGTACAGAGCGGGGTCCAACGCTCCTACACTGTTGCCAACACAGCAAAAGCAGTCAAGACAATTGCCTTACCTTTTTTTTCTTTAGCAATTGAATTATATTAAAAGAGGGCCAATAAATACAATTAATTAACAATTCAATTTAATTAAAAATAACAGTAAATTAAATGCTTATTTTCCATCAAAAGTGTAGCTCAATTTGACAGGTAGGATTTGACCGCAACAGTGGAGAGAAAAAACTCCTTTTCTAATGAGGAAAAAGCCACCAGCAGAACCAGGCTGGATGTGGGCGGCCATCTGCCTCGACTGGTTGGGGTGAGGGGAGAGAGACAGAGAAAAGCACAGCAACAACAAACAAGCAACAACAGAGCACAGGAAGGACGGTTGGACCAGAGACTGTTACAGTTACAGACAGTTAAATTTATATACTGTACATATATACATATATTTATATACACGCTACAAATTAAACTAAAACCCTTAAAGCACAGACAAGTAGTGGTCTGTAAATGTTTAAAATTAAATACTTTTGTATTTTTAAAAGTACTTTAAGTACACAACTAATAGATTAATTTATTCTTGCTACTGACAATGAAATGTGTTGATCTACACACACATAATAAAGGCTTTATTAAAGTATATTTTACCTGTTTTCTTGTTTATTTCACCAAGCTGATAAAATACCATTCCATGTAATTTTAGGTTATCTTATTCAGTAGGAGCATTTAACTGACTGTGATGTGGAATGGTTCATACTGGCGTCAGTACACAAGTTATGTATGCAGGTGAATCACCTAGTTCCACTCCCTGGACAACGTTCTCATATCTATCAGCACACGGGGAAAGCGCCTACACTCAGAGATGACATCATGCAAAACAACTCAGGGAACTGGTTTGAGCCAGCAGAGGGACTGTGAAAGCAAGCAGATTATCAGGATCCACTCAAGTGATCTGTGTGTGTGTGTTGGGGGGGGGGGACTAGACTAGCTCTGCTCTACAGTAGAGAGCGGGGATGAATAAACAAAGTCCTAGGCAAACAAGCTGTGGGGAGAAAGCTGTCCAACCCTGCCCTCCCAGGCCAATGTGAGCCAAACTGATTCCCCTTCAGTCTGAAACTCGCTTGTATCAGAACAGACAGCAGATATGTTTGCTTGATATTTGCTCATTGGATATGCAATAAAATGTATGCAATATGCAACTACCTGGTACTTACAGTATGAGTTACACTGTATATATCCTATTTATTTACACGTTTGTCACAGCAAAGAATTTATTGGATGTGACAATAATAAAAACCAGAGGTCATAGCTGCTGGACAGCACAGATGGCTAAGATGTATTTCCTCTGCTAGTATGGTCAGTATTTGTTTTATGTTTCATTACTTTTTTAGATGGCAGGCTAGTAAAATACAGAATATGTTTTCTCTCCTTACTAGTCCTCAAACAATAGAGATCATTCCCACTGTGATGCCCAGCAGTGTTTTTTTTTTAATATACTGTAGAATAGAGCTAATATGTGCTACTAACTAGTCAGGAATTCTTAATTTCACATCACTGATGCAATGTAATATAATTTAGCACGAAATGTCATACCAATTCATGTATGTAAAACAACAACAAACACATTTAAAGGTTCGTATAAAATGCAATAATTTATTTATAATACAGATAAACCGACATGCAAATCATTGTGCCGTATTTGTGTGACAGTAACACTCGAGTCGTCACTAGACAGTGCTCCTATAACAAGGTGAAGGTGAGAGACGTGTGTTCAGGACAGGCTGTCATTTTCACAGGTTCTTCGGCTTTGCAAAGTCGTACGCTGTACAACAGCTGTGCATCAGCATCGACGCAGCGATGCGCACCTGAACCAGGTGCAGCTTCACAGTCACGCATCCACAGGAATGCATTCGCGATATCAAGTCTCGGTGGAGACCCGTTTGCCCTTCACAGTCCCGGGCGGCGCGCAGCACTCCGCCGCCTCCGTCCACGAGGCGACGGCCGCCGCTCGACGCCCTCCGGGCGACAGGTGAGCGGCACCGGCAGCGGCCCGTTCACGTTGGGGGGGGCTTTTCACGTTCTGCTCACTCGTGAGCCGCATTAGAGATTCAGGCGGTGAACGACTGGCGGCGCAGAGTCAACGCACGTTGAGCAGCTGTCGCAGCACGCCCACGATCTGCAGGAACTTGTCCTTCTTCCGCTGCTTCAGGGCCATGAGCGCGCGGGCCGTTTCCTCCGGGTCCTGCGTGTAGGAGAAGATGCTCCTCACCCGCTCCTCCGCCTTCATGTCGCCGGTTTTCTGGAAGAGCCTCATCAGGGCGTCTTGGTTAACGCTCTCGAAAATGTTCGCCGCGGCCTTCTTGCGGTGCGCCGTGTCGAACCTGTTGCCGCGCGCAGACGGGGTGACCCGGCGGCACTCGGAGGAGACGTAGTTGGACATCTTTGCCTTTCGGGTTCCGTCGCGATCGTGCGGTGCTCCTCGGCTCCCAGCGTGACCCTCCAACTCGGCTGAAGATGAGCTGTTAGGCGCCCACAGTGGCTGTCAGAGCGGCTGCGGCGGCTGAGTGCAGGAGAGGTGAGCGCGAGCGCATTTATCAGACCCGATGTGGGAGGTTTCACTTCGCGGGACACGCTCCCGCGCCAAAGCGCCGCCTGCGGGAGCGCGCTGCGGTCCTCAAGCGCGCGCTCGCTGAAAAAATACCGCCCGTTATCTGACCGAACTGTCACTGCACTATGTGGTATATACAGTAGATGTGAATGTTTTATTGTAACTATTAGATGATGTGTTCTTCAGCATTTTGTAGCTTTAAAACGACTGAATGTAAACTATTGAATTTGTTATTAACCAGCAACCCAGATGTTCATCCCCTCATAGAAACAACCATCTCAACAATTACCAGTCTAAATAGTAAAGACTGTTGTGCAGGTGTTGTCAAGGTGCAGCTATAATGTTTAGTACCACGGGAGATTGTTTATTGCAAAACTTGAGTTATTAGTTGCATACATAGTTTTTTTGCATTTAGCAAACAGTAAAATCAACATTTGCTATGAACGACAACAGTGGTCCATCTGCAATACGTTACATTTTACATGTTATGGGCACTATTTGGCTCATCCATCTTATTTGTCTTGGAATGTAATTTGCTTCAACTTTTGTCTGAGCTTGTTTATAAACCAGGCATAAGCTAAATTTAGCTGTTATTCTGTGTTTATTTGATGTTTTTGGGACTTCCCCACTGATTTGAGCTCTGAGGTAAATGTAGTAAAATGGAACTGATGTAGATATCGTAAAATTGTCTGCCCACTGTTTATAATATTTCACTGCAATGACAACAACACAGAGCCGTATCCCGTAAAAAAACAGACAAGCCTTCAGTATTTGTTATTTTTGGAAGGACAATTCCTGATGCAGTACACGGTTTTATTCTTCTGTTTCCACTTAGTGGTCCTAAAAATATTTGTCTTACTTTCTGGCTGTCATACACGTGGATTTGAGAGTGTTTAACTGGAATTGACCTGTGGGTCATTCTCCTCATCTGATCTCCTGATCTGAGCTGATAAGACTGCAAAACATTACATAGAGAAACCCTTCTCCTCATAAACAACAGCAGTTTCCAGCTTCAAGCTGCCGCAGGGCTATTGTGCCTTCTCCTTGTCCCCGCTACCGTTGCAGCCACTGGCGGGTGCCTTATATGGAAGTGAGAGGGAACGGCCTTAAGGGCTCAGAATGTATGTTTTTTTTCGTCTGGAGGTCTGCAGATTAAAGCTCATGCATGGTATTCCTGGCATGTGGCATTGACTTTGTGTGTTGACTTGGACAATAAGGCAAATATCCCTGCTGAGTCTTAAGAGAAACAATTCTCACATCCTCACTGACAGCGTTGCCTTACAGGTCAGTGTGAACAATGTGTCGCCACAGGATGTCTGGTCTTGAGCTGGCATGACAGCTGTGACTGGAGCCAGAGAATGTCACTGCACTTCCACACTGAAAGAAAAGTGTCAGCTTGTGGAAACAGCATATTTATGACCCCAAAGTTTTTCCAGAGGTGCTGGAGACAAGCGGCGCACAAGGAGATTTCAGCCAGCATGGACGGAAACTGGAACCTTGACCCTGTTGTCCTGTCTCCACAATGAGCATTTACGCTTCATCATAACAAAGCAGACACTAAATTTAACCTGGGTCAAAGTTTTGTCATCATTTTCTTCATGGGGAAGAATCCTCAGGAGACAGTTGGTTTATTCAATACCATAACTCTTGACGATAAGACTAATTTGACATTACACAGGTCTCCCTTTGGTTTTAACTGCATAATCGCTCTCCTATCTGACCCGAATATAGAGTCCAGACACAGATAAAGCTGCTTTTTGTAAAGAAGACAGAAAATATAAATAGTTGTACCATGTCCATTTTCAGTTTACAGACCAGGTTTAAGAACCCTGTTCCTTTCTCGACAAGTATCAACACTGGGAATTGCAAGCTGTGACAATAATCCTTCTGTGAATCAAGAATTCATTTTTGAAATTTTGTGTGTTATGACACAACAGTTTGGGGCCCCACAAAATTATTGTTATAGCAGTCATACATACAGTACATGTTACATAATCAAAATAATGACAGTCTGTAACATCATGGTACATGAAGAAATCAGGAGGTGTATAGTAGTGTAAGCTAAGTTGGTTATGTCTATAACTACTTGCTACATACATACAGTAGATTAAAAGGTCATCAATATTTTTTGTCTATCCATTAAATACTGTACAGTGTAATACAGTATAGTATATATAGTATATAAAGTTTAAACATACAAATACATACATTTGTGCAGCAAGTCCAGACTAGCCTATAAAGGTGATTCTAGAAGTGATGGAATTCCTATATCAATATTTATCAGTTGCTTAATATGTATTCAGGTACAAAGCTCCTGTAAATAATTCCATATTGTCGAAATAAATAGTTATTTCCACTTGCATTAAAAGTGCAACCAAAGGATGGATGAATGATACCATCACTTCATGACAAAAACATTTTATTTGTTAATGTCTTTAATGACGGTGTGCAGTGCATCCAGACAGACTCAATGGTAATTATTGTCACATGGTTCACAAATCTAGTCCATCTTAGACCTTAACCTGTAGAGAAACATGTTACGATCAACATATAAAGAAATCCAGGTCTGTACCATAGCTAAGCCTCTGCTGGATATGTACTGTAACAGAAAGCACAAATAGTGATGGCTGTTGAAACTGTGTGAGGTACAGCAAGAAGATGAAAGATCAGACAGAAAGTTTAAGGGATGACTTTTTCACGATCATGGACATGCAGTGTTTTAGAAACACCACTGCTACGTTTTCCCTTTGTTTAAGCTGCTCGTCTCCCACAATTTCAATCTGTATACAGCGGAACTGGGAAAAAGCTTCCCAGTTTTATATACTTTGGTCCTGATAATTTTATAGCAAACACAAAACAGAAAATGCTTTTGAAAGATTTCTGAACAGTGGCACGAGGTGAATAAAAACACAAACATTAGTCCTGTGTAACCAGCTCTGCATGTGTCAGGTCTGATTGTCTGATACCATCACAGGTGAACTTTAAAACAAAAACAAACAGCAATATTTATTAATGGCTGCTGTACAACTGTACAAGCAGGGGGCCCAGTGGAGGCTATAAAAAGTGAACTAATGATGGTAAATGAGAGTCTGAAATGCCAGTTTCAAAATGCTAATGAGCAGTTGATTTACAAAAAGAGGCCAAATGACTACCACCTTTTCTTTCAGCAAACTGTGACACACTGTGATCACACGATAAACCCAGCATGCCTTTGGCTTTTCTAGGTTATAGCCATCAAAGAGACTAAAAACAATGAACCTAATGCTGTGTTACGCAGGTGACCCATAAAGTCTTGCTTTGTTTTTTTGTCTTATTCATTCCTCACTAACGATGCACGGTTAAGTTGAACTTTTCAGTGGAAGCACCACCTTAAGTCATTGTTTGTAACCTTGATAAAGGCTTCTGAGGAATCATGTTTTTTTGATTTAGGCAGGGTGGGGTAGAACATTCTTCACAACCTGCTGGGCCAAGCAGCATCACAGTCATCACAACGGAACAGCTGATTACATTTGCACGCAAAGCGGGGTTTATGTTTCCTCCCTCCTCTGCTCTTAGCGCCCTCCTGAGCAAGCAGCTTTGCCTGCAGACAATGACCTAGCATTGACACGGACACCCAGTCAATATGAGGTAACATTTCATTGAACCAGCGCAATCTGGCGATTGCACAGCTCACGGCTGCACCACAGGAGCCTGTACAGTGCATTAGTTCACACAATGTTCCTCAGTCGGGCTTCTGGCCTGTGTTGAACCTGTAGTTCCAGGAACCACTGGATCGGGTGGATCGTATTAGTTTAGAGGTGTAAAGGCTGATAGCTGAAGCATCAGGATGATGGTACAGGCCAAAAGAATTTCCCTTTACTCACAGATCTCAGGTTGATAATCAGAAGAAGCTCTGCACCCATGCAGTGACTGCTTGCTGATGTTATTTGTCACTCTTGTCTCTGCATTTACTGTAAAATACTGTCTGCCTTTACTTCTTCTTCTAGAAGTCCCCAGATGCCATCAACTGGAGACTTTTTTCTGAAAGAGACCAAGAAGTGTTTTTTTTAAGTTTTAGGTATGACCCTCACTGCACAGTTGAGAAACCTACAGTAGTATGTGGAACAAAACAGCAATGAAACATTTTAAATACAAGCTATATTGAATCACACTTCACAGTAATTCTAAAAGTGTAGTGCTGACAGCTTTTAACAGGTACAGCAACAAACAATCAGTGGCTCAGGACACATGTGGAAGTTTAACATACTGTTGTAATAGAGGCAAAATTAAATTCAATGGCTCTGCTAAGTAAACAGGTTACAGTATAATCATGTTGCATGTGATCTGAATTAGAAGGTTTGGGAACTGCAAGGGAATTGAACAGTAAAAATGATTACTTCATATGTGACGTGTATGTGCATTTTAACCAACTGTTTATGATTCAATTACTCAGCCAAGCTATACTACAGTCCAATGACTGTAGTTCCTGTAGTTCCTTACAGTAAACAGGAAGATATGAGATTATCAGATGTGCTGGTATTCATTTAAAAGTACATCAGAGACTAAGATGAGCTGGTGGGGCTTGAGCCAGGGCCAGGCAAAGGAAAGTGCTGGTGCCGGTCAACAGCCGGCCTATTGTCTGTTGTGGTGGGAGGGTAAGGTCATAATGGAGAGACGTGATGGAGAAACATGCAAGTCTGACATGATGAGCACGTTTTCTGTGCAAGTGTTGATAAATCTGAGGGAATACATCCTTTGATAGGAAGCTTCAGAGTTGTTGCACTTGTTGATAACGATGCCCAAAAGGTGCAGTTAAATATAGAGCTGCACACTGACTAGACAGATACTTTTTATTTTATAAATTTATATAATGCAGTTTAACTTATGTCAACCTTATATGTTTATATGTCCAATTGAATAAACCCACATGATTCTGATTGTGCAGTACAACATTCGATTTGAATAAATTCAAATTGAAAAATCGAATCACTACAATCGAAACTACAATCCTTTCCTATAGTGATTTGATCCTGTTGAGGTGCTCATTTTCTTTTCTTCAGCTTGTCCACTCGCTCGATGTGGTGATTACAGTACCAGTGTCAGGTACAGGTACAGTAACGGTGACAGGGGCCAGTTAAGATGCTGAAGGTTGTTGTTGCAGGGTTTAGCTGTAGTCAATATGTCCCAATGGGTCAGTCATATGGGTTGGGCCAAGCTGAGTTTTGTCTCTAGTTCAGGACAAGCTTACTGTGACCTGAAGTACTTGGTCCAATACCTATTTCACCACACTAAAAAAGTTATCATCACCTGAACTTAACAGTTTGTTCAGGTCCAGATTTTTACCAAAAAGTAAATTTAAAGGAAGTATGTGCTTTGAGTGATATTCAGATTTTAGTTTGAGTCAGAAGCAACAGAACACACTTATAACCCATAAATGTCCATATAACAATCTTCAAGGGGTGTGGGAGCCACACAAAAAGTATGTTGTGAAAGAATTTAAACCAATATTAATTTTAATTAATTTAGTTAGGTGTTTTGCCACTCAATGCTATAAATACACAGTTGTCTGTTGACATAACAATTAAAGTACGAGAGACGTGCTTGGATGGTTTCCTGGACTTCCTGGATGAGTCGTCACTGTGATATTGGGCAATTTTTGGATAGTCCTCCCCTTCTGGGAATTGTTTATTGCTATCCACTTTATTGTCTCTTAGTGTGGATCCCTGAAGTCATACCAGAGTTACACCAGGGTACACACTGGACAGAATGCCAGTCCGTCACAGCGCCACATAATGACAAACACACACCAACTCACTCACACCTACTGTACAGTCACTTTAGAGTCTCCAATAAGCTTTGAGTCTGTGTGAGGAAACCAGAAAACCTGAAGATTAGGGGAAAAAAACAGCAAACTCCATACACCTGTCCTACCTTTTTACTCATTGCACCACCATGCTGCCCCATATTATATTCCCTTCCCATAAAAATATTTCATCGTTTTGCATTTTGTGTTTGTCCAATTTGCCTAAAATAACAAAATGATGCAAAAGAACAATACATGTACAGTAAAATGCATTAGTGCTGAATACACTCATGAAACTAGACAGATTAAGAGGAAGTCTATCAGCTGCTCTTTTAAAAACTGCGAGGTCAGAGAACTCCAAATGTGCTTAGCGTGGATTTGGAACAGAGAGCTGGTTCAAACGAGTTTGTCGGCAAGAGAAATCAGAGTATGACTCCTATTCCTAAAATATTCTTTATTCATGCCCATGGTAGTTAATGGAGGAAATTGGAAAAGAACACATACTGTACTAGCAGTGAAAAACCTGTACTGTAGGTTACTTGACCTGAAATGAAATACATTATAAAGTATGGTAAGAACAACAATAAACAAGGGACAACAAATAGAGGGAGTTTCAGTGGGAGATAAGGAGACACTGTAAGTAGGTCAACAGTCACGCTACAGCATTAGAGCAATTTAAAGACCTCCACGTGCACAGCACCATACAGTATTATGGCAGATTCATAAGGTTTAGAACTGAACATTATACTAAACAAGTGCTGATTTCAAGTGCATGTGTGCAGTAGAGAGTGAAGGCATCACCCCCCACTCTCATGCTCTAGTATAAAGCAGCAGTACATGGCATAAACAAATAATAGCCATGTATATACAGTAGCTAATGCACCACAGGCTTTCGTCTTCATGCTGTCAGCAACATCCAATCCAACACCAGCCAAGATTTGGTCCACGCATATATACAAAATACAGCTGCCCTGGCATGCTTGCACAAAACACTGCTGTAGGAATGGCTTCAAAGCACAGCAGCAATTACTCAAGGACATAACATAACATAAATACATATACTGAGTTCCAAACAGGGAGGTTTTCTGCAAAGGTGGAATGGTTTGTACAAAAGCATCTACCCAATGTTTTATTTAACTGATTGAATGGTATTTCTATACTTCTACAAAAGTAACATTTTGTTTGTAGCTCTTTCTGTTACTGTTGTTAGGTACAACATAACACGTTACATGGACTGCATAGGTCACGTGGTCCAAGTTTGACATATTTCCTTCAGCTTTACACACATTAAAACAGATTCAATAGAATAATATATGTATAATTTCTTTCATCATAACATTATCTGTGTCATAAAGCACATTATCACCTACTGTACCATCATTTTCTCCAGAAAAGGTGAATACAAAAAAAGCTGTACATTTTTATTTATTTTTACCTGTTACTCACAGTCTTTAAGCATACAATCATGTGTCAGTAGGACATAATAAATAATGCACGGTTTAACTTATTATGATTTAATACGGAATTTAAGTTACCTGGGCAGTAGTTGTTATCTACTGTAGTCTTTACAGTGAGGTGGTTATAATTTACTCTATAATCTATAATAAACAGTCAATCATTGAAAGGACATTGAAATAAACGTTATGAAATGATGTGTGAAACTGCTACAATATGGCACTCATATTCAAATTAGTTTGGTATCATTTTGACAAGGATTTGAAACCAGTTCCATAGAACAGATGAGGTATGAATCTATGCTAGCAGGGATATCAGTAATCATTTCTGACCATCAAGGTCAGAGCAGCGGTGTGGAACACATTTCTGTGTCCCTGGCAAGACGCCATCATCGGCACAGTTTATGCTTACGCAGTCAATAAAGTCACATTTTCCACAGAGGTTCATTCACGCAAGCCAGCTGTCCTCCCACAGCTTGGATCATCCAGCTGCATCATCAGACCGCGGGGTAGGCAGCTAATCATAAAACAAGTAGAGCAGACACTGTACAGCAGTATGGGAGGAAGCTATCAGGCCTACTGTATGTTTAAGCTTTTAATTAGCTTAACTTCCCATAACTGCTAATTTCATTCAGTTCAGTGTACGGATTTGGCATTATTATTAATGTTATTATGTTCTCGATGAGTCAGAGCCCAAAAAAGGCAGAGCAGGTCCTGGTTTGGTTAAGAAATTAAGAGACTGCTCCCTGGTGGTGGCACAGTGAAGTGCAAAATATTCAATTTAAAAAATAAATAATAGTTTAACTTTTAGTTTCCAATGACTGTCTTTATGTCAGTCTAAATGAAATCATTATCACATCGTCAGATGACTAAACTATGCACTCGATAACACAATAAATCCATGAAAATGATACAGTTAATGACATTAGCTGGAATCATTTAGTTATTTGTATTTTTTATAACTATAGAATGCATCCCTCTAAGCCTTAGTCAATAACAGTGCATCAGAGTTAGTTACAGTAGTTGTTGTAACATCCTTCTTCAGCTTATGCCACACACCAGTGAAAAGTTAAGGAAAAAGACAGATACCGTCGTTCCTAATGCTAAACAGATCTTGCTGTTCCAGTAATTTATGACAGAAAGTTTACCTAAAGCTTGAAAATAATAAACAGAACATCTGATTTGTCTTTATACAGTTTCTAAAAGTGAATAAATTAAAATCAAATATGTAAATGATAAAATACCTTAATTTGTTTTCATTCAAGTGTGTCCTTTTTCTCAAATTACAAGAATAACAAACAAATTTTGTTATAATAAATTAAACTAGACCTCTGTTACAGAATACAAGAGATCAGAATAACAAGATTCAAAACTTGAGACTAGGTTTACTCAAGGTACTATATACAATACACACACACAGTTTTAAGCATACTAAAGCCGCTTGTCCACTAGATGGCGACATTACCAACAAACGAGATGACGACCTACTGTAAATGCTCAGGTCCAGAATTTAAGAAACTATAAAAAAAGACAACAAAACTAACACAACATGCAGACAATTCATTAAACTGCAATTTAAATGTAATTTAACTTAAATTCTGCATGCATAGGATTAAAGAAGATACAAAACCAATTGCTAATTCAGAAACTACACCAAATGCAAACTAGTATTAAACTAAATACAACATACAAAATTGTGAAAACACTAAATTTGAAATACAAGAATCAAATGCAGACCAGCATTTATGTAAGGACAATGTAGTACCCAACCATTTGTAGACGACTGGCGATGAATCCAGAGCCAGCAGGAAATCACATCATCAGATGAAGCAAAGATGAGTAAGAAAAAACAAATAATAGAAAACAAAGCACCTCCAGAGGGCAGAGGATGAAACTCTTATACATGTACCTACGCTTAATACAGATACAGTATTTATACTGCACAAGGAACTAGTGTTAGTGAACAGGACAAAGAAGACAAAACGAAGGTAACTTTTTGTAGAACTTCTGTTTCAGATATACAGTTGTTAATGACATCGCCAATAGCCATTGTCTGCACAACAATCACACTGAATAATTTACCCACTGTACTTTTTTATACTTTCGTGTATTATTGTTGTTGCCAAGTTAATGAAGAAAACAGTTTGGCTTCCCCACATTAGGGTTAGCTACAGTAACTGCAGCTATAGTTTTATGTATTGCCAAACTAACAATCTATAACATTTTGTGTCCATATTAATATTCTACATTTCCATTTTGACCCTTGATCCATTAAAGTATGTTTTTCCCATCCACTGTCCATTACTGCTTAAGTAGCATTTGTTGTTGTTAGTGTTCTTTTGAAGTCTTAAACCTTACTCACTCGAGATTACCTTTGTTGTGAATGGATGCTATAGTATGTACAGTACATAAAGTGAACTATTGAATTGGATTATGAAAACATACCATTTCATGGGGGTGTATGTACTGTACTGTAAATCAGGCTCAGTTACAGGGTCCAGTTTGCTCTATACAAATATAATGGAAGTTATACAGTAAAAGGAACTAAGTACAGACTACTTTAAAATGAACATTCCAAACAATAACTGATTTGGTATAGAAAAGTATTTAGCCTAACTATAAAGAAACAACCCTTGGACAATCTGGTATTTCAGGCCAAACCTGTATTGTCAAAATACACTGGATGGATGGCCATTTAGAAAACACACAAACCATAAGGTGCAGCAGGAATATTTGCTGTTCTGGGCCAGAAACACACCATAATAGACATTATTTCACTAGCTTTGGTATAAAACCTGATGGGTGTAGTGGAATTTTCTACTGATGTCTATGAAGATATTGCCACAGAACCTTGATATGCAGTATACACCGTATATTTTAACAAGTACTTTAGTAGTAGAACAGTAGTTTGACTTCCTAGCAACATTAGTGCTATTCAGAGGTTCAAAGTGGAGCATGGCAACTACACTATGGATGTGCAAAGCTGTGCTGCTTTTGTACTTCTCTTCTTGCAAAAATAAATGGAATATAAAAGTCATGCTCTTTTAAACCTGCTTGATTTCAGACTGATCATGAAATCAGGGTCAGTGCTGATACACTAGTTAAGTCAAAGTGATGCGTTGACCTTTTTAATACATATTATCTTATCTTTTAGTAGATTTTTAATTTAACCATAAACTGGTGAAATAGTTAACATACAACATTTACATTTAAATGACATGAAGTTTAGGTTTCAGTTATGATTACTTTTTAGAGTGTATACTGACCAACCAGTTTCATAGATTTCAAGTAAAGGTTATTTGATGTTTTACCATACAGTGTATGTTTGAACATATTTGCATTATGCCTATTTTAAAAAACACAATCATTTAATACCATATATCATATATCATATTATCGTATATTGTACGGCATGATTTTAATGGTGTCCAGAAACATTTCTACTTTTTATATTCAACATATAGAGAAATAAATTCACACAGACATATGACAAGTGCAAAGATAGCAACACTTAGTGCCTGCTGGTGGGGACAAGTGGCACCAAGTAGAGTCCACTGTTTGATACACTGGTGGTGCAGGTATGAATGATATATAATATTGCCCAGTGACCTTGTTGAGTGTTTAATGCTTTTTGATAAATACAGGCTGTGTGCAACTGCTAGAAAAAACCCTAATATAAAACCCTTACACTGGTAAGATTATACAGGATACTGCAACAGTATCCTGAGTGTATTACAGTGACACACTGGTTTGCATGTAATGGGTTTAACAAATTATGTTTGCTCTTCAACAGTTCTGTAGTACTGTAAATCTACAGGACCTGATAATGGCAATACATTTTTCTTCCTATTCAAACAACACATTTCAAAAAAAGATTAAGCCAAAAAGCCCCACAATGTGAAGCTCCCTGCATTGCAATTAATTACTGTAATGTTGACAGCTACCCATTCCACACCATGTGTAGTTTTGCTTTTTTGACTTTGCATTGGATGAAATATTTGATTCGATGAGGACTAATTAACAATACTATTATCTTGATAAAAAAGACATTTTAGTCAAATCTCCAGTGTTTCTTCAACGTCCTCCCCCTACACGCACCAACTGACCTAGTGTCCTAAATTGTCCTGGTCTGTCTCTGAGGGAGTGTGCACATTGGCCTTATTGTCTTTCTGCTGTGACACCAAGCATGTGTCAGTGGGTGAAGAACAGATACACAGGGAAGAAGGGCTGTGCACGTAGTTCATTTCCAGTTTTTCAGTATTTCACTGAGAGGGAAATTACAAATGGTTTTAAACTATTAGTCACTCAGCCTGAACACAATGAGTCAAACTGCTGAATTATTGCTTTTATACAATGTCCAATGAAGCTACTAAAAGGTAGGAGCTTTAAATTACTTTACTTTCAATTAATGATGTATTATCTTTCTGTGTAAGTTGTCTAAAGGCTGAACTGACAGTAAGACCGGTGCGTCACGAAACCTAATATTGCAAAATGTAATTTAAGCTGTGACCACAACACTCTCAGCTGTATTCTTCCTGCATTCTTTCAGGGAACTGAAGGCGTGTTCAAGTCGGCAAAGAAGGAGCTGTAAAGTTGTCAGTGAGGAAGTGTCTGTGACTGGTACGAGGAGGGCAGTTAAAGGTGTGGCCTTGCAGCAATGGCAACACAGCAGTGCAGGTAGACAGCATTAAAGCCTGGTCTGCTCCCCCGTCTGCTCAGTGACAGCAACCTTCCGCGCTTGGACAATGATCCCAACGCTCCTATTGTGGCTCCTCATCCTAAAAGCCTCATTCAGGCTCTCAGGTAAGTCACTGGATACTGTTACCTCCACTCGGCATGGCAGCTAATTAATAACTAAAACCTAGGTTCAACTTGTCCTCTTTATCCAAAGCCTGTTTTAGACTATATAAAAAACTGTCTTATAAAAAAAGCTAAAGATACTTAAGTAGTGTAAAAATAGACATTTCTCTCCAAATAAAATATTTCTCCTACAATAGATAAAGTTTTGGGTTTAACATGTAAAGCAGATTTAATGCATTTACTTGTGCAACAGCCTGTTGTAACATCAACACATACTGTAACTGCTGAAGTTACATTGTTGCCACATAGATTTTGACATAGTGATTGAAAACTGGCAGTGGCCGGATTTTGACTAATAACAGCACCCTCTCAGGTGTAACTGTGTGGCTGGCTAAGTTAACTTTGACTCATTTCCTTTGCACACCTAGTAAACACACACGGCCAAAACTGACACTGCAGCAAATTCAATGATGTAACAGGTAAAATAGTTCATAACAACAGATGAGGTACAGCATGGTTTGACTTTTCAATCCAGCATGTAATGGATTGTTTCATTTCAGTACAAACCACAAGGTTTCATTGTTTAATGAACTCTATTCTCATTACACTATGATCCAGTCAGACAAGTTGAATTTATGAGAAATAAAGATAAATTAATCAATTTATTTGTATCAGCAAGGTCTTTGCTGTACATGTACATCACTACCATCTACTGTATCTGACATTAAACAATCTGCAATTAATTGTACTAAAATAAAAAATGTGATTGAAAACACTAGATGAACTACTGTATTTTTTAATTGTGGAGGGGTTTCATTCATATTTATATACACCCTTTTTGACTTAAAATATTCTGTTGTAAAATAACAAAATCATTTAGCACAAACATTAGCATCTCATTTAACATATGTTGCTCCTTATAAACACATACTTTAACACTTAAATTTTTAAAACTTTTTTACATAATAAAATATGATCTGAATCCAACAATGTCCCATGAGTTGTTGCTGGAGAATTAGTCTGAGGACTCTGAATGTCTGTGTTTTTATCAGTACAGATATGAGGCATAAAAGAACTTGAAAGCACAAACTCAAGAAAAGATAAAATCTAATTTTGAAATTCCTCTACGCACTCACCCTGTTCTAATCCAACTTAACGACAACATGTTGAGAAATAAAACAGGCTTCACAGCAGGTCTTGTTCTCCATGCTAAATATCTATGTAGGCTAAAGTCTAGTATGGTGTTGTTTAACAAGAATTTTGCCCCCATTTGGTGTTGATTAGCTACATTAGTACAGCTTTTAATTATGTTTTTCTATTAAAAACGTTAAAACAACCTATTGATATGGTTAAAACTTAAACCACAGGAGATCAGAATTCACTTATTTTATATATCCTGAGAAAACATTTGTTTACACCATACACCAATAAACAATGTTTGTATTTGCACAGAAAACCATGAAAATGTGTTTGAAGATGTGAGGGACTATGAAGTGGTTCGACCCATCAAACTTCACACAATCAGAAAAAGGCATTCAGAGGTACATTGTTGTGTTTCTCTAATGTCTGATTCAGTAACAGTGATACCATGGTTGGGGCATAATATTATATATAGTGTAATAATATAAAATTCTGAATCCACAGCTGAACAGCTTTTTTTATTTCAGCATCTCCGACCAGACACTATCAACTATGCATTGACGGTGGGGAGAAAAGATATTGAAATGCAACTACAAAAAAATGTGTAAGTATTTTCTGTCAAAAGCTTTGTAAAACATTACCATTAAAACTGTACATAGTCTTAGTGCCTGAGACTTGGTACTGTAGAAGGAGAATAATAAAAGCAATGTCAGACCATTTTGAAACATTCATTCAGAGCAACTTCCTGGTTTTACTTAATTTTTTTACATTTTCGTTTGTGTGACTGAACAAATCTAAGTAACAAACTGATGTGCGCTTTCTCAGGTGTCAAAGATAACTCAAGTGAATGAAGTCATAGGAAATGTGTGTTGTGTGTTGTGTTGAGATGTTGTCTTTATACTGTATCATCAGTGAGTTACTCACCAAAGACTATACCGAAACCTATTACAAGAAAGATGGAACGCGAGTCACCACAGCACCAAATGACATCGTAAGTGTGATTGTACATTCATAGACAAGTTTCACTTCCATGTTTCTAAATGTCTCGTTCCCATAATTATAAATCATACTATGCTACTGTATGCTCGAGTTGAGTGAATTGCCATTGACATGTCTTCACCAGGATCATTGCTACTATCATGGGAGTATTGTTAATGACAGCGAATCATCTGTAAGCATCAGCACATGTGATGGACTCAGGTCAGTCCTCAAACCAGTAAATCAACTCTTCAATATATCATTGTAACATTTTCTTAAGTTACTTTACTAAATTATTTAATAAAACCACTAAAGGCAACGCAAAGGAGCCGGTTTCTGTAGTCTGTTAGTTGTTGTTATTTAATAGTGTAAAGCCTAATGTTCCTATGGTTAAAATAAAAATTAATAACCTTTATTAGAAACTCCTGGCTCGAAATGACAAACTTGTTGGCAAACAGAACAATATTGACCTTTGTCTCCTTAGTAAAACTGCAGTCAAGCCATAATCACGCTCCATAGCTGCCAAACGCTCCTGTCAGTTTAGCATTAAATTACAAGATGACTAAACATATAAGTATTATGATTTATTTTCCACTATCAATGAAATTAACTGTACATTTTTACATTATCTAACATTAGCCTGGATCACATTACTTTAGCAGTTCTGTTCATATATAACAGGCCAGTCTATTACTATAAGATTCATCTGGCCTCTGGTCAGTTTCAGGTCCTCTGCAGTAATGTTAATAACATTAATTCATGCAGTGTAAAGACATTAAATAATTCATGATCTTGTTTCAGGGGTTACTTCCGAACATCTGCCCAGAGGTACTTGATCGAGCCCCTGTCTGGTGACGACGAGGGGGATCATGCAGTAATGACAGTTGGCGATCAGAACCTCACACCTGCAGTTTGTGGCGTCACCAACACCAGCTGGGGTGCCGACCCTGAACCCCCAACAGGCCGCAGTCGCTCCAGATCAGGAGTAAGCGCAATCTGTTGTTACACTATGCATCATTTAATGGTGTGAAACTGTGATGTAACAGATAAATAACTGTATTTTGGCATCAGATGAACTAAACATATCTCCTTTTTCCTTTGTTCTCCAGGGTGTAAATATTGTCCAGCAACAGAAATATATTGAGCTCTACCTTGTGGCAGATAACCGTGAGGTAGAGTAAGACACTAATGTGTGTCTGTCTAATTCTAATGCATGAATACAATCAACATGTGGAATATTTCAAATGAATGGATATAAACCAAAACAAAATGCTCTAACACAGCAACATGTTATTTTAGTACTTGAAGTGGAAGCAAGATCAGACGGTGCTGAGAAAAAGGATATTTGAAATAGTTAACTTTGTCAATCTGGTAAGTCATGTGCTTTTAGTTTTCCTGGGCAAAGTCTATTATTCATAAATGACAAATGGACACAGTCAGCTGTTATGTAATGAGTTTTCATATGTTCCCCATACTGTCAATTCTATTTAAGGCATAACATTGCATACAAAACTGTTCGGTGTATATTTGGTACAAAATGTGTGATCCCCTTTAGGTGTACAAGCCCCTGAGGACCTTCATTGCGCTGGTGGGACTGGAGATCTGGTCCGGTGGTGACCTAATCACAGTGACCCCTCCTGCAGGAGCAAACCTGGATGCTTTCATGAACTGGAGGAACAGTGATCTGATAAAAAGGAAAAATCACGACAATGCACATCTCATCAGGTAAAAAAAAAAGCTTAGTTGTGTGTAACATCACCTGAATCAGATTTTTAATAGGTGATGTGGATCCTGGGACTAAATGTGGGAATGGAAACCTGTGAATCTTTTTTAGAGGGGGTGGGCTTTTATCGCTCGCTTTTATTGACCGTTTAACTTCATGTGAAAAATAATAGGAGTTGCACTGAGAACAGAGGAAGTTGCACTTGGATTTATTTAATAAAAGGAAGTTTAAAGCTCTTGTTGCTTCAGCTACCGGGTTTTATTTCCTAAGTTTAACCACATTGATATGTTTCTACAGTTTCTGATAGTTGTGGAAATTGCATACATGCGTAAAGTGCAACATTATTGGTTCCCACACATATCAAGCTTGTACAGGTTGTACAGTTTGTCTATGAAGCAATAAATAAAATAAACAATAAATGTATTGACAAACATACACACACAGTGTATAGTACATACCGTAGATTTATATTTAATAGATGTATTTGTTGTCTTCTCTTTCAGTGGCATTGACTTTGAAGGATCCACTGTGGGACTGGCCTTTGTTGGGACCCTTTGTTCCGGTCACTCTGTCGGGGTAATTCAGGTAACTTGTTTTATTTAGTAGTAGAGACCCATTAAAATAAAAAGATGAATCAAACAAATTTCTATTTTATTTAGTTTTTGAACCTGGAGAGGGAAAAATAAGACATAATAACCTCAACTTCTGTTTACTCCAGCCAACAAAAAGACAAGTGTCACTTCTTTGTCTAGACTCAGGGAAATGAAGAAGCATGAAAACAGGAAACAACAGATTTTGGACATTTGATCACGTTCATTCTGGTGTGAGCTGCTTTAAGCTGATGAAAATGCTGATGGACGTGTTCCACTCATATCCACTCATGATCTGTTGCAACAAACTGCAGGATCACAATGACAAGGCCATTGCAGTGGGGGCGACACTGGCTCATGAGATGGGCCATAACCTCGGCATGAACCACGATGACTCCAGTATCTGCACCTGTTCTGGAGAGAGCTGTATCATGGCTGCAGCCCTCAGGTAAAGGAATCTACTATGTTCAGTAATACTAATACATAATATGAAATTAATATTATAATAATAATTATGTATAATATAATAATATATAATATACATAAGTATTATATTAATTATTTAAAACTAAGAAGGAACTTATGAGAAACTCATTCACTCCAGTGTCTTTTTTTCTTGAAAGAAATTCCATTGGTGTGTTTTGTTTAATATAGAATCCAATTGAAACATGATCTGTGACTGTGAAAATTGGGTTTGGGTTTAGGCTCAGAACTGATATGTTAGAAAGTTTTGGTTAGAAAGTTTTGGTTAGAAGTTTGGTTAGAAGGCGACTGGTAGTGAAAATGTCTAGTCCAGCAGTTTGTTTTGCATTCACTCATGTGTGACCTGAACTACTGTACCTGGATCCAGTCTGATGTATTGTCTTTCCTCAGCTGGATCATTCCTCGAACCTTCAGCAGCTGCAGCACCAATAGCTATGAAAATTACCTGACAAGTCGCAACCCCAGCTGCCTCCTGGACAAACCACAATACAACAGTATTGTAGCTCCTCCGGTTTGTGGGAACGGGTTTGTGGAGACTGGAGAAAAGTGTGACTGCGGCACAGTAGAGGTACATATCACTTAGAAGTAATGGTTTTATGCTTCTGGGTAAACTTGATCTTTTATCTTATATCAAAATGCTGAAAAGCCACTTAATGTCCATTTCACGCTGTGTGGTTGTGTTTAACATGATGCTGAAACAAATAACAAGCACACTTTATTAAACCTGTAAATAATAAAATGTTTTAGAGAAAATACATTAAATCAAAGTTATTCAGTTTGTAGTAAAATATTTGCTTTGAACTGCATTTTGAAGATTTGATGTTATGTTAAACTGGGGACTAACTTTAATCAGCTTAGTTGTTGTTTTTCACAAACTGAAAGCAAAAATAGCAGGATTTACATCTAATTTACACATGACTGGCCCTGCTGTCCAGTTGGTCCAGTTAATTTGAATTGAAATGTAAAATATGTGTTTCATAATGTTTTAGAATTATTCAGTATGAACTAAAAGTAAAAGATCGAACATTAATTTTATATAAGCATGGAAATGTGTTGAAAATCTTTATGACTGTTAAGTGTATGCATAGCAATAGCTTATGAAGTAGGGATGGATTTTGAACCACTAATGCACGTGCTCTGGCAAAGTATGTGCCCTGAGGTGATGTGCTGTTTTTCCCTTTGTTTGAGCCTGACTCTTCAGTCAGTAGATTGTTAGGAATTAAGCTGTCTGAAATGTACCAGTGCATAATGTAAGCAGATCTTTTACATGTAGTTTTACAGTTTTTTGAACAATGTCCATCTACCAGACAACATCCTTAAAGAAAACCGAGTTCAGGCCAAGTATAGAATTGATTACACAAAATGTAGGTGAACTACAAGACAAGAACGATACTACAAAATAATTAAACTAAACTATTTGGTACACGTCATGTCGTACACTTGTTGTAAAGTAGAGTGTATTTCTGAAGTAAACAGAAAAACAAGTTTTCTTTAAAGTTGCATTCCAACAAGAGTCAAGCTGAGCTGTTAATTTGTTCAGACCTGCTCTCACCACTGCAGGTATTCAGCCGACCTGTAAGCCCAAAACAAAATCCTCAAAGGAAAGCTTTTGGGTGGGGTTGTTCTGAATGCAACAGGGGTAGTTTGTTGCAAAAGATCCTTGATCCCATTAAAAGGACATCATCTCTTTGTTATCTAATTGCTTTAGAGTTTTAGGAAGCACAAAAACCTTAAAACAATTAATTCAGTGACATTTTCTGTGTTCATTCATGGAGATTTACCTTTAAGTCAGATAAAATTGCAGACAAGACAAATCTGCAACAGCCCTTGATTCCCTTCATCGTCTGTAGCAAAACTCTAGCACTACAGATGAAGGCTATTGTTTTAGTTAAACATTTCCAACTGGCTTCTTTTTGACAGACATGAGAACCGTTTAAAAACCAAGTCAAACTAAAATGCATGACGACTACTGGCTTATGTCCCATCTCTGCAGGAGTGCACTAATCCATGCTGCAATGCCACCACCTGCTCATTAAAAGAGGGCTCTCAGTGCGCTGAGGGCGAGTGCTGCAAGAACTGTAAGGTGAGTAAATGAGATGAATAATAAATGGTACTGGACTTGCTTCAACCACTATTATTACAGTTGTATTATATACTATACAACTGTATGCTTGGACATATGTGGTCCAACACAGCCCTCTAATGGATGTTTTGGTGTATTACAAATCACAGATTAAATTATTTATTTCATTCATATTTCATTCGCATTCCACACTGGAACATGGACTTTCAAAGTAATGTATCGTCATGGTAAAGGATCAATGATGTGATATTTACTGTAAAACAACATCCTTCTGCCTCCACACAGATTTTGCCCCGCACCCAGGAGTGCCGCAGGAAGCAGGATGACTGTGACCTGGCAGAATACTGTGACGGGAAGACGGACACCTGTCCCGAGGACGTCTTTGCGGTGAATGGTCTCCCGTGTGAGGGAGGTCTGGGGTACTGCTTTAATGGCAAGTGCCCACAAAGGCCCAACCAGTGTGTCAGGATGTATGGATCAAGTGAGTGGCTTGTTCGTGGTAGATTTTGGACCATTTTATGATATTTATATTATAAGAGAACATTCATGGGACATTAACTGTATGCTGTACTCCCATGTAATCTGTCCCTATCACCAGGTGCTGCAGAGGCTGCTCCGGGCTGCTATGACTTCAACCTGCGAGGACTCTACTATGCCTTCTGCAAACGTCCTGCAAAAGATCAATACATCCCCTGCCAGCAACAGTGAGTCTCAGCAAAATACCGTCTAACAGTTACAATTACAAGAGATACTTACTGGGAAAATATGGTGTCTCAACATATAAACTCTCCCCTTTCCAGAGACGTTTTGTGTGGGAAGCTCTTCTGTAGTGGTGGTAATGAAGACCCAAACTATGGCCGCATGGTCAGGATCGGCGCTTGCAAGGCCGCTTTCTTTGACGACAACACTCAAGACTATGGTCAGGTGGACCCTGGGACTAAATGTGGGAATGGAAAGGTAATACACTGTGTTAGTGTCTCTGAGAATTTAATATCATATCATTTTCAAACATGTCATCGATCACAATATTGTAGAATAGAATGCCTTTATTAGTCCCACAGCGGGGGACTATAATATTGTGTTATGTAAAGTCATCTTGAAAATGTATTTGTTCAAAAACTTCAGTGCTACACTGTGTGGTGTCATTAACTGTTCTGTCCGTCTTGAAGGTGTGCAGCCAGAGTCAGTGTGTGGAGCTTGAAACAGCTTATAGAAACACAAACTGTTCTGCAAAATGCCCTGGTCATGCTGTAAGTACATGCCAATACTAATATTATTCAATACATCAGCTACTAACTACGGAAATATTTACTGTAGTTAAGGTTTAGTCGTTAGGTTTATGTGGTAGAACTGATTTTATTGATATTATGTAGCTGTACTGAAGGACACTCTTGTGTTTTTCTGACTTGATAGCACTTTTATGGTCTTTTATCCTGACTAATAATAATAACAGAAGAATGTTGTTGCTTTGTCACAAAAATTACAGTGTGACCTGTCATCCCATATTACTTTGTTGCAACATTCAGTGCTTCCACTGTCCCACAGCTGAGATCCTCTGAATCTTAAATTGTTAAGTTCCTAATCCTGAAGGATGCTTGTGATTTTTATGACTATTATTTGTTTACAAATTTTTAATGGTAAAATGATAAAACTACAGGCCATTAAAATAATCAAGCAGCACAATATAGTAAATATACTGCAAATTGTTTATGTTTACTTTAAGTTGCTGCAAAAAGAATCCCCACCCCACTCAAAGCAGTATTCTGTATTTGCCAAGCACACACTGATTACCCCTCATGCCTCCCTTAACATTTTTGGCATTGTTTTTTCAGTTGTTGATTTGTTTTGTTTTGGCTGTGTTACAGCTGCTTGCATGCTTTTTGTCACAAATGTTTTTTGTTAGTAGAATTTTTGATTCATTTTCAATTCAGTGTCTTTTATACTGAAGTTATACATTTTGTTTACATCGGATATCTTCACATAAAAACTGCTATAAAATGATCATACATCAATAGTTATTTCTGCTTTTTATGTAATTTACTTAAACAACTGTAAACCTGCAACTTTTACTTTTCTTTAAGATGAAATGCTGACATTACAGAATGCATGGTTTTGTAGTTTTGGGCAGGTATGAAGTTGTTTAGGGGATTTACAAAGTGAAAATTATGTATGATGATTTTATACCAGTTTTTGTTGCATGGCCCTTTTTTGACACAAGGGTCTCGAAAGGGAATTTTTTGAAGGTTAAGTTGAAAACTAAAACTTGGTAATGTGTGTGACTTCCTTTGTCCTCAGGTGTGCAATCACAAAAGTGACTGTCAGTGTGAGCCTGGGTGGATGTATCCTAACTGTGATTCAAAGGAAGGACAATTCGCTTCTCCTCCTGGTACAGTACAAACACACAGAACCGCATAAAATTACATGTACAGAATAAGTACTACTCATTACTTACTGCATCCTAAGCAGATTCTTCTTTTATCTCTGCAGGCGTGGTGACTGCTATTGTAGTGAGTGTTATCCTCGTGGTAGTGGGTATCATTGTAATGCTGGTGTTCATCTGGAAAAAACGTCAGACTCCCGCGATACCAACGTAAGTAATGTGTTTTACAATAAATTGTTGTTCGTTACTTAGTTAACGAGTCATTAAAATGTGTTGCTGTAGAGATGTTGTTGATCAAAAGTTTTTTTAAATTCTTCTTAAGAATATTTCTTCTTAACATATATCCAAATGACCTGTTTAAATTTCTTCTAACAGTGCAAACACCAACAGAAAACAGGTGGCTGTGAGTAACGACAACCCAGGTTTTAGGAGGGATCAGGTTCCTTTCCAGCCAGGGCCAGTGCCTCAGGTAATGCGTTCAAATATACTATCCTGTACGTACATTAAATAACTATTCAGTGTGTTTCCTAACAATACCTCACATTTTAGACTGGAATGCCAAAACCTAAAGGACCCCCACCTCCACCACCACCAACAGGGATCAAACCTCCACCTCCAGCTCACAACTACATAAATGCGCGTCAGGTAAACTTTTGATTACTACTTTTAGTGTTTAAGTTCATATGGGCTGATTATGTGTACTACACCTGATCTCAGTCACATGTACAGTATAAGATCCAAGCAGGAACTCTAACTAGCTATAGGTATAATTGATAGCCAGTTCGTACTGTATCTTTAGACAAAACCAGGTTAGCAATTTCCCCATTTTTGCAACCTCTTCTTCTTGCTAGCTTGTTTTCAGTCTCATTCTATGTAAGAAAGCAAACAAGCAGGTTGAGTTTGTTTAGTTGATAGTGTTTTTGCTTTTTCTTTCAGGCTCTGAGGCCAGTTCCTCCACCTAAAGTCTGACATCTCACTAAGTGCCACCTATAAGCAGGAGTGAGGATTAGCGGAGCTGTTTATCCTCCACAGAAGCAAAGATTTTTTTTGGAGGTGTTCCGGCATAAATGTTTCTTTTGCATTTTTGTTGTTGCATTGTTGACTGAAATACCCAAGGGTTTATCAGTGTTGCCAAATTTGACTGAAAGAAAGTATTTGATGACAACATCTGCCAAATCACTAATGGTAAAACATATTAAAGTAAAGAACTTTTAAAAACACATTTGCAGACTTTGCACCACAGCACCCATGGACCTCATCTTTTATTTACTGCAGGTATTTTATTGCAGTAGACCCATGAATGTACACAAAGATGCATGTTACTTTAAAATGAAACAGAACTTAGTAAAGCTTGAACGTTGATTTCTGAGGAGGTTTGTACACATTTGACTGGCTGTCACCCACAGACAAAAAGACATTTTGTCTGGGTTCAGTTCAAATTGTCTGTCATGAGTGGTTGACAGTGTGTACAGATGTCTAGCCCGTCTTCCGCCCCGCTGTCAGAGGGCTCCTGGCCGAGATAATAAGTGAGTACTATCACCTAATAGAAAACCTAATTTCTCAAGGTCAATGTGCCTAATAAAGACTAAAGTCACCAAACTTTAATCTGGTAATACTGCTTTGGGCTAGTAATGTGTGGGACAGCAAATCTGTGTCAAAATTGTTACTTGCTTGTCATGCACTTGATCTGTAATTTCAGGGACTCATGTTGTGTTTGAAGCACTTTCATATTCAGGCTTGGGATAGGTTGTATTTGTTTTTATTATGTTTTGTAAGATGAATATTCCATAGCTAATTTTGAACTGTATTCACCCTACAGTGTCAACCTATTTAGTTAATGCTAATACAGCGCCTTCACTAAAAAAATAACAATGATAATAATATTGTGAGTATAACTGGTTATATACAGTGTACTGTAAACGACGTTAGGTAGATATTTATACAATGTGAACATGTACATACTTTACAGCAACATCATTAGCTTGACTTTCCAGTTTTTACAGTTTATGTTTAGATTAAAATATTAAAAATAGTTTAACCACTGTGACATTTCTATAGTGATAGTGATATAAATAAACAGCAAATGTCAAATTTAACAAAAGTCTATGTGGGAAACTGATAAAAAGACTTAACTGGATATCTTTTTTCCATGGAAGCAAGGAATTAAGCCTAAATGCTCGCAATAAAAGAGATGAGATATGAGCTATAATTTGGAATTTTATACAAATAAACGCTGTGTGCCAAAACATAACAAGTACTGTACAGCTACTTTTATGTTTTTCAATGCACCAAGGATAACTTTGTGAATAATTTTAATAAGTTGACTGAGGTTTTATAAACAGTGATGTCAATGAATGCAATATTCTACTGTATCTCCATCAAGTTTCACACTGTATGCAGCAGTAGCAGGGTATACAGGAGAAGGGACAGTGGACTGATAGAGTCTCAATTCCTATTATCTTAAGTAGTGTTTGTGTTAACACCCAAACCTTACAGCTTTGCTTTGAAGGAAAAAAGAGCAAACAAGCAAGAAAAGTCAAATAAACACTGTATTTTTATTTTGTTAATTTCTTGTGATACATCTACATAAAAGATTTCATTGCCTTGCATGACAAGTATTTTTCTTTTTCTTTGTCTTTTTTTTCAGCTATTTTAAGATTTTACATTCTGTAAGATATGTATAGGACCTAACAAGAGGTCAACATACTGTATGGCTCACCCAATAAAGCCTTACCTTCAAAACAAGTCTTCATGTCATACAGTAACTTTGACTGTAAACTGAAATACTTTACTTTTACTGTTTTTTTCGCATATCTAGTGAACAAAATGAAAAATTATGCTTTGGAAATGATGAACTTTTCAAGGTTAATACTAGTGACACTTTTTGAATAATTGAATGTCTCCTGGACCATACAAACACACATCCGATCTGTGATCTTGATGTGTGGCCAAGATGGTATGGCACATGGGCACAAACTCCCCAAGTCAGAAAGAAACGTGCTAAAAGGATTTTAAAGCTTTTCTTCATTTCCTTACTGGATTACAAAAACAACAGAATTACAGTCAGGTGTGTCGAAGCACCAGTTAAATTGATTGTTTAAAGGGTTGGGAGTGCCTGTGAGAACAGTAAAGGTGTTCGGACCAAAGGAACCGAAGAGGAGAAAAAAAACTTTACAGGCAATTTGAGGGATTTTTACTGGTCCCCCATTTTGGTATGACCATAAGTTGTAATGTAATATACAGAATATATAGGTCAGCCATGGTTGAGATGATTACAGTACTGCTAGTCCTTGATAGAGAGCTGTGTGGTGGTACTGTACCTTTTAATAGCATCATCCCTGCCAATGAGGGATGACTCGGTTGAATGTGTCTGTGTCCAGCATCATCAAAGGGCTGTCACTTCACTGAACATCAAATGCATCCCTTATATCATACATACAGTTATCACAATTCAAAAAAACATCCGCATACTGTATAATCAACAATAGCTGGAGACACTAATACAACTTTATAACAATGGAAAGCCCCAAAAGCAAAAGTTTAGGGTCCGTCAAAAAAACATCAACTGAAACTCCCATAATTGTGTTAAATATACTGAAATTCCCAATGCTATTTCAAGGACTGGGTGGTCAGCAGTTCCTTTTTACAAGTTTATAAGCAAATTAAGCCTGAAAACTGTTTGCAGAGGAAACATTTTGTGCCAGTTAGTTTCTCATGCTGTCATGTTTATGAGCAGGATCTCAAGAAGAAATCATCCAACCAGGATGTATTTGTGGTGACAGAGTAAAGCCTGCTGTACTATACTTTAAATTATTTGGTTCAGCAGAACAAGGTCATCCTAGCTGCCTTCAGGTGAATACAAATCATAGTAGCCAGTAAAAGCAGCTATCATTGCACATACTATATAAATCATTTTTATAGTGATGAACACAGAAGTCAAAATACTTAAAAAGATTGACTTAGCTTCTTTGGAAACTATTGTGGAAAATGACTCATCAAATTTCTGCTTTTAAATATAAAATATTAAACTGCAGTATTTGTTCTGATCCTTTTACTTATTAATACATTAGTTACATTTGTACCAACAAGTATATATGCAAACACTGCACTGAATATAGAAATTTAAGAGCTTAAAAAAAACCTTGTAAAATTCAAATGGGGAAATTGAGACTACAGGATTTGTCCATCCCTTTCTAACGAAAAAAAAATGGCTAAATCTCCTGGACAGCAAGGGCTTCATCTAACTGAGTTTAAATTTACAAAATTGTGACATTTTGACATGTATAACTTAGAACTTAAGTTTACAATATACATTTGAACAACTGCAAAATCATTTGTTGCTATTACACAATGTAGCTAATATATTTAAATAAATACAGTAAGGTTAAAATTTCCCCAAATAACTCCTCACACATTTGTTTATATTTTAAACTGGGAGTGTTTTCCTTGTACTGTGGACCCCATTTTTTTAATTTTTATTATTTTTTTTTAATCTACTCATTTGCCAGCTTCCTTTCTCCACCCAAATGTAGGCGAGTAGAAGATGGACAGGCAGTTTCAGTACAAGCGACAGACAGGGAAAACAGAAAGAGAGATGTTGATGGCTATGAGTCAGGGGATGTGGGTTGTGTGAAGATGGGAGGAAGGTGTTTTTGTTGCCTATCCATCAGTGCCATTCTTATTAGGAGTGTTGGTGTTGATCACGGTGCCATCTGGCTGCTGGCCATCTTTGCGAGGCGGCATCCTCTCATTTATCCTGTCCAGCCCGCGTGCTTCCTCGAAGTTACGAATTTTCCTTGTAGGAGAAAAGCCTTGAATGGCTAATGGGCATAGAGAGACCAAAGAAAAAGTTTTCAGAAGTGGAAACATTTGAACTTGTCATTGTACTGCAGTAAAATATATTCATATCATGTAGTTTAAACAATCATGATTAAAGCTAGTTTTACTTGATAGACACAAAACAAGGTATCAGCCTATCACTGTACAGAGGCTCAGTGATTATAGCACATGCACAGGTAAACAATGACTAGTGTTCACACATCAGTGGGACAAGCTACAACAGTAACGCCTCACACTTTGTGGACTTACGGAAAGTTCCCGAACCAGCCAAGGAAACCAGATAGAAAATGTGTGCAAGTAAAAAGCAAACTTGTAAATGACAGGCAAACTGTAGAAACAAAATTCTCAAGGACAAAACTAGATAACTATATAATGAAAAAGTCATTTCCATCTGTCAATGGGTTCTGCCAAAACATTATTATTATTTTCATCAATAATAATTTAATTCATAATGAATTCATAATTAATTATTACTTAATTAATATAAAAGTTATACCTTTGAGGAAAGAAATGTTCACATCTAAAAATGTAGGTCATTAATACAACAGTAATAGTGATTTAATGGTGGTTTGAAATAATTAACTAAAAGGATGAACAAATGTCTAAATAACTGGCTACAAAGTAAGAAAAAACTAATGGTAACAAAAATTTAAGTAAAATGTTTATAAATATACAGCTAAAAAGCTATCATTAAAAACCTGGATAGTGGAGTGGATAGATTGTCATGTAAGTAGACAAAAACAACAAATTTACTGTATGGGATTAAACTATATTACAGTTACCATTAGGTTGTGAACTAATGCTTTACAATATTCTGCCCTACCAGTTTTTGTTCCCTTCCATTTCTTGAATATTTGTATGTTAACATAGCTTTTCTCCACGACCTACCATTCAGAGTGGGCAGACAATATGCAAACAGCTGAACTGTGTAACAGGATTACCCGCTGAAAATATCTCAAGGCAGGGATGTCCCTGGCCTTTTTTTAGACAGGTCTTAGTGGGAGCCACATTTGGCAAGAAACACTACTGTGGCTATTACAAATAGGTTCTTGTCAGCCAGACACATGTCAAGTTCTGAACACAATAACTAGCATGGCTGTGACGCAGGTTTTACACTATGCTGTCTGTCCGCTGACAAGCCTGAATAATTTATAGCTAGTAAAATATTAAATAAATAATTTTGTGCATGCTGTACCAGAAAATTTAATTTATCTTAATATCACATGTACTTGTACAATACAATAAATTATACAAGTTTTTCTACTGCACATAAACATATTCACTTACGTATTGCTTTAATGTCACCTTGTAAATGAAGTGTTCCACAAAGTTTTACAAAACCAAGAGCCACCAGGAAAGAAGAGTGTAGAGGATAAAACCACAAATACAGTATAATAGGGAGGGGGCACAATAAAACAAACAAGTTCATATTTTAGGAGGGGCTGTGTTAAAGGAGTGAGCAACATGCACAAAACAAACATAGGAGCCACACAGCCATGCATACCTTTTGCTTTAGCTGCCTCAATGGTAGCTATGATAATAAGAGGTGAGGAAAGGAGACAAGATTGAGCCATCAGAAGAACCCAGAGACAGCAAATACAACAGTCCAAACCTTGCTTTGATAATCTAAAAAAATAGATGGCATAATACATGCCATGACATTGTATAGTTGTTATAAATGGAAAATTCATACTGCTATAAAACCGTCATGAGAACATGTCATTGAAGATGCAGAAAGGGTAAATAGAAAATGCCTGTTAGAGACAGAAGGTGGCAGGGGTCATGAGGACTTAAGTAGGGAAAGCTGTTAGATGGTCAATTATTAGGACATACACACACATATAAATATAAGAAATATTCAAAAAGACACAGCTTAGCAACACTCATCTTGGTCCATAGTTGATACTGTAAGTTCATTTCTTCTTGGGGATTTCTAAATTGTTGATATTTCATTGTACAAAACAAACATGAGTTTACATGGACAAACAAACATGAACCTTTTTATTGAGTGATCTAGTGCATACAATACAGTACTTGCATAAATGTAGAAAATAATTTGAGGGACTAAAATATCATTTCTCCTGAAAGTGACTGCTGTAACAGCAGGATACAGTATCAGTATACACATACAGAACTGTAGTCCCCTTGATAATATGCTTTCAGCGTTGCTTTATGGGGAGGGGTTGTTGTAGCTGGAAAAACAGCTCTGCTTGTCTTAAAGTCCTTGAAAATGTATTAACTCATTAACTTTGTGTTTGCACTCAGATGCAACCATTTTTTAAAAAGAGAAGCATCTCAAATATCAGTAGCTTCAAAAGCACAAAATAATGCAAAAGTGTGGACAAATCATCAATAATCAACTGCTCTTTCTTTGTTTAAACATCCTTTATTTTGAAAATGGATTCTGGTAATGTGGACATTGACAATGACATTCTCCTTAAAAGGTCACAACATGGGATTTCTTCTCCGAATGCTCCGAAGTTTCTGTAAAGCGTGGCAAAGCATGACTCCTAGTATGGGTTCCTGGCAGGAAAGGCCACGCACTGACCTTTAGATGAGAGGGTCAGTTGCCACTTCCAGGTGACAAGCTACAGTATGCCCCCCCTCTGACCGGGCAGCCTACAGCTCAAGCCCAAAATGCTCTGATGTATACAGAAGGGATGATTCTCTGTGATGGTCATAGTCCCTTTGAAGGGTTCTAGATCAGTGGCTAACAAGACAGGGGCTGGTCTCCTTGGAAGTCACGACACAGAACTTCAGTAGCAAAATGAACAAAATGTTTCTCTGGGATTTTAGCAATTATCTACAATTATCTACATTTCCTGTTTTGAAGTTTTTGTGAACTGATATATGTACAGTATGGTAGAGGACCGAGAGAATACATACACGCACCCACATACAGTACACCCACGAGATTTGAAGAAACGTCTGCAGGGATCCAGGTGATACTAAAGAACAGGCTGCTGAGGCCATGGACATGAATACTGGGTACAAAAAAAACACTTACCGGTCTGTAAGGTCTGCTTTCCACCAGACAACACTCCCACTGGAAGAGTTCCCGTCGGCGTCAGGCCTTTGAGCGTTAACACACTTTCACTTTCCTCCCTTGTGAAAGACATGGAACAAAAACGCACACAGATTATATTTTAGCAAGCAGGGTGGCCAGTCAATAAGCTGTTCCATAACCAAAAGGGTCACAAGTTTGATTATCCCTGGATGTTAAACTTCTCACTGGCCTCAATGACTGACAGAGTGACAGTTTGCTCAACTATCCTCTAGCCAAACCGGTAAAAAGTGTCTTGGTTCTAAAAGTGGCTCGCTAGCAACTGTGTCGATTTAAGCAGCAGAAAAAAAAATAGTATCGGTTTACAGTGTCAAGATTTGTGTCAACACACTTTAAAATGTGGAAATTAATTTTATTTTATTTGTTCTCTACGGAGTACAAAGAAACTGAGGTGAACAACAGAAGTCACATTCTGTGTCATGCTTTTATCTATTTTTATCATAATTCATCTGTAACGTTTGCAATAATTCTTTAATGTGTTGGTTTTTGATATGCTCTTTGGCAACTGACCCACATGCGGAGATCTGGCATACTGTACATTTTAAAACTATACATTGCTACAGTAACTTGCTGCAGTGTAAAAAGCTACTGTAGCAGCACAGCAGGACAATTAATCTGGAACAAGTTCTAATGTCATTATGCAGTCTGAGTGCATCGTGAGTCACCTCATGCCAGTTCATTAATCCTATCAGGACAATACTTTGTTGACACATCCTCACTGTTCACTCAACTGACTCCATTCATTTCACTAACACTGATGCATCTTTATGACCTACATGTAATTCAGATTGGTAAATCTGAATCCGGTGGCCCCAGTGGCGTGAATTTCCAGGTATACTGTACATGCGCTGCTGTCTTTTATAGTTCAAGTGTTATCAAATGGAACTGAAAGAGACATTAAAAGAATGATCATGGACGACACTTTCAGACCTGAGAACTGAGAAGACACGGGCCATTTTCCCCACAGCACGAATCTTGTTCCGAATGACCTCTTTACGCATAGCAGTGGTACCACCTGGAACACACAATAAGGCAGATGGGTCAGCACACAGCATACAAATCTGAATATTCAGTACTACTGTTTTGATGCGCATTCCTTTAGCAAACAACAAGTCATACCGTATTTGAAGTTGTAGAAATAATATTGGATAAAGTGACAACATACATGAGTGATGAACTGTAAGAGCTGATGTTTTAGGGCACAGCTCTTCTTGAACCAACACACAAAAATATCCACCTCATACTGGATTCCACTGTCTGACTATTTTTGGCACCCCTTGCCGTAGCAGTTTATTTACTATACTATACTGTACTGTACTGTACTATACTATACTATACTAAAGATTTTAGCATTCATTTGAATTTCCTAAATCCTAAAAGAAACATTGTGTCATTTGGCTCTATACACGATTGTTTAGAATTGAAGTGACAATAAAAACTTTGAACCTTCAATGACACCAAGCCCCCTATTCAACATCACTACAGTTCTTATGTCCTGACATTCCCCACTTTTATCTTTTTATTTATTTGTTCTTGGATAAGCACAAAACCTACCTACAGTACAGTCCACTCCTGAACACACTTATGGCTTTTTGAGTGCAGATATGCTTGGCAAATTTCTTTTCATCATTTTAAAAAGCAATAAACTAATTTAAAATAATTGTTTATTAAATAACCGTTATGAGGAAAGCTGTGGTTTGGAATGGATTACTGGTGTTTAGAGTTATGAATAAATACATACAGTACAATACAATACATACATACATACATACCGACATACACTTAAAATAGGATTTGGTGAATTAGGACTAATATTTACTCGCTCAATTTTACCTTCATATAGGTCGTCTCCCTCAGACATCAGTTCATCATCAGAACAAATGTTCAGCACATTCACCAGCATCTCTGTCACTGTGGGGGTGGAAAACCACTTTAGATATTTAACTGTCACGTTTTGGATCAGAGCTTGAAAATAGTTATTGATGTACATATTTATACATATTTATATACATACATCCATAATTGGGACTTAGTGTATTCTTTGTATTAACCTCATGTTTAGGTTTATTGTCTATTTTTGCATATATGCATTTTGTAACATAAATTTTCCTGATGTGATATTTCACTGGCTCTTAATGCTCAGGCCTAGCATATCAGTTTCTTTCATGTTGTCTCAGTTATAACAAATGTACCTTTTTCTCCAACAAAAGGCAAAGACCACGTGAAGACATCCATGAAGTTGGGCAACCAGTACGGGTGGGGGGAGCAGTTAAATTGTCTGATGTTCATCACATTATTTTCATATTTTAATACAGCAGCTAAGATTGACAGAGGGAAAGAGACAAGACCATATAACACTTAAGGATTGAAGCCTGGTCTACACAAGTAAAATATAAAAACAATGAAAAAAAGAAGAGAAACCTTTATTGTTGTAAACATCTAGGTAATTTGGAGCTGAAAAGATGGTGATTAATGAAGGGAAGCCTGTGGTCTGGCTTTTTCTGTACATCCGATACCTGCACAGTCACAAACACAAGACCTTAAACATTTCCATTTTTAATAAGGCGCTGGATATTGATTATAATAACACAAAAAAATACTTACCCTGCATCCTGTGCTTCATGGGCTCTTATTACTGATAGCAAATTATTATTTACCAAAAAGTCACAGACAGCTGAGTAGCTGTAAAGCAAAAAACAAACAAACAAACAAACAAAAAAAATAGACAGGGATGTGTTAAAAATGTGTTAAAACAGTAAATGTAAGAAAGGTTTGTTATACATTTGAGGTTGATTCACCAATTACCATTGTTAGTTTATTAGTTTATTAAAAATATATATACACAACTTTTGTGTTTAAGCCTAAAGTCTGCAAAGGTTCATGGAGGTTTCATTTTCACTGAAAGAGACTGATACATTTTTTTAAGTTTTGAAAGGACATACATATAGACATACGTTTTATCAAGAATAATTCACATTGTCACACATTTTTCGGACAATGGTGGTGTGTATACACTAGCAATGTAGCTAGTTCAACAGCAAATATCCCACACAAGAAAAAACAGTGAGGCAAGTTGTTGGGTAAATACTGTAAACCTATTGTATCAGTTCATGTATCTATTTTACAAGAGGTTTAATGTCTTAACCTATTTTCAACAAGCTGTTTTTGTTCCATACTGTAGCTTATTCAACCAGGGCCTTTCTGTAAGAGCCTTAAGAAAGTTAATATTATAATATTATACCTGAAAAAGTACGAGCAGCCTCTGACGGAGTTATGGTTAAAGTGCTCTGTTGTCTTTTCACTGCCGAAGTCTTCACTGGGGTCAGCCCAAATCAGGTCACACATTGGCCCAAATGCAGGAGGCTCTTTAAACCTGTCTAACTGTTGACACACAAAAGATGTATCAGATACATTTTTTACATGAAAGACAGTGTGCTAAACGCAGCAGCAGTTATAATGATTTACCGATACATACTTTCCTTATGTCATCTAGACAGTTGATTTCTGGTGAGAGTCCGCCATGTACACACAAGAACTGTTGGTTAAGCAGGGCAGCTAGGGGCAGGCAGTCAAAGGCCTCCATACAGGCATCATAAACCCGTTCTGAATATTTAATTTTACCTGCAGAAAGCACATGACAATAAAACTAAATACATTTAAGAAGAATTATTTTATAGAAATAAAAATCTGAAGGGCTGCATTTTTCTTGCAGGGTAAGAAAAAGCAATTTTAAATCCAAAGTCACAGTCAGAAAAATGTTTACTGTTTTGTCTGTATCATTCATGAGGAAAACTGGCCTAATTCACAGTGTGGGTAAACAAAAAAGTGTAATACATGTTGACTGCACTCAGGTCATTCAGAAAAATCTGAAAACAGCTAAATAGTCTTGCCCCATATAATTAATTTGTGTATGTGTTAGTTAACCAATACCTGCCTTGAACGCATTTAAGGCATGATTTTTTTCTTACACTGCTACCTCACAATGTAGTTTATTCATCTGTTTAAATTATTGACAAATAACCAACAAAAGTGATTGTGAATGCAATCCTGCAACACTGAGTTTGTATACTACTTCTACTTAGGCATTGTCTGAAATCTGACAAGACTGAGTGATATACTGTATGCCACTTTGATGTGAGAGAAGCACATTTAATATGGCCTTCATATAGCCATGAGAGACAGAGCACTTACATTCTTGTTTGAAGGTGAAGTACTCTGTAAGGTGCCGGCACTCGTGGTTTCCACGCAGGAGGAAGAGTGTGGTGGGGTGGTTGATCTTGAGTGACCAGAGGTAGAGAACACACTGGGAGGAGCAGTCAAAGAGAAAATGTAGGAAAAAGAGAAGAACAATGAGAGTCAGTTAGTCAGTCACTGGCATGTTTTCTTTATTTGTCATCAATATACAGTTAGAAAGAGACACTGATGCTTTAAGCTGCAGTGGGTTTTCCATTTAAAAATGTATTTCAGGATATTTCCCTTTGGGCACATAAGTGGCTGCATTTAAAACAGACCATTTACTATACAATGCTCAATCGCTATCACTTCTAACATTCTCAGTTCTCCAAAAAAGGCGTGCCATCAAGTTGCTGAAACAAGACACAAACTAGACTGTATAGACTGTTCCTTAACTGCAGTGCAATACACTGTAAAGCAGTGTCGAGGGATGTGACTACTTTCTCCTGTTCAATCCAATGGTTCGGAGGAAAAATGAACTGCAGGTAAATGTATTGCTATGACTTGATCACTGATGTGTGAAGGTGGAGAAAGTGTCGTGATGAGCAAAGCCTGGAAACTGACAGGGGTGTTAATGAGAGCCCTGTCCTCTCTTCTAGACAGTCACTTAATGCATAAGCCAAGAGTGGGGAGATAGACAAAGGAGAATAGCACTGTTCTTTGTTCACTGCCCCCCCACACACACCCAAACACATATGATGCATGTATGTGTAGGTATGGACAAGGAGACACACATTTCTACACTGCTTTTAGCAAATTGCTGACATGCAAAGGTAGTACACTATTCAAGTGGCTACAATGACTCTTTGTGTTACCTAGGTAACCACATCCTGATATCCATTTTCCTTTGTCTTATGTGTTACTAAAGTGAAGTTAAAATGCAGAGAATTTTTAGCCCTGCTACTGAAAGATGATGTTATGAAGGGTTTTAGGCTCTTGTTCTTGTTCTGTTGTGACTTTACATCAGCAAAATAGACAAAGCTGCTTCCTGGGCAATAGTTATTTCTGAATTACTGGTAATATTACTGAAAATAGTATTCTAAAGTACTTCTCTGGCTCATGGACATAAACACAAAATCTTAAAAACTATTGATTTTATGCTAGTATTCCTTAGCCTTAAATACAGTTAAATGCACCTCCTAAATGAACAGTAATTTACTTTGATGTACCAAAATTCCCCTGCTCGATGCAGAAAAATTACTACTGTATACATGTCTACAATTTCTACACTCTAATATCACCATTTCTGCACTGTTGTTGTGTAATAATTTAATGTTATCTCATTCAGTTCCTGGCAAAGAAAATTAACTTCATGCACTGGTCTCAACTGCTGTCTTATTTTTAACTGTTCCAATTGGCATGTATGAACTGTGCCCTTTGAAGCAGTGTTTCAAATAGATTCCCAGACTGCTAAATGCATTTGGCACTTCAAAAAAAAAAAAAAAAACACCACAAGGCTTGAAATCCAGCTAGCTTTTCTATCTACACATCACAGTAAACCACCTTCACAATCAATTTGAGAATTTAATTTGGATATATAGTGACTCCTATCACTCACACACTGTAAGGCATATAGTGTCAGAAGCCTACAATACACGAACAAAAAGGTCAGTTTACATTAATGCCTAATCTGAAACCTACCAAGAGCAAGAGTTACCAAATCTACAAATTCATAGATCACTTTATACCTTTTTATAATTATGTACTTTAATACTAGCCATGGATGACCTACCCCCTGTACTGTCACTGCTATGTCAGTGTGCTATGCATTTTATAATGCACGTTTTTCTGAACATACTGGAACATTCAGGCAAATTTACAAGACCGTAGACCTTTTTGAACTACTACATTCCTGTTCAGTAAGTATATAGTAAATACTTTGTAACTAGGGTGTCACGCCTACTGACAATTTAGAGTGCAATGTTATGCAAAACAAACTTTAAAATGGCAAATACCTCAATACTGAAGTATCCTCGATCTACGTAGTCTCCGAGGAAAAGATATCGTGTATTACTGGGTGATCCTCCTACTTCAAACAACTTCATAAGGTCAAAGAATTGCCCATGGACATCGCCACATACTGGGGAGCAAAGAAACATTCAGCTTATGTCAGCTCATGTACAGTAAAACAACAAAGCATAAACATAATGATCTAAAACAACAACATTTTAAATCCTCAATACAGCAAAAATAAATAATAATATTTAATAATATAATAAATTCTGGATGCTCTAAAAAAACAGTAAATCAGCTGTAAAAATCAGTTTTGCATCAGTAAAAGGTTATACCAACAGCAGATGTTGAATCCTCACAGTACACAAGGCACTGATTTATTGTTAAATTCAACTAAAGACCATTACACATATTACATATAACATACAGTAGTCTACACCGTACAAAACCTATAGCTGTCTCTCCTAACCTGATATTAGCGTATTAGACTTCTTTGTACTTTAAGCGAAATGATTTTTTTTGTCAGACAAAAGCCGTACAGTGGTCAGCTAAAAGACAGTAAATGTTTTTCTGGGATTACTTTGTCAGGCAGCATGGTTCTTGGATCCAGCAAAGATGTAAGTACAATGCTGTAACGGAATTATGTTTTAGTTGATGCTGTGTTAATTTTTAACACTTTGTTGAAGTCATTTTTTGTCTACCAGTTATTATCAATTAGGTGAATAAATTGAAGATTAATAGGTGAACTATCCATATTTTTAAGGCGTTTTCAGTAAAGTTGTCAGAGATCAAAGTCAGCTTCAGCCAACCACTAGTCTAAAACTTTTTTATTCCAGAGTTGCAAACAATGGGGCATCTAAATGTGCCCAATATATGACAGGGCCCCTTCCAGGCTTTCAGTGGGCATTTGTCAGCCTACCTGTTATAGGCGCCTCCACTTCCAACATGCATTTCTCTTGGCGGAGAATGTTGGCCCCATCATTGATGATCTTAAGAGCCACGTCCTCTTCAACCCTACCTTCCTTGACAAGATGGTTGCGGAGCAACTCAGCATTGGGCTTGCCATTTTCAAACAGTTCTTTCATAGTCAGCTTATGCTGTGGAGGGTATGGCACAGCTGGGGAAAAGCAACATTGTCTAGTTTAATCAAACAGGCTAGAGAAAAAAGTACCCCTAAAACACAGAAAGAAACCAGCTGAAAACTTAACATATTTATTACCCGTAAGGTGAGTTAATGTAATACAAACATGCTTAACATCAAATTAAACAGCAGATTGAGAGCTAAAAGACTAAATAAGTAACACAGATGAAAATATGATACAATAAAACGTTACCATGTAGTCAGCAATATAACACCAACTGTGCTAGCATGCGGTGCATCAGTATCATAGCTCTAACGCTGTTATACATTATGCAACACAAATAAACAACTCCATTGAAAGCTAAGATCCTAAGGAATCTAAGGAAATGCGCCGAAGTATGCTAGCTACAGTAGTACATGGTGAGTTATGAGCCAAAGAACAATGTACACAAAGCAAATCAATAGCAAAATAAACAATGTAAACATTACCCTTCAAACCTTATGGATCAACCAGACAATTTTGTCTTTTCCATGTCTTTAATTTACCACCATGAGTTGTAAAATGAATAGAAAATGTAGTCAAGACATTGACAAGGTTAGAAATAATGATTTGTATTGGAAATAATGTTTTTTTCCTTCAAACTTTGCTCTCATCAAAAGAATCCTCCATTTGCAGCAATTACAGCGTTTCAGACGTTTGGCATTCTAGCTGTTAATTTGCTGCGGTAATCTGGTAATCTCCACTGGCCCTCTGACACAATGTGCGGACACATTGTAACATTACAACAATGGAGTGATAGTTGCTGGAAATGGGCATCTATACACCTATGTAGATATTGCACCAAAAAATCCTTCTTACTCATTTACCACTTTAGCAATGTATACAGTGCATTTCTGAATAGTTCAAAGTTATCTTCATTGCAAAAAACAGTGCTTTTCTGTCAAAAATAAGGATATTTGTATTTGGTCAAATATAGTCCATATTACCGGCGAACTAATCCCAATATCTGTTATTCCTACAGTACATCTGGGAAGTTACCCAATCACTCTGTTACTTTCTAGCCCTCCCAAAAAGCTTATCTGAAGTGATTTATTGGTGAGCCATTTAGTCACGCTTTTTTGTGGCAAGGCCATATCACGCAATCGGCCATTCTGACTGGCTAGTCTGACTGGCTATTACTGTCCATCCAGGGTTGGTGTTTTGGGGCCAATTGCATAGTTTCTAATGAGTAAAACAACATCTCATTGGCCACAGTCAGTTGTTGCTAGGCAGAGATATGGCTGCACAAACACCTGCCCCGTAGTGGCCTATACACTGAGAGGTTTGGACAAGGTGGACATGAATGAACACTTTCATATATGTTTAGATTTATATAAATAGATTTTATTTGGATATATTGATTACTTTTTTTTTATTTTAGGTGCTATAGTAGGGGGAACACATTATAAATACTAGGAAATTCAACCTTATCTGACTCTTCACATTATAAAACGTGTTATAAAAATCGTTATAACTTTGTCTTACTTCACTGTTAACTAATTTTGCTATGATTTTATGGAGGTTTAGAGCTGCTGAGGCCTCTACAGAGAGATTCATCCTGAAAGTGCATTTTTCTTCAGACAGACCTCCTCATATAACATCTCAGTAGTGTCCCTATATTATGACATTATTTGCAGACATAACCTCATTTAAATGTAGCTCTGCCATTTTCCAAAAATAGGGTGTAAAAGGTTTTAACCATGTACAGTATTACTTCAGGACACATGTCTACATAGTACTGAGGCTCAAAATGATATTTACAGTATGCCGCCAGACGTTTACTTTAAAGGGTTGCAACTGATAAAACAGAACAAAACATACAGGTACACCAAAAAAATACAAGTTATCATTCCCCAACAACTTCACCCAAATCACAAAAAGAAAAAAATATTTTGTTTCTGTCTGCTTTCTGCTGTCTTTCAGAATGTTTCCGAAATATCCAAAAGCTTGCCCATAAGAATTTGTACACATATTTTGATTCCACTGAATAAATTGTGTGGCCTTAATTTTGTCAGGTTTAACTTGCCTATTAAATGGTATATATAGCTTGTTCAAATTGAACATATCAGGATGCTTGAGACAATTCAGTCAATCAGCATCTCTGCAAGAAACTGTTTCATAACAGAATAGAAGATGACTCCAGAGAAAGGACTTTAACTGTGTGCATCACAAACTGCATCAATGTAAACTGCAATCATGACATGTGAAATCTTCAGTAGTACAGTAGTAGAATGCCAAGATAAGAGTTGTGGCAAATGAGGATGGATGTGCATACCTAGATGGCATTGCCATGGAAGAATTTCACAAGCCCCAACACCTCACTTGACCCACCATCCCTCAGTAATCTGCTGCACACCACCTACACAATCCTTTTACCTTCATCACAAAAGGTCAATGCTTTTGAGGCTGAGAATAAAACATATGATGAAAGGCTGCATAACTGCCACCATTAAAACAGCTCAGATGTAATGTCAGTAAGGCATTCACTGTGTGGATTTGTACATTTGTAGCACGTTATTTGAACACAAATACAAATTAATCTCAACAATAGCAGAAAAACCCTCCTATTTCTAGTACCATTTCACAGTAAATGAAGATAACAACTATTTTGCCCATTAACACTACAGACAGAGACCCAATATGCTGTAATAATTAAGGATGATACAGCTACACAGACATGTACAGTAGTGCAAAAACAGCCTGCAGCTAATTAGATCCAAAATACACAGAAAACATTGCCAGGATAGACTTTTCTGGACAGATCCTGGATTACAAATATAATCTGTTGCACAGGTCATTGCCCAGGATATTCTCTGTGACCAAAAAATACTTGCATCAGCTAAAGGAGATCAGGAGTAATTGATATGAGAAATAGTGCCAGAGGCAGTGAATAAGAAATTGAGTGACAGAGCTCGCAATTCTAAAGGATGTTGTCACACCTACACAGAACAAATCAAAAGCAATGTGAAAAAAAGTTAATGGATTTTTCGTGTGGGTGTGTTTGATAATCAGTGATGCAGTGCATGAGTGCTCTGGTAGCCTAATGTATTTCCCACTCAAGACTGAGTATACTGGAAATCTGAACTAAATAAACAAATTAAGTTTTAGAAGCAGGTCCAGTGCTGTTACTCCATTGTGTCTAAAATAAATGATAGAAGCATTTATTTACAGAAAGATTAATAAAGCAAAGGGTGTGAATGTGGCTCTACAGCTGGTGGAACAACAAATGATTGATGTTATTTAGGCCATAGACCTTAGCCTGGGCTGCAGCTGCAAAAGAACGGTTCCAATTTAGATAGCCTTGACTGAGAAAAAGCTGCCATGTGTACACAAGTACTGTATAAATAAAATACAAAGTATGCCAAGGCCTACCAGGCCTGGCCGCAAAGAGCTGTAAGCTGAGGTACAAGCCTTAAGGACAGATTAGGCAAAGCCTCTATTAGCAAGGGCTTCCAGATTCAGGGGCTGTTTACTTAAAAGCATCATCACACTAAGGGAAAGCTCTAGTGAGAACAAAGCAGGCTCTATAAAATACACAATGACACAGAAGAAGACGCATCGTGGGCATGAGACAACCAGACCGTGAAACATTTTTTAAAAAGCTATGCTGACTAAATATACTAGTATTTGCTCTTAGGCTGGTGGTAATTACCCATTCTGAAAATGATAATAGCTGGTTTCAGCACCAAAGAACTGAACACTCCATCCAACCCAAACGGGGTGACTCCTCAATAATAAAAATAACATCTATAACAAATTCTGGGTCGGTCTGCCTATGTAATCAAGGCTGCACCAATCTGTTCAAACACAGATACAAGTGAACTTCTGGCTGGCAGTAATATCCAGTCTAAACAGGCTTTGCTGTGTGCTGACAAAGAAAAAACAGCAGCACAGACAAAGTGAAATGTCTAACTCTTTTTTTACCAGTAAAAAGTACAACAAAGAAAAGGATTTTCTTCAATAATTATATTTCATTAATATTAACGTTCAACTGTACTTAGACTGCTTGGCCTAATTAGCATTAATGTTTGATAAACTCAAAACACAGACACAAAGTGCCTCACTACTGAACTGCATCAACACCCACACTCTCTGGCAAGACAACAAACTCAAGAAACAAAAGACTACCATCTACCATCATGCCCACAGTAGGATAATGTCTTTGGACAGAAATATGAGCCAGCATCTCGAATATGTTCACTATTGTTCTGAAATCATCACAACAGAGGAAGATTGAATTACAAAGATATGGTTGGGTAGAGATGAATGGAACTGGGATGTGGTGGGATGAATCATGAAGTCCACTTCAGATTGCTCTAATTATCAGCAAATGCATTACTGTGGCGAGCCATCCAAGCCTTGGGTTTATTCGTCATCTCTGTCAGTCAGTCAGTCAGTCAGTCATTCAGTCAGTGTGGTAGTACTAGCACAAATTTCCCTCTGGCCTCTCTGATTTTATTTCAGACACAAAGGAGGCACAGCTATAGCACATATCAACAGTCCAGTGCAATTTGTATTAAATTTGACATAAATCCTTTTAACAACAGCAACAATGACATCAAAAACCATACTTAGCCAGGTGTAGACAAATGGTAGCTTAATTTTTATCCTATCGTTTATTCACACTCAGCGTATAGACAAGCCCTCTGACATCCACCAGTTACAGTGGAAACATCAGTGCTGTCAACTGGCAAGATATTATATACATCAATTTTTGAGTTGTCTGAGTTGTTCTTGTTGTCTTTCTGTGGTAGTCTCTTTTATCTCCAAAATACACAGCCAATACTTATCCAATGTTACTCTCTCTCCTTCTCATGTTGGGAACATTGCTGGGGAGATTCTTTCCACAATTAACTCACCCTTTCCCTACTGGCTCACACTTCAGCATTCCACTCCCCTGGCAGGACACTCCCCCAGTGCCCTTGTAGGCACACATGGATGAGGGCTGTGCTTTCATTAAGCAATACCAGTTAAGAAACTGCATATATAGATGGTGTTAAAGTGGGGTGGGGTAGAGTTAGTTTAACCCTCTTGGGAGCTACCTCAGACTTGGTTCTGCTTGTTATGTCTTGGGCAGGCACAACAAATGGTGTCCTGCCGTGAGCTACAGAAACCTCAGTGTGAAGGAACCATCAAGTCAACTTTAGCCAGTAACCTGAGCAGACCTTGGGCGTTCAAGTCATTGATCAACACTCTTGTGATTTTGGATTTGATCCATCCTAAATGTCAAGATGTTTGGACAGTGACATAAGGCAACTCCTTGCCTTTCATTTCTGCTATCTGATACTGTATTACTGTTGCAGGAGAGTCTTTAAAAGTTAGGTTTAACTATATATGTTTAGATATAACCCCCATGCTCACAATCACCTGAACATCTAGTGTAAAAAGGCTAATTACTACAACAAAAAGTACATTAAAAAGTAAATAAATAAAAAAATCATTAAGATACAATACTTGGCCAAACACATTATGAATAGGAAGGGGGTTGGACGCAATTATTCCAAAAGCTACACCTGGTTTTTAATTTATGGTTTAGTTACGAGTCCTAGAATTTATGTTGAGTTCATCAGACGAACAACGAAGAAAAACTCACCTTTTATCAGTCGCTCAGTTGTGGACTGTTTCTGTTGTTTGTCTTTATCCTTTCCTGACATTTTGGCGTCGCTTGGAGGCTAATTTCAACGTAAATATTGTACAGATCTTTTAGTAGCTAGCCTAAACACAAGCTAGCACGACCGCCAGACTCGGCTCCGTCTTGACGTTTGGTTAGGTATCGGCGTCACCAATATTATGTTTGCTCTTGTCGCACGGTAAAGATTAGCTAGCGAAGGAGCTTCAGTTATCGTTTGACTAGCTAATAACGGGACTAGCTTGGAGTAACATCGATGCTAGGAACTAATTAAAACATAAAGTAGCTATGTTTACACAACTGTGTATATGTGACAAAAACGACAAGACGACCGCTTGCGGTGCATCTGACAAGTGTCAACTACAGCACTTAAAAAGGTATGTCTATTCTAAGGCTGCCGTTAGCAGCTAATCCGATTTAGTTAGTCTTTTCAGCTAGTTAGCCAGCTAACATTTGGACGTATTGGCAAGTCGGAGAGGCAGAAACAACAACAAAAGACTGGCGTTTCATTTTACATATACAGACCGGATACTGTAGAAAATAATAGTAGCACGTAAAGTTTCGCGTATTTATAAATGAGAAACACCGAGAGTCCTTCCAAGATGCAGACAGCGTCTTGACAGCGTATCCTCCTCCGCCTCCCCAGATTACAGTCTAATCTGACAGTGAGTGAGGAGCAGTGGTGGATTTCCTACAACATGGTGGAGCCGATGTGACGTGACTATGGAAACGTAACACGTGGGTTATGGTAGGTTCACAAACACGAACCCGACGTTGGGATTTACCCTTTGTCTTATTATTCGCTCCAAGCACAAGTTACGAACTCCAACTCAACTACTGAAATCCTGGAGTACAATTTCCTTTTTAAATTTTTGAGTATGCAGCGGAAACTTTTTTTCGTCATGTTTTCACCATTGTACATAAAGTATTCCACCCAGAAGCCTTACTTAGATTAAATCCAGTTCAGTAGGCGTACGGCTTGGCATCGAGAAACAGACCCTATTAGCCCTGTTTCCATGACAAAAAAATTACCTCCCACCTTATAAATTGCACGTAAATGCAACATTGGCGAAACAAGGGTGCATTAAAACATACAAGCTGCTTGCCAAACATTTAATATAACCCATGGAGTAATACGTAACAAATGACATGATAATAAAATAAAATATGAACAGAAAACTACCGGTGAACTAATACAGAATATAAAGAAATCGTTTCGAAAGGTTTTGCATTCCCCTAAAATGCTTGCCATATTTTGCTGCAAATTAGTTATACATAGATACTACTATATAAATAATCATATTTATAGAATATAAAAGATGTTTTCAACCTCAATGTAGACTGTATTTTACCCCAGGAACAGAGAAACGTTTCATTAATTTCGCTCTATAGATGGCAGTCTAGTTCCATTTCAGAACACAAGTGAATATAAACTGGACATTTCTGAGACATGGTATGACAAGTGAAACATTATATAAAATGTTAATTGTATAATAATGCAACTGAATACAAACCAATACAAACATTTTTGATTTATTGAACTTGAAAATAGCATTAACTTCCACTTAAGTAATTACCTACAACATTACACTTAACATGTCACCAGCCACATATGAAACCATAGATGCAGAGGATCAGTTCAAACAACAAGATGTAGCTAAAAAGCTACAAAAGATATGGTATTAAAAACAATTCTTAAGAATGGACGCAAAGAGCAAAAGGCCATGCACAAAAATAACCCACTGCTAGTTGTTAGAAATGCTGGTTCATCAAGACTTTAATGCTTTAAGTTTCTATACTGTAGTTGAAAATGCTCTGTCCACTCTAAGGCCAACTATTTTTTAATGTCAAAGCATGACACAAAACATTTCAGAGCCCTGTTATTACAACAGAAAACAGCAAAAACACAACATGCAGGGAAAAAATCTGACTTAATTCTAGGCAAACCTCAATACAGTGGAGGAAGAAGGGGAGAGAAGTGCTCGTGCCACTAGGCACACAGCCTCTCATCTCTCTGGCACGTGCTCAGCATGGCCCTGCTCCGGCCTTCTGCTTCCTAGTGAGAAAGCACAGCCTGACAGACCAACTGTTAGACACTGCCTTTTTCCACCCTCTGGTGAAACATGAATTCAGTAGCACAAGTAGAAGAACTAATGCTTGGCTAGTATTTTTCCACATTTAAAAAAGGTAGTGGATAGGGAATTGAAGTGAGATTGTACTGTAATCACTACATCTGAACAAAGAGAATCGTGGGAGTAGTCAGCAGGACGTGATTAGCGTCACTTCAAGTAGGCACTCGTGGCTCTTCGTCAGTACACAGTAAAAGCATTTGGGGGGTTTCATCATCATCTTTTCTTGTTTTTTGCACACAAGAAAACACTTCCCCAGCTAGGCTGGCATGGCAAGCTCCTTTTGAAGCAATCTGGCTTGGATGTTTAGAAAAAAAAAAGAGCATTTTACAAGACAGATATGTTGAGAACAACGCACTCTCACAAAATGAATCATTTAAATTAAAACAAACTAAAAAAAAAAGAAACAACACAAAACGTGTGCTGGTGAAAAGTCAGCAAGTCTTTGGTGCTCAGTGTTAAAAGAAGATTTAACAGAACCATGCATGAGAGCCAAAGAGCTGTTGGCATAATTTTACCTACCAACAGCGTAGGGTGAGAAGAGACAGTAGACATCAAAAAAGGAGTGTTGAATTACAACAGGTACCAACAGAAACAACACATCTGAACTGTACTCTATGACTACACAAAAGTCCTTCATGTCACACAAAGTTCTAAAGGTCTAGGGTTATTTGTTACAATAGCTTAGCCACTAATCTCTCCTTCATCTCCCATTTGTCTTCTGCCCTGAGAAGGAGCAATTGCCACAGCCATCTTGAAACAGGCAGATGTGGAGTCTTTCAATACACTTGCAGTTTGAAGCAGAAATAGCCCTCCAAATATGTTAATCAGTGTATCTTGGCTAAAGTAATTCTGTTAGTACTACATGTTAAAGAAATGCAGAAATTAAAATATTACTATGTACCCTCTGAACTAACAAAAAGAATCACAGCATAGATGCAGTTTTGCTTAGGATATTATATTTTTAACCAAACTGCACAGTAATTAGGGTCTCTCTTTACTTGCATATACAATACATGTAAATTAGCATGCTGTACATGGAAATGGATAATCTAATCCTTGTGAAATCTTCCATAAAAACTCAAAAAACAAGTTTAAAGGAAGGTGAGAGACTGAAAATTACTGGGCCAGCAGAGCTGAGAGCACTGCTTAGAAGCAGAAGGTACTGATCAGTCCCAGCTCAGTGACCCATACACACTTGTTTCCATACAGCCTGCATCTAGCAGTGGGGCTCTTCCACTAAGGAGCATCAAGCCTCATTTAATCACTTCTGTATATTTTTTTACTTATTGGGAGTGCTGATGGGAATAAGAGGTGATTACTGGATATCTGCTTAGGCTCAACGTGACCAGTCCAGCCAGTGCAGATCTGCCTTCTTGTGTTAAGATTGGTTGTAATCCAAGAAGGCAGGTGACATTTTTATAAAAACTGTCAAAGTAGTCCCAGTGGTGAGAAGTCAACACAGTGCTTCCTTAGACCAGCAACTACGTTTCCTTACTGCATGATGAAGCCAGGCTGTGGGGCCATACGAGCTGGAGGCCTCTGTGGCAAAGCAGGGGGGTATTGAGATAGAAAGGGGCTGGGGTAACCAGATGAGATGTTGGGGAAAGGTTGGCCTGTTCTCGGAGGAATTGGTGGGTATGGCGAGCAGAAGACAGGAGGCTGGGGGACAGGGGAAGTGGGAGTTTGCTCCAGAATTGGGGCTGGCTGGGATGGAGGAGGTGGGGGTTTCCTTCTAGGTTGGGCAATGGGGGACGAGCTGTTGACGGACTCTGAGAGGAGGGAGGCTGCCACTGACACATCTTGAGTTTGGGAGACAGGGACAGACACCTGGGGGAGCCGGTGGCCCTTCAGCACCATCTCCTGAAGTTTCTCGATCTTTACCCTCCTTAGGTGGGCCAGTTTCCTCTTGTTCTGATAATCATCAATGAAGGAATCCAGGATCATATCGCCATTCAGAAAGGAGTCGGCCATATTCTGGACAGAAGAAAAAAAACAATTATGGTTTTAATAACTATAACTGTGGAGTCCTCCTGAAAATTTGCTAGGCTAGAGTTTTAAATGGCAAACTTTAACAGTATTAATCTTATAAAAGTGTATCAGGTATACCAACCATTTTTTACGTTCTAGTTCGTTTATTTAGACCTTGACGTGGCCTTTTACCTTGAGATCTGACACAATTCTCAACCAAAATAATTTAAATAATTTCTGTTAAAAATAAAAAATTCACAAAAAGAACCGATTATAGGTTTTGTTTCACCTGAACCTGTGTTTATGTATGTGATTATCCTGTAATTACACATGTGTGCCACTAGGAGTTGTAGCGTGTCACTGCCAGGAAGTGTATTAACATATTTTAATGCGACATTTTAAGATTATTAGTAATCATTTGATGCTGTTGAGTGATTCTAGAATTGAGAATGATAAACAATCCCAAATGGTAGCACAGGCATTATTACCTTTTTAATTGCCCACCCTTATAATGGAGCCTCTGTGGTAGAGGCCATCAGAACCAGAATGGCAGGTATGTGAATTGCTGACTAGTATCAGCAAGAGACGAATGAAGTCATGCATAGCAGGAGCAGTCAAATTCTTACCTCTGTTTCCTCTTCTATTTTGGCTCCCTCTGCCTGCAGCAGGGCCAGCAAAGTATCCAGAGAAGAGTTTCCTGAGTTGTGATCTGTGAATGATCAACACAGAAAATACAGATTTTTTTATTCTGTTGGACTAAACAAAACAATGGCATGTACAGTCTTGCAGCGAGTCTAGAAGAACTTCAGATTCATTGCTTTTATACAAAAACATTATAAAGAAATAGTAAATTGATTGCTCTCATCAATACATTTCAAATGTGTAAATTATTCAGTATGCTTGAAAGCACTACTGAACATATTAGTATTTGTTCTATCCAACACAAAGATGAGACTTCCATTCCCAATCTTGTAACCACAACTTCCAGAAAGCAATAATGTCTGTCTGTTTTCTGTTAAAGTGCAAACTGAGCCTAATAAAACTGTGTTGGTGTCTCTATGGAGCAGGCCTGTTTTGTTTGTGTTCCCAAGCAGACCTGTAAGTCAACACCAGCTGGAGTTGAGGCTGAATAGTCATATGGCAACACTCATGGGAACAAAACCAGTGACACATCACTAGTTACTGCTCTCAGACTATATTACAGTAGATCTATATTACATGAGAATGTCCAGTCCAACCTGATAGACTAATGACGTTCTTCTAGTTGTAGCCACAAAGAAAAATAAATCAAAATATAACCATTTTAACATTCATTCTGGCACATAGCAATTATTCTGTGATAATATGAGATATTCGCTTTCAATCATTCTATCCCTTGAAGGGGGTCATGGAAAAATGGATGGTAAAAAACAATAATATGACCAGTAGATACAAGTGATTTTAACACACAAAGCTGTCAAACCTTTACTATCATTGCTGCTGCTCTACAGACTGTACTTGGCAGAACATTGCTGTAAAGCCTAACACCTCAGATCTCTGATATAAACGTTTGCCAAACTCTGTTTCACACTGTTTCTTAAGGCAATATCCTAGGTTAGGTATAACATCTATGCAATGATGGGTATATTGAGTTTAATATTGCCAGATGGAAAATGAAGAAATGTTGTACTATGCATTTAAAACTACTGTAACTATCGCACCAAACAAAACTTTAAGAATCAAAGTGCACAGAAAATCACGCACAGGCGAATTCTATGTGTACAGAACTAAACTTAAAATAACAAAAGGAGCCCTCATTTGAATAAAACACTAATGTCTGACACCACTTGAACACCACAGCAGCAGCAATAGGCTTTAAGCTTCATCGCAGCTACAGGATGAAGCTGTCCCTGAAACATAAGAGTCTGCTCTTGGTTTGCCTACCAGTCTCTGTTCTGTCAGAGTCTTTTCTTTTAGTAGTTTGCTTCAATTCTGAAGTCATAGGTTCTGAGCAGTTGCTGGTGATGTGTGTGTCAATCAAAATTATGTCAAATTTTGTTGAAAAGAAATATCAAAACTATTTTCTATTGGCTCTACATATCATGCGTCATAGGACCTGACTAATTTAACGGTAAGTTTGAGCTTTGAGCAATATCTTCTCCATGCAGAGTACGGCATTACCTGCACTTTTCTCAGTGCAGTACAGTAGGTTGCATTTTGTGGCCTTTAAACCCTCTGACCTTCTCATTCACAGGCCAACACTTTACTCACTGAGCTCTGTCTGACTCTCGCTCTCTGTCTCTCTCTCTCTGTGTGGACATGTGAGGACGTTACTTAGTACAGGTAGGTACAAGATCCTGTATGACTAAACTCTCCCTCAACCCAGGGTGCAGCCTTCCCAACAACATTACTCAGGGAATTTCCCAGCTTCCTGAACATATGGTCACTCTGGCTAAGCGACACCGAATTGACACAGAGCCATAGGCACCAGAACCAGCAGACAAAGTCAGATTCTTTCCCCAGGCTGTGTTTGAGCTGAACTCTTCCGGACACACACAATAATGACTCAGTACAATTTAACAATATATGTGCAATAACTACAATAGCCATGTTTGAATGTCACATAGTGAGCCACAGTTTTTTATTGTTTATTATTTGTTTTTAAAACTATATTTAAAATTGTATATAATTGTGGTTTTTCTGTGAGGGAACAAAGATGGAGTCAGACCACATAAAATTCCTTGGTGGTCCTATGCAAACTTGGCCATTGAAGCTGATTTTGATTCCGATTCACATTTCTACACAGGGAGGCAAGATAGCAAGCAGCAGTCCCGTGACACTCTGGCTAAGTGGAGAGCGTTCTGAGCCTGTATCACACATAATCTGGACCTAGAAATCATGAGACAGCCATTCACAAGCAACATCCACCTCTTTGCTGTGAATCAAAAGAGTGGAGGCTTGGCCTTCCTCACCGTCTTTCTCTCCCACACTCCCAGCTTGCCTGCCTGTCAGTTCCATCATGCACCATTCCCTCCCACCTACTGTGGCTGTTTTACACCATCTTGCTTGGCAGCACAATGGTCCACTGTGGCTAGCTGATAATAGATGGTAATAGTAGTGGCGAAAAGGGTCTGCAGCATTATTTTGGCCTGTACAGCTTAATGAATAGTATGAACTAATAGTATCTATTACTGTACACAAGTATTACTGCTCTTTTTTGCACAATTGTTACTGTTGTTTACTTTTTTGTCCTATCAATTGCTGCTGAAAATACAAATTTTTCCCCATTGTGGCATTAAAGAAGTCATATCCTATCCTATCCTATCCTCCTATGCAGATTATCAGAGGGCACAACATTTGCAAAGGCTTAATGCGTGGTTGGTGCTGCTGGTGTAACCATATGCAGACGAATTCACAGTAAGCTACTGTACACTGAGCTCTCAATTGGGTCAACAAGCTGTGTTTCTCTCAGCTGTGAGGACTACTGTCCTTCCACAGCTGCTCTATTGCAAATGCCAGACTAGGATGGCTTGCACAGGGAGGCAAGGGGGGAAGGGTGGGAGACCGGGTAACCTATATTTGACAAAAGCCGCTGCTTGCGGACAAACAAAACAAAACTTGGAGCAATGTTTTCAGTCCAGTACGAGTAAATTCTGACTACTAAATGGGCCTTGGAATGTTAAAAGGATAGTTTTGAATAAATAAAAAGGTTGTCATTGTTAGCTTGATATTTTAAAAGGAAACTACAAATGATTGTGCTCTACAGTAGCTTAGGGTCTGTATGCCTTGCAGGGAGGGAGGCAAACTTTATAATCACAGCAGACTAGTAGGCATGCTATTTTAAGAGGGCTGCTTGGCAACTTCTGCGTCAACACAGTCACGTGTGTGGTTATTCTGTCTTTTTCACACACTAGGAAATACTGTAAGGGTGTGTCACAGAGAAATGTTACAGCCACACGACCTTCTACATGAAGTTAAACAGCAGTAACTCCTCCATCATGGCATATGAGCTGGAGAACTGGGTTAGGGTTAGTACATGGTCAAGCAGAAGAGGAACAGAAAACATAAAAAGAACTCTAATATCTCAATTTCCCGTGATTATCTAACATATGACAACTATTACTAACAGAATCCACTAATCACCCATGTAGTTACTAGAACACTTAACTTGCTTCATATTACCTGGAGGATACCTGAAATGTCAGCAAATTACACTACCTTACGAACTCCCTAGTCTAAGTAATGCCCAAATAAGCCTCTGTGAATAGAGCAATTTCTGTGTGGACTTCTATAAATGCTTATATAACACAAACACACCTTTCGCAAATGTATACTAAAGATTATTTGATCAAGTATACTGAAGAATGTTTCTAAAGTATACATTACAGAGTAGGTATACTTATGTGAACCTACTTCTACTATCCCAGTATACTTGTTGGGACTAAATTGGCCCACTTTTCAGTCCTTAAAAGTTCACTTGAAGTATATTTTAAATGTATGAAAAGTAAACTTGAAGCATAGAATTAGTCACGTTTTATGTACTATTACCTGCATTAACTATTACCTGCAACACTACTAAAAACTATTTGCCTTTATGAGTCTGAATAACAAATATTAGGATTGACCCTTCAAAACAACACAGTGGTCTGACCAGATGAGCTACAGTAACTGACCCACAGATACAGAGTAGGTATTATTAGTAAACCTTAAACGTGCACATACTATACTAACTATGTACTTCTATGCTGCTAACTATAATGAACAACTAAATTATTAGTGTACTACATACAGGCTATTAGTACGCCTGTAGTTTATTGTAGTATACTTTTGAGAACTCATCAACTGTAATGTATTAGTACACTTTATGAAAACATTTAGCATATTAAAGTACATCTTTTACTTTATTCTCAGTGAACTAATTGTTAAAGTTTTTGTACACTTGATCACGTACTGTACAACGCACAAAGTGTGAAACGCTGGGGGATATTATGGGCTATATCAACGTTTTTTTTTATCCAATATGGGCACTCTGTTCCATGAAAATACTCATAGAATTCAATAAAGTATGTCCCAAAACAAACAGTCATTAAATATATGTTGTGGAGGTAATGCCAGAAAATGCCAAGAGCACTATTACAAATTCAAGAGTTCAGTTATTTTTGGAAGAATGTAATTTTTATCAAAATACAGACAACTGTGGCAGTAAATGAAAGCAAGGTTTTGGGAACTTGTCCAGTGCAAGAAAATATCAGAAGGTTGTATATGTCTACCGTATGCAAGCTGTGTGGAACAAACAGCTTTTAGCTGATGGAGCTGTATATGACAGACTAAAGAAAATATACAACAGTGCTGTTTACTTGAAAGATGGTTCATTGGGTTCAATCAAGAGTTTTCTTTTCTTTCTCTTTAAACTGAAATGTGCTCATCAAATATCTGCACCCAGCGCATGTAGCACGCTATGAATTTCCATTATAGTATTCCTGCCTTATACATTCAGTTAACTCATAACTCATTCACCTAACATATTTAGACTTTTGTGTATACTTGTCAGTTTAAGCCAAGTATACTTGAGAATAATTACAAATCTAGAAAAAAAACCAAACACTTAACCTCTTTCATACTTTTAAGTAGAAAAGCAGAAATGCAGTATACTTGGTACAGTATACTTAATATATAGGTTGGTATATTTTAGTGTAGATGTGCATAAATATGAACTTAAAGGACACTTTTACCTTTTTAGTTTAAAACAAGTAAACAAATAGTGTACTTGTATGTACTGTACCACTGTTTGCCAAGGGCATGCAGCTTCACACAGAGTAGCGAACTAGCCATGACTGTGACAAGGAGAAACAGAGTATATGTGTGAGTTTCGAGCTGTGGACATGCATCACAGTCGTTCATACCTTAAATAACTTTAGTCAGTCAGAAACAGACTAAGCAAATGTTTTCTTATTTTTCTTTCATCTTTCAGTAATGGGACTATATGAAGTTTAGAAAAGTTACTGCATTGAAAGATATATGTAAATGGTAAATGGCCTTGCACTTATAGCGCTTTTCTACCTCACTGGTACTGAAAGCACTTTAACACTCCATTCACAGTCACCCATTTGCCCACAAACACTCACACTTCCATTCATCGATGGCAGAGCACATACACCGGGGGTTTAGTGTCTGGCCCAAGGACACTTCGGCACATGACCAGGGGGAGACAGGAATCAAACCACCACTCCTATGATTGGCAGGCGACAGCTCTACCTATTGAGCCACTGCCGCCTACATAAATGGTCTATGACAGTCAGTTCACCTTTAACTGATATTTGTTAATATTTACGTGTTATCAGCTAATACAGTAATATCCAAACAGCAGTTACAATAAAAATATTTTCTTTACATTATGCTGTCCTCCTCTTGTGTAGAAACTGAATGTGATCAATAGTAATTGCAATAAATAAAAGACGGATTGATTTCTGCTACTGCACCTAGGGCGGACTTGCGCAGCTGATAGGACTCAAAGCTCTCCTGAAGACCTCTGTATCTGTTGATGAGCTGCTCTTTCTTGTGCTCCAGCGTGGGCTGCAGGGAAAGGTTTTGCTCAGCGAGGGTCCTGTTGTTGGCCAGTGTTTTCTCCTTGTTCTGCTGGACCTCCTGCATCTAAGGGGGTAAACGAAAACAAATCAGTCATCTCTTCACAGCATTGCCTTTATCATACACGACAGGAAACTGCACGAGGAAGAAAATTTTCTCACACAGTGGACTTAACTTTGGAAACATGAAAAAAGGTTGTGAATATTAATGATTCATCACACATTCAAAATGTTTTCTCACAACTCCTACAATTCTCTTGACAAATCCGAAATGACAAATCATGACTATAGATGTGTTAGAACTGTTAAAAATCTACACTTCTTTTTTACAACACGTACTTTCACAAAGTTTACAAACTTAATAAACTTTGACAACCCTTAACTAACAAAAAAATGCAAACAAACTTTAAATTATTAGTAGAAGGTTACATAAAAAATGACAATATCTAAATCTGATTTAATATATCCTAAGCCATTTGTGCACACTATACTGTAGGACAAAATCAACACATGCTATATACAGCACCTGGGCACTGCTTTAACTGGCTGCAACATCAACTGTGGAACTAGGCAACACAGCAGAAATTTAATAAGTCATAGCACAAAAACCACAGGGGAATCAAATGTTAAACTGGTGTTGCATTCAGTTTCTGTGTGCCAGTATGTAGCTAATTTAGCGTTTTACTAAACTTTTTAAAAGGGTGAGAATTTTACTAAATGTTTAATACTGAGGTCACAGTGAGTGCTGGGCTTTAGACTAGGGTTGTTCTAATGTTTTAGCCCAGCATTTTTTTTTTATTCAAATGTTTTGGTTTGAACTATTATATTCCTCCATGTTCCACCATGGTGTAGGATCAATCAGCTTGTTTAGCCTTAGCACAGCGTTTTCTTCACATACAGTAGCAGCAGAAGCAATAAACACTTATCACAGGCTGATATACAGTAAATCTTTTTAAAGGCTCTACTGCAATCATTTGTAAACCGAAAACATTTGTAAAACGTATTTAAAAAATGGCGGTATGCAGATTTAATGCAAATAGACATTGGAGAAGGTGGAAGTGCAAAATAGGAATAGACTGTGCTTTCCTTTTGACTCACTTCACACATTCAGCCTACATGTTGAGAGTGCAAACATAAACAGAATTGTGCAAGAATATGTATGAGTGCTACTTGCGCTTTGGAATAACATCTAAAAGTGACCAAGAAAGCCTTTGTTTGGTGGTCAGACTGGAAGGTAGGGGAGGGGGGCATTTATGTAAGAAAAGCAGTAAATTACGCCTATTACCACAGTTGGCATCATCATATCATGAGGTGACCAGGCCTGCTTTTAAAAGAGCTTCTTACTCTATCCATCGTGGCCCACAGAAAAAGTAGACCTCCAAATAGCTTTTATAACTGCAGGAGGGTTCTGACAACCCAAACACACAATTCTTATCAGAGGAAATACACACTCTTCCGTGTCTCATTCTCTCCATCAAGGCTGGAATAATCACAGGGAATGTAGGTTATGAGCCAGTCTAAGTGAAACACAGACCTGAATTTTAGACAGATGTATTAAAAACTAGATAAACATCACTGTAAGATACGTCATAAAGTCATAAAATACAACATTTCTGTTTAACCCCAATCGGAGCCATGTACAGTAATGATGTGTGACAAAAAGTGAGAGTAGTTGTGGTAAACAAAATCATAAGTGTGGATAATGGTCATAGATTTAAGTCATTGTCATTGGAGTTCAGCCAGAACCAGTATGGTTTTATGAGACGTGCACTCAGATATTAAATTCTTGGAAGCAGTCCAATGTTCCTGACAGCTGATATTTCGACCTGGTCAAAGTATCAGTTTGTTGCAGTCAAATTAGTAGACGGAAAGAAATGCCAGATAAGGCCTAAGGTTCTTATCACTTTACCCATGAACCAAAAGCCTCATCAGTCATCCTCTAGATGAGGACTCTAAAGCACACAAACCCTTCAAAACCCTTCAGATATTCAAAATGAATATTGCGTTAACTGAACAAAACTTTTTAAAAAGGGACACTGTGGATAGGATGGGATTTTTAACTATATCTTATTCTTTAAACTCATTATCTAACTTCAGCTGATTTTTTTTCTTTTTTAAATGGTAACACTTGTGCAAACTGTCAAACGTCAAATGCTGGCCACAAAACTCTGATCAGTAGGGCTATTAATTTCACAAGACTTTGTCTGAAGCGGACACTGTTTAGCTTTGCACGATATACAAATACAATATTACCTTCTTAAACATTAAGCCTGCACACAAACGCAGGTCCTCTAATTTCTTGTTTGAGTTGCTACACAGGTGAGTTTCATGCAAAAGATGTCCAGTTGTCTCCCACAAGGTTGTTTCAGACAGGGTTGGGGTGGGGTGGAGTTCTGTCATCGTGACATGATGGTGGAAGCTTGTTTCAAACTGGTTACGCCTCTAATTAGTGCTAGTAGAATATCCTGTAGGACGGCACATTGGTGCTGCGGTGGTGTTAGCTCACCTCAGGCAGGTTCCGGGTGGCATTTAAATATTCTCTTTCTGTGTGAGTCTATAGTTCCTCCCACAGTACAAAACGATGCAGGTTAATTATTGACTCTAAGTTGTTCATAGGTGTGCATAGTTGTGAATACACTAATACGTTAAAAGTAATAGAAAAATAATGCACTGTATAAATCTGCAACAAATTATTTTCTGCTGTCTTTTGGCACTTGTGAAAAGAACGATAGTTTTGTCCCGTACAAACGAGACACTGAAATAGAACTGACACTGAAGAGCTTGCCCTAAAAATGTCATTCTTGAACAAGCAAAGGTGTGGCGATAAGCTTAAACCCCACTTCAACACGTTGAAAATAAAAAAAAATCTTGCTGGTGCCGTGAAGCTAAATCTATGACAATATCATTTGCATTATTCTAAGGGCTCCGAATGTGCTGCTGTCAGTGTGTTTCACAAAATAGTATTAATAATAGTCTGCGTTTGAGGCAAAGCTCTGCGTCTACAATGTCAACTACATTGTGTACTTACTGTAGGACTTCTCAGCACACTCAGCTTTCACCTGAAGCCGGATGACACCCATTGCCTTTGTTCCTATCCAGTTATTACGTAAGAAATTCCCAGATGGTTTCACCTTTGGCTCAAGCATGTTTCAAGTTTCGCTCGTCTTACGTCGCTCTCAAAATCTTGTGACTAACTTCAGTGAATAGCTGCAGTGTCGGTGCAGCAAACAAGTGTGTCCCTCTCTCTGACACAATAACATATGGGATGAGGAAAACCAAACCATGGAGCCAGTGCGAAAGGGTGTGGCCCAAAACAAAAACCAGGGACACCGTATGACTTTCAGCCCAAATCCCTACAGTCCTGCATTGTACTTGATCTGGGACACTTACAGTGACATAGAGCAGCTTACAGAATCCTCACTCGTGCAAAAGGTGCTTAAATTAGATTTAAGAGAAAACCAAAAGAGCAGGACAACAAACAAGACAAGGCCCTGTGTCCTGACAACGTGTTCATTGTTGTAATGAGCGATGAGGTCTGTGGAAAAGGGTGGAAACAGTGCTTCCTGAATCCTTATTACTTTACAGTGAAAAGAAAGAGAAACGGGGCATCCTACAGGGCGAACTGAGCAGCAGGACAGTAGGTTGAATTACAGCCCACATCGGAACGAACTATTATAGAAGTGGAATAATGAGAAGAACAAATCCCTTATAAAAACCCTTCTAATCCATCTGCCCTCCCTGTGGTCATTTCTGCCTGCGGTGAAACCCGGTCCGTGGAATCACTCACTACCAACTCCAGCCCTGTATGGAAAAACGTGGGCTTATCAGCTGCGTATCGTGACAAACATAGACTAATGACGGAGCCCAAACAGGTCCACATTATTAAGGACCTGCTGAGCCCTCGAGCAAGGCCACCAGGTCCAAACGATGACGGTGTCCCTGCCACGGGGTCAAACTCGTGCTTCAGGCAGCGCCACTTCAGATCAACTGTGAAGGTGTGAGACAATCTGGGGCATTTGACTTCAACTAGAATCCTATAATACAGAAAAGGTGCTAAACACGCCGTACTCGCTCAGGAACTGACCTGTTCTGACAACAGACCAGTCACAGCCTGCCCGTTTGGAGTGGAGAACGGCGCGTCCGTGACGAAGCAGGGCCGTTTACGTGGAAGTCTCTTCATTGGCACGTCCATCAAACGTGTTACTTCTCACGCGCATTGTTGTTTAGGGAAGTCGCGTCTTCCACAACGTCGCGAACCGAATTCCCCCCACGTTAAAGTTAAAACAAAGCGCACCCCATCGCCGTACAACGCGGACCGACGTGTAACCCGCTAGTTACACGTCCAGGACGCTCAGTCGACAGCCCGCTCGTCGTTACGGGTGGGTTTCGAACCGAGCGTTTCCGCGTCTGTACCGAGCGTTGGCGAAGAACGCACAACAAAGGCTGCGGGAAGAACTGCTTGAGAGTCGGGAGCGGACGCCGGACCGCAGGAAGCCTTTAGCTCAACCTACCTCGTCCATCTCGTGGACCATTTTCGTGAGCTTTACGTCGTCCTCCAGAAACTCGTTGAGCTGAGTCATCGTGTAAGCGCTGAACTTGGTTGAAAAATTAGACATTTTAGATGAAGTAGTGTGTTCCTTCCCGTGCGTGAAGCCGCTTCTCGCCTTCCAGACCGTGACAGCTGACTGAGCTTCACTTACAGGAACTACAGAGGACGCAGGCCCAGTGGTGCCTTCGCGTGCTGTCGGATTTTTTTTGTCGGGAAGCCTGTATTCAACTTTTTAAAAAAGTAACACACGATAATACAAAAGTATTTTAATAATAACATATCCAAATGTAGTTAAAAAAAATATTGTTAAAAATACGTACATTTCGAAGAAAGCCTAGACACAGTTATAGAAAAAATTAACCCTTATTTTTACATAGAGATAACAATTGATAGCATTTAAAGTTTGATTGCAATTAAAACACATTTTATTCAAATGTTCTTATTTTAAGTATTATATTCCCCCATCATCAGCTTAGGTTTAGCCATATTAGACCACAGGACAGACTTCCAAAGCAATTCCCAACGTTTTAAATATTTGCAGGAAGACGTTAATAAGGCTTTGCTGGGCTGCTTTGTGAGCAATAATGTTTCTTTTCTGAAACTCACGTCGATGAGATGTCTGCCTGCCTTTAACTATCAAGTCTAGAAGAGGCTAGCTCATCTCAGCTTAACTTTACTCTCCAAAGTACAAAGGTTTGTTTCAGCATCAACCACTGTGAAACACAACAGTGCAACTGGGGAAAAATATTTGTCAGATCCACACTGGTTCATCACCTGTACCATAAGTCCTCTTAAAGGCCGCAGAGGTGTTGAAACCTGTTTCCACCTGTCATTGGTTAAAAGGCAGGGCACACCCTGCACAGGTCGCCAGCGTATCACAGCACCACAACAGACAAACGGTCACACTCGCATGCAACTCGTCTCAATTTAGTCTTCGGATTGTAAGAGGAAGCCAGATATACACCATGCAAATACAGCAAGAACACAAAGCAAACTCCACACAGGCACACAAAGGCACCTGGTCAACCCTGAGAATCAAACCTTGATCCTTGCAATGATACAGAATTTGACAATAAAAGTGATTAAAACACATAAATTCACATCATCTGCCATTAGAGAGAGTCTGTACTCTCTGCTGCTTGTGCCATTTCAACTTTTTTATTTCAAGTTGCATTTTTCAATTCAAAGGTCTTAAAGCTAACTTTTTAAAGTTCCTTGACATAACTTTTGTTGCAAACTTGCGCTACAGTATATAAATATACTGAGTCTAACTGAATCAACAGCAACATATTTTACGTACAAGTCAATGATCATTATTATCTTGATCACTGCTCACTCATTGACATTTACCAGGATTCTGTGCAGTGTTTTGAGGCTTTCTGAGAGTTAGTGAATACCGTGAAAATTTTCCTATATGCTATCGAAACAACCTAATATAATTTAGTCATACACATTTCATTTCCAGTATCGAACATTGCACTCAGGCTCACTGTCACTGCTGCTGCTTTGTCTTTTTTGCTGATGCCCCTTATCAAACTTCCAGCTTGCATTTTTAGATGGATCAACCTCTGCATGTGCCACAATGCCCTGTATCTGCCTCTGCACTAGCTTGCAGTATAGTCCCCTGTTGGCCATTAGCTGACTGTGAGATCCCTGTTCAGTCACACATCCCTTGTCAATTACTATGATGTTGTCTGCATTCTCCACTGTGCTGAGCCGATGTGCAATCACCAACACTGTATGCTCCTTCATGATGTTGTTCAGAGCCTGTTGAACCTATAGTAGATTTAACAAGAAAAACATACCCATTAGGACAATTCAACACATCTTTGTCACATTACCTTAGTTAATAAAGAGCATAGTTACTGAATTTTTGTCTTATTTGAACTTGGTAAACGCAGCTCACATACAATGTGTTCACTTTCTGCATCCAAAGCACTCGTAGCCTCATCCAGAATAAGGACACGTGGATTACGAATAAGAGCTCTTGCTATAGCCACACGTTGTTTCTGCCCCCCTGATAATTGGGTTCCTTTCTCTCCAACACCTGGAATAAGTCAAATGCATGATATCAACTTTGTGAACAAGATATATTAGCTGTATTTAATTTAATAAAACTAAACATGTTGTAGAGTAACTGGAAACAGATGTAATGGGAATAGTCTTGTACATACAGTATAGTATGTACAAGACATACTATACTGTACAGTAGTTCCCAGTTAATCTACCTTGTGATTATTTTACATTACATCAGTAGATCAATAAACAAGCAAATGTAATAGTTACATGTCTTATAGCCATTTGGGAGACTGGTGATGAAGTCATGAGCATTAGCCTTGATAGCTGCCTGCACAACAGTCTCTATGGGGATATCAGTCAGGCCATAAGTGATGTTTTCCTCTACTGTCCGGGCAAACAGCACAGGCTCCTGACCAACAAGAGCTACCTGCAGAAAAAATAACAGGCATTCAGAAAAGAACAGATGCAAATTAAACAAACTGGACAAACCTGACAGCTACCTCTAGTGTACAGTACTAATTTGGACAGACCTTGGAGTGGAGATATTCATTGCTAAAGGTGTTGACAGGCTTCCCATCCAGTAGCACCTGGCCCTGATGAGGGAGGTAGAAGTTTTCAAGCAAATTCACACAGGAACTCTTTCCACTGCCAGAAGGTCCCACAAGGGCCGTGACTTCTCCAGGCCGCAAAGAGAAGGACACTCCCTAAAAATGGGTCCAGAAAGAGTGATTCTCACCTAAATAAAGGCTGCTATAATAGTGTATTACAATAGTTTTACAAAGTTCATCAGCACACTGTGAAGACAAAAGATCCATCAGAACAAACCTTGAGAACATCAATGTCAGGACGTGTTGGGTAGGCAAATGTGATGTCTTTAAATTCAACAAGACCAGTACATGTATCTGGAGCATTGGTGCCATCAGCTGGATGTTTAGGTTTTCTGTCCACATACTCAAAAACCTTCTCAGCAGCTCCCACTCCTTGCATGAGGCCTGTGTACACTGATGCAATACTCTGTAATAGACACCATTGAAGTGCAGCATAGTCTTAATAATAAATATTTTTATACACACATAGGTATATGTAATAAGTGACATTAATAAAACAGAGCAAATACCTCTAGACTTTCTCCCAGATCAAGCAGGTAGATAAAGAAAGCAATCAAGTCACCAGTAACTATCTGACTGGAAACTACAAGGTAGCCACCATAGTAGAGGATGGCAATCTGTAGAACAAGCTCTGAGAACTGGGAAACACACACAAATATGATTTATAGTCTACGTAAAACACACGTCAATAAATAAGTAATAGTGTTGTTATACTTACACAACTAGACCACATGTAGCAGGCATAAGCAAACGCTTGTTTCTTGTTGAGCTGGAACATGACTAAGAGTTTCGTGTGGTAGGAGCTGGCCTCCCCACACTCATTGGCAAAGCTTCTTACTGTCCTCATGGATGAAATAGTTTCCTCTGCAACTTTATTGGCTTCTGCAAGAGATGTTTGCACTTCTTTGGACAATTTCTGCAAAAAGAGGAAAAGATATACACATTCCATTGGTTTGTTAAATAAAGGGCACAAATTCTAAAGTAGTTCACCTTGTAGTATTCGCCATAAAAACTGGAGATTAGCAAAACAAATGGAAATCCCATAAGGAAGACCACCGTGAGCTTCCAGGAAATCTTGAACATGAAGATGAAGATGCCAGCACTCTTGATCATGCCACTCAGAAATATGTTGACATTCTGAGAGATGAGGTCACTCACTTGCGTAGTGTCAGCTGACAGGCGTGAAAGAATGTCGCCTACAGACACATAAGGAAATGTTTCCTTTTATAAAAGAAAGTGCTGTGTCATGTTTGTGAAATGTTGTTGTGTTGTATAAATGAATGTATTAATAGAGGTCTTCTATTACCTGTATGGTTTTTATCAAAAAAGCCTATTTCCTGCACCATCAGAGTTCGAAACAGAAGATTCCTGAGCCGAAGGTTTAATCTAGCAAATGTTAGGGTGAAGACTCCTCCACGCGCTCCTACTGCAAATGAACTATTAAAAAACAGCAAAAAATTATTAAAGACAATTTTCTTTTTTAAAAACTAATTTTTTTAAAGACAAGCTCCATACCTTATTGAGGCCAGTACTGATACTAGGAGCACAGGTTTAGCAAGGTGCTCCATGCTCTGGTCAACCACAATGCTGTTTATGGCCTTTCCATAGTAGTATGGTATGAAAGCTTCACCTGGCAGAAACAAAAGAGAATATAAAAAATAGAAGTTTTTTTGGATCAAAATTTTTTATCTAATTCCATAACAAAACAAGACTTTGGGATAGTTAAATGGGCACATTCATTAATTTATTGACATTACATAGGACTTTAGCTACTAAATGACTGTGCAATATAGAATTAGTCACACCTTAACAGCCGATAAGCTTAGTACAAACCTTTAGGATATTTCACACAAGTGCTATAAGACTTGAGTAGACATGTATTTTAAAACACTTTACCATGTCAAGAACACTCACACACAGCAGCGATGAGAAGGAAAAAGGTGGCTACAGACAACAGCTCAGCATCCTGTTTGCAGCACTTTAACAGACGTCCTATTGTAGCACCAGAGCTGGTTGACTTCTCCTTCCTCTTTTTTCGACTTTCACACCCGACCTCCTGGTCCTCCTCACCAGCTGTGTCTACAAGCCTCTCAGTGTCCTCCTCCACTGCTCCTCCACTGCTCCTGCTGTCATGACTCGTCACTGAGTTGGACTCCTTCCCTAACTGTCTCCAGAGTAGTATGACACCCACAGAGGAGGCACAAGTCCAACATATCAAGCTTAGTTGCCAAGGCTGGTGGATGAGAGAATCCAGCTCTGTCAGCATCAGCAGTTTGGCTAGGACATAGTTGATGATAATCATGCAGATAAGGAGGATGAAGGTGGTAAGTTTAGAAACCCGCGATGGGCCATCATCCTTGTTCCATAACAACCCTATTGAAGCTCCCAGAAGGAGGGAGGCTCGAAGCAGCATAGTCCCCCAGACTTCCAACATTGATTGGAGGATGTTGAAGTCCAGCACATCCTCTTTAAATGTGATCAAGTGCAGTCCTCTTGTATACAGAACAGTGGTGGTGATAACATCCAGTACGATGTATAATAGAGTGCAGCACACAGCCACTTTGGTGCCCATGCTGATAAAAAATTGCAGAGATACAACAGACATTCATGGTAAGTAGTAGTTTTAAACTATGGATATTTCATGTTGTAACAAATGTGAGTGAAAGTGTATAAGGTAAAGTGTGTTTTACAGACCAACTTTAATATTGAAATGTGAAGAAAGGCTGATGACCAAATGCTCAACTGTACTACAGTAGTTATACATATGATCATTTGCTTATACTTTTAATTGACAAAATTTTAAATAATGGCTCTGAACCTACGTCGCCACGTGACATGTCATGGAGCGAGAGCACGCAACGTCTCACCTGTTCAAAGCAACACCTGAGGGGGGAAATGAGCTGGCTAGATCAGACACTGACATCTAGTCAATGTAGCAAGTGTAGCCACCAGACTCATTCTGTTGTTTGTTTACACGTTTTTCTAATTAATTTGTCCAACAACCCCCACTCTTTGTGTGCTGCGCGTTTAAATTCTAACTATGAAGTCCGGGTAAAATTTCAAATGAATGTTATACTAGAAGCCAGAATGAACGCGCTAGGTAAAACTGAACTGAAATCACTTCAAGAATGTAAACCTAATCATTTCTTTTCACTTACGTGACTCAGTCCTGCTTCCGGCGTGAGGTAGCACCTGCTGTAGGTGGTGAGTGTCTAGGTGGTGGCTTCAGAAGTGTGCAACGCCTACATCTTTAGCTACTGTAGCATGTCAATAACCGCTAGCTTACCAAGCACTGAGCTGTGTTGCGTTGAAGCACAGTCAGCCCATGTTATTACGCTGAAACCCTACAATTCCAGCCAGGTGCCCGCGTGGACGTCAAATAATTGACTATGTTTGTCTCTATTCATTTTTGTGTGTATTAATCTTGAAATATTGCACTAAGAGGCCAATTCCGGGTCCCAAACTTTAAGAGTCTGAAGCCGACAGACAGTGAAGTGGACACCGGCAACGAAGATCCTCTATATCGTGCAGATATTACACCCGGCAAACTATCCGACGGCTAAAAGTTTTTTTTGTGAATTTGCAAATGAAGTCAACAAAGTGATTGAAAACACTTGAAAACACGTTTTCTGAACTAAAATAATATATACTATACTATATATACTATATAAATATACTGAAAAGTCGTCCGAATGATTTCTTTGCCTGTCTGTGGTAGTAGTTGTGGCGGTAGTGACCCAGTATCTAGGCATTTCTTACTACAGCGCCCTGTGTGCAGTGGTGAATGTGTATGTATCCGATCCCGTAACACTAGTCAGTAGGTTTGAATAATAGAATTAACTCAGTGACACAGTGACAACACAAAAGGCTGTTCAAATTAAGCAATACCTTTATTTTAAAGAACTGTGTCTCAAAATCAACTGTATAACTGATGTAACTTTAACCAGGTGGATTCAGTTTCCAGAACAAGAATCTACACATGAAATATGACTCTGCAGTGGCTTCAATTGACTGAGTCCTGGCAGCAGAAGTCATCTCAGACTGGAATTTCCATCCGCTGCCCAAAGCCTGCTCAGGCAGCTCATACAGTATAACAACAAGCAGTCACCCTCCACTAAAGTGTCTTCTCAGCAGTTATTTTCAGTCTGTTCTCATCAGTGGACATCAGACTCAGCCAACTGATACCCTAATGCAGTCTTTGTTTCGTCTGAGCTTCTATGTTCAGTGGCCAGCACAGTCTCAACAGGAAAGGACAAATATAAGCTGTCTTTCATTTTTTTAGAGGAAGGTGAGTCCCCTGTGCTGAACAGTGGATCTGCAATATTAAAGGTCGTAAAGGGTCTTTTATGCCTCCTGCATTTGATGTTCCTCTTCTTCTCTTGCTTGTATGCTGCGTTCATGTTGGCTAGCACCTGGAAATGTAACACATATAGAAAGGCAATTATAAAAACCTGTGGGTGCAGTCTTTATCAAACTTCTGTTTCAGCTTAATACAAGTAATTTTTTTATATACTGTAGTAGCCTTAATAGTTACTGTGTAAACAGCTAATGGCAAAGGCAAACAGAGTCAAATTTAACATCCTTCAAAGCTGTGCCCATGTAATAACACAAACATCAGTTTTCATGTATGAGAAGTACAATAATGTGAATTACCAGCTGCTTAACAGAGTTCTGCTGCTCTTGCATTATGCTCATACAAGCTGTGGCTTTCTCCTTTGTGGAATACATGTCCTGCCCCTGGTCGTCATAATTCAGTGGGCTTAGCATAGTCTGGAAACGTGTAAATGAAATTAGTATGTTAAAATAAAAGCACAGTTTAGAAAAGTATTTCATGAAAAGAGAGTTGTACCTCGTTTGGTAAATTAGCTTTCCTGTTGAACATGAGGGAATAAGGGGTGAACTTGGTCGTAGGGTTGGTGGATGTTCGGAAGAGAAAAAGCACAGGTTCTAGAAAGTCATCCCATTCAGCTTGCTTCTCCGCTATCATTTGCACAATGGCCTCTTTCAGTAAAGGACCCGTGCAGTCATGGAGCGGGTTGAGCTGCAGCTGATCCACAGAAGAAATCTTCTGCACAATACTCCACCTGTCACGCAGCAGCCTGGTCACCTGGAACACATCCGTATAAATCATGAAACAAAAAAATGCCACAGCCCTGCAAACTCTTCAGTAAAATAATAAACCGTATATATAATTTATTTTTTTTAACTAACCATGTGTTTCATATCTCACCTCATCACAGAAGTCAGCATTCTGTGTGCAAACTATTGATTTGGGGGCACCAAATCTGATTGAGAACAGCAGAATGAGTTTATTGTTATTATAAAATTTATAGACATCACAGTACATAACAAATTACATAGAGAGTAGATTTCAATGAAAGACCTACTTGTATATGCATTTGGAGATGCATCTTGTAACAGACAGAGCATCTGTCTTCTGCAGTGGAAAAGCCTCTGGCCATTTACTGAAATAATCAATAATGACGGTGACATAAGCATTGCCTTGCTGGGTTTCTGCAACAGGCCCTGTAAACAAGGAGATCCACCAGATCTCAAATTCTGAAGAGAAATCCAACAGCAGGGAAAAAAACTATTGATGATGTTAAATTGTGCAAAAACCTATGATGTCAATTCCAATAATATCCCAAGGTGCATCCACTTTAATAGGCCGAACCATTCTTGCTAGGCTCTTGCTCCGCTCAGTGCGCTGACACGTTTCACAAACTTTAATCTGAAAGAGTCAGCACAAAAGGCTTTACAAATAATTACTGTTTTTGCACCATTGATGTTAACAGAACAGCAGACATGTAGACATTTTGTACCCAGTCCACAACATCCTTGATGATGCCCAGCCAGTAGTACTTGCTCTGAATTCTGTGGACTGTCTTCTTTTGGCCTAAGTGATGGCCAATGTCATTAAAGTGGCAGTCCAGAAAAATCTGCCTCTTCCTTTCAGCCTCAATCACCACCTCCCTCTTCTCCTCTTTCTTGGGTCCCACATAGTACAGCTTTCCCTCTTGGGTGCAGAGAACATGTGAGATCACAAATGACATTATTACCTAAATTGCCAATATTTTAAACAAAATACTTCTATGAACGTAAAAGTGAACAGAACACAAAACTCTGTTTAGAACGTGGCTTCTCAAAAATGTAGATTAATGTAAATTAGGAGCGCTTAAAAAGGAGCCGAATCTGTTGAACAGCTGATCTCGCTTTGACACACCCTTGTTCACAACACCCCTACAGAATGTACGTACACACACAACTGCTTTTAAAAGGGGCAGCTTTAAAGTACAATATTATCATTCACAAAATAGCTCGCTAGTTTCAAATTAACCGTTTTCATTTGTAGTTTCTTAAGACAGCAAGTACACTGCACTAGTATTAAAAGCTCTTACCGTCAATTATAAATCTTTGGGCGTATCTTTTGAGATTCTTCTTTCGTAAAGGATTCATCGTCTGAGGAAAGCAGCCTTTAGACACAAAAGTGTAAATATCACCGAGTTTATTAGAGCTGGACTCAACCACCTCCTCCTCAGCCACTAGCAACGACTCCGCGCTTAACATTTCAGCTGACTCTTTACAAATTAGTTAAGTAATTATAAGTCTCGACAAGCATAAATGATGTGACTTTCAATCGGCATAGTTATAGCAGTGATAGGGAAGGCTTATAACGACAAATAACCAGCAACATCACAACAAGGAAACAGTAGAACGTGCGACGCGCTCTCGTTTCTTCTTCTCCTTCTTTTTCATCGGTACACTACGACAGTGTTTTGCTCGTGCGCCCTCTGCACACAGTGAATAAAAGACGACAACTCAGCCGTTGTGTTTATTTTGAAAAACTTAGCGAAAAAGCCTTCCGCCTATTCTTCTGACAGCAATTAGTGGCATGTTTAAAATATATATGTGTAGACAAAAACGCCGCGAGGTAATGGGTACTCATAATCTGACTACCAGCACCGCCAGGCCTGTTAAAACCGTTTTGTTTGGTTTTCTAAAACAAGCTTTTATTTTCCAGAGCCAGAACGAACCGGATATGCTAGTTATTTTTCGCCACTAACAGAGAAGTGACGTCGATATGCGGACTGTGCGTTTGCTGTCGTTGTTGTCAGTCAGGAATTTTTACCACATCGTGATCACCTTCATTTTATATATACGTTGAATCTCAAACATGACACACGAGGGAGACGGAACCCCCCAGTTTTATATCTGCAAATGTTTCACGACTGACAATATTTTCTTGAAGAACTATAAGATCCATGTCCGCTTTGTATCCGAGCAGCAGTTCAGACTGGACTATCAGTCGGTGCGTATCTGCATATGAAGCAGGACCAACATTGGGAATGTGTCGTTTTTAACCCAAACCTGCTGTATGTTTATTATTTACACAGATGCTTCGAACGCTGGGCTGCGTCACAGAGCAACAGTTTGATGATGTCATCAACGAGGTAACGCGACAGTAAGCTGCGTTTGTGTGTATGATCGTCAAAGCAAACGGTGCTGTAGTGGGAAATGAAGTATTAGTGCAAGGTGATTCGCGGCCACTTGTGATCTTTGAGTGTGTTCAAAACAAAAATCATGTTCCAATCAAATCAAATCATTGACGTGTTTTAGATGCAAATAATCTAAGTGACTATGATGACTATAATGATGTACAGTATAGTCATCAGGGCTATGATGTATGGTTACTAAAAATGTCATATTTAGAAATTAACACATTAAATGCAACCTTTGTAAATGTGTAATATGATTGTAGCATTCTGTGAACATGTTAACAGAGTTACTGATCAAATAGTAATGATTTATGAATGATGACAAATAATAAAGTTATGATCGCTAGATAATACTTTTTCGGTTGTATGTTAATAAGATAACTAAGCTGCTTTATCGCTGCTTGTTTGGTAGAACTGTACAACTGTTTTGTTTAGATTTCACAGGAAGTAAACAGACGAAGACTTCTCAGTGTGACGTCTGCTGAGAGAGTTGCTTCTATAAAAGTCATTTATCAGCCCCTTCATAGTAATGTCTACTGTCTGCAGGTACTGACTCCACCAGTTTAATAACATTATTAATAAAAATAAATAATAAAATAAAATAAAAAATATTATCTCTGAGAAACACTTGACTCACAAACTCTCTTCAGGAAACCTACCTTGCTCCAAAGTTCAAGAAGATTGTCGAGTATTGTCGACACAGCAGTGCTAGTAGAGATGGACTCTTAGACTTGTTGGAGGAAGCAGCAGGTGAGCTGAAATGTATCTTTATTAGAATCCAGTGTTCAAGTAAGAAGGAGTAACTCACTCACAGATTCGCAACACAAAAACAAGTGTATGTAATAAGTCTTATAAGGGTTTTTGTAATGTTTAAACTTATAATGTTAAAAATGTAAAATGAAAAGTCAGATCTCTTTTAAAATCTCTCTTTTAAAATGAAAGCTTTTTAAGCCTTACATATAATAGTATATCGTAATTACATTTATTGATGAATATTGTTGGTGAGATTTAAATACTCACTAGTTGCAGCACTAATCATCAACACAAGTAGAAGTAAAAGTATTTTTTTTAATATAAATTAATATATTCTCATCTGTCTGTTGTAGCTCACAGGGTTTATCGCTTCCCCGTGTTTGAGAAATGGTTCTGTGAAGAGCTGTTGGAGGAGCTGGAACATTTTGAGACGTCTTCAGCCCCTAAAGGTAGACCCAACACCATGAACCATTATGGGGTAATGTATCCACTTCTACTGCCTGAAAGTCTCACAATTTAATCACGGTGCAGACATTCATCTGTATTGTGTTGTGACTTTTATTTTTCGTGGTCATGGAAGGTCAGTGAATGACACACTGTGAATACATCACGTCTAAGTTTGATTAACCACGATCACTTTTTACTTGACCTTTTCTAGATCCTCCTGAACGAACTAGGCTTTGATGAGGGTTTCCTCACACCGTTACGTGAGCAGTACCTGCGTCCGCTCACCTCCTTGCTCTATCCAGACTGTGGGGGGTGCTGTCTTGACAGTCACAAGGCCTTTGTGGTCAAATATGACATGAATGAAGCCCTTGACCTGAGTTACCACTATGACAATGCAGAGGTGACTCTGAACGTGTCTCTGGGCAAGGACTTCACAGATGGCAACCTTTATTTTGGAGATATGAGACAGGTGACTGTATGGCTTTACTGTTCTAATACCCTACAAAAGCAAAGCTGGTATTGTTACACTCATAGCCACCAACAGTACTAGGGCAGTGTTTTTCTTTGTTGTTTTAGTGCAGGGTTTTATCCAGTGATTATCTGACAAAATGCTCAGCCTTTACGATTGAAATAGATAAAGTACTGGTTTAGATGCTAGAATATACGAATGTAGGAGTGTGTGGTCGTTACTTCTTTACAAACAATGACAGAAGACTGGAGGCTAAAAAAATGTTTCAAAGGCTCTAATTCAAACATAGGACTTTACAAGATGTTTTTTTCTGAACCTCTGTTTAAGAATGTGCCAATTTTTGTGTCATAAAGAAATATTCAAGTCAGGGTAAGACTAATAATTCAGCAAAATTCTATTTGTTATTGCTTTTGTCCACAGATTTTTAACTTTTTATAGAAAGCTATTAGGAGACAATCATAAAATAATAAGTGTGAAACAGTGTGGATAATTTATTTCTATTTCAAATGTAGGCAGTCTGTACACCCCACATGAAACTACCCAATTATTCAACAGGTGGTTTTGTGTTGTTGCCCCCTGCAGGTGCCTTTAAGTGAGACAGAATGTTCGGAGGTTGAACACAATGTAACAGAGGGCCTTCTCCATCGGGGCCAGCACATGCATGGGGCCCTGCCCATCTCCTCTGGCCAGCGGTGGAACCTCATCATCTGGATGCGAGCGTCGAAGGAACGCAACAAACTGTGTCCCATGTGCAACACAAGGCCGACGCTGTTGGAGGCAGAGGGCTTTGCTGACGGGTTCACCAAACAGTCTGAGGAGCTACCAAATGTTTCCTGTGTGCTGACGTGACCTGTCCAGCTGCAGTTGTACAGGCTGTTATTTATAACACTGTCGTAGACTGACGTGGACGTTCCTGTCTACTGATTGATTCTACTGATTTGATTGGGGCTTAGATAACCAAGACTACACCAGGCAGAAGTCCTTAAATAGAAAGAATTCCAAAAGACATACTTTGAAGAATTTCTCATTTGTTGGCTGTATTAATAGTAGCAGTGATTTATTAGATACAGTGAGTTTAACTTTATTTATTTATTTTGTATTACTTTACAATTCTAGTATCTAGTCTCATGTTAGTACTATCTTAAATTGCAGTATTATTAAATAATATTAAATTGCATTACACTTGGCCGTTACCCAAACCACTGCTAAACCTGATGAACTGCATCTAGTGATGTCACATAGGTTCAGCTTCGGTATAGGCCACATACTGCCATAGTGTACCTGAATCTCTGAACTGCCTGGTGGTGGTGATGTAAGCATCGTAGATGCAGAAATAACACTTATGGTGCATTGGTTTGAAACTGTTAAATACCAGAACATCACAAAATAATTTGGAATAATGTAATTTTAATTACGTAAATTAAACACATTGTGCATTTTATGTTTTATGTCATATGAATGTTGTGTTACAGCAATGTCTTTGAGTAGATACATTAGCATGCGCACTAGGCGGAGTTCACATAATAAATGAAGCATCTGCAGCATGACCAGAACATCAGGGTTTTTGGTTGTTTCTTTTTGTTCCAGGTTACTGGTTAGTACAGAGCAAAAGCAGGGAAAGAGCTTATGCTGTGGGACTGAGACACTACAGCCAAAACCATCAGAACAACACAAATATGCAAAGGCTAATACAAAGTTAAAGATATTGCTTAGTGCAGACTTTCATCATTGTGGTCATTTGTCTGGATATCCATACCCTTGAAAAATTACCTACAGTACATTTTTGCATTGTACTGCATTAAAATGAATTGAAATGTGTCGTAAGTAATTACAGTAACAGTACTATATTGTCAACAAATAAAGAAATCAAACATATATATTTTCTCTTTCCTTACGGTTATTTACAATAAATAATTATATTCAGTTTTCCATATACCATGTACAGCAACATTTATCCAACAGTGCAGTTGTTTTAAAGTAGATACATTTAGCAAATACATTTTAAGTGCTTTGACTGCATTAGTCCCAAAAAGTCAGTCTGGTGTCAGTTTACACACAGCTGTCGGGCTGTGCCACCCTATACTGTGTCTTGATGAGCCCTGTCTGCATTCCGTAGCCAAGGCCACACAAGGTTGTGTGCAGTTCTGTCAGCAAGACATTAGCTTGTGTCTAATCTTCATAACGTGGTCTCACTGCTCATGTCCCGAGGACGATGGGGGTCAATGTCTGAGTCATAGTCTGATTCCATCTCAATCTTGACCTGGGGCACAGGACAGGCCAACCCTCTGGCCATAGGCATCGCCGGAGATGATGGACAGGAGATCTTCAGGTGGAGAGTGATGCTGAGGAGTGCAAGCTCTAGTTATCATACACATGGACCGCCAAAGACACTGAGGGGTGATCAGGCAAAGGAACAGGCCATGAAGGCCATGAAGCATTATGGCCCAAACTAAAACCTACAACATCTCATATCAGTGATGAGCAGCCACAGAAGAAAAGCATTACTTTCTAATAATAGTTTATCATTCGACTTGGGTCTATTTAAATCCATTTAGTTAGTGGATGCAGTGATGCACAGACAAGAAACTCAGCTTAATAGATTCAGTCTGAGCAAAATTTGTCCTGTCCCAACTGCCAAAACGGTTGGCAAAATATAAAAACATAAAAAAATTATTTTCACGGCTGAAATTTATTTATTTATTTTATTATACTATATATTTTATTTTTTAAGAAAACTGATGTTTTTGGTGTAAACCTACACTGAATAACATCCTACAAATCAAGTCAATTTTATCAATAATTACTGTCATTTCCAAACCATGCCTCTTTCAAAGCAATGCAGACACTAGGGGTATTTTGAACCTTCAAACCTCCAGCAAAACCAAAACAGTCCATTGAAGTAATTTTGATTAAATGTCTAGCAAAGTGAGTAAAGGCTGCACCGCTATGGAAAACATTTTCAGTGAACAGCTCAAAGTGAGGGTACAGAGAAAGACAACTGGGCTTTAAAACAGTGGATGAAAAAGAAACAACCAAAATGATGATGCTTGTTGCATGTGAATGATTATACACTTTAACTGATCTACGTGATTTAAATGTGCATTAGATGTACAACACATTATTTCAGTTCTGCATTACATTAATCTACACAACAAACTTTTAAACATACAAAATGAAAAACATGAGTTTAAACGTACAACTTTTCACCTCAGTGAGTGTATTTTGGCCACAGCCAGGGAATGAAAAACTGTAACATATGTACAGTACAGTTTACATTCTGTGAGGTGTTTAATGTACAGCAGATTGAGTAGGAGCATGAGTGTACGATTTACAACATTTCCATGATCTGCATTGCCTTAAAGAGCATGGAGAGGAGACTGTGCCCTGAAGGGACACTGGTCTGGTAAAGAATGTCTCCAGTTGTGGATAAAGACGTGATAGCGTATAATGTATTCCAAAAAAATAAAAATAATTGAACTAATTGAAACTAATTGAACTGATCAGAACTAAATGTAAAAAGAACTAAATGTTTACATACACAAGAATACAAAAGGTTGTGTTTGTGTATTAAGGAGCACTCTGTGTAGCAGCAGGCTGACAGCGAGCTCCCCATTCAGACTGGGAAATATCTGGGTGTACAAGATCTTTGTAGGGGATGTGTAGTTTGAGAACACAGTACCTGCGATCTAAATCCGACTCTGAGCTGGGTGAGTGGTTGGAGTAGGCTTGGTATTTGTCCTGTAGTCAAACGCACACAATAAACATTATCGTCAGAAACTGGGCAATAATCGACTATCCCACTAGGGGGCACCAGAGGTCTAAAGGTTTTACCTCTTCCACGCTGTCGTCTGACTTTGGTTTCTTCTTGTCCTTTCCCTTCTTCTTGTCATCGTCTGTCTTCTTCTTCTCTTTTTCAGGCAGTAAGTCATCTAGCCAGGCCAGATCATGCTGGGAGAAGACCATGTCAAGCATCTTTCGGACCACCATCAGACCCAGGATCTGGAGGTTTTGCACAGATGTACACTGACATACAGCCTGATTCTAGGCCCCATTAACATTCATCTTATGTCTGAGCTATGGTCTGCATATGATATAGCTGGGTGGCATTTGTAAAGGACATTAGCATGAATCACTGGTATACCTGATGAACTCAGATCAGTTCATATTTTATATTTACACCCAGTAAAACTGACACTAATGTTATCATGAGAAAGGGCTGCTTACATCACCATAATATACATTATGAGTATTTCTATAGATTTTAGTGTGTATTGTGTTATATAGGAGCACCTTTCTGACAGCTCCCACAGAGCTTAGCTTTCATGTGTTCTGCAACGACATTGCATTCAGTAGCTAAATGAAGTGTCTTTGTCCTGCAGTCAGGTTGTTCACGTACCATGACAGGGAAGATGATAGCCATGAACGTGGATTTGAGGACCCAGAGCACAGCCAGACACATGATCTGGATCAGAGTGAACAGGTGTATCCTCCTCAGAGGAACGTGGCGCAGGTAAGAGTAGTCTGGCTGGTGCTTGGATGGCATCATATACAATTTAATCCTGTCCCAGAACTGTGGAAAACAAGCTAAAATCTGAGTGACAAAGGTTAATTACGTACAGACCTGTTGTGTAAATGATTCGAAATGATGAATGATTTGTTTTAATAGAGATTTGTGTGAGTTTTAGTTCGGCTTGGATGTGCAGTGCTTCAAAGAAACGTTGTTCAGGAGCACCTGCTACAGTAGATCATGAGCTTCCAAGGCTCAGACGCCTGGGAAACATATCTGAATTCAAATGAAAGCTTCAACCATTTGGAGTATATATAAAAGCTTTGGCTCTTTGGAAAGGAGTAGTTTTTACCACAGCTGTCAGATTTACTGTAGACCTAAACGGTACACTGTAGAACACAGAGAAAGAAAAAATCTCCACCCTGCCTGGATTTTTCCCCTAAATACAATCAAGTATCACCCATATAAAGAAATAAATCAAATAGTGTTAAAAAACAATATATGGGACCTATATCTTATAAATGTATAATATTTCATTCTGCTCCCCCCACTCCGCCTGGGCCCTGTAACCCTAATAGCTCTGGCCTGCATCAATTTACAGACGCCAGAGAGGGTTCAAATAAAAGCTTGTAGAAGGCTGTAGAATGACCCTATAATGATATATTAGCGTTCACTGTAACCTAGAAGCTTACATGTAACAATCTGGGACAATAATTCATACTTAGGAAAGAGCAGGCTTCACTTTCTGGCCTTTTGACCTGACTGGAGACAGTTGTCTGAGCGCCCCCTCCCCCTCCTGTCGCATATCTACGCATTCTGTGCAGTCTCACATGCACTACGGCTTTTCATACAGCACTTACTGTAGTGATACTGCATGCCTGGAAGTGGGGGAGAGGTGATTCTCAAGAACTTGAAGATGATTGGCCAGGGGTAACCCTGGTTACCGCATACTTGGGCATTTTCCAGCGTGCTGGGCCTCATTTGAAACCTAAAGTTTACAGCCTCCATCTTTGATCCTCTGTTTTAGTTTCGGTTTTAAATTTAGCAAGTTATGGCTGTCAGAAGTGGAAGACAATTATTTTTCACCCAGGAGTTGGAGTAGAACACTTTTCGGACCATTGTGGATATACCATGTTTTGGTGCGAAACGCTTTATTACATTACATTCGCTAGAGAATGAGACCACACACGCGACGTGAATGAGTGGTTCAGAGGTCGTCAAAAGTGATGGAAGATTAATGGATTTAATGCTATTGTTTTTTGAGCATTTGGTGACTGTGCTGTGATTGTTGTTGCTGGTCCACTGTTTGCTTGAGGCAGGGGTGTCAAACCGTGGTTCTTCGAGGGCCCCTGTCCCTGCTGGTTTTCCAACTCTCCCTGCTGATCACCTTGAACAGGTGTGTCAACACCTGATCTACATAATCAGCAGACTCTGGGGAAAGGAGAGTTGGAAAACCAGCAAGGGACTGGTTTGAGTTTGACACCCCTGGCTTAAGGTGTTCTAACTCTTATCTCTTAGATTCTCTTTTTATCTGTGCCGCTGAAAATCAGGGTTATTATTATTATACATCATTAATGTAAATAAACTGTGCATTTCAAGCCTTTTGGTTCTGTTTTAATGAAGGGGTCAGAAACAATGTTGGCCAAAATGTCTCACCATAGTAATTAAGTTTATTATAATAAATGACATCAACAGCTGACACACATCCTACCTGGATTCCATTGAGGGAGGCTACACCCATGTAGAGAAAAACACCGTAGAGCACAGGCATAGGTATGAACTACAAATGATGAAAAGGACAGAAAACATGATCATGTTTTGGCAGTAAACAAGCTGGGATACATATATAAAGGCCTGCAGTGTTTAATAAGTGTTCTTATAACTACCTAAAAAAGTACAATAAGAAACAGTTGTTACACCAACTCATTTATGTATTTTAATTTTCATTCACATGAAAATATTGTCCACTTCAGGAACTAGAGATTGTTTATTAAAACTGAACTTCCTTGTCAGATATTGAAATGAGGTTTACTTGCTGTAATTAATTCTCTGGTCACAGACAGCAAATTTAATTTAGTTAGTTACTTTGGGATTTCTCTGATAGATGTATTTTGTTGATACCTTCCTGTCTCTCCACATTTTTCCCACCTTTATAAATAAATATAATACATTTAAAAATAAATACAATAATTGTATTACAGCTTTCAACTGCCTCTGTCCAAATTGTAATATTCATCTGATTCAAACGTTACTGTACAGAAAATATCTTCCCTTCGTGTATGGAATGCCGTCATGTGTGTTTTTTAATGACATATTGTCTATGATGGAAATAAATGTTAGAGCAACAGCACGACAACAATACAAGTACACAGACAACACTTAACGCTAAGGGTACACGTCGTACCTTTAGTATTGGTGCAAGAAAGATGGACACTCCAGTCAGAACAAACACCATAATCCCTGTAACTCTTTGTTCTCTGGAAACAAAACATTGATGAAAATACATCAAATTATAAAAATATAAAGTGTCAGTTTTACAGAGTTTCTTATTGTTTTTAACTGCCGAGTGTATCTGCGTTTTTATGACACCCCCAGGAGCAGCCTGAAGGGATTATTTCCTCTTTATTTGCGTGGACTCACCTGACTCCAAGGAACTGAGGTTGCTCTCCAGGAGCACTTGACTCACTTTCCATCTTTAGAGAGTCAATGTGGGCAATGGAGATGACAGTGGCAGCGACGTACCAAGGCAGGCCAATGAAGGAACAGACAGCCATGAGGACACCAACCCAGAGGAGATCTAGGTGGTAGCCACACCCTTTCTGTCAAGTTAACCACACACAAATGATTCTAATTGGAAACAATAGATTTGAATAATAGACTACTTGGAATCCTTTGCTTCTGTTTTCAAGTCAGAAAACTTGGCCAGAGACCACAAATTTATCCTCCAGTTTGGTCACACTTCAAACTGGTAAATCATAGGTTTGTTACAGTAGGTGGACAAAAGCAGGAGGGAGTAGTGAGTGGGTGTGAAACATCAGCCAAGTAAGAATTCACCAGGCTGTTCCATTAGCCTTGGTAACCTGCTAAAAGACCCACCTGATTTAGCCACATATTATGAGCCATGTTTAGTTGCCTGGGTTCCTCTTCCTTGGCTTCTCTGGGAGTTGGAATGTCCTCACCTACTTTTGTCCACATAACAGGTCTATCCTTTACAAGTGTGAGGTGAAACCAAACTGGAGGATAAAATTGTGGTCACCAGACAATTGTTCCTAGATTGACAAAGCTACCAGGATGGCTACCAATTGTTTCAGCCATTTCAAAAAGAATCTTTACCACTTTAAATGTAATAAGTCAAATAGCACTACAATACATCTGGTAACATTGTTAAAATAACTGTTTTATCATCAGTTCAAGCATAAACCTCCAAGTCGGGTTTAATTACTAACCTTAAGTTTATTCTCCTTGCGGTTAACAATGACAGCACTGATCTGCTGGTCCATGAAGATGAGGATAGTCACTAGAAGGGCAGGGACAGAGCTGGCCAGGTAGACCCACCATGGGTTCTTACCAAAAGGCATCACCAGCCAGCCTCGGTCAGCTCGAGTAGGCTAGTGGAAGATGAGAGACCAGTAAAAAAAATCTTTCATCCTTATTATAATGTTTTATATAGAGGCAACATATTTTTATATTTGTACAGATTGTACAAATATGTTTATATATTTTTACAGTCTGTGACTTTGTAAAAGCAACTCTGAATAAGTCCAAATCTGATTTTCTTTACCTTGAATTCTGTTGGGACAATTAGCTTAGGAGTGTCAAGTCCCATAAGCATATCGAGCCCCACAAATGTCATGATAGACATGAAGATAGAGAAGTCACTGATGAGTTTCCTCAGCTGACAAAGGGGAAAAATAAATGGTGGAATGAACACACAATAAAAATAAAACAAATGATGGGAAGGTTTTAGAAGGTTGTGTTTACTGTAGCATCATAAAAAGTAAGATTAGATTATTTTTGTTTTGTTTTATTATTCATGTTAGACATGAGTCACAGAAGGGAAAATAAATAAAGGCTAAAGTTACCTAAACACCAAAAGATTGCTGACCATGCTGTAAAATCAGCAGAAAATGTTTTTTGTCACATGTGTCTTGTAGTACAAACACTGTAAGAGACAAAAATGATTCTATTTTATTTTATTCTTTTTATAAAAGCCAAACAGACTGCAATGTATTTAATTGACAGGCAGTGTTTGCGTTAGAAGTCCCAGTTGTACTAATGATAATATCCTCACTTACAGGGTTTGGTAAAAATGATGTTAAACACTTGCCTGAGAAATCCTCACAAAATAAAATTTGAAGTAGATGCAGAGAATGTTCACTGAGCTCACCTTTGTGGGGAAGTAGCGACTAAACTTGAACTTCTTTAGGGTGATGGTCATGGAGTAGGTGCCAAAGAAAAGGATTAAGGACATTAGAGCCAGATCAGGGGTGTACATGCAGGATTTTCCCACCAAAGAACCTCCATACTTCTGACATTCCTTCTTGCTCAGCTGGCTCCAGTCCAGAGCTGTCACATTCAACTGGATCGGTGGTGGTTAATGGTCAGGAGAAAAACAAGAGCAAAGCGATTGTCAGACAAAGTACACGTCTGGGTTAGCTGTGAACCATTTGTTCTTATACCAATGCTGCCGTTTAGGCTTCATTCAGCCTGAAACACAATGCACCAAAATATGGTGCATGAAAATAAACACTTACCCCAGAGACATTAGAGCTGTTATCCGGCATTGGAACTAGACCATTGAAGATCATTATGGCCACTGTTTATGAACAATAGGAAGGCAATGAGACAATCGGGTGATGAACAACAAAAAGAAAAAAAACTGCAAAAATGCAAAACAACATCATGGCAGAGGCCAGTGGAAGGTCCAAAGAGATACTCACTCAGATATGGCAAGGAAGTAGTTTGTGCATGGCAAAAACAGATAAGAGACAAATCAATTACAGAAATCAATTAAAAAACTAGCAGGTTAATGGTAAAGTGATTTACAGTAGAGAACCAGACTACAGCCAAACTGGCTCCGCATGAACCCTTCTGTATCTCCTTGAGCCTGTACGTGAACTCACCTGGGTCTGGGGCCAGGCATTCGCACTTGTACGTGGTGATGTAGTCGGGCTTGAAGCTGGTGTCTATTGGGTAGTAATTGAAAGTGCCCACCATCTTCTTGATGGCATCAGAGATAAAGATAAAGGAGATGAGGCTGGAAAAGCCCTCCTCAGTGAAGCGGGTCATATACTTGATGATGTAACTGGCATCAGTGGCTACCAGGATGAAACACTGCAGGCAGGAGTGGATGCCAATCCACAGACGCAGCTCCATGTAATCTATGGCGTTGTTGCTTCGAGAGTGAGAAAAAATTAGGTAAATTAACACTTAACAATTGTAATGCTGTGTTGTAAAACAAAATCGCAACTGTAGCGAACACGTAAAATATAAGTTGCGGTGATAACATATCCCTAAATGTCCATACTGTAAATTGTTTAGTAAAATAAAATAATAAATAACAGGTCAATTAGTGACAAATCTTTAATCTTATATTGTGAAATGTAGGTTAAAAAAGGTTATAAAGGTTGTAATGATACATTACACCTTATCAGTTACAGTATAAAGCATATGCCAAAAACAAACTTGATTATACTTAATGGTACAACGTTTACTGCTATTCATTTAGATTTACAGTAAATCATCATTATATGATTATGTATAATATTGTATTAAAAAAATGTAGTTTAATTTCAAAACCATTTATATTTATAAACCATGTAATTTTATCATTAGAACATAAAGTAAAGTACAGTATATGCCTACATGTATGAACCCCTGTGGCAAAAGATCTGAGGATGATCTTTTTTATAAAGCAAGCGGATAGGATTGAAAGTTGTTTTTTAAAATTACCAGAGGGTAAATATTTGACCATATCATTGCCAATGTCTTTTAGTTTCAAGATGAGATCTTCAAAAAATGTACTTGCTGTTTAAATTCAGAGAGAGAGAGAGAGAGAGAGAGAGAGAGAGAGAGACATTTTAAACTCAAACCTATCAATGAACAGAATTTTTATTAGATGCCGTGACCTGCAGAGAAAAAGCCTTTATTGCTTCTCCCAATAACAGGATTGTGTTTAACTCTAACTGTTAATAAAAGGAATGTCTGGACCATTTTATTGCATTATTGTTTCACTTTGAGGAGGCTCACTTGCTGAATTCAAAAAGGAGTTTTTCAAAGATGAGGATAGGTCCAGTGGAGCTGAGGATGATCAGGGGCTGACCGCCAAGGAGACAGAAAACAGAGCCAGCCAGAGCAGTACCCAGAAAACTCTCCATCACTCCCTGTTGATGGCGAGAGATGATACAAGGTCACAGACAATATACTTTAGCATATTATAGAATATTATAAACTCAGAAGCAGATTGCGGGCATAAGAACAATGATATAGGAAAAAACGCAGAGAAAATGTCGATGGTAAAACAAAATTGGTTATGAATGAACTTGAAGGAAACAGTGTCATGAGTTTGACACAAAAAGACAAATATGGGTAAAATCTGACAATATTTTACAGCTAATCTAATAAATAGATTACACTTGAGTTTCCTGATTCTGATGCCAGTCGGTTTTAATCTACAGCAGCACTGTGGTTTATATTCGATGAACTGCAATCAATTTTCCTGGCTTAAATGTGCAGGTGAAGGAACTCGACTCTGGTATCTGTGTTGTAGCTGTAACTTTCAGGTGTAATAGAAGATCAATACTGAACTACACTTAATACAAAAAAAGATGGAAAACAAACAATATTATAAAAGAACCAGTGAACACTACATCTTTTCAATTTTGGTCTGGATTGTGACAAATGCAACATGGCTCAACTTGGCACGGAATTACTGGAACGAACAAGAAACCTTGTTGTGAGACAGGAGAGTGCAAAAGTCTCCGTGGGCAATAAATTACATTTACAGCACAGCAAGCACTTCTGAATTTGCACAAGGATTATCTGTGTTGTTTCAGTGAGTGATCAGACAATTTCAAAATAAATATGTTTGGATCAGATCAGATAAGGTTTAGACCAGTTGTTCATTGTGGACCTGGCCAGAATTAATACACATACTATGATTTGCTTGTAAACAAGCTTGTAAAACCAAAATAATTCAAGTCCAGAGGTTCAGATCAGATTTCCTACATGACAAAACATACCTGTTCCCTGACTTCAATCCAGTTAAACACCTTAGAAGGATTTAAAAAAGAACCCTAAATGAGAAGCTAAGTATTTGTACATATTTGCCCAAGAGTGTTGTCAACCATGTCCAAAAGGATTCAGTCTGTCATCTAAGAATGGAAGCAGACATATATGATGAGGGTGTACTGACCTTTGTTGCTATTGGTTTCAGAAAATAGGCCTGGGGAGTATTGGGTTAATATGAATGTTTTATTTAGTCAGAAACTCTTTTGAACTGGTCAAGGTGGATGACTCTTAATTATATAAGTAGGAGTTCTTGTCCCCCATTTCACTGTGTGTCGTGTACCTGGTAATTGTCAGTAGCATCTCCCAGTAGGCCACCAAAAGTGATGGCATTGGTGATGCAGCCCAAGTAAATGAAGAGCACCGCAGAGATGGACTGGATGTGGAAACCGTCGTAGAAGTCACTTGGCAGCCACGGCAGTTTTCTCTTAATGTCCAGGTACAGACCCCCACAAAACCTGTCATACATGTACAACACAGTTGTCGATTTTGTCAAGTGTTTTTTTTCACATCTGCCAGCGTCAGGTTAAGCACAATCTTGAAACCTGTCCTGAACTACTTACCGCCCAGTGAACGCCAGCTCCTCTCCAAGCTCATGTTGCTCTGGCATCTCCTCATCCTCAGCCAGACCTCCCCCTCCTCCCCCAGCTGTTCCATTCATTTGCCCAAGCTCATTCAAGGAAAATACTGACTTCCTACAGAAAAGAAGCATGCAGCAGACCAAACCAAAATAGAGGAATTTGTTTTATTGTGTTTATTTAGGGCTTTTTTTAGAGACATTTTAACCCTAAGAGTGTGGCTGGTTGTACTGACATGGAAGCAATATTTCACTAAATAAACCTAACATTTAACATAACCTATGCAATATCTAACAACAATGTACTTGCGCTGTTAAGTTTATATCTTTGTCAGAACAGATGATTTGTGATAAGGGTTTAGGTGAACATTGTACCACAAAATATAAGAAAGGAAATCAAACCTTTTGTCAGCTGAGGTGACTTTCTTGGGTGGCTCTATGCGGATTTTAGGATCCCATTCCCCAGGTGGAAGCACAATGACTTCATCCAAAAACTCATCTATTCCTGCAATGAGGTCGTCCCGATCCCTTGCCTTGTAGGCTACATCACTAAAGAGCTTGGAGAGAAGGATAGAGGTAAAGAGAAAGGGTGGTGGCGAAAGTCAACAGTAATCAGACAGACTAAAATAGAGATGTTTACTTTTTATTATCCGCTTTCCTCTTTATGCAGTTTCTGAACCTCAGTTGGACAGGATTAAAAAAACAACTGTCCTTTTTCTAACTAATAACGGATAAATTGCATTTGCTTCAGGATGTACTGGCACAGACATTCACATTTTTCTCAATGAACTGACACTCATTTACTCATTTTGTAAGTGTAATTTTGTCCCAGCATAAGTTATTGTTTCTTGTCTGTATTTCCTTATTGATGTTTACTGTACATTTGGTTATGACCCCTTAATAGTGGAAAATTACAACTTGTCACAGCTAAATCTTCATTCTAATGAGAGTTTACCAAATTGCACAAATGCCAGTGAAAGTAATATTTCAATGAAACCCACATTTTCAGCCACATGTTGTAGTACCATGAAAGTCTAAATGAGAGTTCACTGACATATTTCAACCCGCTGACCAGTGGGGTTAGAAACACAAGGTGTTCCCTTGTCTTCCCCACAGTGGTCATGACCATCCACATGAGACATGACACGGGGATTGCAAAAATAGAACTTCACTTGAGAATCACCAGGTTCTCACTCGAGATCAAAATAATATAATAAGAAGAAAGTAATACTGAAAACTATGCTACAACATTAGAAAAATGTTTGCTCTGCAATCGAGACTGACAAGGTTGTGCCTGAATCTAAACAGGTTCAGCTTGATTTTTATAATATCACTGCATGTTTTTAAATTTATAATGACACAGTTCACTTCCTTTTAAAAAGAAATAAAGTGAAATTGAAATAATCGAAATGAAATTAATACTTTCATTACTATACCATGGGGACTCAGTATCACTTGTGTAAAGATGATGTTAGCAGGTATCTCAATGGTTCACCAGCTTACCACGCATTCACACACAGCTCACCTTTAACTGCAGATTTCTGTATGTGCTGACCTGTCATGGACACATTTTGAAAATGTAATGACACATACTTACATCATCCACCATCAGGGTTGCTATGGCTCGGCCGATCTCATTATAGGACTTGGCCCTACCTTGAGGCCCCAGGAGAATAAAAAGGAATCTGTAAAGTGGTGAGATGAATGTAAAACATTTGGAAGCATGGCAGGAGCCTGTATCACAGCTTTCCTTTGCCTGCAACAGGCTAAGCGTGTTGCAAATCACATTACCTGGTGGGTACAGGGACCTCAGTCAGACCTCCTAGTGTTGTGGCTTGGGCCAGGCGGACAAAGGCGACAAAGGGTTTGTTTAGGAAATCCACTTCACCCACCAAAACGTTTGATGCCTCCGCATCTCTGGGAATCTTCTTCATGAATTTGTTTTTCAACTGCAGAAAGTGACAAAAAGAAACCATAGTGAAGCATCCAAATGCGTATTCTCTGCCATTCCTACAGACATTTCCTAATATTTAATTTAGATTTTTTGTCTCTGAAGTTTTGAGGGTTTTATATTACTGTTAAAAGATTTTTTTTTAATTTACTTTTTAAATAACCACCAAGTAGATAAAATAGATTCTATATTTAACTAAGTGATGATATATACAGTAGATTTTGTCAGATGTGATAGTAATAATGGTAAGTGCAATTGGGAAATGAAATTATCAACAAAATAATCTAACAGCTGAGACACTGACACACAAACACTTTACAGCCACAATATAAAACCAGAAAATATTTTTATTTACCTGGACATACCAGCAAGTGTCCTGTTTTAGGTTCTGTAACCTTGAAACTTTGAACATTGTAAGCATTTTTAGTTTCTGATAGTACTTAAAACTGTGCTTGCGTTATGTCCCATTTGATATTAGAAGTTTCATACAGTGGGGTTAGGGTTAGTCATAGTAGTTAGTTAATCATTATAAATTATGTTGCTGTCAGTCAGAACACGTTTGCATTCTGATCAGCTCTTACGTTTTAAAATGAATCCTGAGATTTTAATCTGGACTAACATTACACGCACTCTCTGTTTAATGGACTTAACCAACGCACTGTATAGTAGCTTAAGTAGGTAAGAATGTTATGAAATAAATATATTATCCTGTGTGAGTGCATTTGTTAATGTGTGAGGGAAAAAAAACAACAACGCTCAATAGGAGCTGTGCCAATAATCCACAGCCTGAATTTGTGGCTACATGTGAGAGCTACGCACGTGGACCAGATGATGCGATCCATGATTTTTATGGTGACAACTCAATACTCAGTATTGACACAGACAATGTAGCACACACAGTTAAGCACACCTAGTAACAAACCATTACTTGTCCACTGTCACATGTGACCTACTGTATGGGCCTGAATTCAGAACAGGGGTACTTGAACAAACTAATAATTGCACCAACAAATATAGGCCCCATCACATAGCACGCACTTCTAAACAAACCCATTCATTATTTTCTTTTATATTTGCATGCATCATCTGAGTGAATGACACTTAATTCTGGCTTGGTCTGTTAAAAATCCCAACAGTCTATTCCAACAACAGATTAGATTAGATCACATATAACATATCTTATATATATTAACAGAAAGGGACCATGTGGAAAATAAATGTATAGTACCTTGTAGAGGTATCTATTTAGATACATTTTGGTCTATCGACAAGAACACTTCACTGATCCCAAAACTTGTCTAATAAAATGAATGATTAAAGCAGTTAAGACACACAATAAGAACATACCTGGTCTGTGCTGGGAGTATCTGCAATGTCATTCATGCTCCTACTCTGTGCGTGGCCTACAAGGCAAAAGTGAATAAGCCTGCAGTTATAACATTTTTTTTATGTTCTCTTACTTTCTGAAAAGAACGTGTGAATGTTTGAGCTGTGTTCCCTTAACACAAATTACATTAACCAGCCCTCACTCTATAAAGACAGAAATTCGAACTCCTGGTTAGACACCATACCCTTTCTACAAAGGCCTCTAAGATGTGAGGGGAAATTAGGTGCAGAATTCAAAACATTGATAAGTTTGAATGTTCAAAAAAGATTAAAAAACAAGTTTTTCAGTTTCAAAATGTTCTTTTAGACATTCAAACATATAGTTTCCATGTTTTCTTTTTATTTCACCTCATACTGAGTCTACCTTGAGAAAAATTATTTTCACATCTTATTACATGCGTGTATTAATATATTTATAACTGTAATAACAAGTTTCTAATGAGATGTTAAAAAGGTACAGGAAAGAAAAAAATAATAATTACACACGTATAACAACACATCTATAACTGTGTAATGAGCTGCATAATATCAAGTGTGAAATGAAATGCGAAAAACCAACACAGGAAGCAGAAATCATTTTCGCCTCGCATTACGCGTGCAATAACAAATTTATAACTGTGTAATAACAAGTGTGTAATGAGCTACAAAACAAAATATTATCTGGTGTGTTAGTTTGCTTTGATCAAACAACAGTAATGAGCAAAGATCAAAGCAAATTGAATCTACTGTCCAAACTGAGAGAAGCTATGAGAAGCTTTTAACAGACACTTACGTAGGCGGCCATAGTTAGCAGACTGCTGTTTTATTCGGAGGTCCTCTGTGGATCGATTGAAGTTGCCACATGGCCCTGAACCTGACCCTGGTGCTGGTCCACTTCGGGGCCCAGCAGTACGATCTAGCAAAAGAAGGGAAGCAGAAGCGTTCACATACAAAGAACGGGATAGGAGTCAGGAGTAACTTATGCAGCAGCATGTGTCCTGCTCATCTAAAAAACAATGTGGTAATTAACTCATCAAACACTAATGTTTTCCCTGTAGAGGATGAGTTTTTTGCCTGCACGACTGCTTTTGTTTGTGAGTCAAATCTGTGTAATACATTATATATATATGCTAATTCATATGTGAGAGCAGAATGATGTTATGTATGTCAGAGAAGCACAATGTTATTTCATGTACTTCCATGTAGGAGCCATAAAATATGTTGCCTCAAAGTCTGTAAAGTCTTACTTCATAATCATGTTAGTGTTCAGCCAGAGCTAGATGACAACTTGCTGCAGCTATTGATAATGATTCTCACTCGTGGAGGAGTTGGACTTGCCGATGTCGGCTAGCGAGCGATGGATTGGCTTCTTGGTGTGGTGTCGGTGCTTCCTCAGCAGAACAAAACTGACCTTCTCTCTCAGGTCAGGGGATAACATGCCGTCTTCTATCTGCCTCTCAATGATGTCATCTGGAAAACGACACATCTGTCTGTCACATTAGGAAGGATGGTGCGTGGATATCCTTCTGTACTTTAGAGTGTGCATATCCATTATATTTAATATATATATATGATGATCTTATAAGACAATTCATTAATTTGAATATACTAATAATATAATTATTTTATTATTAATAATATCTTAGTGTAAAAAGGATTGTATTGGTAGATTTCCCTGTTGAAACTGAGTAATGCAGATTCCCAGTCTGCCTAAGAAAAGCAGATAGTGTTTGTGCATAAATGGTGACAGTTTTGTTTGAGTTCCTGTTAGCTCCAATATTCACTAGAGACCTTTGTGCAGCAATTAGGCATTTTCTAATGACATACAGTTATAACCAATGCTTCCAGCTCATCACTTTCACTCGGAAAGAATGGCACCGTTAACAAAACAGAGAGACTTTTCTAAATAGCAGACATATGTGGACTGCAGGTACTGTAGCAGAGTCAAGCATGTTCTGTTAAAATATCCACTGAATACGAAAAGATGTTGTTTTGATTGCAGCATATCGCATCTAAAATCATAGTATATGCCACTGAGTTAATACCGTATTCATATTGATAGAGGTCTCCCATGCCATGGATACTGATGTATCCCTGTGTGTGATCTTTAATCTTTATCCTGCAGCCCATGTGTTCAGTTACACAAACAAGCCTCTAGAGTTTTTCATCCATCTAAATGTCCTTCGATTTACTAAACACAATCACTGTAAGGTCGCTCCATGAAAACACTGAAAAGGTTTTCCCCCGACAGACAATTTTCTACATATTGTAGCTATCCCTATAGGCTTGGGATGGCTACTGTTTGCTTCACATAAACAATTTATTCCTGACAGTGCACTAAACTTTATGATTAGTAACCAAGTAAAGTGAGGATTATAATTAGGAAAGACTCATTACTGTATATGTTTTGTGGTTTGTAGCTTTGTGTTTGTTCTGTCTTTCACGTGACCAGGTAGTGGACAATTACCTGGAATCCAGGGCTCAATAAAACATTTTGCTGGTTTAATTTTGCTGCCAACTGAGACACACTGTCATTGATTGCTTTTCTGTTCTTCTTACTTTATTGATTTTGTGCTGCAGGAGAAGTGTGGGAGGTGCTGAAACCATCAATTGGCAATTTGTGCTACAAAACAAGCATAATTAAATTCATATTCTTCATATTCTAAACATCGAAGGTTGATAAATATCACATGCTATAAAAGAAGCACACCTGTGTCTGATAAAGCTGGATTAAAGTAATCATGATTTCTGTACGTCCACTGAAAGCGATATAAAGTTTCTGTAGCCGATGTTACTTCCAGCATGCACCTGTATACAGCAAACTCGGCTAAATATGTCTCTGTGGCAAAAAACTGTCAGCACACTGACTAGTGGGTACAGATGCAAAAAACAAGTACTGAAAAAACCTCACCAACAATTTGAGGCAGTGAGTAGCCTTCCAGATCCAGCACCACTGTTCCTGTCTGGAGACAAGTCCTGAGCTCAAAAAGACTGTGCAGTGACAGCGTGGACACATGTGGTTTACTCCATCGCTCCCCTCCTTCCTCCACCTTCTCTTCGAACTTCACCCACCTGAATCCCCAAAACACACAGGAAGGAAAAAGAGCTGCTGCGGGACACGTGTTTTGGTCTTACATAGTCGTGCATGTTGTTGATAGGTCTCAGCGTTTGAATTTTGTCTTATTAGGTTTCATTTTGAATCAGACATGACTACAGCACAAGTGTGTGTTAGTGTGACTGGGGTCTTCTACAGTACCTGGCAGACTCCCTCCACTCCAGCTCGTCTCCTTCTCGCTGCAGAGTGTCCATTTCAGTGAAGAGCGTCGGCGTGGGCAAATAATCATCTTCACTCAGGATGTAACGTAGACGCTCTGCTGCTGGAGACACTTGATGGAATAAAATAATATATATTTTTTCCACTGTGTGATATCATCCAATAAAGGATTATAAAAACTGTTAAATGTTAAAAATGGCTACCATTTTATCTGTCTGCTGCAATTGCCACTTGACTTCACCCCAGTGCCAAAAATGCACAATGCTTTAACTGGCAGCATGCCTACAGAGAGCTTATGCTCAGGAATGCTGCTGCACCATAACAGTAAAATGCAAAAATGCAAATTTGCATTTGCAGTTATAGTGGGCTAAAGAGGGTCACCTCAGCTCCATATTTACATTTTTACAGCTGTCATACTCCTACTATACATACTGTAGGTCCTGTGTGTGTGTGTACTGTGCTGCCTTTGTTTAGCCATTTGGACATAACGTTCCCAATCAAAGTCCTGTAACTCTAAAGCAACAGTGCTCAGCAGGGCTGTTCACTCCAACCTGAGACAGAAGAAATACTCTCATTGCCTGCGTGTGAACCGCATGCTGCTAAAGCTGCTAAGGGGGAAGCCGAATCAAATCAAAACCAGGAGCTAGAGGGGTGAAATAAAACCACAATGGTAGTGTGGTGGTGTGAATTTCTTAGAACAAATGCCACCTCGGGTGTAACATACAGTCAAGCTTAATTGTGAGACCAGAGACGTATGGGAGACTACTACTATATAGCGAACCCAGGGAATGATCTTAACCATTACATCATTATTTATCTTATACCTAAAGAATGAAGCAGACTGTATTATGACCTTTGCAGTCACACAGTAATGTATGACTGCAGCAGAGGGAAAACCTTCAGCACAACATTTGCTTAAAACGTATCAAGGGCTTTTGCTCACTTGTGTGGCTGATGTCTTGGAGACTCTGCTCATTGGAATCCATGAGTCCTTCCTCTACGTCTATGTCTTGGTACTGGTCCTGCTCGGGGTGCTGCAGCTGGCTGTAGCGCCTGTCCCTGTCCATGTCAGCAAGCTCTCGACTGGAGCGCCGTCGCCTGCGTTTGCGACGGTATCCTCGAGGAACAGGGACGCCGATGTAGATTGACTGATGGTCTGAGGACAATATGAAAGTTCCCTAAATGTTTAAATAAGAACACATGACATTGTACATATGGCTGTACTCATCCAAATGCAGAACTAAGAACCAGCACAAGCTTTTGTAAAAGCACTGTAAATGCTAGAAGCTTTAATACAACTCTTCCAAAAGTTTAATAAGGCCTTGATGAACACGCCTAAAATGGTTGACTGGCAACAAGTGACTCTGGTCACTGATGGTGATGTCTGTATTTTTTAATTTCAAATACTCAGAGGGGGATTATCGATGAATGTTAAATGATGTTTAACAAAATTATGTTTCTCATTTCTGCTTATTAACACCAGCAACATTTTCTGTTGGCACAGTCACAAATAAAATCAAATCAAGTCTTATTCAGAACTGCTCAGCGCTCAGCTTTCGTGTGATTTTGGATTTGGCTTTAAAATCCCTGTTTTGCCACAAAAAGGTTGATGATGTGAGTTTGAGCTTCCCCTGTGCAATTAAGGCATTGCTGTGAAGCTGAATGCACTGCTCCATGTGGAATAACTAAACAACAAACTGATATTGGATTTTCTGTAAAGGGATGCAACCTGCTAACCTTTTGCTCAGCATGAAGACACTGTCAATACACACAAACATGCATCAATTCCCTTATGTACACATCCACAGACACAACCACACACAGGCCCATGTCAATCTTAACTTCTCATTTGCAACCCATTCAGCCACATGCTCACAGCAAATTAAAACAGAGAAAGCAGCCAGAATGTATTAGTTTAAGATGAAGCAACTACCTTACAGTGACCTGATTCCTGTTTGTAACTCTGAAGAACCAATGATATACTGTAGCTATAGCTTGCAGTTCACACATACTCACCCTCTTCTTCCTCATAGCGAAGATGGGAGACTCCCATTGCTCTGTCTCCGTGATCCATCCTGACAAACACGAAAATAATAATAATAATAATAATAATAATAATAATAATAATAATAATAATAATAATAATAATAATAATAACATCACTCAATAAATAAATGTTCAATGAACATGATTTTATCATAAAATAATATAAAATATGTCTTAAACATGTTAATTGAACACTACATACTGTAAAGATGTTATTGTTATTGTATCTACAGTAAATGTTTGTAGCTGTCTGTTTTCCTAAAATCACTGTTCAATAAACTAATATTTATCTATAGTATGTTTTCTTGTGTCAGTGAGATTTGTTTGTCAAATTCAAAAGGTTTGCAAGATATTAACAATATGCAAAGCCACTACATACTGTATAGAATTTCTGTAAATATTTTATTCATCTGAGCACATTCTTACATTCAGCAAACGCAAATGCTTGCTTTAAAACGGTTAACGCAAAATACCCATATTACAGTTGTCATTTTAGTAATGTAAAATTCAAATATTTGTATTGTAATTTCATAACTGTACCTATTCCTAATCTTCTAAATTTTGAATTTAGTCATTCCAGATATTATATATTTCCAAATGTTTGGGGAAAACCTCTGTCAATTTTCTGTCAATTGAAATGAGATTTTAAACTCAGTGGGGAAACTCACTCAAACAGTTCAACCTTTTAAAAACACACCTAATACATTTAATACATAACTCCAAAAGTGTATTTGTTTGAGTTGCACCAGTCATCAGTCAAGTTCATGCTTTGTTGGGGTTGTGCCTTAAATAACATGCATTGTCCAAATAAGCCAAGATGTACAGACCTCCAACAATGCATCTTTGACCTGGATCAATCTATTTTATTCTTGCATTTTCCAAATACGTTTTTGAGAAATTGTGTCCATGAATAATATGCATTCTCCACGTAAGATGTGCAAAAATTGTACTCCACCTGGGTCAGTTTTTGTTCACATTCATTTACTCTAGAAGCTCTTTTTTGAGAAACTAAACCTTGGGTGTCAGCCTTTCTCCATCTGGATTAAGAAATATCTTCTGTAGGATCAAAAGTGGAGCTCTGCTGGGTAGCTTAGATCCACACAATGAATGAGACCAAATAACAGTGCACAAGTAAGTGTGATGTTGCCCAATCCAGTTAGGATTTCCACAACTTCATTGAGGACCCTAATGCCATGTGGATCATCTTCATTTACTTCCATCACTTATCCATGTGCTCCATGTTACTATGTTCCTCAAGGTCTGTGTCCTGTGAGATAAAATACAAGAGAGGTGATGTGAAGAAGGATAAATACCATCTATGTGCATAAAATGAATTGAGTATTAAGAGCACCTGGTGGAAAACATATAAAAATTAAGAAAATATTGAGAAAAATGTTCTCTGCCAGATCCATATTCACCATCTTGTTCAGTCTTGGCATTAACAACTGCAGTAGTAGTCATATTAAAAAACAATAGTTTTGAAGTGGCCTTTGAGGACCTCAATTTGACACCCCTGGCCTAAATTAAAAATATGTAGTAGATATACAGTATCACTTTGGTAGCTGCTTACAAATGCAGGCAATACAAAAAACAGAAGAAAGATAAAGGTATTTTTTCTGTTATGCATATTCCCCAACAAGTTTTTCATGGAGCCAAAACTTGTTTGACTTGGGTCAGTGTTTTTCAAGTTCACTTACTTTAGAAGCTTGTTTTTGAGAAATTGAACCTTGGATGTCAACCTTTTTCCATCTACATTAAGAAAGATCCTCTGTAGGATTCATAAGTAGTTCAACATGCATGTTCAACTACAGTTAACAAGTTTCAGATAGATCTGTTGACTACATTTACTAATCAGCTATCACAGTACTAAATGTGAACAGGTATTTATTATGTACTTACCAAAAACAGTACACAATTCTTCTTCTTCTTCTTCTTCTTCTTCTTCTTCTTCTTCTTCTTCTTCTTCTTCTTCTTCTTCTTCTTCTTCTTCTTCTTCTTCTATTTCTTTTTGTTGTTGGCAAACAAGTTGGTACCACTATCGGATCTTATCTATCGGAAACTTCAATTCCCGCTTCATGTGCTTACGTACTGTACAGTATAATCAGGGACTGTGTACATGCGCAGTTGTGACTTGTTAGTTGAAAACAATTCATGCTTATTAGATCAACAAGTGAAAATTCTTTACAACCAACAAGAACCTTTTTTTTAACCTCACCAAACTATTATGCTTCTGTTATAAAAACCTAGTTACATTTTTACTGTTTTGATTGTACAATGTTTGTGGCAAATGCAACATAAAACTGTGTTTCATGAGACAGGTTGGCATTTATCTTGATGCATCTTTTGTCCTGTGGAAGTAAATTGGTAACTTACAGTGATTTACAACATGTGCATGTGTTTATTTGTTCAGTTCTAGCAGTACCAGCCTCCGGTTGCTAAATAACAAAGCTGTTGTTCAGTGACCTGCATGTTGGCTTACTATCCTAATCAATGGGAAAATAATTAATGGCGCCGTCAAGTCAATGGAAATGTGCATATCCGAAACACATGTGAAAGTTGTTGAAACTTGTTGCCCGTGGCAGTATTTCAAACAAGGAAAGCTACCAGCCATATTTAGGGTGTTTTTTTGCACTGCTCGAGGCCAGATGCAGTGGGAAACACTGACACCGTGAGAACTGTCCTGTTGTGTGTGCATCAACACAAATGCATGATTCAAGATCAAATCTCAACAACTAAAAGTTAGTTCCTACATATCTTTCCATAGGTTACAATCATAATTATTAGTAGCTGAGACATTACTATGCATCACATTGTATTGAAATACAGCAGAACACAGAATATTTTACAGATTATATTAGTTCAAGGGTGAGAGAAAAGGGAGAAACAATTTTTTAGCAAATATAGGTTTTAACATTCCTAAAGCCGCAAAAACAAACAACAACAACAAAACCAACAAAATTAAAATACTACACACAGATAATTTTATAAAGTTTGCCTTTGAATAATAATCTAATTTTGGAAATAGCATTAACATTCTTAAAATAAATTCCACACAGGAGGAATTAACAGTGCAAAGTTACTAGTTTTGATGGCTTATTGGCCCAACATAACCCAGTCTAGCTGCTCGGAATGCTTGTGGTGGCTTCCTGCCTCTGTAATTAGTGCTGTCACATCAGTGTCCTTCACACCCAGTGGGCAGCTGCACTGAGAGCCGCAGGCTGCCCCCCTCACAGGCTAATCGATGTGCTTACCCTGACTTCATTGCTTAATAGAGATGCACACACACACACACACACACACACACACACACACACACACACACAGGGTAACATATATGGCACACGTGGGTATCTAAACAGTGCATAAATACTTTGTTACATATAAGGATTATTTTGTGTAGACTAACAGTTTTGGACTGAAATCCAGTGTTGCATCTACTCACAGCTGTACTATACTTTAATGATCATATGCTTTGCAAACACACTTTATTGTTAATATACTACACTTTATTACTCTTTCAAAATGATGAAAGCACAAAACTCTGTATTGTGTGACAATCACCATGAAAAATAAAAATAAGAAGTGCAGTACCTTCAGCTAAACAATCAATGTAGTTTAGTAAAGTTTTCATACTTGACTCTGAACAATAGCAAAATCAAAGCATAAAACTGCAGTAAATGTACCACTGGCTGCAGAAAAACTGTGCCAATCTGTTAACATGTGCTCTGGCATTTGGTCAAGGCTACTGTATTTCATATATATAGACAAATATTAAATTGTATTTTATTGTATTGTATTTAAAGTTTTGCATTTTCATGTATGTAGACATAAAAAAGGTGGAAGATTTTCAGTATATGCCTAGACAGCTTATCAAAAACTTTTAAAAGGTCTGTAAATAAACCTAATTTTCTTCCTAATTATTATACTGTCATGTGAGTTTTGCAGATTGTGTTTTGTTCACACATCTAATGGTCCCCCCCCCCCACCGTCACTGTGTTACAGTCCTCTGCATATGCCAGGCCTGGAGCTAAGAAAAGCAAAACTAAGAATTTAAAATGTCACATCTATCTCAACAAACTGAGAAATTGAATAGCATTGTCAGGAGTGCAAACTAAAGAGCTCAGAAATACAGAAGAAGCAATAAAAGTGCAGAGGTAGAAACAAAACAGGATCAGACAGTGAGACAAAAGAAAACGTCAGCCTACCTGGATTAGTTGTCAGCTGGACTGTGCATAGGGAGAAACGGCCTTGGCTGCTTGAAGTGTCGCATAGATGCAAACATTGCCAGGGGAGCCCCAACAAACTACTGAATGGTACAAAGTCGGTACCTCACTCTTTGTCTCTGTGACTGGCTGTTGCTATGTGACTCTTGCTCTCTCTCGCTCATGACGGGTTCAATAATGGCCAAACTAGGGCTCAGCAGAGAGCTCTAGGCAGGAAGTTGTTTCACACTAAGGTTGACACCAACCACTGAAAATCCCTCAATATACTGTACCAGCAGGTCAATATATGGTAGTGTGGAAAAAGTGATAAAAGGATGCGGCGCTGACACACTGCATTTTATCATATAGACATTTTATACGCATTATACAACACGGCTGACATTGCTTCTGTTTAGCCTGCTATATTCTAAGTTCTAAAAATTGTATTTGTGTTTTTTAGAATGCCTGAGTTTTTGAGGTCATGCTTTTTTCAATTTATTAAATTATTTTAAATGACATTTGTGGCTCGTGGTGTTTTCTTTGTTTTTGTTCTGGTATCGCTCAGTGGGCGGCCAGAGAAGTTTTGAAATTAACCCCTCAGCAGTGGGTCTAGTTCATCAGGCGTAGAGGCCTTTACTTAGTTCATGTGGTGGCAGGCCATTGCTGCAAGTGAATCTGTATCCTCCTCTCTAGGGAGCTGCCATTGTTTTGTTGTTCGTTCGACCACCCCAGTTTGTAACAGTACTGTACACAGTAGTGCTCACAATAATACGGATCGTTTAGACACATTTACAGTAACAGCTTTAACATCAAGGTAAACTCTAGATTGTAACAGCATCTTTGGTCTTGTGGTCCCTGCTTGAGTTACAACCGTCCTACTTCTGGATCTGGTATGTTTAATCACTTAGTAGCTGGATTCCATCCCACTCAAACTGGTATCTTCCAGAAGCTGGTTCTAATCCAGTGTTCAGCAGTGGGCCGGGACGGTTGGTGAGTGGCAGTGAGTGACAGGTATTGTAGGAAGTAGTCATAACTGTAAAAAATATTTTCATAGCAAACTGTTTCTTAGATATGGGAGCATCTGACTGCAAGCAACAAATGCCATCTTACTACCAGGAAAAAAAGGAATTCAATAAATGATTAACATGCATCACAGATAGAAGATACATGTGGACGGTAACTGGACCAAACCTGGGCCTAAGGGTCTAAAAGATGTTATCCCTTTACCTTTCTTTAAAAAATCATCAATGTGTTTATGCTGGTATTCTGTGAGGCTTTTTCACTTAATAAATCTATCTTGTTACAGGGTGCTGTAAAATATTCTTTCAGTGCTATTGCTTTTATTTTGCCTCTATTTTCCCCTAGAGGATGTGTCAGTCCTAACTCATCCATATTAAAACTATTCATCACTACTCGAGCTGTAGTGAAACAAGACAAAAACATATGATTTCCCTATTTGTGAAAGAAATTATATGAAATAACTATGTTTTTTAAATGTCTAATGTCATCAAATCTGTTTCAAAGAAGTCCCAGCTGAACCACAAGCAGACTTACGTCTGCTCAGTTGATTGTGGCAATATGGTCCCCCTGCTTCTCCTCACATTGTACAAGCTAATAGAGTGGGGAACAGAGAAAAAAATAGTCTGTTAAAACTTAATAGATTGGAATGCAGATCTGAGGAGGCGCCGCTACACGAAGAGCAAAATAAGGGGGAGGATGATGCAAAAAAAAGATCCAAATGACAATAAGTTTCTGTGTAAACTTCCACTTGAACACATAACCTTGACTCACTGAGGCAGGGCAGAAGCTTTTGGTAATTGTATCATATCTGTCTTTTCACCACACAGCACATGGAGCATTTAGTGTGAAATTGACTGGAGACTGCTCGACCAAGCTTTGCCTCTAACTGAAACCAGATACGCAGGTAATTCAATCAAGGGTGCTCAGAGATGTGGACCCTGCTTGTCCTGGTAATGTTGGGAGGGAACGTTGATGTTCCAGGAGCACACAATCACTAACGTTATAGTCCAAAATATAGTGTAATCTAAAATGTAATATTACTGTGAAAACTGTACCAAATAATGTGCGTTTCACTAATGTTTCTAAAGCTGGACTGAAGGCCAGCACTGAGGCACTCATCCTGGCTGCACAGCAGCAGGCTCTGAGTACCAGATCAATAGAGGCTGGGATCTACCACACCAGGCAGGACCCCTGGTGCAGGTTGTGCAAAGATGCTCCTGAAACAATCCAGCACATAACAGCGGGATGCAAAATTCTAGCAGGCAGGGCACACATGGAACGGCATGACCAAGTGGCGGCATAGTGTACAGGAACATCTGTGCTGAGTACAGGCTGGAAGTCCCAAAGTCCAAATGGAACACACCTCCAAAGGTGGTTGAGAATGACAGAGCGAAGATTCCAGATACAGACTACAAACTGGTAATGGCCAACCAACCTGGCATAGTGGTGGACAAACAAGAGAACAAGGCTGTTGTGATAGATGTAGCAATCCTGGGTGATAGCAACATCAGGAAGAAGGAGCGCGAGAAGATCGAGAAGTACCAAGGGCTGAAAGAAAAGATGGAGAAGATGTGGAAGGGCACAAGTGGTACCTGTGGTGATAGGAACACTGGGGGCTGTAACTCCCAAACTGGGAGAGTGGCTCCAGCAGATCCCAGGAACAACACCTGAGATCTCTGTCCAGAGGAGTGCAGTCCTATAGGAACAATAATCCAATACAATAAAGTACTGTATATATGAATATATGATTCATCACTTGATCAAATGACACATACTGTATAGTATATATATAACAGATTTATTGAGGAGGTAAGCTAATCATTGGCAGTGTCAGTGATTAACATCTGGCTTCGTTAATAATCCCTTTTAGAGTTGCTGATAGCTATGATGCTTTGGGCCAGAGCCATAATGATATGCTCTATTTGGAGCTCTGCTGCTCACCAGCTTTTTGCCATATGGCTGCGCAAAATTGACAATATCTCCTTCTGGCTGCTGTGTCGACTGTTTTGAGTAATTTCAGTAATTTTCCAGGAATCCTGTGAATTGTATATTATTATCTGAGCTCCACACATCTGCTCTGTGCAACACGTGATATTAATATCAACACTGGGAAATACTCAGACAGGTAACGTTGTGGAAGTGGTCTGTGTGTGCTTCTTTTGTCTCCTGAGAATAACAACAAAAACAATATTGATTCATAATCACAGCTTATTTGGCTAGGCATGCATCCTGCACTCAAGCCGTTGAATGTATGACGCATTTCATCTTATAATTATTCTAAACACTGCTTCTTGATTACGATGATGACAGAGGTGAGAAGTGAATAGGGAGCAATGGCCTGCAGGAGGAGATAGAGCTGTATGCAGCCAGGCTTGGCTTGTAAGTTGATTTAAGGCTGGTGTTTGTCAGCCAGATGTCAGGCTTTAAGGAAAGGGTTGTGAAACAGGGAAAGGAGGATAAAAAAATGGAAAGGAAGTACCACCCTCTGTCACATGTCACACAGACAGTTTTGTCTTTCGGTACTGAAAATGAGATTCCGTATCAATAAGGCCTGCACTAGACTACACTACTCTAATAACAAGGACAGAGCCAGTCTGTATCTAAAAAGACAACACTCTTACCAACACCTCTGAGACTTCCAAATTAACATGAATCTTGTTTACCTTCTTCAAGGAGTGCCCAGTGGTTGCGAGATGATTTCTGGCTCACAAATCATGGTAGCCCTATTAAATTCTTGCAAAAAGTGTCATCCATTTTCTAAACTGTCCAACTTAAAGCCTGTAGAATAATGCTAATGAATATATTTGCATAGCTAGACTCCGTAGTTTATAATGTGGCAATGTACTTTAAAAGCACAGAGACACAGAACCACTGAACTAATGTTCCTGAAAGATTTTTGAGGTCCACCCTGTCAAAGAACAAGAACTTCTGCTTAATTACATTTGCAGTATTATTTGATTTGTTTCAAGACAAATACTTAAAGGCTGCACAGAGAATGGCTGAATGTAAAAAGAGAAGCAGAGAGGCTGCATTGATTCAAAGGTTCATGTTAGTGAATATAATTATAGTAGGATAGGGGCAATATAAAAAAAAAACATGTTTCTTAATTAATTAATTACTATTTTAAATAATAATCATGAAACTATGCTTACAGTATTTAAAAAAATTCAGAAAAAAAAATCAGTAGACAAATTTTGCTTTATTGACAAGAATGGTAGTGTTGGTACAAGGCAGGAGCTAGGGGGAAGCTCAAATACAGTGCATAACTCAGATACAAAAATTGTCAGGAATTTTTATTGATTTGTAGTTTCAAGAATCCCTTTTAAAGATGAAAGAATAAAAAGCTTTGTTTAGAAATGTAGTAGATGTTACCGGGATAAGAGGCAGACATGTAGAATGAGTTTTTGATTTCCCCCACCACATCTTCTTTAAGTTACATCGTATAGAGTACAAAACATGCATCCCATGTTATTCCACAACTATCAGTCTTACAGTGTTCACTGATATCACAAAATCAAACTGGAATCATAATAAAAAGAAATGATACACAAACTATATACACTCTTCACAAACATGTACCACGCAAAACATACTTTGCTATTCCTATTTCTCAGACACTGGGAAAAAAAAACTCTTTTCAAGCTACTTTTAAATTTACACACTAAATAGAACTGTGCTCTGACTACTGGGCTATTTTTAAAACAGCCTGAGGTAAGCTTTAGCACATGAGACACAGCTCAATTTCAAAGGCTGAAAAACAAATAAATTAAAATGTGATGTAATGTCATAAAATCTGTTGCTAGCAACAAAAACAAAATAAATATTTGTAAAAAGTAAAAGGTTGCATTTTTTATTCAAAATTAGTTGTAAACAAATTGATCAAAGTGCCCAAATTCTTCTGATCCCCTTTTCTGACAACATTTCTCTTCATCTAATAAATGACAACGTCAACCTAAGTAGTGTGACAACTGCAACACATTAAAATGATTACAGTGACAAAAAAGGCAAAAACCCAAAAGGCAAGAAAGAGCTGAAAGACAGCTCAGTGTTTCCTTTTTTGCTTTTGGCCAGCGTCTACCTCGTCCAAACCCGACGCTGATCTGGACTGCTGTAGTTCTCGAAGCTGAGAGTGCGTGCGAGGTTGTTGCTTCTTGAGCTTCTCCAAGTGCACGTCGATGGGGTCGAGTTCGGGCTCAGAGTCAGGGACCGGTAGGTAACCGCCATCCCTTGGCAGGCACATACACCAGCCAGCGCCAGCCAGGTCTAGCTCGTTGTACTCAAACTGAAGCTTCTTAAGCTTGAAGTCCACCATGTCAGCTGACTCACTCATGTCCACCAGCAAGTTCCAGAAGACACAGCTCAGGATAATTCCCAACAGCTGCAGAGATACGTGGAGACTAGTTACTATTCATTAACCAGTTAATAAATGTATTTACCTCTGTTAGTAACCCCTAACAGAGGTTACAATTTATTCCCTTGTCCATTTTCTGATGACCTGAGTCGGTTGCTATGACCTGCATACAAGATTAGTTTTTAGTGTTTTATGTCCTTGTATAATGTTTATTTACAACAAATATGGACAGTCATTTAAAAAGGCACGAATATCAAGGACAAGGGGGTGTAAAAAAATCTGTAAACAAAATTAAAGCTGGCATTGACATTTTCTACTTAATGCAGAACATGTTTACTTTTTATTTAATTTTGTACTGCACCAGATTTTTTGCTGCTTGTGCTGTATGAGGTACAGGTTATTTTAGAGCCATGAGAGAATCAGTCCAATCTACAGGTGCTGGTCAAATAATAATAGAATATCATCAAAAAGTTGATTTATTTCACTAATTCCATTCAAAAAGTACAACTTTTATATTCTAATAATTCATAACACAAAGGATTGTGATTGTGTATGTTTATTTCTTTAATTGGGATGATTATTAACTGACAGCTAATGAAAACCCCAAATTCTGTATCTCAGAAATTTAGAACATTACTAACACAAAGAAAGGAAAATCTTGGCCAACTGAAAGTATAAACATGAAAAGCCCTGAAATCTTCTGCAATGACCTTTTGTGTCTTGCCTCCTTGTGCAAGATGTCAATGGGCGTGTTTTGGACTGTCACGTCAGCGGTCTGCCCCATGATGGTTTAGCCTACAGAAGTAGACTGAGAGAGCATTTAAAGGCTTTTGCAGGTTTTGAGTTAAATAGTTGATTGGAGTGTGGGCCAGGCGTCTTTAATATTGACCTTTTTCACAATATTCTACTTTTCTGAAGTACTGAATCATTACTATTAAAGAAATTAACATTTGTAAAATATCAGTCAGTGTCAAATAAATGAATATATTATACATGTGTTTTTACATTTCACTTTTTGAATTGAATTAGTGAAATAAATCAACTTTTTGGTAATATTATAATTATACAACCAGCTCCTGTAAATAGTTATTTCTAAAGGGGATATATGAGTTTAGGCATAGCACTATTTTGGGAATATGCAATATGTCGGAGATACATTCTAATTTAGAATATAAATGAATTAAGTTCCCTAATAAAATAAGTTAATGTTTTTATTTTACAATAAATAATAAAATTCTGGCTGTATTAAATATTTTTAATATGAACTTTTAAAAGTTTAACAGTTTTTCAAGTGTACAATACAAATATTTAAGTCAAGTTGAAAGGCTGCACTTATGGAAATAATTAATTTGCAGATTTTAAATTACCTGTGGCAGCCCAATAGCGCAGCAGAGTGCAACAGTTATTCCAATGTTGTCAGTCATCCAGAGGTTGACAGCATGGATGCAGCCTCGCACATGAATCACCTCATGCAGGGTTTCACGCTGATGCACACACCACAAAAAAAGGGGGAATTTTAAACTTCAACTGAACCTCGAACTGCCTTCTGAAATATTTGCTATAAAAAGCAGTAAGGCTGCAGGCCATTGAGTTACTGCAGATATCAAAACACCAAGCTCTTTGGACAGTATCTCTGGAAAACCTTTCACTATAAAACAATGATAGAAAAAAATCATACTAATACAAAAAAATAAAATTGTACTATTACATTTTACTTTCTATTAAGCAATAACAATGACTTCATACTTTTACTACCAAAAAATATGAATGCATGAGTGTTTTACTAATTTGATAAAATGTTTGCCTTAAATTAATAATAATAGTATTATTTATTATAGCTAAGTACATTTTGTATTATGTTTTGTATTATGAATTCACCCCTTACCTGTACATTTTGGTTATTTGTTTTATATAATCTAGGGATTATCATATTACAGTAAAATTGTAGTTCTTCTCACCTGTTGATCCAGAGTTTTGTAACCACATAAAGTGTTGATGACCTCTCCCACCTGTCCAAAAAATGAAAATTTATAGAAGGTCAACAAAGCTAAGATGACCCAAGACAACACCACAGGGATATCTGAGAGCAATGCTGCTCGCAAGTGGGGGGTACCTGTCCTTTGCCTTTACAGGGAAAAGAAGTGATAAGAAAACCTAACAAATGTTCAGCGTTTCTGATTCACACCTCTGTGTGTGTGTGACGGTGAGACTACTAGACAATTCTGGCATTAATTTCTCCAGCACAGCTCCACTGGTTCTAGAAACAGTATTGAAGTTTGGAGCTGAGGGACAGAAGTGATATGGGACATTTGGAGAGGGGAGGCAGTGACAGCGGCAAAGTTTTATTTAACAAGAGAAACCTTCCAAAGTCCATATATATCTACTGTTTCCTTTCCCCATACAACCCATACTCACCTTGTGACGGACACAGCAAGTATATGGAACCCCACAGGCTAGTGGGCCAGTACTATTGCAAAAATGGTACTGATTGACTCCCCAGTCCTTATACTCATCTCCTCCACAACAGGAAAACTGAAAACAGAACAGTGGGAGGATAAGGCCATTAGAGCCAGAGCATGCTGTCAAAACAAAAAAATTTGATACTACAACAAGTTCAATTTCTTTCTAATCTCACACATGAAGCAACCCACTAAGTTACTATGTCTACTGCACCATGTGGCTAGAGCCAGAACTCTCATGCGCCGTGCTGCCCTCTCAGGATGACACACCAGAGCCATCGCCACCTAATTTAGCTCTACAAATCCACACAGGCACAGCACTTTTTATTGTAGCTGTTGCCAGAAGAAAAGTTACCTGCGATTTTCATAACATGGCCAAATAACTTATCAGTAATATTTTCAGTGAATAACAATACTAAAGTCATCTGGTCATCTGCGAATGACTGTGAACAGCAAGTCTATGATTATATTAAAAGATAGCTCTAATGTTTTGGTTTCAATATTAAAATGCATGGGGGTGGGGGGGGGGGTCAAATAGCAGACATTGTGGGCTCAGAAATTAAGAAAGAGTAGAATTATCTCCAAACATTACAACATCATTAAAGTTCACAGCAGAGTAACTTCACTGAATTGAATTCATCTTTAAAGAGTGTATCAGTTTATATTTCCATTTTTCAATAATACCCATGTACAAATATTAAAAACAGGTTCTGTGTAATGAGGTATTCTATACATCTATTCACTTTTATATATAAAATACCATATACACATACCTTCTGCTGCACATAGTCCAAAATGTTTTTGAAGTCCAGATCATCATAGTAGTGTTTAATTCCCTCTCGTATACTGCTCTGAAACAAGGCAGATGTCTACAACAAATGGGAAGAGCAGATGTGGTCACTGTTATTACCCCAACACGGTGATGATGAGAAAGAACAGTGTAGTGGTGCTGACCCTCACCACAGCTGAAAAGCAGCAAAGTAAATGGTATGTAAAATGGATACACACAAGAAGTGAGCCTTTTTTTTAAATCAGAAAGTTACCTTTTTTTCAAAGATGAGAGCTGTGATGAGTGCAACTGCTTGGAGAAGGAGCAGCACACAGAGAACACAGAGGAACTGTAGATGAACAAAAAAGATTCAGAAAGCATTCTGACACCAAATGTGCTTTTACTACTAACAAATAATGCTTTAGCAATTTAAAGTTACTTTTCCACTTACATACAAGACACAAAGCATAAGGTGCTGATAAAGTAAAGATCAAAATGATGTCAATGTCAAGTTTTTCTGTTTGTATGATAGATTATATAAAATCGTGTGGCATTGCTGTACCTTTTATTATGTAGTTATTACTGCAAAAATCATCAGTCCAACCATATCGACTGATGATTTTTGCAAAATATTTTATGTTACTGGTATGAGGTATACAAATTAAATTTTAATGCTAACAACATCTGTTAGTCCAGCTGCTGTAAGTAAACCAGAACAGGAATCCTACTAATTAGACAGCTAATACCTGTTCCATTTAACCCATCCACCCTTTATTCTCATTCATCCATACCATGTGCAACAGAGTCTTATTGTCCCGGAGGGATCCAACCATCCCCACCACTGACACAGTGAACATCACTAGACCCAGCAGGATGAGAACAACGGCAGGAGCTAGGAAAAGGCCCTCCAGCGTTCGATTCTTCTGCCTTTCCACTTCAGCATACACCCCCACACACAGCACACAAAGACCCATTAGCTGACGGGGGACAGAAGAGAGAGGGTTCGTCAGAAAAAAGCCTTGACAAGTTTCACCACCAAAGGTTAAGTACTGCATAGTTTCCTGTATATTGTCACCTCAACAATATACAAAATGTAAACTAAAATGGAATGGAAACAATTGCCGTAATAGTAATGCTGTTTTGTGCACTGTATTTTTGACAGTGCCAGACACACATACAATGCAAACAAAACAGAACAACCAGATCTTCCAGGTGGGTTTGCTACCCAAGAACAAGCCGATGGAACCACATCCACTAGAATTATGTATGTGCGTGGATGTGAATACAGTGGAATGAATTGTTTTCGAGAAACAAACACCTTTATGAACCTGGGAGCTTATTTTCGCATCATCTGCAAGAAAGTTTCAAAACAATTTTGTATTAACATATAAATTACAAACAGTTATTACCAAGTGTAATCGACTTCTCAAAATAAACATATGCTTGTCACTTGATTTGTTGTCTCTTGACAGCCATGCTGTGTTTGAAGACAAATGCTTTTCTATTCTTTTATTATTCTTGTGTTGAAATCACACACTAAATGTTCGCTCCATGTATTTTGAGTTTGCAGTATCCAATGTTAATTAATAACTGATTTTTTGCCACGAAATTTGTAATATTATAGTCAGGTACCCATTTCATATCAAGTTAGCTACTAGTTTGATCTACTTTAGGGGTCTTAGCCACAGTATGTACTACAGGTGAGTACAAGTCACGAAAAAATTACATTAAAGGATGACTTCACTGATTATTAATGGCGGTTGACCCGAACGATGGAGGGTAGTATTTAGGTGGGTGGCACTGTCGCCTCACAGCCAGAAGTGTGTGTGTGTGTTCGATTCCCTGGGCAGACCGGGTGCCTTTCTGTGCGGAGATTGCAGATTGCGGTTCTCTCTAGGTTCTCAGGCTTCCTCCCACGGTCCAAAAACATGCCTTAGGTTCATTGGTCACTCTAGCCTGCCTGTAGGTGTGAGTCTGTGTGAATAGTTGTTTGTCTGTATGTGTTGCCCTGTGATGGACTGGTGACCTGTCCAGGGTGTACCCCACCCGTCAACCGTAGATGGCTGGGATAGGATCCAGCCCCCCCCGGGTGACCCCACATACGGCATGGCTAAATGACAGGTAGGTCCAAATCAAATGATTTGGCAGAGCGCAATAAGACCATTTGCAGCCACAACACATATTACTTCATTTTTCCCTGGACACAGGCCATCAATGTTAAATGTTGTTGCACAGTTTTGCTGATAAAATATAAAATATTTATAAAACAACTTGCTTTTCAGAGATGTATCGCTTTAAGAAATCATAAAAAATACATATGTTTGTGCCATAAACACGACGTAAAGTTAGATGACACTAAATTATTTTACCAAATGGCTGCAATATAACATATATATATCAATATAACAAGAGTGAAAATTTTAAAAAGCTGTCTGAATATTTACGTACCTACTGTACTTTAACTTATTATTAAGTAGTCTATTAAACATACTGTACACAGTGGAGTACCTTTGTAGAGCTCTTGAATGTATTTAATTAATTTCTGTGACTGTATCTAACTTCACAGCATGCAGAATGTCAGTACCTCACAATACATTGCTCTTTTAAAGGCGTATACTTCTATTAAACAGAACAGACTGAGTTTAGCCCTTTGAGTGCTCTAAAACATTATTGGCGCATATATCAAGTTAGTCAAAAATGGTTCAATTCGTTTTATTTTTAATTAAGGCAAGTGCTAAAGCAATCAACAACATTTCCTTCACTGATAATGATTTTCAATAAGAAAGAAGAGTTATGCCCATCTACATCCACCCTATTTACTGCTTACAGTCCTCCATAAAGCGCTGGCAGATACAGTACATGTGACTTAGCCCCTACTTCACCTTTCTACTTTCACTGCTGCAATAATGAAGATGGAAATTATTAACAGAAGCGGGATCTTACACAATCTGGAATTGTCATCTCAAGACAATATAGAATCTGCATGTCTGGTGTATGGTTTTGTGATGTCTTCTGGGTTGCAAAAGGTCAAGAAGTCAAAAAGACTAGCTTGCAAGGAGCATGACCTGTTAAACTGGGCCACATCATCCTATAGCACAGCAGAAGAATGAATGATAGTGGAGAGGACAGAAAATCACATGAGAGAAAACCTTGAGTGAATGCGGTGTAGAGGTCAGTTAGAGACTGCATGGGGTTACATAAGGGTTTGTAAATAGGGTGATGAAGGTGGAGGATGACTCCTGTTTATTTCTGGGCCTGAAAACAAAATTTACTTGTCCAATATTATCACTGCTTGATACGAAACTAAAACCTACTGCATCATTGTTTAGTAAATTACCAAAATATAATGATCAAGATGGTTAAATTACTGTTGAACCTTAGTGCCTAAGGTACTCTGAGGTGCCTTTTCTAACGATACGTTGACAGGTGGCCTAAAAGTACCAAAACACTGACCCTGGGCCTTACAAAGAACAGGTACAGTTAAAACACTGCACATAATTTATTTGTTGGTAAACTATATTAATTTAGTATTAGGTCTTACCTAGTGTATTTTATGTTTACTATGTGAGGTTAAGCAAGTTGATTAGGTATTGTAAATTATGTAAATGATGGAATAGGTTTTATTTCTCTTATAACCCTTATCAGAACAAGTAGTTTGAAAAGCATTTAGCTGAAAGTATATTGTTAGATGGGACAGGAAGACTCTCCAACCACAAGAAAACTGTACACAAAATGTTTTGTTATGGTTTTTAGTTAACTGTAGTTAAGTGTTTTTATTTTTTTAAAAAGAAGGAGGGAATGCAAACATAGAAAGCACCCAGTGTCTCTAGAGATTAAAAAAATATGTTTTAATAAAAAATAATGACTAAAGTAATAATTAATCAATTTGATGATCATCATCATTCAATCATAAAGTAATTAGGATGTAATTAATTAGGCAGAACAATGTTTAAAATAGCTTTTTCAATCAAACACTGATATAAAACTAACACTACATTTATTGTAACTTTATTTCGTTTAATATCAGTTAACCCAAACTGATGTTAAACTGACACACCAGCGCTTTACAGGCTGTTGATCATTTCTGTCGGCAAAACTATTTACGCTGTTGTCCCTTTAACTGGATCCAACGCCCTGCACCACGGCGCCGTTTGTTCATGAACGATCGCCGTGTATTGTGTCGAAACCAAAAGCAATTATTAACGTTTCATTGTAATGCTTTTGTTATTACACTATCCAGTGTTTTGCATTAAAGACAAACGCTGTGGGGTATTAATGTTTAATATAAGGTAACCAAGCCTTGCCTTGCTACAGTACGACCCAGAGAATACCGTACCAGATGTCCCTAGAAATATAACAAGTTAACACTGCGTATATCGATTACCAAAACGTAGAGTTGCCGTCATGATTCATACAGATTTATTGATCAGTTTAATTTTCGATAGGAAATATGTTTTAATTAACGCAGTGTGGTAGATTTTGGTGTAATGCCAGACGCTAACTAAGCAAAATGAGCTACTCTACAGAGTAAATCCGTGATTACATTTAAATTACTAAGAAAAGACACAGACTGCTTGTTTTCGAGACATGCCGAATTGTATTTTAGGGTGCACTGATTCCTAAAATCCCAGGGGTTTTGTACTAAAGAGCGAATACATGTCCTGAGCTCGGGTCCATTTAAATCCAGTTGTTTTGAATGCGGTTTGGTTGCATTACTTAGCGTCTAATACAATTAGCCCTGTTGCAGTTTCAGGAAACTAACTGCGGTGCCCGGAATGCTTATGCCATTACAAAGACACCAAACTTACCGAGAAGAGCATTGAGTAGACATTTAAAGTAAATTTGATGAAGTAGTAGAAGTGGTTGGTTTTCTTCAGTTCAGAGTACGACGGCATGGCTGCTTGCGCTTAAAGCTAGCTAACAAGCTAGCTATATATATTTCGCTTTTTTCTGCTGATGGCGAAACAATAATAGCCAAACGTGTTGCATTAATATTCCCCTTCAAGTAAGCTAACTGATTTTGACATAGGTAACAGCTCCCATTTTCACATATTACAGATGCCCGGAGACAAAACCACTTCCGTACGCCGGTCAATCCACGCTTTGTTTTGACTTTGTTCTTAAAGGGGCAGCGCACACAACCGCACTGATCTATCACAATGCCTCAGACCACATCCATGCATTGTTTGCTACAATGTATATGTTATAAAATGTTGTAAACTGATTTAAATATTGCAATAATCAAAGATGAACTCCAAAGAACTTGTAATGAACCAAAGGTAAGTTGTAAGTATTTTTTAAGGATGTGAAACTAATTAAGGATCATCACCCTGACTGCCAGACTGATTGAATAAGACTGCTCCAGCTTATTCCCCCTACCAGATTCCTCTCCACATTTGAAAAGAACAAAACACAATTTCCAACTTGACAAACCTTTTATAAATTTTTTCCATTTTGTACAGTAGACCACTTTATTCCTGTAACAGAAAGCTATCAAATCCCCCCCTTTGCACCATTCTGCTCTTTCATGGTTCTTTTAGTAATTGCATTACACATTGTGAGATGTGCTGGAAATAGCTGATATTTTTTGTAAGTGTGATAAAATATGTGTGAAAAGGCGTTGTGTGTTATGAACAACGGAGCAAATCCGAGGAAATGAACCGCTGATATGGTGAATGAAGCAAAGATGTTCCTTACAGTATTACTACACAGTAAATTGTTTACCATCAGTTATTGTTTTAACAAGATGAAAAGCATGCAGATTTAATTTTATACACTTGCAATGTAGCCTTTACAAGCATCATCAGACCCTGACTTGTGTCTGAGCAGGACTATTCCACAGACTATTCCTGATATATATCCACTGGGAGGTTTCTTTTAATCAAAGCGAACCATGCCTTCCCTCTCTGCTGTCCTTGAGATGCTCAGACACATGATTCCCTATCCCTGCCCGACCCTGCTTTTAAGGCCTGTGATATCTGATCCTCTCTCTTGATCATCACCAGCTTTGATCAAATGCTTTCAGGTTGTAGGATGTCTGTGTGATTTTTGTCAGTCATGATTTTCTTTTTTTACACAAGCCGCCTAACGTTTTGTGTTCAATTTGGGCACGCCACCACCGATGGCAGCTTCATCAGCAGTTTGTCAGAACACAAGTCACATAAGCATTACTTACTTAATCATTCAACCCTTTCCAAGATTTACTTGAAAGTGTCAAAATGGGTACAAAATTGTTCCCTACTATAACCATGCCCAATTTATGGTAGGTGAATAGACTACTTAGAATGTTATGCATTTAATTACTGAATCTGATGAGGAGCACCGGCCAGCACATTTCACATTGCTGCTGCTGTGGCATAATTTGGGTCACTTTTAATTGCATTCTGTGAGAAAAAATGCCCAAGATTGTATAAATTGCCACAACCTCCTCTTAAATTACAATACAAAAAAATGACAATATATAACAAAGTGCATTTCATTTTCTGTTTTATATAGCGCATACATTTTCCACATGAAGTGCTAAGATGCTACTGCAATACTACTGTACCACTGCATTTGGAAACAGGAATGAATAAATAGTTGAAAGGGGTAGGTTCCAAGTGGTATACTACCAATTGTGTTAGAGGAGCATTGGAACATTTAGGGCATTGGATTGGGAAGTGGAAGGTCCCAGGTTCGAGCCCCCCAAAGTGTGTCCTTGAGTAAGACACTTTGCACCAGCTCCCTGAGCGCTGCACTGTGGCAGCCCACTGCTCCCCTCGGGGGATGGTTAAAATGCAGAGAATCATTTCCCTAACGTGGGATCAATAATGTTTCAATTATTATTATTATTCGGTTATGGGTGACCAAGCCTGGGCAAATGTACTAAACTGTTCTTCCATAGATTTGATTCTGCCCAGCCCCCAGTCTCCATCCACACGGCCCTCTCTTCACACCTCTCCAGTCCAGGCGTCTCCTCCCAGCTGCAGCGGTTCACATCTCAGTACCACGCAGTCCACCTGCCCTCCCTCCGAACGCAACAAAGGGACCCCCCCAACAACCCACGGCTCCAGACCAGTCACCGCCCACCCCCCTCTGCCTCACTCTGAACCAGGTTAGGGGGGCGTTAAGCAGGACCAAGGCCAGGAAGGCAACAGGCCCTGGTCACATTAGCTCCAGGCTCCTCAGGAAGTGTGCAAGTATTCAACCTGAGCCTCAGCCTGGAGAGAGTACCAGTACTTTGGAGGACTTAAATGACCATGCAATGACAATTGAATCAACACTGCTACTGTACCTCACAGTTTTATTCCCTCTTTTCCATAATTTGCCCTGCCATGTCTCTGGTATGTTGTATTACAAAGGAATAAAAGAAGGAAAATTTAAAAGTGTGAAAGGGTGGACTGCCAGCTTAGACGCCAATCTGATGCCATGTCACTGGTTCCAAGACAACATTCCAAAAGTACTTGAAGTCATCGAAAATGGAGGACGGTTGGAAGCTCTAGCAATGACTTTTCCAGCTACAGTACAGCATTAATACAATATATTATACAAAGACAGCAAGCTCTAGGTTCCAGTCCAACTAGGCTCTGGCAGATGGTTTACTAGTGTTGGTAAGCACGGTTAGTATCAAGCTTTTGTTATTTCTTCTGAGAATTCCTTCCATCTGGCCCTTTTCATCAGCACTGAGTCGACCAAGCTGCTTGATTCGCAAAGTCATGGCTAGGGTCAAGGAATTAAAGACTTGTATGATGAAGGTGATTGCAAGAAGGAAAGACAAAGTGAGTCTCACAGACATAAACATAAATGTGCAATAACCACAGTTGAATGTGACATAGCAAGCTGCAGTTTATTTGTTTAAACTAACAGAAGTCTATATTTAAACTATATATAAATTGTAAGTAATTAGATTTTTTGTCACAAGAGGGAACAAAGACGGAGTCAAACCACACTGTCCTGTGCAAACTTGGCGATTAAAGCTGATTCTGATTATTCCATTTTTTTTAAATTTCCGGTTTTTGTTCTGTTCTGCTAGTTTCTACATAACGCTTCTAGTCATGTAATTCTCAGCTGTTTCTGTTTAGCAATTAGTATGTGTATTTTAGCTCCATGTCTCACTATGCCAGTCACCAGATTGTCGCGTGTATTATCACCCTGTCCTGTGTTCATAGTATTACCTTGATTCTGTTCAGTTACCGAGGCCTTGTGATTACCGTTGTCTGTACTTTCGCCTCCTGGATTGATCTGCTGCCATCCCACTTGCCTTTGTACTCCGCCTCTGCTCTTTACCAGTACCTCTGCTGATCCTCATCCTGTGTACTGACCCTCGCCTGTAACCTGATAACGAGCCTGCCATTAAACTGTTTCATACTTACCTGACTGTCTCAGCGCTGTGCGTTGTGTGGGTCCCGCCATATCAGAGTCCCTGACACGTCTTCATGCTGTAGGTTTTACTGAAAGTACAGTTTAATGTTTTGATTCCATTAAATTCAATCCCATGTATTTATATAAACTGGACTGAATTTAAATGTCATCTGAAAGCAACAAGGCAACCCACCTGCTGCTGTACAGAATTTATCATTGTTATTTATTTTCTTCTCTGTGTGTTGTCTGTATTTACCTCAATCTGCATGTCTAAGGTGCAGTACAGTGGTGTAATGCTTACCTGACTTTAATTCCTGGGGTCACCAAGGTGCCTACATGTGTGAAGTCTGCATGTTCTTTCTGTCTCTTTGCGGTTTTTCACTAGGTAATCTGGTTACTGGTTTCCTCCCACATCCCAGAGATGCCAATAACCCTTACGAGGACAAAGCGGAAGAAAACGAGTGACTGAGCTGGTATTCTAATTTAATCAATGTCTCCAGAGCTTTAAATACCTTACACACAAGCAGAAACAACACATACGTACATGTGTACACATGACTTGTAAATAAAAAATACGCTATTTTGGCAGCAGAGGAAGGGTACAGAGTATTAGGCAGTTAGTTTTAATACAGTAAGTTAAATTAAATGATCAGAACAAATGACACATCAGTTTGTCATGTTAATAAAATCAGTCCTGGGCTGCCACACCATTGCATTGCATCTGTTGAAGTACAGTTGTTCGCAGGCACTGGAAGGAAAACAAATTTGACCTCAGCTTCATGTTTTGCTATTCACCATCCTCATTGGAAAGATGGCTGTGTTATAAGTTAATACACCTAACAGGCACATGTCACTAAGCATATAATAAATATGTGATTGTGTAAAAATATTATTTAAAGGTGTAACAAAATTAAATCTTTTAAATAGCTCTATGGCTGTTTTTTACTTCTCGTTTTACCACTTTCTTTCTTTTTCAAGATAAGTGTGGTGGCCTTCAAGTTTATTTTATCCATGCCGTGTACTGAGTAACCACATGCCATCCTGTGATTGAATCTAGGGAGATTATAGCATGTCAACTCCCTCTTGTCAACTTTGTTGTTAAAAAATCATTGTGCTTGTGCAGAGGAGCAGAATAATGACAAATTAATTTTTAAAGAAATAATTTGTCTTTACGATTGGTACGTTTCTAGAGGCATTGGTTGGTTTCCTACGGTGTCCAACATCTGGGAGGAAAACAATTCATTGCCAACATGTGAACAGCCAAATTACAGGGGGCGGTGGGTTTATCCAAGAAGCAGTACTTGGCATGTGAAGAAGGAGAAGCCATTGTGACAAGTGCCAGTATGGAGAATGAGCAAGCTGTTCTATCATTCGTGCAAATCTAACTTTACTTTCACTTTTAACCCTTCATTGTTTATCATATCAAAATTATTTATATCAGTATCAAAGTCTTGGACAGACACTCACTCTCACCCCCTTCTCATTTTTACATTAACATTTTATGTAACAATTACTGTGAGAAATTGCGAATCTGTTATTACAAGACTGACTGACTAACTACAGTAGATTGTTACAGAAAGCAACTGAAAAACAACTTTTCTCTATTCTATCTTAAGAAAACCAACAAACAAGGATTCCAGATGAGCTAGATTATGCATGTTATCCAACTGGTTGGAAAGTTATCAAACAGTCAAGACACTGGACCCTCACACTGGGACTCCCAAACAAATATCATCCCAGAATTAAATTGACTTTATCAAAAAGAAGACATTTTACTCAACCACAAACATTATCTTAATGTTGGTGCTACAGGACACTGTAAGAGGGAAACTAACGTGAGAAAGACTTACCACTGTCAATCATGATTATCTCTTCAGGAATATAGTAATAAATGTATGTTGATTGTTGAGGGTGAGATGAGTCTGTGGAGGCCAATGTTTTATGCTGTGGTCTGTTGGGGCAGCGGCATGAATGTAGCAGACAGTAACAGACTGGACAAAGTGATCAGGAGGGCTGGTTCTGTTCTGGGGTGGGGCTGGACCCCCTACATGCTGTAGCTGAGAGGAGGATGCTGGTCCAACTCCTCTCTGTCCTAGACAACACCTCCACCCTCTACACAGTGTGTGGCTGGACAGAGGAGCACCTTCAGCCAGAGGCTGATAAGTAGGTGCTCCACAGAACGACACCGGAGATCCTTCCTACCGGTACCATCGGCCTGTACAACTCCTCCTCTGTCAATAATCAATCTTCATCCATGTAATAACATGTATAATAACTTTAGCTAGTAATTAGATGTGAGCGTGTGTAGATGTGTCAGCATTCTTATTTTTACTTTCCCTACTTTGTGTGTACCTCTGTGTACACAACCGCGACAGCATGTTTTTTGAATCTTGATATGTTGTGATGTTGCACTAATTAGACTTAATAAGAATAATGATAAGAATGTTTGTACTTGTAATGTAGGTGTAGTTTGGATTTAAGTATGTATTATTATGTTTGACACAAAAACATCAAATGTAGTATTTTCACTCCATTCTTTTGGTGCTAGAGAGTGTGAAACCGAAACCAAACAGTTCTTTGAGACGAGGCATAAGGAACGGCACCGGTGGATGTTAAGCAGCAAACGGTGCTGGTAACAGGTGGCAAGAGGGAGGATTAGAGAGTAGGAGCGGCTGGAAACGGGCGTGATCAGAGAGGAGGCGAGAGAGAGTGAGGGCAGACAGTCGGTCCGGGAACAACAGTGACTGGATAATAATAATAATAGTAATATAATAGCAATCGTTCAGTTCCCTACTTGTGTAGTGTTTGTTGTTTCGAGTTTTAGAGCAAATTAATTTACATATTTGTATTCAACCATAATGCCTTGGGCGTTGTATTGGATGGAATGACGTGCCTGAGCGCGCGCATAATCAGAATCACAGAAGCCGCCTATTGGACGGACGCGCAGCGGCTCTCACCTACACGTAGCTGGTGCGCAGTCGCTCCGTTTGAGCGGAGGAGCAGGAGGAGAGCGCGATGCAGCGAGGACTGGGCAGAGCTCTGTCACACGCGTGAACAGAGGCCACGCAGTCTCTCTTGCGCTTTAGGGCGCTTAAACGACGCGCTTTCTTTTTTTTTTACGCACAGCGGCATCTCGTACACATTTTAGCGACGACGGTGCGTTTCACAGTCTGTTGTTTGCTACACTGCTGTTTTTAAGCCACCAGTCCGCAGACTGCAGTTCTGGCCGTTTCCAAGTGAACGCACAAACTTTTGCGCACTCTGCATTGGGCACGGAACTAGTGGCTGGTTTTTGTCTAGTGACTTTTGTCTTAATCGGACAAAATGGATGCTTTATTTAATTCCACTTATTCGCCAAATTGGACCAACAGCTCCAACATCACTAATAACCGGACCATTTACTTGAACCAATTTGTTCAGCCGGTCTGGAGGATCGTCCTATGGGCCATTGCTTACAGTTGTATAGTGATCGTTTCCGTGGTAGGTAATGTGACAGTGATCTGGATTATTATGGCGCACAAACGCATGAGGACCGTCACCAACTATTTTCTACTGAACCTGGCGTTTGCTGAAGCTTCCATGTCCGCCTTCAACACGGTAATCAACTTCACCTACGCTGTTCACAACGAGTGGTACTTCGGACTAGACTACTGCAGGTTCCACAACTTCTTTCCGATAGCTGCAGTCTTTGCCAGCATCTATTCGATGACTGCCATCGCTCTAGACAGGTAAGAGCGAGTTCTACTCCCCATTTGTTAGAGGAATTGCGTGCGATGTTTTATTATTATCATTTATTCATGAGAACGGTTTCATCAAAGTGTTTTTGTTTAAGTTACTGTAAAAACGTACCATGATTAAAATGGGAAAGAAAGTGCCGTTTATTATTCCACATGATGAAGCAGGCCATTAGAGGAGTGGTACTGTATGTAATTCAGTGGAGAACTGTTTTATTTCTCTTTAAAAACAAAAATATGTCAGGCATCTTTAGTTCTCCTGTTTGTGTGTGTTTGTGGGGGTCTGATAATTCAGACAGCCACCTTTGTATCACATACATCATCCCTGGGTTTCTGATATACATTCTGTGATAACACTTCATTCTGTTGCCATTCCTCCCAGGGAGTCCTATTTGCTGTGAAATGCTGATAATAATACTGACAAAATGTATAGTACTAGTAAATCTAAAACACATTACTATTAAATTCACATGTGACAATTGTTAGTGTTCATTAGGGACTGTGGAACACAGCATTTTAAGTAGAAAGGGTGTCAAACAAAATGTAATTGTTAAGAAGGAAATGATCCTTTCTTTTCTTTTAATTAGCTTTATTATACTGTAGGTGGTCAACAAATCCCTAATAAGCTCATTCAGTTGTATTTGACATTCTGTTACTAATTCTACCTACATTGTTCCTAATTTAAGAATGTTGCTGATGAAGTGGGGTGTAGAAACACCAAATGTAAGAACCAAGTGCTTTGCAGTGTGCTTTCAGTGATCAATCAGATCATGTGTAGACTGGGCTATATCAGCAAGATTGCCCGTGGGTCAATTGCTTTTTAAAGCACAGCTCAGTGGTGGATGTTTAGAGAACGAAGAACATTACTTACTCATTCACCAGTGGAAACCTCAAAGCTGTGTGAGCTCCTTACTGCTGTTTGATTTCTGTGCTGCTACGTGCTGCCTCTCATGGGACTGGTTTAGTGACAAATGAAAAAGTTATTGGCTGTGACTGGTCTTGGTTAATGTTCCCCAGTGCTGAGCCTTCTATTCCTCTGTATAGCTGTATATATGAAACGGACAGCTAGATTATCTGAGTCAAAAGATTGCAAATCACTGCTCTGGATTCATCAGAAAAATGCAATACCAAGACTTAAATAATATAAAGAGGAATGTGCATCTACAGTATCTGCTAGATATACCAATTTGTATTCATCCAATCATCCTTCAGCCTATCTATTATTCGAATCATTTATTCCTGTAAGGGTCGTGAGGTACTGGAGCCTATCCTAGCTACTATTGGGTGATGACTGGACATGATGACATGGACATGACTTACAGAGACAAGCATTTAACTATAATATGTATTGCTGTATTGTTTGTATAATATGTATTGCTGTATTAAAATCCAGCAGATGACATGTTAAGGAGCATTGTTTTTGGATGCAACCTATGGAAACTGTTGTGCAGTAGGGTGTGTACACTCCTCAGATCTGTTTTTTGGGGCAAGAATATTTGAAAAATTATATTGGTGTCACCAGAGTTTATTATTTTGACTAAGGCTATTTTTTGTCTGGCTTAGATAATCTGGACATGTGGAATTGGTATTTAGTGGAGTTTAACGTGATTTGTTTTTTTCAATTAGCATTTTTACAGACATACAGCATTTGTTAATGATCTGTAGTTGGCATTCATCTTACTGTATACTGTATAGTTATAGCACAGATGCGTAAAACACTTGGAACTAAGTAAGTTCGTTTCATACTGTCCGTCTTTCAAATTTTAATCTTAAAAACAGTAATACTTTACAGAAAGGAATTTCAGTATCTGCATTCACCTCATTGACAAGGATTATGGCAAATGATCCTTCAAGCCACAGGGGGGCATTTATGTTCAGTGCCTTGTGCATTACTGTATTTCCTGTTCAGTCTTCCTGTTGGCAATCATGAGATCAGCTTCACCTGTGTTTAGTTTCCTAGTATTTAAGTTCCTTCGAGGCTCTCCTTTACTGGTTAGTTATCCATGATGTGTGTTGTCATTGTCTGGCGTTGCCTTTGTATGCTGTGCAGGTTTGCTTGTCTTGTGAAGTGCCGACTGGGTTTCATTATTTATGTCTCATCATCAAGGTTGGTCATGCCCTTTTTTGCCCGTTGCTCTGTAGGAGCATATGTTAGTGCAATGATTGCAATGACTGCAATTAGATGTGGATCAGGAAGGCTTCAGTTTTTTTAAGTATATCTGATTGAAAGAGCCACTGTGCTGCAGTAACAGGTTGCTGCTGCGCCTGTTTGACCACGGGCCCTATTAAATGTACATTAAACCGACGTCTGAGTGTGCTGTGCACAGTACAATCTGTCCACACCTGGACCCAGCCAGCCTCAGTAAGTTGGATTTTTTGTTCAAGTCTGTTTTGTGTTTTGGGAGGAGCATTTTGTTTTCTTTTCTGCCATGGATTTCGTCTGGGCTGGAGTAACTTCCGCTTGTGTCACGGAGGTCTTACTGAAAGCTGTCACAGAGGCGCCAACACTCGAAGTTCGGCTGAGTGCGGCGTAATGTCTCATGGACATACTCACGATGGAGTCCGAGTGGCTTGACAACCCCGGCGAGAGGAAGCTCCTGGTCAGCCTCGCTTGGTATTCCCTGCTCTACGATGGTCCTCAGCCTACGCTTCAGAGCCAGCTTCATGTCAGTCCCCCGTTCAAGTTTTGGTTCCAGTTTATCGTCAAGCTCCAATCTATGTTTCAACCCAGGTTCCTCAACTGCCTCCAGTTCATGCTACGCTTTCACCTGCTGCAGGTCAGCTCCAACACGCTCCGGCAACAAGTATTCTGCGCTGTGGAGTGGTTTTAATTGACAGAGCTCCCAGCTGTTCCCAGTCCTCCTTCCCGATGTCCGTACTGGTCCCCAGCAAGGGACACCAGTTATGGAAAGAGGTAAAAGGCCAGTGCAACCCAGAGTTCCATGACCCATCCCCTGGCTCAGCCTCGACCCCCCCCCCCCCTCGAGGGGGTAAAGGAGAGGCCATCTTCCACATGCCAGCGCACTTGCAGAAGTAGGCACCGCATTGCAAACAGCTTGGAGGACACATCCTTGGTTCCGGGTGGTCCGTAGACGACCGCGTCTGCCTCTGTTTCGGGTGGTCTGGAGACGACTGTGTCTGCCTCGGCTCTGGGTGATCCAGGGGAGACCACATCAACCTGGATTCCTGTCTCCTCTGCTTTCGTGTCTCCAGGTGTCCACCACGTGGTTCCTGTTGGCAGTGCCTCGGCTGGTCAGCTTCTCCACTTGACCCCGGCTCCTGGAGAGGCTTCCCTAGGGCTGTCCTGCCTCTACCCTGCTATGCTCCTACGAAAGACTCATCGTCTTTGATGGCGTCGCGTAGGTCGTTCCTGGGCACTATGTGCCAAATGGGCCCAGCGGCTGCTGGGAACAGACGCTCCTCGCTTCCATCCTCCTTGAGAGGAAAGTTTGGATTTGTTTTGTTCCCCACATTATACATTTACTTCATGGACTGTTTGCCTTTGGGTTGCCTTGTTTTGTTCTGACCCTTCTTCAGTCCTCCCTCCCTCCACCCACCCTGCTCATGTTCTGTGCTGTGTTTGGGTGTCTGGGATTTGCCCTAGACAGGGGGGTTCTGTCACAACTCGGGACTTGTGAATGTTTTTTCTTAGTAGTTTCCTGTTTTATTTTGTTTAACTTCCTGTTTAGTTCCTGGTCTGCCCTAGTTTTCTCCTGTTTTGCTTTCCTGTCATGTGATTCACTAGCCACAGTAATCAAGTGATGCTTTTAAACCCCAGTACTCACCACACTCTTCACCAGATTGTTTGATCACTTTGTTGACTCCAGCATTTCAAACCCAGTAAGTCCTTCTCGTGTACCAGTTCCAGTTTGTGTTTTGACCATGTCTTTGCCTGTTCCTTAGATTCTCATTTTTTGCATTGTGTTTTTGAACCCTGCCTGGACTGCTTTTGCCTGTTCCCTGTCTGTACTGCTGCTATCCTCATGCCAAACCTGTGTATCCCCCGTCATTTTGTTTCTTGAAAAACACACCTCTGAGACTTCAAATACCTGTCTGTGGGCAGTATCTGATCCCTCTCAATAAAACATCTTCTCACAAGACAGCAGACAGCATGTTCAGCTACAGTAGTCTGTCAGGTATACACCAATTATTCACAAATCCGATTGAACTCTTTGCCATGGCAGTCTTGGTAGCTGTCATGTGACAAATGAACAAACGAACGATCCGGATGAATGGATCACAAAAGAACTTTAGTGCTTGCTTCTCACCATTGAATGAGAATGATAAAAAAAATTCCCTAAAATGTTTACAGTGGGCCGTAGCAGCCCGTATCCCTCCGCTCGGTGTGTGCATACTAATCCAAGCTCCTAGGGGCAGTAGTTTCCCGCTCAGTATGAGTAGTTAATTGTTCTGCCTCCACTACATATCCACTCCCGTCCCCGTGCCCTGTTACAAACCTGGGAGTTTGTAACAATTTGCTGCTGAGTGCCTTGTACATTGCCTCAAAAATTTGAAAAGTACTGGACTAACTATTTGTTTTTTTAATGAAAAAGCACAATTTTGTGTTTTGTTTTGAGACCTTACGGTCTATTAGATATATGCCCCAGCTCCTACGATTGTGACTCTGTTTGGACTTTAGCATTTACTGTAGTGGCATGAATCCACCTGGCATGAATCCAGTAAATGAAAAAAGTGATCCACAGCCTCCTTCCTCACACACACTGTTCTCCCACGGACGACGCTGTCCGCTGGCTGAATGGTGATGTTTTTCTCCTGATGACTAAAACACGAGCTAATTGAGGGATTATGGTTTTACCACCTATGGAAAACCCAGGTACTTTTTTTTTTAACTCAATTTCCTTCAATGAATTCATCAAGGTCTTGGAAAAGGTGGACGTGGAACTGGCCGGTCTGATCCATCCCTCGTCCTCTCCGGCGGGAGCTGGGTTTTTCTTCAAAACCCCAGGAAAAAAGACAACTCGGGTTGAATGATGTCACTATTTGAGATTCCTATCCTCCTCCCCTGTTGGCCTCCGTGTTCGAGATGAAGCTGGACCTCCGAAATGCCTATCATCTGGTGTGGATTCGGGAGGGGGATGAGTGGAAGACCGTGTTCAACACTCCCAATGATCATTTTAAATATTTGGTGATGCCGTTCGGGCTGACCAATGCACCAGTGGTCTTCTGGGGTCTAGTCAATGTGACCTTGTTTTTGTTTACCTTGACTACTTTTGATTTTTTCGCAGTATGAAGATGCCTGCTTGAGCACCGCTGTCATGTGCAACAGGTGCTCAAGTGTCTGCTAGAACATCAGTTGTTCTTCAAAGCCGAGAAGTGCGAGTTCCATGTGGCGACAATGTCGTTTCTCAGTTTGGTCATCTCACAGGGGCAAATCCACATGGACCCGGCCAAGGCACGAGCAGTAGAGACCTGGCCCATGCGCTTCCTGGGGTTTACCAGCTTCTATTGATAGATTCAGTACAATTGCTTGCCCTCTGCGTGCTCTTACTTCTTCCAGGGTCAGGTTCCAGTGGTCCACAGAAGCCGGCGCTGCCTTTCACCGACTCAAAAGGAGTTTCTCTCAGCTCCCATCCTTCAGATGCCAGATCCCTCTCGATAATTCGTGGTGGAGGTGGACGCCTCCTAGTCCTCCTTATGGGTTTGACTGCCAAGAGCTCTCGATCCCCAATGTCATAGTTTCTTTTGGCACCGATTCCTGAGCTGAGACCTCGGTAATCGATACAGGGCCAGTGAACCATCTTTCTTCCCCACGAAGAAGACCCCGCACCGAGACGGCCGACGACATACGTCACAATCCAGGTCCCACTCTTCAATCTCCCCCGTTCTCCAGTGTAGTCGCGGGTTGTGCAGACGCAGCCACTTGTGCCCAGGACGATGGTGAAATGTGTGAAGTGGCTACCCCTAGCCTCTCAGCTAGCTCCGCATTGATTAGACTGACATCTGCTCTGGAATTAATGGAAAAAAATAGTCCTGCTCACAACCAACCTCCTGGCTTAGTGGTGAGCCCGGCCTTTTACCAGGCAGCTCCCCACAAAATGGCCGGTCTGGCCGCAGTACATGCAAAGGGCCAGCTCCTGCCTTTGCCATCGCTCCTTATCCATCAATCAGGCGCAACCGAGCTGCATCGGCTCCTCGGCGTTATGAGACACAGGAACGGTGTGTTGAGGCAGAGAAGTTGCGGCCGTCACTGGTTCTCGCCGCACAATGGTCTGTAGGGAACCCTAGCCGCCAGAAAATGTTCCGCTTCTTATGGTTCCTCCTTCCAACCTCCGGTTCACAGCGAGGGTCTCGCGTTCGTTGTGAGTTTTGAGTCTATGGTCAATTTTGGATGGCGAGAGCAATTAATTTATGAAGGTCACGTGGAAGGTAACGGGTTGCCAAGCAGTCCTTTACTCGGTGCGGAAGCCCTTGGATGAAAACGTCTCTGGGCGCCATTGCGTCCCATCCCGCCTCCACCGCCAGGATACAAAACTCCAGTGCGTACTGTACCTGGCCATACTTCGCTTCCCCTGCTTGATGCACACTAACCTCTGGGCTGCCTCCCTTCCGGGCATCACCTCCTGGAAGATCTGCTTTAAGGCCGCCGAGAAACTGGTGAATGTTGACATGCATGCGATCAATTTTGCCACTCTGCTCACAAGGGTGGATCAGCATGGACCCGGCCAAGACTCAGGCGGTGGAGAAGTGGCCAGCAACAGATTCCTTGGGTTCACCAATTTTTATCGATGGTTCATCCGCAGGTTCAGTAGCATCGCTCCACCTCTCCATGCGCTTACCTTACCTAGGGCCCAGCTCCTCTGCTCTGCCGAGGCTGACGCCGCTTTTTGGCACCTCAAGAAGAGCTTTGTCTCCGCACCCATCCTGCACATGCGGTGGCCCTTACCTGGCATGCACTTAGCACATAGCTTCGATACGGAACGTCACATATCTACTCAGCCTTGCTGTTTTTCGACCACTGCCTGGAACCATGTACCTATTGTATGATCCCTGCTGAAATGTTGGCTCCCCTTACCTGTGTAACGACCTGCATGTCTGAATACCAGAAACATTAACAATACAAATCTGAACCTCATTGCTGTGGTGTGCATTTTGGTCTTACACACCTTGTTCCCTGACACAGCATAAAAAGAAACAGTACTATACGAGAATAGAAGAATATGTGTTTATACAGCAGTTATAAATTGTGCAAGAACAAGGCATAAATGTTGTTTCTGCATGCCCTACATATTCACAGTGGATGGTGGAGAACAAAGACACTGCACAACAACAGATTGTGACAATTGTGTGTCACTGCAGAGATATATTGTAGAGTCTGATGGCTGTGGGGAGGAATGACCTGCGGTAACGCTCCATCTTGCACTGTGGGTGTAACAGTCTGGTGCTAAAGAAGCTGCTCAGAGCCTCTACAATGAACCCCCTGTGCCGGCCCACCCCACGGCACAGTGCTCAACTTCTTGAGTGCTGCCCCCCGCCCAGCTCACAACTTCATACAGGTCTCCTCAGCAGGTGGTGGCGACTCTGGCCCTTCTTAGAGAGACCGTCTGTGTTGTTTGACCGGTCCAGTTTATTGTCGAGGTGAACACCTAGGTATTTAACAGTGTCCACAGTCTCAGTGTCTGAGTCCTAGATGTTTACTGGTGTGTGTGATGGAGCGGACCTCCTGAAGTCAAGTACGAACTCCTTAGTATTGCTGGTGTTAAGAAATAGGTGGTTAGCCACTACACTAGCCCACAAAGTCAGAAACAAACAAAGTCAGAGATTATCTTAAATACAGTATAGCTAATTAGGACATTTTATAATAGCACATTTTCAAGTGTGCCAGAAAACGATGACTCACAATATGCCACAAGTGTTGTTCGTCATCAGACTTCTTCTTGCATGCTTCACAGGTACATGGCCATCATCCATCCTTTGCAACAACGCATGTCCTCCACTGAGACCAAAGTGGTGGTGGGTGTGATCTGGGTGCTGGCTTTGCTTCTGGCCTTCCCACAGTACTACTACTCCAACACAGATGAGCTCCCCGGCCGAGTGGTGTGCTACATTGACTGGCCTGAATACACCATATGCGACTTCAAAAAGATGTGAGTATCTCTTCAACATGTGCTGTTAATTATGAATTGAAAGCAAACTTGGTATGACGGTGTCTGTGTAAATGAGAGAGCTGAGAAAGAGCACAGAAGCTTTTTGCACTTTGTATGAAACAAAATGAAGGCACATCACAGGATATTGTGCTCTCCCTCCTGTGAAAGAAAAAAGAGTATGAGAGAAAAGAACGATTAAATATGATTGAGACCTCACTCAGTCAGTTTCTTCTTATTGTATTCTACTTGTACAGTACAGTAGGGTTTTAAAAAAACCTAGTCTAGGCAACACTTTGAAAATAATAATAAAATGCCTTGTTTTTGTAGTTTTTTATTTGTACTTCTATTCTGATATATTTTAATATTAATTTTAGCATAAGTCTCACATAATATCTTTTTTTGTTACGAATCAGTGTTAAGAACAACCATTTTTACTCATTAATTCACCAACAAGTGTATGAGTTTCTCAGCCTATCACCCTTTTATTCTTAGAAAAGTCAGACAACCTCCCACCTTGTGACACCACAGTCACTAAAATTAGTTTGAAAAGCTTATTGTTAAAAGAGCATACGTGCCAACCTTCCCTGCTTTTGTGACGTTCTGCCTCCGCGCCACTAGAGGCGCTCCTGGGGTTTTGATGTGGGTCTGTGGTTGAAGTTAATTTCCTGTGTAATTAGTTGACCCACCTGTTTGGTTTGTGTATATAAGGGATGTCTTTTGTTTCTCACATTGCTGGTGTGTACGCTCGGTGTAGCTGGATGCTACCCCATTGTTACGTTGAGGAGAGTTTGTGATGCCAAGGAGTTTTTGGTTTTGATAATGTCCTGTCTCACCACGTAAGTTTTTGTGAGTGTCTTATGTTTAGGTCTTATGTTTCATGTTTAGGACTTTTGCCCGTAGTGTACGGAGCGTTTTAGTTTAGATAGGTTGTTAATCGTTTTCCTGCATTGCAGTGATTTTTAGTTCTTCCTTTTGTGTTGAACTGAGTCCTGCGGTGCAGTGAGTTTTTGTTGTATTCAAATAAACCACTTTATGTTAACTGTTAAGACACTGTGTTTGGGTCGTGCATTTGGGGTCTCCACCCTCTCTTGTGTTCCCTGCGACCTGGTCTGCCGGTTGCGGCCAGGTGTCGGTGTGAGGGATTACACAGAGAGCTGTGTGCTGGAAGTGCGTCGGCCGTAGTGCCTGAAGCCTCCGCTCAGTGTGAGCGCGTTCTCCTCCCGGCTCCGTGAGAGCCGTAGTTCTCCCCGCTCAAGGAGCGTGTTTTAGAATCTTGTGAAGTCTAGTTTGACCCTCGTTCGTAACTATAGTAAACCGTTCGGTCTAGTTTGACCCTCGTTCGTAACAGCTTTAGCGGTTTATCAAACCACAACACATTGAGGAACGGTCACACATTTGCCTGTGATTGTCATGATCATTTGTTTGTCAGTAATTTGGCTTTTGATTGGATGAAAAGGTTCTCTCTCATTCAGGTCATGTTTATCCCAAAGGATTCTGTCCAGTTGCCACTATACAAAACCTTTTGCGCTATTAAATCCAACTTCCAATTTTGTAAGACGTAGCCCGTTCAATCAGTCTCTTAAGTAGCCAAATACAGACCTGATTCTTTTAATTGTTTGTCCTTTGAGTAGCAATAGATTTAGATTGGGTGAAGGGCTGAAAAGAGAAAAATATAAAATTATGACCAGTATTATGAGGATTCTGGCTAGAGCCAAAGGGTTAAACTGTGATCTACTGCTCTTTTGCTCCCGTATTTGACGGAACCATATTGTGCTTTTATGATGTTGTTTGTCTATTTACTCTCATGTTGCAAAATATTGTGTCTTGAAATTATAGGAGCAATTGTTTCCTTTCTGATGGACTGTTTAGAGTTGCTGAAAATGATACTGGAAATCTACTGCATGCAAAACCTGTGATACAGTACAGTTTTGGAATAAGGAAGTACTGAATTTATTAATGAATGGCAAGTAACAAGAGGATGTTTTGTGTGGGTGATAAATCGTGGGCCTGTAATCTGTCAATGGCTACAGTTTTTAAAATAGAAGGATATTTTCATGGAAAAATGTGTACATATGGCCTACAACTGTGTCACATGATACTGCAGTAATCTATAACTGTATTTAACCTCCAGTATTCACTCTAATTCTCTGCCAGATTGTTGTGATTTCACCACTTTCCAGCGTTGTCTATGTACCTGTATCGTGTCCTGACCATCCGCCTGTTTCTTGTTTTTGACCACCTGTCTGATCCCTGCCTGTACTTTTGCTATGCCTGCCTGCTGTCGAATCCGTCTGCTACTTACCTGAGTCTGCTGCTCCTTGTCTGTATTAATTCAGACAAGGTTTAATGCCTGTTTAATGGATCTGCCCAAGTCATTAAAACAAGCTTATACTGACTTCTGTGTCTCGAGCTGTGCATGTGGGTCCGCCACGTTAAGAATCCTGTCAGATCACTCTGGCCAGAAATGGACCCAGCCAGCGCTGGACTCAGTCAAGGGACTGTCGTCCTTACCTCACAGAGTGCGAAATGCATTTTCAGTTGCATTTGCTGAGTTTTCCAACTAAAAGTTCCAAGGTGGCATAGGCGGTGTGTCACCTGACTGGAGAGGCGGAAGCCTGGGCCACAGTGGAGTGGCAAAATCAGTCCTCATGCATGTCCACATTTAAGGGGTTCTCTGACGCACTAAAGCAAATTTTTCAGGAGATTCCGCCTGGACGTGGGGCCAAGCGGAGGTTGTTTAACCTGAGGCAGGTCCGACGTACCACAGCAAAGTATGCCGCCGAGTTTTGCGGCAGAGGCCAGTTGGGACGCTACCGCACTGGGGGATGTGTTTATCCGGGGCCTTCCCCGACACATGAAGGACTGTCTGGCAGCCAATGATCTACCAAGTGAGTGAAACGCTTTAATTGCCTTGGCAATAGAGATCGACCACCGACTGTGTAACAAAGACCGGGAGCACCACGAGGAGAACCGGGCTGGGGAGAGCTGACTGCTACCGTGATCTCTGCGCCGTGTTTAACAAAGCAAGGGTTATGTATTCCCTTGCATCGGAACCTAGATTGCACCATAAACCTGGACTGGGATCAGTTCCGCCTAAAAGTCGACCTTACCAACTCTCACCCAAGGAAAGGCAGGCCATGAGGGTGTACCTCGACACTGCATCAGCCTCTAGTCTTATCCGCTACCGGACTACCGGGGCCTCAACGACATCGCCACATGGGACTCCTACCCTCTTCCTCTGCTGTCTTCTGCATTTTAGTTGTTATGTGAGGCCAAGGTATTCACCAAAATTGATTTCCGCAAAGCATACTATCTGGTGCGTATAAGAGAGGGAGCCGAGTGGAAAACGGCCTTCAACACGCCTAACAGGCATTATGAATATATAGTCATGCCTTTTGGTTTGACCAACGCCCCAGCTGTGTTCAGGCCTTTGTCAACAGTGTCTTGGGCCCCATGATCAATGTTTTTATCTTTGCTTATCTGGATGATATTCTTATCTTCTCCCACACAATGGAGGAGCATCATCGCACGTCTGGCAAGTCCTGAAGCGCCTCTTGGAGCACAAATTATACATTAAGGCAGAGAAATGTGAGCTCTACGTACCCACAGTGTCGTTCCTAGGCTTCGTCATCTCACAAGGGTGGATCAGCATGGACCCGGCCAAGACTCAGGCGGTGGAGAAGTGGCCAGCAACAGATTCCTTGGGTTCACCAATTTTTATCGGTGGTTCATCCGCAGGTTCAGTAGCATCGCTTCACCTCTCCATCCCAGTTCCTCTGCTCTGCCGAGGCTGACGCCGCTTTTTGGCACTTCAAGAAGAGCTTTGTCTCCGCACCCATCCTACACATGCCGGACCTGGCCGGCCAGTTTATGGACGAGGAAGATGCGTCCAACTCCGGGCGCAGTACTGTCTCAGAGGGATCCGACCGAAGGCAGGCTCCATCCTTGCGCTTTCACTTCCCAGAAGCTGTCGCAGACCAAAGTTGCTCACTGTGAAAGTTGCTCTGGAGGAATGGCGGCATTGGCTGGAGGGGGCAGAACAACCTTTTATGTCCTACAGTACATGGACCATAAAACTTTGAATATATCAAGACAGCTAAAAGGTTGAACTCTCGTCAAGCCCGCTGGGCTCTGTTCTTCAGTCATTTCAACTTTCACCTTTCTTATCGCCCAGGATCCAAGAATACCAAGCCAGATGCACTGTCCCGGCTCCATGACTGGGGATGGACCAGTGGAACCTGAGGACATCCTGCCTGCTGGCTGCCTGGTTGGAGACGTCTCCTGGGCTGTGGAGCAGCATGTAAAGGACACCCAAGTTATCCACTGGGCTCATACCTCCTCCGTTAGCTGTCATCTGGGCACTGCACAGACAGCGTTCATCGTGGCTAGTCGGTTCTGGCAGCCCTCCATGAAGACAGATCTACAGGAGTACGTTGCCGGCTGTTCCATCTGCGCAGTGCATAAAGCCTCTCATCAATGCCCCGCCGGGTTCCTCCGTCCTCTGCCAGTGTCCCACCGACCGAGATCACACATTGCTCTGGACTTTGTAACAAGCCTGCCACCATCCCATGGTAACACAGTGGTTATGACTGTTAGGGATTGGTTTTCCAGACTAACCCATTTGACCCTTCCCCTTCCGTCGGCCAAACAGACTGCACAAGCCATGTTAGAACATGTGTTCCGGCTGCATGGGTTTCCCCAAATTTTGTCTTGGTTCCGGCAGGAAATCTGTTCTCTGCTGGGCATGGAGAACGAACAGACAAAGAGAGCCAACCAACAGTTGGAGGCTGATCTGCGTCTCCTCTCCTCCAAAGACCCCACCTCCTGGTCCCTGAAGCTTTTATAGGGGGACTTCTCCCATAATTCTTTACCATGTGCAACCACTGGTTTGACTCCCTTCCTGCGCCTATGGTTTTCAACCTCCCCTGCTTCCCTCGAAAGAAATCCACATTCCTTCCTCACATGCTCTGCTGCAGCGTTGTCGCCACACCTGGCTACAGGTTTTGAGGGTGATGCTACGAGCCCAGCCACAGTATAAGGAGCCGGCAGACCATAAGCGTACCCCGGGCCCGTTCTGCGAGGTAGGGGACCAGGTCTGCGGTCGATCAAGGACCTGCGGATGCAGGTCCCATCACGTAAGTTGACACCGAAATTCATTGGGCCATTCATCATCTCCAAACTCATTGATCCAGTTTCTGTCAGGCTCTCCTTGCCCAGGTTCATGAGAATCCATTCCTTCTTCCATATCAGTCAACTCAAGCCCTTCCGCAAAACCCCCCTGGTGCTGCAGACTCTGGCTCCTCCATGTATCATGGATGGCGGTCCATTCTAGTCAGTCAAAGAGCTTCTCGACTGCAGGCGTAGACGGCGTGGCTTCTAGTACCGGGTCAACTGGGAGGGTTACGGAGCAGAAGAAAGGTCATGGGTCCCACCTCGGGGCATTCTGCACCGGACCCTTATGTGGGACCTCCACCACGTGCATCTGGATATCCCCGGGCTGTCGGGGGTCTGAGTGAACCGTGCTCCATAGGTTCTGTAGTTATGTGTTTGGGTCTATACCATCGCCCGTGAATCTACCTGTGTATGAGCTTTGCCTGTTTACTGTTTACTGCCCAAGCCATTAAACAAGCTTATACTGACTTCTGTGTCTCGGGTTGTGCATGTGGGTCCACCACGTTAAGAATCCTGTCAGTTACCGCGATAAATATAAGTCCCTGTTATAAAAAATCTGGGCTGAAGTTCAATGAACCCATGCAGACATGGAAAGAACATCCAAACTCAATACAGAAAAACACCTGGATGACCCAGGACTAGGCTTGCATGTGAGGCATGTAGTACTAATTACTACACCGACGTATGAGGTTATTTAACAACATATTTTAAATCTGTCCTACACATTGCAGCTTATTTGTAACATTCCCATTTCACTATCCTTAAAATATAAGAAGAAATATATTAAAAAAAAGAATCATCCTTACACCCCTTTATTGGTAGCAATTACTGCACGTTGACCACAAGCACTGAACAACAATAAACGTTTGATTAATTAGTTTAATTTAGCTTCTTTACTGCATACAAGAATATCCAGAGTTAAGTAACAATATAAATATATATATATATATAGATTTGGAGATGTACTTAAAGTAAAACAGTATTTAGACACTGATACAATGTCTCTGATAAGACACGTATAGTAGAATTATAATTTCAACAGGCAGCACCTTAAACCTTACACCTTAATAAAGCAACCCTGTCACTAGTCATCTTTTCGCCACCTTATGTTGTCTACATCGAGTAGAAAATATTCAGGATCTTACCAGTACTGTAGGTCTGTTAGTGTTTTGATCATTTTAACACTTTGCTTGTACAATGGGAATAGCAAAAGCTGTTACTGCTGCCAACACGCGACAATTTCATATGCCCTGGATGCAAAATCCATGATCAAAGAAATCTAGAAGAATCTTATTGTGATGCAAATTCATGTTTTAATCTTCCTCATTCATGCAGTGAAACCTTGCTGTGCTTAACCAACCTCTGTAGCTGCTGTGGAAAGGCAGAATAAATGCAAAATGCCTGGAAGTTGTTCTTTAACACGTTATGCCTCCCCAGCCACCTCCAATTTTTGCCATTCTTCTTTTATTTTCCCACCGACATATTTGGTGACTACCACATACACATGTACACTTTCATAAAAGCAGCCTCTTACCTCATCAGCAAACATCTTTACTTTTATTTGCTGCCAGCCTGACATCGTTCTGTTCTCTTTACTCTCTTTGTAGCATTTCTCTCTGGAAATATATTTTATGAACAGTGCAACAGATTACTTTTTTAATGAAACTAATCAGTGACCTGTGGAAATGGAGTTAGAACATTGCAGCCATTCTAAACAATTGAAGCTGTCAATGACATATCAGATGACCTTGGGTCAGGTCCTACAAAGTTGTTCTCCAGTCCCACGCACCTATCCACGAAGTGTTTGATGACTTTTCAGTTGTCTTCGCAGTGAGAGTATTAATACAGCAAACAGTGTTTGTAAATGCGTGCATATTTAAACAACCAATACATTAAACATACACACTGTTTAAAGATATGGATGATTTTTTTCCACACTTTTATTCCACTTGAATGCATTTATTTCAAATCATGTGGGGCAGTTCACTTAAGGCTTGTTACAGCTGAAGAGCTGATGGGCAAGATGTCTTGCAGTAAATTGTTACGTGGGAGGCAGCTCTTGTTCAACAAGAATGTGAGACAATGATAACCTGTAACAAGTACTGAGTCACTGTTCCACTGTGAGATGGAGGACCTTCAAGGTTCTAGACCACACAGGTCTGTACAGTCTGTACAGTGTACTTACTCAACTCAAGTAATGTACTTAAAGGGCATCTTCATTGATTTCAAACTTTTCTATTCTTCTAATTTTCAAATTACACATTTATTGACTTTGTTTTCCCCACAATGACATCATTATAGAGTGTTCTATAAAAAACTATAGGTTAATATAGGTTTGTACTGACAACCAAAAACACAGTATGTCTGTATTGTGTAATGGTTATGGTAGATGAATGGGTCACGTCTCATTGAATAAAACTGTTGCTGTTATTGTAGCAACTTAGTTCACACAGATTGTGTTGTGTAAGTTTAAAGAAGCTCTCACTTTGGCGCCATTCTACAATATATTGCACAGTGCACAATGCAGAGAATGATGCTTAGACTAATTATATGGGAATGTAAGTGTCAAACTTCACTTTAATATATATAAATAATACTTAGTGGTAGACAGACAGGCTCAGTTTGAAAGCTTATAACAACGATCATCTAATAAACTTTTTTACAAAAAATTATTTCCAGTTCAGCTTGTGTTACTGCATCTTCAATAGTTTTGAATTTGGGATAGCTATGTGTGGTGATGTGTTTTAATTTCATTGTTTGTGTGCCTCAGTGGGAACTCACCATTGACATAATGCATTCTCTAGCCCCTTGCCCTAACCCTAACCATCACAAATAAAGGCAGTGTAACCTTGCTGTAATCTTAAACAAAACTCAATTCTAACTTCAGCCCTAAAATTGCATCTTAACTGTCAAACAGGCTTTCAAAGTTGTGGTAGAAAAAACAAAGATTTTTGTACCCCTTTTATGTAATTGCTGGGTACACACACATACAAACACACGCACACACACACTTATATATGTCTGTATAGTACTAGACACATGCTCAAGTACCCACAGAGGAAATTACAGGCTGAGCACACCTTGTTCTCTGTGCTCCTCTAAATTGGTAGCCTGTGATTAGTGCCAGTAAGGCTACATGGACAGAGGCAACTTTTTGCCACCACCTTTGCCTCAAAAGACAAAACCTTAGCCGTCTCACACACACTTCCATTAATTGCAAATATATGGGGTGCCGAATGTAAAAGGAGCACCTATAACTAGTTTTCTCACATTTAACTAAATGACACAACATGTTTTCTCACATTTAGTTAAATGTGCAAAAGTCTAAATGTAAATGTTAAATGTAAATGTTAAATGTAAATGTTAAATGTAAATGTTAAATGTAAATGTTAAATGTTTGCCGAGTGTAAACTGAATATTCATAAATGTGCAAGTAAACTCCACCCCTACCCTCAAACAGCGCTGGTCTCAACTCAAACACCTCAAACAGTGCGCGCAAACCCCGCCCACATCTCATCTGGAAACTTTTGTTTTTAGCCTGGACGTAACTTCGGCTAGCTAGTATAGTTAGCCAACTAATTCTCCACCGGCGCCACAGAAATATTCTTTTTAAACCTACTTGACTCCTCATTAATGGCGTTTACGACAGAACGGCAGTTTGAAGCGGAGCCTCAGCCCGCACACCTGCCGTTACAGCCCGTTCAATCTCCCCCAACGGGAGGGAGTCGGAGCTGGCGGCCATGATGGCTTCGACTTCAGGCTTCTCTCCAGTATTGTCGTGCACCGATCCAGAGTCAGATGTGGGCGGAGCTATGTGTACTGTTTGACGTGTTTGAGTCCGCATCACTGATCTAGGATAATAGGGGGTGGAGTCTACTTAAATTTTCAGTTTGATCATTTAACATTTAGATTTAACATTTAGATTTATCATTTAACATTTAGATTTAACATTTAACATTTATATTTACATTTACATTTACATTTAACATTTACATTTAACATTTACATTTACATTTACATTTAACATTTAACATTTACATTTATATTTAACATTTACATTTATATTTAACAGAAATAGAGTTCTAAATGAAGTCCAAAGTAAAGGATAAAACGTCTCTGTGGCGCAATCGGTCAGTGAGTTCAGCTGTTAGCCAGAGCGATGGTGGTTTGAGCCCACCCAGGGACGTTTGATATCTGTAAAGTCTTTTAAGACCATGTAGATGGGAATTTCCACCAACACAACTTTACTTACATTTTTCAAAGAAAAGTGATTGGAAATTTTCTCATCCCACATTGTCTTCAATAGTTCTTTTAAGACCATGTTCATGGTAATTTTCACCAACACAACTTGATTTACATTTTTCAAAGAAAAGTGATTGGAAATTTCCTCGTCCCACTTAGTTTTCAAAATTTTTGAACCACCAGCATTCTGATTTGTAAAGAATAAGTCTTAGTTCTACAACTGACAAGCACTCGACTGCACGTAATACATATTGTTGAGAAATATGTCTCTAAGGCTGGTGGCTCAAGCCCACCCAGGGACGTGTAAAGTCTTTAAACATCATGTACAACCGGAAGGCTTGTAGTTCGAGCCCACCCAGGGACGTTTGATTGAACCAAGTTTTCAAAGGTTTAATCTTTCAGCCTATCCGAGCACTGAGACTGCAGTATTTATAGAGATTATAATTATCCCCACCACAACCAGCAGCCAATAACAGTAACTTATTTATTTGTGCCATATATTTTGTGGTTTGTTGCAGGTATTACGTGTTTGTGGCCATCTTGATTTATTTCCTCCCTCTGCTGGTGATGGGATGTGCTTATCTAGTAGTGGGACTGACCCTTTGGGCAAGTGAGATCCCTGGAGACTCATCAGATCGCTACAAGGAGCAGCTGACTGCCAAACGAAAGGTAACATGCCTTTTGGACCGCAGGTCACAGCTGGTATTATTCCAGCGTAACAGGAACTTTTATTGAATTCTGCTTTCACTATTTTTCCTTTCCACTGCTTTGTCTACATGTTGTGTTTTCATATTATTTTTCGTTGTTTGTTAGATGTAATAACAGTTTCCCCTAATGAAGACACTTGAACAGACCTTACATTCTGAGGTATTTACTAAGGTCTCTGTGCTGATTAGATCAATGCTCTGCTGGTCAGTGTCTTAAAATACACCTAATTTCCCTGGGGTTCAAATGGCATATGATTATAGACATGCTTAACATCAAATTAAACAGAAGAGTGAGGGCTATAACACTATAGAAATGTCATTCATGTGCATCAAACACAAACGTTAGCATGTAGTGGGCTACTGGGCTAGTTTGCGATACACTTATGGGTCTACCTCTGCGATACTTTATGCAACGCACAAACAACCGCTCACACGAAAGCCCTAATTTAAAGGGCTCTAAGGATATGCGCCACAGCATGCTAGCTATCAGATGTGGTGAGTTATGAGCCAAAGAACAACATGCAATAAAGCTAATCGCTGACTAGTTTTATTATGTCAACACTTGTGTCATGGCTCATTAACACTGGTGAACCAATCCCATTCTCTGTTATCCTTACATCCTGAGAAGTTATCTAAGCATGCTGTTACTTTCTAGCCCCCCCACAGAGCTTATCTTAAGAGATTTATTATGGGAGGCCAATGGTGACATTTTTTATTGCACCAGGGCCATAAAACGTGACCAGCTATTCTCAATGGCTACCAGTCCTGTCAATCATGCCCCGTAGTGGCCTATACAGCGACTGATTGCGACACGGTGGACATGAATGAAACTTTCATATATGTTTAGATTGGTATAAGTAACTGGTAATTATCACTTTTACTGCTGTTTTAGGTGCCATAGTGGACATAGTGGAAAAACATATAGAATATCCACACTAGGAAACTCCTAGGCTCACACAGTATGACCGGCTCCTGTTTCACTTCGTCAAAGCCATCTTTTTGCTGAATTGATGTTCACTGATTGTGCTATGATTTTATGGATGGTTAGAAGTTACTCTATTTACACACTTTAAGTGTCTGCTATGACGCCATTTGCAGTCAAATAGACTAGATAAATTAATTTAATTTGTAGGTATGCCATTTTCTAGAAAAGCCTCGGGTTGGGTTTAAAAGGTTAAAATCAAATGATAATTTATTTAGTTGGATGGTCCATGTTTTAAAAGGAAAACTTCACAGATCTTCAAGAGAGGTTGACCAAAACAACCTCGGGTAATAAGAAGGGACAGTCAAATTGCTCCATAATTACTATGCAGAGATGGTTGGCAGATGGTTTGTCATGGGCTCAAAATAGTTTTTCTTCGCATACGCGTACATCACTAATATTCAATGACTGAAGGCCCTGCCGTAGATTATTTAGAACACAGCGAGTACTTCAGCACGCAAAGTCTGATATTCTTGGTTACTTGTATGAGCCAGAGTTCAGCGCTGATGAGTTACGCCATATGGAAGAGTACGAGGGTGCCCATGAGCCGAGAGACGGCATCCAGCGGAGCCAAACGTCTGCATCCTACGACAGTGAAGAGGCAGATGCCTCTTGAGGCAATAGAAGCACAACTGAATATCCCAGTGCTGCAATGAACTAATGCTACCGGTTCCTCTCAAATGAAGTTGCAGATTTTACTGTGTGTATTTGTTGTGATTGGTTTTGGGTTACATACTGTATGTTCAGAGGAGCTAGAAACTTGTTTCAGGATGCCATGAGGAAACTAGAAAAAACAGCTGGGACAGAACGGTCAAATGAGCACAGAGTAAGTAATATATTCAACCTTTCATTGTTTCCTCAGGTTTGAGGAAAGTTACGAGCTGCTGCTTGGTGTGTTTTGGACTGTCTGGAGTAGCATTAGCTTATGTTGCTAATGTTAGCTTATAAATTAGCTCTAAGTGGCTGGCAGCAACTAATTCAGTATTACAAATTCATTTTGAGTTTCACCGCTGTTGATTCCTCTTGGCTGAAGTTGCGGATTGTACTACTGACGGGGGGACGTGTGTGTTATAGATTATTAGTTTTGTACTGCATCTAAACAAAGCAGCAGTCAAACCTAGCTTCTGGATGCCAAGGGCAAACCAGAAAAAAAAACAGTTGGAACAGAATGGTGGAATGAGCACTGAGTAAGTAATAAATTAGAATGTTTACTGTTTTAGCTTGCGCTCTTAAGTTTGAGTACAGTTATGAGCTGCTGCTTCTCATGTTTTGTACTTTTAGCTTTAGTACTCTGCTCTGTACTGTAGCTCTGTACTGTAATTAGTCTGTGCATTAGCTTGGGTGGCAGGAACTCTAATACTAATAAAATAATTAATTTCTTCCTTTTGTAGGTGATATCGGCCGGGCATGCATTGTCTAGTGATGTGTCGTTCGTGACCGATTCGTTCAATATGAACTAATCTTTTATATAACTCGGGCGGAATGAGTCCTCTCAGTGAACGACTCGTTCAGTTCCATGCAGTACCTTCTCTCGCCACATGGCAGCAGCTGCTTAAGCTCAGTCAGCAGGACAGGAAACAGAAATGATTCATTCAGGACTCACTCAACTGAGCGTCCTTAATCAAGGATTCGTTCTTCTGTCACATAACAGCTGTGGGTCAGCTACAGTGCTGTGTGGACTGATAAACAAGGAAATGAACAATGTCTGATTTCTGACTTTTATTTATTTGCCACCTGGCAGCTGACATACATATTTTATTCATAGAATCATAATTAATTAGTGGCCTTTGATTCTTGTAGATGTGTGTAGTTTTATTGTGTATGTAAAGTGTGTTTGTAAATCAATACTTTCTAGCTATATATTAACATGTTGATTTTGTGGTCCTGTATACTCTGTATACTCTACCACCAGGTAGGGAACTTATTGTTACTCTTTGCTTTAAAAGTCTCACTAATTGTCAAAATAAGCTTTACTTTCACTTGTTCTCTACCTGCCTTCACGTAAAAGGCAGCTTGGGCTGCATGGTTTAGTTCATCATTCTCCTTCATCGTTCATCATCCACAGCTCAGGCTCTGTGGCGAGCACCAAGTACTACAGTTCTTTTGGGATTCTTTTATCATGTGACCGCTACCAAGCGACTGTCACGCTGTTAAACAACAATGGCGAGGAGGATGCAGGACATACGCCACGTAAATGTGGTACAGTACGTATTTGCTAGGTTTTCACATGGCTTCAATTGCTTGTGGCATTTTGTGACTATAATTTGTCTGCTGAAGCAAACCATGTTGTCTTCATTTATAGAGTTTGAGAACCGCGATCATTATTACAACTCCCACTGCGCTGTCTGCTGTAAATGAACGAACATTCAACGAATGACTCAAAATTATTCGTTCACTTTACTGATCGAGCGTTAAAGATCTGAGACTCTTGGAAGGGACAACCGTCCTGTTTTGCTGTACTGTGGTTCATACAACTAACCACAAATATGAGACTTTGTGTGCTGACTTACTCGCTGTGTTCGAAATAATCTACAGCAGGACCTCCAGCCATTGAATATTAGTGCTGTACACGTATGCGAGGAAAACCAATAGCGGACAGAGCAATTCACTCTTCAGCAGGCTGGCTCCTTCTACTCAGAGAACACCAGGAAGCACTAGTTGTAGTTTGTGAGCCCACAACAAATAGTCCGCCAGGGTGTGTTGGAGGAGGAATGAATAATAATTTCTCTGCATAGAAAATATGGAGGAATCTGGGTGTTCCTTCATTCTTACATACTGCCTGAGGTCAACCCCCATTGAAAATTGGTGAAGTTTTCTTTTAATAATACAAAACAGAACATGAGTGTTTTGTATGAGAAACAAACACAACAGTATTTAGTTATGAAGACATTTCGCATTGTTGTTTTAAAATCATCATATTTTTACCCAAACTATTGCATCGAACTAAAAACAACTAAGAATTACAGGGCATTTAGGAATAAAATGATTCTACGTGCACATAACCAAAGAAAAGAAGAAAGAGGTTTTTGAATAAAACTATAATTTTAATCATTTTTGGCGCTAAAGACTTTACGTTTTGTGTTTCCTTTGATGTGGTTTTTAACAACGTAATGTCTGACACCACTACACCGCAGCAGCGTCAAAAGGCATTAGCTTCACTCCCAGCAACTGAAGCGCTGGCATCAAACATTGAAGGCCATGCTCAGCTGATACTGTCTGGAGACAGAAAGGGACTGGGACGAGGGTCTGCCTTTTCTGCTGTTTGCTGCAAGGGAAGCTAAACAGGAAACCCTTGGGTTCAGTCCAGCTTTATTGATGTTCACTCACCCAATGGTCCACTAAAAGTGTTACTGTAAAAGAAAAGCTGTCAGGGGCTGAAACAAACTTACCATGAAAATATTAAACTATGTTGTGATCAATGGTTAATGTATAGTTTTAGTTGATCACATTATTCTGTAGTTTTAATGTGTCTTAATTTACTGATAACCTTGGTGCTGTAGTAAACAATATTGTAAAATATAGAGCGATATCAAGGTTTTTGCCTTATTGAAGAATTTTAGCACTTACTGTTCAGTCTAAAGAATATGGGGCTACAGAGTCAAATCCTGAATGAAAGGAATCACAACAGTTCAAATTTAGACAAAAGGGTCCTGTCATGTGTCTAACAGGTGGTGAAGATGATGATTGTGGTGGTGTGTACATTTGCCCTCTGCTGGCTGCCGTACCATGTCTACTTCTTGCTGCACCAGTTCTTCCCTGACATGTTTGAGGAGAGGTTCATCCAGCAGGTCTACCTGGCCATAATGTGGCTGGCCATGAGCTCCACCATGTACAATCCCATTATCTACTGCTGCCTTAATGACAGGTTAGTGAGACACACACATGCACACATACAGTACGAACCGGTGTGTACCGGTCACACCTCCTCGCGAGTGTACAGTATAAAGTGCACAGCCATGAAACCCATGCAAAGGCAACAGAATAGAATAGAATAGAATAGAATAGAATAGAATAGAATAGAATAGAATAGAATAGAATAGAATAGAATAGAATGCCTTTATTAGTCCCACAGCGGGGAAATTTTATCAGCAGCCAGCTTGACCGGCACCAAATCCAGTGGCACACAGTACAAGTGGAAACCTTGCTGGGGTGGTTTGCCTGGGGTGGATGAATCGAATCAAAGTCTATAGTACAGGGAGCAACAGGAAATTAGCCAAAGCTGAAATCATCCAAGATCAGGAAATTAAGTATTTCCTCCTCATAGTCTGCAACTACTGTATATTTTGTTTGGATTTGTACCAATTGTATCCCAATTCAATTTCTACATGAAGAAAATATCAAAGATAAAAAATAGACGTGTAAATATACTTGGAAACAACAATAAAAGCATGAAATAGATTAATCATAAAGTATTTAACCAGCATATATGCTCATTTGTATATCTTAATTCTTTTTGCAGGTTTCGTGCTGGTTTTAAGCAAGCCTTCCGCTGGTGCCCCTGTGTCCCTGAAGGGTCCTATGAAGGCCTGGAACTCAAGTCAACCCGCTACCTTCAGACCCAGACCAGTGTATACAAGGCTAGCCGCATGGAGACCACTGTGTCTACCGTTGTCCAGGTTGTAGATGACATGGAGCAGGCCAAGGTCAAGGCAACAGCAGCACTAGGGCCTGCAGTGGCTGAAGTTGGCGCCAAGGCACATACCTCCTTCCAGGACCTGACATCGAATGGGTCATCAACAAGAAGTGTCTCCAAAACTGTATCGGAAACGTCCAGTTTTTATTCAAGTAACAATCTGCAGGAATAAATCTCCCAGCGCAGGCAGGTGGCATTTCCTGAAAAGCAGGGAGAGAGTGAGTTCACTGTTCACATTGCTGCTTTTGTCTAGAAGGTGAATTTGTGAATTTGTCTGCCAGTGACTGTGGCTTAGTTCTGATGAATACATTTCCATTGAGTTCACTGCAACATTATTTTAGGATATTGGCAAGTCAGACGTCAAGCGCTAGTTCACTTCACCCTCGCTCTCTGCAGTATACGACCAGCTCTCATTTGGAAGGTTTGTTCAGTGACAAAAATAATGATGAGTAAGAAATGAGCACATTGAAGTTCAAAAGCTCAGCTCAAACAGATGCTAACAGCTCCATTTTCCCATCTTAGTGCAGAGTGAAGTTTCACACATCCTCAATCACTCAAGCTATGTGTCTTATCACAGTCTATTTTGGAGTGCAGCTTTAACATGACATAACATGATGATATTGTGAACACAGCAGCTCCTTGTTTTACAGGGGTGTTCTCCTTAAAGCTTGGGGTTTTACACACCTCTAGTTGTGAAAACCTGGTTTTCACACAAACTGTCTCAAAAAGACCGTAAGTGTTAATAATGTGGCAGAGGCGTGGTTTCAGTGGAAAGGTTTTCCCAAAAGATGTGAGTGAGATAGGATGAAAAACAAGAAGGCACAAATCCTATATATTACATACTGTATATATATATTACTACAGTATGTGTCTGACCAGACCACAATGCCAGCACAGTCTTCCCGAGCAGGACTTCCTCAGAAATTTAATGTGCAAAATGAGTGTCTTTCTGGCCAACAGAGAGGCCAGACAGACACATTCCAATTTACAACAGGATCAATAGTAGTACCTGTGCCATGAGCTTCCTCCGTGTTCAGCCCAACTCACTTTTTTAGACACATATGATTAGAGTTATATATTTATATGCAGTATAACTCTCTGTAGTGTAGCTGCTCTACCTTTCCACTTGTTAACATGCTCCCTTTGTGTTAATATGATCTGCCTGGATTACACTGTAATCTATGTTTTTGTCTGTATAAGGCAGGGGAGGATCCAGAGGGACTGCAAGGAGGGCCTCACCTGGTGCCAACCATTCAAGAGTCATTAGCGTCTGTGTCCTTGTAAAATTATTAATTATTTATTTTTATTTTTTTATTGTTTATTCTGTCTTATAATTATTCTATTATATTTGATTTATGATTTATGCTTAATATTTCCTTCAATGAAAACCTGATAATGCGATAAATGCGAGTTCAACTTTCACTCATGCTGCACTTACTTTTGAAATGTATTAGGATTTTCTAAAAAATACATACACAAAAAATGTGCTGCTCTGCCTTGTCTGATCTTTACATTTTGTGCGCTGTCACTCCATTGCAGCAGTGTGCAAGTTGTGGGTTATTGTCAGGTTCCACACACTTTGTGGATGTTTTCGCCTCTAATGCACAGGCAGGCTGTTAGCTGTAGCTTTTTAATGTGCAGTGATGTGCCTTGCTGCTTAGTGTAACGTCTGTAAATAGGCATATAGAATGAACTTTTTCTATTGTGGTGAATGGTTAGGCATATGGAAGCGCCACTGGAAAAAACTCTCTCTATCTCCTATAATGGTGATCTCCACAGGAGGTAAACCTTCAATGTATTTACTGTGTATCTATAAAGGCTTCACATTGGAGGCCTGCTTACACCAAACTGTGACTGTGACCTAACCAGCACGGCTGTGAAAATATGTTCATCACTGCCGTTTCCTACTTTGAGCGCTTATTTGCGTTTACTTTTTTGTATTGTAACCAAAAACTTTTTATTGCAACTTGATAATGAGTGCTCTCTTAGGTCTCAAATAGGTCTACAGTAAATTAAGATACATATAGTTTACATGCATACAGGCCCCCTGTAATAGCAAGTGTGCACTGATCAAGATGAAACCCTTTCACAGCTGTTAGTGATGGTCTTGCAACTGCATCAAGGTACGGTACAAGTCTGGCTGCGTGAGACAATTGGTGCAGACTTATGTTATTGAGAAGTACAATTATGATTAGTACAGTAAAAGCATTTTTTTTAAAACCATTGTAACTTGAGCAACCTGTACAAGACTTTACTGTACATGTATTTGCAAGTTTAGGCATGCAGGCTAAGAGTACATCATCCCTTTCACAGCCCATGTTACAGTATCTCTCATGTGGCATATGGCAAACTGCTATGATGGCCAATAGTCACATTCACTTTCATAATGTATATTTTTACTGTCAGATTGCCAGAATTACCTAAACTGCACATGTAGTAAAGTCCAGTGTCCATAAAGTCTTAAACTGGTTGCTTGCTAGGCTGCAGTAGAGTCTCGAAGTGCCTCTACTTATTGTAATATTAGGATAGTCAATTGGAATTTGGTCGTTATGTTTTGGTGGTCCAAGCAGAGAGAATCTGCAACTTGGGCGACTGTCCGTATAGGTCAAATTCAAATTTTTATTTGTCACTGTCCAACTATAAAGAGGAAGATAAAATAAGACAACAGTGGAGTAGCAAACAATAATAACTCTTAAAAATAAATTAAGCATAAAGTATGAAAAATAATGTAATATAACTTCATGTAATGTGTATGATGTACATGTCATAGGTAATTTAAATTTATTAAAATGTATTTAATACCAAATGCCAGAATAGTGCAGTGAGTACAGTATGTGGGATAAACATTATTTGATTTGAGCAAACTTAAAGGCTTATCTTACCAGTAATACAGCAGTAGAACTATGTACGGAGTACAAAGCCTAAAATCATTTATATACACAATATGTGTGTTCTGTCTACATACATTTTCATTATCAGGTACATTCTGTTACGCACTGAAACCCTTTGAAGTGTTAAGATCAAATATAGAGAATGAATGAAATCCTTCTGCTGACTTTCTTAGAAACGTGCATGCACGCACACACACCACTCCTTCATGACACCTGGTCTAGTCTCAGTACACAGAGCCTTTTGCTGTCCATTCCTATAACAGTTAACTTGAAACTGAGATGCAGATGTGATGCAACAGAACTCTGTTTGAATTTATGGTAAACAAGGCTACCACAGCATTATTTACAGGGTGGCAGGAGGTTAAATGCGCTGCAACCTTTCACTGTAATTGATATTTTGATTGCAGTATATTTCATTTTTCTGTCATTTTTCCAGATTTCAGCCATATAAACTATCGATATGCATGCACATTTCTGAACACACCAACATCCCTCTCCAGCTGAACCTCTTTGCGTCTTGCTTACGTGGATGATTACAAAGTCACTTTCCCTTTAGAAATGATATTATCTGATATTCAAGTTTAATGATCACCTTGAGAAAATCCTTGTGTACAGCCATTAAAGGAACACAAGGAACTCAGGGTTCAGTCAGTTGTGCAGATAAATGCCCAACCACCTAAACAACAAATAAAAACTCTTTGGTTATGCTCTTTCCAATGCAAATTGAGTCCTAATGGTATTAGAGTTGAAAAATTATTTTCAATTTGAATCTTAAGCTTGTCCAGAAGATGTAATTGCACTAGAGGCTGGGATCTAATGACTATTTAATCAGTTTTGTTCAGCATGTGTTTCTTAAATGAGCATATGGCAGGCTCTTGCTCTGCCTTTTTAATACACACACGCAGACGGGAGCTGTAGTGATAGAAACAAAGGATGCCAGCTTGCTGCTGAGGAGAGCGCCAGCCAGGCTACATGGCAGGGTGAATAGTCTCATCAGCACCATCTCTTCCTGTGTTTCTATCCATCCCCTGCTCTCCAATCATCCTAATTACAGCAGAGAGTGGAGAGGACAACCAGTGGAACATGTAGAAGTGCATCACACACACACACACACACACACACACACACACACACACACACACACACACACACACACACACACACACACACACAGGAGGATACAGCACATACACACAATCAATGAACAGGGGGAAAATACAAAGATGCCACGATGGGGGCATGGGTGAATGCTCAAGTGTGAGTATATGTTTGAAGGTGAGAATATATTGGTATGTTTCATGTTACAATGACACACCATTGTCATTCGTTGGGCTTGCATTCACTGATGCACCACCAGGCTTATATACGTGGTTGTCAAAGCTATTTGCAAATTGCTCACTCATAAAAAGACCACAATAAGTAGAAACAGCTTCTGCAATATGTAATTGATGTAATGAGGTGTGTTGCTGCAATCTGAATAAGTGTTACTGTAAAAATATACTTAACTACAGTATCTTCAGTTCTGTGTGGTATTAAGCATTATATAAATATAGAATTTTCCAGTCCTTTGTTGTGTGAACCTACTTCTGAATGTCAAGTTTTGATTATGCTCTGAACAAAGAACTAAACTTGATATAAAATTATCGGTATCTGTCTTGCGTTGTCACATGCGTAATACCATGGAAAGACACACGGTGAGGTTCTACAGTATGTTAACTGGGGACTGAGTTTGTCCTACAGTAGGTGAAGTATGAGTGCCTGTTACTATATTACCATGAGCCTCACCCTGGATGTTATGGGCTGTGTCTGAACACAAGGGTATGTGAGTTTCCTCACATACACATACATTAACCTCACTTTAACTTTGCAGTTCTTTTTAACAGCCAAACCAGCACTATTGACTATATGCTCAAGGTTTAGTTATATTTAAATAGTAGCTGTCGTCTTGCCTTCTTGAAGGACCTGCCCCTGTATTTGTAAGTATACACAGAGGCTGTGCACAGTGTTACATTGTTTAGATAACTGATAACATTATTGATCTACTGTAAATGCATTGTCTGTGTAGCCAAAACATAATATCTGTCACTATTTTTCATAAAGACTCTAAATTAACCCACAAGCTGTGATGTATTTCAAGTCAATCAAAACCTTAAATAGGTCTGTGGCTGGTTTGTCTCCCTACACAGATGAGCATGGCACTGTACAAAAGGCTTTTTAATACAAATAAAAGAAGACTGATCCTGTAAAGTGCTCACTCTGCAAAAAATTGAGGCTGATTACTATACATTCATTGCCAAGTTGTAGCCCTTTCAAAGCAGATTTTCCAAGTACCTTCTGTATAATATTGTATAGTGCACCTACAGTACAGTTCTTCTTCTTAAAGATAAAACAGTGTTTTATTTAAAGTCCTGTGTACTGTACAGCTGATACTGCCCAGTGTGTGAAAAAAAAACTCACGTCTGCTTGTACTCTATATATGAACTGTATGAATGGATACATATTTCAGATACAGTCCAGTAGAGTTGCCAGTCTGAATTCTATACTGTGTTATTGTTATATCTATTATTCCTGAAGGAGATAAGGGTTAAATTACATTCTACATGTCTCTTTTTCACCAACACTACAGTCATGCTTGTATTTTCTTAATGGAAGTGCTCAGTTAGGAACTATGTATCTGTTTCTAGTTCCTTTGTTGCCTGCCGTTTGTGGCAATTTTCTGTACAATCTGTATTTATTTGTGCTCTTGGTTCTTTCTACTGTATCTGTCTTCTAATAAAAATGTGTTATCAGAATACATATTGATTCATTTTTTTAGTTCAGATTAAACAGTTGAAAACAGATGAAAACCCTTCATCTGTCACAGAATGTGCTTTAGTTGTCTTCAGAAAGTGAAAGTACTGAATCCCTATTCCGTTTTCTAGATATATTTGCCACAGTTCATTCTCTGCCTGATCTGCAATACAAGTCTAGGAGTGCAAGTGTGTGTGTGTTAGGGGGATCAAAGAGACAAATATCAGACTCAAACAGGTTAAACAATATTAACCTACTAAATGTCTTCACTGGCTTCTTATTTCTGACAAATTATCTAGTATAAAATAAATAATCAAAACATAGCTAAATAGTATAAATGTTGTTTGTTTTTGCTTTTTAGAGTAATCAGAATTGATGACAGCAGTAAACCGAGCCTGTTGGAACAGTGCACATTTTCAGCAGCTTGTTAAAGCTTAATGAGGGACTTTTTTGCAGGACAAACGGATTGGAATGATCATCAGATGCATGACACAGAAATAACCTCTCGTGACCTCTAGCTGTGGTCAGGGAGGAACTCCACTGGTACGACAGAAAGGCCACAGTCAATGCATGAATGTTAATAAAAGGTCACAACAATCACATCTGCTGTCAGCCTCTGGGAAGCTCAGCCCTTTCATACATCTGCCTACTGTCACTTTCTAAACCAGTGCAGAAAGACTCAGCCAGAAGATATCTTAAGTCTGTCAGAGGAGCCAGGCTCTTCAGGTCACACCATCTGTCTTCATTTTTATTGTCTTTTACATTATTTCCTTATTCATTGTTAAAGCCTAAATACTGTTAGTCTGTTAGTTAGTTTAGATCCTGCATTGCACTGATTTTGGTTTCTAGTGCTTTCCAAATTATTAATTAGTTTTCTCCTACATTCAGTGTGCTGTTTACTACCAGCTCTGCTGTGATTTCAAGTGTGTTAATAAATATCTTTTTCTTTGATCACTCTGGTTTTCATTCCTGAATTTGAGTTCCAATTTGATACTTGTGAGTTTGTAACAGTGGCTGTTTTTATGTGTATACCATGTGATGGACTAGTGACAAACATTACAGGTATAGGCTCCTATTATATACACACAGCTTAGCTCAAACACAAAATTTACGAATGTACAGTGGGTACAGTGGGGAATACAAACAGATGATACTCACTTAAATTAACTGCACATAAGTCACCACAGAGATGGGCTGTAACTGATGAACCTTAGAAGATAACATGACAGAGGATATCATCAGCATGTCTGTCCGTTTTATCAGTACTGTATGTGTATCAGGAACGGAGCAGGAGCGAGGAGCGGTAGGACCCAAAAGCACAGCACAAGAGACAGAACTTGAAGATAACAAGATTTAATGGCGTTCAAAACAGCAGGCAAAAGCGTGGTCAGGCAGGCAATGGTCAAAAGCAGTGAATCCAGCACAGGCAGAGGTACTACTGTAGGCAAAACAGGATCAGGAAACAAAAACGGTCGAAGTCATGCACTGGCTAGCAAAGTAATCACTGGAAAGTGATGACAACACACTACACTCTGGCAGAAGAATGAGGTGAGTACTGGAGTCTAAATAACCGGGCTAATGATTGATAGATTACAGCTGGTGGTGTGACGAGACCAGATAAGTAAACAAGAACTAATGTAGACAGGAAGCAAAACAGAAAATACCAAAATAAAACCAGATATGTGAAATAGCAACTAAACAGGACAGTGCTGAAAAGTACAAAATAAAACAGGAAATGGCAAAAATTGTGTTTTTAGTTCAGTCTTTTGTTCTAGTATTTAAGCCTGCGGTGCAGTTAATTTGTGCTTAGTCATCTACTTTCATGTGTTTATTATTTATCCTACAGTGTGCAGTGAGTTTGTTTTCTGTGTTTTAATATTTATTGAATTTGGTGGGGGGCGGCACGGTGGTGCGGTGGGTAGCACTGTCGCCTCACAGCAAGAAGGTTCTGGGTTCGAGGCCCTGGTGCCTTTCTGTGTGGAGTTTGCACGTTCTCCCCGTGTTTGCGTGGGTTCTCTCCGGGTTCTCCGGCTTCCTCCCACAGTCCAAAGACGTGCATTAGGTTGATTGGCTTCTCTCCATTGCCCGTAGGTGTGAGTGAATGGTTGTCTGTCTATGTGTTGCCCTGAGATGAACTGGCAACCCGTCCAGGGTGTACCCTGCCTGCTGGGATAGGCTCCAGCACCCCCATGACCCCGCACTAGGGAGTAAGCGGTTAAGAAAATGGATGGATGGATGAATTTGTTAGAGAGTTTTTGTGTTTGGTTTGGATTGGTTGGAGATCATTGGCTAGGGGTTGCTTTGGTTACCCCATACAAGGGCATTTTCCTCTTGGTTTGGTCTCAATAGTAGCGAGAGGCTTACGGCCTCCATTTTAGAGCCTTCGTGTTAGTTTCAGTTTCAAATTTAGGAAGTTATCGCTCACAGACGTGGAAGACAATTTTTTTCGCTCAGGACTTGGAGCAGAACACTTGCAGTTTTCGGACTATTGTGGATATATCGTGTGTTTGGACCAGAACGTTTTATTGGATTACATTCGCTGGAGAATGAGACCACACACGACGTGAATGAGGGAAGTTTGGAGGTTCCGAAGTCGTCCAAAGTGATGGAATATTTATGGATTTATGGTTGTTTTTTAAGCGTTTGGTGACTGTGCTGTGATTGTTGTTGCTGGAAATGGCTTTTATGGTCAGAAAGACGAGGGTCTGAGCTTTCCAACTGTGTGCACTATGCACTCACTCTATACACTCATGATATTTCGATTATAATACAGTAGCAGGAAACAAACTCTTTACATTAACCAAAAGCTTTAGGGATTTATGGAAATACATCATGATTGCTGACAGTTTCCACTGACTAATGCAGCAGAGCATTTAACCATGTAGGAACTGTCTGAGAGGAAACATGTTCTGCTGTCAGTTGAAGCTCACAGTTCTCATATTTGGTGATTGTTATGTTCATTTGCATTGTAATTTCAGGGATTATACAGTGCTTGATGGGATGAGACCTCTTGAAGTGTCAGCTGTGTGGTCTTATTCGTATGTTCACTTGTGCATGAGGCTTTTTACCATTTAAAGTGCTTAGGTGATGTGTCAGTATTATGAGAGTGGAAATGTCAAGTGGTGGAGGTGGTGTTGACACCCTGACATCTGGTGTCGGAGTGATTGCTTTTTAAGATACACTGAATTCACAACTGGAATAACCTTCTCAAGAAGTCAAAGTCTATTTTTTCTGATAAAGATGGAGCCTCTGTAAGAGAAAAATGTCTCTAGTGCTGTATCCTCTCACATTCCTACAGTAACTGTTTAAGCCCTGGAGATGGAACGCTGAGCAAAAAAAGGGCTTTAGTACTGAATAGGCAAAGGCCATGGTCTCACAAACAGAAGTTATATTGGTAAGCAGAGCAGTGTATGGAGAACCGAAACCACTATAATCAAATATAAAGGAAAAAGGAAATAAATGTACAAATTTTTAAATTATGAATATAAAAATATATAAAACTTTGGAAAAAGAAATGTATAAATGCTTATATTTGCAGTAAAACACATGTTCACATTTATTTATTTTTCAATTTTTTTTTTTAAGAAAGATTTACGCATTTAGCTTTTCCTTCTCTCAAGCTGTTTTTCTTTTTCGCAAAGTGTAGGCAAATGAGCCTGGCGTGTCTTAATTGTGTCACTGTACTCATTGGTCAATTTGTGAAGCGTTTCCTGATCGATTCCTCTGGTCTAGACCAAGGGTGAATGCTACAGCAATGCATCATGGTCTAGCTAGCATTAGCAATGGCTCTTGGGCAGATAGAAAACAACCTCTTTCCTCTTTCCTTTATATTTGATTATGGTGGTTTCGGTTCTACATAGCAGTGGGATCCTTCCCACAGCAGCTTTTTCTCTAAGTAACGCAATACTCACAATTTGTATTTTAAAATGTAGCTTACAATAAGCTGTCAATTCACCAACTAAAATGCTTTTCTCTCAACCACATTGAACAAAATAACTATTATATAAACGCATCCAATTTAAGAAGCTTAAGTTTAAGTATACAGTATGTTTGAATGTTGAATGTTTTCAGGAGGCGGGGTCATAGGCATTTTGACAGATATAAAGAGGCCAGCTTTTTTAAAATTGTATTAATTATAAAATTTTGATTGTTTCTGTTATCATTTTAATCTCTGACAATAGCCTTGACCATGACCATGCATTTGAACATCTGCTTTTATTATATGCTTTCCAGTTACCTCTGATTTCTAGAAGATGAGATGAGCAACATTATATTGTATGTTGAAGCTACTGTCAAGACATTCTGAGAAATTGCATAATTACATTGTGCCAAACTAAGGCTGTGGTTAAGAATTCATGTACATGTATCATTTCCACTACATTGATTATTCATAATGTTCTGGTGCACATGAGCACCAGAACGGTTTTAAACGATTAAAGAAGCTTCAACTACATGTGACTAACAACTGTACTATCCAATTAGTATGTTCAGACCTCACTGTACTGTATGTCCACAATATTCCATCAAACTAAATCCGTACCCTTACATATACATATGAAGCCCATTGTCTTAAAAAGAAAAAAAATCTAGAATCTAGAAGACAGATTGCTTTACATTATTTTTGATTATAAATGCACAGTGGTGGTAGCTGATGTTCTGCTTGGCTTCCTGCATTTATCTCCAGACCAACCTTTTCATGGTAAAACAAAATGTTGTTTTATTTAATATACCATGTTATAATATATTATATACAAGTTTTGCTTACAAACAACCATCCATCTATTGCTGTATAATCACAAGTACATGTTATTCATTTGATTATTTTTATTTACAGTAATTCATATAATAATAATAATAGTATATGAATTGCTGTACTTCCCACAAACTGCCCAAGGCTGTTGTCAATCACATTGTTAAAAGGTTTATGTTATGCTGTCATGAATTCAAATAAATTATGTTGTTAATTGTGTAATCATGATTATTCTTATTTCATATATAAAGATGTTAAAGATGAAATTAAACAAAGTGACATCTTGAGATGGATGGTTCTATTACTAACAAATTGAACCAGAAGTTCACAATAACTATTTACAGTAACAAATGATCGTGCATCATGTCTCACTAAAGGTCATAATTTGTTTATAGATTTATGGATTTTAGCAGCTGTCTCACTGCAACCAAGCATATTACAGTAAATATTGTAGCTCTCTGGAATATTAATAAACAAATAGGACATGGTTTTGCCTGTTGTTCAAATTTGATTTGTTGTAACAAACATACTTTACAGTCAGAAAGTAAAGGACTTTTTTATTTATGTTAGATTAAAGAAAGGACTAGAACAAATTGAACAAATTAAGTGGCATACTGTACATACTGAAAAATGATTTCCAGTGTCAATGATAATTTCAAAAGAAATTAAGATAATGAATCACACTTCATATGTATTCATTCCTAGACCCACAAAAATGCAGCAAGAATGCGTGGTATGATTTAGTGACTCATGTGAAGCACCTGCGTCAGGTCTCTTGTGTACTGTGCCTTTTCTGTTCTTTTTAGAGAAACCTAGTGAAAAGAGAAAAGCAATTAACAGATTCACTAGGGCTTCAGAAGCAATTCATTTATACAAGCAAGCCTTTTCTTCACAAATACGTAAGAGATATTTTCCCCACCTCAACGTCATGTTGTAAGTGACGACAATCTACTCTATAACCTCACCGTGTGTCTTTCCATGGTATTACGCATGTGACAACGCAAGACAGATACCGATAATTTTATATCAAGTTTAGTTCTTTGTTCAGAGCATAATCAAAACTTGACATTCAGAAGTAGGTTCACACAACAAAGGACTGGAAAATTCTATATTTATATAGTGCTTAATACCACACAGAACTGAAGATACTGTAGTTAAGTATATTTTTACAGTAACACTTATTCAGATTGCAGCAACACACCTCATTACATCAATTACATATTGCAGAAGCTGTTTCTACTTATTGTGGTCTTTTTATTAGTGAGCAATTTGCAAATAGCTTTGACAACCACGTATATAAGCCTGGTGGTGCATCAGTGAATGCAAGCCCAACGAATGACAATGGTGTGTCATTGTAACATGAAACATACCAATATATTCTCACCTTCAAACATATACTCACACTTGAGCATTCACCCATGCCCCCATCGTGGCATCTTTGTATTTTCCCCCTGTTCATTGATTGTGTGTATGTGCTGTATCCTCCTGTGTGTGTGTGTGTGTGTGTGTGTGTGTGTGTGTGTGTGTGTGTGTGTGTGTGTGTGTGTGTGTGTGTGTGTGTGTGTGTGTGTGTGTGTGTGTGTGCGTGTGTGTTTGAACACGCCTTCTTGTTCAAAGAGTTTTCTTTATTTTCATGACTATGAAAATTGTAGATTCACACTGAGGGCACCAAAACCATGAATGCACATGTGGAATTAAATATAAAACAAAAGACAGTGTGAAACAACTGAAAATATGTCATATGCTTTGATTACTGCTTTGCACACTCTTGGCATTCAGCAGCTAAGTCAAAAAAAAAAAAACGAGTGGCCATCATTAATTTAAGAAATGAAGGTCAGTCAGTCTGAAAAATTGGGAAAGTGAAGTTTCCCCAAATGCAGTCACAAAAACCATCAAGCACTACAAAGAAACAGGCTCAAACTGGTTTCCACCTGACTTCTGCTCAACACAACCCATGGTCCCCATTTATAAGGCAGAAATCCCCCTTATTAAAGCTTACAGGGCACACCTGTGAAGTGAAAACCATTGCAGGTGACTGCCTCTTGAAGCTCATCAAGAGAATGCCAAGAGTGGGCAAAGCAGTAATCAAAGCAAAAGCTGACTTTGAAGAACCTAGAATATGACATATTTTCAGTTGTTTGTTGTGAGGTCTTTGTCCAGAAGAGTGCAGTCCTAGGAACAGCTAAGATACTAAAAAATTAGTCAATATGCTCGAAAATATACTGTATGCAAAACATGACTTGTTTCTACGAATTCCACCATTCGGGAAAGATTTAAATTGATAATGTCGGTATTAATGCAGTTAACGTGTGATTAACGCGTTAACATGCCCAGAACTAAATTTCATGTGTGTGTATATATTATATTTCAGGGTTCATTAATAACCAATCAACCTTATATATTATCATCATATATTTATAGTTATATTCATTTTATACTTATACTTTTTTAAAGTTCAGGCTTAAAGTTTTTATTTGATAAAATTACACGGAAAATATACATGTATTCAAATTACATGAGTGTACTTTCTAGCTGCAATTTTGTCATTGTCATTGTCTTGCAATCACACATACAAACTAGAAACACACTCACATGCACAACACAACACAATAACAAGGCTTCCTTTCAAAACAAAGAGAGCCCATCAGCTTATTATGCCGTCTTTCCCTAGTACACGCATAGCAACAAGCACTTTATTGTAGTGACATCCAGTTGAGAAGCTGGTGTCTCTTTAGTCACATTAGTCCTTGGAATCCATCTGCTACAGACCATCAGTGTCACTTGTGAAAAATTAGGTTTTGTTTGACTTCCATCAGCCCACACTTGAATTTATTTGAGTTCCAGTACAGGAGTAAATTAAATACAATAATTAAATATATTAAAATAATTATAAATGTTATAGCTATGCTATAAAAAGCGATGCTTTCCTATTTATGGTTTACAGTATGTATAAAAACTGGAATCACTTTGTTGGGGTATTTTCAGCTGTGTGTTGTAATTTCTTCCTTCTTCTTTCTTTGTTCATCCCACTTTGTGGAGCCTGGTTTAGGCACCTAGAGTCACTCATGTTTTGAGTTTGTCAGTGTTAATTCCTTTATTTGTACTCAGGCTCTGCCATTGCTACTGGTCCATGTCCATGCTCTTCCTTCCCTTGACCACTAGTTTGGTTTGTTTTCAGACTGCATGCATCACATTCATTTTATTAGTTAAAATATTTTTCTTGTTATTTTTAGTTGTGTGCCTAGTTTACTACAAATTGTATCTTTGATCCCAGGAGTTCAGGAAATATAACTCTGCATTCTGACTTAACCCTATAGGGGAACAGGTTATGTCAATTCTAATTTTTCTGGGCATCACAGTGTTTTGATGTTTATAGCATTTCTGCCTTAGCAGTGGCATTTTTCCTGCTTTTTGCAATGGTTAATTGTTACTTGATATCTGATTTTCTGTAATCCACCTGTGTCCTTTTTGAATAAACCTTGTGTGAACACAATCTGGCAATGTATGGGTGTTTTGGGCAAGTATATACAAGGATGAATTATACATGAGAGGAAGCAACCAGACAGGGTAGATTGAAAATGGTGTAAGAGGAACTGTGTGTTCATATATGAAACGGGTTGAATTCAGAATGCACACTACACAGATTCAAGATTTAAGATTTAAAAAACTTTATTAATCCCAGAGGGAAATTATTTTGCACACTTTGATCGCTGTCACAGTTGGGGGTTCACACAAGATAGTAGGGACATTATGGATGAAGATCAAACCTTACAGAGAGAGGAGTTGTACAGACTGATGAGACCGGTAGGAAGGATCTCCGCGGTCGTTCTGTGGAGCACCTACTTATCAGCCTCTGGCTGAAGGTGCTCCTCTGTCCATCCACACACTGTGTAGGGGGTGGAGGTGTTGTCTAGGATAGAGATGAGTTGGACCAGCATCGTCCTCTCAGCTACAGCATGTAGGGGGTCCAGCCCCACCCCAGAACAGAACCACCCCTCCTGATCAGTTTGTCCAGTCTGTTACTGTCTGCTACATTCATGCTGCTGCCCCACAGACCACAGCGATAAACACTGGCCTCCACAGACTCATAGAACATCCTCAACATGGAGCTGCAGACGTTAAAGGACCTGAGCCTCCTCAGGAAGTACATCCTGCTCTGAGCCTTCTTGTTCATGGCTTAGAAGTTCTTTCTCCAGTCCCGTTTATTGTCCAAGTACCCTCCCAGGTTTGTACTCAGTCACCACCTCCACCTCTTTTTAATAGTGAGACGGGTGACAGCACAACCAGATTTCCTAAAGTCAATCACCAGCTCCTTAGTTTTACTGATGTTCAGTTGGAGCTGGTTCTGTCCGCACCAGTCCACAAAGCTGTCCACCACTCCCTGGTACTCTGTGACATCACCACCCTGGATACGTCCTACAATAAATTAAATGCACTGGAGAAATCAAAGAACAAAGCAGAAAACCTTCTGGCAGACAATGGTGATGCAGGAACACCTCTGGGTCAGGTCATTGGTTGTAGAAGTGTTGATGGCAAAATTCCTCTGGAGCAAGTTAAGAGGCAATGAGCACCATGTGCCAGATTGGGCAGGCAGGAAGCTGTAGGCAGTAAGTTTGCCTTAACACGGGAGCTAGAACGACATCCTCTGTTTTGCACGTAACAAAATCTAATGAGATCAAGTGATATCAGATGTGATAGCAGATGATGGATGATGAGATGATGACCTCAACATTTAGCTCATCTACCAATGGAATGCAACATCATCTACAGCTAGTTATAAACAAACTAGTTATAGGAATTGATGAGACAGCTTCTTTTTTAGCCATTTAAATAAAGAAACGACTTCACCTTCTTCATTTCCAAACTGGAAAAGCAACAGAATTGACTTGAAGTGAGACCTCACCTCCAGTAGTAATTTACTGGTGAGCTTGTGAAATTTGGTGGTAAACATGTAAGTTTGCTCTGCTATGGCAGGGATTTAGATAAATTTAGTTATGGAATAGTTTTGGAATTTTTTTTGTTGTTTTTCTCTGTCATCTCTCATCCATTTACTTTTTTAACCCCTTTTAATGTGTTCGGTACTGTATGTGCTTATAAAGGACATAGGAGCACCTCAACATAAAGAAAATCCATTAAAAATGCTGTGTCATGTATAATTTGATTTGGTACTTAGTGCTGAGTTTTGAATTTGAACAACAAAGATGTTTTAAGTCGTGTTTAGTTTGCCTTCAAGCATCAACCATAGGCAGATACATGTTTTCACTCTGATCTCTTAGTGGTTGTGACTGTCCATTATTGACCACAAATGGCTTGTTTATCGCTTTTGCAAACTGAAAAAATATTTTTTTTTACTTGTCTTACTGTGTCATATATTGATGTTTTCATAAATGTTTTTGCATTAATTATTGGCCACAGATCAGCTGCACTGTCACAAAGAACCTCAACAACTACTTACTATTAGGAATTATTTCATCATATTCTGTCCCCAGTCAAATAAATTCACTTAAAAAAATAAACTTTAAATTGATTGGTACCTTTCAAAGTTAACTTATTTAAACTGCTGTATTTTAATGGTATTAATGAATAATTATGAAGATAAAATTGAGTCATCTGCAGTGTGCAAATGCAATCACACAAACAAGAACTAATACTTGATTTATTCAACAGGAGAACACACCAAATCCACAATGTCAGTAACAGTGAGACTCCACAATCTGTCATACAGCAAGAAAGAACAGTGCAATAAAAATGCTTTCATTAAGTCAGAACAGTTGAAGCATTTCCTGATTGGGTATCAGCTTTCCAAATAGGACAAGCACCTCTTGAGGTGACACTTGAATTTCAACACTCACTGAATACTTTAATAGTGCTGATTACTAGTGGTGTAAACGCAAGAAATGTGTGTAGTTGGCTGTTACATAGGATCACACAACTCAGCTTTCATACTGCATCATTTTTAGACATTGAGAGTTATGACCAAATACATGTTACTAAAGTAAACATTTGTATACTATTATTGTTATATTATAATCTCTTAGACGTTCATACTCCCTTTTGGTTTTTCTTTTATTATTGATTTGTTCATGTCTTTTTTATGTGGTTCACAAAGAATCAGTCACACAATAGATTGTAATCCATTTGTGAATTAGATTATTGCATATAAATTATTTCGTTTTCGATGGATCTTTTTAATTTATTTGCTGAAAAGCTGTATTATGGCAGGTATAACATTTGGTCAGGTGCGCATTGCAACGTCCCTTGAGATTGGCTGCTGTGAAATTTAATTTTCACTTTAGTCGTGGCCACATGACAAATTACCAACATGTCTGAGTATGTTGCACTTTATGTGGCAGACACTAAATAAACTACTCTCGTATAAAGCTGCTATGTGAAGCTTTTCATGGGATCACACCAGCCAATACAAAAAGAAGTTTGATTACTGATTAGCATCGCATAATCTGCATATAACCTTTTTACAATGTATGTTGTTGTCAGTGAATGCTCAAATCATATGTTGGAGAAAATGGAAGCTTTCTTATACAAAAATGTAAGAATGACAGTGTCAACTGGCAAGTAGTCAAATATCGTTTCTTATTGTTTCACACTCCTGAAGGCTCGTCTAGCCATCTGGATGAAAAGTCGCCCATCTGCTGCACTAGAAAACAACAGCAACTTTGTTTTTTCTCTATACATGGTGGAGGATGAAATTAGTGCTTTAAGACAATCTTGTGGGTTTTTCTGTTCCTGTGTCCTATTACTGTAAAATGTTGGTACAGTATTATACATCACAAAAGCCAGGTGAGACCCAACCAACCATCCTCTAAAAACACAAGAATATTGAGGGGTTCGTAAAACAGTTTGATTTATATATGTTTCATATGTAGCACCCTGTTCATTGGTAGTCCCTCAGAATTAACAGATGTCTATTCTGGTCAAAACTACAACCATGTCTTTAAATTTCCACTGGCCTTCAGTCTGAGCAAATATCCCACTAACACATTACATTATGACCACTCTTTGCAGTCAAAAAACTCTGTCACATAATTGGTGACTAATAAAGTTGCTATTAGGGCTTATTTGCATTAAGTGTTGTGTAGAGGCATTTACTGGGTACTTCAATATAATTCATTTTACTGTAGGGAAGCTGTCTTCACCAATTTCTTCCAACCAACTCTCTTAAGACCTTTCTTATCACAAATTGTATATTTGGGACCATAAAACATGGCAAGAAATAACGCAGACAACATCAAAACATTCTGTGTCAGTGTGTGTTCTGGTCCGTGAAGGCAAGAATGTTATCTCAGCTAAACATGTGTCCTGTAATCACAAAGTGCACTTGTGCTCAGTCCATGTGCTACATTGTTACAACCAAACAACCATGACCCTAAAACATGGTCATTTGCTGTGTTGCTTTAGCTGACTTTATTCCATTGGCTTCCATTGATTAATGGGTTGCACAGGCCACGAAAAGCCTCACGTCAGCCGCGCACACTATACCCTTTAAAGGGCTACTAAAAGTCACGCCGACTGCTGAACACTCAGACATCCAGGACTAACGCACAGACGAAGAGGAGAACCCAATAGCAACAACCCAACACACAGGTTACGGAACAATGAACACAAAATAACAGAGACCGCTGCACTCACAGGGTGATAATTCAATTAAATATATATATATATAATAATAATAATTAATAATTAATAATTATAATAATTAAATACATAGTAGGAAAACTACTATCAATTCAGGAACTAGCAAAGCAAAAACACTGAACGCAGCAGAACTATCAATCGCTACTATATACATGTATATAAAACTTAGACCTAAACTAAGAAAACTAAAACTATAAAGATGCATAAATTCTGAAACTAAGAATGTTAACATGCAACACGCAACATGTTAAGCAGGAAGAAAGGCCCACAAATGAGAGTAGAGGGAGAACATCACCAAAGAACAGACAAAGACAGTGCACAAACTAAGACTACAACACACTGCAACACAAAACAGGTGAACCAAATCAAGCTAATTACAGGAAATAAGACAAACAACAAACCAAGAGGGCACTGAAACAAACCAAATCAAAAAGCCCCCCTTATAATATTTTATTCAATGTGCAATTTTTGTGTTTTTTTTTGAGTGAAACTATAATTTTTTATGCATATTTTTTACAGATCAGCCCAACAGCAAAAATGTGTGAAAGCATCGCTGCTGAGCAGGGGGGCAATCAGGCACATGCCTGGAACCCAGTGTGCAAAATAGACTCATCTGAATGAGTTTTATTTATTTATTTAGAGATTTTGAGTCATTCTAACATTACATATGGTCATTTAATCTAATTAATTGTCCAAAAGTATGCATAATATGCCCCACTTGCCTAGTGTTAATGTATATGTGTACATTTACTATAATTATTTGAAGATATTTTGAAGTGTATCTGAAAAATGAGCGACTGTAGCTACAAATAAAATAACAGTGTGTTGTTTTTTTTTTTTATTATATGTATTATTTATGTTACTTATTAATAAGGGTCCCCATGCATTAGCAGTTTGGCTAATGAAATGAGCAGTTTCTATTTGAAGCGGGAATTCTTAGGACGTTTTTTGTGATATGGCAATAAAAGTTGAATCTTGACTTAAAACCTTAGATGCCCTTGAACAACAAGAATTTGTGTGTGCCCACATAGTAACAGCAAAAACTCCCTCTTTCCATTCAAACCAGGTTACTGCAGGACAGGTCACATTAACTTGAAGTCAGCCTCAAACATGTCTTATTTCTTTATATTATTGCTGAGTTGTAAGTAGCACACAGAGACACACCACATAACTATCACCTCTAAGTAACATTCTGGTGCTGGGTTTACGCTCCATGACATTTACTGTGCCAGTGATTATCACCGCGAGGGGTTGCTGGATAACGTATCATGAGGAGCATTAGACCTCAACTTCAAAACATGCATGCACACATATTTCACCCCCACCACCTCTGACTTGAGACGTCACCAAAGCGCTTCCAGTCAGCATCTGCCAGTATGCTGAAGCTAATTGCTACTGCTCTGCAGGCCTCTACCTAATGTGTTAATGAGGAGGCTCTATGGGCCCACAGAGCAAGTCAGGTCAGCAGACCAAGCGATGGAAAAGACTGTTGGGAGGCAACAGAGCATGGGGTCATGTATTTTCTCACATACACATTGGAAATGTGTCGTAACACAGATGTGATATCTGTTTTGTGTGTGTGTGTGTGTGTGTGTGTGTGTGTGTGTGTGTGTGTGTGTGTGTGTGTGAGTGTGTGTGTGTGTGTGTGTGTGTGTGTGTGTGTGTGTGTGTGTGTGTGTGTGTGTGTGTGTGTGTGTGTGTGTGTAAATTTTGCCTTTATGTGTAGTTTTTTTCTTCCTACAGAAACATTTGTACAGCGTAAGTTGCTTGCGATTTCTATAGTATTCTGCTCTAGGGGTTCCTAGAAAATGTGCTTAATTCTCAGAACAAATAAGATTAACTTCAGCTAACTACAAAAGAGGAGCTGATTGCAGTAGGTTCCCAATAGTCAAAATTTGTAATCAGATACAGAAAACGACATTTCAGGCAGAGTAGTAGTGTGGTTATTTCATTGTTCACCATGTTAGTCTACACTGAAAACCATAATACACTTCATCAAATCCCTTAAACTGTGTTAAAGGTAAGAAATAAATTATGATTATGACACAATGATACACACAAACAATAAAATAATATAGTGCTTATAAAACAGTTTGAGAGATATTTGGACAAAAGTAAAGCAATGTGCAATGTTTTTTCTTTCTTTTTCTTACTATAATCAATTATATATATATATATATTCCTGTATAGTGAATATAGTGTTAAGATTAATTCATAATGTAACTAAATAAAAAATTATCCACATTCACAGCCTTGTCCAAGAAATGTTCAGACAAGTTTATCTGAAGGATTCAGCTTGAGCTGATGAAATTACATAGTTACTGGAGTATAGACTTTGCTCTGCGGGTTTCACAGAACAATGATTCTCTCCCGAGCAGCAGTGAAAGGATCATTTATAAAAAAAAAAGGCAATAAGGTACTAAAAAGTTTGAAGCGTTTCAAGCTGTCCAATTAATTTATCTAACTTGGTCTATTTTAAGTTAGGATTCAAGAATGTAATTTTGCACAGAAGGAGGAAATGAGGATTTTTCAGTTTCTTGATTTAATTGTATATGTTTGAGAATTCTTTTGATTGTTTGTTTCCTCTTTTTTCATTTTAACCTGCTACATATTAAAAGTTCTCACACATATTGTTTCAGCTCTATGGTACTGTAGGTTCTGTACTTTGAAGTAAATTTTAAAGCATCTTATACTCATGCTATTCTGTCAGATATGCAAAAATGCAATTGCTCCTTTATAACTTAAAGGAGGATGGTGAGCTTTATTAAGCTTGATTGGACAATCTTAAGTGAGGTTTTCTCTATTTGCTTCACCCACAATGCCATTGGTTGAGCAGCTAAAAGCCACGCCAGTGTAAGACAGATCCAATAATGTTTTAATAAGCTACATCAACACTGAACACCACACATCAATCACATGGAAGCAGAAACACTGACGATGGTTCCTGTGAAGATATTTAATTTAATTCAATTCAATTCAATTTTATTTCTGTTAAATAACAAGATACAGTAATTATCTCAAGGCACTCAACACCTTTAATTATAAGTCATTAGGATTTGACAGCAACAGTGGAGAAGAAAAAATTCCCTCTCTAACTCTCTAGGTATCTTTTCCGCAAAATAAATTGCACTTTCTTATACTTTTTTCAGCTGGACCATGTATATTACTCTTTCATTGTCTGTTTCTTCTATAATATGATCGTTTTTTAATCATGTCTACTCAAGACACTGAAGCGAATCCAGTACCAAAAGCTAAGCTTATAAAGCCCTCATTTTATATGGATACTTCTCACAGTGAGTCACACTTTAGGATGAGGGAAAGTAAATGGATTTAGGTCTAATCTTCTTAAAAGGTTCATATAAAAAGTAGCTACAAACAATGAATACTAACATAAATAATAGTAGTGACTTATTAAATTAAATTTAGGCCTTATGTTTTTTCCACTAATCTGAACACAGTTTCATTCTTTCAATATATAATTAACAATAACAATGTGCCACTATCGATTATTGTCTCCTATGTGACCATAAAGACGCGGAACCAGCATCCATTCCTCGAGAACCGTGCAGTGCTCCGAACTGGCAGCTTCTCTTCACTCACTTATTCATTTGCTTTATTTTCCCATGGCTGCCTCTCTGCTGTCACTCACCTTTTCCCTCCTCCCTGTCGGTCCATAAAAACTAAGCCTGCTCTCCAAGGAATCCAGAAGATTAGCACACCAAGCAACCCTGATAGGGAAGAGCATACTGGGAGATGCAGTCACATCTGAACAATTTAATCCATCTTTGTCTCAGAGGAAGTAGCAGTGTTTTTGCAGTGTAATTGTTTCACTTTTAATGACTACATTACAGGACTTCTTTATTACTTTAGATTCCAAATGTATGTCTCGAGGCTGCATGCAAACCTATTGTTCTACTCTTTTCCCACTTTTTCTCTCCCTTTATATATTATCCAAAACTATGGGCATTGGGGCTCTTCTTTATCTCCCCCCATTCCACTCTGCTGTGAAATTGTAGGAGCTCCATCAGTGGCCTTTCCCCCACACTCATGAAAATGGGATGGCCTTAATTTATTTTGCTCTGTTGCCTGGGAACTAAAACTTCCCTCTGTTATAGTGGCCCAGGGTATTTATTTTTCTTGGAACATTTTCCATGTGTTGTTTGTATTCCAATTTGTATGTACTATAACAATAGAATGAGTCTGGCACAAAATCACCAACCAGGAAGTAGGTGCTTATTATGTTTTCTAACCCTATACCTGTGAGGAAAAGGCACATGATGTGAATAAATCACAGGCAGCACTGGCCTGTGGCAAAGACACTTCATGGATTTCACCCACATGGCTGTCATTAAAATGGACTATGCAGACAGTTTTCTTTGTGATCAAAGTCAGGCAAGTCCAAGGAGAAGGATTTAGGTTCTGGACAGTAAATAAGTTCCTGTTAGTTTTCATTATAATTTATACTTCTTATAAGCAGATCAGGGAATCCAATCATAATGTGAATTGTCACCACCTGCCATCCTGATTCGATCCATCAGTATTCATGGAATCACAGTGGGGTTAAATGGGGCTCTATAGGTACATTGCAGTATGTTGCAATTTGCTTCAACATCACAGATATATTTAAAAGAATAATTGAAATGATATTTTGAATTTTATAGAAGTTGTTTAATTCTTTATGCGTTATCCTGCTTCTCAAGTAAACACTGCATAAATACTAATGTGGAAACATCCATGTGAGCATGAGAAACACAGGCAGAGATGGACATGCACAGGAAACACATTTCCATCTCTCCAGGTCAACCAAATGATGCCAGCTGCTTATTTGGTCACCACAGGCCGCTGCTGTTTCAGGTGGGAAAGGTGACAAATGCAAGACACACACTATGATGGTTATGGAATTAGCATCTCTCTCTCAGAGGTTTTTCCCTGGGGGATCAGAAACATGCCTCTTTAAATACATTTGACATTACCTCGAAATGGGGATGTAAGTATAATGGTGTGTTTCTGAAAATCTATTTGCGTGGAACATGTCATTAAACAAAAAGCTTTGTCTGTATTTCACTTCCAAAATGGAAAGCAAATAATACAAGTATATGTATGTGGCTGTTTTTTCCTTCCAGTAAAATTACTGAGTTGTTGGCATTGCCTTTGAGGAGCACAGGACCCCAGTCGCAAGCCCCAACTAAAAGAATGATCCTGAGATTATTTAAGATCCTGACTGGTCCACAGCCATCCTTAGGGACCTTCACAGACATGCCCCATGTCATGGAAGCATCATGAATGGCAAATAACATTGGAAAAACCAAACCAGAAAAGCCAAATATCAAGTATTTGAGAACACTCAGCTCCTGTTTTCTAAGAGAGTGAAGAGATGAGGAGGAAGGTGTTTTAATAGATGGGGCATCTGCTGGCAAACACAGCAAACAGCAGTACACAGAAACACAGTGAAGTATCAGTGTGACCTCACATCCACTGCAGTTCAAGGTAAATGCATGAGGGAATTTCATTGCATCTGACATAAATGTACATTCAGACTCGTGAACTGTTTAAAATGAACAGTTGTGCAAGTACAGTACACTGTTTGACAGAATTGTAATGGGATAGTTCCACAAACATGTATATATGGACATGGTCCCTCACAGTTTTCTAGCGTTCCATCCGTAAAACATACCAAAAATGTTTACATTTAATGTTTTATTTCCTTTTCAACACGCTTGTTGCAGGTTGTTTATCTTGTAGTTTCTTCTTTGCAGCAATTTTGTGTGTTACTACATCCTCTGAACCAGCACAAGTTTAAAAATTTATGAATAAGTTCAGTTGGATGTTTATGAAATATTAAATGAAAAATACCTAAGAAATTCTCTCAAGGTTTGTTTATGCTGTCACACACACAGTAAAGAGACAAATACAGATGAATTCTCATAACACAATGGCCTGGGCCATGCTCATCAATGGCTCAGAGACTTAACAGCACAATATTTACTGATTTTAAACCATGTTTAGAACAAAAATTGTACCTCAGGCCATTAGAGCTTCAAAACTGAAGACATGCAATACAAAATACCTAGGGTTTGTTCCATGAGTAAAACGACAAAATTGTCTTTATTTCCATTCAGTTTACTTTATTTTATATATAAATCCATTGCCCTGTTTATCTTGCATGCTTCATTCCTGATCCTGGCCTATCTGACAGTCCCATCACATTAAAACAAATGAGGCTATTCATTGCCCTTGGCCTACTGCTTCTGTCTGCTCTTGTTTTAACAACCCTGTCCAACAATTGACATCACTCTTCTGCTTTGTAATTTTATTAAAGCACTGGCCAATACAGTTTACAACTGACTTGAACCTCAGCCTGTCCCTTTCTCCTTCAGCCCTGCAGAATGAAGTCAACAAAACTTTCACAATATATACAGTGGCAGGTCCTTCTTACATCAGGGAATGTATAACTGCAATAAAAATAAATAAACTCACCCATTAAGTCAGTGTTGCAAGTGGAGCAAGTGTGCTAATACAGACAAACAGTTGCCATGATTTATTTGTAATAATAAAACTGAGGCCTTTAATTTTATTTCTATTTCTTATTGTTAGTATTACTATTGATTACTGTGGAATAAGGCAAATTAGAGCAACAGTGTGCAGGGAAAAATCTACCGCTTTAATAATCGTCTTCTCCCATCAATATCAGACAGGGAGAATTAGACAGCTTTAAATCGTTACCACAATCTGAGGTGACAAATGTTTTTTTCACTGCTGTATGTTCATCCATCCATCTTCCAAGCCGCTGATTCCCATATGCCGGGTCGCGGGAGTGCTGAGCCTAACCCAGCTGGCTATGGGCGAGAACTGCTGTATGTGTTTCTTTTAATTTGATTCAAGTATACAATAAAGTTCTTGTTTCAGTCAGATACACACAGCTTTGAGTATGTCAGACTGAAATAGTTCTGTTTGTGGAAAGCTTTCACAACATGCAAGGGTTTTCTGTGTTTTAACTGAAACCACAATTAGAATCAAACACTGCCACAGACATCCACCTGAAGATTTACAAAAATTATATGACTTAAATAGGCTTAACGTAATGATCAGCCATTTATTCCCACATATGCTGGTCTGGATGTATACACAAAAAGTACAAATGGTGGTTGCATTATATAACTGTACATATACAGTAGGTATATAACAAACATTCAGCTGAATTCATACATAGTATTTCAACATATATGTTGAGTAATGTTTTACTGACAGGCTCATAACATAATGAAGAGCTGTATAGACCGAAAATATCATTACAGCACTACAGAAATACAATCCAAAAAAAGTGCACCATGGAGACTGTTTTCTGTCTGGTTTTAATTTTTATATTGCATTTGAAGTTTGTTTGTTTTTAACAAAAAGAAGTAAGCAAGAACTAAATATAAATGTACACATAGAGTTACTAGTTACTTTTAGATATTGTACCTTCATTCCACTATAGTGGAAAACAATGTTTTATTTTTATGTCATATAAGAACATACATTTGCTTTGTTCAGACTTTAAACAGGACTTAATCAGTAGTTGGAGCATGTAATTCCTTATTTTTAGTACTTGACATTGCATTAAATGGTAATGATAATATTGTACAATTTTTGATCAATTTGGAAAATTGGAAAATTCAAAGCCACTGCTGTAGCACCTTGTGACTCACCAAACAGCGTTTTACTGCCACCTAGTGAGCAACTTTTTTGCTTTTATCAAACAATACACGGTTGTTAATACATCATTAAAATTGTATAGATATTTCACACTTCAAATTATACATTCATTGATGTACTTTCACCGGCCTGAATATGGGATAAGATCATTATGCTTAATCACGAGAGCAGTTTTTCAATTTGAGAGCTCACTCTAAAGGTTTAATCATCAGATTGCAATGCTTTCTTTCATAACCCTTCCCTCGCATTCAAAATGTCTCTGCTCGCGCTCAGAGTTGCTCTGCTCGCGTTCAAATATGTATTCGTGCTCTCAGATTTCCAGTGCTCGAGCTCAAATCTGCCTCTTTGCCCTCGTTCCTGCTGCTCCCTCTCAAAACGTCACACGCTTGCTTCTAAACAAGGTGAGAGAATCCTCTCAATATTCTCCAACCAATAGGAGGCCAGTGCTGCTGGCAGTAACATTATGCCTTACTTTTCACATACGGAGCATCAAAGTGACTTTAGAACAAGTGTTTCAGGGTCCGTGTATGGCGCGTTAATTTGATTTAATGAAGCTACTTTTTCTATTTTTTCTGACATTTCGAATTACGAGCGTCGGAAGTTGACGCAGTTGCAGTGAAAGTACACATATTTGTGAGGCGATAGTCTACTACCTCTAGAAGAAGGAAGTACTAGTGTGGGTCTGGCATATGGATCGGTTAATTTATTCTATACAGAAGTTGACAACAATTACTGTTTTCCAGTATAAGATGCCACTTTAAACTACTGATGAATCCTGATTTATAGAGTGAAAGTAGATATATATTTCATTAGATGAAAGCTTTATTGTATATGTGGAATATTTTTTCTGTAGTTTTCCATAATTAGAGCAGACCACTTATCTTATAATGAAAACAGGAAGTAGCGACGATCGCGTTTTGGGCTATGATATAAACGATGGATGAACGAATGACGGCTTACTTGACTGCAGTCGCCTCAATAAACATGTTCAAGGTAATGCACGTTCAGTGATTGTCATTCTCGTGCAAGTACTGGAAAGTGGGGTTTGAGGCAAGAGACAATAGGTTCATTGATAAAACATCACAATGTATCTGTAATTTCTTGTTAAGCACTTTAAAAACAACTGAATTGAGCAAAGTGCTATATAAGTAAAAGCGCCAAGAAAGCAGACAATACATAGAATAGAAACATAGAATAATTATATATAGAGACAAGAGAAAGTTATAAATAAAAAAATAATAAATAAAAGCAGACAAGCAAAATAATTTAACTGTGTTAAAACCAGTGCGAACAAGTGGGTTTTAAGAAGGGATTTAAAAATAGGCAAAGATGAGGCCTGTCTGATGTGTAAAGGTAAGTCATTTGTTGAGTGTACAAGGTGTACGCGGCATCAGCACATCAGAGATCCTGGGTATAACAGCATTAACCGGCCAAGCACATGGACGCTGTAAGTGCATCTCACTGGAACACTGTAGAGTGCACTCATTTCTTTCTCATCAAGTGTCGACAAAGTCGACCCTATACAAAAGTGATGGAAGCAGAAAGCTTAGTTTAGGTCGCAGCTTATTCTGGTGAACTGGCTGACCTGCAGGTGCAAAACAAGGCAGTCGACAGCCGTCATAAACGAGACGGACTTTGGCTAAATAATCTTTAACGCTAACATTGTGCATCTTTCATCTGTGTCAAAACACCACCACAACCCTTCGAGAGTTACAGAAGTTGTTTGATGTTGCACTACTGTATAAACGCTCTTGGGTATTTTATTGTGAAAGTTCGGTGTCTGGCCCCGCCCCTCGCTAGTTAGTAAGTCGCAAGTGCGTTAAAAGGCTTATTTCGAGTAATACGGACCATAAGAAAACGTTACTCAGTGTTCATTTCACACACGAATAATGAATTGCACTTCATGCACGGACCACCTCTTAGTACTAGTAATCTCATTGTTGCTTCATTTTGACATATTAGGGGCCACACTGAGAGCCTTTAGGGAGACTGCGCTGTTTCCTTTCTGTCTGTTGACTTGACTTTTGATGTGTTGTGTGTTCCGTATATTTGTTTAGCCGTACACAGACACGGCTGAGCGCTGTGCCTTGTCTGCCAGGTTTACAACATTGTTCCAATGTCCCCATAACACACAGACATTGCCTGTAATTCTTCTGGTGAATGAACAGAATAGGCAGGAAATCCCATGAAACTGACAGAAATCATGAACCGATTTATAGCATTATTAAATACAATTCTGATGAGGCATGTTGTGTCATGTCAATGCCGTTTCAGTCAGACAACTGCGTACATCGGCACACGTTTTGGAGGTAGACACTGAGCATCTTCGCTTGTTCTGCTCTCTTATATCGCTTGTAAGCCGGTCTGAAAACACGAGGTGGGCGTGGCTTGACGTCATGGCGTAACGTAAGAACGTAAACCGTTCGGCGCAAAAATTCAAACGTTTAGCCGGAACAAAAACTGTAGCCTTCTCAGGTCTCTCATGCTGTATTACAAACTGTAACGAGTTGTAATAAAGTCCGATCGGATTTTAAACGTTTACAGGTACGTTTGGTGGACAAAAATAATAATATCTGATGTACGGCTCTGGAGTGTACGTCACGCATTTAGTGATTGATGTAGAACACGTTCTGCTTAGCTCGTTGTAAGTTAGCATTGTTATGCTACGCAGCATGTTGTTGTGTTTGTTGTTTCAGGTTCATCTTGTTAGGTACCTTTTTCTCTAGCAGCTTTTGTCTGAACGTACTTAGTTAAACTTAACTACCCTGCAGTAGTCTCTATCCTGTGTACACTAAAGAGTGGACGGTTCGTGTTGCTGCTTTTAGCCATTCCAATGTGCACATTACAACTTTATATGTAATTTCAGTAAAGTTCATTAGCATTAGGTGTGATTTGCTTTTGACATTCACCTTAATTGTTTTAAGTATTTTAAGAAAACCTGTTTCAACACCTAGCTTTGTATTATTGCAGATTTTTTTGAATCCAGCTAAACAATGAGTGCATCCTCCACACCTGTTTCCCGGGTGCATCAAGGATGGTCATCATCCTCTTTGAAGAACAAGGGCCCTGCAGCTTCCAGCACGCCCTTGCTGGCAGCCTTCCCTGGCAATGATGACGAACAAGAACGTCGTCAAAGGCGAAGGTCAAGAGTCATTGACCTTCAAACTGCGCCTGACTCCTCCTTTAATGACTCTGCGTGTCATAGGTAAGATCCTTCCAGCAAAGGTGACTCTTTTGTAAGAATGTGTAAGAATGAGTTTGGTGATTTTGAGCGCTCAAAGCTCCTCCTGTGTTTGTATGCAGCGCCACAGGGACTCCTGCTGCTGTACCCAAGTTGTCAAATGCACAGATCTCCGAGCACTATTCCACCTGCATAAAACTCTCCACTGAGAATGTAGGTACATATGTGCATGCATAAACAATGTGCAGTGTCTGAAGCATAGAAATGTTTGTTTATTTTGAGACATTAGCATTTAACATAAAATAAGGGCTGTATGCTTTGTCTTTCTCTTTGTCTCTGTGTTTAGGATGTATGAAACATGGTGTTAAAGCTAAAATAAAAAAATGAATACTATATTTATTTTTTGTTTATTTTACAGAAAATCACCACAAAAAATGCCTTTGGTTTGCACTTGATTGATTACATGGCTGACATTCTTAAACAAAAGGATTCTGAGGTCACAAACTTCAAGGTATTGGTTGTTTCTGTAACCACTTTATCAGTCTTTGACCACTTCCCCAATTAATTGTGTTATGTGTCGCAGCTGTTTATCAGAATAACCAAGTGGTAATGTTAAAATGTAGTCAAATAACTACACAGATAAAAAAAAAAAATTGTCTAATTTTGTGAATTAGTTCAGACAAACAATAGTTCAAATATTATTGTAAATTTAAATATGTTATTTAAATTAATCTTAATCCTTTGGTGAAGAGTCACTTTAAAGGCCATTATAGAGTATACTAATTAGCAGAGTGTTTGACCTACCAATAATTAAATCTGCAGCATCTGGAGTTAAACATACACTCTGATACACTATGAGTTCTGACTGAGTTATTGTGATGATGTTTGTGTATGATGCTGAAGGTGGCAGCTGGCACTTTGGATGCCAGTACAAAGATCTATGCTGTGAGGGTGGATGCTGTTCATGCTGATGCCTACAGGGTCCTGGGTGGCTTGGGGGCTGAGACCAAACCTGGGGAGGGTAAGAGCCTTATTGCGATGTGACATTTATTTCAATAAGGCACCAGACACCAACCATGTTTTATACCTGTTTCTACATCCATGGTTCATATAGTATTCTTCTTTGTATTAAATGTATTTTGTCTTTTCCTGTATGTGTATACAGACCATGGCAAGACGGAGGATGAAGGTGGTGAAGGAGCAGATGTGTCTGTCAAGCAGCCAAAGAAAAAGAGGCCTCCTAAAAGGACAGTGGAGCAGAACTTGAGCAACATAAATGGCACTGATTCTGAGAGGAAATGTGAGGTATGGACTCTAATATTTACAAGGCATTTAACGATTATGCTATAACCTGCGTCATTTTTACATTGTGTTACAGTGTTATTTTAGCAGTCATCCATTCATTGTTGTAACCACTTGTATAAGGTTTGCACACTTGCTGGTGCTAATCTTAACTGTAATTGAGCAAGTATTGCAATAACATTTGAAAATATTTCAGCTGAAGTAATGTAAACATCAGATGCTCTTTTAAAATGGGGACAAAAACATTTTAGGACTTAAACTGACCTTTATGCTCAAAGAGCATTAATTGCATTATAATTTTTTTAAATCTCGTTTTCTTGTTATATGGCTGTGGATGTGATCGTTGTGTCTCCCCACTGCATAGGTGGACCCAATGTTTCAAAGGATGGCCTCATCCTTTGATGAGAGCAGCACAGCTGGAGTTTTCTTGTCTGTTCTCTTCAGTGAGAATAGTCGCTGTGAGCTGCTCTTTCCCTCCTACATAACGCTCCTGCAGTCTAGACCCTCATACTCTCCTCCACCTCGGCAGACGGTCCCTGCTTCCCTGTTCATGGGTAGAAAACATTTATTGAATTGGTTCATATTTGTTTAGTAACCATTAAACGTTGTAAACTGTATGCACCCCTCTTATGGGCTAACTGTGCTGTTCCTCAGTCTTTTTGTGTTGTGTTTTTACTAGCTGGATTGCAGCGTTCCCAGGAGAAAAGCTCCATCTGTCCATCACTGCAGGATTTCTCTTTCACTAGCTGGAACCCAAAGCAGGTCAGACGCACCCGAACCACTCACACTAATTTTCTGGATCGATAATGATTTCAAATTTAAATCTCAATTCTTAGCCAATACTGTAGTGCCCAGTTAATGAGATTTTGTTAGAGGTTTGTCATTATTGTTGTCCTAACTAATGCCTCATCATCTGTAGGAGGTGTTTTATGATCTGCTCCCTTCATATATTCTCTTCTTTCAGACTATGAATCAGCTCTTGGAAAAGATGAAGCAGGGCGAACATGTGTTTGATGTGAACGCTGAGCCTGACCAGGAAGAAGATGACTGCCCTGACTTTGACGCCGACTATGAAGAGGACCAGGGTGACTTTGAGGAGGGATCAAAAGAGCATAAGGAGGGCTGTGAATCTTCTGGGTCTGGCAAAGGAAGGTAAGAATAATTTCAGGTCAGTTGAAAGGTGAACCGGTGGTTTCTGCTTTAAGATTTTTTTTATCCCCAATTGTGTACACGCAAACAGCATTGGCTTCGATCTCCTGGTGCCAATGCTTTATTGCAAAAAAGAACCTCTTTTCATATGTAAACTTGTAAATTTACGATGCATGACTCATGAGGGCTGTGGGATTATTACTTTGCCTATTATCACTTGGACAGCATGGGTTTAATTTATTAGGATATGCTTAAATGTGTCAAATCAAACACTTTATGCCAATTTATGTCTGTGTTCATGCTTTGAATGGGTTCCTGTGATGGCTGTATTATAGGGATGTTATTCCCATTGGAGAGGGAGACATCGCCACTATGTGTCTGCAGCTGTCCTCTCAGCCCAGAGAGTATTCATACTTCAGTCCTAGAACTATGGCTACGTGGGCTGGGCCAGGATATTGGCAATTCAAGCCAAAGCACAAGTGTAAGTGAAATTAATGCTGAAAACTAAAAATGATTGTGGTGTCAGATTGGTGATCAGGTGCTCTTATAGATTTGATCTGTTTATTAAAATACTTTAGTAACTTGGGGCAAGCAGTAGCTATTATAACCAAATGCAACCAAATGTGAGTCTGATTCAAAACAATTATCAGACTAATCTGACTTCTTTCTTTATATATGTACTTTATCTCTTTTAGTGGATAATTATCCTGAAAAGGAGACACGTAAAAGGAGACCCAAAAAGACCTTTGAAATAGACTTCAATGATGATGTCAACTTTGACACATACTTTCGCACTACAAGGGTAAAACATTTTACTTTTTGTTTATTCTATGAGCATAATTGCGTTGTTGGGACGAGTCCTTGGTTGAAGATGTTCCTTTGGGTTGTCTAATATTCCCCTAAAGGGAGAATTTCTCCATCTGTCAGAGTATACAATTCATGATCATAGTTAAATGGTTTCATTCCTGTTTCCATTTATATTGCATCATTCAATCATATTCATAGAGCCTAATCAATCAGGATTATATTTTGTAATGAAACTTATACAGACAGGCTTTACATTCTGCAGTTTACTCCACAGCTTAGACACATAGCAACTGATTCAGAGGGGGCCACTCTGCTCATGTCGTTTATTATTGTGGATGCCTTGTAGCTAAAACATAGCTCTTTTTTGTGTAGTATCCATAGCAACACATTGTTCTGCTCTTTGGGGGTCATTTTTGATGCAGTTGGTGTCACAGTTTCCAGCTCAAAGTCAGCTCCTTTATGTCTACGTTCAGGGAGTCTGGTTTTAGCTGTTAGATGAGCAGTATGAACATACTATGCATAAACCTTGTTATCATTTAATGCAACATACAGTAAATATGATAAATTATTCGACATGTTCGCTACATTTGTTGGTCTGAGCCCACGCTTTGAAACGTATTCTTATTCAAATACGGGTGCTAAATGTGCAATAATATACAGTGGCGCTCCACTAATTCAGTCCAGTAAAGTGCAATAGATACAACAAAACCTTACGTTTCAGAACTATCAAATTGCAATAAATACACTGACAATCTCTGTCAGAATTCATGAAGATTTACTTTTAAATATAGACTGGTGTTTCTGTGCTAAATTTGTCATTGTCTGCTGTTCCCCAACAGGCTGCCACCACTAACAGCAAATCTGCCCTCAGTGCAAGTAATAAGAAGACAACTCTGCCAACAGACTTCCAGTTTCCCCCAGAGACACTCTCCCAGCTCAGCCTCAAACCCTCCACCTCGGTGAGATCAAACTGGCACTCCACTCCTGGCAGCCAATAGGCTTTGGGTGTAAAATTTAAAGTCAAGATGCAAAATGTGGTCTATCATATTTACACACCAGGAGGGAATTTTTTAGTTTGGGCTCACTGGATGTAACTTGCACACTTCCTATTAGCTGTGTAAATTTAAAAAATGGTGCCAGGTCCACAAGTGAAATGTGGATCTTTGTGTGGTTCTCTCGTCTCTGGATCCTTTAGTTCTGATATCAAATCATATATGGACCTGCCGGAGTCATGATTTTTACAAAGTACAAGGTAAAAATCACACCCATTAAAACATGCAGTAACAACATTGATTTTGTTTCCCTAGTTGAGTCAAGAAGGCCAAAAGAGGTTGTCTGGAGAGCTTGGAGAAGGCATCGGAGACTATGACTACAACAATGCCAATGACACTGCCAACTTCTGTCCAGGTCTTCAGGTGTGCAGTCCACTTTTTGTACTTATTTGTTTTTGCTGTGCTTTAACCGTTTATTAGGTCAAAGGCATTGTGCTTGAGCTGTAGTAATGTTAAGGTATGTTGTACAACAAACAGTTGCTACACTATATATATATAATATATATAATATACTGTACATCATATCCTGGCCTTTACTAATACCATCATCTATTTCCATTTAGTTTGAAACAACTGTAACTTTTTATCACTTTTGCATGTTATGCTGCTGGACAGCACTGTGGTAAATATTATGATTAACAAATGAGGTTTTAACCACATCATCAAATTACATGTTATGGTCAGGAATAACAGAAAACATCAAATTTTCTTTTGGACATCTCCTTCTGTCATGCTCCTCAGGGTGGTGATAGTGATGATGATGATGCTGAAGGCTTTGCCAGTTCAGATGACACACAACCCTCAGGTGATGGTTTACCTGCACCCTCTCAAGATCTAGAGGGTGTCTCCACTTATGGGGAAGATGATCTGGTACCTGAGCCACACAGGGTGAGTAAAACAAGGTTGTTTGTCTTTTAAGACTCAAATTTACAAAGAATCTTAACTGTATATCTCACGGTTAACATCTCTGTAGGATGGGAGCACACTTTAAACTGCACATTCTACTCATTACCTGTTGGTTGATTATAATCTAAGTTTATATTTTGATCTGCAGGTCAACAAGATTGAGATTAACTATGCTAAGACAGCTAAGAAAATGGACATGAAAAGACTCAAGAGCAGCATGTGGTCTCTTCTGACTGAAAGCCCAGAAAAACACACAGAGGTAAAGTACACTGCTGCAGGTGTATGAGATGATAAATTAATCCCTCCCAGGTCTTCAACACATCACCATCAACGTTTGGTATGCAGACCAGGCATGTTGAAGTGTTGACCTGTTCTATGATGTCTGTAAGCTTACGCTTATTAGCTATGATTTCGTGTTCCTGGCAGGTGGTGGACACTGCAGAGAAGCCAGAGGTGTGTGGGGAGAAAGTCTTCAGTCAGACCACAAAGACACTGCTTCAAAGGTACCAGCAGACCTCCCACCATGTCAGCCCGGCCATAGCAGTAATGATGAATAATAATGACTGAATAGCACTCAAAATAGAACTTCATACAAATATAGGTTTACATTCTCGATTATACGTTTGTAACTATAGCTGGGGACAGGATTTCATGGTGGAAACATTTAAATGCCCTTTTTTCAGTTATAATGTTGAAATTCACTGTAGAAATACAGTTTTGATGTTGGAGTGATCTATGGAGCCAAATTAGGGTCAAATTTGAAAACAATCTGTGTGTGAGTAACCAGATTTGTACTTGTAGACTTAGTAGGGCTATAACATGCTTACATATATAAATTGGGGCGTTAAAATTACGCACAAATCGTGGCAAAATTTACAAGTACTGTAAAATAACATGACCTTAATTTGCCTCCACACTCTACTTGGCTAATGAATGAATGAGGACTGCGACAAGGAAGTTGATGTGACACAGCAGATCCTGAAAGCTCCGCAAGCAGCAAGGAGCTCGTCCGCTGACTTATGACTTTAATTATATTTAATGATCAGACAGACAATGCCATGCTATGTTATGATGCAGCTGGAGTTAAGGTGGGTATGTTCTAATAACGCTACCAATGTGATTGTTTATCAGACCACAGTAAACACGTTTGCTTTAGGTGAGCAAGTTTATTTTAACAATGCTTTTAAACAGCCTAATATGTAAGACAGTTGTTAGACAGGCTTGGATTTCAGTGCAGGATCTTGGTGGTTCTTGCTGATCAACACCGTCTACAAGGAGACAGACGCCCAGTGTTGCTGCAGAATCTCTCAAGATGTCACTGATACCAGAGACTCGGGCAGAAAGCTTGGTCTGAGGAATGGTGATATTTTATTTAGTTCACAGCATTCACTTTCAACAGTCAGCTGAGACCTGCACCGCTCTGACTCTGCTTCGCTTCACCCACAGTTTACTTAGGCGCTGACAGCACCTGCCAGCAGGTGACGTCTGGTTCAGTAAATGACAAGACGCTTCTGATCGCTCGTTCATCACTCTGTTGCTGAATCATAACTCGACTTCAGCTTCAACCAACAAACCCTATTGGCTGCCAGGAGTGGAGTGCCAGTTTAATCTCACCGAGGTGGAGGGTTTGAGGCTGAGCTGGGAGAGTGTCTCTGGGGGAAACTGGAAGTCTGTTGGCAGAGTTGTCTTCTTGTTACTTGCACTGAGGGCAGATTTGCTGTTAGTGGTGGCAGCCTGTTGGGGAACAGCAGACAATGACAAATTTAGCACAGAAACACCAGTCTATATTTAAAAGTAAATCTTCATGAATTCTGACAGAGATTGTCAGTGTGTTTTTTTTTTTTATTTGACAGTTCTGAAACTTAAGGTTTTATTGTATCTATTGCACTTTACTGAACTGAATTAGTGGAGCGCCACTGTATATTACTGCACATTTAACCAAGCTTTCTGACCGAGCCTTTGGTATCAGTGACATCTTCAGAGATTTTGCAGCAACACTGTGCGTCTGTCTCTTTCAACGGCAGTGTTACTGGAACATACCCACCTTAACTCCAGCTGCATCATAACATAGCATGGCATTGCTAATAGCCTGTCGGCTAACATATGAAGGAAACACCAGTTTAACGTTCGGGCAACTGCTTCACCTCCGCAAATCATGAGAGTAACATCACACTTCATACACATGAATATGAGCCGTCATGTCTGTCTGTTTAAATATAATTAAAGTCATCAGTCAGTGGATTAGCTTGTTGTTGTGTACTGCTTGTGGAGCTTTCAGGATCTGCTGTGCCACATCAAAGGACTGAGACAACTTCCTTGTTAATTATATATGTAAGCATGGTATTAGCCATCGCAAGTACAAATCTGGTTACGCACGCACAGATTGGTTTACTCACGTAATGTACAAATCTAATATGACTCCATATGAATCCACATTTTAACCAAAACACTTTGAATCCCAGAACTGAAACCTTTAACAATGGGTATCAACATGATGAAATCAATGACAACATTTTTAACAACTTTCTGTCTTTGTGGTGTTCCAGATTACCCAACATAATGGCTCAGAACCTGTCAGTGCCTCTGGCATTTGTTGCTCTTCTTCATCTTGCCAATGAAAAGGTAGGAGTTGTTTATTTAGCACTGTGTTCAAATGTTCTCTCTACGTAGGTGTTGCCATAAACTACATTAATATTGTGTTATTTCAACTTGTGTTTAAACGAAACAACGACCGCAAAGTTCACATGAGCTGAACATAAACCTTCTTTCTGTAAAAGAAATCAAACAAAAAAAGCACTGTTCTGAAAAGGGTTTAGTTTTGTAGGTAACAGTTTTGAAATAAAATGAATGTAAAATTATATTTTTGTTTGTTCTTAACAGAATTTGGAGCTGGTGAAAGTTGAGGACATGTCCGATATCATCATTAGACAAGGCAACTGAAAGGAAAACTAACGAACTATTCTTTTTTTATATTATATTTAGTGTTTCTACACTTTTATCTGCATTTAAAATGTATATTTTTCGGCAAATATGTAATAAGAAACAAACGTTGAATCCCTGTTTAGTGCTATGAAACATTTTGTGTTGTTGATGTTATCCTCTGTAGATAAATTAACTGTCCGATCACAGCACAAAGGAATGTCCAAGGAAATAAAACTTTTTAAACCTACTACGCTGTGAGTGCACTGAAATTCTATCCACTGTCTCAGAATAATTATTACTTTCACAGTATTTGTCATATCTGTTGTTATGCTAATCATGTTACTAAATGGCCAAAATTATTTGTGTTGTTATTATTAGCTGCTTAATTTAGATCACAGCAGCCCTCAGCAGCTGTCTGTGCAACACGTAATTAGTATTGTGACCTGACCGCCACCTTGCTGGTGAAACCAGTTGGTCAAGGCTGGGTGGAATTCAGTGTGACATCAGTTACTAGATGCCACTCAGGGAACGGGAAGAGTCACTGAGCTGACACTCACAAGTCCTACCAGCCTTGTCGTATTTCTAAAAGGGCTAGTCAAGTTTATGACAAGTCTAGTCATTTTACACTAAATATGGGTATTGTGTTATTATTTATAATCTGTGTTCTCTAGTTGTGTGTCAGTGTTACTTGGCAAACATCAAGGGCAGGGCCAGAAGAGGTAATTATGGATTTGAAGAAAACGGAATAATGTGGAACTTTCAGCATGAGAACTAGTTTGAAGATGCCAAAATTGTCCTTTACAAATAGTAATGAATAAGTCATATATATTATATTATAATTATAAATTGTCCTGGCAGACAATGACTACAAATACATAACATAACATGGTAAACACTTCATGTCCATGCGGGATGGATACATTCATCTCAGTCAGTGGAGCCTGTGACGCCACCCAGAGGATAAACAAGATAGAGCCACGTCAAGTTCATGTATTACTACAATAAACAAACGGAAAACAACCGCTTTCAAAATAAAAGCGGACATTGGTACTATAACAACAGTCTTCAAAGAAAATGGATTTATATGCGCTCATGTTGTGCATATAATGCATAAACTAATTTGCTATAAAAACAAACGGTATTTTACAACTGACACAATCGCCACAACCGTTGCAAGCTTTATTTAAAAGCGATCGGATCAGGAAACTGGATGTGTAATAGACTACTTGACAGTCGAAGCGAAGGAATTCAGATGGACAGATAAATACAACCAGGAAGTACAACGAGCAGGAAATATTATTGCCTCGGTGGAGCATTGAACGGCGAAGTGTTTAAAAAAGTTTTGAAAAGGTTTTAAACAGTAAAGTAGTGCTAGTATAAGTTAGTGATAAGTTGCACTACGGTCTGACGGCGTTGTTTCAGGCAAGATGGACACTAATCCGGTAGGTGATACAGCCTGAAGCCGATTCCGTCCTTTCTCACCGTGTTCGCGTGCACCAGGTGTATTTTTTGCTAATGCTATCAAATCAAGCAATGCCATCAAATCAAGTGGTGTTTGTTTTTTAAAAAGCGTGTCATCGGGTCTGAAAACATGTTAGAGGAGTCGTGGCATTAACTTTTAATGGCTGAAGCAGGAAGTCGGGGTTACCTGACCCAGAGCCTCAGTAAAAGCCACCACCGCGGAGACCGTGTGGTCGAAGTGGAAAAAGTTTGAGTTAACTTCAACCCCAAGGAAAAGTAATAGTAAAGATTGGGTTTTTAACTCGGTACTGCAGAGGATTTGTTGGAGTCTGTGGGCTTCGTATAAACACTGTAAAGCTTTTGTGACAGCCTTGAAGTTATACGTCCTTTCTTTCCCTACAAGTCGGCCTTGTTTCAGTGCTTCACTAGAAAGAAAATCTCAGCATCTGCATGTGTTCGACTCAAAACCTCACGCGCTCTCACAGAATGATGCAAATTCATTTGATTAGATTAGGATGTGTGCTGCGAGGATTTCATTTGCATTTACAGTTACAGTCAAACGTTTCAACAGGATAGATTGGATTTATTCCAGTCATGCGTTACAGTGGATTTCCCTGTGACATTTTTATTCTTTCATTGACTTCATTCAGAGGTGTGTTACTTGACACATGTTTTTCACATGAGTCATTTTCTATGGTAATCGAAAACATTTAGGTCTTTTCAAGTCCTCAAAAGAGTTCAGATACTTGAATAGGACACTGATCTGATGAGGTCATCGGTGCATGAACTTCAGGGTATGTTTCTACTTCTCTCCTGTGAAAGTTGATACCTGTCAGCCATTTAGCCAGCCTCACTGAATTAGTGTAGTGGATTCAGAAAAGGAGAAATAACCCGGTTCATATAGGCCTGAAAAAGCAGGTCCCACAGAAAGACATCTGATCCGAATGTTGCATTTAATGTCAGGAAAATAACAGAAGAAGACACAGTGCGGAATCAAAGCAGCCATTGTACTCAGAAGGAGTCGTATGAAGGTGCTTTCAATGGCTAATTATGACTTTGAATTGCATGTATTCACTAATTGTGCTAAAAGAAAATGAATAAAAACGATATTGAAAGGCATAAATGAAAAGTTTTCTAGAGGCCAATACTGGAAGGAGGGACAGAGACATAGGGGAAGGGTAGGCAGGCAGCAGGTGACGCATTAAAAACCTGCTCCGTTTCCTAGAGACAGCTTTATTTACACTCAGCTGCTGGTCATGGGATTTACAATTACTCCCAACACACACTAACTCAGCGCTGTGTAGAACGGTTCTGCTTTGAAGTGACACCTAGGATTGTGTGAACTAGCAGCTTGGCTTCCTGTTGAATGTAGACACAATGTAGCAGGCAATTGCTAGCAATAGGACAACAATGGTGTCACAGCCGATGGGCTGAGCCGTCATGTGCAGCAGCCAAGACTCTCAAAGCCACCGGCAGTCTGAAAACACAAGCCTGTGAGTGAAGCGTTTGAGATTGAAGTGGCGTGTTGACTCATGCCGCACCCGACATGGGTGCGTTCCATTCAAGCAGCAGGAAAAATTAATTGGAATAACAAACAATTTCAGGGTGCCATGGGTGCATACATAAGTAGTTTTATTCCTTAACTTACAGTACAAGCAATTCTCTGAGACACACAGGCACTAGACTTTGTCAGCCTGTTTGTGGAAATCTTGTATTCAACACACAAAATAATATTCTTAAAAAATTAAAAAACATTGTCTCTTCGTACTTGAACTGGAATGTTTAATTTCTTTACTGCTTTTTAAAATGTTACCAGTGTATCCATATAGTCTGATAGTTGAGGGTTAGGCTCTGAGATCGTTCTAGTACAATTTATTGAGAACCTCAAATTGTACCTCAACTTATTTCTCCACTTACTTTTCTCCACCACCAGGAGCGAGGAGAAGGAGCAGCAGCAGCAGCAGCAGCAGAGCCACAGGACAAGGTGCAGTCCTTGAGGAATCAGGTAGATGGAGTCAAAAACATCATGACGGAGAATGTGGACCGGATCCTGGCCCGAGGAGAGAGACTTGATGACCTCATGGGCAAGACAAAGGACCTGCAAGCAGGGGTCAGTCCACAGGAGTTCCTTATCATGACATGTGTTTCTTTAGTAGAGGGACTGGCAAGTTATGTAAGTTTATAAAAGAAACCAAGTTAGCAGTAACCACAACAACAGCACACAGACAATGTTCCATCTTGCTTTGTTGGCTAATTCAGCTTCAATTCAACAACCTGTCTGAGATACAAAGGCCTCACTGTAGGCTCAAGACATTCTTCATGGTAGACATGATCAGATCCAGAACCCTGAAACTATGTTAAATGGAATTCAGTAATTATTGTTGAATATGGTTACAGTTGTGCGTTCTTGGCAAAATGGCTTTTATTAAAAAAACCCACTGTTTGTCAGAGGGAACTACTTTTTGTTAGATCACTCATGATTCTAGTTTATAGCCTAAAAATAAATGTGCATTTGCTTCCTGAGTTTCGCATTTGAGCTTTAACCAGAGGAGACATTCTGACTTTTCAGCATTAATAATAAAAACAAGCAATGCATGTGGAAAAGATATAACAATTCCTGTGAACATCACCACAGTCTGTGGTTCATTTCCAGAATTGCTGTCTATGGCACAGAACAGCTCAACAGTGCTGTGCAACATATCTGGTTCTATTGAATTCAGCTGCATTTGTTGCATTCTGCACATCATTTTAATCTCCATCCTCTATCCTGCATAGCCAGTGATTTTGTATTTTTTTTTCATCAAAACATCTGGCACAATGCAGCTACTGTCTCCTTCATCTAAAGGAGGCAGACCTTCACAGTGTAAGCAAAGCTCCCTTATGCACAGGAAGCCTGTGAATGTTATTTTGAGATTCATGGCCATTATTGAAATCTGAAACTAAATACACCAGTGCAAATATGGCCCCCAGTGAGCTCATTGCTAGATTGAAATGGAGGTAAATAGTGCGTGCTGACATCATCAGCCAAATCACAAACCAAACATGAGTAGGGTTCAGTAGATGCCATGGCTCAGCTTCCAGAGGCTCACCTGGATGAATTGGGGATTTCCATCAACATTCAACTAGATGTGTTAAGGAACACAGCAGCCCCCCCCCCCTTTTAGATTGGCTTTGTAGGTTGAATATCTCTAGATTATATTGGAGTCACACCTCTCTCGTCTCTCTGCTCAGGCTCAGCATTTCAAGCAGACATCTGTGAAGGTTGCTCGCTCTTACTGGTGGAAGAACGTCAAGCTGATCGTCCTGATCATAGTCATTGTCGTCATCATCATCCTCATCATCATCCTCCTGGCCACAGGAGTCATCCCTGTCAGCGCCCCTGTGCCTCCTATAGTCAACCCCACCACCAAGCCATAAAAAAATGCACAAATGTAACATAAATATAGAGTTAAATCATTATTGCATTCCTCGTGGACAGTATAAAATCTAATGTTCAGATAAAGCAAATCACAGCTTTGTGGTGAGACCTTTACCACTTCTGGGTTCATTTCTTCTGGTTTAGGTTCTATCTTTTTTTAGCTCACATTGTAAGTGAAGAACTTTCAAGAGACTTGACATCCACATTTGAAAACTTCTTCAGGCAAATACAAATTTAGCCCTTCTGTAATTTCAATCTCTACAGTTCAAGTTTCTCACCTGTTTTATCAGGCAAGGTGAAAGTCACTTTACTGGTGGCTGGAGATGATAAATGTGGATTCCTTCACTCTACTAAATGTTTTTTTGTTTTTTTTACTGTTGTCTGTTTCTTGACAGTTTGTGTGCAGTGTTCAATCCAACATTGTTTTTGCTGTTCTAGGATGCTGAAGAAAAGGAGCAAACACAAACCTGTAACAATCTGAAATTTTTACTATAAGCCTTAATCGTGTTTTGATATAGGTTTTAAAGTGCTTTCCCTTTTTTCACAGTCTAGACAGAGAGCGTTTGATTGATTGTGCACTTGGAAATGCATGGAAAGGGTTATTTTTCCCTTGGTAGACATTTGAGGCAAGGTGCCCACTCTGTCCACAACTATAGGAAGGTTACATCACTGTGTCTCTGCAGTGGAGTCCCAGGAGTTTATCTGTGAACTGAGTCAATGATGGGAGCTACAGGGTGAAAAAGCAGCACAGCATTTTCAACCAAGTGGTTTTCATGCCCAACAAATATATGTGGCCTTTAATGGGGAAATATAAGATCGAAGTGTCAGGATTAGCTGTTACAAGTCTGTTGTATAATGGATATCAGTCTCTTCAATCCAAACAGGTAAGAGACATCATTTTCAGATCCTCTGGCTCCCTCTGCAGGGCCCATGTCTGCCAACACCCCAAAACCAACTTTAAACTATTTATTTATGAGTATGTGCAACACCCATAAACCAAGCTGCAGTTCTTTAGAATGTATTTATTTGATGCCTTATGTAATGAGTTTCTTTCTTTTTTTTTAGCCAGAAAGAATCGATAGAAGCTATAAAAGTTGACAATCTAGACTTTATTAATCCTACAGCATTATTTTAAAATAATTTTCTTTGAAGTATACACAAGGCTGTTTCTCCCTTCTAATTTGTTCTTGTAGTGCAGTACTGTGCTCCAAATAGTCTGCTTATTAACACCTATTTGATCAAGTGCATGTACACATACCAGTAATAGTACCAGTGATACCAGAAACCTGCTCAGCTGGCCTGTAATGGTGGTGAATGTTTGATTAAGTAAAATCTCTTGTGTTGATAACCAGTGTGTATAATGGTTTCAAAGGTCTGATACTGAATAAATAGTCATTACTTCAGCTGTGTTGTGGCAATTTCTCTTACTTAATTTGTCTAAACACCAACTGAGACTGACAGCGAATCCAATACTGATCGGTCTTAGGAGTTTAGAAATTGTTTATTAAATAAACATCAGTTTATGCATTTATTCCTATAATAACCGATTATGTACAAGCCTTGTTAAACCAGAAAAATGAATTTCAACACAATAGGCAGGAATTAATTATGCTTTATCAAATATGTAGCATAAAATATTTACATTCGTAGAGATGGCATCGAACACGTTCACAATCTGTTTGGATTGTTTTTTGTGCGGCTGACTGCCACACAATGTGAAGGTGCAATAATAATTGTTGACCCCCTTTCTGGTCAGGTCGTAGAATGGTTTGGTCAGGCTTCACACCTGAACATTGCAAGGGTATTTTTTTGCAAAGTGTTCACCCACTATCTTGTAGCATGGCGGCTGGGTGTGAACAGCTCTTCTCAGGTCCACCTACAAATTCTCATTTGGACTTTGAATTGGGCTTTGACCCACCCACGTTTATTGGAAGAAGCATCATTTTTGGTAATGTTGATAAAAGCTGTAATTATAGTTAAGTCCCTAATGAGTTCTAAAGAAACGGCAAGATAAAAATGATTTCATAGTGGTCTGGTAAAAATTATATACTGGATGCATTCATTTATCAGCCAACTTGATGACCTCACAATCAGAAGGAATGACATCACAAATATGCTGCTTATAAACTAGACTCAATAACTCACTAATTACTGTACACAATGAGGAGGTTACTTTAATTGTATTATTCTAAGGAATGTTTCAGCTGCAATTTTTACCTTTTGTCTTTATTGTAAATCTACATATCAAAGCAGTTTCTAACTTTTGAATTTTAAGACAGACAAAACTGGACAAACCCACATTTTCAGTTCTTTTCAGCCTCTTTCAGCCACATTGTAAGACGTAGCCAAGCTGTTACAGTTGCAGGGTAGACATTATGACAGCACATAGTAGATGGGTTTAATGTGTGTAGTGGCTCAGTGAGTGGCACTGACTCCTCACAGATGGTGCCTGAGCTTGAACATGCACGATGAATAAATCTACACCTAACATTCAGTCATGGTGGAAGGTAATGTTCCAAAAACTGGTTGAACTTTTTTCTGACCTTTCCTTCAGCTGCTTCAGCTGAACCATATTTGAACAACATCTGGTGTGAAGTTCTCTTGAAGTCCTTCCACAGCATCTCTACTTGGCTATGGTTGAAGCTTTGAAGCTAAACTGTGTATTTTTGTCTCAAAGCCATTCTGGCCTTGGTGTTCTGGAGTGTTACCAAGGTTTTGTATTTTTCAAAGAATGTCATATTTTGAGTCTTTTATTGGTATTTCACCTTTCTGCTTAATTATCACGTACTTCACTTGGAGAAACACTCTCAATTTGTCATGTAATAAGTAGAGACAACCACCCGTCCACTATGGTTCTATACAGATGCTAAATTACTTACTTAAGTACTTCTCGAGTTCAAAACATTTTTGTAAAACTGTAGGCAAACACTTTTAATATTTAAAATAGCTGCATTCATGTATAGAGGCACGATTTGTATTCATTCAAATGAAAAGCACATGATTATAGCTACATCTTAAAAGGTCAGGGAATTTTACAAACTCATTAGTCCCAACAAAACACTTACTTCTGTAATTAGTTCATTTCTCTACAGGCCTCAGTCTCAAGGTGTAAAATAGGTCATGAAATTCAAATTTGTATGCTTAAAGACAACTTTTTTATAGCAGGTGAATGTCATTTTACTTTTATCTTCTCTGTTTAATGAGAAGTATGAATTATCCTACTTCCTAATTCAAATAGCTCTTTTACTGTTAAATTTGCATGTGTGACCTATTTCAACTTTGAGTCTCTGTCTGTTTTCATCCTCCTTTTACATCCTTTAATGAAGATGATGCAAGTGCCCACAGCCCGTCTTTATCTCTCACTTATGATTAGAGCTTTTTTATAAACACAGGCAGATGTGAGGTTGGAATGATTGTTTTAGTAACTCATGAACATACATTCATAAACTATGTTACTGTGTGAGTGAATCAAGGCTTTTACACGAGAGTACCATTATTTACATAGACCAGCCAGAAGTGATCTGCAATAATATTTGATATTATTAAAAGAAATAAATTTGTTTTATTTCATTGAGAGAATAGTTGAACTGTTGCACTATGGATTAAAGATGCTTTCTCATTCAGTTATTACATCATGGTTATGAGGTCACTCACAATTACATGTTCACACAAAACTTAAATCTTATTTGAGATAATGGTTCTGAACAGCTTGCTAAAGTGTAGGTCACAGAATCCCTAAAAAAAAGTACCATTAAGGGCAGTTAGGTCAGTGGAATCCATGCAATCCTTCTGGTGACATCACGATCACATACAGTATTTTTAAAGGGTGGAGAGCTTTCTCTGAAGACTTTGCACAGTTTATAAATTGACAACACCCTTAACAATATAGCACACAACAGCACACAGTACATGAGGCGTCAGAACATAGCAAATAGAAAAGTCAGAAACTGGTAGAGCATCAGAACAAAAAGTAAAAAGGACTCTGGGTACGAACTTGACCTCAGCAATACCATTCCTCCAGACTGTTGCAAGAAGAAACTAAGAGAATAGTCATGAGTGCTGCATTCAGATTCCCTAATGAATTCAAGATGAGAGAAATTTAACAAAAAAAATGTGTACTAAAGCAAATTATTAAGATAATTTTATTTATAATAATCAATCATGACAATTGTATGTGAAATTCAGCCATCAAAGGGCAACTCTGCATTAATAAATTAAAACTTATTGTAATTACCTCCACAAGACAAACATTTTGCAAAATGTAGATTTAATGCATTCACACACAACTGGCTGGTCACATGCTAATTTCTTGGATATTGTTAACTTTTCAAGAATTATGCAAATGCAACTCTAACTTTTGTCAACAGCTGCAAGCTGGCAGAAATAAAAAATCACAGGTGGAGGAGCTTGTGGTGTGCGGATCAAATAAAAAGAAACCAAAGACTTTTTTTTCGTTTGTTTCTTTACTAAAAGTGAAGCCTTTATGAATAATTTCATCTCTAAATGCACAAGAGGCAACACACATGGTAGGTGAAATAGCACCTTGGACTGTTTTTATAGTTACTATATTAACATCAGCTGGAATGAGAATTTAGAGAAACTTCTATAGTTCAGTTTGGCAACGTCAAATTCTCATAACCCTATAGTCTGAGTCTTGTGTAAGGTGTTTTAAATTATATGAGCAAACACACACACTTTGTACCTAAAATTCAAAAACTTGTGCGTCTTTGCATTTAAATTTGCCACTTTAGTCACATTTGTAACATGCAAGAACTAAAGACAAAACATCCAATTAATAAATGTATGTTGTTTCAAAGCAATAGAGGTGTCATGAGACAACAAGTCAATGATGGCAGGACAAACCATCAGTCAGACAGTCGTCTCTGATCCTTCACACTAAACCAGGATTTGTGTGAGTCAGGGACTGTGAGGAGAGGAGTGATGCAGGAGAGCTTGGTGGTGATTTTTGTATTTACCTCCGGTTCTGGTTCACCCATGTTTAGTTTCCGCTTGTGACCCAGTCATGTGACTCCATCCGCTGCAGCCCATTTGTCATTAGCCTCTCTATTTAACCTCCAGCTCTCCCTCACTCATTTGCCAGATTGTTGCGGTTTCACACCACCTTCCAGCGTTTCATTCTTGATCATGCCTTGTGTTTGACCTAGTGCCTGTCCAGTCCCTGCTGTACCTTTGCCGAGCTGATTTTGCTGCCACTGCCTGCTACTTACCTGAGTCTGGCTGCTCCTTGTCTGTCCGTCGCCTGACACTTACCTGCGTGTGACCATCGCCTGTATCTTGGACCTTGCCTCTTCTCTTCTCCTCCTCTTCCTCTCGTCTTGGAGCCGAGCGCTGACAGAGGTGGAGGAGGTAAATGGTGATAATGCCGGAGAGCTTCCGAACTGGTGGAACTGGGGAAGACTGATGATCAGCCGTTGGAAGCTAAGCTGTCAAAGTGGGGAAGCAAAAGTGTCATAAGGTGAATGGACGGAGAATTTGGCATAAACACTGAATTCCCTCTGAAAACAGGAAACGTTATATAACTATCTATAAATATACCCATATACTGTAGGTGGAGGTGGTCAGGAAAAAATTGTACTCTTTACATCCTGATTGTGTTTTATGGGGCTATTTTTAGAACGGCATTTCCTCTGCTTTCCTAGCATGAATGAAGTGAGTGGGTGCACACTGCTCTCGTTGGGTGTTTGTACTGTGTAACATCAGCCCCAACCTCCAAGCACAGGTTTACGCAGTGAGAATGTGTCATGGCGGCGCTCATGCTGCATTGTGTATCAAAGTAAGCGGTTACAGGTCATACTGTCCTGTATGTGGTCACATAATGAATCTACACATAATCTAATCTTACAGCACAATCCGTAGCAGAACATGTAACGTGCAAACCAAACGCCACACTACTAGCAACGTTTTTTTGTTTTTAAGTAGGCCATAGCTACAGTTCACATTCAGAGCAGGACAACATATTGTTGTTGCTGTTGGTTCTCTCATTATTATACTCTGGTATTTCCTGGTTTACCAATATGAAAATGTTATGTGATTTTTCTTTTTTTTTACTAAAAATTTATTTGACTTGATTACGGTTATGGTTTTTTCTTGTATTGTTAATACTGCTGCTGTCCATTCCATACTGTTCCTCATCTATACTGTTGTTCTATTTATTGTCTCCTAGCTGCTGTAGACAAAAGAATTTCCCCATTGTGGGATGAATAAAGTCTATCTTATCTTGTAATTCAAGAAAGAATAGGTTAAATGCATCTGTAGCCTATGATAATCTAAAAACAATAAATATAATTTCTCTCCATTTCCAGCAGACATCCCTCTGAATGAGCAAGCTTTTATAATTGTGCAGTACCAGACATTACTAGCAGAGCCAGTTGAAACACTGAAACGCCACAAGATGGAGATGGAGGGCCCGACTGGGCTCAAGGAAATGAATCTAACCTGAATACTGCAAGGGGATCCCAAGAGCTTCCTAGCTTGTTTGAGTAATTATCAGAAAAGGGAAATGCTGTATTGGCTTCACCTTGAAATAAACGTGGATGTTTGTTTTGTGTTTGATTTCTGTGAAGAATGCGGAAGGAGACGTCACTCTAGTGGGCCCAGCTGGTGAGGGCCGCTGCCAGCATACCTTCCCTGTGCAAACATCTGTCTGGCAGTGCAGTTAGATGAAACACTACTGTATCAGACTAAAATGGCTCCAACATTCTCACTGCTGTTGACCCATCAACCCATGTGTCTGTGTTCAACCAGTGGGAATGTGCTGTTTTGTCAACAAGTGACTAAACTATTAAAGTTTCATGCTGGAATAAACAACAGCCTCTTATACCGAGAGAGGGAAAGAGACTGTTGTGGTCATGCGGATGTAGGTCTGTCATCCATGGATCGGTGTTGGCAATGACGTGAAGGGAGGGAGGTCAGAAGGATGAATATGGCCTTTGTACTCATGAGGCTTTTCCCAGAATACGTCATTTGCTGACTGTTAACCCTACAGGCTCTGACGTGACAAAATCTCATTTTATATAAAAATCTATATTATACAATCATAAGAGAATGTGAATAAATTGTTTGTAATTTTCTCAGATCTTTCTTCGGATCTAACCATTATACTATGGCCAAAGGTTTTAATATTTTCAAATGGGGTTTTATTCTTTTTTAAAAAATCTTTAGAGAAGGGTTTTGTGTTTATTCAAATGAAAAGCACAACATAGCAGCTACATGGAGAAATGAATTTTCTATCTTTGCCACAACAAAATAATTATGTTTACTTCTGTAATTATGTTCATTTCCCTACAGTGCTCCATCTCAAGGCATCTAAAGCTGATGTTATGATAAAATAATCTGTGGGTAAGACAATAACTGACTGTATATGTAAGTGGGGGGTTCAGACATTCTCTCCCTCAGTTGCTGAACATGTTTTCATACAGCCTCTAGAAAGTCACTTTAAATGTAATGTTCTGCTCTCTGGTTAATAAGAAGTATTAATTATTCTGGGACCTGTCTCAACTTTGAGTGTCTGTCTGTCTTCATCCTTGTTCATCCTTTGATTAAAACAACTTGTGACGCAAATGCCCACAGTCCCGTCTTCATCTCTCAGTTATGATTAGAGCATTTCCATAAACAGAGGCAGATTTGAGGTTGGAATGATTACGTTAACTCATAAACATGACACATGGCCGGCGGAAAGAATTTTAAGTGTGAGTGATTGAGCTGATTTCATCTAATAAACTTGTTTATTCTTCTTATAAGTGGGGCAGGAGTTCACACAGCATGTGTTTGTGTTGTTCAGCACAGCTGATGTACTGGAACAGGAGAGCAAACTTTTGCAACTTTCCTGTTTCAGAAGAAAAACCCCATAGAGGCTGTGGTGTCATCATGGCACAATTGATGTCATGGCACACTTCCTCCTTTTTCCACAGTTTGCTGTTTAGTCCGATCCTTTCCCACAATGGTCCATTCATCATTCTTAACCTTGTCGATGTACATGTAGACTGGGACCTGTCATCTACCAAGACAAACCTTCCACCATTGCTGCTCACTGGTTCTACAGTAAGGGCTCACCAAGCTCGCTCACCTGCTCTGTGACCCCTCCCCCACTCACTCCAGCCACGCCCCTTGCCTCGGTACACTCCCATTTCCTGCTTTCCCTGTCAACCTACGACCTGTTCGACTTACACCTGTTTACATCCCTCAGTCTTCTGCAATTCTCACTGTTATGTCCTTCATTATATTTCATGTCAAATCCTTCATTTTAATGTGGAACTATGGCATAAATCAGAACCAGGACATTGTTTCTGGGAGATTCTGCCTTTGTGGCAGTTAGCTCCATGTAATTCCTACAGCCCCTCTGCTCATATCACTGTCACCCATGCTATAAGAGGGTGGGTCCACTGTCCCTGAAAATTTTGCACAGCCCATAAGTTGACAACACCCTTTGCAAGCCACAGAGCACACAGTGTTCTGTTGTCTGTTAGAAATGTAGAATCAGAGAGGGGGGAGAAATTGGCAGAACCTCAGAATAGGGACTAGGGAGGACTCTGGGTATGAACATGACCTAGGCAGTAATATCGCTAAGAGTGATATAGTGGTAGTGATGCATTCAAATGCCCTTTGAAAATCTAAAATTGTTTTTGGAAAAAAAGAAATTGTCTAGTAAAGCAAATGTATAATGACATTACAGCATTAAGGCTGAATGAAGAAGGATTTTTCAAGCAATTTATGCTGCCACCCAGAAAACATTTCCAAACAGATACAGTAGCCTATTACATCCACATGGCTCCGTAGTATATCTGAGTGGGTGCGAAATAATGCAGCAAAGAGCGATTTTTGTAAAACTAGAGCAACTGATCTGCTCGTCTTTAATTTGTATGCTGTCGTAGGTATCGAAATAACTTTGAATCTGACTTTGAATCGACAAATTAGTTCGTGTAATAGTCACGTGATAGTTTCTCGTAAATTGTAAATTTCCCGGCAAAGCCGTGAACGCATCACAGGCAAAAAAAAGAAAAAAGCAGCGTCACAGCGGTAAGCGCTGGGACAGCTGCAGGTTGACAGAAGTGAAAGTGGCAGAGAATAAGAGCGAGCGGAAAGTCTAACCGAAGAGAAACCCGCGAAGGTTACGCACGCGCCCTTTCCGTGCGTAAAGCAGATCGATAGTCAGGTTTATAAACGCACAGTCGCAGTGTTTCCTGCTTTCAAACGCTCACTCGAGTCGCGCCTTGGACACACGGTGACGGGATCGACGCGCGAGCCGAACGCGACGGACGCAGACATGGTGAGTGAACGTTTAAAGCGCCTGCGGCTTCGGCGGCAGTTTAGAAAGTGTCGACTGCGACGAGAAGGCACAGAAAAGGAACGGACAACTTTTGAAAAGTTTCTTCTGGTAATGCCCCACGAGGTTAGAAAGGAGGTCAGTGGGCTCTGGACCTGCTGCCACTGCCTTCTGTTTTAAATGATTAACACTAGTTGAACAAGTAGGAGTAATTTCATGTAAGACATGTGGTTTTGTTTGCATTAAATTAAAGCAACCCGTTTTGTGACGATAGTTACGTGTATAACGACAGCATGGGTCACGTCCCAATACCTTCACACGTTCTCTCCTTCACACTGAATAAACTCTAGCTCTAGCTGTCCCAGTTGTCACCAAACCGCACTAGCCTCCACTCTTTAAATGAGATGGGTGTCGTGCTACTGTACACTGTAATGGACATGATGGTATAAGCTCAAGAACTTTCCCTGAAGAATACCAGGTACAGGCATGCAGGCAGGCATGAGTGAGGGAGGGAGAGAAGGAAGGAAGCAAGGAGGCGAACTGGAATGGGCAGCAGTTCCTGTGTTAAGGCACACAGCCAGCTGACTGTTGTTCATGTAGTAAAGCCTGTGTCTGGTGCATCCACACATTTAATTTCACCAGCTGATGGTTAAAAGAAGAAAGTACAGCATTAAATGTAATGTGACCTTGGAACATCATCTTGGTCAAAGAGTAAAGGATCAAATCAAGATGCTGAGCATGTGCTTGTTTTGTTCTATCTGTCGGTTTCCTCTTCCTGTTAACATTTGAGGTGCTGGCTTCCTCTCATGGTCCAGAGGGCAAAGTTGAAAGAGAAAGCTGCCAGGAGATTGAACACCGAGGTCACACTCTGTCCTTCACAGGCTCTTCATTTTTCTGTAGTTCATGCAGGGTGTAGCTTCTTTACTAAGTGGGAGCTGCTAAACAGATGCTAAAATATATCTTGATCTAAGAAAACCAGTTTTGCTTGTTTTTCGTTTTTTTTTTTTTTTGCTTGTTTTACTTGCTTGCACTTTATTTCAGTTGGAGTCCTAGTAGTGCTATGGTACATGTAGTGTTGTGTGCACAAGACTGTGCTCTGTTTATGTAACAGCAAACCAGTCTTATCTGTATCAGGTGCACATACAGGTGTGGCATTAGACACAGTCAACAGTGTGACACTGCTAAAGATCTGCTGCAAAACTTTAAGAAGATCTATAATAGAATTCCCCAAATGACTTCATTTTGCTCTGATCCTTTATACATTAAATTGGCTCCATTGTGTCCACTTTTAAAATATTTAATTTGTTGTTATTTACACTATTAAATTATACAATTTAGGTGAAAGGGCTTTCATTCAAATATATAGAAAATTGTCATTGTGCAAACAAACTGGCATTTAAGAGGTTCATTAAAAATGGAATTCATATTAAGGTTAAAAGTACCAATGCTAATTTAAACCTTTGTCCGTTGACCAAATCAAAGGGTAGTGAATTTTAACAAAGCCAGAAGGTTCAGTGTATTAAGATTTTATTACTGAGCAGTGACATGACTTTTGACTAGTGAACAAACATGCTTTGTTCAGGAAGATAATGTAACTGATATACTGACTTTGCTTGCCAACAAAATATGTTTTTTTTATTATTATTAACTCTGCCATCATCTAGGAGCATGTTTTCCAAGCAGGGGGTCCTCGGTTGCATTTTAGCTTATTCTAGAAGCTCTTTATGTTTGATAGAATCATACATGGGTATGTGTAGACTGCACTGTCCGTGCTTGGTTTTTATCATAACCCATTCCAACTGAAACTAACTCATATGCAGCACTTTCTTGTGTTCCTGGGAACCTCTCCCCAGAAACCCATAGCTGTCTATTTGTAACAACAAATTACTGTTTAGTTCACTCTTAGAAAGTCAATAATTTGCAAGTCCTTTGATTCTTGGGAAAACCCAGAAGGACTTAGATGGATCAACATTGTTTTTCACCCTATAAACATGTGTGTACTGATTGGACAGGAGAATGGGAAGAGCCGCCTGGAGCAAACCCAAGACGAGGTGGAGGAGGTGAAGGTGATCATGATGAACAACCTAGAGAAGGTTGATGAGAGATCCGACAAACTAATGGATCTGGAGAACAGGGCTGATCAGCTGCTGGAAACGGTAAACTGTGGCAAGGCATAAGATAAACTCTCAAAATATTAGTGTCATATTTGAACCATGTAGAATAGATGAATTAACTAGCACACACACGTATTTAGGGATTGAAAGTAAATCAAGATCTATAAATATACCTTAGGTGGAGGTTGGCACAAACAAATGTACCATTTACATCCTGATTGTGTTTTATGGGGCTATTTTTAGAACGGTATTTCCTCTGCTTTCCTAACATGAATGAAGTGAGTGGGCATGACGTTTTACTGCATTGGTTTATTGTGGCTGCTCTTTTTCTCTCACAGCAGCATCTTACCTGCCCAACATGGGTTTATGCAGTTGTAATCATGGCTGTGGTTATAACTTGAGCTGCCCTCATGCTGCTTTTTATACTGTATCAGTATAAGCAGTTACACATCAGTGGGAGCAAAGGAGCTGGATTCATGGACAGTATGTGGTAACATGATGAGTCTGTGCTAATCTTCACTCCTGGTTATAATATCTGTCTGTCATTCATACTGCTTCACCACTCTGCCCCTTACACACAGAAATGCATAAGGCAACAATAATATGACACTTAACCATAATATTATGTATTATATTATTACGTATGTTGTTTTTTTTAGTTTTTCTAATTTTTTTCAAATTCTACCCCATAGTAATTAGCTTGTTTTTGTTTTCAACATTGTGTTGAAAAAGCAGGCCAGTGGGGCAATATGGGAATCTTGTGACCTGCAAGTTAACCCCCAGGTGCAATAAAGCATGTAGTCATGTGTGAGAGCATTTACTTCTTAGAAAAACTTTAGCTGGATTTCTGCTGTCTTACATTTAACAGTTGAGTTGTAATAATATGATAAAATATATATTTATTTTATTTTATTTTTCCCAACAGAGTAAACATTTTGAAAAAACCACAATCCAGGTGAAGAATAAGCAAAGATGGGAGAATAAGAAGATGAAAGTGATTTTTATTATCGTCGGCGTCGTAGCTGCAGTCCTCGTTATTGGAGTTATCATCTATTTCTCATTGTCATCATCAGAGTAGCTGCTTTGCTTGTAAAAAGATATAATGATATAATACACATATATGTTGGGACTGTGAAGTGGCTGAAAAAAGACCAGCAAAAGAGGAGTCCATGCTGTAGGTCTAACTGTGATGTGGTTGAGGTATTTATGGGGCAATACTCTTTATTAGTGTAAGTATTCAGTTCATATGGTACCGTTTCCTCAGCTGCTTCTTCTCTTATTCATTCACTTTCAGTAGCTTTTGTCTCTGTTTGGACACTAATGAATGCCTACGTGGTCTATAAAGGAAAATTACTTCGATTTTTTTTAACGTTCATGTTTGTATACTGCTACTGTTGAACTGTTTGCTTGTACATGTTGTGATTCACAAGTGAGTGAGTGCCACTTAAGGAGAGCTGCCATCAGTGGTCGACGCAGTCATGTATCACTGCACATTTGCACACTGAAAATGCGACACATTCAAATGTGTTTGGGGACGAGTAAATCGTTTTGTTTAATCTACATACTAAGTTTCGCTATCCTAATTCATTGGTGTTTTAACAATACTTAAACTTTTTCGTAATTTATTAGTTTGTATGGCTCCTAATTATATCACGATCCTTAGCAGAGCAGATAAGTTGGTCATGTTTCTTCAGCCTGTAGCCATTGATTGCCATTCAGGTATGTTATAAATGGTCCTTTAAATACATGGGAAATATTTTGTTCTGGAATTGTAAGTAGAAAACAATTTTTCTGCGCAATGGTTTACTCTGCAGTTTCAGTGTTGTATATTATGACCTCTGGTGGCCAGTGTTTGTACTTCAGGTAAATATGTATTTAAAAGCATAGAATGCAATGTATGCTGCTTTGAAACTACTCTGTTCTGTCCAACCATTTAATATGAAATTAAACTATTTATTAAGCAGGGACAAATATTGGTTATTAACATAAGATGTGAGGTCCTCACATCTATACATTGTTTAGGAATTTTGCAGGTTGCTAGCAATCTTTAGACAATATAAGCATCATCAGAGGAGTCAATTGTAGTTAATGAATGTATCAATGCTGTACAGTGCCATTTAATAAAGGAACTTTGAGAAGGATAAGTTCCAGTGTGGAACACAGGCCTGTTGTGTTTTTCACATTTTAAAGCACTACATGTTTACCTGTTATTTTAAATTATAAAACAAAAACTATCTAGATATTTCTAGCTGTTTCATTTAATAACCATGTTTACAAATAAAATGTTATGCTTTAATCATTTGCAACTAGTTGGTTGTAGACCAGAAGTACTGACGGTACTTCAGCATTGATGTATCAATCAAAATAGGAATAGTTTACATATTTGCCAAAAGGAACGTGGAAAAAAAATTATTGTAGTGTAAATCATTGATTGATTATTGGCCTCCATGTGTGGCTTTTGTTAAAACCAATATATTATTATTAATATTATATAATAACTAAAAAAATGAAGGTTTTCAAAAGATAAAGAGAATTTCTGAAACTATCAAGTATCTGGGAAAACAAATGTACTGACGTGTCTATGGAAGAAAAGGGCACTAATAAATAAAGGGTAACAAATAGAAATGATTTAATACTGTTACTATTATTTTACTACTTTTTCCTGTAGCATGTGTCTGTTTTCTTATATTTCAAAGTCAACAATTTTTGTTTGACATGAGTAATTAGATCATTTTAAAATCATCTAGATAAAACAAAAAACTCTTCTGTTATAACCTGATTTTGGTTGGAATAGATTTTATGAATCATATATAAAGTTATAATGCGCTTGAGTTATTTTTGGTGTGTCATTCAGGATCCTTCGTCTCTTATCGAGACATGTTATTCCATACGAGTGTTAATATTACATTGTCTGTAAAAAGAAAAGAATATGTTTAAAAATACTTTTGATACGATATGTTTTTCAATGTTACGTAACTATAATGACCTGGAAGTGACATCACCAAGCCCTTCCTGCAACCAGACCGGCAAGATGGCGGCGGACACGCAGGTTGGTATGCCTATTTTTTGCATAACACGCCTTTCCTCTCCAAAAACCGTAAATAAGTATTATCGTATCGTTTCATATCACTGTTTGTAAACACTTGGTGTGTATGGTTTTCAATGAGAAACTCGAACAGGCGTAAAGAACAGCTAACTAGCAGGCTGTTAGCTCAGTGCTACGTAGCGATAGCCTCAGCGTTACTTTGAGAGCGAGCAGCTAAAGCTAACTGTAAACCTTGCAAACATCAAGACGATGCCTGTGTCACATTACGACAAGCGAGCTGTAACCTGATCCTGCCGTTAACCGCTCATTACGTTCGTCTGGGAGCTCGATTAACCTCAACTAATGTAAGTTGGCTAAATTAAACAGACACGCGTGTTTTTTGATGACGCGTACGTAACGTTAGGCCACGCCCTCCACGGGCATCGTAATCGGTTACCTGATGTGCATCACATACACTGTACAGCAGCAAACACGAAAACAGAGTGAGTTTCGCGTTTGTTTGTAGTTTCTTTATAAACCACCAGTTGATTTAAACCTGGCTGTCACTTATAAATGTACTTTATGATCGCAAGTTAAGGTAAGGCTTATAATCATTTCAAAATACTCAAGCCAAATGTATCCTTTTTATAAAAGACTTGTTAGGAGTTATGATAACAGTTATTAATGAAGCCTAGGGTCACATCTTCCTGATACAGAACAAGTTTGTGCCAGCAGCTGTGATTTGCCTGACGACTCGTGGCAGTCTTGTTGTTAACAGGGGGAATACACTCAAGTATTATGCAGAAACAGAAGATTCAGAACTCAGTAAATCAGTACATCATTACACTAAACCTCATCAGCAGAGTCTTGATGTAATACAACCAATGTAAACATAGCAGAACACACACCTTGACGACATGGATTGATCAAACTGAGAGATGAATAGGTGGCACAATGAATAATCTTTCTTTGAGATGTACAGTGAGGAACTTATGTCCCTGTTAAGCTGTCCTCTTCTAAATTCAGCACTACGATAATTGAGTTGTGTAATTGACTGATCAATCGGTTACTTTTCATTTATTCAGCAAACCGCACTTCTATTCCCACATGAACTGTTTTGGTCCACTGCTGTCACTGCTGGTTTCATTTACTTGGCTAAAATTAACAAAGCTGTTTTTGTACTAAACGTGACACTTACTGCAGGTTTCAGAGACGCTGAAGAAATTTGCTGTAAAAGTAACTACAGCCAGTGTCAAGGAGCGCAAGGAGATATTTGGAGAGCTAAAGCAGTGTATAAAGGGCAAAGGTGTGTTGTCTAATCCTCTACATCTAATGTGTTTGGTAATAAAATGGGTGTTGTATCCAACACTAATAATCATTTTTAAAATATTTGTTTTAGAGTTACCAGAGCCCGCCGTTAAAGGACTGTGCAAGCTCTTCTGTCTCACAGCACACAGATACCGGTGGGTGTATAACAATTTTGTGCTTCACGGAGTCATAACACAAGGCAATATTGGTGGCCTTGTTTTAGTTTGTTGGTTTGTTTTCATGGATGTGTGTGCTTCTCAGGGATGCTGCATCACGCAGAGAGGTACTCTCTGTCATTGGCCAGCTGGCTGACAGTCAGCCTGACATCCTGGTGAGCAGCCTACTCCATTGCTTGCTCAACAGTGGTGTTCTCTGCAAAAATGGACAGCCCAGGTACGCATCTAAGCTAAGCACGTAAAAAGGGATCATTTAAAAATGGCATTTTTTCTTGTTTAATATTGCAACAAGAGCTAATTAGAGCAAAATATTTTGACACTGTAAGGCTTTTACAATAAAATACATAATTTGAACATGTAAAACTTGAGATTCAGATTTTCTGATCAGATTCATTGTTATTCATATTCGCTGTACATTTTATTCTTGTCTGTTTTCAGTAAAAGCTCAGGCTCTGCTGCCTTTATCGGCTTCTCTTGGACCTGCCTTTTAGTACTTCGTGTGTTTTCTGACTCCGACAAAAGAGAAGGGCCGATATGGAAGAAACTGGTTAGCAAAAGCATTTGGCTTTTTAATGCAGATATTGTTTTGACCTTGTGTTTTATTTTGTTGGTATTGTCATCCTCCATTGTCCTTTTATTAGGTGGAGGTTCAGAGCCTTCTTGTGGCTGAAGTAGTTGGTGGAGCTAGGACAACAGCTCAGAAATCATGTCTGAAGAATGTCAGTCACCTTTGGCAAGACGTGAGTATAGTAAAAGATACAAACTGATCTTGTGATAGCAAGTCATAACACTGTTATGTGACGTAGTTCAGTGAGTAGTACAAACCCAAACACACAGGCTCATGAAATGGCCTGTTGGGCCTTGTGACGCTATATCATCCTTTTGAGACTTATGATTAAGTAGGTTCAATATTCACCGATATATGCATACACACACACACACACATAAAATTGCATAAATTACTTTGTGAAACACACTTCTCTTAGAAGTATCATTGTCTGTCTGTCTGTCTGTCTGTCTTTAACAGAACCCTGGACTGGTTGATCAGTACATTAGCACTCTGCTGAGTCTAGATCAGAGTCCTATTACCCTGCCTATGCTAGGCATGTGTTTAGACTTTTGTGCAGCCCAGAAGGATAAAACTACAATAGAAAAGCATAAGGTGAGTTTTTTTGTGCTTTTTTAAATTTGTTAACCCATTGTCCAAAAATGCTGCAACATACAAACACCAGTGTGCTGTTTTTCAGAGTGCAGTGTTGGACCTGTACGTCAAGTCTGTTCTTATGAGCAAGACAAAACCACAACAGCATATTTTGGACAAAACCAGGTTCTTATTACGTCATGTGTCCCACTCTGAGTTCAGGGAGCTGCTGCTCCCTACTGTTCAGAAGACAATGCTTCGTAGTCCAGAGAATGCAATGCAAAGTGAGACTCTGACCATTTTGAGTGCTTAATGTACACGTCGGTTTTACGCAGGAGAATAATACATTGTTTTCTTTCAGCCATTTCCTGCCTGCTGTCTAGTGTGACTCTTGATCTCAGTCAGTATGCCATGGATATTGGAAAGGCCATAGCAAGTAAGATTTAGATAGATGCTCACTTGATTTAGCAGTGGTGAATGTTTTTTTAAAGACTAAAGAGACTGAATATTCATCTTGGCATAATATAAATACTTTCTGGTATTGTCTGTTTTAGGCCAGTTGAAAGCTAATAACACCCAGCTGATGGAGGAGGCAGTCCAGGCCATGCAGAACCTGGCCAGGCAGTGTAGTGACCCCACCGCTGTTCAGGACATTGTCTCACACCTCTTTAAGATCCTCGGGGGTAAGCAATTTAATTGCCTTAATATTGTTAAAATGTGTTAATTGTATTAGGACAATCAAAATTTTACCTGATGCTTGCTTCTCGTTATACCAGGATCTGAGGGAAAGTTAACGGTTGTTGCCCAAAAGATGAGTGTGTTGTCAGGTAAAAAATCTTGCAAGCACCTTTACTTACTTAATTACTAGACATGAGATAGAAAAGTGAACATAATTTTAAGATGTTAATTTTCATGTATTTATTATAGGGATCGCCAGTTGCAGCTGTCATGCAGTGACAGGAACCTCCAGCCAGACTCTCAGCTCTGCAGTCACTGTAATGTTTGTCCCCTTTTTACAACAAGAAGGTATTGTTGTCATGTATTTATCTGTACACAAAATCTTAGCAATGTCACATATTTTTTGAGTTTAGAATTAACTTTTTATTGCTTACTGTAGTGCATGAGGGAACCTTGGTCCATGCAGTGTCAGTGCTCGCCCAGTGGAGCAATCGCCTTACAGTAGAAGTCCCCACTGCTTTCCTGGATTGGTTGAAAAAAGCTTTTACCCTTAAGACTTGCACCTCTCTGGTTCGACATGCTTACCTTCAGGCCATGCTGGGGGCGTTTAAAGGTCAGTCATTCAAGGGTTTGGATCAAACATGTAATACATGTGGCTCAATTAAGCACAATTTCTCACCTGATTCTACTCTGATGTCTAGGTGACACTCTGTCCCAGGTCTCAGACCTCATGCCCTTGTTGATCCAAACAGTAGAGAAGGCAGTAGCACAAAACTCGCAGAATGCTCTGCTTGCAGAAGCTGTGGCAGCCTCTGTTCTTTTGAGTCGATTGGCTTTGCTTGAGACGCTGCCAGGTAAGACACTTGTTCATGTAATTTGTGCAAGCTATACTAGAACTGTTGACACACAAAGATGGAAAATATGAGAATTGTTCTTTCTCTGCAGAGACGAAGTTTTCCAGTTTTTGGAACATGGTGTTGGATGAAAAAAAGCCACTTTTCACAACAGAGAAGTTCCTCTCTCAGGCCAATGAGGAAAGTAAGTGAGGCGTGCATGCATGCACGCATGTCTCAAAATATAATTTTAAGTGATTGCAATGTTCAGGAATAATAATATGCTGTCTTTACACCAGCTTTGCTCACAGTGCTGCTGTTTTGCGAAAGGCTCTTTTTGGATCATGCCCACAGACTTAATGCCAGCAAATCTCAGTGAGTCTTCTTTTGCCTACAAATTAGTTTTACAAAGTTTTAATGCATACAGTAGTGGTCTAATTATTAAATCAGACTCCTGTTGTAAACAATGTTACAAATTCCCACATTGGTTTTTTTCATATGTTGGCCAAAGTTCTCAATCTTAATTGTACTCTTAAGGAAAGTCCTCACTCATTTATACTGTAGTTATTTATTATTGTTTAACAATAATTGCCTAATTAATGAAAAATTATAGTTGTATAAATATATATGTGTGTTAAATTTACCAAGTGCACTGCTTGCAGTTATGTGGAGTGGTCACTATGACTTTGATTTTGATGTGCTTTATGTTTTGTATATATTTGCTACAGGATGTACCACCGCGCGACAGTGGCGGTTTTGTTGTCTCGGAGTTGGCATGTGAGGAAGAGGGCACAACAGAGCATCAAGAAGCTACTCTCCTCCCTGGGTGGATTCAGCCTTGCCCACGGCCTTCTTGGAGAACTTCGTGTGGTCATTAACAAACACAAAGTACAGTATTTTTCTAAGAAATTAGCATTGAACTGGTGCATTGCTCCATCTCCTGATCCGCAACCACCAATGAGTTTCCACATAACACAGAGCTAAATCTAATAGCTAATAGCAACATACACAATAGAATGTGTGTATGTTGCATATTTTTCTTTACAGTTACATGTTACAGTTTGAAAATTGAAAATAAAAGAATGTATATAATGTTTTTCTTTTAAACCGATTATTAATGATGTTATTTTGCACATTTTTAGGTTTTAACCCAAGATGTCTTGGTATCCGATTCGGGAGAGCTAACCGAGCTAGGTCGTAGTTATGTACCCCCTCGTTTTCTCCTGGATGTCCTTTGTGTGGTTAGCTCCTCTGCCGGTCAATGGGGTGACTCTACCGAGACAGAGAATTTAGCCATGGAGCTCCTCATAGTCACTCATCACCCATCCATAGGTATGGGAGTTTTTGTCTAAAATTAATTAACAGTAAAGTTGGTAACCACCGTCGTGTTGAATTGTTTATATGTAGTATGTATTAATAAAGTGAAAACATAAAGTGAAACGTTTCTTTTGCTTTGTTGACTTACAGTTGAAGCTCGCCGTGGGCTCTGGCCCGTTCTGCTCTCCAGCATGAACATAAAAGCAGAAGAATTCATAGAAAAGAATCTGGAGGTCATTCTGACACATCTACTGGAGGTCAACGCTGACAATCAGGTCTGACGATATCACACACACTATTATACTACAGTAACATAAGCTTTCTATATAAACTAACTTTAATATTAATACTTAACCTATGGAAGAAAAGATAGTAGTTAGACCCTGTTTGACTTCGTCTGTGAAGTAATTTCCCCTCTGTGGGACTATTAAAGTTTTTTTCTTTTCCTTTCTCTTAAATTGTGCAAAGCTTCTTACAGGACTTATTAAGTCTCTTATAAAGTCTCTCTTTTCTCTCCAGGCAGTAAAGAATGCTGTCGGTGCCCTCTCTGCTCTATCCCCCAACAAACTTTTGCCACGGGTGATCAGCCATGTCACCAAGGGGCTTGCTCAACCTGCTTTACTTCAGGTCACCAGGGAGGAGTATGCTATAATGCTGACCCCTGAAGGACAACTGTATGACAACAGCATTATCCAAAGGTAGAATACCTTTTTAATAACCACATCAGTAAATGCAGAAACATTTGTTGTCTGTCATTTATTCACTATTGTTTCCACATCTGCTCTTGCTTCAGTGCTCAGAAAGAAAGCACCAAGAAAGTCAACATGAAGAGAGAGAACAAGGCTTATTCCTACAAGGAGCAGATCATTGAGCTGGAGTTACAAGAGGTAATGCACATGTACTGCCAACAACTTATGGTGGTGGGTCACTCTGGATCCTCCTCCTTTCAGATTATATATATATATTTTTAATCTTGCAGGAGCTCAAGAAGAAAAAAGGCATTAAAGAGGAGGTGCAGCTAACTAGTAAACAGAAGGAAATGATTCAAGTCCAGCTTGATAGAGAGGCTGCTATTCGCAAGAGACTTCAGGGGGTATGGAAACAATTTACTAAACGATTTCTCGTCAAATTGTGCCTGCCACCTTCTTGTTGACATGTGGCTTTCCTTTATTGTCCCCAGCTGAATGAGGAGTTGATGAGTGTGGTGGGTCTGTTAGAAGCTACTCTGGTAGAGAGACCAGCTCAGATCACCAGGGAGCTTCCTAGTGTCCTTCAGGTCCTGATGCCACTGCTACACTCTCCTCTAGCTGCTCCGTGCATCCAGAAGGTCTTCTTGGACATCGGAGTATGCCTTATGCCAAAAGCACTTCATTCTCTAGGTACACATCATTACTCTGTTGCTAAACCCAGGTTTGTGTCTTTGCATATTAAATAAAAATGACTGCATTTTTTCCTTCTAGCTGTACTTGTGGGGCATGTGACTTTGCGGTTAATGAAGCCTGAGTGTGATCTGGACAAGGCCTGGGGACAGGAGGACCTAAATACAGCAGCCCATCGCACATTAGTGCTGCTTCACAACTACACTGTCCCACAGAGAGATGGCAAGACTACTGGTAAGAACACACCGTATTTTCCAGGCTATAGAGCGTACCCGAGTTTAAGCTGCACCCACTAGATTAAATTGCCTGTAACAAAGCTGAAATATAGCGGTCTACCAGAAGAGTCGCTCACTGATCGCCATCTTCATGTTCCTCCTGTTCACTGAAACCACTAAAGTTCTTTAGTGTCCGAATAGAACGGCCTCAGTATTTCTTCATCATACATTGTCTCAGTCTGCTTTTGTTTACACTCTGTGTTGCTTTTCGTCTCAAGAATAATCCTTCACCTTTGCGCCTGTGCTGCCTTCATCACGCAGCAGTCCAGCCTTCACACCCATTGGTGTTAGTTGATTTTTTTTTTTTTTTTTTACCCTGCTCCATGATGTCAGGATCCACTGGGAGACTTGAGCAAAAGTTGTTTTTTTTCTCATCCAAGCCTTCCACTCAGCTCGGGGTGCCACTTTAAATTCACAGTTCAGTGCTCGGGTGAACAGGCCTTTTCATTTTTTAAATCAGAGACACCATGATATTCCGCCATTTTCATTGGCTCAACTTTCCACTCTCTCTGTTCACCCAGTCTTCAAGTCTTTTTTTTTTTACCTACAGAACTTGTTTTCTTCCAAATCTGCCAACACATGTTTTTCCATGTGTATTAATCTCAAAAAAACCACTGAGGAATTCAGTGTGAGTGTGTTTAAAATTTAAAGTCATTGCGCTGTTACCTATTGATTGCTCGACCAGGACTTCTTTTTATGTGATAACTTTTGTGATCAAGTTTTTTAAACAAAAGTGTGGCAAAAATATATTAATAAATAATCTAATTTGACCTCATTCTTGATTTATCATTGATGATCTTTACCCTTTTTTTAATAGTAATACCATCATGGCTTTCTTTCATTTCTTTAGAAGTTGCTCCGCTGTCTGCTCCAGCCTTTTCCTTTTGCTTCCCTCTGCTCAACACCACCCTCAGAGACTCTTCAGGCAGCACAGAGGAGGCAGAGAACATTATGACAAGAGCTTTGCAGGTCATCAATGAACACTCACAGCTTCGAGCCAGCACAGAAAGTGATGACCTTGTGATAGATGAGGTAAAGACTTAACATTAGTATTTAATGACTGGGACCTGCGCAGAAGACTTGTTTTGATAAAGAATTCTTTTATAACATGAGTAATGTTTGCCGTTTGGGCTATTCGCCTCTTTGCCTAATATGGTTATTTGTTTACATAGAGACACCACTGTGTAACAGAAATTTGTTTGTTTAATGGAGTTATGTACTACCTATTGTTTTTATTATCTTAGAATGGCCCTGAACTCCTTCCACGTGTAAACATGCTGCAGCTACTGACAAGAATTATTTCCACTGGCACCCCAAGACTCCAGGTATACAAAGAGTTTATGGACAGAAAAATATTTTTAATATAAATACGTAATTATGTAAATGCCTTATTTCTATTGTATATAAATTATTTTTTTAATATTTGATGTGCCAAAGTCCTTGGGCAAGGCACTGAACCCCGAGTTGGCCTCTGTGTCAGCATAAGCTGCATAGCAGCTCTGCCACCGGTGTATGTTTGTGTGTGAATGGGTGAATGTGAATACAGTACTAAATCGCTTTGTGTACCACTATGGTAAAAGAGCGCAGGATCCTTTATCATTACCAAAGGACTCATTTGTAGTCGCATGAAAAATAGTTTTCCTGTGTCTTTATAAGACAGCTTATTATATACATGCCAGTAACCTTGTAATGCGAGATGTTTCACTCTGTTTCAGGTGTTGGCTTCCCAGTGCTTGACTGCCCTGTGTGCCAGTGCTGGAGGAGGAGAGGGCTGCACTGTAGCAGAGCAGCCAGAGATAGATGTCCTGCTGGATGCTCTGATGTCACCATGCTTCGTGGTCCGTGATGCTGCTCTCAGGGTGAGTGTTGTACCTGTTAATGTACTGTATTTGTTCACAATGGAAGAGTTAAGACATGTATTTCAGTCTGAAGTTTTAAATCAGAAAACCCATTTTAGGCTTATGCTTTGAACTTGCTTTTGGCATTGTGCAGATAAACCTTTTGTGCGTACACATTACTCTGTATTTCCGTACAGGGATTGTTGGAGATGGAATTTGCATTGCCCACAGACAGCACAGAGGCCAGCGGGCTGAACTTGCTTTGTAGACTTTGGGTTGCCAGGTTTGATGTTGAGGAGGAAGGAAGAGCCTTAGCAGAGAAGTATGTACCATGTTTTTTGTCACTTTTCCCCATTTTTCCTGCATTTATGTAACCCCTCTAAAATCCTAACTTTAAGAGAGGTGAAATTTGAACATTCAACATCTTAACTAATGTTGTGGCTTGTTTATCTCTATTAGATTGTGGGAGTCTCTTGATCTGGAGTTGGTCTCTGATCTCTGCTCCCTGCTAATTGGAGACATCACCCACCATGAGGAGGCAGTTCGCTCTGCTGCAGCTGAAGCTTTGTCAAGTGCTGTCTCCCAGTACACAGACCAGTCTGCTGCAGTGCTTGGCCAGTTGACTGAACTCTACCACCAGAAACTTTATGTAAGAACTGCCATAGCGGAGTCACACATTATTCATCTTCTAGGCTAGGGCTAGATATTTCTGAGCTCAGAAACCAAAGTACGATAGACTTTTAATTCTTTTTTGTTTTTATTACAGAGGCCCCCACCTGTGCTGGATGCCCTGGGCAGAGTCATATCTGAAGCGCCACCTGACCAGTGGGAGGCCAGGTAAATCTGCCTAAGCTGTTTGTGCATTAATGAGTGTTGTTCATTGTAAACGGTTATCCATAATGCATGCTATTAGTAAAGGCAAAAACCTTTGGGTCAATTCTGAAATGGAGAGATGCCAAAACACTGCAATACTGCACCTTTTTATAGCTGGTATTTTTGCATGTCAAAAATATTATTTGAACTCTACAAATCATAAAATGTTTAATTCTTTGTATTGCATCTGTTGCAGGTGCGGCATTGCTCTGGCACTGAACAAGCTATCCCAGTACCTGAATGAATCTCAGGTCACCCCTCTGTTCCTGTTTTTTGTACCTGATGCTCTGAACGACCGCCACGCTGAGGTGCGGCGCTGCATGCTGGATGCTGCCCTCTCGGCTCTCAACACCCACGGAAAGGTACAGTTTAATGATCAGTTTTTATCTGCTTATTATCTTTATATTTAACTGTGCATAATAAGTGTCAAATATTGCAAAATTATTTATTTAACCATTTATTCCTTGGACTGTACCTAACATAATAGGACAACGTGAGCTCCCTGTTACCAGTGTTTGAGGAGTTCCTGAAGAATGCCCCCCAGGACGCCAGCTATGATTCAGTTCGTCAGAGTGTGGTTATCCTTATGGGTTCTTTGGCTAAACATCTGGATAAAAGTGACCCCAAAGTCAAACCCATTGTGGCCAAGCTTATCACTGCACTCTCAACACCATCACAGCAGGTAAGCAGCTAACTGTGTTCCCTGACTTTAGATCTTCATATGAAATGGAGAATTTTCATCATCTCGTGTTTCATCATTCGTTATCAGGTCCAGGAGTCTGTGGCCGGCTGCTTACCTCCTTTAGTTCCTGCGATTAAGGAGGATGCTGCAGGCATCGTACGAAATTTACTCCAGTTGCTACTAGAGAGTGACAAGTATGCAGAGAGGAAAGGAGCAGCCTATGGACTGGCTGGCTTGGTCAAAGGTCTTGGGATTTTGGCACTTAAACAGCAAGACATTATGACTACGCTGACTGATGCCATTCAAGATAAGAAAAACTTCAGACGGAGGGAAGGTCAGTGATTTTTGAAATATTCAATCTCTGCACCTTGTTTTGCATTAATTTGCACTTTAGCTAGAGTAAATGTAATGTTTGACAGTCACTTGCTGAAGGTACGTGACTATGCGTGTTGAAGGAAATTAGAGCCTACCGTTGTATCTGGGGTACCTGGACAACATTGCATTTTATCAGATGACCCCATGACATTTCAGTCTCAATATTTTGACTCTAAAACAAGAATCTGCTGACTTTGGAGGTGTTTAAAAGTAGGTATTTTTCCATTCTAGGAGCACTGTTTGCCTTCGAGATGTTGTGCAACATGTTGGGGAAGCTCTTTGAGCCATACGTGGTCCATGTGCTACCTCACCTCCTGCTCTGCTTTGGTGATGGTAACCAGTATGTCAGAGAGGTGAGAGGGAAAATTGTACCCACTGTCTCTGGCATCACATTTTGCTGATATATATCTAACAGTGTTAAAGACAAAATTTCGATTTTAATGTACCTTTTCCAGGCTGCAGATGACTGTGCCAAAGCTGTAATGAGGAACCTCAGTGCCCATGGGGTGAAGCTAGTTCTTCCATCCTTGCTTGTCGCTCTGGAGGAGGAGTCCTGGAGAACTAAAGCAGGTGTGCCTGAAACACTGAAAGATTGATATATACATACATTTATAAATCAGTAAATGACTTGTCATACTCTTAAGATTCTCATTGGTCACCTGTGTTTTTCTTCCAGGCTCAGTGGAGTTGTTGGGTGCAATGGCTTACTGTGCTCCCAAGCAGTTGTCCTCCTGTCTGCCCAGCATCGTGCCGAAACTGACAGAGGTGCTGACTGACTCCCATGTGAAGGTACAGAAAGCTGGCCAGCAAGCCCTTCGACAGATCGGCTCAGTCATCCGCAACCCGGAAATCCTGGGTGAGCTAGTTACGTTATATGAAAAAAACAGCCATTGAAAAAAAAACTGCTAACATTTATATAACAGATGCACCTGTTTAGTATACTAGTATTTTAACAGATTGTTTCTCTCTAAGCTATCACACCCATCCTGCTGGACGCTCTTACTGATCCATCCAGAAGAACACATACATGCCTGCAGACATTGCTGGACACGAAGTTTGTACACTTCATTGATGCCCCCTCCTTAGCCCTCATCATGCCCATCGTCCAGAGAGCCTTCCAGGATCGGTCAACTGACACTCGCAAGATGGCCGCTCAGATTATTGGCAACATGTACTCCCTCACCGATCAGAAGGTACACCAAATTGACAAACTTTCTTCAAACAACTCCATGTTTTCTTTAATGGTGTAAAATGTGTTGTTGTTGTTTATAGGATCTGTCACCCTACCTGCCTAGTGTAATTCCTGGACTGAAGGCCTCTCTGCTGGACCCAGTCCCAGAGGTGTGTTTACTCATTAAAAACAATGCTCCTGTAATGTCGGCTCTCTCTGCATGTTAAAGTGAAACTATAATTGTGCCTCTTCTCCTCTAGGTACGAACTGTTTCAGCCAAGGCCCTGGGTGCAATGGTAAAGGGAATGGGTGAATCCTGCTTTGATGACCTTTTGCCATGGTTGATGGAAACCCTGGCCTCTGAACAGAGCTCTGTAGATCGCTCTGGAGCTGCACAAGGTTTGTTCTTCTTCACTTTTGATCATATTCTTTGTGTTATCTATCATTTATCAAGTATGTCACAAACCTGTGTGCCATCAGGTCTGGCTGAGGTGATGGCTGGACTGGGAGTGGAAAAGTTGGACAAGTTGATGCCAGACGTGGTGCAAACAGCCAGCAAGGTGGACATTGCGTCTCATGTCAGGGATGGCTACATCATGATGTTTATCTACCTTCCCCTCACCTTTGGAGAGAGGTTCACTCCCTATGTGGGACCTATCATCCCTTGCATTCTCAAGGTAATGGCTGCCCTTATGTATATGTCATATGTACAACAGCTTTAGTTGTTTTAGTTCCATCACATTGTTGCACATTCATGTTGATTATCTCTCCTGTGTGTCCCACTAGGCTCTGGCTGATGAGAATGAATATGTCAGAGACACAGCGTTACGAGCTGGACAGCGAATCATTAGCATGTATGCTGAGACTGCCATCGCTCTGCTGCTACCTGAGCTGGAACAGGGTCTGTTCGATGACCTGTGGAGAATCCGGTTAGATTTAAATGCACTGTAACACATTAGAGATTGAATATCTGTCACCGTTGAACTGAGTAACTGTGGGTTTCTGATGTTGCTCATTTTAGGTTCAGCTCTGTACAGCTGCTTGGAGATTTGCTATTTCATATTTCTGGAGTGACAGGAAAAATGACCACAGAGACCGCTTCTGAGGATGACAACTTTGGAACAGCTGCTTCCAATAAGGTATGTAGTTTAATTTATGGTTTTGCAGATCTGTCTGATTAATGCTTTTACTTGCCATCACTGTAGTGCTGCTGTGTAGGAGAGTATTCATATGTTATTGTATTGTTAACTTTGACTTGCCTTGTCTTAGGCTATCATTGCTGCGTTGGGTGCTGAGAGGCGTAACCGTGTCCTCTCTGGCCTCTACATGGGTCGTTCAGACACTCAGCTAGTGGTTCGACAGGCTTCTCTCCATGTGTGGAAGATTGTGGTGTCCAACACCCCCAGAACTCTTCGAGAGATCCTACCAACTCTCTTTTCTCTCTTGCTGGGTTTCCTGGCCTCCACATGCCCTGACAAGAGAACGGTATTGCCTTTTCTTTTCTTTTTTCCACTGCATTTTTTTTGCTGTCACTGGTTAAGTTTTTTACCTATGTTCTTTTTCTGCATACTGTTTTAGATTGCTGCCCGGACCCTGGGTGACCTAGTGAGGAAGCTGGGAGAAAAGATTCTGCCTGAGATCATTCCCATTTTGGAGGAAGGACTACGCTCTGACAAGAGTGATGAGAGACAAGGTGTTTGCATCGGCCTGAGTGAGATCATGAAATCCACCAGCAAAGATGCAGTAAGTCACACATTTTACTTATTGTGTACATCTATAAAATTACTGTACCGTAAATTAGGAAATTTAGTCTCTGCATCAATATTTATTATATTAACTGGAGATTCTGGCTATGTGGTGTCATGAGAGATGAGCAAGCTGTCCAGGATGCACCTGGAGTGAATGTATTGATAAAAATGTTTTAAATGCTTTATAGAACAACTTTCTATAAAGCATTGTAGCATAACACTGGCTTGTGATCATTCTGTATCATATCAAAAATGAAAGGACACGTTTTGTCTGGTCATTCAAAATGTAAAGGTTAAATAACACCAGGATTTAATAACAAAAATAAATGTTGTGTTATTCCATGGTGATTTTGCTGCAGGTGCTTGTCTTCTCTGAGTCACTGGTTCCCACCGTGAGGAAGGCTCTCTGTGATCCTCTAGAGGAAGTTCGAGAGGCTGCAGCTAAAACCTTTGAGCAGCTCCATGCAACTATTGGCCACCAGGCGCTGGATGACATTCTGCCTACTCTGCTCAAACAGCTGGTAGGAAATCAGTTTAAAATCAATATTGCATTATAAACTTTTTAACCTGGCTTTATAACACTGAATAAAGCTTCGAAGTCATGGATTACTTTGAAAAAAGTGATCCATGCCTTTGTTACCACCTGGCTGGATTACTGCAATGCACTTTATTTGGGTTGCAGTCAATCATCTGTCTCTCGTTTGCAGCTCGTCTGAAATATGAGTACATTTACCCCATTTTGTTCTCACTTCCTTGGATGCCTGTACATTTCAGGATCCATTTTAAACTTTATTTATTTTTAAATGTTTAAATGCCCCACTGTACCTCTCCTGCACCCATATGTTTCATCACGGTCACCTGGGAATGTCTTTTCCCAGGATGAGGAGGAGACAGCTGAGTTTGCTTTGGATGGTCTGAAGCAAGTCATGGCAGTGAAGAGTCGTTCTGTGCTGCCTTATCTGGTGCCAAAGGTACTGTCATGGTCCAGTATTTTCTAGCCATTTGAGGCTTTTTTTTAATTGCATCTGCCTGTGTATTTATATTATTGTTGTTCGGTTGCACCAGTTGACTGCTGCTCCAGTGAACACACGAGTGCTGGCTTTCCTCTCCGCGGTGGCTGGAGACGCTCTGACGCGCCACCTAGGGGTCATCCTGCCCGCCATCCTTTCCTCCCTCAAAGGGAAGCTGGGAACAGAGGATGAAGCACAGGTAACACGGCATTCATGGGACTCCTGGTGTGCCATATTCCTGCATTCTTGAAAGACTTTCCTTTTTCTCTCCTTTTAAACATTGCTGGTTGATTTACCTGATTTACTAAATACCTATTTCTCTCTCCTTCAGGAGTTGTGCAACTGCCAAACAGTGATCCTTTCGGTGGAAGATGAAGTGGGACAGCGTATCATCATAGAGGACATGCTAGAGGCCACACGGTCCACTGACCCAGGCCTTCGACAGGCTGCGGTCACTATCCTTAATGCCTACTTTGCTCGTACACGCCTGGATTACAGTTCCCACACACGCACCCTGCTGTCCGGTCTGATCCGCCTTCTTAATGACTCTAACCCTGAAGTCTTGTCTCAGAGCTGGGACACCATTAATTCCATTACTAAGGTATGTTTAAAAAAAACAGAACTGAACACAAATTGGTCATTATACTGTGAATTTTTTTTATTTCATATTTTTAAAATTCAACTCTTAATGTTACTGATTGCTTTATAGAAACTTGATGCAAGCAGCCAGCTGGCTCTAATTGATGACCTGCATCGAGACATTAGGTCAGCAGCTGCAGATGTGAAGGGGGATCACCTACCAGGGTTCTGTTTGCCTAAGAAGGTAAGAAAAGTCCATCTAAACAATAAACAGCGTGACTATTGCCTCTTAACTTTACCACATCCCTTTGTCTTCCTGCACTATGAATTATCTTGAACTTTAACTTAACAGCCAAATGTGACCAGTCACTCTTGTTTTTGTGTGTCATGGTCACAACTTCTTTGACTATAATACATGGAAAGCCTAATCTTGATCACGTTTAAGTTGAAATAGTTCAGGGTAACATATTTTACTTAACTATTGCCGACATGATGGACCAATAATTATCTATCAATAATGTTTTTCAATCCAGTGTTGGAAAATGATCATATTTCTTAATTTATTGAACTCTCTGCAAGTATTATTCCCTAAAATGATACTTTGAGACTTTTACCTGTAGCAAATTGAAACAACAATAGACTAATATTAAGTACTTATTAGTCAACATGATGAAAATCTCTTGATAAGAAAAAAGCCTCCTAGAATGTACATTATGTTGGAAAGATTATAAACCTGAGACCGTATCAGTTAATTAATTTTGAGACTTGTCATCTTTCAGTAATGAAAACGTATATGTTACTGCCCTGTTATCTGACAGTTATACTGCTCTTTTTGTTCTTAGGGCGTGACCTGCATCCTGCCTGTCCTGAGAGAGGGTGTCCTCACTGGCAGCCCTGAGCAGAAAGAAGAGGCAGCTAAAGCGTTAGGAGCGGTCATCAAGCTGACTTCGCCTGAGGCTCTGCGGCCCTCTGTCATCAACATAACTGGACCTCTTATTCGTATTTTGGGAGACCGCTTTGCCTGGACAGTGAAGAGCGCTCTGCTGGAGACTCTTACACTCCTGTTAGCGAAGGTCTTTATTTCCGTCTATATGTGGGGCCAACAGTGGGACTAGATACTGTTGTAAACATGGAACTTAATTTTTTAATTTTAGCCTGGAGTCACAAAGTTTAACTCTAAACATGTGATTGTATCTCACCTATAGGTGGGCATTGCCTTAAAGCCCTTCCTGCCTCAGCTGCAGACTACCTTTCTGAAAGCTCTGCTAGATTCAAGCCGTGCAGTGAGGCTGAGGGCTGCCGAAGCTTTAGGCCAACTAGTTTCCATCCACACCAAGGTGGACCCACTTTTCATTGAGCAGCTGTCTGCAATTCGGAACGCTGAGGACTCTGGAGTCCGGTAGGTACTCTTACTGTAGACCTTCTATTGTAGTTGTCACCTCACATTTAACAACAGTTGTAGCCCATCTCCTCGATACATCTGCGTGCATCTGTCGTGCAGCCCATTCTTTGTGAACCCCCCAATGAGTGAAAAGGCTTTGGTTCACAATCTTCTCAAGGCTGCAGTCAGTCCCGTTTTTGTGCATCCATGATGGTACTGAACCACACTGAGATCCACCCTCGCTGTGGGAAGGAAAGATTGTGCAGGTCTTTCCTTCCTTCTGCTGTCAGACTTTATAGTGAAGATTTCTAACATGGTGCACACCACACTGCCGCACACCACACTGCCACACACATGATGCAATTACACCAGTCACTTTAGCTCACTGTCTTTCATTATTATTTACGGTGTATTTATTATTTTCTGCATTATTTGTCTTTTCGTGCTGTCACAACATGGCAATTTCTCCATCACGGGACAAATAAAGGGTTTCTATTCTAAGGCTTGTTAAACCTTCTCGGGTATTTTTGAGTTAATTAGTGCATTGGACAGCATGGGTCTACAACACTGAACTTTCTTATAATAATTTAAGGTTTTCATTAGCAGTAAGCAATAATCATTGCCTTTAAATAAGGTATTGGTTAAAATATGTTTAATAAATTTGAGGTTCACTTTTTAAATTTAATTGCAGAAATAACTTACTGTACATTATTTGCCTGTCATAAATGTAGTATGACACATGTCTACCAGGGGCAAGTTTTTTTAGCTGTCTCCCTCAATGGGTAAAAAACAAATATAAAGAATAGTAGCGTATTTTTTTAAAAGGTAAAAATCTGGTGCTGCTTGTTTTATGTAGTTCTTTAAATCATGCCTGTGTTTATGCCCTTACAGGGAGACTATGCTTCAAGCCTTAAGGTTTGTCATCCAAGGGGCTGGGTCTAAGGTAGATTCAACAATCCGCAAGAACATCACCACTACATTACTCAGCATGCTGGGACATGATGAGGTATGACAGGAGGAGCAGATACTTGGAGCTGTGAGGGTTTTGTTGTAATCTGTGGCCAACATACTTCTTTTCAAACATTACAGTAAAGTAATTACCAATGAAATTAAGTCAGTGGAGTTTCCTCTGATCGCAGTACAAAAACGGAAATCGGGCACAGAGGATGTGGTTTTCTAAAAAGGTGTGTGTGTGTGTGTGTGTGTGTGTGTGTGTGTGTGTGTGTGTGTGTGTGTGTGTGTGTGTGTGTGTGTGTGTGTGTGTGTGTGTGTGTGTGTGTGTGTGTGTGTGTGTGTGTGTGTGTGTGTGTGTGTGTGTGTGTGTGTGTGTGTGTGTGTGTGTGTGTGTGTGTGTGTGTGTGTGTGTGTGTGTGTGTGTGTGTGTGTGTGTGTGTGTGTGTGCACATATAGGATGCAACTCGAATGGCTTCAGCAGGCTGTGTTGGTGAGCTGTGCGCCTTCCTGTCTGAGGAGGAGCTGAGGAGTATGTTACTTCAGCATGTTTTGGGTTGGTATTCATCACTTATCACTACTATTATTCTTTGAAGTCAATAACACCTCCATGGTGTATTTCAAATGTAAAATTGTTTTGTAAAAGTGTTGTTTACTATCAGAATAAAATAACATTTTATTAATAAATATAACTATTAATATTTTTTAGGTTACAATTTACCTGCAGAAGGTTCTATGTGATGGGTTTAGTTCATATTCAGTCCATATATAAGCACAGGCTAATGAAATACCACTCTCTTTTCCTGCCTTCAGCAGACATCTCAGGTGTGGACTGGATGGTGCGTCATGGCCGCAGCTTGGCCCTGGCCATAGCGGTCAAGTGTGCTTCCGAGAAGCTGTGTGGAAGTGAATATTGCGAACCTGTGACGGAAACCATTTTAGCGAATGCCACTGCTGACAGGGTGAGGAGTTGGTTCATGTGTGGGCCAATGTTTCTGCCTTCTTAGTAATCTACTCTTTATTCTTTTCGTTTTACCGAAAGCTTCAGCTATAACAATTTGGCTAGAGTCTTGCAGTTATTGTAATGTTTCCCAGCACCTGGAGATACTTCAAGGATTTACTTCCTCTGGGTAGGAAATATAGTGGCTCATTATCCACAGTGGATTATACAATATATAACTTGTTATGCTCGTTAACTTCAGGGGGTTCATATTCATTGGAGAATTTTAAACTACATTGTAATAATTAGTGTAGCTTACACTGCATGATGTTCTCTATTGCGCACCCACAGTATATGTCATTGCTGTTCCTACTCCTTGTTTGTTGTTTGTTTAAGGCAATGCCCACCACTAGTTATTTTGTTCCACTTCCAGATACCCATTGCCACCAGTGGCATCAGAGCACTGGGATATCTGATGAGACACCATCTGAGAACACAAGGAGGCAGTAGCATTTCCCAGCGCATCATCACACAGTTTGTCAAGGTAAAGCAAGAACCACTTTATTGAACTTCATAAACACAGGTTGTTGGCTGTCTTTTCTATATCTGTTTAGATGAGGATTGGATATGATATGATCTAATGTTTTAATATTTCAAAAATATGTGAAATAACAACTAATAATTATCTTTTTTTTTTGTTTTTCTGCTTATTGCTTTAGCTTTTACTGTTTTACTGCCTTTGGATATGTAGAAAGGACAATGCTCTGACAAGTACCTGCTTTGACAGCCTGTATTAGATGGAAGCTTTTTTGGTTCTGACATCTGTTGCTTTATGACTACATAGTGTCTTCAGAATCAGTCCAGTGACATCAGACTGGTGGCAGAGCGGGTGCTGTGGTGGGTGTTCAAAGATCCAGCTACACCCTCCATGGAGGGTAGTCTGATCAAGCCTGTGCTGAAGAGTCTGCTTGACAACACCAAGGACAAGAACACCACGGTCAGAGCCCAGAGCGAACACACCATTGTCAACCTGCTACGACTTCGCCAGGGTGAAGAAACCCTGCAGGTCAGTCTATAGGCAACTCTAATATATTTAGCATATACAGATGATGTACCAAAAAAAACATGGTCTAACTTCTACTTTGTATCCTTTCTGTAATTCAGGCTATGACTGCCATTCTGGACTCTGCAAGTAATGACCTATTGTCAGAGTGTCATCGCCGGTCCTTGAAAAAAATCGCCAGCTTGCCAGACTCCAATGAAGAGATAGATGACACCATCCTAACATGATATGGCAGGACTCAGCTGTAAAATGATGTCTGCACAATTTATGTGAAACAAATCTCCACTGTATGGAAACCCCAGACACACTCGCCACACATGCTCATAGTGCCCCTCAAGGACCAAGGCTGAGATGGGAAATGTTTTGACTCCTTCCTTCCCTGAAAACTTTTTTTTCCACATCCTTTTTACCTTTCACCATTGTTTTAGCGGCCAATTTCTAATTTTTATTTTATCTCACAAGGTGCAGGTTATTCACCTGTACTAAACTACATTAGGAAGACACAATGCCAAATCTGTTTTGGAAGTTTCAGTATTTTGCTACTTATTTTACAAAATTATTTCAACCATTTCAGACATTACTGTAATGAAGTGACACGCCTGTGTTTTATTTGGCTTTGTGTGAGAGTTGTTTGGGGGAAAGCAACCTCTTGAAAGCATAAAAATAAGGTTGTAAAAAGGCAATACAAAAATAAAAAAACGTGATTTCATATTGTACTGAGTGAAATGATAAAAACATGTTTCCTTCAAGGTGCTATGAAACTATCACATTTAGTCCCAATGGATTTCTGCAAGACAACGGCATTTCTTTTTTTGTCTTTCAAAGATTCCAGCAGTGACTTCAGTTGCTTTGTAACTTGCATGCACCCTGTGTTATAGATTCATTATACTGCTATATTGGCAGTTTTTGTCATGGATCTACACTTAATACATAATGAAGCCTCTGACACTAGCTTGTGGTCAGATGTTGCTCATTTAGCTCTAAATTGTCTTTTCTCTGCATGTCAGGACAACTATGTGAAAATTTTTTCTTGGTCAGAAGTAAATCAGAGCAGAAGTATTAACCTGTTCATAAACTCACAGTGTCTAAATGTTCACCATAACTTGGGGGATCACAGCAAGCATTCAGCCATGGCTTTAGAAATACACTGCAAATATAGGAGAACTTTCCAGACAGGGTTATAGCATGGAGGTTGGCAAACGAGGCTTAGACAAACTATTTCTTTTTTATGCTATCAGTAGGATGAGACAAGACACTATTAATAATTAGGGAGAACCCCCATAGAACATGAAGGATGCTCATTTGCAGATGCTTGGATGGGGCTTGAAAGGATCAGTTGGGAAGAGCAGAGTAAACGGCCTAAATGGCGCCTGGTGTCTTTTAACCACTCACCCAAGAAGGTCTGACACCACAAATGCCAATGACGGAGGCGTCCGAAGGGTTAAAGTGGTTTGGCATTTTGTAACCATGTACATGTTGACACATCAGAATAATCAAAATGGTCTCACTACAAATAGAATCTACTAACTCTACAGACAGGCCACAGTTGTGCTGCAGCCCTGCTGCCCTGTCACACTGGCTCTTGATTCAGTTTTACGTCGCAGAATTTGTTGGAAGTGTGAAGAACGCGGCGACTTATTGGCTCATGCTGTAAATGTGAATGAGCAGCGGCAGCAGAGCGTGGAGCTCATCAATGGGCCGCGGTAGCGCGTCTGTGGCAGGAGCCTGCGCAGTGAGGCCGGCTCAGCGTTGGGCGCAGCTCCACCAGAGAAGGAAGCGGCGTTTCCGGCTGTTTGCAACGGAGGCAGAGCACTGCTGACGCCGCGAAACCCCGAGAAAAACGCCGCCGGCTCGGGGGGCTACCGCTTTCTAGCAGCTGTAGCGGTCTCTTCTTATCCGTGGATCTGGGGGCTGGTTTATTTTCGCGAGCCGAGGGGGTCGGACATCAAACGGAGCGAAGCAGCGGCACCAGGCGGGGGTGAGCCACCATCTACCGGCATGGCCAGGGACTACGATTACCTCTTCAAGCTGCTCATCATCGGTGACAGCGGTAAGGCGACACCGGGGATGCTAAACGGGAAGTGGGCCTTGTCGGGTTTTTTTACGCAGAGGGGAAACGAATTGCCACACAGAGTCACGTGTGCGATGTGTTGGCACACATACAACCTTCATTTATTTTTATTTTATGCACGGGATTAACTGAAATATACAAATCCGCCATGTTTTCGTGGCGGTGACAGGGCGGAGGTTGTGTGTCCGGGCTGGGCATGTCAGCCGATCAGGCCGGATATCCAGAGTCTCCAGATCATCAGAGGAAACACGCACTGCAGCCCCAAAACCGCACAGAGCTCCACATACGCCGCTGTTTTGGCATCCCGTGTGTTTCTTGTACTCGCCGAACGTCGGGCTACGTCACACTTTGACGGTCGCTCGTGTAGCTAGCTGCAACTGTGCGCTAAGCTAACGGCTAGCTGGAGGGGGAAGCTAATATCTTGAAACGTCGCGGCCGGTCTGTGGAAGTTAAAATAGCTTTACGCGTTTGTGCTGCGGGGCGGTGAGTTATCAAATGTAGATGAACGAACTGGAGTGATTATTCGGCAGCCTAAAAGCGGGCGCTAGCTGCTTGATAGTGGAGGAATGCTGCACTGCACGCTGACTTGCTTCCATGCAGGCAAAGCACAGTGGAGTGAGACTTGGTGGTCTCTCGGTGACTGTGATGTCGTCTGATTGGAAAATGACCCGTGTGCAGAGATTTGAAGACCATGTTGACGTTTCATCGCAGATATATTTTTTGCGAGGTGCGTTCATTTACAGTGTCGACCCCGTCAGCTGGCTGCTCCCAGAGGGCAAGGCAGCACAGCGAGCCCTTGACCGGCACCGTCCCTTCGGCGGCGTCCTGATGCTCATTAAGGAACGCTCCTGCTCTCGGCTGCTGCGAAGCATCGCACGTGCCACTGGCAGGGTCTCCAAGCGGCACTCAGAGTTGTCCAACTTGACTCTGGCATGTCTCCATTGCCGTTTAACAAGTCGACTGAGAGGGAACATGGGCATGACGTCCACGTACGTGTGGCTGCTCATACTCCTGTAGGCGACAGTAGAAAGCCACAGTTGTGTCAAAGGTGATCGTGATGTGCTTTGAAGCTTTGGTTATTGTTTGAACAAAGCTCTATGTGTAGAGACCACAGGAACCTGGCGGCTTTTTGTGTTTGTACCAGTCATACACAATGTGACAATAGCCCTGTAGGTAGTAGTGGTTCAGGTTAAGACGCAGCCCACGATGTGCTGCAGAGTCACTTCCCAACCTCCAGTTGTTACAACTGAAAGGTGATCTGCCGAAAACACATGTCTCACATCTGTCTCCTTTTTTAAATCTGTCCCCTTTCCTCCATCCTGTCTTGTCATCAACACCTTACTCTTACACCTTTCAAAGGCCCTTTTTTATGCAAGATAATTTTAGGAACCATTGCGTCTGCTGTTTGTTGTTGACGCAAGTCTTTCCACTTGCTGCTCTTTTCTATGCTGCTGCATTGACTGGGCCTGTGCTAACCATCAGAGTGAATGCAAGCAAAGCAGCCATGCATATTTTACATTCCTAACCTCCTGTGCTGATCAACAGGTGCTTTGTCTTAAACATTACTTAGAATTCTAAATGTTCAGATGCATAGGGATTATAGCAAATGGTCAAAGGGCTTTTTTTCACATGTTGGTTCTTTTACATCATTGTCACAAAGTGCTGCATGTACCACAGGGTATAATTTCTAGCAGACATACTATTATAAACAATGCAGTATTTGGAAACATGTCAGATTCAAAACATGATTCTGTGCTTTTCTTTCAGGAGTGGGGAAGAGCAGTCTCCTCCTGCGATTTGCAGACAACACGTTTTCAGGTGTGTGGTTCTATCTTAGCAACTGTGGCATCAGTGAACCAATAACTTACAAGGCAGGCTGCTTGATTTTTTTGTTTATATGCATGTTCACAGGTAGTTATATCACCACAATTGGAGTGGACTTTAAAATCCGGACCGTGGAGATCAATGGGGAGAAGGTGAAGCTACAAATATGGGATACAGCAGGGCAGGAGCGTTTTCGCACCATCACCTCCACGTGAGTAGATCCATACCTGTGTGTTATGTTGATCTTCAGATGAAGCTTGTTGCTTTTGTTTCAACAACAGAATCTGAACCCACCCAGTGTGTCCGCAGTCATCACTTTAGGTATTGAGGAAGCACTTTGTAGACAGCTTAAAAAAGTCAGTGCTGCTCTGTGAAACTGGGCGGAATTTCCCACAGGTCCTAATTACAGATGTGAGAGGGAGGCTCCTGGTCTCATGCTGTAGTGCTACATGACGACAAGGGTTGGGCAGCTTTACCACCTCATGCATGTGGTGTGTGTGTGTGGGTCACACTTTTGTGTAGCATCCATGCAGCTCCAGTTCCACTGGTCTAGGACAGAGGTTTTTTCCAAGATCAGATAACACTGATATTATTACTTTATTCTTATGAGTATCTGTGCACTATCAAGAAATGCTGCCGCTGAAAAAACACTCACGCCACTGCACTCTGTTTTTAGCAGTTTAAGTTTTCGATTCAGATATAAACATATTTTTTTCATGTAGAATTGAAGAATTAATTAATTTATATCTGCTCAGTTTGGCCTTTTTTGAGTCACAGTACAAATCAAATGCACAGCTTCACGTCGTCTGAATAGAAACGCTCTTTTGACAGACAAGCTCTCAAAACACACTGCGTCATTTAGACTTCAGCTCACATTATAATGCTAATGAATAAAATCTTGTAGTATATATAGTTTTAAAGCCATATAACAATTTGTTGTGTACTCATCTTCATCAATTCAGCTCTAATTCACAGATTATCATTAGCCCTTGTATTTCTGTAAATTATAATTGCAATCATATTAATGAAGGTCAAGTCTGTTAAGTTAACGCTGATGCAGTGACGGTGTCAGCCTTAAAACCAAAGCAGTCATCTGTTTTGTAGAGATGAAATGAAACTGCATTGTGCATTGATCTTTTCTGTGCATCTATCAAAACAAGGAACTACCTTGTTTTATATGTAGTGAGTCAAGCTATTGTTAATGTGTGAATTACAGCAGCTAAACATTTTGTGCGCTGTGATGGTACTGATTGACACAACAGAGCGGCTTAAGCTCAAAACAACCAAACCATTTTGGTAAACAACACTTATCAGAGGCAGTAAGGATCCTCCTTTTGTTCCGTGTGTGTGTGAAACAAAGGGGCGCTCACTGTGTCTGCAGGGAGTCATCAGTGTAACTGGCTGTCAAAGTGCCCAGCACATTTCAGTTACTTTACATGGACATGCTTGACTTTACAGTCCATCATAAACAAAGACGGCCTAGACACAAGCATCCCTGATTTGACCCGCAGCTTGAACTGCAGTTGTCTTAGCTAACTATTTGTGCCAGAGTGCACAAAAGTACAGCTGCAGTTGGGACAATCAGAGGACCAGAGTCATTTGAGAAACCTTGAATATCCTCTGCAGTGCTGTCGCTTCAGCTGCTGAGGAGCAGGATTTGGAAGCACGGCTGCTAGTTGATCTGCAGGGGCACGCGCTATATTTAGGCTGATTGTTCACTCGGCGCGGATCTCGGAGGCACACAAGCTTCTAAAAGAGTTAACAGTAAAGATGAACCATGGCCTGAGTGGCAGGAGCCTGAGGTGGTAGCCATATGTCAGAGCCCACGGCCGGCCCACAGCTGCCATCAGGCTTGGACTGAATCAGGGCTTTTAAGTAACAGAATAAAATGAATTATAGCGGTGTTAAATGTCAGAGTAATTATAGTTATTTTAATATGACTTCAAATTTGTATATACAAAATGACTGTGAAATTTAATATTAATCCAGTACAATGTTACGTAGCCCTGGGCCACCAGATCAGTTCTACGCCAGTGTATTAACGATTCATTGCCCTGTTTGTTCAGTTGTACTGTAAAAAGAAGTTGACTGCAGGTTGGGTTTTCTGTGTTTGATGTGTGTGTTTGGTAGTTGTCTGTACAGACACACACACCTATACACCCTGCTGTCTGGTGGCTCATTACTGCTGGACTATAGAGACAATGCCATATCCCCAAACTGTCACGCCAGGCAACATTGATAATACACACAAAAGGGTCTTTGTGTTTGTTTTGTGCTGTGCAGCTACTCTGGGATGCTCCTGTTTTTGGGGGCCTGGCCAAGTCTGAAGCTTGCAGGTTTACAGATGAACTGTCCCACTGTCTGTGATGAACACATGTTTCTCTCTCTTGTGTTTTAATAAAAAGTGTTACCCACTCACTTAGACTAACTTTCCACTTATTATTTGATGCAGTTCTTTGAATCGTTGTAGAATTGAAGACTTTTTAGTCAGCGACTGTGCCTTTATCTGTCACAGAATTTAGGTTCTTTAATCCCGTTTGAGATTTGTCTTCCTCTGCTGGACATGAGTATTTAGCTGTGTGGCAACTTTGATGTCTGGAAAGAAACTCCAGTGTTCCTGCGCTGGCATCATTTGTCAAACGTTAATATTGATTTTAAGGTGCATATTATTTAATAGTTTCTTCCTTTGCAGAAGCGCAGATGTTGCAGCTGACTCGTTTTGCACTTTGCTAGATTTGCTGAGCTACTCATGATGAAGCTAAGCGCTTCTTTGTCCCTCTCACTTTTCAGATACTACAGGGGAACGCATGGGGTCATAGTGGTATATGACGTCACCAGTGCTGAGTCATTCGTCAACGTCAAACGATGGTTACATGAAATTAACCAGAACTGTGACGACGTGTGCCGAATATTAGGTGAGTGGGCTTTAAGCCTTGTTCACATCGCCACAAATTTAAAATTTAAGCCAGAGTGAGTTAAGAATTCCATGTTTTGTCCAGGTAATTAATTCCTGTTGCATTCCTGTGGCATCTCTCCTGTTCTTAGTGGGAAACAAAAACGACGACCCCAACTCCAAGGTGGTCGAGACAACTGACGCGCAGAAGTTTGCGGAGCAGATGGGAATCAGCTTGTTCGAGACGAGTGCAAAAGAGAACATTAATGTTGAAGAGGTAACTCATTGTTTCTTCCCCACTGACATGTTCATTGTCATTCAGAGAAATGCCTGCTATTCAGAGCAGTTCATCAGAATGCTTCAGTTAGGCAGGGCCTGCCAGTAAGTGAGCCATTGCAGAAAAATACATTCAATTACAAATACGCTAGACTTTTTTCTTCATCAGTTAATTTGCTGAATGTGTTTTAATTAACTTATGTATAAAAGGCATTTCTTCTCAAGATCACTGCTCGACTCACACACTTATGCTTCTCCTGCAGATGTTCAACTGCATCACAGAGCTAGTGTTAAGAGCAAAGAAGGAGGTGATAGCCAAGCAGCAGCAGCAGCAACAGAACGACGTGGTCAAACTCACCCGGAACAGTAAACGAAAGAAAAAGTGCTGCTAGCAAACTCGAAGCCATCCACAAAAGGCCGGCGGTGTCTTTCATACATGCGCGCAATGGGACTGAGAGCATCTAAATTAAAGAGCAGATAAAGATTTAATAAATATACATTGAAAGATTAAAAAAATAAATGGAAAAAATGTCCCCTTTGGACCAACAAATCATGAAGACTTTAAAAGAAAATGTACAGATTTTATTAGATGTCAGATCAAGTTTTATTTGGAATTCAGCAGATGGGCACTATTGAGGTCCTTCTTTCTCAAAGGATCTGCAGGGAGACAACTGATTTGCCATAACGTTTAGATTTCTATACACATTATTTCACTTTCTTCCATCGGTATCTCATCTCCTTCTCATTCCATTGCACACCGGACATTTAGAGTTGACTTAGACTCTGTGCCTGAGAAGAAGGAGGGCTCTCGACTTGGATTTATTTGTTCCTGTTTAGTTTAATCTTAATGGGAGGGAGGGGGGCTGTTTGGTTGGAAATGGGCATCTGAACAAGAGCTCACTGCCTCTCTACAGTTTCAACATTTCAGACACCTGTTACCAGCAGATCATGAACTGCTTTTGTTTTCTTTGACCTGATGCAGGTGCAAACAAATCACACGGATGGTGTTGATTAGTAGTTGGTCTTTAGAAACAAATTCAACATTCAGAATGGGGGACTTTCATGACTTTGTTTTCTATATTTTGCCAAGCTTTGTACCCTCTCCCTCTAACCTCCAGTAGTGCTGAGCCAACAACTATAAGTGTTTTTTTTGTTTTTTCTTCCTGTGCAGCAGAGCAGCTGAACCAATCAGGTGGTGCCAGCATAGTTCACTGTAGTCTTACTTTTGCTTTCAGGGGTTTCCTCCTCCATATCTTATGAAACTGATACTGCCAATATAATAGAAAAACTGTTTGGAGGTCGGTGGCTCCTCTCTGTGGACTGAGGTTGGCCAGCAGACGGGTCAGGCAGGATCTGATTGGACCATGTTGCGTCTTCAGGAATCGCTCGCTCTCTCCCTTCAATATTACTGCAGCCACTGACCTTCCGCACTCCCCCGTGTCAACATATCAGCACCTCTCAGAAAACAGACTTGCCTCCTGCAGTTGGTCGTTCAAGTTCAGCTTTTCCTGCTCTGGAAACTGGCTGCTCATAGTCATCGCATTGACCTTGTGCTTTTGAGCATGTAACTCTTAGTTTGAAGGGGTATGTAAAAGGTCTGACGTCTCTATTTTTATTACTTTGCTTTTCTTCCTCTCTAACAAACCCTCTCTCCTGCTACCTGTTCAACCGAAGTGTTACCACACAGTGTTTTTTTTAGTGTGGCAGACAGTGGACCAGATGTAAGAACAAATGGGGATGAACTGCAGCACTGGATCCCTGCTTGGCCCTGAGCCCGTCCCCCTCTCCGTGTGCACCACAGGGGTTTGTCACAGAGGCTGGAGCATCATACAGTGTCTATTACCGATACATGTATAGTTTCTTTGTTTTGAATTGGGAGCGTAATGAATGGAGAGAGCTGTAGCTGAGGCTCCAGCATTCAGTCTGGGATCCTGATCGGTCTCTGTGACATCCAGGGCCTCGAAATTGTATCAGATCTCACACTTTATAATTTGTACTCATTATTTGTATGTATATATATTTGTGTGTTTATATTCAGTAAAAACATACACACACAATTAGCACACCAAACTGTGTGCTATGGTTGGAACACACTCATCAGCTGTGGTTTGCTGTACACTGGAGAAAAAGAGATGTACTATTGATTTTCCCTACATGAATTTAATCAGTAATAAACATTTTAAAGGAATAAATATTTGACACAAAGCCTGTTTTAATTTGTCGGTGACTTGAAGTTCATTTTCATGCTGAACCTGTCTTCACCTTTGACTTTCTGTGAATAAAACTGGATGGGAAGATGTGTGCACTGGTCTTTAATAACCCCAGAAAACACATAGTTCTCTGTCTTTAGGTGACATTTAAAACATGGTGGCGACGGAGGACCTTGCTCTGGTTGAAAAGGCATGGTGAGAAACTGGGGTAATTCCTGTAGTTGCCTGTGACAGAGGTGTTAAAAGTGTCCTTTAGTGCCTCTGCGGGGGCAGGGTGGACCTGACCTCAGCTGCTGTTACACTGACGACAGGCTCATCAGGTGAAAGGATAAGCTTGGTGTGAGTTAGTGTTCAGCTAGTTTCAGTGAGCGTAAAAGTTGCTTAGAGCATCAGGGAGATTTGGGTCTGAAGAGCACTTGCTGTCTCTATTTTTGTGGTCTGTAATACAGGGGGGTCATCTCTGGCTTTGTGAGCTGGTTTGAGGACAACCACCTGTTTCTAAACACCAGCAAAACTAAGGAGTTAGTCCTCAACAATAACTGGACAGGTCAAACAACACAGACGCTCTGTATCAGAAGGACCAGAGTGGCCTCCACCTGCTGAGGAGACCGAGGTCCTTCAGTGTGTGCAGACAGCTGCTAACTACTAATGACACTGAGGTGGCCTCAGCAGTCCTGTATGGAGTTGTGTGCTGGGGGGGGGGGGGGGGCAGTACAGGCAGAGACAGGAAGAGACTCAACAAGCTGGTTCAGAAAGGTTCTGGTTCTGTCCTGGGCTGCACATTGGAGTCCATGGAGGAGGTGGAGGAGAGAAGGATGCTGGTAAACTAACATCCATCATGGAGAACCCTCCACCCCATGCACCACTGTAGAGGTTTTGAGCAGCTCCATCAGCACCAGACCTTTACACCCACAGTGCAGGACATCAAATCTTAACACTATAGAGCTCTTGTAGGAGAAACTTGTGTGGGACCTACACAAGTGTGCATCCTAAGAGCCAGGCCTAACTGTGAGAGGTGCTTCAGGAAGCAGGGAATAAACATTTATTCATTTAAATGCACTTCAACTGAAAAAATGCAGCAAATTAAATATTAAATGTTCTTTTATTTTAGAGGAAGGATCAGAACCATTTTGAAACCATCAATATTTCTAGGCCCATTCAGAGGAAACAACAGATTTTAAAGTATTTATTTGTACAAAAAATTCCCAAATGGCTAAGAAAATTGCATGGGAAATATTCTGAATAGTTTGAAGCATTCTCTAACTGAAACAGTGCTCTTAATCAGAGGTGAATGGAAGTACTCACAAGGAGCACAATGAGCCCAGTAAAGCACTAAATACCAAAACAACATCTGACTGATTGGAGGCAGGCAACAGACGACAACGCGCACGCACACACACACACACACACACACACGCACACACACACACACACACACACACACACACACACACACACACACACACGCTCACACGCACACACACGCCCGCACGCACGCAAGCACGCAAACACACACACACACACACGCACACACACACACACACACACACGCTCACACGCACGCACGCACGCACGCAAGCACGCAAACACACACACACACACACACACACACACACACACACACACACACACACACACACACACACACACACAGTGGTAGCCCGTCTGTCGCTGCAACACACACCCCCAGCAGCATCAGGATGTTTATTACAGAAAGACACAGCAGGCAGTGTTTTAGAAACAACTTCAATAAGAAAATGAATCAGTACAGTCTACAGTGTCAAAGACAACACATACAAACGAGAATCAAAAACAGCAGATAGGACATGATGAGATCACAAACAGCAGTCAGTCTGGCTCTGGCAGGAGTGACTAGTGGAAGAACACACGTCAGCCTTTAGTTGCGTCACATTTCACCACATTTATTTCTGCCCAGGGGAGAAATACGTGTTCTCTGCTCTGTAGAGTCTCAGATCAGGTCCTGTCCAACAGAAAATACATTTTCTAATAAGGCACCCTTTACAATATTTAGTTTTAAGTGCTGGAACAACTAATGCTGGATGGTTTGATTAAAATGTAGATTACAATAACTTTGGGCAACATTTAAATATTAAGGAATAACACACATGGGATAATGTCTCTGCTTTCTTGGTTATAATAGAAAATAATGAAAATTAGAACCATAAAATAACAGTATAATAAAATGTAATATTTCTTATTTCTTCACACATTACTTGTCTTCTATTCAGAGAATCCAAACACTGGAATGAACTAAAACCTAAATATTCAAGCTATTTTTTTCATGTAAAGAATTAACATTCGGTTGCTGATTGGTCATTCATGCTGTTTTACTGTACCAAAGGAAAACCACAAATTCTAAATTTGAGTTAAATTGGCAACACTGCAGGTGATAAACACAGACTGCAACCACAAATTGATTTAAGTGGATCAAATGGAATGAAGATTATTTGTGAAGTAATATTTATAATACAGTATAATACAGGTTAATTCAAAATTTTAGAGTCAAGATTTTAGAATTTCGTAATCTTTTAAAAAATATTTTATTATATCATTGTCTATTAATGTTATCTAAACGCTTTAGACAAGTTTTTAGCTTAGTTTGATTTCAGGCAAATAAACGGAAATTGTTCCTAGTTCCTATATTCAGTTGTCTATTATCAGGACTTACCGATAATAAATGAAACACCATTTATGCTGTGGAACGTCACAATAATTACAAACACAGATTATTTCTACCTACAAAAAAATCTAGACTATGAAAAAAGCTACTTACACACACGAACAAACTTAAATAAGAAATAAACTAAATCGATTTATCCTGAGAAAAATGTTTAAGGCTGGTTTTCATTTCTCCAGCAGGAAATATTACATTTAACAAAAAGTTACTAATTTACAAATACAGACTTTTTCTAGTACATTACTGAGACACCTTAGTGTTTCTTCATCCCAATTTATGGATGACTTAGAACCCATCATTGCTGCTCTGACCTTTCACCCATGTTTATATGGAACTGTGTTCAAAAACTAATTACTAGTTTACTAAAACTAATTTAGTATTTTGTTCTAAAACTAATTACTAAAAACTAGTTACTAATACGCTTAAACTACTCATAAGACATTTACAACTCTTTTATGAAATATTTTATAAAGGGTGACTTATCAGAAAAGGCTAATATGAACTGCCAACTGGACCTTCTGTGGTGTTCTGAGAAGTCAAATACGCACATATGTGTGTGATCATGTCAATTTACCAGTGGATTTCCTGTTTGCAATTGGGTCACACGTGACAAAAAGAGCTACAAAAACAACCAACAGGTAGATTTCTCTCTAAAAAAAACATGTTCATTCAAAATTTATGTTTTTTCTCTTATAAATATATTGATTTCATCCAAACCTATTCTGCTTTTTTTTCATATAAAAATCATTCTTTGGGTTGATCCTTTCCAACAGCCAGCTAAGATGACAAGAAGACATCTGCATAGGTTTGCACAGTGGCATTAGATACAAGACCAAGTACAGACAGACATAACGGTGCCACACTGCAAGTCATCAATGCTCTGGGTCAAAACACACCGTTTTACCTGTGGATTTACAGCTATGTCACCGACAACGGAAGCCCAACAGCTAAGAAATCAAAGTGCCTATGAAGTATTGAAGC